>NC_091092.1:21217016-22467016 GCF_032405125.1 Capricornis sumatraensis | reverse complement strand
TGACCAACCTAGACAACATATTAAAAAGCAGAGACATTACTATACTGACAAAGGTCTATCTAGTCAAAGCTATGGTTTTTCCAGTAGTCATCTATGGATGTGAGAGTTGGACTATAAAGAAAGCTGAGTCCTGAAGAATTGATGCTTTTGCACTATGGTGTTGGAAAAGACTCTTGAGAGTGCCTTGGGCTGCAAGGAGTTACAACCAGTCAATCCTAAAGGAAATCAGTCCTGAGCAGTCATTGGAAAGACTGATGCTGAAGCTGAAACTCCAATACTTTCACCACCTGATGCAAAGAACTGACTCATTGGAAAAGACCCTTATGCTGGGAAAGATTGAAGACAGGAGGAGAAGGGGACAACAGAGGATGAGATGGTTGTATGACATCACTGACTCAATAGACATGAGTTTGAGTAAACTCCAGGAGTTGGTGATGGACAGGGAGGACTGACATGCTGCAGTCCATGGGGCTGCAAAGAACTGGAAACAACTGAGAGACTGAACTTAACTGAACTGGGTCAAGTATTGCTGAAAGGTCAAATTAGTGAAGTAAATAATACATTAAATTTAGTAATTAAGATTTTCTTTTTTTTAACCTTAAGCAGAGTTCTGTGTGTGTGTATTAGTAGCTCAGTCGTGCCTGACTTTTTGCTACCCTATGGACTGTAGCTTACCAGGCTCCTCTGTCCATGGGATTCTCCAGGCAAGAATACTGGAGTGGGTTGCCATTTCCTTATGCAGTGTCAGCAGAGTTCTAACAAACCATAAATTGAGGATTGATTAATTAATCAATTAATTAATTTTATTTAGCAAACACATATAGCATTTACTTTCTGTCAAGCACTCTTCTAAGAGCTTTATTAGTCTCCCTTTAACTCTCATAATAACCTCATAATGTAAGAACTAGTATTATTTCATTTTTACAGGTAAGGAAATGGCACAGAGGAATTTAAAATTTTGCCCAAGGACACAAAGCTAGTAAATACTGGTGCTAAATTCCAACCCATTGTTTTAACAACTACTTCCACAAGGTAAGATAGAGTGTTTCTTTTTAATGGGAAAAATTTAGTTAAACATGTTTATAGGCTCTGGGAAAGGAGTTAGGGAAAAGAAAGGCATTAAAAATAGGGAAGACAATAGGAAATAATCAATAGAGACATTTCCTATCTTAGAGGAGACAGAAAAAATGGAATTAAGAGTATGATTGGCATAATCAATCTTGAATAAGAGAAGAAATAAATGTATAAGGCAAAATCTTAATGAATGAAAAATTTCCTATGTATTACACAAACTTTCTTAGACTGCACCTTCAGCCTGTGGGTATTAATAAGAGTTAACAATAATAATAACTCAAATTTCAATGGTTTCTATTTTCATATATTTAAAAAATATATCCAGCTTCCTGAAAAATTTTTCCTTTAATATTTCCAGGAGAGGAGTTCTTTCATAATGTAATCACAAACAACCCAGTTAACCGCCATATGTAATCATAATATTTCTTCCCATTTCCTCTGGACTCATTTTCTTGATATTGCCAACTTAAGAAATTGCAGAATGTAAGAGTTTCAAGTTAAGTTTTATTTGGGGCAAATGAGGACTATAGCCTGGGAGACAGCATCTCAGATTACTCTGAGATATTGATCCAAAGAAGTAGGGGGGAAAGATCAGTATATATGTGATTTTGGTGAAGGCAGAGTACATGAAACCAAGCACATATTTTTGCAGAATATTTCTGCTAGTCATGAGGAGCAGATGTCACCATGAAGGAATTTAGCGCTTTTCTAAATATGAGAGGATGCAAGAATTGGGCTCATTAAATCAGCTCCTGAAAATATCTAACTATCTGAAGACCTGTTCTGCCAGTTTTTCCAGACCACATAGTGCCTCATTTTTGCTCTCCACCTGATCTCCCTTCAGTGGGTGTTGAAGATCAACAGCTGTAGCAGCACGTGATTTAATCATTGTAGAAGTAGATGGCAAGTACCCAAGGTAAGTGCCAATTTGTAGTTGACATCAAAAATCCAGGCAAGAAATGATGATGGCTTGACTTAAGATGGTAGTAGTAGAGGTGATGAGAAGTGGTGATGAAGATTCTGGATGTAATTTAAAAGATCTCACGGGATTTGCAGATGGACTGCATATAGAGTGTGATAGAAGGCACATTGTCAAGAATGACTTCAAAACTTTTGTGTTTAACAAAATAGAAGAACAGAGTTGCCATTTACTGAAATGGGGCCAAACAGGGGAAGAGCAGGGTTTGTGAGTTAATGTTACCAAACGTAAGTTTGTATGCCAGTCAAAACAAAGCATCAGAATTTGGAACAGAAAAAGGCTTATTAAAGGGCCAAGCAAGGAGAATGGGGATTGTTCATGCTCAAAAACCCCGAACTCTTGGATGGTTTTCAGGGAAAAGTTTTTATAGGCAAAATTTGGGATGAGGGTTGCAGAGTGTGTGACTTTCTTCTGATTGGTTAATGGAGAGATACCAGGGCAGTGTTGTGGGAATGCTGTGCTCAGCCTAAAGTTACCATCCTCCAACTGGGTGGGGGGCCCTAGTTCCCCTCCCATCCAGAAAAACCACAAAGATAATATTAGGAATATCACTTGAGAAGGAAAAAGGACACTGCTTTAATTGCTCCATTCTGAAGGAGATCAGCCCTGGGATTTCCTTGGAAGGAATGATGCTAAAGCTGAAACTCCAGTACTTTGGCCACCTCATGAGAAGAGTTGACTCACTGGAAAAGACTCTGATGCTGGGAGGAATTGGGGTCAGGAGGAGAAGGGGACAACAGAGGATGAGATGGCTCAATGGACATGAGTCTGAGTGAAATCCGGGAGTTGGTGATGGACAGGGAGGCCTGACGTGCTGCGATTCATGAGGTCACAAAGAGTGGGACACGACTGAGTGACTGAACTGAACTGAATTGTTTCTTGATTGTTCCTTCATTGTTTCTTCATTCCCATATTTTCCTGGTTAGCAACTGTTTGAATCTTCCCTTTGATATTCAGGAAGGTCCAGGAGGCTGAAGCCTTTTTCCTGCCTATAAGCACTGGGAAGCAGAAAGGCTTTCATGCCCAAGAAGGCCCCCACAGGGTGCTGCCTGGTTTCAATAAGATTAAGACTTAGTCTTGGGTTGGGGGTTGGGGTGCAGGAAGGAAGGATTGGGAGTTTGGAATTAGCAGGTGCAGACTGATATATATATAGAATGGATAAATAACAAGGTCCTACTCTATAGAACTGTGGAAAATTCTTCAAGAGATAGGAATACCAGACAACCTGACCTGCCTCTTGAGAAATCTGTATGCAGGTCAGGAAGCAACAGTTAGAACTGGACATGGAACAACAGACTGGTTCCAAATAGGAAGAGGAGTACGTCAAGGCTGTATATTGTCACCCTGCTTATTTAACTTACATGCAGAGTACATCATGAGAAACGCTGGACTGAAAGAAACACAAGCTGGAATCAAGATTGCTGGAAGAAATATCAATAACCTCAGATATGCAGATGACACCACCCTTATGGAAGAAAGTGAAGAGGAGCTAAAAAGCCTCTTGATGAAAGTGAAAGAGGAGAGCGAAAAAGTTGGCTTAAAGCTCAACATTCAGAAAACGAAGATCATGGCATCCGGTCCCATCACTTCATGGGAAATAGATGGGGAAACAGTGGAAACAGTGTCAGACTTTATTTGGGGGGCCTCCAAAATCACTGCAGATTGTGATTGCAGCCATGAAATTAAAAGACGCTTACTCCTTGGAAGAAAAGTTATGACCAACCTAGATAGTATATTCAAAAGCAGAGACATTACTTTGCCGACTAAGGTCTGTCTAGTCAAGGCTATGGTTTTTCCAGTAGTCATGTATGGATGTGAGAGTTGGACTGTGAAGAAGGGTGAGTGCCGAAGAATTGATGCTTTTGAAGTGTGGTGTTGGAGAAGACTCTTGAGAGTCTCTTGGACTGCAAGGAGATCCAACCAGTCCATTCTGAAGGAGATCAACCCTGGGATTTCTTTGGAAGGAATAATGCTAAAGCTGAAGCTCCAGTACTTTGGCCACTTCATGCAAAGAGTTGACTCCTTGGAAAAGACTTTGATGCTGGGAGGGATTGGGGGCAGGAGGAGAAGGGGACGACTGAGGATGAGATGGCTGAATGGCATCACTGACTTGATGGACGCGAGTCTGAGTGAACTCTGGGAGTTGGTGATGGACAGGGAGGCCTGGCATGCTGCGATTCATGGGGTCGCAAAGAGTCGGACACGACTGAGTGACTGAACTGAACTGAACTGACTCTATAGCACAGGGAATTATTCAATATCCTGAGATAAAACATAATGGGAAAGAATAAGAAAAAGAATGTATGTATATCTGAGTCACTTTCTGTTCAGCAGTAACTAATATAACATCATAAATCTGTTACAGGAAGGTGGACCCCTTCCAGACCTGAGAATGGGCTCCTGTGAACACTCAGAAATTAATTTTTCTTTTTTTTTAATTTAAATTTATTTATTTTAATTGGAGGCTAATTACTGCTGGAGTCCAGCTCCAGCAGCCAGGGATTCAACCTGAAAAGATGGACAGTGTCGGCGATGATGTAGCTTCTGACTCATAGTATGGGACTACATGTTTATTTCAAGCTTCAGGTTCTCTTTTATACTTTGACAAGAGCATTACATCAGAGGTTTGACACTGGCAGTTTCCCCCACCCAGATTTATCATTGTTACCCTACAAACAGAGTTCCTGCTTCAGCTGATTCTCTCAGAATCAGCTTAACTATCTATTATCTTCTTTCTCTTATGTGTCCTATACTTAACTTGTGATTACATTGTAACTCACGCCACATTCCTCAGTTTATTTCTTATCTTTCTAGATCCTGTTTGCCCCTAGCATCTTAAGATCATTATCTCCTAAAAAGGCTTCTAGCTATTCTTAATTAATCCTAAACCCTAAACTCAGAAAACTTCTTTTGCCATAAACATTCCCCTCACAAACAGGTCTCAGATAATAATCCTTCCGATGGCCTCAAGCTGCAGCCTACATGCTCATCCTGGGAAATTCTTTGTAAAGATCCTTGAACAAATGTCAATGGTTATTTTATAAATTATTTTTTGGGCACAACTGTAAAAGACTTTGTGCCTTCTCATGCTCCTCTCAAAACAGTAAGCACCTTAATATTACTTTTCAGTCAATTTAGCCAAGGAGAGGAAAAGACAAGTCAGAATTACAAGGCCTAACTCCTTCATCCCGGGGCTGTGCCTGCGGAATGAGGAGAGGGGTCTGGGGCCGTGCCTCCATTTTGTCAGTAATGCCTAACGTGGCTCCCAACAAATTACTTTTCAATATTGTATTGGTTCTGCCATACATCAACATGAATCTGCCACGGGTGTACACGTGTTCCCCATCCTAAAACCCCCTCCCACCCCCCTCCCTTCACCATCCCTCCGGGTCATCCCAGTGCACCAGCCCCAAGCATCCTGTATCCTGCATCAAACCTGTACTGGCGATTAGGTTCTTATATGATATTATACCTGTTTCAATGCCATTCTCCCAAATCATCCCACCCTCTCCCTATCCCACAGAGTCCAAAAGACTGTTCTATACATCTGTGTCTCTTTTGCTGTCTTACATACAGGGTTATCATTACCATCTTTCAAAATTCCATATATATGCGTTAGTATACTGAGAAATTAATTTTTCAAGGAAAGACATGTGCTGACAAAGCTAGAGACTTTATTAGGAAGGGGTACTAAGTGGAGAGCAGCAAGGTTAGGAACCCCGGGAGAACTGCTCTGCTACCTGGCTTGCTGTTTCAGATTGTATGGTAATGGGAATAGTTTCCTGGTTGTCTCTGGCCAATCACTCTAACTCCAGGGTCCTTCCTTGCCAGGAAGGACTCACTCAGCTAGACTGAGTCCTCATGCATCACTCAGCCAAGATGGATTCCAGTAAGGAGGATCCTGGGAGGTTGATAGGACATGTAGGCCTCTTTTTGACCTTTCCCAAATTCTTCCAGTTGGTGGTGGCTTGTTAGTTCTGTGTTCCTTACCAGGACCTCCTGTCATAAAATAACTCACGCAAATGATTACTATGGTACCTTGTTCAGTGTAGGCTGTTGCAGTCAGTGTTTCCCTAACTAATCAACTATACTTCAATAAAATATTTTTTAAAGAATTTGGCCTTGAAAAATTAAGTTTCTGATTACCATTGTGTATTTGAGTAGAGATCTCAAGTAGTCAATTATACAAACTTTCAGTGAAGTCTGAGCTAGGGATTCAAATTTGGAAGACATCAGTGTATATCTACTTTTGAAAATCATGAGACTAGATGAAATTAGAACAGGAGGGAAGGGGCAGGGTACAGCCTTTAAAAGAATGACCTAGCCATAGGATATGATGAAAACTGGCTAGAACCAACTAGGTACAAGATGGTAGAATATTTGCCTTCCAGTGGACTTGAGCCTCATCATACCCTCATTGGAATACATTAGCATAAGCTAAGTGACACATCCACCAGCACTATGACAGTTCCAAAGGTGACCATCAAAGACTAATAAGTGGGCAGTAACTCAATTCCTGGAAATCTTCACCTCTTCCCCAGAATATTTTGTTAGAATAATCCTCCCACTCAACCTATCAAATTACTCAGCCCGTAAAAACAAACCACACAGTATTTTGAGGCCACTCTTGCCTTCTGACATGGCCCACACTCTGTCCAGCTGCTCTCCACTCAAAAGCCAATAAACAGGCCAGATTGGTGGAAAGGTGTTTCTCTCTAAATAAATCCACTTCTTACTTATTGCTTTGTCTCTCACTGAATTCCTCCTGCAATAAGACATCAAGACCCTGAGCTTCATTAAGTCCAGAGACCAAGTGTGATCTCAGTTAAAAGATCATAAGTTCATGTCCCAATCTGGGTTTTGACTGGGTTTGAGACGTGGCCGAGTGGTCTCAAGTCCCAGTCTGAGTCACATGATTTAAGTATCACTGAATCAGTGTATATAAATAGAGAAATTGTCTGAGAACTGGGTTCTGTCTCCAACATTCAAAGCAGTTGTTCTCATAGTGTAGTTCCTAGACCCACAACATCAGTAACACCTGAGAACTTATTCAGTTTAGTCGCTCAGTCGTGTCCAACTCTTTGTGACCCCAAGAATCGCAGCTTGCTAGGCCTCCCTGTCCATCAGCAACTCCCAGAGTTCACTCAGACTCACATCCATTGAGTCAGTGATGCCAACCAGCCATCTCATCCTCTGTCGTCCCCTTCTCCTCCTGCCCCCAATCCCTCCCAGAATCAGAGTCGTTTCCAATGAGTCAACACTTCGCATGAGGTGGCCAAAGTACTGGAGTTTCAGCTTTAGCATCATTCCCTCCAAAGAAATCCCAGGGCTGATCTCCTTCAGAATGGACTGGTTGGATCTCCTTGCAGTCCAAGAGATTCTCAAGAGTCTTCTCCAACACCACACTTCAAAAGCATCAATTCTTCAGCACTCACCCTTCTTCACAGTCCAACTCTCACATTCGTACATGACTACTGGAAAAACCATAGCCTTGACTAGACAGACCTTAGTCGGCAAAGTAATGTCTCTGCTTTTGAATATGCTATCTAGGTTGGTCATAACTTGTCTTCCAAGGAGCAAGCGTCTTTTAATTTCATGGCTGCAGTCACCATCTGCAGTGATTTTGGAACGCCCCAAAATAAAGTCTGACACTGTTTCCACTGTTTCCCCATCTATTTCCCATGAAGTCATGGGACTGGATGCCATGATCTTCATTTTCTGAATGTTGAGCTTTAAGCCAACTTTTTCACTCTCTTCTTTCACTTTCATCAAGAGGCTTTTTAGTTCCTCTTCACTTTCTGCCATAAGGGTGGTGTCATCTGCATATCTGAGGTTATTGATATTTCTCCTGGCAATCTTGATTCCAGCTTGTGTTTCTTCCAGTCCAGCGTTTCTCATGATGTACTCTGCATATAAGTTAAATAAGCAGGGTGACAATATACAGCCTTGACGTACTCCTTTTCCTATTTGGAACCAGTCTGTTGTTCCATGTCCAGTTCTAACTGCTTCTTCCTGGCCTGCATACAGATTTCTCAAGAGGCAGGTCAGGTGATCTGGTATTCCCATCTCTTTCAGAATTTTTCACGGTTTATTGTGATTCACACGGTCAAAGGCTTTGGCATAGTCAATAAAGCAGAAATAGATGTTTTTCTGGAACTCTCTTGCTTTTTCCATGATCCAGCGGATGTTGGCAATTTGATCTCTGGTTCCTCTGCCTTTTCTAAAACCAACCTGAACATCAGGGAGTTCACGGTTCACATATTGCTGAAGCCTGGCTTGGAGAATTTTGAGCATTACTTTACTAGCATTTGAGATGAGTGCAATTGTGCAGTAGTTTGAGCATTCTTTGGCATTGCCTTTCTTTGGCAATGGAATGAAAGCTGACCTTTTGCAGTCTTGTTACCACTGCTGAGTTTTCCAAATTTGTTGTTATATTGAATGCAGCACTTTCACAGCATCATCTTTCAGGATTTGAAATAGCTCAACTGGAATTCCATCACCTCCACTAGCTTTGTTCGTAGTGATGCTTTCTAAGGCCTCCTTGACTTCACATTCCAATTTGAAGAAACATTTGAAACTGTGGATTAGACCTTATATAAATAGCAGGGAACTCAGTTTGAACCTACGCTTATTTGAATGGAAGCCGACAAAAGTTATGCAAAGCCAGACTTATTAAATAGCTTCCTTGTTTGCCACATGAGAGAAGCAATTTTTATGCACAGTAATTTTATGAGTAGTCTCTCTCAAGTTGTCTCCTAGCCCAATTTTTACTAGATTCAATCTAAAACCTAAAGAAAGGGGGAACTGGAATTTTAAAAACAAAAACAAAACCAAGGCACCGTGAGCACCATCATCAAAGAAAAAAAAAAAGTTCCAGTAAGTCTTTAAGACATTGGAGACATTGGGGTTCTAGAAGTATCACACTGGTATCCCTCTAATAGATGTGACCCCAAAAAAGAGACAGACAGTCTATATTTTAACATTTTTAAAAATTTCTTAATGCTTCCAAATTCCTTATTTGTAGCAAGAGGTAATGGAGCCTTTAAGACATGGTAGTGTTGCCAACTTTTAAAAAAATGCACAATGTGAAAGTTTCAAGTTAAGCTTTACATGAGGCAAAATGAAGACTATAGCCCAGGAAACAGCATCTCAGATAGCTCTGAGGAACTGCTCCAAGTGCAGGGAGAAGGTCAGCATTTATGCGATATTGGTAAAGGTGGAGTACATGCAATTAAGCACTATTCTTGCAGAAGGTTTCTGCTAGTTATGAGGAGCAAATGTCACCATGAAGGAATTTAGTGCTTTTCTAAATATGAGGAGATGCAAGAATTGGGCTCATCAAATCAGCTCTTGAAAATATCTCACTATCTCAAGACCTGTTCTGCCAGTTTTTCCAGAGCATAGGGTGCTTCATTTCTGCTCTCCACCTTGAATCCTTTCGGGGTTGTTGAAGGTCAGCAACTGCAGCTGCAGCAGCACATGATATAATCCTTGTAGAGGTGTTACTGAAGGAGTGTGGTGGGTCCTTCTGTTCTCCACTCAAAAGCCAATAAACAGGCCAGGTTGGTGGAAGGGAAAATCTGCTTTATTTCATATGCTGGCAACTGGAGGGGAGACGGTGGTGGATATCTGTCCAATGGTGGACTCTCCCCCCAACAAGCAGAGGGTGAGAGCTTTTATAGACAGAGTCGGAGGGGTGGATTACATGCAGAAACAGCATAGTAATCTTCAAATTGGTAATCAATGGCCCGACTAGCATCATCTTGGTTGTTTTAGGTACAGTTAATCTTCAGTTTCAGGGTGTACTTATTCCCACTTCTTTGGGGTCTGTTTTCAAATTGTGGCAGCTCATGTCCTGGGTACAGTCTGGCCATCATGTAGTTAACTTCTTTCCCTGGTGTTTTGGTATTTATAAGACATTTCACAGGATATGATTCAGAATATTATCTATAGCCCTTGAGAAAGAACTAAAGGTCCTTGACCGTGCTTAATAACTATATTATTATTATTATTTAGTCTCCTTTGATTGTTTTCCTTTGTTTCAGCATTTCTCACTTCTCTGATTAAACTTATCCTTTGATTAAAGTTTTGCAAAGGCAAAGGGCAAGCAGAAGACATGGTTGGAGGGTGAGGTTGGCAAGGACCATATGGTCCTGCTCTGTTTCAGAGGTAGATGACAAAACACCGATGGCAAGTGCCAATTTGTAGTTTACATTGAAAAAGCTTCCTAACTGATCTTCTTTCTTCTAGCCTGGTTTATTATGTCTATTCTCCACATGAAAGCTAAGCCACAATAGCCAGTTTCTGGGGGTAGTAATAGCAGTGGTGCAAATTTCAGTATCAGTGTATGGCAGTGGTGGGCTCATTAGATTAAGTTTCAAGTGTAATTTTAGTCACAATTCTAATTGTCTAACCTCTGTTGTGTTGACTGGAAAAAAATGCACAACCTAAATGTTGAGAATTATATTTTATTCAGGACATTACTGAGGACTATAGCTCAGGAAGGTAGCCCCTCATATAGTTCTGAAGGAATATTTCAAAGAGGTAAGGGAGGAGCCAGACTATATGAGTATTTGCTGAAAAAAAAAAAAAACACATGTAGTTGAAAATCAAAAGATTACAGCTGGGAATTCCCTGGTGGTCCAGCGGTTAGGAATCAGTGCTTTCACTGCCATGATCCTGGATTCAAGCCCTAGTTGGGCAACTAAGATCCTGCAAACTACAACATGGACAAAAAAAAGAGATTGCCAAGACCAAAAATTAAAAGAGAGACATTACTACTACCTATAAAAATGTTAAGGATTATAAGGCAATGTTTTGAACAACTTTATACCAACAACTTAGACAATTCAGATGAAATGGACAAACTCCTGGACACAAAATACTGCAATTGACTTTAAAAGAAATAGAAAACCTGAATAGATCATATGACATGGCCATAAAACAGACAATATCTGAGGTTAAAGCATTTTGGACATCCATCTATACTTATAAAAGAAAGATTATTGCTAATCACAAAAAAACAAATTTCTCAAGTTAATGATTCTCTATATATGGGAAAATGCAAGAGTCTTGGCTCACTGAAATTATCCCTTTGATATACATCTTAACTGTCTATGGTGATTATCCTGTTTTTCTCCATCCTGGATTCCCTTCAAGGTGTACCATTGAGTTAGGGGGTGGCTGTAACAGCTGATGTCTTTATGGCTGAAACATTCTTTGTTGACTGAAATGGCAGGTGACATTCTTTGGTCTACATTTGATTCCTGCCGTTTTTCTTGAGTCTGGTTCTTTAGAGTCCCTGGCTAGTCCGTCAACTACCCAGTCAGTCAGTTCAGTTGCTCAGTCATGTCTGACTTTTTGTGACCCCATGGACTGCAGCATGCCCGGCCTCCCTGTCCATTACCAACTCCCGGAGTTTACTTAAAGTGATGCCATCCAACCATCTCATCCTCTGTCGTCCCCTTCTCCTCCTGCCTTCAATCTTTCGCAACATCAGGTTTTCCAGTGAGTCAGTTCTTTGCATCAGGTGGGCAAAGTATTGGAGTTTCAGCTTTAGCATCAGACCTCCCAATGAATATTCAGGACTGATTTCCTTTAAGATGGACTGGTTGGATCTCCTTGCAATCCAAGGGACCCTCAGGAATCTTCTCCAACATCACAGTTCAAAAACATCTTTGGCGCTCAGCTTTCTATATAGGCCAACTCTCACTGTTGCAGAAACCAGTACTCAAGAAACCAAGCACCACACTCGGAGAGTTGGAGAACTTAGGTTTATTACATCGGCGCGCCCAGAGGAGTCAACACTCCAAGCTCTGAGCCCGAAACAAAGGGATTACAGAGTTTTTATAGACAGACTGTAGTGGGCAACACTAGCTGTTAATAGGCTGGTTTAAACTAAGGGGTTTTGTGCATGTTGGAACAGCAGTCAAGATGGGGAGAGGGATGCCTGGCAGGTTTGCAGGGGCTGGACGAATGCTAAGAGCAGGACAAGGGTGAGTGAGATAAACTCCAGTTCCTAGTATTGCAAGTCCCCACTTTCTGAGAATATGTGACCTACATGATATAGACTTTGCAAGCGGCAAGCTGAGTTACAGAGGCAGAAGGAGAAGGAGGTTATGTAAAATTTTAACTTTTCCTCTTCATCACATCCGTACATCACTACTGGAAAAACCATAGCTTTGACTAGATGGACCTTTGTTGGCAAAGTAATGTCTCTGCTTTTTAATATACTGTCCAGGTCATAGCTTTTCTTTCAAGGAGCAAGCATCTTTTAATTTCATGGCTGCAATCACCATCTGCAGTGATTTTGGAGCCCAAATCAGCCAACAGCTCCCTAACATATGTGTTTATATCTATATCTATATCAATCCATCCATCCATCTATCTATCTAGTGTAATTTCTCACTTTCCTCAGCCCAAGATTTATAAATGGTTGCTTGTGTAACTAAAAAAATATCTCTACATGCATAGTTTTAAATATCTGTCTAAGATTATTGCTACTTAACTCAGAAATACATCCTTAATTTTGTACTTACCACTACAGCCCTAGCATTTGATAGTTTGCAGGGTCATTTTACCTATATTTTTCAAAACCATTTTATGAGAGGTTTGTATTTATCATCTTCTGATATGATCATGTTATTTTTCTTCCATAGCATGTTGATGTGGTGGATTACATTAATTGATTTTTAAATCATGTGCTTTAATAGAGCATAATTCAAATGTCACTGAATGTAAGTTTGTGTGTGTTGTTGCACAGTGAGGCCAAACAAACAGAAATGTCAAAGTTTTAGAGCAGAGAAAAGTTTATTGTAAAACCAAGCAACATCAGGTGGACCCTGCTCAAAAACCCCAAACTCCCTGATAGTTTTCAGGGAGAAGTTTTATAGGCAAAATTGGGGTGGGGGAAGCTGCAGGGTATGTGATTTGGTGGTGAGGCAATAGGGAAGTGCTCTAGGACTCGCACTCTCACCCAGCACTTGCCATCCTCCACCTGAACTGGGGCCTTAGTTTCTGTTCAAAGATATTGTTATGCTTACTCCTTGAGGAAGAACCACCACCTACCCTAAGGCTGCATTATTATTTCCCTTCTTTGTTATTCATCCCCCTTCCTTCCCTGATTAGCAAGTGTTTGAATCTGCCCTTTAGAACTCAAGGAAGGTCAAGGAGGCTGAATGAAGCCTGTTTCCTACAAATAAGAAATGGGGGACATGAAAAGGATTTGTACCAGGGAGGGCTCCACGGGGTCCTTCTCAGTGTCACAAACATCTTGCTTTGTTGGGATGATTTCTTTGAACTTAGCTGCTGAATTTTCTGCAAGAAAATATATAGATTATGATCTTGTAGAAGCTATGTTTGTACATATGTTTCAAATAGAAGGTTTCTGAGGAGACTTTTGAGCCCTGTGGGGCTCCTGGGCACAAAGATTTTCTGTGACCCTATTTTTTGATTACAGGAAATGGCCTTCATTCAGACTTCATGACCTTCCCTGAGTTCCAATGGACAAATTCAAGAAGCTGCTAATTAGGGAAGGGAGTAGATGTGATGCCTGGGAGAAACAGTTAAGAGTAGCCTTGGGGCAAGGCCCTGTTTACCCATTAGTGGAAATAGACAATATCTGACCTATTTTGCAGATACTGAAACCCCTCCAGGTAGGAAAAGTTAATGATTAACAATGGTATGCTGCATGCAAGCATGTAGACCCCAGACCTGTTGGATCTGAAGGTTGAGGATGCTGATTTCCTACTTACCTCACCACCAACCCATCAGAAGAATGCAAGCATATCACTGCTGAGATCTTTATCACCTACCTCCCACCAGGAGCGAATAGACCTCTCCCTATTCTCCAAAGCTTCCCTGACTCAGGTAGTAAAGAATCTGCCCACAATACCGGGAGACCTGGGTTTGATCCCTGGGTTTGGGTTCAATCCTTGGGTTGGAAAGATACCCTGGAGAAAAGAATGGCAACTCATTCCAGTATTCTTGCCTGGAGAATCCTGTGAACAGAGGAGCCTGATGGGCTACAGTGCATGGGGTGGCAAAGAGTCTGACATGACTCAATGACTAACACTATTCCCCAGGGAGAGGGGCCCAGTTCTCAAAGGCACTAGCCTGCTATGTTGTCTTTTTGCCTGGTAAAGAATTGTCACTCTTTCTCCTCCATAACTCTGTCTCCATATTTCTGTTCAGCATCAGTACACAGAAAGCCAAGATTTGGGCGTCATTTTTATTTAAAGGCTAGTATTTCTGGGACTTTCCGGGCAGTCCAGTAGTTAAGACCCTGCATATTTCTGCTGCAGCTGGCACCAAATCAATCCCTGGTTGGTAAACTAAGATCCTGCAAGCCATGCAGTTGTGGCCAAAACATAAATAAATAAATAAAGAGGTTTATGTTTCTAACAATTACTAATTATACTGTTAGATTAAAAAAAAATTTTCTCATAAGTACTCTTTTTTGCTACATAGCAGGTAAACTAGTAGGTTTTCAAATATTTAGGTATGTGAGTATACAATCACATAAAGAGAGGATTGCTTTTAAAGAGAATAATATAGTTCTTACAGTAAATCCTTTAAGCTTTTATTAAAGTTCATGTTCACATTTTTCAAAATTGCACAATGAATGTTTTCCTAGAAAGTAAATCATCTGTTATTTCCTGCTATGTTGCAATTCTAGGTTACAAACCTGGATTAATGGTAGATAGCAAATAGAATAGAAATAAATGGGGCAAACATTTACTACTCCTATAGGATTTTTTTTTCTTTTTCTGTTCCTGTTTCTAACTTCTGGCATTCCACTGAGGTCAATCAGTATCAGTTCAGTCACCCAGTCATGTCCGATTCTTTGCAACTCCATGGACTGCAGCACACCAGGCTTCCCTGTCCATAACCAATCCCCGGAGCTTACTCAAACTCATGTCCATAAAGTCGGTGATGCCATTCAACCATCTAATCCTCTGTTGTCCCCTTCTCTTCTCACCTTCAATCTTTCCCAGCATCAGGGTCTTTTCCAATGAGTCAGTTATTTGCATCAGGTGGCCAAAGTATTGGAGTTTCAGCTTTAGCATCAGTCCTTCCAATGAATATTCAGGACTGATTTCCTTTAGGATGGACTAGTTGGATCTCCAAGGGACTCTCAAGAGTCTTCTCCAACATCACAGTTCAAAAGCATCAATTCTTTGGTGCTCAGCTTTCTTAATAGTCCAACTCTCACATTCATACACGACTACTGAAAAAACTGTATGGGCAATAGCGGTGGGAATATTTAAACTCAAAAAAACAAGAGAAATGACATAATTTATGTAAACATATAGAAGTTACAAAAAAAATAGAACCCAACCTTTATAGTTATGCTAACTTTTCCCCACACAATTGAATTGCACATTACATATACTGAAATGTATAAGGAAATTTGAGGAAGGAATTTTAACCAAATTCAATTTGGCATTTTCAAGTGTCAGTTGCATTTTTTGGAGTTGGATTTGATCACTATCTTTAATTCAAAATGCTAAGCACAGCAAGAATAGCTTTGAGGCTAAGTACAAAACAAGGGGATTAGGTCATTCATTCATTCATTACTTATTTTCTCTCTTGTACTTTACTAGATTCTACCGTGCAGATAGCTGAGACACAGTAGAGAGAGAGACAAGTACAAAAATAATAAAAAAGACAGTGAATTGTGAAAAGTGATAGACCAATGAGCAATGTGCTGTGGAATCACAGAGGATGGAATAACTACTCTCTCTTAAGCTATGAAAGTGTAGAGAAAAAATTACACACACATATGCACCTAACAACAGAGACCCAAAAACATGAAATAAAAACCAACAGAACTGAAGTGACAAATAGTTCAACAAATAATAGTTGGAAATTTCAATGTCATCCTTTCAGTAATCAATATACTTTAAATGGGTGAATTTTATGATATGTGAATTATATCTCAACATATCTGTTTTTGGCCACCTGATGCAAGCAGTCAGCTCATTAGAAGAAACCCTGATGCTAGGAAAGATTGAAGGCAGGAGGAGAAGAGGGTGACAGAGGACAAGATGGTTGGATGGCATCACTGATGCAATGGACATAAACTTGGACAAACTCCAGGGAGTCTTGGCATGCTACAGTCCATGGGGTTGCAAAGAGTTGAACATGACTTGATAACAAGAATATTTGTTTTTTAAGGCATAGACAGGCTTTGGTAGGGAAGACTTAATAGGGCAAATGTATATCTAAAAATAACTCAGTGTTTCTGATTTTATAAAGGAACATTATCATGTACATTCTATTTTTTTTAATTTTTAAATTCATTTTTTGGGACATCCCTGGCAATACAGGGGTCAAGACTCTATGCGACTGATGCAGGGGACAAGGGATTGATTCCAGGTCAGGGAAATAAGATCCCACAGGCCAGGTGATGTGGCTCCAAAAAATCACTTTTTATTGAAGTATAGTTGATTTACAATGTTGTGTTAGTTTTAGGTGTACAGTAAATATATTCTGTTTCAGATTTTTTCCCATATAGGTCATTACAAAATACTAAGTATAGTTCCCTGTGCTAAATAGTAGGTCTATGTTGTTTATCTACTTTATATATAGTAGTGTGTATATGTTAATCCCAAATTCCTAAAGTGTCCTCCTCCATTATAAACATTTTAAAACTGACAAAAGTAATATATGTATATATTTATATGAGAAAAATATATTACTCATAATTTTTAAAAAACAATCCTTTCTACCACCTAATGGTATCTACTTTTAAAAACACTTGCTAACATTTAATATTCTTATGTTTTTTGATGCATATATTATCTTTTTGCTGTAAAATAGGTAGTATTTTTAAGGTAGCATTAAATATATAGTTTATTTCCTTTCTGAATCTAAACACCTTAGTAATTTCTTAAGCCATTAAGTAGTCTTTCAAAGCTATATAGTATTTCCTTGCCTTTGTGTATCATAATTTATTTAACCATTCCATTTTTGTTGGTCATTTAGCCTCATTCCAATTTTACGCTGCACAAGATAATGGTGTGATAGAGACACAAAATTTTTGTGCATGTCTCTAATTATTTAATTAAAATAAATCCACCCAACTAGAATAACTAACTGGAATGATATCCAATATTGATAAAGTCCTTCAGAAAATTTTCACCAAAATGTACTTAAAAGTGTGAATTTCCCAACAAATTTCTGTCAACATGACAAAGCTAAGAACCATTTTGCATACAAAAATTTTTTTAATTGCTACTGAGGCTGACTTTTTGATTCATCTCTATTGGCTATTTGCTACTTTTCCTTTTGCAAAGTATGTTTATATACCATACTTGGTTTTTGACTGGAATATTTAGATTTTCTTGACTTTAGGAGCTCTCTAAATGTTATGGATGTTAACAGGTGATCTATCACATTACTGGGAGTCCTTTTATATTCATTTAATTGTCTGTTGGGAGAAGGCAATGGCAACCCTCTCCAGTACTGTTGCCTGGCAAATCCCATGGATGGAGGAGCCTGGTAGGTTGCAGTCCATGGGGTCGCTAGGAGTCGGACACGACTGAGCGAATTCACTTTCACTTTTCACTTTCATGCATTGGAGAAGGAAATGGCAACCCACTCCAGTGTTCTTGCCTGGAGAATCCCAGTGCCGGGGCGCCTGGTGGGCTGCCGTCTCTGGGGTCACACAGAGTCGGACACAACTGAAGCGACTTAGCAGCAGCAGCAGCAGCAGCAATTGTCTATAGAATGATGGAAACTAATACTATGTTCCCTGTTTCTTACCCACTTCCTTCAGTATCATCTTCTCACATGTACATCACTTATATGAGAAGTGATAAGATTTCGATCTAGTCTGTGATTTTTTGATACACGTTAGAAACTATTTGGATTTGAACTAATCTTTACCTTTATTACATAGACTTTATACAATATTCAGACTGAAAATCACAATTATCTTCTTATCAGATTACCAGATCTTTATCATTTTCAACTAGTTTACTTTGTAAAAAGGCAGCCTTACTTTATTTCCATGCTTTTAGAGGAATATATATGCATTAATTTAAATGTGCAATGTTTTCTTTTTTTAGCCAGGATAACTGTTCAAAGATTTGCACGATGACATATCCTTTCTAAAAAACATTTTAAAATTTTTATCTATTTATTTAGCCGCATCAGGTCTTAGTTGTGGCATATGGGATCTAGTTCCCTGACCAGGGATCAAACCTTGGCCCTCTTCTTTGGGAGCATGTGTCTTAGCCACTGGACCACCAGGGAAGTCCTAGTGTATCCTTTTTTTAAAAAGTTGAAATATAGTTGATTTACTGGCATATACCTTATATGGAAAAGCAAAAATAAGATGTTAGAGATAACTCTATATTTCATTGTCTAATAAAAGAGATTATAAAAACATTGATTTAGAAATGTAAACTATTTCATTATTATTATAGTAAAATATTTAACATAAAATTTACCATCTTAAGCATTTTAAAGTACACAGATCAATAGTGTTAAAAGTATTCACATTGTTATGCAATAGATTTTCAGACTTTTTTCACCCTGCAAATCCAAACCACTATGTCCATTAAGCAACTCCTTTTTTCCCTTTCTCCCCTCCCTGGTTACCACCTTTCTACTTTCTGTCTCTATGAATTTGACTACTCTAAGTACCTCATATAAGTGGAGTTATACAATACTTGTCATTTTGTGACTGGCTTATTTCCCTTAGAAAATGTTCTCAAGGTTCATCCATGTTGCAGCATGTGACAGGATTTCCTCCCTTTTTTAAGGCAGAATGATAATCCATTGTATGTATTGGGTTGGCCAAAAAGTTCCTTTGGGTTTTTCATAAGATGTTACCACATTTTGTTTATCCGTTTAACCGTTGATGGACATTTGGGTTGCTTCCACTTCTTGGCTCTTATGAAAAGTGCTATGATGCATGGGTATGCAGATATTTCATTGAGACTCTGCTTTTAATTCTTTTGGATATATACCTAGAGGTAGGATTGCTGGATTATATGGTAGTTCTATTTTTAATTTTTTGGGAAAACTTCATAAAGTTTTCCTAGTAGATGCACCATTTTACAATCCTGCCACCAGTGCATAAAGGTTCCAATTTCTCCACAACCTCACCAATACTTGTTATTTTCTGTTTGCTTGCTTTTGACGGTAACATCCTACTGAGTGAGAGGTAATATCTCACTGTAGTTTTGATTTGCCTTCCCCTGATGACTGAGCATTTGCCTGCAACACAGGAGACATGGGTTTGACCCCTGGTTCGAGAAGATCCCCTGGAGAAGGCAATGGCACCCCACTCCATTATTCTTGCCTGGAAAATCCCATGGATGGAGGAGCCTGGAGGCTGCAGTCCATGGGGTTGCTGAGGGTCGGGCACGACTGAGCAACTTCACTTTCACTTTTCACTTTTGTGCATTGGAGAAGGAAATGTCACCCCACTCCAGTACTCTTGCCTGGAGAATCCCAGGGACGGGTGAGGCTGGTGGGCTGCCGTCTATGGGGTTGCACAGAGTCGGACACAACTGAAGTGACTTAGCAGTAGCAGATGACTGAGCATCTCCTGTGCCTTTTGGCCATTTGTAAAAAAGCTCCTTTATTTTATAAGTAACCATTTTCCAACTCAATAGAATTATTTAAAAATAATGTCTGATAATACAATTGATGATATTGTTTTTCTCCTGGTATGCAGTAAAAGTGCAAAGTTTTTTCTACTAGTATGCAGTAATGCAGATTTCAGTAATTTGTAGGTGGAAAATGTTTTGCATATCTAGTTTTAAAATTTATTTTATTTAAAATGTAAAATATCTGTTGTACATAACATAAACCCTTAGCAAGTAAACCATCTTTCACATTAGAAAGCATATGTAAAATACATGGTGCAGTGTCTAGCATACAAAAAATACAATAATATTATTTTTTACTAATTAGTATACAATTTTTAATTGTTCTTGTATATTTTTACAAAATATACCTAATTTTCCACAAAATATACAAATATTTTCCATAATTGAATATTTAAAATAGGGTTAGAAAAAGAAAAATTCTTGTCATAAATAAATACATAGAAAATTATAAAATGAAGAAAATAAAGTTGCACGGGTAAGGAAAAAGTTTTCTATGACCCTCTTAGTATCCCTGATTGAGTCCAAAAATTAAACTGACAAAGACAAATAAACAGAAGTAAAGCATACCAATTTATTTAATATAAGTTTTATGTGACATGGGAGCTTCCATAAGGAAATAAAGACCTAAATAAACATTTAGACCTGAGAGTTTTATGCCAGTTTCAATGAAGACTGGACAGTCATGGAGAGATATGATAGATTAAAAAGCATTAGGAGTTAAAAGAGAAACTGAGGCATATTAAATATGTTAAGAGTTTTTTGAGCATTTACCCGTTCAAATCTGGCAACACTCAACCTGAAGTGGTTAGGGGCACTCCAGCAACATGAGCTAAGGAAAAGATTTATAAGAGAGAATGAAAAGAAATTTTTTGATTTGCTGTAGCTTAAAACTTGACTGGCTATTTGTGGTTGTTTTTAGTGTTTTTATTTTGTAACCTTGAGGCATTCAGAGGCTTAGGTTTTAATTTTCTTATGTAGAATGCCATGGCACTAGAGACACCTCAGTCTAATGGCCTCTGTTTAATTAATTCAAGAGCAGATAATTGCAGTAAATTAGGGGAAGGCAATGGCACTCCACTTCAGTACTCTTGCCTGGAAAACCCCATGGACAGAGGAACCTGGTAGGCTGCAGTCCATGGGGTCGCTAAGAGTCAGACACGACTGAACGACTTCACTTTCACTTTTCACTTTCATGCATTGGAGAAGAAGGTGGCAACCCACTCCAATGTTCTTGCTTGGAGAATCCCAGGGACGGGCAAGCCTGGTGGGCTGCCGTCCATGGGGTCACAGAGTCGGACACTACTGAAGGGACTTAGCAGCAGCAGCAGCAGCAGCAGGGGAAGCTTAGCAAGGTTTTCTTGTTAAGATTCTTGTTGGCATCCCTTTGTCTTTGGAGAAAAGAATGGGTCCTTTCCTCTGGATATAGGGATGACACAATCTTGTGTGAGGGTTTTATGACTTGTTTCAGGAGAGGGGTCATAACAGGGAGGAGTAGGGGAGAATTCAGTGACCTTCCTGCTTTTGCTGTTTTCTCCTTCAGTTTAAAATATTCAGTATGCCAAGGTGCCATATTTTAGGGTAGTGTGTCCTGAATCCCACTGGTTACAAATACAAACTTTAAAAATGGTCTTTTTGTAAATTAGTTCTAACATTGAGGTGTAGCACATTTACAATCAGTACTATTTCTGAAATATAATTTTCTTGGTCAACATGCCCCACTAATCACTGTAGATGATGATTGCAGTCATTAAATTAAAAGACACTTACTCCTTGGGGAGGAAAGTTATGACTAACCTAGATAGTATATTAAAAAGCAGAGACATTACTTTGTCAACAAAGGTCCATCTAGTCAAGGCTATGGTTTTTCCAGTGGTCATGTATGGATGTGAGAGTTGGACTATAAAAAAAGCTGAGTGCTGAAGAATTGATGCTTTTTAACTGTGGTGCTGGAGAAGACTCTTGAGAGTCCCTTGGACTGCAAGGAGATCCAACCAGTCTATCCTAAAGGAGATCAGTCCTGGGTGTTCATTGGAAGGACTGATGTTGAAGCTGAAACTCTAATACTTTGGCTACCTGATGCAAAGAGCTGACTCATTTGAAAAGACCCTGATGCTAGGAAAGCTTGAGGGCAGGAGGAGAAGGGGATGACAGAGGATAAGATAGTTGGATGAATCACCGACTCAATGGACATGGATTTGGGTGGACTCCAGGAGTTGGTGAAGGACAGGGAGGCCTGGCGTGCTGCGGTTCATGTGGTCACAAAGAGCTGGACATGACTGAGTGACTGAACTGAACTGAGGATTATTTTCCTAATTGACATAATGGCATATTTCAGGTGCAGAATAGCAAAAACAAGATTTCAGAGGATATGCTATTTTTAAATTGAAATAGAGTTTATTTACGTTGTGTGAGGTTATGCAAGATTTCATTTTGTTTAATCTGAATTGTATTGAAAAACTATAGATTTTAAAATTTAATTTGTAGAAAATAACATTCCCTAGGAAGATATTTATAAGTTATTTTTCTCTATTCTTAAAAAGAGAAAATTATTAAACTCTCAAAGACAATTTAATATGGTTACTATTGTTTCAATCAGATGTTTGTTTTACTTTTATGATCTTCAGTCTGAATCTTCAGAAGAAAATAATTTATTTAATTTATCCTTTTTGGCATTACCCATTTTCATGATAGCAAAAAAACATATTTATATACCCTGGAATTCAAGTCAAGTAAAACATCAACTTGTCTTTAGATGTCATAATGTCTTTTATACCAAAATACCAGAAAAATGTATCCCATGGTGATAACTAAATATCACAACTGAAGAGTATGGATGTATCATCACAGGTATGACTTTGAAAACGCCTTTTTGCTAGGAACACAATTATGCCTCAAATGGTGCTACTGATAAATATCACATTTGCTATTTAAATGTTTTTTTAACAATGTTTTGTACTTGTAAAAGAAATGACCTTTTAGTAAAAGATTTAAAATTAGTCTTCCTCAAAATGGAGGCATTCTGAATATTATTAATTGCATTACATAATAATACAATTATATGCTATAAACAGAAGTTCAAGAAATTATTTATCTCTTATGTGCACTTGGATAATTCAAGCCTACAGTTTTTTTTTTTTCCTTGCCTGAATTGATTTTCATTTTCTACTTCCTTTTCTTCCAAGTCTCTCTTTTGTTCTATACCAAATAGGCCCAGCTTAGGAATAGAAATAATAATCTTATAAAGGTACAGGATTATTAAAACAGAAAAGAGGGAATTCCCTACCTGTCCCAGTGGTTAGAATTAGGTAAGGCAGTATGTTCACTGCTGAGGGCCTGAGTTCAATCCCTGGGTGAGGAACTAAGATCCCACAAGCTGCATGGTGCAGCCAACAGCAACAACAACAGCAAAAAAGAAATAAAGCCCTGAAGACAGTCCAAAGTAACTCTGTCATTTTAAAGACAAAGAAACCTAGCTTCAGAGAGGTTAGCGCTTTGTCTCACAGCACACAGCTAAGAGGGAATTGGCAGAATAAGACTAGAGAACTAGTTTCCAGAGTCACACTACACTGCCTGTCAAGGTAACCTTGTGAGAATAAGGTGGTGGGATATTTTGCTTTTATTTTTTTAGTTTTAAAAACATACCTATATCATTGAACACTTTGAAAAGTTAGCCAAGAAGTTTCAATTTAGTGTGATAATCTTGCTTCAGTTCAGTTCAGTTGCTTAGTCATATTTGACTCTTTGTGATCGCATGGACTGCAGCATGCCAGGCCTCCCTGTCCACCACCAACTCCCAGAGTTTACTCAAACTCATGTCCATTGAGTCTGTGATTCATCCAACCATCTTATCCTCTGTCATCCCTTTCTCCTCCTGCCTTCAATCTGTCCCAGGCTCAGGGTCTTTTCAAATGAGTCAGTTCTTTGCATCAGGTGGCCAAAGTATTGGAGTTTCAGCTTCAACATCAGTCCTTCCAATGAGTATTCAGGACTGATTTCCTTTAGCACGGACTGGTTGGATCTCCTTGCAGTCCAAGGGACTCTCAAGAGTATTCTCCAACACCACACTTCAGAAGCATCAGTTCTTTGGCACTTAGCTTTCTTTATAGTCCAACTCTCCCATCCATAGTTGGCAAAGTAATGTCTCTGTTTTTCAATATGCTATCTAGATTGGTCATAACTTTTCTTCCAAGGAGCAAGCGTCTTTTAATTTCATGGCTGCAGTCACCATCTGCAGTGATTTTGGAGCCCCAAAAAATAAAATCTGTCACTGTTTCCACTGTTTCCCCATCTATTTGCCATGAAGTGATGGGACTGGATGCCTTCATCTTAGTTTCTGAATGTTGAGCTTTAAGCCAACTTTTTCACTCTCCTCTTTCACTTTCATCAAGCAACTCTTTAGTTCTTCTTCATTTTCTGCTGTAAGGGTAGTGTCATCTGCCTATCTGAGGTTATTGATATTTCTCCTGGCAATCTTGATTCCAGCTTGTGCTTCTTTCAGTCCAGCGTTTCTCATGATGTACTCTGCATATGTTAAATAAGCAGGGTGACAATATATAGCCTTGACCTACTCCTTTCCCTATTTGGAACCAGTCAGTTGTTCCATGTCCAGTTCTAACTGTTGCTTCCTGACCTGCATACAGATTTCTCAAGAGGCAAGTCAGGTGGTCTGGTATTCTCATCTCTTTCAGGATTTTCCATAGTTTGTCATGATCCACACAGTCAAAGGCTTTGGCATAGTCAATAAAACAGAAGTATATGCTTGTCTGGAACTTTCTTGATTTTCCAATGATCGATTGGATGTTGGCAATTGGATCTTTGGTTCCTCTGCCTTTTCTAAATCCAGCTTGAACATCTGGAAGTTCATGGTTCACGTACTGTTGAAGCCTGGCTTGGAGAATTTTGAGTATCACTTTATTAGTGTGTGAGATGAAAGCAATTGTGCAGTAGTTTGAGCATTCTTTGACATTGCCTTTCTTTGGGATTGGAATGAAAACTGACCTTTTCCAGTCCTGTGGCCACTGCTGAGTTTTCCAAATTGGTGGCATATTGAGTGCAGCACTTTCACAGCATCATCTTGCTACCATTTTGAAATATCTACCCTTAAATAAATGGGAGGTGAAAGTAAATGCATCCAAAAAATGAAATTGGGCTAATGATCAGTTAAGCTTGTTCCTTTTCTTATATCTTGTATTTTATTCTGTGGCATTAAAAATATTCATCCATTTCATAATTATATTTGCTAGATTAATTGACAAATCTTCACAAAGTAGTGGTAAGGTTTTTCATAAGCAACATGCTTCACATGTTCTCATCTGTTTAAAGCTATTGTCTTTGCTTCTTTTCTCTTTCCACTACATTGAACACAGTGCCTCTCCTCCCCCACTCCTAGCCTTTTTTTTCTCATTAAGATTGCAGGTTCATGAGTTCCATTATTTAAGCTCAGACATAGAGAAAAGATGTAATTGAGGTCCTTCCTAAAAAAAGTAGAGCTCAGAAAAATATGTTTCTTTTCTTTCTTTTTTTGGGGGGTGTTCTCTCATCTTTCCCATGGACTGAATAGGAGTAGTTTGAGGCAGATCCCCCTGTGCTCACACTCTAATACACAGCTGGTGAATTGTTTAGCACTGGGCTTGTAGCCTGATCTGCACCAACACCTAGAGCTGGGGCCAGGACACATAGCTTCTGTCATAGCTGCATGCAGAAAACACACAAAGCTGAATTTGGAAAGTGAGAGAAAGGATAAAAATATCTAAGTAGCAAATATTCAAATTTCTATCAAACTGCTTTCTGTATATATGCAGAATTTACATTTCCATTATCTATTTAACTATAATTTCCAATTGATTAAGTTATTTTGCATTTTCACAAAAAAGAAACATCACAATATATTTCTTGTCTGAGGATTTTTTTTCTCTATTTGTTGACAACACAAGTAAACAAACACTCAAATGCACGTTCTGTATCTAGACTACTGGAGAGTGATTATTTCTTCAAATGATAATCCAAAAATGCACATGTTCAAGCATTAAAAAAAGTTTGTTTTGGTTTTCATTAATCTAATTCAATTGAATTTTGTTTTATTAATATTCTTTAGAATATTCTTATTTAACAAAAAATTGAACGAAAATGAATTTATCATAAGAAAATCAGTTTGATCAGACATCCTTATTCCCTGATCGTTTGGTTCAGGTTTCATAATTTAGTATCTATCTCTGAAACCATCTTTTAGACATGATATTTTAAAAGTTTCATTCCCATAAAATTCAAAGAAATATATTTTTTTAGTAGAAAAACTCTATTTTTCAGTTCTGCCATAGTTTCAAGTGTAATATTAAATAGCTTATATTTTGAGAGGGAAAAGAATGCATTCAGTGAGAGATCTACACTTCTCATTAATGTTACTGCTTTATTTTCTGGGCTGAATCCTGTCTATTACTCTCCTGCATTCAGATATTCAGATAAATTATCTACTTTCACAAGCTCAGTGAAGCATTATTTGTTGTATACTTTTGCATATTTGGCAACTCTGAAATAGTCTTAGGAATATATGGGTTTCTTGTTAAGAACCTTCCGCAAATGAAAAGGAGGGAACATTTTTTGGTTTCTCTACTATTGTAGAAAATATCATATAATAATAATCACAATTATCATTTATCTTCTTCCTTTCAATTATTTCTTCTTTAAACATTACACTGAAAATACATTCACATTCAAGTGCTTTAAGTAGCATTCACCATTTTTTTCTGATTTTTAATACAAATGTTGTCATAATTGCTGCCTTGTATACCAAACTGATATCTTAAAATAGATTCAGCAACTTCCAGTTTTTGTTTTTCAAAACACAGAAACAAGCAAGAAATAAAGGAACTGCAGTATCTTCAAAGGATATCAAATCAATACATTCACCTTTAGCTTTTCAATTTAGCTGTAAGGACTCTTGGGCTTATGTTTTGCTTTTGATAAGAGTCAATGCTTGCTTTCCAAATGTCACTATTGCTTTACTTTCATGACTCATAATTCTGCAGTAGCATGTGTAATGCTCTTTGTGCACATATTTTGGTGATAGTGCTACCTAACTAATAAATGAGGATACTGTCACTAGGACACATCAAGCTACTACTAACTCCCTTTACCTGCAAAGGTTTCCTACAGGCTTCTCTTTCCCCCCGAAACTGGTGGATTGTTTACAGTTACTGTTGTGTTATTGTTTAGTGGCTAAGCAGTGTCTGACTCTTTTGTGACCTCATAGACTGTAGTCCACCAGGCTCTTCTGTCCATGGGATTTTCCAAACAAGAATACTAGAGTGGGTTGCCATCTTCTATCTACTATAGGGGAGGGAAAAATAATGTTCCCTCTACCTTTCCTAGTTCTTGGATGAGAACCCTAGGTGGCTCAGTCTATAAAGAATCGGCCTTCGATGCAGGAAACCACCTCCAATGCAGGAGACTCAGGTTCCATCCCTGGGTCAGGAAGATTCCCTGGAGTAGGGAATGGCAACCCACTCCAGTATTCTTGCCTGGGAAATCCCATGGACAGAGGAGCCTGTCCAAGGACAGGGGAGCCTTCATGGGGTCATAAAGAGTTGGATATGACTTTGCAACTAAACTACTTCCCCCACACACGGTAACAAAAGACAGATTAACAAAAGAAAAACAGACAGAACTTTATTAACATGTATACTTCATGTATACATGGGAGATACCCAGGAAAACTAACTCCCCAAGATGGCCCAAGCTATCAGCTTAAGTAAATTCCATCTTTAGTTAAAAACAGAATAAAGATATTGGAAGTTGGGAACCAGTCCTGGGAGGTGGCCAGGAAAAGCACAGTAGACAAGGGTAAGGTTTGTTATGCAGATTTAAGTAAGCATCTCGTCCATTGATAATGTTCTCTTCTGATTTAGAGTTTTTCTTCTCTTCCTGGTACAGAAAGGGAACCACATACAAGTGGACATTTACTCTATAAATGTAAATTTCCCCTATGAAAGAGTAACTTCTCTGTTTTCAGAGCTTCTTCTGTGCCTGCTGCCTCTCAAAATAATCCATATGCTAAAGAGGCATATTTTGGAGTGGCATGTTCTGCTACATCTCACTACCTTAGTTTAGTTCATGTGGGAGGATTTGGAGTCTATTTAACTCAACATGTAGAATTTGACTAGTCTCTGAACTGAATACTCATTTTAAAATATGTGACAAAATGAAAAGCCTGTATACACATACACAACCACAGTATGTATACCAGGGTTTTTAGTGATATAAGAAAAAAAATTAATCAGTGATAGAACTGCACCACATGAACAGAAATTCAGGTCTTAGTACCTCTCTATTGCTCTGTATTGAAAAATAATAGAGAGCAATTTCTCTGGGTGTATACACTTAGGGATAAGGGAATCATTGGCACAGATTCCCTTGGATTACAGAGTTGTAAAGCTACAATTGCACATTTATCTAATTTGTTATTATTAATATAGGAAGGCAAAATACAGGACCACTTAGTTCCATAAAGGCAGAAGTCAGCATTCTGGATTGTCATCACAAGCAAGTATGTGAACTGAGTTCATTACAGTTCACAGTTTTTAGATGTTCCACATGGTCAATGGCTAAAAGCAATCAAGTTACTATGTCTGGTGTTCCTGAAGACTTTTGGATATTTTCAGGAATATGTAGAGGAAAAGAAGAGTCCAGAGAATGTTATTTCCATATTAATATATATGGAAAGGAATGCTCCTAGAAAGAAGCATCATCTCATATGCTTCATTCATTCATTCACTTATTCAATAAATATATATTGAACCAGATACTGTTCTACATTGTGTGGATACAACAGTGAATAAAGAACACAAAAAAATCCCTGTCTTCATGGAACTTACATTCTAGTGAGGGAAGATGGATCATATACAAAATAAGTAAGTAAAATGAATAGTGTAAGTGATAAGTGCTATGGAGAAAAAAATATGGAGTTAAGAAGTTGTGTGTTGCGGGAAGTTGTAATATTAAATAGAATGGTCAAGAAATGCCTTGATGAGAAGACATTTTGAAACCTTTAGATGGCGTTTTGGGGGACTCCAAAAAGTTCCAGTCCTTTATGTCTCAGCACAGGAAAAATTCAGTGAGAGACAAAGTAATAGACAAGAAGTGATTTATTAGAATAGGAAGCTTGTGAGGCTTACAAGCAGGCAGAGGAGAGGGTGCCATGCTGATAACTTAGTGGACTACAGTTTTATAATCAAAGGAAAAGTGTGGAGGGAGAAAAGACCATCTTCTTCCCCATTCTTGAACAGGAGGTCAGAGTATTAAATGTTGGGGAAGGGAAGGAGGAAAGTTGTGCATGACTTGGAAGGAGCTATCATAACATTTTTGGCTCTTTATGTGACTAAGGTGGGAAGCCGTTTGCAGAGTTTTGAACAGAGGAGTGAAATGGTGATTTGACTTACATTTTAAATATGAATCATTCCGGTTGCTGTTTTGAGAAAAGACTGTAGAGGGCAAGAGTGGAAGCAGTAAATAGGGAGACCCATTATGCAGGTGATAGTTGATGGCCATTTGGTACATTACAGTGTAAAGTGGTTGGATTTGGAGTATATTTTGAAGGAGCAAAATTGGATGTGGAGTGTGAGAGAAATGAAGATAACAAGATTGTCAAATGTTCTACATATTTTTAAGTTATCCCTCATTTTAAATATTAGAAACATTTCTAAAAAGTTGTGTTGATAACTGATTCACATTTGAAAGCTATCAGAGTAATTTACTATCAACAATAAATAAACTATGAATTTATAAGAAAAATATTTTAAAAATAATTTATTGATTCCTTAATTTCTGATTTTGGTGCTAGTGTTTATATATATTACTGATTTTTGTAAAAGCAGTATATAAAATGTAAGTAAATATAAAATGTAAGCAAAATATAAGATCCATTTATTTAATTTTTATAACCTTATTAAAGTATGATTGACAAATAAAATGGTATATATTTAGGTTATACATGTGATTTTTTAAAATATGTGCAACATAATGATTTAATATACATATACATCATGAAATGATTACTAAAATGACATTAATTAACACATCCATCACTTCACTTAAGATCTACTGTCATAGCAAATTTTTGGTATGCAGTAGAGTATTATTAACTATAATCACCATACTGTGCATTAAATCTCCAGAAATTATTCATCTTATAACTGGAAGTTTGTACTCTTTGACTAACATCTACTTATAACTCCCACACTCTTCATAATTCCGACACTCTAGCCACTGGTAACCACTGTTCTACTCACTGATTTTCTGAGTTCAACTTTTTCACATTCCACATATAAGTGACATCATATAGTATTTGTCTTTCTGTGTCTGACTTATTCACTTAGCATAATGTCCTCCAGGCCCATCCATGTTGTTGTCTTAGAATTTCTTTCATTTTTATGGTTGAATAATATTCCATTGGGTTTGTATAACATATATGTTTATATACATATGTATGTATGTGTGTGTGTGTGTGTGTGTGTGTGAGTTGCTCAGTCATGTCCAACTCTTTACAGCCTCATGGACTGTAGTCTCTGTCCATGGAACTCTCTAGGCAAGAATACTGGAGTGGGTTGCCATTTCCTTCTCCAGGGGATCTTCCCAACCCAGAGGTCGAACCCGGCTTTCCTGCATTGGCAGGTGAATTCTTTACCATCTGAGCCATCGGGGAAGCCCATGTTCTACATAAGATGGCATAGAAAGAGTCTCAGTTCAGTTCAGTCGTTCAGTCGTGTCCGACTCTTTGCAACCCCATGAATCGCAGCACGTCAGGCCTCCCTGCCCATCACCATCTCCCGGAGTTCACTCAGACTCACGTCCATCAAGTCCGTGATGCCATCCAGCCATCTCATCTCTGTTGTCCCCTTCTCCTCCTGCCCCCAATCCCTCCCAGCATCAGAGTCTTTTCCAATGAGTCAACTCTTCTCATGAGGTGGCCAAAGTACTGGAGCTTCAGCTTTAGCATCATTCCTTCCAAAGAAATCCCAGGGCTGATCTCCTTCAGAAAGGACTGGTTGGATCTCCTTGCAGTCCAAGGGACTCTCAAGAGTCTTCTCCAACACCACACTTCAAAAGCATCAATTCTTCGGCACTCAGCCTTCTTCACAGTCCAACTCTCATATCCATACATGATCACAGGGAATACCATAGCCTTGACTAGACGGACCCTAGTCGGCAAAGTAATGTCTCTGCATTTGAATAGGCTATCTAGGTTGGTCATAACTTTTCTTCCAAGGAGTAAGCGTCTTTTAATTTCATGGCTGCAGTCACCATCTGCAGTGATTTTGGAATGCCCCAAAATAAAGTCTGTCACTGTTTCCACTGTTTCCCCATCTATTTCCCATGAAGTCATGGGACCGGATGCCATGATCTTCATTTTCTGAATGTTGAGCTTTAAGCCAACTTTTTCGCTCTCCTCTTTCACTTTCATCAAGAGGCTTTTTAGCTCCTCTTCACTTTCTGCCATAAGGGTGGTGTCATCTGCATATCTGAGGTTATTGATATTTCTCCTGGCAATCTTGATTCCAGCTTGTGTTTCTTCCAGTCCAGCATTTCTCATGATGTACTCTGCATAGAAGTTAAATAAACAGGGTGATAATATACAGCCTTGATGTACTCCTTTTCCTATCTGGAACCAGTCTGTTGTTCCATGTCCAGTTCTGTTTCTTCCTGGCCTGCATACAGATTTCTCAAGAGGCAGGTTAGGTGGTCTGGTATTCCCATCTCTTTCAGAATTTTCCAGTTTATTGTGATCCACACAGTCAAAGGCTTTGGCATTGTCAATAAAGCAGAAATAGATGTTTTTTCTGGAACTCTCTTGCTTTTTCCATGATCCAGCAGATGTTGGCAATTTGATCTCTGGTTCCTCTGCCTTTTCTAAAACCAGCTTGAACATCAGGGAGTTCACGGTTCACGTACTGCTGAAGCTTGGCTTGGAGAATTTTGAGCATTACTTTAGTAGCATGTGAGATGAGTGCAATTGTGCAGTAGTTTGAGCATTCTTTGGCATTTCCTTTCTTTGGGATTGGAATGAAAACTGACCTTTTCCAGTCCTGTGGCCACTGCTGAGTTTTCCAAATTTGCTGGCATATTGAGTGCAGCACTTTCACAGCATCATCTTTCAGGATTTGAAACAGCTCAACTGGAATTCCATCACGTCCACTAGCTTGCTGGCTGCTAAGGCTGTATCTTACAGGATTGTATACATGATAGTGGGGTAGAGAGTCATAGTGAACACAGAGTCTACTTATCAGGGACTTGAGCGGGAATGTTCACAATGAAAAACATGCTAGTAAAAGTCTTCTTTGGTATAAAAGAAGTATGAGGGACCGAATTATCTTAATAGGTTACTGTAATCCAATTATGATAATTAGATACATCCACTCTTTCTGTAGGCATGAAGCTGTCAAAAAGAACAGAATCTTTCTTTAGTCCTCGCAATTGCATGGTACTGAGGAAATGGACAAATTGTTATACTTCACGTACCTTACTTTGAAGGGCGTGCATGCTGTCACGTCAGACTTTTTGAGACCCCATGGACTGTAACCAACCAGGCTCCTCTGTCCTTGGGATTCTTCAGGAAAGAATACTGGGGTGTGTTGTCATGCCCTACTCCAGGATCTTCCTGACAGGAGACCATGTCTCCTGCTGCTCCTGCATTGGCAGGCAGATTCTTTCCACTGAGCCTCCTGGGAAGCCCACTTTAATATATCTCTTTATCAATCATCAAGATGTCTCTTCTATTCAAATTTCATCATGAAAGAAATGTTTAAAAAGCCTTAATTATAGTTGATTATTATATTTAAAGTTAACACCTTCTTTTAAAGGGGGTGTTTTTAACTTAGGAAACTTCTAGTCCAATGTCAAAATGCTTATAAGTCATTTCATACGTGGGCTATTTTCCTGAGACTATTTTCCCAGGTGATTAATCTTATCACTTAGTTTTATTTTAATTTCCCCATCAGACCACAACATTCCTGACCTTATCCAAAAATATTGGGGGTATATTGTATTTGGAGCCTATAGTTCTTTTAATTGAGTACAGTTCACTTGGAGAGTTTTTTTTTTTTTTAATGTATATAATGCATTTCAAACCACTGAAGGGTTAAGACTTTTAAGTTCTTAATTTTAGCTAAATGCACCCTGAGTTTCCGCCAGGTCTTACCCACACTAAGGTATATTCAAAAGCTCTTCCTCTGGGATTAGTCATGTCTCACTGACTTCACTTACTGATTAACAGGCTGAGTAAAGGTCAGTTGCTTTCAAGCAGGCCAATGAAGTATTTCCATGCATTTAACCAATTTCTCAATTTGTACTATGAAACCTGCCGAGGAAGGACTTTAAGTAGGAACCAAGACAGATTTCTTTAGTTTCAATTCACTATATTAAATCCTGTCTTGCCTCAGTTTAGTTAGCTTTTTAATGCTGAAAGGATAACCAAAAAAATGTTAGAAGTTTCGAAGTTAAAAATACAACCCTTTTATATTCCTCTAAAACAAAGAATGCAAAACAAAATGGCCATTTAAGGACATCAATAGAAGTACTTTCCTATATTCCTTAATTAATATTTCTATGATTATAATTTCTATACACTATTTATATTTTGTGAGACTATTTTAGATTTCCAAAGCCTGTCATGTTTTTATCTTTGTTGTACTATAATCACTAGCTATACTTTGTAGTACTTGAAAAATTATATTGATGTGGATTTTAAAAAGTGGGTAATTTTTTAATATATCAATTGCTTTGATAATATGTTCCTAAAGGTATAGAATGGTTTAAACTTGTTTTGAAGTTCAGAAACTGAGAATTACCTAAGTACTATGGCTGATCCATTATATTTTAATGTGTAAGCCTTTTAATGATGAATTTCCAAACCACTCTGTGGGAGTTACCATGGACACTAAGAGGCACTCCACTGCCAAATCAGATGGATAGAAAAACGGCTCTTTTAATATATTTCAGGTATCTTCAGCCTTCCAGAACTGGTTCTCTCACAAATAAATGGGACTTAGCCTTAATTTTTTGGAGATTTCCTGACAGCATTTCAGCTACACATTTTTGTTTCATTCTCCTCTGCATTCTGTCTCAGTTCATATGTTAACTTTGTGAAAGGCCTTACAGTGAAGACACATGATGATTTCCTCAATGTTAGTTAGCTGAGACAATAAAGGCCTGTATTCAACATTGGACTGGCAGATAAAGAAAGGAGAGATTTGCTCCTCCACGGGGAGACCTATTAAATCTTGGAGAGAAAGACTTATCTCTGCCTATACCCTTTCATTTGGTAAGTGTAAACCTGCATGCATTCTGCTTGTTGTAATTTTGTGACTGTTGCTATGTATACTCTAAAATCATGAATTTAAAATCTATTTATGTTCTTCACAGGATCTTCTTTGATAGGGATTCATAATATAATCCACTAGATAGACTTATGAAGCCTAATCTCTGAAGAGGTTTGACATATTGAGGATAGAATATCTTTATGCTATTATTTTTAGTATAACAAGTATTTTGCTTTCTAAAAATTTCTTTCAATGTAATGGAATAAGTTAGGACAAAATAGGATTGGCTCATTACTTACTACAATAACTGAACATTTTCATATATTATCAACTATTTTTGAAGCATTTAAGTAAATTTATATTATGTATTACAGTTTTATTTCTGTAATAGTGTTCTAAAGCTGATCAGTGATGTTGAGTTAACCAAGGTACTAACACAAATTTATGTCTTTTCCTCATTCTAGTCATTTAATTATTTTTATCTTTGGATGAACTAAAATTTTTATTACTATCAGACCTGAGTGCGTGTGTGCTCAGTTGCTTCAGTCCTTTCTGACTCTGTGACCCTGTGACACTCTGTGACTGAGTGTTAGTTGCTCAGTCGTGACTCTTTGTGATCCCATGGACTGTAGCCCGCCAGGCTCCTTTGTCCATGGGATTCGCCAGGCAAGAATGCTGGAGTGGGTCGCCATGCCCTCCTCCAGGGGATCTTCCCGACCCAGGGATCCAATCCACATCTCCTGCGTCTCCTGTATTGCAGGCAGATTCTTTACCCACTGAGCCACCTGGGAAGCCCGATTATTAGACCTACAAAAATTTAAATCTAATCTCTATGAATCACTCTAGTTTTAGAGATTAAGGCCTTTAAAATATAAAATTCAGCAAAGTGTTATGTAGCATTATTCTTTCTTTTACCATATTAGTTACCTTTATTTAGGTCACTTGTTCAGAATTTCACCTATATTGGCAAGACTACTGTTTATTTTCATTTCTATGGCATTAATATACCAGCAGATACATTAGGAAGACAGGCAGACAGCTGGTAAACACACTCATTCCCTGCCTCAGGGCTGACAGAACAATTCACCAAATTTATCTTTTCCTAGTTCATTTCACATCATCACTATTTCCAAATCAACTGCTTTTGCCCTCTAAGAATTTGAGGGTGTCTAATATATAAAATATATAAAAGCAGCTGAAAACAAAGTTGTACTGCATCAGTTTTCATATTACTTGATAGGGTTTTCTTTTATGAAATTATGTCCTATGCTCCCTTTTTTTGACTCATTTTCCTTTTATTTTTAATTATATCGTACAACTCTAATTTCAGAGATTATTATTATGAAGGTTGTAAATAATATATTTTTAATACTCTGAATTATACATTTTCAGCATTAATTTCAATGCATTAGAATTTTTAAATGACCTTTTTTTTTTTTATGGTTCTCTTTACATAAAATGTCTACACTGGACAAACCCATAGCAATAGAAAGTAGATTAGAGATTGGGGAAAAAAGGGAGTGACTACTAATGGATGCAGGTATCTTTTCTTCTTTATTTAAACTTTTTATTTTGTATTGGGGCATAGCCGATTAACAAACAATGCTGTGATAGTTTCAGGTGAACACTGAAGGGACTCATACATTAAATGACACTTTTATTAATCTTTCTGGTTTGGGTGAAATCAGAATCACAATTACAGAAATAGAGAGAATGTAGAAATTATTACCAAGTATTGAGGCAACTGGCAATCTCATGTAAAGGAGGTGAAGAGTCAGGGTCACTGGAATCCAGCCACAGCTGTAAATTATAATAGAAAAGGCAGATAAAGTGGTGCTCTAGAGCCAAGAGCAACAAGGCATCATCATAATAATGACAGCTCTCTTTGTGGACCGTCAATGGCACCCCACTCCAGTACTCTTGCCTGGAAAATCCCATGGACAGAAGAGCCTGGTAGGCTGCAGTCCATGGGGTCACTGAGAGTTGGACAAGGCTCAGTGACTTCACTTTCACACTTTTCACTTTCATGCATCAGAGAAGGAAATGGCAACCCACTCCAGTGTTCTTGCCTGGAGAATCCCAGGGACAGGGGAGCTTGGTGGGCTGCCGTCTCTGGGGTCGCACAGAGTCAGACACGACTGAAGTGACTTAGCAGCAGCAACAGCAGCACTATGTTCTAGGCATTACACTCATTATGTAATAACTTTTAATACTAACCACAACAGTGGGGTAAGTATGCACCAGAGTCCCCATTTTGTGGATTCATTGTTCAGCAAACAAATACTAACTAAGTAATAAAGATGTCCCAGGTTCTAAGGATAGCATAGTGAACCAGACTTTTGTCCTCATGGAGCTTGTGATCTTGTAGTGATGAACCACTTACCGAGTCTTAGAAAGGTTGTATACCTAGCTTAAGATCAGTTAGTGTGGATCCACAACCACATATTTACTTTCTACTTTATATTATGATGGCTGTGAAGTAGCACTCAGAAAGCAGGCAGTAGTCACAGGAAACTGTGTGCAAGAGATCAAAGCTAGTTGGACTCTAAATAAGTGGATAAGTTTCCAGAACACTGGTACTGAAAGACAGAGCAAGAGGCTATTCTGTGTACTAAGGAATGGGTTTTTTGTATACTGAATATTTGTTCATATTATTTCTTGTATTAGAACCCTTCAATGGTTCCACATTGCCTTTGGGGTAAAAGCCAAACTTTTATGATAATCTGTGTGGCCCAGAGAGTGTGAACACTGTATGTACCATTTTCAGTCATTTTGTATCTTGCGCCACTTCTGCTCTGAAGTGCAAGTCACTCAGTCGTGTCTGACTCTTTGTGATCCTATGGACTATATAGTCCATGGAATTCTCTAGGCCAGACTACTGGAGTGAGTAGCTTTTCCCTTCTCCAGGGGATCTTCCCAACCCAGGGATCAAACCCAGGTCTCTTGCATGGCAGGTGGATTCTTTACCAACTGAGCCACAAGGGAAGCCCTACTCTAGCCATTCTGAATTACCTTCATTTTCTTGATTGAGCATGCTGTCTCTTACCTCCTGCCCTTTGCACAAGCTCTTCCCTCCCTTGCCTTGCTAAGTACTGCTAATGGCTGAATTCTCAGCTTAGGTAGTATTTCCTCCAGAAAATTTTCCCTGACTCCCAAGTTCAGCTAGGTGCCCTTTCTCTATGTCCCCTTAGTACCTTACATTTCCTCCACCACACCACTTATTCTATAACTGTGAGTGTGTGCTCAGTTGTTTCAGTCGTGTCTGACTCTTTATGAACCCATGGACTGTAACCCACCAGGTTTGTCTGTCCATGGAATTTTCCAGGCAAGAATACTGGAACATATTGCCATTTTCTCCTCCAGGGGATCTTCCCTACCCAGGGATCAAACCCATGTCTCCTGCATCTCTGGCATTGACAGGCAGGTTCTTTACCACCGAGTCACTCTATAACTTTTAAGGGTACTTTTGCCCTTTACTCAGGACACTATAAATTCCACAAAGACAGGAATGCTGCTGCCTGTTGACCATTGTATCTCTACAATGTAACACAATGCTCAGCACATAGTAGTTGCTTATAAATGAATGCTAAATGAAGGAAAGATCAAAGAGACCAGGAATATCAGCTTTGGAGGCCCTGACATAATTTTAATGATTCAAAGCATTTTGTATAAATTTATCAAACATGTAAGCTAGAAGAGATGCAAGAAGTCAGTTTACTAAACTTCCTACTCAATGTAAGAATTTCTACTACATTGTCCCTTAAAGAGAACTCTCTATCCTCTATATATGAACACTTCCAGGGGTAAAAGTTCAATACTTTGCAAGACAGTTGCTACTTCTTTTGATGGCTATGCCTAATTGCTTTAAAAATATCTTCCTCATATTTGAACTTTCCTGCTATAGCCTTCATCCATAGTTTAAGTTCTACCTTCTTAAACAACACAAAACTATCCTTTCTTGAGCAATTCAGATTTAATCTTTTCCTTTTTCCATATAAGAACCCTTACAAACAGTTGAAAGCCATTATGATATACTTTGCAAATCATTAGTTGTCAAGCTTTAATATGCAAAATAATTGTCTAGAGGGCATGTTAAGAAATCTAGATCACCTAGTCCATTTCCCAGAGATACCAATTGGGCAGGTCTGGGATGGATCTTAAGAATCTAAAAATTTAACAAGCTCCCAGATAATTTTGACGCAGATAAACTACTCATCAAGAAACAGTGCCGAGGAAAATAAATTTAAAATTTTTCACAATAAATGATATTTGTAACACTTGATCTTCAAAATCCCTGGATATTTTTGTTTATTCTCTTTAATTGTAGCTCTCATGATGGAACCAAATATCCAGTTGTATTTTGATGAACAAAAAGTAAAGGGAAGATAGTATCTCCTTTAACCTGATTCATGTACTTCTATTGAAATTATACACAATTGTGTCACCAATTTTCAGTAGAGGTGTCACATTATTGACTGTGATTCTGTTATTAACTAAAACCTGAAAGAGCTGGAATGAATTACAGGGAATGGATTACCCAAAGTCACAGAAAAGAGGAAAGAAGGAATGGGATGAGATGACAGTAGGCAGAAGTATATCCTGAAGAGGGGTAGCAATGTATAGTATTTCTGCCAAAGGGGGCACATAGACTCCTCAAAGACTGAAGTTTCCTTCTCCCACTGCCCATTAGATTTCCTACTGCTAGTGAGCTGGTGCTCACTATTATCTACTGATTCTCTCTCTGAAGTCAGCAGATAAGCAATCTGTTTAGCTCCTTATTAGAAAGCTAGGAGAAGGCAATGGCACCCCACTCCAGTACTCTTGCCTGGAAAATCCCATGGACGGAGGAGCCTGGTAGGCTGCAGTCCATGGGGTCACTAAGAGTCGGACACGACTGAGCAACTTCACTTTCACTTTTCACTTTCATGCATTGGAGAAGGAAATGGCAACGCACTCTGGTGTCCTTGCCTGGAGAATCCCAGGGACAGGGGAGTCTGGTGGGCTGCCATCTATGGGGTCGCACAGAGTCGGACATGACTGAAGCAACTTAGCAGCAGCAGCAGCAAACCTACTTAACCTACAGTAAGAATCATCATCCTGTAATCAGTCCTGTCACATCAGAAGTTGGACCTTGGCACACATCTTTGGAAATATTTTTGATCTCTAGTAGACTACTGAGGATACCTTGGCATATTTGTGGAAGATGATCTAAAACTCTAAAAATAGCTATAAGCACAATTCTCCCACATGTATACAATTTGAATAGGTCTGGCAAGATGCTTTTAACCTCATAAAAATGTCATAGACTGTTGCAAACTGGCTTTACATGCTTCAATACACCTCATGTACAGATTAGCACTTTCTTTTATGACACCCAGGCTCTGTGCCCTCTACTCCAAACAGCAGGAAAAATTTATGAGCCAGAAAACCTTTCTTAGATATGACCTTAAGGCAGTAAGCAGTGGAATTTAGTTGCTCACAAGGCTGGAGTCTGAGGCTTCCAGAAATTGCCAGGGACAGGGGGCAGTCATATTGAGGAAAATTGGGTTTTAGTGCCTTATAAGTCTAACAAGGGAGCCAGGCTTGCAAATAACAAAACTTTGGAAAATGGCAACTTTGTGCTAAATACAAGAATAGAGAGTGGACTACAACTATGATGTGGAGAGAGGCAAGCTTTGAACATGATTTTGAGAAAAAAATATCATTCTATTGTGGATGTTAGGATTAAATGACTTTAATTCTCATACAAATATATGTGTGCCTCAAAGGGCGTTGGGAGCAAAATATAAGGTGTTTATCCTAAGACTTATTTTGCATTTTCCTATTCTGGAACAAATATTTTTGAGTTATACTATGTTCTAGAACACAAATACAAATTTGACACAGTCCCTGCCTTCTAGGAGTTCACATCTGAGAGAAGGGAAACAAGACCAAAAGTGATAATGTGTAATAACTAATGTGATACAGATACACGCAGAGTGTTTCGAGAATGCAGTGAACTGGAGGGAAATCAACTGATGAGAAGTTGAAGAAAGGCATTTTGGAAAAGTGATGCCAAACTGAATCTTGAAGGATGAGTAGGTGTTACTCAGTGGAAATAGTTTGAGGAGGTCATTTATATCAAGAGGAAGAGCATGGTGTGTGGCAAGAAATATAAGTGATTTAGTATGGCTAGACTAGAGCATAAAGTAAAAAGCATCTGAATGGTGAGGTGAGACTGGAGAAATAGGCAGGAACCAAATCATGAAAGGCCCTATATACAATACTAAAGGAATTGGACCTTCTTTTGTAGGAAATAAGGAAGGTGGCAAGTGACCATTTTTGATAAGTCACTCTGGCAGCAATGTGGAAATAGGTAGGACCAACCAGAGGAAAAACATCTATTTCTGCTTTATTGACTATGCCAAAGCCTTTGACTGTGTGGATCATGACAAACTGTGGAAAATTCTGAAAGAGATGGGAATACCAGATCACCTGACCTGCCTCTTGAGAAATCTGTATGCAGGTCAGGAAGCAACAGTTAGAACTGGACATGGAACAACAGACTGGTTCCAAACAGGAATAGGAGTATGTCAAGGCTTTATATTGTCACCCTGCTTATTTAACTTATATGCAGAGTACATCATGAGAAATGCTGGGCTGGATGAAGCACAAGCTGGAATCAAGATTGCCAGGAGAAATATCAATAACCTCAGATATGCAGTTGACACCACCCTTATGGCAGAAAGCGAAGAAGAATGAAAGAGCCTCTTGATGAAAGTGAAAGAGAAGAGTGAAAAAGTTGGCTTAAAGCTCAACATTCAGAAAATGAAGATCATGGCATCCGGTCCCATCACTTCATGGGAAATAGATGGGGAAACAGTGGAAACAGTGGCTGACTATTTTTTGGGGCCTCAAAATCACTGCAGATGGTGACTGCAGCCATTAAATTAAAAGACGCTTGCTCCTTGGAAAGAAAGTTATGACCAACCTAGATAGCATATTCAAAAGCAGAGACATTACTTTGTCAACAAAGGTTCATCTAGTTAAAGCTATGGTTTTTCCAGCAGTCACGTATGGATGGGAGAGTTGGACTATGAGGAAAGCTGAGTGCCGAAGAATTGATGCTTTTGAAGTGTGGTGTTGGAGAAGACTCTTGAGAATCTCTTGGACTGCAAGGAGATCCAACCAGTCCATCCTAAAGGAGATCAGTCCTGGGTGTTCATTGGAAGTACTGATGTTGAAGCTGAAACTTCCATACTTTGGCCACCTAATGGGAAGAGCTGACTCATTTGAGAAGACCCTGATGCTGGAAAAGCTTGAAGGCAGGAGAAGAAGGAGACAACAGAGGATGAGATGGTTGGATGGCGTCACCGACTCAATGGAGATGAGTTTGGGTGAACTGTGGAGTTGTTGATGGACAGGGAGGCCTGGCGTGCTGCAGTCCATTGGTTGCAGTCAGACACGACTGAGCGACTGAACTGAACTGAGAGGCAAGACCAGAAGCAGGGACACTAGTTAGGAAGCTGGTGTAATAATTCAAGGGAGAGACGACTAGGGTCTATTGAGGATGGCAGAAAGGGGACGGATTTGAGTTTGAGACTATTTAGTAAGAGTTTTGTTGTTGTTGCTCTTTTGTTTTGATCCAAGACTGAATTTGATCTTGAGGTCAAAAGGGTTAATGTGGTGGCAATAGAAAAAGAGTAATGGGATGGCGTGATGCAGCATCAAAAAAGATTATTTCAGAGAAGATATTTGTTGAAAATTTCTTCTGAAAGTGTTATTTTCAAAAAATATTCTGCTCAGCTTTCGAGGTAACCATTTACTGGAGATTGTTGCTTAGACTGTTGAGGGTTAATAACTCACATGTTTTAGCCTGCTCTATGGCATCTGGTCCCATCACTTCACGGGAAATAGATGGGGAAACAGTGTCAGACTTTATTTTTGGGGGCTCCAAAATCACTGCAGATGGTGACTGCAGCCATGAAATTGAAAGACGCTTACTCCTTGGAAGGAAAGTTATGACCAACCTAGATAGCATATTGAAAAGCAGAGACATTAGTTTGCCGACTAAGGTCCATCTAGTCAAGGCTATGGTTTTTCCTGTGGTCATGTATGGATGTGAGAGTTGGACTATGAAGAAGGCTGAGTGCCGAAGAATTGATGCTTTTGAACTATGGTGTTGGAGAAGACTCTTGAGAGTCCCTTGGACTGCAAGGAGATCCAACCAGTCCATTCTGAAGGAGATCAACCCTGGGATTTCTTTGGAAGGAATGATGCTAAAGCTGAAACTCCAGTACTTTGGCCACCTCATATGAAGAGTTGACTCATTGGAAAAGACTCTGATGCTGGGAGGGATTGGGGGCAGGAGGAGAAGGGGACGACCTAGGATGAGATGGCTGGATGGCATCACGGACTCGATGGACGTGAGTCTGAGTGAACTGCAGGAGTTGGTGATGGACAGGGAGGCCTGGCGTGCTGCGATTCATGGGGTTGCAAAGAGTCGGACACGACTGAGTGACTGAACTAACTGAACTGAGACTAAATTGTACAGTGGGAATAAAGAAAGTTAGGGTTAGTATGAGGGAGCCAGGCTCTGCTAGCTGTCTCCTTTCCCTTTCTCGCAAGGCACAAATATCCTGTAAGCAATCTCATACACACAGAAAAAGGAGCTTTCTGTGCCAGAAATGTTTATTTTGCAAAGGAAGAGTCTAGAAGACCATATGGAATGCAATTGATAATGTATCACTTCAGAATGTACAAGAACAGTAAGAAGTAACTAGAATAAAAGGTAAATTGTTAGTGATTTACACTGAGTCACAGAGAATTAAGTTTAAAATATTAACTTTTTTGAGATACAGGTTGATTATACATTGGAAAATGAATCTTGTGTAAGAAAAAAGTCAGAATAAACAGTGTATCAGATTATGAAATAAGGTTATAGTAGAACGTAATTATACAAAGCACATCAATGAAAATGAACTCAGAATTCTTAATACTGAATAAATTAATCAGGAAGAGTTAGATGATATATTATGCTTGGAAAAGAAGAGAAAAAATCCCAGGCTTAGATTACATAAATGTGACTATGCAATTATTATTGAATATAGATGTGAAAGGAGATGTAAATGTTAAGTTAACACTAAATATCTATTAATGTCAAGGAAACAAGGAATAGAACTAGGGAATAAATGTTTAATCCATCTCCAAATCCTGTTAAGTCTTCCTGTAAAACCTCTCTTAAATTTGTCTCCTAAACATTTCTCTAACACCACTACCTTAGTCTAACATCACAATTAATTTCCCCCACTCCAGTTTCCTTCTGCCTAAACTCATTGAGCATAATCATGCCAGATCCTCTGAGAAATTTATCTAATGAATCCAACCTAATCACCTCTTTCTGACTTCAAGACCAACCATAATCCAGTTCTATCTTACTTATGTAAGCTTATTTTCCATTCTCCCCAATATGTCCCCTTTGCTCTGGTCAGGCCATGTTGAATACTGTTCCTAAAACACCACATGCTTATTTCTGTGTTTACCCTTTCCTGAGGTGTCGTATCCCTTCTGCTCTGTCTAGGCCATCACTCTTCAAGATTCAGATCAAGTTCCTCCATAAATATTTCCTTAACTCTATTCTCTGATTTCCCAGTACCATTATAAATGGAATCAATTATTACATGCAAGTCTTGCTTCTACAACTACATTGCAAACTCATCAAAGGGATATAATTGATGATTGCTTCAATAATCTCAATTGGAGCTAAACCATTTTTATTCAAATATTTTAGGCCATTTTGATACAGTAGTTGGACTCTAAGGACATATTTATTTCCTAATTATATACAAACATTTAATTCAGAATTATATTTCATTATTTTTGTCAAGAAAGCATACTGAGAGTAAATTCACATTGTTGTATGGCATAAACCAACACAGTACTGTAAAGCAATTATCTTCCAATTAAAAATAAAAATTAAAAAAAGAATAAACTCAACTCACTCAATTTAATTCTTTGGTCAATTTATATTAAATGTTATTAAAACATTTAACTATTTTTGTATTAACTTTTATTAAGTTTATTATTTAATTATTTATTATTATTTATTTATTATTAATTATTAAATTAATTATTAAATTATTTATTAAATTTTATTGAAATTTTATTCTTAAAAAATCTTTTCCTTGTTCATTTTGCAATGAATAATTTGTCAATTTTAACATTTTTCTAGAGGTATAATTGACATCAAATAAATTGTACATATGGAAAGTATAAATTTGATAATTTTTGGCATATATACATACCCATGAAACCATTATCATGATTAAGATGTGAATATTCTTATTACCCCCAAGAATTTTTTAATGCTCCTTTGTGATTTCTCTGCCCATGATCCCAAGCTCTATATGCCTCCAGAAAACCACTAGTCTGTTTTCTGTCCGTAGAGATTAGTTGGCATTTTTTGAGTTTTATGTAAAGGGAATCATACATTATGTACTTTTTTTCTGGCTTTTTTATTCAGCATATTTATTTTGAAATCCATTCACTTTGTTATATTTTATCAATAGTTCATTCCTGTCTATTACTGAAAGGTAATCCACTGTATGGAAATAATCCAATTTTTTTGTCCATTCTTCTATTGATATACATTTAAGCTGTCTTCAGTTTTTGACTATTTGACTAACAGTTTTTGACTATTCCAGACAAATACTCTGTTAACATTCATTTGCAAATCTTTGTATGTCTGTGAGCTTTCATTTCTCTTGAGTAAATATCTAGGAGTGGACCAACTAAACCGTAGAGTGGATGTTTGTTAAACATTTTAAGAAATTGCCATACTGTTTCCAAAGTGGTTTTACCCTTCTACATTTCCAACAGCAGAGTATGAGGGTTCCAGTTTCTCCACATCCTTGTTAACATTTGGTATGGTCAATGTTTTTAATATTAGTAATTCTAATAGAGGTATGGTAGTATCTCATAGTTTTATTTTTCATTCAGTAATGAGTAATGATGTTGAGCACTTTATCATGAGCTTGTTTGCCATCCAGATATTTTCTTTGGTGAAATGTTCAAATCTTTGGCTCATTTTTTTATTGGGTTGTTTGTTTTCTTAATATTACTTATGATTCTCATTACTCTGGAGAGTTATGTACATAGTGTAATTACGAGTCTTTATTTTATGTATGATTTGAAAGTATTTTCTCTCATTCTGTGTGTTTTTTTATTCTTTGAACAACGTCTTTCAAAGAGCAGAGGTTTATAATGTTGATGAAGTCCAATTTATCAATCGTTTCTTTTATGGATTGTGCTATTTGTGTTATATTTGAGAAGTCTTTGTCTAAATCAAGGTCAGAAATATTTTCTCCTTTGTTTTAATTTTTCAATTTTACGTAAGTCTATGATGGATTACCGGTAAATTTTTAGATGTAATGTGAAGTATGGATCCAACTTTGTCTTTTTTTTGCATATGGATATTCAATTGTGCTAGCACTATTTGCTAAAACTGTCTTTTTCCTACTGACTTGTCTTTACACCTTTGTCAAAAGTCATTTGCCCATAAACAAGAGATTATTTTTGGGCTTTCTATTCTGTGCAATTGATTTATGTATCTATATTTATACCAGTACAACACTATCTTAGTGTAGCTTTGTAGTAAGTCTTGCATTTTGATAGTCTTAGTCTTCCAACTTTGTTTTCTTTTTCCAAATTGTTTCCACTATTCTAGAGTATTTGCATTTTCATATGAATTTTAAAATTAGCTTGTCAGCTTCTCCTAAAAAAAGCCTGCTGAGACTTTGGAGAGAACTGGCACCATAGCAATATTGTCTTCTAATCCATGAAGATGATATATCTATTTATTTATTTATGTTTTATTTAATTTCCTTTAGCCATGGTCTGTAGTATTCAGTGTGCAGGTCTTTCACATCTTTGTCAGAGTTTCTATCCTTTACCTTTGCCAAACTCACTTATTTGTTCTTATAGCTTTATTATAGATTCCATTTATTTTCTAAATAGATGATCATATTATCTGTGAATAAAGACTCCTTTCCAATCTGGATGCCTGCCTCCTTCCTTTCCTTTTTTCCTTTCCCATTTCCCTTCTATCCTCTTACCCTTATTCCCTCTTTTCTCTACCTTCTTCCCTTCTTTCTCTCTTGCTTTCTTACTCCATCTGGAAACTTTAGTACAATATTCATGAATTGGACACTCTTGAACACCCTTGTCTTGTTCCTGATCTTAGAGAGAAAGGATTCAGTCTTTCACAATCACAACTCAGTGGTCAAGAATCTGCCTGCAAATGCTGGAGACATAAGAGAGGCAGGTTGATCCCTGGGTTGGGAAGATCCCTCGGAGAAAGGAATGGCAACCCACTCCAGTATTCTTGCCTGGAGAATCTCATGGATTGCAAAGCACGATGGGCTACAGTCCAGGGGGTTGCAAAGAGTCTGACACAACTGAGCATACACTCATGCACATTTCCACCATTAGGTTTATTTTTAGCTGTAGGTTTTTCATAGATCCCCTTTTTTCCAGCTGAAGAAGTTTCTGGAAACTCACTCAAAACAATAAGATTGGGCAGTTGCAGGCCTTAATTCTTTTGTGTCTCATACCAGTATTACTGTTTTTGTTGACTGATACTCAGTATTTTGAAAGTCATCATTCTATATACATTGTCCAAATTTTTGATGGTCTCAGGTGAGAGGCTAAGTTTTGTTTTTAAAGCAGAAGAACTAACTTTTTTTTTTTCTGTGTCATATATAATATAGTAAAGATATTTAAAAACTGAACATTCCCAGTACTGGCAAAGATATTTTTACTTAGAAAATTCCCTGGTGGTCTAGTGGTTAGGACTCTGTACTTTTACTAATGAGGGCATGAGTTCAGTCCTCAGTCTGGGAACTAAGATCCCACAAGCCATGTGGTGCAGCCAAAAAATTATTTTTGTAAACTGGTACAAGACTTTTGGAAATAACTTGACAATGTTTATTAAGAGGATTAAAGTACTTCTACTCTATGATTGAATAACTGAATTTCTTAGGATCTAACATAAAGGAATAATAAGAAAAAATCTTTATTAATAAGAGTGTTAATAGAAAGCTTATATATAATAAAGGAATATTGGTAAGAACCCAGCTATCCCATAGCAGATGTACATATCAAGTGGTATGTGGTTATATAATTGGCCATCATCAAAAAGTCTACAAATAGTAAATGCTGGAGAAGGTGTCGAGAAAAGGGAAACTTTCTACACTGTTTGGTGGGAATGTAAATTGGTATAGCCACTATAAAAAACAGTATGGAGGTTCCCTAAAAAACTAAAATAGAGTTAGTTACCATATGATCTAGTAATCCCACTCCTGGGCAAAACTATAATTCAAAAAGATAGATGTACCCCAATGTTCGTAGCAGCACTATTTACTATAGCCAAGACATGGAAGCAATGTAAATATCATTGACAGATGAATGAGTAAAGAAGATGTGGTGTGTGTGTTTGTGTGTATGTATGTGTATGTGTATATATATATATATATATATATATATATGCATGTGTGTGTATAATGGAATATTAGTCTTTTAAAAGCATGAAATAATGACATGTGCAGCAACATGGATGGACCTAGAGATTATCATACTAAGTGAAGTAAGTTAGAGAAAGACAAATATATGATATCACTTGTATATGGAAGCTAAAAAAATGATGCAAATGAACTTATTTTAAAAACAGAAATAGACTCACAGAAAAAACACTTTATGGTTACCAAAGGGGAGAAGTGGGGGGAGGGATAAGTTAGGAGTTTGGAATTAACAAATACACACGAATATATATATATATATATATATATATATACACACATATATATATATATATACATATATATATATAATAGTTAAACAATATGGACCTACTGTATAGCACAAGGAACTATATTCAGTATTTTGTAGTAACCCATAGTGGAAAAGAATCTGACAGAGGAGCCTAATGGGCTATAGTCCATATGGTTGCAAAGAATTGGACACGACTGAAGAGACTTAGCATGTGTGTGTGTGTGTATATATATATATTGTGTATATATTTATATGGTGTATATATACATATATATATATATAAAAGTCAGTCACTTTGTTGTACACTTGAAACATAAATTATATTTCAATTAAAAAAGGGTTGATGTGAAACTTGATGAAAGTTGTTAATGAACAAACTTAATGATTTTATATAAGTTAACCAGGCAGCACTTAGCAACTGTTTTATGGAGATAGTTTGGAAGGAGTTAAACAGCTAAGAATTTTTGGACTGAGAAAAGATACAAGGCAAATATCAATAGATTACTGCCAGAAGTTACAGTGGTTAAGAGCCTCAGTTTAGCAGTCAGGTATATTTCTATTCAAATTTTTGCTGTGCCACTTCTCAACTGAGACCTTGAACTAGTTACTTAATTTCTCTGGAGTGTAGTATCCTCACATGTAAAATGGGGATAATACTGTCCACTGCATAAGACTCTTGTGCAATTAAGAGAGATAATTTACCTTTCACTGCTAGATATTATTAGCTAGTAGAAAATTTTAATGATAACAATAATGACAACGATACTAGCTAAAGTTCTTACCATATGCTAGACTCGTATTAATTTTAATCCTCATAATATCTCTGTAAGGTAGGTAGTATTATCATTCCTATTTTTCAGATGAAAATGAAGTCATGAAGAAACTAAGGTTCTTGCCCAAGGCCACATAATTATTAAGTGGTAGAAGGGTAGAAGTAGAAAAGTCAATTAGGAGACAACTGTAGTAGTCCAGAGAAAATAGTGACTTGAGTTAAGGTTGTGGCAGTGGAGATAATGCTAGTAGTCAAACAGTACGGTGTATTTATATCTTTGGTTTTGTCAGCTTATCAGTTTATTGTCTATGACCAGTAGGAGAAATCTCAACCAGCTCAGGAAATTTTAAAGTCCTCTGAAACTTTAAGTATGTATCTTGGAAAAAAAGAATTTATTCTAAGTAGAGGTATTTAAGATGAAGATTTATTAAGGAGAGTTTAAGAAATACAAAATGGAAGAAGGGGATGAAGTCATCAAGGATAACCTAACACTTTACTAATTAGTACCTTAGAATTGGAGAAGGAAATGGCAACCCACTCCAGTATTCTTGCCTGGAGAATCCTATGGACAGAGGAACCTTGTGGGCTGCAGTCCATGGGGTCGCAAGAGTCGGACACGACTGGGTGACTTTGACTACTACTTGACTACCTTAGAATTATTTACTCCATTATTTAATGACTATGGCTAGCTGTTTTAAGAAACAGATTTTTAAAACCACAAAAGAGTGGAGTATGTTAGTTTCCTACATCAATACACCTATTAAAGCCTGGAAGTGTGAAACATGAGGTCATCAGAACCAATATATTTTCTCCTACTTTGTAGAATCATACCATAATTGTAGACAAAGTACTTAAGCAGAAGTAAGTGTCTTCTTAAGGGTCAGCATTGCCAACCTATACTTATAAGCAAAGGCTGAAATTTCTGACTGTCACACCAAAACAAAACACATCTAAAATATTCTGCAATATTTCATAACACACTCTCTTATTGAGGGAACAGAGCTTTGACCCTTCTTCTGACAACCCACCAATAGGCTAACTGGGGTCATGATCATGACCATGGTTCAGAAGAAATAGTCTTGTTGCTACATAGAGAGAAACACTGGATTTTAAGGTCACGTGTGACCCAGTTATCACTTGAGATCTTCAGGTTAACAGATACAGCCTTTTAAAGAAATTGCATCATAAATTTTAAAAAAAAAACAACTTATAATTTAGGCACACTGCCACCAGGCCTGAAGTCACTTCAGTCACAGTCCCACAGAGATTTATTTCATATGTTTATTTGATTTAGAGAAAGAAACAAAACCCCATAAACCTCTAACAGACACACTTTGCCATATATAGTGATGAAGATTTGAAGCAAAATTTAAGGTAAACAAATATAATTAGACTTTGGTAGATGCCCAACTTGATTCTTCATCATTTCATTCCAACCTTCATTTTATACACAGATTTTGGTCCAGTATTTCTATTTCATTCTGTTTAAGGAAATACAGAATCTAAACCTTTTTGGGATTTATCTTTTCTCCTGGGGTTTTAATCTATCTTGATATTGTAATTCTTTTAATGTTGTTGTTCATAAGCTAAGTTGTGTACAACTCTTTGCAACCTCCTCTGTTTCTGGGGTTCTTCAGGCAAGAATATTGGAATGAGTTGCCATTTCCTTCTCTAGGGTATTTCCCAAACTAGGGGTCAAACCTAAGTCTTCTGCATTGGCAGGTGGATTCTTTACCATTTGAGCCACCTGGGAAGCCCAATTCCTTTAACAAGTTTTACTGAAATGTCATTAACATCTTTTATTTTTTTCCCTTACACATGTATAGCCTGCTTAGAGGTAACATAACAGTTGCCTAGGTCTTCCTTTTAGGAATTTAGATTTTACTTGAAAAGGCCCAATTTCATCATTTTCTCTCACATACTGCCAGCAGAGGAAGATAATTATACAAGATTGCCCAAAAGGCATATGGCTTGTTTCCATGTTTACCTATAAAAAGGAGACTTTCCAATGTAATACCAAAGAAAACTAAAAAATCTTTCTCAGCCTTATATTTTTTAATTGGACATAAGAGTCTGAATAATTTAATGTGATATTTTATTTGCTTTCTTTTGGCCAAGCTAAACTAAGCAAAAATTCAGCAATCTGTATTTTACACACTAATAAACTCTTCAGGATTTTTAATAGACCTTTGTTGCTTCAGTTCAGTTCATTCACTCAGTCATGTCCGACTCTGTGACCCCATAGACTGTGGCACGCCAGGCTTCCCTGTCCATCACTAACTCCCAGAGCTTACTCAAAATCATGTCCATCAAGTCAGTGATGCCATCCAACCATCTGATTCTCTGTTGTCCCATTTTCCTCCTATCTTCAATTTTTCCCTGCATCAGGGTCTTTTCTGAGTCAGTTCTTCATTGCCTCCACCATAGTTTGGCCTCAGGTCAAATAACAGGGAGGGAACATAGCCCCACCCATCAACAGAAAATTAGATTAAAGATTTATGGAGCCCTGCCCATCAAAACAAGACCCAGTTTCCCCCACAGTCAGTCTCTCCAATCAGGAAGCTTCCATAAGCCTTTATCCTTATTCATCAGAGGGCAGACAAAATGAAAACCCACAATATCAGAAAACTAACCAAACTGATTACATGGACCACAGCCTTGTCTAACTCAATGAAACTATGAGCCATGCCATTGTATGGCTCATAATAAATCCATTAATCCCAAAGTTAATATTTCTTAGCTCAAAAGGGATTTGGAGAAATATAGAATGATTACTATTACTTAAAAGAGACTATTCTATAACTAATCTTTAATGGTGATGTCAGTAAGCACTATTATGTTCTGTCTTGGTGAGAATCCCTGCTATGATGCATGTATGGCCACCCAAGACGGACAGGTCATGGTGGAGAGTTCTGACAAAACGTGGTCCACTGGAGAAGGGAATGGCAAGCCACTTCAGTATTCTTGCCTTGAGAACCTCTGTGTTGTTTACATAAAGCAAAAACATTTAAGATATATTTTAAAGGAGGATTTGGAACAGATATTTAAATTGATTTCATGATATCAGGAGCCCCTTCTTTTGGGGGGGGCAAGAATACTGGAGTGGGTTGCTATTTCCTTCTCCAGGAGATCTTCCCAACCCAGAAATTGAACCCGGGTCTCATACTAGGAACACAGAGGTCAAAAACCTGGGATTGCATTAGAGACAGTAAGCAAGAATTGGAATCAAGTTACTGAATCACATAGTGAAAACACAAATGTTAGGAGAGGCAGAAACCTGGGGTGAATCAGTAAGGATGTAACTTCAAGAGCAACACAGAGGAAAAGGTCTATTAATACTGGTAGCACAGTAGTACAGAGGAATTTAAGAACTGCTGTGCTGATAATTCATCATTCACTTTGCTCAGTGTTCTACAGGCAAAGTAAACATAAAAAAAGGTAACAATCATTATAATATATGTGCTTTGTGTAAATATCTTGTGTAATCCTCACTGAAGTCTTCTGAGATAGCTAATAATGTTATGATCCTTGTTTTATAGACAAGAAATCTGAGACTTTGAGAGCTTAAATGACTTGTTTATCTTGCATCTTGTAAGCATCATAGCAGGGATTCTAACCAAGACAGAACATAATAGTGCTTACTGACATCACCATTAAAGATTAGTTATAGAATAGTCTCTTTTTAGTAATAGTGATCATTCTATATTTCTCCAAATCCCTTTTGAGTTAAGAAATATTAACTTTGGGATTAATGGATTTGTTAGGAGTGGTTAAAGCAGTGCAAAGGGGGAATTACCTGGTGGTCCAGTAGTTTGGACTCAGTGCTTTCACTGCCAGGGAACCTGGGTTTGATCCCTGATGGGGGAAGATCCCATCCAGAAAGCTGTGTTTAGTTCAGTTCAGCGACTGAACTAAACTAAACTAAACTATACTCACTCCTCTGATGGTTCCATGCTAGAACGGGGATTTTGGAGGGGACTGAAGATCAGGTTACCACAGAGATGAAGGCCAAGTAAATTTCTCCTTCTCTCATTTCTCTGATTATTTTAGGTGTACTTCTTAGGGCTTTGTCTAATTCAGGACTTATGCTGAGAGAGGAGTGAGCAGAACTTCATATCACATTCCAGCAGCAGCTGTGGAAGAGTTCAGTATGATATAAATAATATTTTCAGGGTTTCTAATATATGTCTTTTTAAAAATTTTTAAAAAATCTTAAGTGGAGTAGGTTGCCATGCCCTCCTCCAGGCGATCTTCCCGACCCAGGGATAGAAACCACGTCTCCTGCGTTGCAGGCAGATTCTTTACTGCTGAGACACCAGGGAAGCCCCCCTGATATGTCTTGATGATACTCAACATTTCACTGTTTCTTCTCTCCTGAGTTTAGTATTTCAGTTCAGTTCAGTTTAGTTCAGTCACTCAGTCCTGTCTGACTCTTTGCGACCCCATGAATCATAGCACACCAGGCCTCCCTGCCCATCACCAACTCCAGGAGTTCACTCAAACTCACATCCATCGAGTTGGTGATGCCATCCAGCCATCTCATCCTAGGTCGTCCCCTTCTCCTCCTGCCCCTAATCCCTCCCAGCATCAGAGTCTTTTCCAATGAGTCAACTCTTTGCATGAGGTGGCCAAAGTACTGGAGTTTCAGCTTTAGCATCATTCCCTCCAAAGAAACCCCAGGGCTGATCTCCTTCAGAATGGACTGGTTGGATCTCCTTGCAGTCCAAGGGACTCTCAAGAGTCTTCTCCAACACCACAGTTTAAACGCATCAATTCTTCGGTGCTCAGCCTTCTTCACAGTCCAACTCTCACATCCATACACGATCATTGGAAAAACCATAGCCTTGACTAGACGGACCTTAGTTGGCAAACTAATGTCTCTGCTTTTGAATATGCTGTCTAGGTTGGTCATCACTTTTCTTCCAAGGAGCAAGCGTCTTTTAATTTCATGGCTGCAGCCACCATCTGCAGTGTTGAGTATAAATACTAATGTTTTCAGGAAACAAACTGCAGAGACTCCCTTGGCTTTTTCCCGCATCCTGATCAGAATTTTAACCTAAATTAATATTATAGTTCTGTCTAGTTCATCCCCAAGTTCATTGCCTTCTTCTAGATCCCGAGATAAAACATCTCACTTTTAATTTATTTATATGATGATAAGAACATCCTGTAGTCTATCCCAATAATCTTGATCTCTAATAGAAGAATTTGGAGCTTTGGACTCTGCCTCTTCTTCTCTATATTATTTATAAATGTTGGGTAACTACCAATTTGCTTGGTTCTCTTGAATACAAATCACATTTGTAGTTTTCCAGTGCTTTATTCAATAAAGACTGCATATTTTGTTCAAAATTCTTTGTCAAAGAGCTTCAGAATGTGTTATTTTGCCTGATTTTCATGTATATCTAGCCTACCTTGTAGGCTTCCTGTTTTTTCTACTTAGACTATCTTTTAAATTCTTTGAAAGATTACTTTTCTTCTTAAATTAGTTGTATAAGGCCTTCTTCTCTCGACAGGTATTCTGAGGACATACTTTTCCAGGAGTCCAATACATTGTTTTAAATAATCACTAATTTTTTTATTGCCTAGTTATTAAATGTTCCTTTCCTAATCTTATCTCTCTCTAATGCATTTAGTTTCCCTTTCCACCCTTTTTGATTCTGGGAATTCTCAATTAATACCTAATTTGATTTGTGATGTAAGAAGGATGAGATATAAGGTAGAATGTTCTTTTTTGATTTCACTTCCTAATTCATTGTGGAGGTCTGATTTTCAGTCCTGGTCCTTCTGTGGGTCATGCATGTGGCAAATGTGATTTCTTGCACCATAGTTATCTTAGTTAACCTATATGGCCAGAAAGCAATTTAGACAAGTTGTAATTCTTTCCTGTATTTTTTTTTCCCAAAATAGTGATTTTTGTGGAGCTTTCTCCAAGAAAATGAGACTGTTGATAGATTGTTTAAACTGAAGTGGATGTAAAAGAGATGCACAAGATATTCTAATTAATGATAACTGAATACGATCAAGTATTCTGATAGTTTTATTGTGTAACTTTTCTACGAGTGAAAAAAATTTGAATAACTCTGAGTGGGAGTGGAGGGATGGCAGTGACCTACCTAAATGGTTGGCTTCAGGTTCCAAGAATGAACTCCGAAAATCCAAGATTGATTAGCTTCCTATCCACAGCATTAAATCTTCAGAAAGGCTGTATATCAAAAATAAACTTTAAGGTTGTTTGATGATCAGAGTTTTCCATCAGCCATACTAACATGATAAGAAACTCGAGATATTTTGGAGACCTTGGCAGGACTTCAAAGAGTTATAGAACAGAATGTAGAGAACTTTTCCAAGTTTTGGAAGGCAGCAGTTTGGCTGAGACACACACACACTGAAACGAGAGGTTTCCTTGAAAACATTTTAAAAGGCTTTTCTTATTTTGGAATTCTAAACTATGGGAAAATTCATGCAGGCTTAAAAAACAATTCTGCACCCATATTCCTCCCCAAAATTTCTCTCCGTGTTAACACTGCTAAAGGATTCCTGAGGCATATGCAGTAAGCGTTTCAATCAGATAGCTGATAGTCCTTCTAAATGCCGCTTCAAAATATTCTGAAACGAATCTCTTTCATCTCTAATATATTTACTTTTGTTTTGCAGATCTCAAAAGGTGAAGCAACTTAGAGATCTGGGGTCACATCCCTGACGACCTAGAGTTAAGCTGGTGTCGCTTCCCAAGATTTTGGTACCCAAAGCAGCGGAACCGGGGTTTAGCATCCTTCCTCTGATAGCACATTTCTTAAAGCAAGCATTCTGCACGTTTGAACAGCGTCTCTTCCATACCCAACACCTCCTCCCAGCCCGCCCCCTGGTTCCTTCCCACCCTCTACCTCGCACTCCCCACCTCCCGCCCCCAGCCTGCGCATGCGTCCTAAGAACCCCCTACACTCGCGGCACAGGCTCAGAGTATTGTCGGGGGCTATTCTCTCTCCCAGGAACATGGCGGCGAGTCAGGGAGGTGGTGGTAACAGTGGGGGCGGCAGTTGTGGTGGAGGTGGAAGTAGCGGTGGCGGTGGTGGGGCCGGAGGGGGAGGTGGCGGAACCGGAGTGGGAGGCGGCGGCGGCGGCGGGACCCTGGTGGTGCCCATCCCGGTACCGACTCTTTTCGGTCAGCCGTTCCCCAACGGGCCGCAGTGGAACCCGGGGAGCCTGCAGCCTCAACACACCGTGAGGAGCCTGGACCGGGCCCTGGAGGAGGCGGGCAACTCCGGCATCCTGAGCCTCAGCGGTAGGAAGCTCCGAGACTTCCCGGGCAGCGGCTACGACCTGACGGACACCACCCAAGCAGGTGACAGGGCGGGGAGGGGGAGGGGAAGCTGGGCGAGGAGGAGGTGGGGGCAGTGGGTTTCTGGGTGGCTGCGGGGCTGCGTTGTTAGACTCCGCTGGTCGGGGCGGGTGCGCGGGGGCGGCGAGACAGGCGGAGCAGCCAGCTCTGAATGTGAGGGGCAGAGCGGGGAGGTGGCGGCGGGGGTGTGGGGGGTGTGGGGGGTGGGCAGGAATGCTGACTGAAGGGTCTGTGGAAACCGGGTGGGATGTGAGGAGTGCGAGAGCATTATTGTTAAAGCGAGTTTCCCCCCTGAAGGGGTGGGGAGGGAGGCATTGACACCATCCTGAATGCACTTCTTCCAACTCTCGTGAATGTTCCGGTCTTTCCTGCAGGAAAAAAAGACAATACATAAGACCATAATCTATACATATTCTTTAAAGCCATGCGTGCCTGTAAGAATGGTATATCCCTTTTCCTAGTGCAGCAGCAATATTGCCACGGTTTTTTTCTGTGTTCTTATTTTGTGTGCGTTTTAATCATCCTAGAATAGTCTTGCCTTTTTGTCACGTATGGCTTTAAATACTGAGATTTGTCATTTTCCTGTGTTGAGGTAGTGGTGCTTAAATTAGTATTTGCTGCAACGGCAAATTAAATCATCAATCACTTATGTGTCTGCTTTACTAAGGGAAAGACTCCTTGTTTTGAGTTGTGTTGGAGTCTTAATTTTCATTACAGATGTAACCAAAAATTGTAAGGGCATTTTTGAGAATCAAAATTAACTCCATTCTTTTTGGAGTTGTGGGTTAACAGTTTATCATTTTGAATGAGAAATTGGCTATTGTAATGTTCTTCATATACTCTCTGGTACTCTTTGTTGTGGATGGCATTTTTTGTTATGAACAGTCTCCCCTCTGCCTTATAAGCCAAGGCTGATTATTTTAGGTGTGTTTTGATTTGATGAAGGACTTTTCACTTTTCATAATCTTCAAATTTGTTATTTATGTATCTGTTTTCATCTGCTTTGCTGAAAGAAATCATGGACGAAATGATCTTAATAAATTTAGTGATTTTGAGGCAATGTAGTAAGTAAATTCACTCATAATGGGAGGTAATAAAAGATCTCTTATTTTCAGAATAACACTATTTCATTGTATGTGTTTCTAGGTATTAAATCAAGATGTGTGTTTGGATGAGGGTGGGGAGAGGAAGAGAACCTAAAATTGAAGCCTCCTATCCAGTTATTCTCTTAGGAGTTATCCTAAGAACCATCAATGATTTTGTATGTTGGAAAGCATATTTGAGTGTTTACTGTTTCACTCTGAACAGATTTCCTAAACAATATGTTCACATATTCAAGATATATTGGCAAGACATTGTACTACTAGGTATGTTCTTCAAAGGCTTCAAGAAAAATGGTTTCAGACTGCATCATTATAGGGATATGTTGTTTTGCTTGTTGTTAGCTATAAAAGATTTATCTATCTATAGCGCAGAGTTGAAGTATCCTAGGTTGGCATTCTGGCCTTTCACTGTCTGGCTCCAGTTTATTGTTTCAACCTTAAGTCCTCAAATGCTCCTACATAGAACCCTCTGTTCCAAGTAGGTCAGCTCCCAGTTCCTCAAACGTAGTTTATGAATTTCTGCCTTATCTTTGTAGAAGATCCATATTCATGAGATTTCCTTTTCTCCACCTATTTAATTTTGTTCAAGCCCCAGCTTTTCCAACATGCTGTCTCCAACTCCCTTAGTCCAGGGCAGTCTTCTGTTTCTTTGAATTCCCATGGTACTTAATGTCTTTACCACTTACGTGCTAGTGCTGGCTTTATTTTCTTTTTTATGTTTTGCTTTCCCTGGGAAGATGGAAAACTGCTTACGGTCAGGGAATAAGTAATGCACTTCCTTTGTTTTCTCATTATATACATCTTATATTGTACTTAATATTTTTCATAAATATGAGTATCATCTTATGTGATTATAACCATTGGCTTTTAAGGCTTTAGTTTGTTTTCTGAGGCAAGTTTTAACACAAACCAGAACCATATTTATTCTTGGTAATATTCATTCATCATAAACTTTATCAGTGTCTACAGTAACAGAGAACTTTTTGAAATAATTCCACCTCATTTTACTTAAAAAAAAAAAATTGAATTGGTGTTCCTTGTGGGACCACGTGAGAATTTAAATTAGAGATCTGTGGGTGATTCATTTGCCATTCATTTTTGACCAAATTCAACCACAACTAGTTAGGGGCAATAATCTTGTATGTAAAGAGACTAGTATCCATTATATATAAATGGAATTGAAGAAAAATAGAGCATGTTTGAGATTATACATACATACTTGTATATATACAAACATATAAATATGTATATGCAATATAGTCTCTGCTCAATGAAAACAGTTCTGTTGTTATTGTTATATTTAAAATGACTCTCAGTGGAATAATGTTTCAGTACCAAATTGATTAGTTAGACAGCAATGGTTTATTGAGTTGGGAAGAGACTGGAAGAAGGGAAACTAGGTAGGAAACTATTTGTTAATCTAGGTGTGAGGTGGTGAGAATCTAGGTTAAAACAAAATTGGATTAGAAGGGGAAATTGATACATTTAAAGGAAGGGAGCTCTTCACATTGTTTGCTGTTCCTTACCATGTACATAAAAGATGAAATAGACCTGTGGCTTTCCACCTTGCCTGCCAGTCTATGTTCGATACAGGATACGGGATGCTTGGGGCTGGTGCACGGGGATGATCCAGAGAGATGGTATGGGGTGGGAGGTGGGACGTGGCGGATTCATGTCAATGTATGGCAAAACCAATACAATATTGTAAAGTAAAATAAAGCTAAAAAAATTAAAAAAAAGATAGCAAGGGAGTTTTTTTGTTTGTTTGTTTGTTTGTTTTTTAATCTATGCCCGGGCTCCACCCCAGACCAATTAAATCAGTCTCAGGGGCAAAGAGGTGTGTGTGTGTGTGTGTGTGTGTGTGTGTGTGTGTGTGTGTGTGTGTAAGTATTCCCAGGTGATTCTTCTGTGCAGTCAGGGTTGGGAAACTCTAGAATTTTTTAGACATTTAAGAAATATTTATTGTTTGAGTGAATGAGAACATTGATAAAAGTTTGGTGACTAACCTAAAGCTAATTGTCAAGAACGTCAAAACCAAAGCTAGGAAGGAACTAAATGTTCAAGTTCTAGTATAGAGATCAGAACTAAATGTTCACGTTCTAGTTCAGTACTCTTTCTGATAGAGTTGTGTGAAGCAGACTCATTTTTTTCATCATATTATGTCTTTAGTGACTAGGAACTTACAGGAAACTATAGTTTCTCCAGTTCCCTTGAATAACTGTTTTACATTTAACATTGTTGGATAAACTTGTGTTAAAATAATGACTGTAAAATATGTAGCAGCAAAATCTTAATTTCTCTATTAATAGTCTTCCTGTGAGGGAGTGTGGATTGTATGTAGCTGATGGCAAAGTTTATCTTTGGTATCTTTTTTATTTCTCTTTGCATTTCTGGTGTCTGTTCTTCTTCACCTGTCCCCTTCCTCCTGCTGCCCTCCTTATTTCTTTTTCCCTCTTCAGCCTCACTCCCTTTTCTTTGCTGGGATGGAGCTCAACTGCTAATAACTAATTATGGCAGCCTTTCTAGGTGATTAACATTTAAAAGGGAGAGTTTGCCAGTTTACTTGATTCTCCATTTGGTGGTTTGTGCTCATGACCTTTTTTGAATTGATATGCCTTCCAGATACTTCTTAATTAAAATCCTCATGCATATGAAAACAGGAAATCAGGGATCAGAAAGTTTCAAGAAAATAGCTAACTCTGGTTGTAATGTCTTATCTTTGCTGGTCTGTGGGTAGACTTGGCAAGACAAAGGGAAATGGCCTAGAAAGTTTTAGTCTATCTGGATACTGTGATACTTGTTGACTTTAAGAGAGCTTAAAAATGATAATGGGTAATGGCTATGCAAACAAATTTGGAAACTTTTCATATTTGACTGTCACCAGTACTACAAATAAGTCTCAGTCTATTTGCAGCTGCCCCCTCTGCTTCTTCATAGTTCTTTATGTCCATAAACAATAGGTCTGTGAAACAGATTTAGGAATTCTTTACATACATCAGATTGTGTTGTGTCCTGGTGAATCACATGTTTTCCTGTAAACCTGGAGTCAACTCTAATATTTCCTACATGTGCTGGTTCACCTCTTCAACTGTGGAGCATGGTGTCTTGTATCTGCTTGTAAAATGGAGCCAGTTAAACTTTGCAGCCTCTGATTTTGTTACATAGGTGAAGGCCATCTAAGTGCATTTGGTGGAATAAGCTTGTGATTTTGTGGCTGGAATCAAATATCTGCCTTGCTTTATGTAATAAATATCTTGCTGAAAAGTTGAATATGAAGGACATTTTTGTTAGTTGACTCATATTTTAATTGGTTCAGATTGAATTTGAGTTGCTAAACCTTGCAGTGTTTTATTCAGTGATGAATTCTTCTAGAGCATAAATAGTTGCCCTTTAATTTCTTTCTTTTGCAAGTTCACATTTTAAAATATTAAAAAAAAAATGAACCAACTCAAAACCCATGGTAAATAAGAAACACAAAATAAAAAAAAATGTTATCTTAAATCAGAGTGTATGGTTGTCATTAAACTCATACCATTTATACAGCTCCTTGTAAATTCTAAGCACTTTCATATATATTACCCTTTTGTATCCTAATAATAACCCTGTGGGCTTTGTAGAGTGCATAGTAATTACCCTTTGTTGTTGAGAGAGGTTAAGTGATTTGCGCGAAGTTAAATGGCTAGTATATGGCAGAGTGTGGGTCAGAGGCTAGATTTTCTAAATCTAACACTATTCCAGTGTTATTCCTGTTGCAACACTTTTTCTTCTTATAACAAAGCTATTAATAAACACTGTGCTAATAAATAGGTGATTTAATCTGAAAGATGAATGCTTATTTAGCTTCATAGATCATATAGTTTCTGTTTACGGTGCAGTGTGTTTTGTTTTGCACATGATATTTGCATAGCTTGTCTTCATGGTATTGGTTTTACAATAGGTACATTAAGCAAGCTTTTATTAAACTCTAACTCTGGAAACATGATCCTATAAAGGTTTATAAAATAGATGCATGTGTACAGTAATATATGTGATTATTAGAAAAGAGATGTAGCAATATTAAAAATATATTTTAATAAATGATACAAATAAGTTATATGGAACTGTGGCATAAGGCTTAATTTTATTGGGAGTTAAGTTAGTTTGAGAAAATTTCCTATAAAGTTAACTCTTGCTGAATCTTGGGTTAAATGATCACTATGGGATCAGCTTCAGTTCAGTTCAGTTGCTAAATTGTGTCCGACTGTTTGCGACCCCATGCATGCCGGGTTGGTTAGAATTAAGCAGAAAGGGACAATTGCAGGCTTTCAGGGGAGAAATTACACACATATGGCGTTGAGAATGGCATTGCATATTAAGGGCAGATGTTAACTGAAAGTTCACTCTGTATTTTCTCAAACATACTTGGAGGCTGAGAGGATGGAATTGGTGGAGAGTTCAGTGTTAAAATACAAGACGGGGAGGGAGGATCTTCATGGACTGGTCGTTAGCAGTGGACATGGTCGTTAGCAATGGAAGAGAGGGGTTACCTAGTTCTCTGACTTTTGCTAAGGTGGCGGGAATGTAGATCCGTGGGGATAATAATGTCTTAAATTTTAGTGTTAATCAATGCAGTGTCATGGGAAAACAAGTTTATAAGCATAGGAATAGGTACTCAATAGAGCAAAATGCTTTAAGGAATCATTATGGAGAATAAGCCACAGTTTAGAATTAGGACTGTGTGATAAGCAGCTAGATTAATTGCATTTGAAAAATATGATCTTACCATGTTTTCTGGAAAAAAATTACCATATATACTTCATGGCAGGTAAAAGAACAGAAGTGGTTGATTGGAATATTTTAGAACTGGGATTAGAGACACTGGCTTAAAGTTTAAAATTTAATATTTTGATTTAGATTGTTTGTAACATAAACTCTGAAGTATTTATTTATCGTCAAAAGCATAAAGATATACAAGATCCAGAACCTCATTGACAGCATGAGAAGTGATGTTCAGGACACTTTTCACAGATAAAAGTAATTGAAGACTTAGAGCATATTGATTTCCTGGGAGGTGGTATTTAAGTTCCAAGGCATACAGTCACAGTTTGCAAAAGGGTATATCATTCTCCTAGCCCATCCCAACAGTACTCTCTAAGGGATACTTAAACTGTGTGATGCCCACCCCCATGGAACAGAGACTGTTCATCATCATGAACAATTTAGAAGGGGAAACCTTTTACTTTTCTTGAAACTTTGTGTATATTTAGGTAGTTCTTGAAGCATTGTAATACAATCAGTTCTCTGAAAAATTTCAGAAAGTTTTCTCTGCTTCCCTTTTTTCCCCCCATTTCCCTTTTATAGAAAAAAAAAAACAACCTTATACTCCAGGGAACCATTTAATGTAATAAAAGAAAGCTGTACAAGTGAGTTTTATAACAATAATTAAGTTTGTGTTTAGTTTCATTTTAAACTAGTGTATTCAGTCTGCTAAAGGTCTAACTTTTAGTCCTTACATTTCTACTGTTTCAAATAAATTATAAATTGATAGCATTCCACTTATAGACTGCCAGTCAGTAGACTGTAATGGATAGTTAAACAATAGATATTGTCTAATATATGTTTTGATAAAAAATTTATTTTAAGTTTTTTTTTCCAAATAGGAAAATAAAATCTTACCTATTTGTGGACATTGTTTATCTGTGTACTCTTATAATTTGAGGCATGGATTGGTGTTTAAATTAATTATGCTTCTTTTGGTGAAATTTTATGCATAATATTAGGGATTTAAGGGGACAAGAGACAGAAATAAAATGATTGTGTATAAACTTTTATTTGAACTGTATGGAGACTAACCAATTCTAGAACATTTGTGAATTTGGATTTGATTCAAAAATGACTTCGTGAAATGCTTATGTCCCTGAGAGACTCCAGAATATGCAGCATAGAAATTTTCCCTTCTTAAAAAAATAATTCCAGTATATAAATCCTTAGTACTTTAGCTAATTGGTTAGAGATGCCTGTGTCAATGGGAAATCAATTACTTTTAAAGATATTTATAAATTTAAAAATAGTAAATCAAACATAGATAACTATCTCCTTAATCTACCTTGATGAGTATGTAAGAATACATTTGTCATATCTATTTTATATAAATGGGCAAGATGGTAAAGTTGCTGCCTTTAGGGAATTTATGATTTTAAGTGGTGGTATAAATTAAGTATTCATGTATCTATTATATAGGTTAGATCATGGTTTTAAGGAATGGGGAACTTGCCCCCAAGAGATATTTGGTAATGTTGGGGCTTCCCTGGTAGCTCAGACGGTAAAGCGTCTGCCTGCAATGCAGGAGATCTGGGTTCAATCCCTGGGTTGGGATGATCCCCTGGAGAAGGAAATGCCACTCCAGTACTCTTGCCTGGCAAATTCCATGGATGGAGGAGCCTGGTAGGTTACAGTCCATGGGATCACAAAGAGTCGGACATGACTGAGCAACTTCATTGGCTTTTGGAAACAGTTTTGATTGTCATAACTTGGGGATGCTACTCACATCTAGTGGGTAGAAGCTAGGGATGCTGCTAAGCATCTTAAAATGAACAGGAGTGCACACACAACAAAGACTTTGCAGGTCCAAAATGTCAATGGTGCCAAGACTGAGCACTGCTTGGCTAAAGTAAGATGAATGTCATAATCAAAAACAAAGCAGTGTGCAAATTTGAAGAGGGAGTGGTGACATCGATTATAGGATAGGCTTTGAAGGGGAAAGGATCAGATTTTATACTTAATCATAAAAAGAAGATCCAATTCTCTGCAACCCCATGGACTATAGCTCACCAGTCTCCTCTGTGCATGGAATTTTCCAGGCAAGAATACTGGAGTGGGTTGCCATTTCCTCCTCCAGGGGATCTTCCCAACCCAGGGATCGAACCCATGTCTCCAGCATCTCCTGCAGTGGTAGGTGGGTTCTTTACCACTGTGCCACCTGGGAAGCCCATTAAAAAAAAAAGAGGATACTACATGAATATTGACATCCCAGAGTCTCTTGAAACTCAAAATGTCCAAAAAAAAAAAAAAATCAACTTTTGTATTGACCCTAGGACCTCAGGTCTTGCAGACCGGAAACTTGGGAATTATTCTTGACTCTTCACCTTCCTCACCCTCTATATATGGTTGGAACTTAAGGGCTCTTGATCATAACTCTTTGAATAGCTTTCAATTCTGTTCCATTCCTGTCTAATCTCAGTGTCAGTTGTTGTTGTTTATGTCCTTCTCTCCTCACCTTTAACTGACCCTATCAGCGGTTTTTCCCAGATGATTTCTCTGCTTCACGTTCAGTTTGCTTTAAGTCCAATTTGTTCTTCATACTGTAGCCTGAGGACTCTTTCTCATATGCAAATCTGCTTGTCACTTGTTGCTACTAAGACGGCTTCCAGCCAGTAAGCTTGCTCCTTAATAATACATTGCTTAGTTCTTGTTTTGAACTTTTAAAAAATGTAATGCATAACTCTGCTTTATATAACTGGTAATTTTAATATTATATTACTTACTACTAAGTTGCAAAGATACAAATTGTTGTATGAAACTATAGTTCATTCTTTTTGATGGCTGAATTATCTTTCATTGTGCAACTATAGCATACTTTATCCACTTTCTCACTGGTGGCCATAATATTGTTAACATATTTTTACTCTTGTGAACAGTACTACTATAAGCATTATTATTCACGTGTCCTGTTGTAGATATACAATAATTTCTTGTGTGTATACTTGTGAATGAAATAGCTGGGTTATATAATAATATTTGTTGTTGTTCATTCGCCAGGTTGTGTCTGACTTTTTGACCCCATGCACTGCAGCATGCCAGGCTCCCTGTCCTTCACCATTTCCTGGAGTTTGCTCAAACTCATGTCCATTGAGTTGTTGATGTCATCCAACCATGCTGGATCATGGAAAAAGCAAGAGAGTTCCAGAAAAATATCTATTTCTGCTTAATTGACTATGCCAAAGCCTTTGACTGTGTGGATCACAATAAACTGTGGAAAATTCTGAAAGAGATGGGAATACCAGACCACCTTACTTGCCTCTTGAGAAACCTATATACAGGTCAGGAAGCAACAGTTAGAACTGGACATGGAACAACAGACTGGTTCCAAATAGGAAAAGGAGTACATCAAGGCTGTATATTGTCACCCTGCTTATTTAACTTATATGCAGAGTACATCATGAGAAATGCTGGACTGGAAGAAACACAAGCTGGAATCAAGATGGCCGGGAGAAATATCAATAACCTCAGATATGCAGATGACACCACCCTTATGGCAGAAAGTGAAGAGGAACTAAAAAGCCTCTTGATGAAAGTGAAAGAAGAGAGTGAAAAAGTTGGCTTAAAGCTCAACATTCAGAAAACGAAGATCATGGCATCCGGTCCCATCACTCCATGGGAAATAGATGGGGAAACAGTGGAAACAGTGTCAGACTTTATTTTTGGGGGCTCCAAAATCACTGCAGATGGTGACTGCAGCCATGAAGTTAAAAGACACTTACTCCTTGGAAGAAAAGTTATGACCAACCTAGATAGCATATTCAAAAGCAGAGACATTACTTTGCCAACAAAGGTCCGTCTAGTCAAGGCTATGGTTTTTCCAGTGATCATGTATGGATGTGAGAGTTGGACTCTGAAGAAGGCTGAGCGCCGAAGAATTGATGCTTTTGAACTGTGGTGTTGGAGAAGACTCTTGAGGGTCCCTTGGATTGCAAAGAGATCCAACCTTAGTCCATTCTGAAGGAGATCAACCCTGGGATTTCTTTGGAGGGAATGATGCTGAAGCTGAAACTCCAGTACTTTGGCCACCTCATGCGAAGAGTTGATTCATTGGAAAAGACTCTGATTCTGGGAGGGATTGGGGGCAGGAGGAGAAGGGGACGACAGAGGATGAGATGGCTGGATGTCATCACGGACTGGATGGATGTGAGTCTGAGTGAACTTTGGGAGTTAGTGATGTACAGGGAGGCCTGGCGTGCTGGGATTCATGGGGTCGCAAAGAGTCGTACACGACTGAGCGACTGAACTGAACTGAACCATCTCATCCTCTGTTGTCCCCTTCCCCTCCTGGCTTCAGTCTTGCCCAGCATCAGGGTCTTTTCCAATGAGTCAGCTATCGCATCTGGTGGCCAAAGTATTGGAGCTTCAGCTTCAGCATCAGTCCTTCCAGTGAATATTCAGGGTTGATTTCCTTTAGGATTGACTGGTTTCATCTTGCAGTTGAAGGAACTCTCAAGAGTCTTCCCCAGCACCGCAGTTCGAAAGCGTCAGTTCTTCACCACTCAGCCTTCTTTATGGTCCAGCTCTCACATCCGTACATGACTACTGGTAAAACCACAGCTATGACTATACAGACCTATTTTGGCAAAGTGATATTTCTTAAAAACACTGGCTAGGTTTGACATAGCTGTTCTTCCAAGGAGCAAGCATCTTTTAATTTCGCAGTCAACTTCTGCATTGATTTTGTAGCCCAAGAAAATGAAATCTGACACTGTTTCCACATTTTCCCCATCTATTTGCTATGAAGTGATGGGACCGGATGCCATGATCTTAGTTTTTTGAAAGTTGAATTTTAATCCAGCTTTTTTCCCACTCTTCTTTCACCTTCATCAAAAGGCTCTTAAGTTCCTCTTCACTTTCTGCCATTAAAGTGGTGTCATATGCATATCTAAGGTTATTGATATTTCTCCCAACAATCTTGATACCAGCTTGTGCTTCATCCAACCCAGCATTTCGCATGATATATGCTGCATATAAGTTAAATAAGCAGGGTGACAATATATAGCCTTGACATACTCCTTTCCCAATTTTTTTTCCATGTATGTTCTAACTGTTGCTTCTTGACCTGCATACCTACCTCAGAAGGCAGGTAAGGTGCTTTGGTATTCCCTTCTCTTTAAGAATATTCCACAGTGTGTTGTGATCCACATAGTCAAGGGGTTTAGCATAGTGAATGAAGCAGAAGTAGATGTTTTTTTTTTTTATTTTAATTGGAGACTAATTACTTTACAATATTGTGGTTTTTGTCATACATTCACATGAATCAGCCTTGGGTGTACATATGTTCCCCATCCTGACTCTCCCCCCCACCCTCCCCATCCCATCCCTCAGGGTCATCCCAGTTCACCAGCCCTGAGCACCCTGTCTCATGCATTGAACCTGGACGGGCGATCTATTTCACATATGATAATATACATGTTTCAATGCTATTCTCTCAAATCACCCCACCCTTACCTTCTCTCACAGAGTCCAACAGTCTATTCTTTATATCTGTGTCTCTTGCTATCTCACATACAGGGTCATCATTACCATCTTTCTAAATTCCGTGTATATGTGCTAATATACTGTATTGGGGTTTTTCTTTCTGACTTACTTCGCTCTGTATAATAGGCTCCAGTTTCATCTACCTCATTAGAACTGGTTCAAATGTATTCTTTTTAATGGCTGAGTAATATTCCATTGTGTATATGTACCACAGCTTTCTTATCCACTCGTCTGCTGATGGACATCTAGGTTGCTTCCATGTCCTGGCTATTGTAAACGGTGCTGCAGTGAACATTGGGGTACATGTGTCTTTTTAAATTCTGGTTTCCTTGGTGTGTAAGCCCAGTAGTAGGATTGCTGGGTGATAAGGCAGTTCTATTTCCAGTTTTTTAAGGAATCTCCACACTGTTCTCCATAGTGGCTGTACTAGTTTGAATTCCCACCAACAGTATAAGAGGGTTCCTTTTTCTCTGCACCCTCTCCAGCATATATTTTTTGTAGACTTTTTGATAGCAGCCGTTCTGACTGGCATGAGATGGTACCTCACTGTGGTTTTGATTTCCATTTCTCTGATAATGAGTATGCTGAGCATTTTTTCATATGTTTATTAGGCATTTGCATGTCTTCTTTGGAGAAATGTCTGTTTAGTTCTTTGGCCCACTTTTTGATTGGGTTGTTTATTTTTCTGGAATTGAACTGCAGGAGTTGCTTGTATATTTTTGAGATTAGTTCTTTGTCAGTTGGTTCATTTGCTGTTATTTTCTCCCATTCTGAAGGTTGTCTTTTCACCTTGCTTATAGTTTCCTTTATTGTGCAAAGTCTTTTATGTTTAATTAGGTCCCATTTGTTTTTAAGGAATTCGCTTACTTTTTCTATGATCAGCGTATGGCAATTTGACCTCTGGTTCCTTTGCCTTTTCTAAATCCAGCTTGTACATCTGGACATTCTCCGTTTATGTAGTGCTGAAACCTAGCTTGAAGGGTTTTGAGCATAATCTTGCTGGCATGTGAAATGAGTGCAATTGTACAGTAATTTTTACATTCTTTGGCATTGCCCTTCTTTGGGATTGGAATGAAAACTGACTTTTTGCAGTCCTGTGGCCACTGCTGAGTTTTCCAAATTTGCTGGCATAATGAATACAGCAATCTAACAGCATCCTCTTTTAAGATTTGAAATAGCTCAGCTAGAATTCCATCACCTTCTCTAGCTTTGTTTGTTTTTCAGTTCAGTTCAGTTGCTCAGTCGTGTCCGACTCTTTGGGACTCCATGGACTGCAGCATGCCAGGCTTCCCTGTCCATCACCAACTCCTGGAGTTTTCTCAGACTCATGTCCATTGAGTCAGTGATAGTATCTGACCATCTCATCCTCTGTTGTCCCCTTCTCCTCCTACCTTCAGTCTTTCCTAGTATTAGGGTCTTTTCCAGTGAGTCAGTTCTTCACATCAGGTAGCCAAAGTATTGAAACTTCAGCTTCACCATCAGTCCTTTGTAATGAACTGAATTACACCACTTTTGTTGTAATGCTTCTCAAGACCCACTTGACTTCACATTCCAGGACATCTAGCTGTAGGTGATTCACCACATCATCGTGGGTCATTAAGAGCTGTTTTGTACAGTTCTGTGTATTCTTGCCACCTTTTCTTAATTTCTTCTGCTTCTGTTCCATCATTGCTGTTTTATTCCTTTATTGTGCCTATCTTTGTATGAAATGTTCCCTTGGTAACTCCAGTTTTCTTAAAGAGATCTCTAGTTTTTCCCATTCTCTGGAACTCTGCATTTAGTTGAATATATCTTTCCCTTTCTCCTTTGCCTTTCACTTCTCTTCCTTTCTCAGCTATTTGTAAGGCCTCCTCAGACAACCACTTTGCCTTCTTTCATTTCTTTTTCTTGGGGATGGTTTTGGTCATCACCTCCTGTGAAATGTTATGAACCTCCATCCATGGTCCTTCAGGTACTCTGTGTACCAGATCTAGTCCCTTGAATCTGTTTGTCACCTCCACTTTATAATCATAAGGGATTTGATTTAGGTCATAATGAATGGCTTAATGGTTTCCCTATATTCTTCAATCTGAGCCTGAATTTTACAATAAGAAGCTGATGATCTGAGTGACAGTCAGCTCCAGGTCTTGTTTCGGCTCACTGTATATGTCTTCTCCATCTTTGCTGCAAAGAATATAATTGGTCGATTTTGGTACTGACCATCTGGTGATGTCCCTGTGTAGAGTTGGCTCTTGTATTGTTGAAAAAGGGTGTTTGCTATGACCAGTGTGTTCTCTTGGCAAAACTCTGTTAGCCTTTGCCCTGCTTCATTTGGTACTCCAAGGCCAAACTTGCCTGTTATTCCAGGTGTCTCTTGACTTCCTGCTTTTGCATTCCAGTCCCCTATGATGAAAAGGGCATCTTTTTTTGGTGTTAGTTCTAGAAGGTCTTGTAGGTCTTCATAGAACCATTCAACTTCAGCTTCTTCAGCATTAGTGGTCGGGGCATAGACTTGGATTACTGTGATACTGAATGGTTAGTCTTGGAAACGAACAGAGATCATTCTGTTGTTTTTGAGACTACACCCAAGTGCTGCATTTCGGACTCTTGTTGACTATGAGGGCTACGCCATTTCTTCTAAGGTATTCTTTGACACAGTAGTAGATATAATGGTCATCTGAGTTAAATTCGCCCATTCCAGTGCATTTTAGTTCACTGATTGCTAAAATGTCCATGTTCACTCTTGCCACCTCCTGTTTGACCACTTCCAATTTACCTTGATTCATGGACCTAACACTCTAGGTTCCTATACAGTATTGTTCTTTCCAGTGTTGTTCTGGAAGTAAGTCGGACTTTACTTCCATCACTGGTCACATCCACAACTGGGTGGGTGTTGTTTTTGCTTTGACTCCATTTCTTCATTCTTTCTGGAGTTATTTCTCCACTCTTCTCCAGTGACATATTGGGCACCTACTGACCTGCGGAGTTCAAATTTCAGTGTCATATCTTTTTGCCTTTTCATACTGTTCATGGCATGAATACTGAAGTGATTTGCCATTCCGTTCTCCAGCATCCCATGTTTTGTCAGAACTCTCCACCATGACCTGTTTATTTTGGGTGGCCCTACATGGCATGGCTCATAGTTTCATTGAGTTAGACAAGGCTGTGGTCCATGTGATCAGTTTGATTAGTTTCTGTGATTGTGGTTTTCATTCTGTCAGCCCTCTGATGAATAAGGATAAAAGGCTTATGGAAGCTTCTTGATGGGAGAGACTGACTGTTGGGGAAGCTGGATCTTGTTCTGATGGGCAGGGCCATGCTCAGTAAATCTTTAATCTAATTTTCTGTTGATGGTTGGGGCTGTGTTCCCTCCCAGTTGTTTGGCCTGAGGCCAAACTGTTGAGCCATGCCTCCACTCCTGGACACTCACAGGCAAGTCTGATTCAGTCTCTTGTGGGGACACTGCTCCATTCTCCCGGCTCCTAGTGCACACAGGTTTGATTTGTGTCTTCCAAGAATCTGTTTCCCCAGTCCTGTGGAAGTTCTGTGATCAAATCCTTCTGGCCTCCAAAGTCAAATTCCCTGAGGGTTCTCAGTCCCTTTGCTGGATCCCCAGGTTGGTAAATCTGTTGTCAGTCCTAGAACTTTCTTAACAGTGCAGGAATTTCTTTGATGTAATTGTTCTGCAGTTTGTGGGTCATCTGCCTGGCGGCTCTATGGTGCAGCTAACGGTGACCTCCTCTAAGAGGGCTTATGCCACATGCTGTGTGACCCAGGTCTGCTGCAGTCAGAGCCCCTATCCCCACGGCAGGCCACTACTGACCAGTGCCTCTGCAGGAGACACTCAAACACTCAAAGGCAGGTCTGGCTGTCTCTGTGGTCCTGGTGTACATAAGGTTTTGTTTGAGCCCTCCAAGCGTCTCTGGTGGGTATAGGGTTTGATTCTAAACATGATTTTTCCCCTCCTACTGTCTTTTTGGGGCTTCCCCTTTGCCTTTGGACATGAGGTATCTTTTTGGTGGGATCCAACATTCTCCTGTCAATGGTTGTTCAGCATCAAGTTGCAGTTTTGGAGTTTTCACAGGAGAAGATGAGCACACATCCTTCTCTTTGATTCCTGTGCTCATTTATACATCTGAAGGTTGTCAGGGGGCCAGCAGATTCTAGACACTAGGGGGACCAGCAGCTTTTAGACACATTCCCTAAGCACAGGTCACACACTTGTCATCAGTTACTTAAGCCAGACTGGTTCCTCCTCATCCTACAGATCTTGGTGGCCGCCACTTGGGATTCTGGCTGTGACAGCTATACCAACCCAGCTGGGGTTTGGAGTGGGTAGCCTATCCTTTCTCCAGGGGATGTTCCCAACCCAGGAATCGAACTGGGGTCTCCTGCATTTCAGGCAGATTCTTTAGCAGCTGAGCTACTAGGAAAGCCCCTGTAATATCTTTGAGAACCTTTAAAATGATGGGCAAATCATAGTGTCTTATTCTTTACTCTTCTTTTGATTAATAGTGAGGTTGAATGTATTTTCACATATATCTAGGTCATTAATAATTTTTATATTTGAATCTATTTATGTCCTTGGCTCAGGCTTTATATATGAACTGTTAGTATCATTTTGCTTAAATTTTTTTTTTTTTATAATTTATTTCACTGCACTGGGTCTTACTTGCAGCACTCTGAATCTTCAGTTTTCGTTGGTGGCATGGGGATCTTTAATTGCAGCATATGAACTGTTAGTTTCATAATGCAAGATTTTTGTTGTGGCTTGTGAACTCCCAGTTGGTGCATGTGGGATCTAGTTCCCTGACTGGGTATTGAACACAGGCCCCTGCATTGGAGCACAGAGTCTTAGCCACTGGACCACCAGAGAAGTCCCTCATTTTGCTCTTTGATAGACTATAGTTTTCTTTATGTAAAACTTATGTAGCTAAATCTAGAAATCTTTTCATTTGTGAATTATTTCTTCATTTGATGCTTTGAAAGTCCATCCCCAATTCTAGAATTGAGTGACTATTCACTAAAATGTTTTTCTAGTTTTCTATGATTCATTAGTATGTTTATCTTTTTCTTCCATCTGAAACTTATTTTAGTAAAAGTTATGTGATGAAGCTATAACATTTGTCTTTTGAAAATAAAAAGTTTTTGAGAACCACTTAATAATAATACAACATGAGTTCAAAATGCTAAATTTATAGTATAATAAATTTTATAGGGGTTGAAGTAGAGTGCCATTCTCAAACATCACTTTGATGTTTGAATGTCATTATACTGCATTTTTTTTTTTGTGAAATTGAAACAATATGTAGAATTTTCTACATACAGCTGTGCATAGAGCTTCCCCTTCCCCCCTTACAAAATAAAGTCTTGTCTTTCCACGTGGCTTAGTAATTGTATGACTCAAAGTCCTTTTTCTCACTGAGCATGCATGTAATCTGTCCTTTGGTTAGCAGCTGTGCTTTCTCCTTGCAGCATCTGTTTTTGTTTGCACCCTTGTTTCTCAAAGTGCCTGTGCTCAAAAGGAGTCTTCCATTGTTGGTTGCTGCAGGTCACTGAGGTCTGCTTGTTATTGTTTCTCATAACTGTTGGTTTTAAAGCATTTTTATTCACTTTTTTGAATATCTACATCACTTTTTTCTCTCCACTGTACTTATGGTTAATACTTTAACTCATCATAAAGTAGCTTAGAAATTCTTGAGCTGTGCATCTTATTCAGTGAGGCTTCAGTGCTATAGCGGAGAAGGCAATGGCACCCCACTCCAGTACTCTTGCCTGGAAAATCCCATGGATGGAGGAGCCTGGTAGGCTGCAGTCCATGGGGTCACTAAGAGTTGGAGATGACTTGAGCGACTTCACTTTCACTTTTCACTTTCGTGCATTGGAGAAGGAAATGGCAACCCACTCCAGTGTTCTTGCCTGGAGAATCCCGGGGACGGGGGAGCCTGGTGGGCTGCCATCTATGGGGTCACACAGAGTCGGGCACAACTGAAGTGACTTAGCAGCAGCAGCAGCTATAGACTGATTTTTCATTATCTTGTTCTGAATGACAGCACAATACCTTTTTAGGGAATACTGAATCAAGAAATCACCTGTCTTTGCTGAGGGCATCTGTTGAAAGCAGATGCCAGAGCCATGGGGTTGTCATTTCCCATCAAGTTCCAACATCAGAGTCTTAATACTTCAAAAATACTCTCCATTCTTTTATTGACAGACAGCTGTGGTGCCTCATGTTTTCTTGTTGCTTTTGTTTCTACTCCTAACATTTCTTTTAGATGAGAAAATAGATAATGAAGCATTAATATTTTAGAGCATATTACTCAGATTTTATGTACACCAATTACTGAAAAGCACAGAAAATTTATTTTTTTTTCATTTTCATGTTGGGAAATAAGTATTTAAGTTAGTTGATTTTATGTACTTTCCTGAAGACATATAATTCTAGCATATATTTTTAATGTAAATAAGAACTGAATATAATAGTCAGTTTTCAGCATTTTATTTTGTACTTTTATGAACATTATACATCATTGGCTGCAAATTGATAATTTTCCTTTCATTTCTTTTGTTTATTTCCTCTAGGGATTTAAGAATGTTTACTCATTTCCAGTAGCTCTGAGGTAGTGAGGAGCAGTAATTAAGTGATTTGGACAATCTTTTATAGGTAATCATGAGTAGAATTAGAATATAGTTCAGATATAGTCTAGTGCTCATCTACTAAATAACAGTTATACTGCATTTTTCAGTCTACAGGACTTCTGTAAACTGTGAGATAAACCCCAAGGATGATGAAGTATTGGTCCCGTCACAACATGTTTGTACAAATCACAATTTTAGTCAAACTAAGTGGGGGTAATTTTTTTTTTTCCATAGTTCCTTTCACCGAAGTGTTAGGGAACAATAATTAGAATTTCTTAGAGGTGATATCTGATTTGCTTTTAACCTACCCTAACATGTAGTACCTGATTTGGTCCTTACGGAATTTTGAATGAATGACACAGGTTATGATTCAATTTAGGATGCTGCCTGGGAAATAAGAATGAGACTTGGAAGGTGAGAATGAGGATTTGCCTGCCTCTGTCTCAGACTCTGAGTGCAGAACTACAGAGAATTTGGTGCTTATGATATTTATTTTACCTTGTATATTTTCTGTGGTGAGGCTGCAACTTCCAATCTCTGGTCAATAAGGAATGTACATGGTAGAGCTGGGAGATAATATTCCATGGGTCTCATGTTTTTATACATCTTGCCAGTGAAGCACTAACAGCCCTTTGTTCAGGACCATCTTTGGGAAGAATGAGATAATTTCTGTCTCGAGAGCAAAGGACAATTATGCTTATTATCAAGAAAAACAATGTTTCCGTTTGAACACAGTGCAGGCATACGTACTGTCTATTATAAAAGATTTGAGTTCCCTTAATTCGAAGCTCCTCTTCTGTAATGTGGTGTATTGTATGTGCAAGTATCCATCTATACTCATATATGTTGCCCCTGTGAGATTTTGGGAGAAAGACGAACTGCTACAAATATGCTGGTCATGCCACTTGCTGTGCTGTGAGTAATTAAGTCCTTTGACTCACACAGGGGTTTCATGCCTTCTGCCAGCACCCGTTAAACTGTTAGGCTAGCTTGTTGGCTGACAAGTAGGTTGAAGTCTCAGATCCTTTAGAGTTCTTGACAAGTACTCAACAGAATGGTTTTGCCTATAAGATGTTACAAACCTTTTGAAGAAACTTGTTTAATTTTCTTTAATCCTTGTTAATTGAGTTGGTTAAAATATTGAAAAATTAATAAGAGTCCTCTCTTTTAAGGAGCCAAGAAAGCTGTGTGTTGGCTCAGACTTAGCAGTTCTGAAATGCTAAATTGGGAACAGCTGAAAGTTTTTTAATGTTCATTATTTTCTTAACTAAAAATTGGGGCTTGAAGTAAGATTTTTGTTCCGCTTCCTATTGCAAGAAGAAACCTAGGATATGAATGTAGTTAGGAGATTTAGAATTTCTTTGACTCTACTTTGGGGTTCCAGTGGAACAGAATATTTGAAGTCTGGGACAGGAAGTCACAATGCATAATGTGTTGGAGGAATGGACGAGCACACATAAAACATGGACTTTGAAGTCACATCTGAGTTGGGAACCTCTGTGCTGTCAATTACTACTAGTTGTTTTTTAACATTAGACATGCCATTCAATATGTCTTTGATTCATGTGTATAATGAGGGGTAGTGGCTACCTCATAAGATTGTTTTGAAGATTAGAAATTGTGCAAAGCCTATAGCCTTCAGATCTAGCATATATGGAAGGTGTGTGTTTATGTTCACGCACAAGTGTGTGTATAAGGTATTTGCTTTAGTTCCACTTAGCTTATTGTTGATGTGATTTTACAATTCTGATTTCAAATTATTTCTCTACTTAACTGTCATATTTCTTTAAGCAGAAAATTCTCTATCTCTGTTAATGATGAGCCTGTGTTCTAACAACACCCATCATTTGTTAGACATTTTTTCATAGGTGAAAATGTAACAGTTTTTCAGTTGATCTAGGATTTTTTTTAAATAAGAGGAACTATAGCAGCTTGTACTATTAAATACCACCCAGAGAAGACTCATGTATCAGTTCATTTTAACAATTTGTGACAAATGTCATACAGCCTTTTGTACAGTGAATCAGACAAAACTGAAATTAGTATAGTATAATAGTATACATTCTGAAAATAATTTGCTATACCTTGGCAGAAATGATAGCCAGTGGGCCAAGAATTGTACTCGGTGACAGATGGACCCATCTGTGGCTCTTGTGGCTGCAGCTTGGGAGGCAGCAAACAGATTTCCATTCCATCTGACTCCTTTTCTCCCTTCTCTAGCTTTTTTGACCTCTGAAACTTGAGTGATACAGAACATAATTTAGATCAGATTATTTAAAATGATCTATTAATGTCTTTAACAGGCTCCCAGCAGTTTTACAAGGAGCACTTTGAAGGAAGGCAAGAAACAGTACACAGTCTGTCTACTGTTGAGTTATTGCCAATACTACTTCATATGATTTATAATAAAAACTAAGATGAAACCTAGTTCACTGGTGATACAGGTTTTTATCCTCAAGGATACTAATTAATTGAGTTATCACCTTACTACTAAAGAAAAAAACGTACAACTATTAAAATATTTTTGCAGGTATTTTCTCATTAATTCTGATAAACTATTTTTGAGAAATGTGTTTGTTTCCTGTGGCTGCTGTAACAAATGACCCATAAACTTGGTGGTTTGAAACAACAGAAATTTACTCTCTTATAGTTCTTGAGACCAGAAGTCCAAAATAAGTCTTTTGAAGCTAAAATCAAGGTTTCAGCAGGGATATAAACCCTCTGGAGACTTGAGAGAATCCACTCCTCACCTCTTTCAGCATCTGGTAACTGCTGGCATTCTGTGACCTCATCACTCCAGTGTCTTCCTCCATCTTTCACATGGCCTTTTCCTCAATGTGCATCTTGTTTCCCTCTGTCGTCTTCCTGTAAAGATATGTGCGATGGCACTTAGCACCCACCTCGATGATGCAGGATATTCTTCATTGCAAGACAGTTAATTATATCTGCCAAAAAATTTTACCATATAAGCTAACATTGACAGGTTCCAGGAATTATTAGGACCTGATATCTTTGAGGGCTACCATTCAGCTCACTACAGGAAGATAAACAGCAGAATTTAATTTATTTTCTTGTGTGTATGTGGGAAAGGTGAAACATTTTTACAATTGTTGTTTCCCAAGTCTTACTTGTCCCCTAAGAAGGTAGACTTTAAAGCTGTTGTGAAATGAATCTCACCATCAGGAAGAAATTAAAAGTTTGTTTTCCATCTTTAGATGGAATTATATTAAATAAAATACTAATTTTGCATGTATTTCTTGAGTATAATGTGTTCTTTTTTATTCTAGTTGCCTTACTGCATGTGTTCATTAAATGATTTTTCATGTTATAAAATCTTATTTAATTGTACATCACAAGATAAATCAGAGTTTAAATTTTATCCATTATATCTATGTAAAAGTTAATTTTTACTCTTTTGAAGGAAAATACGAGATGCTGTTAGTGTGAGATAGATCAAGAAATTAAAATACAGATTGTTTTGTGTTATTGGCCACCTTTGTCTCTGTGGTTGTATTTTTCTTTTGGCAGTATTGTTCTGTTTACCCCATTCTTAGAAAAGATGTTTATACAGATTTAAAATATTGGAAAAGCCTAAATCAACTATACTCCAATTAACAAGTAAACAAATTATGCAATGAGCCCCCTAAAATAAAAAATGAAAAAGAAAAAAAAAATCTGAAAAAGCCTAGAACAAGATTTTCTTAGAGGCTTTATAATGGCTTGAGTTTTAATTTTGACTTTATTATGCTTTATTTGCTTTACTCAATTATACCTGAAAAATAATTGTAATTTTAAGTGGTGTTTACTAAATAAATATATTAGCTCATTCAGAAAATAGTTTATGAATGAAAATTCATTTAAATTCCCTAAGGGAACTCATAATATTACTTTGTAATTTAACTGAGTCTTGTTTTTGGAGGGGAAGGAAGATAAAGCATCACACAATAATAAATCTATAAATTATTAAAATAATATTTTGATTTTATTTAAATTATTAAAACCATTGGTTATTAATACTGATACTTTTGCTTTTTCTCCAGTTGCTTCTTTGAATGTTCTATTTTTTATGGTTCTTGTATTTTCTCTGGACTATTAGTTTTAGTCTCCTCTGCTTGCTTTTTTTTTTCCTATGCTTAACTTTTAAACATTGGTCTTCTGGATGGCCCAGTCTTGAATTTCTTTTTGACTTAGTACTCTGATTTTAGGTGATGTCTTCCATTTCTATGATTTTATAGTGCTAACCATATTCCCACAACTTTCAATTTTATGTGTCCATCCCAGACCTCACGTATGAAATCCAGAATGATCTGATTAACTGGCCATTTCACAATCCCTTATCTTCCAGATATCTCAGTTTGTACAAATGTAAAATTGAACCCTTGATTCTATCCTCTTCTTCAAAAAGCAAAACAAAACTGTATAGCAAAAATAAGAATAAAAATCCTGTTCCACCTCTCACTTTTCTGTTAAGTAGCATCATTTAGTTGCCTAAGCCAGAATTCTGGATTCCATTCTTTTTTAAAAAAAAATATTTATTTTTTAATTGAAGAATAATTAGAGAATTTTGTTTTCTGTCAAACATCAACATGAGTCAGCCATAGGTAAACATATGTCCCCTCCCCTTTGCACCCCTCTAGGTTAATACAGAGCCCCTGTTTGAGTTTCCTGAGACATACAGCATATTCCCATTGGCTATCTATTTTACATATGGTAATGTAAGTACTCTCTGTATACATCTCATCTTCTCCTCCCCTCTCCCCGTGTCCATAAGTCCTTTCTCTATATCTGTTTCTCTATTGCTGCCCTGCAAATAAATTCTTCAGTACCATCTTTCTAGATTCCGTATATATGCATTAGTATATGATATTTATTTTTCTCTGTCTGACTTATTTCACTCTGTATAACAGATCTACTTATTTTGAAAAATACTCCTTTATATTGTGGTGAGTGCATATCATGAGATCTATCCTTTTAACATGAGATCTATCCTTTTAAGATAGAAAAGTTCATCTACCTCATTACAACTGACTCAAATGTGTTCCTTTTTATGGCTGAGTAATATTCCATTGTGTATATGTACCACAACTTCTTCATCCATTCATCTGTTGATGGACATCTAGGTTGCTTCCATGTTCTAGCTGTTGTAAATGTTGCAAATAGTGCTGCAGTGAACATTGGGGTACATGTGTCTTTTTCAATTTTGATTTTCTCAGGGTTTATGCCAAGGAGTGAGATTGCTGGGTCATATGGTGGTTTTCTTCTTAGTTTTTAAAGGAATCTTCATACCATCTTCCACAGTGGCTCTATCAATTTGCATTCCCACCAACAGTGCAAGAGGGTTTCCTTTTATCCACACCCTCTCCAGCATTTATTGTTTGTAAACTTTTTGATGATGGGCATTGTGACTGGTGTGAGGTGATACTTCATTGTAGTTTTGATTTGCATTTCTCTAATGATGAGCAATATTGAGCATCTTTTCATGTGTTTGTTAGCCATCTGTATGTCTTCTTTGGAGAAATGTCTGTTTAGGTCTTTTTCCCACTTTTTGACTGGGTTGTTTGTTTTTCTGGTATTGAGTTGTATGAGCTGCTTGTATATTTTGGAAATTAATTCTTTGTCAGTTGTTTGATTTGCTGTTACTTTCTCCCATTCTGAGGGTTGTCTTTTCATCTGGCTTATAGTTTCCTTTGCTGTGCAAAAGCGTTTAAGTTTAATCAGATCCTACTTGTTTACTTTTGTTTTTATTTACATTCTTTAGGAGGTGGGTCATAGAGGGTCTTGCTTTGATTTATGTCATCAAGTGTTCTGCCTATGTTTTCCTCTAAGAATTTTATAGTTTCTGGTCTTGCATTTAGGTCTTTAATCCATTTTGAGTTTATCTTTGTGTATGATGTTAGTAGTTAGTGTTCTAATTTCATTCTTTTGCATGTAGCTGTCCAGTTTTCCCAGAACCACTTAGAGAAGAGGCTGTCTTTGCCCCATTGTATATTCTTGCCTCCTCTGTCAAAAATAAGGTACCCATAGGTGTATAGGTTTATTTCTGGGCTTTTTAACTTATTCCATTGGTCTATATTTCTCTTTTTGTGCTAGTACCATATTGTCTTGATGACTGTAGTTTTGTAGTATAGTCTGAAGTTAAGAAGGTTGATTCCTCCAACTCCATTCTACTTTTGCAAGACTGCTTTGGCTATTCAAGGTCTTTTGTGTTTCCATATGAATTGTGAAATTTTTTGTTATAGTTCTTGGTAATTTGATAGGGATCACATTGAATCTATAGATTGCATTTGGTAGTTATAGTCATTTTCACAATGTTAATTCTTCCTACCCAGGAACATATAATATCTCTCCATCTGTTTATGTCATCTTTGATTTCTTTCATTAGTGTTTTATAATTTTTTGTATGGAGTTCTTTTGTCTCCTTAGATAAGTTTATTCCTAGATATTTTATTAATTTTGTTGCAGTGGTGAATGGGATTGATTCTTTAATTTCTTTTTCTGATTTTTCATTGTTAGTATATAGAAATGCAAGTGATTTCTGTGTATTGATTTTGTATCCTGTGACTTTGATAAATTCACTGATCAGCTCTAGTAATCTTCTGATAGTTTCTTTAGGGTTTTCTATGTATAGTGTCATGTCATCTGTGAACAGTGAGAACTTTACTTCTTTTTTTCTGCTCTGGATTCCTTTTATTTCTTTTTCTTCTCTGATTGCTGTAGCTAGGACATCCAAAATTATGTTGAATGATAGTGGTGAGAGTGGACACCTTTGTCTTGTTCCTGATCTTAGGGGGAATGCTTTCTGTTTTGCACTATTGAGAATAATGTTTGCTTTTGGCTTATATATGGCCTTCACTATGTTGAGGTAGGTTCCTTCTGTGCCCATTCTTTTAAGAGTTTTAATCATAAGTGTGTGCTGGATTTTGTCAAAAGCTTTTTGTGCATCTATTGAGATTATCATATGGATTTTATCTTTCAGTTTGTTAATTTGGGGTATCACATTGATTTGCATATATCGAAGAATGCTTGCAACCCTGGGATAAACCCAACTTGATCATGATGTAGCTTTTTAATGGTGAGCTTTTTAATGTGTTGTTGAATTCTGTTTGCTAGAATTTTGTTGAGGATTTTTGCATCTATGTTCATCAGTGATATTGGCCTGTAGATTTCTTTTTTTGTGTTGTATTTGTCTGGTTTTGGAATCAGAGTGATGGTGGCTTTGTTGAATGAGTTTAGAAGTGTTCCTTCTTCTACAATTTTTGAAAGAGTTTTAGAAGGATAGGCATTAGCTTTTCTCTAAATGTTTGATAGAATTCACCTATGAAGCCATTTGGTCCTGGGCTTTTGTTCTTTTGGGAGATTTTTGATCAAAGTTTTGATTTCAGTGCTTGTAATTGGGTTGTTCATGATTTCTATTTCTTGCTGGTTCAGTCTAGGAAGAGGTCATGTATGGATGTGAGAGTTGGACTATAAAGAAAGCTGAGCACCGAAGAATTGATGCTTTTGAACTGTGGTATTGGAGAAGACTCTTGAGAGTCCCTTGGACTGCAAGGAGATCCAGCCAGTCCATCCTAAAGGAGATAAGTCCTGGGTGTTCATTGGAAGGACTGATGTTGAAGCTGAAACTCCAATACTTTGGCCACCTGATGCGAAGAGCTGACTCATTTGAAAAGACCCTGATGCTGGGAGGGATTGGGGGCAGGAGGAGGAGGGGATGACAGAGGATGAGATGGTTGGATGGCATCACCAATTCGAGCAACATGGGTTTGGGTGGACTCTGGGAGTTGGTGATGGACAGGGAGGCCTGGTGTGCTGCGTTTCATGGGGTTGCAAACAGTCGGACACGACTGAGCGACTGAACTGAACTGAAGAATCTGTTTCTTCCAGGTTATCCATTTTGTTGCCATATAGTTGTTCATGATAGTCTCATAATCCTTTGTATTTCTGCATTGTCTGTTGTAACCTCTCCTTTTTCATTTCTAATTTTGCTGATTTGATTCTTCTCTCTTTTTTTCTTGATGAGTCTGGCTAAAGGTTTGTCAATTTTGTTTATCTTCTCAAAGAACCAGCTTTTAGTTTTATTAATCTTCACTAATTGTTAGTAAACCTTTACTAATTATTAAATTATTAATTATATAATTAATAATTTTTACTTATTTTTCCTTTATTTCTTTTTTCTTTTTCATTTATTTTTGCTCATATATTTATGATTTCTTTCTTTCTGCTAATCTTGTTTTGTTTTTTTTTTTTGTTCTTTTTCCAGTTGTTTTAGGTATAAAGTTAGGTTGTCTATTTGATGTTTTTCTTGTTTCTTGAGGTAGGGTTGTATGTCTACAAACTTCCCTCTTAACTGCTTTTGCTGCATACCATAGGTTTTGAACTGTCATGTTTTCATTGTCATTTGTTTCCAGGATATTTTTGATTTCCCTTTTTTATTTCCTCAGTAACCTGTTTATTATTTAGAAATGTATTATTTAATTTCCCTACATTTGTGTTTTACAGTTTTTTTTTCTTGTAATTGATATCTAGTCTCATAGCATTGTGGTTGGAAAAGATGCTTGATACGATTTCAGTTTTTTAAAATTTACTGAGGTTTGATTTGTGACCCAAGATGTAGTCTATCCTGGAGAATGTTCCATGTGCACTTGAGAAGAAGGTGTATTCTTCTGCATTTGGATGCAATGTCCTGAAGATATCAGTGAAATCTATCTCATCTAATGTATCATTTAAGACATGTTTCTTTATTAATTTTCTGTTTTGGTGAACTGTTCATCAGTAAGTGGGGTGTTTAAAGTCTCCTACTATTATTGTGTTACTGCCCATTTCTCCTTTTATGTCTGTTAGTGTGTGTCTCGTGTATTGAGGTACTCCTATGTTGGGTGCATAGATATTCACAATTGTTATGTCTTCCTTTTCGATTGATCCCTTGATCATGATGTAGTGTCCTTCCTTATCTTTTGTAGTATTCTTTATTTTGAGGTCTACTTTTTCTGAAATGAGGTTTATTACTCCTTTATTACAGCTTTCTTTTGCTTTCCATTTGCATGGAATATATTTTTTCATCCTCTCACTTTCAGTCTATATGTGTCTTTAGGTCTCAAGTCAGTTTCTTGTAGACAGCATGTATATGGGTCTTGTTTTTGTATCCATTCAACCAATCTGTGTCTTTTGGTTGGAGCATTTAATCCATTTACTTTTAATTATTGATATATTTGTTCCTATTTCCAGTTTCTTAATTGTTTGGGGTTTGTTTTTGTAGATCTTTGATTTCCTGACTACATAAGTTTATCATTTGTTGTAAAGTTGATTTGGTGGTACTGAATTCTCTTAACTTTTGCTTATCTGAAAAGCTTTTAATTTCTCCATCAGTCTTGCATGAGATCCTTGCTGGGTAGAGTAATCTTGGTTCTAGATTTTTCTCTTTCAGTACTTTAACTATATCCTGCCATTCCCTTCTGGGGTGCAGAGTTTCTGTAGAAAGATCAGTATAACCTGTTCAAAAATTTTGTCATACCCTTTCTTTTTCTGTGTGTTTTTTTTTTTTTTATGGGACTCCTGTAATTCAAATTTTGGTGTGTTTAATATTGTCCCAGCAGTCTCTGAGTCTATCTTCAGTTCTTTTCTTTCTTTTTACTTTATTCTGCTCTTTAGCAGTTATTTCCACCATTTTATCTTCCAGGTCACTGATCTTTTCTTCTGCTTCAGATATTCTGCTATTGATTCCTGCTAGAGTATTTTTAATTTCAATTATTGTGTTCTTTGTCTCAGTACGTTTTCTCTTTAATTCTTCTAGGTCTTTGTTAATTGATTCTTGCATTTTCTTCATTCTATTTTCTAGGTTTTTGATCATCTTTACTATCATTCTGAATTCTTTTTCAGATAATTTGCCTATTTCCTCTTCATTTATTTGGACTCCTTTGTTTCTAGTTTGATCCTTCATTTGTGCAGTATTTCTCTGCCTTTTCATTATTTATTTAAAAACTTACTGGGTTTGAGGTCTCCTTTTCCCAGCCTTCAAGGTTGAATTCTTTCTTCTTTTTGGTTTCTAAAGGTTTGTCCAGTGGTTTGTGTAGGCTTTGTGTAGCATGAGATTTATGCTGAGTTTATTTATTTTTTTTTGATGGGCAGGGCTGAATGAGGTGATAATCCTGTCTGCTGATGATTGGGTTTGTATTTTTGTCTTGTTTGTTATTTGGATGAGTAGTAGCACAGGGTGCTACTGGTAGTTGGGTGATATTGGGTCTTGTATTCAAGTGGTTTCCTTTGTGGGAGTTCTCACTATTTGATATTCCCTTGGGTTAGGAGTTCTCTGGTAGTCTAGGGTCTTGGAATCAGTTCTTCCACTCTGAAGGCTCAGGGCTTGATCTCTGGCCAGGAACAGAGATTCCACAGGTGGTTTGTTATGGCATTAAGTGAGATTAAAACAAATACCCAAAAATGAGAAACCCAAGATGATCCCCAGACAAATGGCAGTTACAAAATCATGCAAATAATAATTAAAATAATGGAATATACACATATACACATAAACAAAATCAAAATACTCCAACAAAAATAAAGTACAATAGATTGACCCCACAAACACTGGAAACCAAAAATGATATCTACCGGTTAAGAACAAAACTAACTGAAACACAAGCTGAAAAACAAAACTAAAGCAAGGTGCCAACTGGGGAATAAAGCAATGAAAACAAAACTAACAAATATGATGAGAAAAAAGAAAGAAGGAGTAAATATGCAAAGTTCAATAGAGGTAGATAAAGAAAATTTATATATATTAAAAATCAACTGCAAGGGGAAAGGAACAGTAGAAAAAGCAAATAAGGGAATAAATGTAGAAAAAATAATAGGTTTAAGAAATTTAAAAATTAAAATTAAAAAAAGAGGAAAAGAAAAAAACTCCACAGAACTGCAAAAGGCCAATGTAGAGGTAGAGGTTTATAACAGGAATAAAAAGTGTGATTAAAAAAAAAACTCAAAAGCTTAATTATATTTCATAATGCTTATAAAATCAACAACTACAACAGAGGGATAAAAAAGGAAAGAAAAAAAAAACAAAGAAACTACAGGATAAATCAAAATATAAGAAGAATAAATGTTTTTCTTGAGTCACTGCTGTCAGGGTTCTTTTCCTTGCTGGGAGTCACAGTCTAGCTCGCCTACCTAGGATGCCCTCCAGCACTGTTCTGGTCTCCAGATCTGCAGTGAGGGCAGCTCAGACTCTAATCTGGTCCTACTCCTTTGTGTTCTTGCCACCAATGTCCACAGCTATCAGAACTAGTGCGTTTTCTCTTGTGGGAATTCTCAATGTCCTTTTATATATTCCATAGACATAGGCTGCCTAGTTGATCATGTGGATTTAATCTGCAGCTTGTACAGCTGGTGGGAAGGTTTTGGGTCTTCTTCCTTAGCCACACTGCCTCTGGGTTTCAATTGTGGTTTTATTTCTACCTGTGTATGTGGGTCGTCCACTGGGGTTTGCTCCTGAGGCTGCCCTGGAAGACTTGTGTCTGCCCCAGTGAGGGTTAAGCATGAAGGTGGCACAGCTGCTTGGGTTGCAGAGACCCTGGCTGTGCCAAGTGTGCAGGGACCCAGACTGCCTCAGCCACAGGATTTGTGGCCCTATCAGAGTCTTTTTTTTTAAGCCTCTGATAGCTGGTGATCAGAAGGCCTCTTTGGCTAGTCTTTCTCCATAGCCCCACCTGTTCAGGCACTTAAAAGGCTCCTTTGTCTGGGGTCCTTCTCTGTTGTTGGGTGCATCAGGTGCTTGATGGGCCAGCCTCTCTATTGTTCAGTTGCCGGTGCTGGTCTGTGGGGAGAAAGATTGTGGTGATGGCTCCACCCCCTATGCATGACTCGCCTTGCTTCCATGGCTTTCCTCCACAGGCATTTCCCACCACAGTCTCCTCCCTCAGGTCCCCTTGGTCCATCTCTCTGCAGTCAACAGCATCCCTCATCCTGGGATTGCTCTACAATCCCTATGCTCCAGCTCCCAGCTGCTGCGCCTTCTAGGGGACCTGCATCCCTTTCCAGGGTACATATGGCTGTGGCAAGGACTGTCTGATTCTCATTCCATTTAGGCTACCACAGATCAGCTGATTCACTCTCAGCCTTAAATGTTACTCTTGTGACCCAGACAATTGCCTTGATGTGGGAATTGGACCCCTGTTTCAGTTCCCCCACCCACCAAGGGCAGGTCCAGCCCTACTAACACTCCTGTTTTCCCCCCTAGTTCCTTCATCCTACTGAGTTTTGCTTGGTTCTATATATTCTTTTCTGGTGGTCAGGTACTCCTGTCAGCTCTCAGCTGGTATTCTGCAAGCACTTCTGTCCTACTTTTCGCCATCTTGTTCTCCTGCTAGTCTTCTCTGGATTCCATTCTTGATTACTGTCTCTTATTTATCCCACATAGACAATTAAATACCCAATTCCTGTAAGTACTAATATCAAAATATATTTCAAATTCTATTTTTTATCTTTATTCTTGCCATCTCCATGCAAGCTACCATCATCTAATTCTAGGGCCACTAGAATTTATGTATTATATGTGAGTACTTACTAAATATTATATAGAATAACAAACTGGGCAGAATTTGTTTTTAGGATTTCAAATTAACTGTAAGCAGTAATTTTCAACTCCTAGAGTTCTGAAGTTATAAGGATAAGAGATAAAAATCAAATGTAAAAGAAATATTCTAAACTAAAAAAAAGAAGTCTTAATTTTTCCCCCTTAATAGAACTGCATTATGCCTGGGTATCTAGAGGAGGTGAGCCAGTAAATTGAAAACTTCTATTTCAGGTTCAGATTTTGATTTCTAATAATTCCATCTATCCTTTTATTTAGCTATTCAGAGTATTCTGGTGAGAAGAAAAAGAATCCAAATTAACTTTTATATTATATAATCATAACTAATATATTCTTTAGCCAGTTACAAAATTTTGCATTTACACACATATGTAAAAACATACGTGGATATTAATATTCTGATTAGCAAATTATTATGCTGCTAAATAAATAGGTGTCATCCCTCAGAGTGAGAAATTTTAATGTTGGTAGGAAGCTGTTCTTGTGTGGGCAGACCAGATGAGGTACAGTGGCCTAAGATACACCATAGATGTTCTTCTTTTAACTTTTTATTTTATATTGGAGTATAGCCAGTTAACAATGTTATGATAGTTTCAGGTGGACAGTAAAGGGACTCAGCTGTACATATACATGTATCCATTTTTCCCTAAACTCCCCTCCTATCCAGGCTGCTACATAACACTGAGCAAAGTTCTCTGTGCTATACAGTAGGTTCTTGTTGGTTAACCATTTTAAATGTAGCAATGGAGAAGGAAATGGCAACCTACTCCAGTACTCTTGCCTGGAAAAACCCATGAATGGAGGAGCCTGGTAGGCTGCATTCCATGGGATCCAGAAGAGTCGAACACGACTGAGAGACTTCACTTTCACTTTTCACTTTTCACTTTCATGCATTGGAGAAGGAAATGGCAACCCACACCAGTATTCTTGCCTGGAGAATCCCAGGGACAGAGGAGACTGGTGGGCTGCTGTCTGTGGGGTCACACAGGGTCGGACACAACTGAAGTGACTTAGCAGCAGCAGCATCAGTGTGTACATGTTGGTTCCAAACTCCTTAACTGCATAGATGTTTTTCTTGATAAAGGTAAATAATAGTCTTATGTTTTTAACCAAATAAGTATAATGAAGTAGTGTTAGCAAAGTATGTGTGTGTGCGTGCATGCTAAGTTGATTCAGTCAGGTCTGACTCTTTGTGACCCTGTGGACTGTAGCCCTCCAGGCTCCTCTGTCCATGGGATTCTCCAGGCAAGAGCACAGCAGTGGGTTGCCATTTCCTTCTCCGGGGAATCATTCCCACCCAGGGATCAAACTTGCATCTCTTAAGTCTCCTACATTGCCAGGTGGGTTCTTTACCACTAGCACGACCTGGGGAGCCCTTGCTGCTGCTGCTAAGTCGCTTCAGTTGTCTCCGACTCTGTACGACCCCATAGACAGCAGCCCACCCGGCTTTCCCATCCCTGGGATTCTCCAGGCAAGAATACTGGTGTGGGTTGCCATTTCCTTCTCCTATGCATGACAGTGAAAAGTGAAAGTGAAGTCATGTCCGACTCCTAGCGATCCCATGGACTGCAGCCTACCAGGCCTCCTCCATCCATGGGACCTTCCCGGCAAGAGTACTGGAGTGGGTTGCCATTGCCTTCTCCCTCAGCAAAGTATATTCCGATGGTAAGATAGCTAATTTGATAATTGTTCAGGCAGAAGTTCTCAACAGGGGTAGGAGGGTTTATATTCCATGGGATGTTTTTTGACTACTATGACCAGAGGGTGTTAACTGGCATCTAGTAGATAGATGTTAGGGATGCTGCTAAATATCCTACAGTGCCCATGATAGCCCTATACAACAAATAGCTATGCAGTGCAAAAAGTCAATAATACTTTGGTTGAGAAACTCTTTTAGGGTATTTTTTTTCCTGCCACATGATATCGTAAGTATTTTTCAAAATTTCATTTAGCAAAGTATCAATAGATGTATAATAGTTATAATCTGTTTTTGTGTATGTATGTGTGTGTGTCTGTGCATGTGCATGTGAAAACTTAAGTGAATAGAATTATTTGTTTGTACTTGGAATAGTTTAGGAGAGGAAGGAATCAAGTGTAAATGCTAAGTTTCTGGCTTGAGCAGCTCATGAGGAGTATGTTGGTGACATTATATAAAGTGAAAGAAACAGATATGTGGAAGAAGATCTTCAGTTAAGATTTTGCACTTGCAGAATTTGAGGTACTTGAGAGTTACAAAGAGGAAGTCCTAAAGATTAGCACATAAGTGTTCAAACATATTTAATTTGAAATTGTCAGTATATGAGTAGTAACCCTAGTTTTGGATTAAATCATCTAATAGAGTATGTCTTAAGGAAAGAGTACCTTATATCAGAGTCCTTAGGAACAAAAACATTTACAGTATGGGTAGAGGAGAATCTAGCAAGAGACTTAGTAGCAGCCAGGGAGATAACAGGAAATGATCCAGAAGTGTAGTTTTCCAGGCCCAGGGAAGAGAAACATTTCCAAATGGATGAGTGGCGGTTGATATGGAGGCTTAGTGACCTTGGTAGACATAAAAATGAATACAAGGCAAATTATAATGGGTTGAAAAGTCCATGGTAAGTATGGGGTATAGTTATGTTGTAGATTTATTTAAGTTTTACTGTAAAGGAGGAAGAGGTGGATGGAGGGGGATGTGGGATCAGGGAAGGTTTTATTCATATTTTTAAATATCAGAGAGAATTCTTTATTGGTATTTTAAAAAATAATATTTAAAGATATTGAAGTGCAGTTTGTTAATGAACAGACTTTCCATGAGTATATTTCTATATATTTTTTGCCTGGTGAAGGCAAAAGGTCAAGGTCAGTATTTTGAATAGTTGGTTGAATTCTCAGTGATTCAGCAAGTATGTAAATAGTTCTGTTAATTACCACAAATGTAGGTATATGTTTGACATGCAGATATTACTTTTATTTTTCAGATCTTTCAAGAAATCGTTTTACAGAAATTCCTTCTGAGGTCTGGTTATTTGCACCTCTTGAAACATTAAATTTATATCATAATTGCATCAAAATCATTCCTGAAGCCATTAAAAACCTGCAAATGTTAACATACCTTAACATTAGGTAAGGAAACAATTTTGGGGGAAATAAATCTTGTTTTTTAATACAGTTCTAATTCTTTAGTTGCAAAGGAAGGTAATTGGTTTGGCTATGTAACCTATGTCTCAACAGCATCTTATTTGTATTTTCTATATGTCCACATTACTTTATAGGTTTTTGGTCTTGTTCTTGAGAGCAGTGCTTCTCAAACTTCAATGCCCAAAGGAACCAGATGCAGATTCTGATTTCATAGGCCAGCATTTCTAACAAATCTCTGGTAATGCCCATGCCTGCTGGTCCTTAGGTCAGTTTGAGTACCAAGGCTTTAGACCAGAAATATTTTGTTGAAATCATAGTACCACAACACAGGTTTATTTATTAGCACCCCCAATTAAAGTGGAACATTATGAAGAAACAGTTCTTGAGTTATATTTTTCACTCTTGTGACTTCTTGTTCCTACCTCAAGGATGGATAGATTGGGATGGGATTATTGGAAGGTTAGGAACTGGATAATAGTTGATGTTAATAATAAGTTCTTACTGTGTGCCAAGCAGTGTTAGGAATACTTTACCCATATTACCTCATCTCATCTTCACAACATTTTCAGATATATAGTTATTATCCCTGCATTGCAGATGAGGAAATTGAAGCACATAGGTTAACTATTTGCTCAAAATCACACACACTGCAATTGGTAGAGACAAGATTCGAATCAAAGCAGCAGTATGGCTGTAGAACTCTCATTCTTAGCTTTATGCTGTTTTTATAATAGACTGAACATTGAATAAGTATAAGAAAATAATTGCCCTACCGAATGAGTTACAGTGAATGGAAACTGGTATATTGTGACTTAATTTTAGAAGCTTATTCTTATTTTTGTTTTATGTTTTGAATTATAAGGGAAAACTTCTTCCTTAATGAAATTACTTGTCTAAATTCTCAAATAGGGAAGTAGTAAATATAGTTAATATACATAAATGATAGTGTTCCTTTCTGTGATATTTATTATGTATATCTCCCTCAGTGGAATCACCTGGCAGTACATATCACTTTAACTGAAACCATTTTAACCTAAAATGTGAGAGTATTTTAATTTCCTTCCATAGATATTGGTCATTTGGGTTGCTCCTTTCTCTAACTGGGTACATAATCTCCTTGGGCTGGCTTGGGAAAGGTTTGAGGGAAGTGAGGTATTTTTAAGTTTTTTGTCTTTATTATCATTTTATTTTGTTCTTTTATGGAAAAAACAATTTGTCAGAAATTGTTGCATTTATATATCAACCTTTATGGTACATCTTAGAATAGTTTTACTAAAACTATGTGTCATTCTTTCCCATTTTGATCTCTAAAAGTTGACTTGTAATTTTTGTTTACAGACACAGTATTAACATAACACTTGTTCTAATGACTGGCTTCCTTTGGCTATCTCTAAAGCATGTGGAAAAAGTGAAGATTTATGATTATTATCTGTGTGTAAAGAAATAGAGAGCTGACTGCTAACTCAATAAACCTGCTTCTTAAGGGAAGAAGAGAAACCAATTTTTAAACTTTCCTGGTATGAGGGAGATTAGATTGAGTTTGTATGTGCCATTCTTTTTCCTATTTATTTATTTTTCATTTTGGTGAAAAGATTTTGAGAAACTTGTAAGATAATTTTTAGCTTATTCTTTCTTCCTGTATACTATGCTTCTTTTTAGTAGAATCCTCAGGAAGACCCTTTGTGCTCCAGACAGACCACTTTCCCAAGGATTGTACTTGATGCTTAATGTGCAAGAGTTGTGACAAACACCTAGCATATTTGACATTCCAACAGTCTGGCTAGGATTTTTGGTCTTGGGGCATTAGCCTTTTTTATTAAAGTCTGTGCCGTGTGATTAAACCAGTCTAGTGTTTCTGAACATCCTCTGCAGGCATAAAATGGGGCAAAAGGGCTTGAAGTCCCTCTCTTAGGGTAACACTGGAGTTTTATTACTGTGTATGTTATATAAAATGCTATGTACAAGACTATAAATATCACTTTGAAAAGCAGGGAAAATAATAGCAAATTGCTAATGAATGCTTGATAGTATCTAAATGTAGTGGTACACTTTATATATATATATTGGTAGTAGAATTGTCTTAGCCCATTGATGGCACTATAACAGAATACCATAGACTGGGTGGTTATAAACAACAGAAATTTATTTTTCATAGTTTTGAAGGCTGGAAATTTGAAGATCAAAGTGCAAGCTGATTCAGTGTCTGGTGAAGACCCGTTTCCTGATTTATATAGATAGATGACTCTTCTAGCTGAGTTCTTACATGGAGTAAAGAGCAAGGGAGCACTCTGAGGTCTCTTTTTAAGGCCACTAATCACCTCCCAAAAGCCCCACCTCCATGTACCATCACACTGGGGATTAGGCTTCAGCATTATAGTTTTGAGTCGGGAGAACACAAACGTTTAGTCTACAGCAGGGATAGTTTGGGTCAGTCTACTTTGGCATGCAAATCTGGCCAAAATTAGTTTGAGGGTAAGGGACCCAAAACCAAATCGCCTGGATTTGAATCCTGGTTCTCTCATTTACCAGCTGTGTGACTTGGAGCAGTTTACTTAATCTCTTTTAGACTTTTTCTTCGAATGTAAAATGGGCATTATGATAGTATCTATCTTCCTAAAGTAGGTTGTTGTGGGGATTAGTCAAGTGAATTAATGTGAGGTGCTGTGAACATGGCCTGCTGCTGCTGCTGCTAAGTCGCTTCAGTTGTGTCCAACTCTGTGCGACCCCAGAGACGGCAGCCCACCAGGCTCCCCCATCCCTGGAATTCTCCAGGCAAGAACACTGGAGTGGGTTGCCATTTCCTTCTCCAATGCATGAAAGTGAAAAGTGAAAGTGAATTCGCTCAGTCGTGTCTGACTCTTAGCGACCCCATGGACTGTGGCCCACCAGGCTCCTCTGTCCATGGGACTTTCCAGGCAAGAGTGCTGGAGTGGGGTGCCATTGCCTTCTCTGGAACATGGCCTGCTCTGGAACATGGCCTGCTACATAGTAACAAATGTTAGTTGTCCTTATATTTAAATATATCTGCAGAGACATGAATGTTGTATCAACTGTGAGCTGAAAAGAAGGTGCTAGTAGACTGTTCCACCATAAACCTGCAACAAAAGAGAATGGGTTAAATACAATATTGTAAAGTAAAAAAAAAAATAATAATAATAAATAAATTTTTAAAAAGAGAGAGAATGGGTTAAGGTTACTACATTTTAAAGGTATAATTCTATTCATTCTTTCATAAATTTGAACAGTGCATGCAAATTTATCCTTGGAGCCTTCCCCTAGTGAGAGGTGTAGAGGTATTGAATATAGTGAAATTATACCAGAGAGCAAGGTTCTGGCAATTCTTTAGCTCGGAAGAATTTTGAGAATTCTGAGTTAGAATTTTCTCTCGCTCAGAAAAAATTCTGAGTTTTGAGAGCTGGTGATGTGTAGGACAGTATTACAGATCACAGTGCAGGCTTGTGCCTGGGCAAGTGACTTAACCAAATTTAACCTTTAAATTTATTTGTATAATGCAAGTAATACCACCTGCCTTGTTAGGTTAATATGAGGATTTAATGAGACAGTGCATGTAAAAATATTAGCCTGTTACAAAGTAAGCATTAATTAAATAATAGTTGTTATTTAGTGAAAAATTCTTAATTTTGAAGTGATTTGTTCTTTTTCAACATACTTTATTTCAGACTTATTTCTCATAATGAGACTTTCTTATTCTTTTCAGTCGAAATCTTTTATCAACATTGCCAAAATACCTATTCGATCTTCCCCTTAAAGTTTTGGTCCTCAGTAATAATAAACTGGTATCCATTCCAGAAGAAATCGGAAAGTTAAAAGATTTAATGGAATTGGTGAGTAAAATAGTTGTATTGATTGTATGTAATGTGTATAACACATATCGTTATATTTTGGGAGATTAATTCCTTTATGGAATTTCACTCTAATTAAAAAAAAAAAATCTTGGTATATGCCTAAGTTCTCTTTAGTGATATTTCGAGATACCCTTGCTTATGTCTGATTTTAGCTCACAACTACGATAAAAACCTTGGTTGTTCCTTAGTCTTAGTGAGACCAGAAGACTTGCTTACAAATCTTAAAAAATACTTTCAGACAAATAACCAATTGTCTATCCTTTTTGTGGACAGTAAATTTCTTAGATCAGGAAAAGGTAAGGTTTTTTTTTTTTTTTTAAGGTTTTACAGGACTTCAATGAAGGCTTCAGAGAGAGGAGATAGAGAGTACAATGCCTACATGCAGTAGAATTAATAAAATGACCTTCTTCTATATCCCCATGTAATTTTATAACACTTTTGAAATGAAGATAAATGGAAAGAGGCCTTTATATATAATTGATTGTAGAAATATAAGAATAATTTAAAGTCATTACTTTGAACATATCATTTTAGGTATTATAGGACAATGAACTTAGAGAAACATAATTAAATCTTCAAAACAGTGAGCTATTTTCACATCTTTCTGTTACTTCTACCTTACACAATATACTATGCTGTTTATTTTTTTATTTTCTATTTTATCTTGAGTAATGCTTTTCCAATCATAGATTTTTTTCAAGTGTTCATAAATATGATTTTTTATGTGTGGAGGGTGAAAAGTTTTCTTGAGGAACTTATGTACTAGTTTATAATGGGAAATTAATGTACAAATAGAATGTAATGAACAGAAATTTCAGGAATACCTTTTTTAAAATTCATAAGCATATGTAGTTGTAATGCAAAGAAATTTCCTTGAGCTTAGTCTTGTTATGTTGTAGAACCACATAATTTTATTATTGTAAGAAATCTTGTAAGTAGTCAGATAAAACCACTTCCTAATGCAGGAATCCCTGACACATCTAGTTGTATATTTTCAATGGTGGACAAATCTTTGTGTTTGTGTATCTGAGGCAGCCCTAATTCTCTTTTGCAAAATTTTGTTAACTTTCTTATTTTAAACTAAGATACATGCCCCATCACTCTTATGCATTGGTCTAGAGACTATCATGTAAAGAAGTATAGATAATGATAACTTTTCTTCCCTTCAGATATTTATAAATTGTTGTGTGTGTACTCTCCATTTTACCAAACTCTTAAGACCTGTTTTTCTGTGGCTTAAATATTTTTATTACCTTTATTCCTTTTTTTAGTTTCTATATTTCTATTCTTTACTGCCTTTTATTTTTAGCTATTTCTGTCCTGAAAATGCTCCCTTTTATTATAGTCTCTTTTAATGTAACACTCAGAAATGAACAGAAGATGCCAGATGTGATCTAACAAATTCATAATACAAGGGGCTCATTGCTTTCTTTGACATGTACACTGTTAATGTTTTTAAAGATTTTATGCATATTCTCCTTTAAGATTCTATGAGTCTGGGACTTTCCTGATGGTCCAGTGGTTAAGAATTCACCTTGCAATGCAAGGGATGCAGGTTTCATCCTTGATCAGGGAACTAAGATCCCACATACCATCAAGCAACTAAGCCCACTTGCCACTAGAGAACCAGAGTGCTGCAAGGGAAGATCCTGCATGATGCAACAAAGATCTTGTGTCTGCAAATAAGATTGGATGCAGCCAAATAAGTATTTTTTAAAAAAAGATTCCGTGGCTCTGTAATTTCTTTTTTCTTTCTTTTTCATTCAGTTTTTGACCTATGTTTTAAATTATATTACATGAGATAGTTTTTGGATAAATGAAATTTCAAAAATATTTAGAATTTTGAGATTTAGTGTAGTATTTTTATTTAAACAGAATATTAAAACATATTAATCATTATTTTACTAGCACTGTAAAATCATTGCACTTTCAACTTTCAAAATCAGTAACTGGATAGGTTGCATTAGGGTGGCTAATTGATAATTTTATTTTTTATTTTTTTTAGTTGACAATTTACATCACAGAATTAATTTGTGGATATTACTTGTCATTGGAATGTTTTCCCAGGACAGTATATCCTAGGAATGTCATAGCCAGCTATAGTGAAGTCTGTCATTAGATCTAGGAAATACTCTCAGGTCTTGAAATCCCAGCTGAGTATTTTGTAGAGTACCCATTGGTGAGTAGTTCAGTATCCTGTGCCAGGTTTGTTTCTTCTATGAAGTGGCAGCTTCCTGTCAAATTTTTATTAATTTTTTGTATGGACATCTTCAGTATTAGGCACCTTTGGGAGGGAGCCATAGTATCTACTTTAATGGATGTTTTTCTGAAGTTTTCTTATCCATCATTTGGACTGTCCTCAACACAATAGCTAAGATGATGTTTGTCAAAACATAAGTTAGATTGTGTCATACCTCTGTTTAAAAGTTTCTGGTACCTGGCCACATTTCTGAGTAAAAGCCAAAACTTTTCCCTCCATCCTAGTCTTCCCCTTGCCCACTTTTCTCTAGCTACACTGGATTCATTGCTGTTCTTAGTACATGTTACATATGCTTTGCTTAAGAGCCTTTACATTTATTGGGCCTTCTGTCTGGAATATTCCTTTCTTATGTATTGGCATGGCTCATACTCTCACTTCTGATAATAGTGCTCAAATATTAACTACTTTATGAAACAATCTAAATTCCTATCCTTCCCCAATATTACTAACACTACCATTTTCCTTTACCCTGCTCTGTTTTTTGCCTCCATAGCACTTCTAGTATATTGTGTAATCTGCTCCCTTTGCTATAATGCAGTATCCATAAGGAGCTACGAGGGCAGGACTTTTTGTTTGTTTTATTCATTGATACGTCCCCAGCACCTAGAACAGTGCCCAGCAAATAGTTTGTATTTGATAAATAGTTGTTAAATGAAGATGGCATGTAGATACATTTTAAAATCTATAGATGATTAGATATTATTTAATGTTCTTTAGGGGCTTCCCCGATGACTCAGTGGTAAATCCACTTGCCAGTGCAGGAGATGAGGGTTTGATCTCTGGGTTAGAAAGATCCCCTGAAGAAGGGGATGTCTACCCATTCCAGTATTCTTGCCTGGGAAATCCCATGGACAGGAGAACCTGGCAGGCTACAGTCCATGGAGTCGCAAAAATGTTGGACACAAGTCAGTGACTAAACAACAATATTCTTCTTTTGAATTTACCCTCCTGCCTTTTTTGCTTTTGATAAAACAATACATGTATGTGCCACACCTTTCGTTCCAAGCTAAATGTCGTTTCCAGTCAAAGTTGGAAATTGGGGACAGTTGCAGTAGAATATGAATTTCATTTGCACTTTGTCTAGAATGACTACTGCCTGAGATCTTGCAGATTCTTCTTCCTTTTCTGTTGATGTGATAAGAAAGGGGGAGAGGACTGCACAGTTTAATAACGTAAGCTGTTCCTTTCTTCTGTTATTATGGAAATGTGATATTGTTTACCTTTAAACTGAGGTTTGCATTTTAACGTAACCATGAGGCAGTTCTGACCAGATCCCTTAGAATGTCTTTGGGTTATGATGTGAGCCACCAAATTTTGAGCCTGTAATCCCTCATAGAAACAGGTTTTGTTAAATTGATTCTGACCATGGGCTTTGATTCTCCAGCTCACATCTGTAAATCCTTGACTTTCTCACCTCCTGCCCAACCAGGTATCTCAAAACAACTACTTTTTGTGCTTAGTCACTCAGTCATGTCTGACTCTTTGAGACCTCATGGACTGTAGCCCACCAGGCTCCTCTGTCCATGGGGATTTTCCAGGCAAGAATACTGGAGTGGGTTGCCATGTGCTCCTCCAGGGGGTCTTCCCAACCTAGGGATCAAACCCAGATCTCCTGCATTGCAGGCAGATTCTTTATCATCTGAGTCACCAGGGAAGCCCAAACAACTACTATAATTGACAAATTATCCCAGTGATTGATAGTTCTCTTTCATTTTACCTATGAATGAAGAGCACCTTCTGGTTTTAGTTGATAAGAGTGGTCTTTAGTTGAGATTTTCAAAATGCTGACTTGTGTATTACTAAGTTATAACCTCACACTTTTACACAAAAAAAATTTATGTTAATTGTGCTGGATTGATTTCAGGATGTAATATAAATATAAATCTGCCTGATAATCCATATTTAGAGAAATGACATTGAAGGTGATTTGCTAGCTATTAGCCATGTGCTTTAATTAAAATTAGAAATATGTCTCTATTTCTCCATTAGTTTGTTATAATTTTATTTTCTTTTTTCCTTAGGATATTAGCTGCAATGAGATTCAGGTTCTTCCCCAACAAATGGGAAAATTACAATCACTTAGAGAGCTAAATATAAGAAGAAATAATCTTCAGGCATTACCAGATGGTAAGATGCTCACTGTTCTTACTCACATGAATAAGAGAATAACTATATAGAATTTAATTAAATTATTTTTATTTCTGAACAGAATTAGGAGATCTTCCCTTAGTCAAGCTGGATTTCTCTTGTAATAAAGTGACCGAAATTCCAGTTTGTTACAGGAAGCTGCATCATTTACAAGTAATAATTTTGGATAACAATCCTTTGCAAGTACCACCAGCACAGGTTTGTAATTTAAAACAATGATACTGCTTCTTTCATTTTTATTCAAAATTACATGTTTCTGGTAAATACAAAAGCATCAGAATTAGGAGTCAGTTTGCTTTTGAGGTATTGCTCTCAAAAGTGGTTTTTTTTTTTTTTTTTTCTGGGATGTGGCTTTTTCACTTTGGTAGGAGGTTTAGCTTTGTTTCTAGACAATAGGATTTGGATAACCCAGATACCAACTTTCTGCTTGTGAACTGATAATTCTGGTTGTTTGTGTTATTTTAAAAGGATCGACTAAGGATTCTGTCTAGCTCTGTCCTACTGAGGTATATATTTACTTGAGATTTGTTGTGTGATTGATTGAAATATATTTTTAGCACCAATAGGTGGAATCATAACAGAAAGATTCAAGTTAAAAATATTAATTCCTACTGTTTTGTTCAGTGACTCAGTCATGTCTGACTCTTTGCAACCCCATGGTCTGAAGCATGCCAGGCTTCCCTGTCCCTTATTGTCTCCCAGAGTTTGCTCACTCGTGTCCATTGAATCAGTGATGCTATCCAATCATCTCATCCTCTGTTGCCCTCTTCTCCTCCTGCCTTCAATCTTTCCCAGCATCAGGGTCTTTTCCAATGAGTTGGCTCTTCGCATCAGGTGGCCAGAGTTTTGGAGCTTCAGCTTCAGTATCAGTCCTTCCAGTGAATATTCAGGGTTGATTTCCTTTGAGACTGACTGGTTTGACTTTAAGTTTGAGAATTAAATTCATGTGGAATCCACTAAAATGATAGTAAAGGAGTACACTAAACTCTAAACTCATGAAGACAAAGATTGAGAGAGAAGAGGACAGCAGGGGAGAGATGGCAACAGAATTTTGGAAAATGGAAAATAGGTGAAATAGTGGTAATTAGGATCTCCACTTACATTGCACAAGAGTATCTGATTGAGGAGGCACATGGTAGTGAAGTGCCAGCCTGTACTCTATTTCCAAGCTATGTGCCCTGGCATTGGATTTTATACATCCAGAAAAGTTGCCTTTTTTCCCTCTTTTCCTACTAAGGTGCATTCCACTCATTGCAAATGAGTGCCTTTTTTCTAAATTCAAATACTAAAAGCTGACTGCAGTCCTGGCCTGGTAGTAGCTACCATAGCAGGATGTGGAAACCCAAAACCTGTGTCTGCTATGGGAGAAGGCAACAAGAAGCGAGTTGATTTTACTGTGTTAAATCTGGGAATGGCTTGGATGTTTCTTTGGTGATTATTGAATGAAACATGTAACTCAATAGAGGGATGAAAGACTGAAAACATGGAGGTCTGTAGAATATCTAAGGCTCTGCTATTTAATAGGACTTTCTAAATAATGGAAATGTTGTATAATCTGTGATGTCCAATATTATTGTTCATTCGCTCAGTCATGTCAGACTCTTTGTGACCCCATGGACTGTAGCATGCCAGACTTCACTGTCTTTCACCATCTCCCAGAGCTTGCTGAAACTCATGTCCATTGAATTGGTGATGTCATCCAAACATCTTATCCTCTGTTGTCCACTTCTCCTCTTGCCTTTAGTCTTTCCAAACATCAGGGTCTTTTCCAATGAGTTCACTCTTCACATCAGGTAGCCATGTATAGGAGCTTCAGCTTCAGCATCAGTCCTTCCAATGAATATTCAGGATTGATTTAATTTAGGATTGACTGGTTTGGTCTTTTTGCTGTCCAAGGGACTCTCAAGAGTCTTCTCCAACACCACAGTTCAAAAGCATCAATTCTTTGGCGCTCAGCCTTCTTTGTGCCATGAACTTACAGATGTTCAAGCTGGATTTAGAAAAAGTAGAGAAACCAGAGATCAAATTGCCAGCATCCGTTGGATCATCGAACAAGCAAGAGAGTTCCAGAAAAACATCTATTTCTGCTTTACTGACTCTGCCAGAGCCTTTGACTGTGTGGATCACAACAAATTGTGGAAAATTCTCAAAGAGATGGGAATACCAGACCACCTGACCTGTCTCTTGAGAAATCTGCATGCAGGTCAGGAAGCAACAGTTAGAACTGGACATGGAACAACAGACTGGTTCCAAATCGGGAAAGGAGTACGTCAAGGCTGTATATTGTGACTCTGCTTATTTAACTTATATGCAGAGTACATAATGAGTAACGCTGGTCTGGATGAAGCACAAGCTAGAATCAAGATTTCTGGGAGAAATATTAATAACCTCAGATATGCAGATGACACCACCCATATGGCAGAAAGTGAAGAACTAAGGAGCCTTTTGATGAAGGTGAAAGAGAAGAGTGAAAAAGTTGGTTTAAAGCTCAACATTCAGAAAACTAAGATCATGGCTTCTGACCCCATGACTTCATGGGAAATAGATGGGGAAACAGTGGAAACAGTGTCAGACTTTATTTTTGGGGGCTCTAAAATCCCTGCAGTTGGTGATTGCAGCCATGAAATTAAAAAGATGCTTGCTCTTTGGAAGGAAAGTTATGACCAGCCTAGACAGCATATTAAAAGCAGAGACATTACTTTGCCCACAAAGGTCTGTCTAGTCAAGGTTATGGTTTTTCCAGTAATCATGTATGAATGTGAGAGTTGGACTGTGAAGAAAGCTGAGCGTCGAAGAATTGATGCTTTTGCACTGTAGTGTTGGAGAAGACTCTTGAGAGTCCCTGCAAGGAGATCCAACCAGTCAATCCTAAAGGAAATCATTGCTGAATATACATTGGAAGGACTGATGTTGAAGCTGAAACTCCAGTACTTTGGCCACCTGATGTGAAGAGCTGACTCATTTGAAAAGACCGTGATGCTGGGAAAGATGGAAGGCAGGAGGAGAAGGGGACAACAGATGATGAGATGGTTGGATGGCATCTCCGACTCAATGGACATGAGTTTGAGCAAACTCTGGGAGTCAGTGATGGACAGGGAAGCCTGGCATGCTGCAGTCCGTGGGGTCTCAAAGAGTTGGACACAACTGACTGAACTGAACTGAACTTCTTTATGGTCCAACTCTCAGATTTACACATGATTACTAGAAAAACCATAGGTTTGACTAGATGGACCTTTGTCACTAAAATAATGTCTTTCCTTTTCAATATGCTGTCTGCTGCTGCTGCTGCTAAGTCACTTCAGTCGTGTCCGACTCTGTGTGACCCCAGACGGCAGCCCACCAGGCTCCCTCATCCTTGGGATTCTCCAGGCAAGGACACTGGAGTGGGTTGCCATGTCCTTCTCCAGTGCATGAAAGTGAAGTCGCTCAGTTGTATCCAACTTGTAGTGACCCCATGGACTGCAGCCCACCAGGCTCCTCCATCCATGGGATTTTCCAGGCAAGACTACTGGAGTGGGGTGCCATTGCCTTCTCTGCAATATATCTAGGTTTGTCATAGCTGTTCTTCCAAGGAGCAAGTGTCTTAATTTCATGGCTGCAGTCACCATCTGCAGGGATTTTGGAGCCCAAGAAAATAAAGTCTGTCACTGTTTCCATTGTTTCCCCATCTATTTGCCATGAAGTGATGGGACTGGATGCCATGATTTTAGTTTTTTGAATGTTGAGTTTGAAGCCAGCTATTTCACTCTCCTCTTTCACTTTCATCAAGAGGCTCTTCAGTTCCTTTCTGCTTTCTGCCATAACGGTGGTGTCTTCTGCATGTCTGAGGCTATTGATATTTCTCCCGGCAATCTTGATTCCAGCTTGTGCTTCATCCAGCCTGGCATTTTGCATGATGTACTCTATATATAAGTGAAATATGCAGGGTGACAATATACAGCATTGATGTATTCCTTTCTCAATTTGGAACCAGTTCACTCTTTCATTTCCGTTTCTAACTGTTGCTTCTTGACCTGCATAGAAGTTTGTCAGGAGACAGGTCAGGTGGTCTGATATTCCCATCTCTTTAATGTTCCACAGTTTGTTGTGATCCACACAGTCAAAGGCTTTAGCATAGTCAATGAAGCAGAAGTAGATGTTTTTCTGGAATTCTCTTGCTTTGTCTATGATCCAACAGATGTTGGCAATTTGATCTCTGGTTCCTCTGCCTTTTCTAATTCCAGCTTTGAACATCTGGAAGTTCATGGTTCATGTACTGTTGCAGCCTGGCTTGGAGAGTTTTGAGAATTACTTTGCTAGCATGTGAGATGCTTGCAGTTGTGCCATAGTTTGAACATTCTTTGGCATTGCTTTTCTTTGGGATTGGAATGAAAACCGACCTTTTCCAGTCCTGTGGCCACTGCTAAGTTTTCCAAATTTGCTGGCATATTGAGTGCAGCACTCTCACAGTGTCATCTTTTAGGATTTGAAATGGCTTAGCTGGAATCCCATCACCTTCACTAGCTTTGTTTGTAGTAATGCTTCCTAAGGCCCACTTGACTTTGCACTGCAGGATGTCTGGCTGTAGGTGAGTGAGCACACCATCGTTGGTTATCTGGGTCACTAAGATCTTTTATGTATAGTTCTTTTGTGTATTCTTGCCATCTTTTCTTAATATCTTCTGCTTCTGTTAGGTCCTTAACATTTCTGTCCTTTTTGTGCCCATCATTGCATGAAATGTTCCCTGGTATCTCTCATTTTCTTGAGGAGCTCTCTAGTCTTTCCCATTCTATTGTTTTCCTCTATTGCTATTGAGTACTTGATATATGACTAGTGTGCTAAGGAACAACATTTTCCATTTAATTTCATTTTGATTAATTGAAATGTCAATAGTTTTACATGACTAGTTGTTAATATATTCAACAATACAGATCTAAATTTGCACTGATTTTGCCCTTAGTTCTGCAGCTACATGACTTCCACTTCTTGCCTTAGCAGAAACCTAGGGTTTACTCTGAGGAGTAGGTGGATTCTCTCAGATTCTCTTCCTCAGCTCATCAGCGAAATGAGTATCATTCCTTCCCTCAGCATAAGCCTGGAGTTTATTCTTTAGAGCAGTGCTGTCTATTAGAACCTTCTGTAATGATGGAAATGTTCTATATTTGTACTGTCCTGTATTGTAGCCACAAGTGGATATTGAGCACTTGAAAGTATATAGTGTGATTGAAGAATTGCATTTTTAGTTTTATTTAGATTAAATAGCCACATGTGGCTAGTGACTACTATATTGGATAGCATAGCTGTAGAGAGACTCAACCAGAGTTAGGGGCTACAGGTACAGCTATAGGCACGAATGAGATCCCATACTGACAACAGTGAATGCATATGTACTGAATACTGGGAGTGTCAGTAGACCTCTCTTGCTTGGCTCCCAGAATGCTGGCAGCCTCTCTTATGTGACTTAGGATGGATGATTTCTCTCTTGGTAGACTGATGGAACTAGGAGAAAAGACCTGTAGGTATACTGATCATTGGCAGTCCCCTGAAGCACAAGTCACGATCTGTTCTCTAGACACGGGCTGACCATTGATAAACTTCTCCCTCTTACATAGAGCTTCCATTTGACTTATCATTTTTCTTTTGAAAATGAACAGACAGCCATGGATCACTAGACATTGTAGAAATAATTTCTAACATGAAAGAGACTGAAAGGCTTCCATGAAGACAAAATGGGTCATATTCATAGCAGTGGTAGTCAGAATGACTTCTCAGCAGCACTATGGGGAACTAGAAGATGTTAGAATGATGTCTTCAGTGACTGAAGGAATATTCCCAAATTTGTAAAGTCAAACTATTAGTCAATTGTAAGATAGAAAAAAAAAAAAAGTTTCAAACATGCAAGATCTCATGTTTTAGCTGTCCTGCACACTTTACTAGAAAGCCAGTAGAGGGTGTACTATATCAAAATGAAGGAACAAATTAAGAAGAATTCTTCATGTCTAAGATAGACTGGTATGCATGGACCTAGAGTCTAGCAACCAGTCAGTTTGGTGGGGGGAGGGTTGTCTCCCAAAAGAAAATAGAAAAATAATAAAGAAGTTAACAGTTGACTTGATGTACTTGTCAGTATGGAGAGACGTTTTACAGTTCTGTCAGAGTCAGGAATGAATTAGTAGTAGCACACAGAAAATTATCAGTTCAGTTCAGTTGCTCAGTCATGTCCGACTCTTTGTGACCCCATGGGCTGCAGCACACCAGGCTTCCCTGTCCATCACCAACTCCTGGAGCTTACTCAAAGTCATGTCCATTGAGTTGGTGATGCCATTCAACCATCTCATCCTCTGTCGTCCCCTTTTCCTCCTGCCTCCAATCTTTCCCAGCATCAGGGTCTTTTCCAATGAGTCAGTTCTTAGCATCAGAAAATTAAACAAAGGAGGAAAATGGGGCAAGTAGTCACTTTAGGAAAAACAAAAACTTACAAGAGAAAGGAAATGAATCTAACTAACCTCTGTGACTACTTTCTTGGTCATAGTGTTGTAAATACTAGATTTTGATTTAATGAAAAATTGTGACATAGATGTAATAATAACAAAGATTTATATGGCACTTAACCATGCTCCAAGCACTGTATTGAACATGCTTTACATACATGCACTCATTTCTTATAGCAACCCTATAAAATAAGTACTGTCATTATACTTCATTTTATAAAAGAGAAAACAGAGCTGTAGCTGTTTCCTGTCTTTTCTAAGGTCACATGACTAGCATGTGGTGGAGCCTGGTTTCAAACCAAGGCAATCTTAACTCCAGAGTTCATGTTCCAACCACTATGTTATGCTTCTGAAGAGGGAGCAAGTATGTTTATATGAGTTGATAGGGATTGGTGATGGGAGAATGGTGGTTTTATGATATGTGATAGTGGCGGTGATCTCATGCAGATGGCAGTGAGCAGTGGCTTGAAGCAAGATCTTAGTTCCCTGTCTAGAAATTGAACCTCTGCCTAGAGGCTAGAAGCAAAATTTAGCTAACTCTTGCCCCTGTTTGAAAGTAAGAATGTTTCAAGGAGGCAAAAACTGGAAAAACAGGTACAGAGTATATTATTAGAGACACAGCACTTCCCTGGTAGCGCAGACGATAAAAGAATCTGCCTAAAATGCAGGAGACCCAGGATCGATTCCTGGGTCAGAAAGATCCCCTGGAGAAGGGTATGGCAACCCACTCCAGTATTCTTGCCTCGACAAGTCCATAGACAGATGAGCCCAGTGGGGTACAGTCTATGGAGTCGCAAAGAGTTGGACGCAACTTAGCAACTAACACAAGTCGGAGAGCACACAGAGAAACAGTTTAAGAGAGAAGCAAGGCAGAGATACATACCTGGAGAGAAAGTGTGTGTGGTCGACCCTGAGCACCACCCCTCTGCACCCTCCTCCCCAGGCAGTGAGGAGGAGCACACCTGCCCTAAATCACTCATAGAGGGCACTTTTTCCAAGTCTTGTTTGGCCAGTCATCTGGCTTTTACCTGGCTCTGAATCCCTATTTGGTTTAACTCAGGGTCCTCCCCTGTGTGTGTGTGCATCTCTTAGCCAAGATGGATTCCAAGGCAAGGGCTTCTGGGAAGAAGAGCATATTATGGTCTGGTGCCCCCTTCCTTCTCTGACCTACTGAGGAACCTTTCTGCACATGTGTAATTAGAGAGGCCTCTTTGACCTTAAGAATGAGAAATATGTGGTCTCTTTATCTTCTATCCAAGTTCAAGCAGGACTCGGCTCCTCCTTTTTCCTTCCATTATTTTTGTCTTGAAGTATCTGTCCACAGGGGACAGATTTCAGCTGCTCAGCCTGGGGCCCATCTATCTGGTACGTCAGTGGTGTTGATAACACAAGAAATCTAAGTCCTCATCCTCCTTAGTAAGATCTTGATAAATAAAATCTATAATTAAAAAATAAAAAATACCACTAGAACCATGTTATTTATAAATATGAAGATAAAAAGCAGAAACCAACTGAAAGAGTTAAATGTGGGGACTGGGTCTCAGTCGTGTCTGACTCTTTGTGACCCCATGGACTGTAGGCTACCAGGCTCCTCCCTCCATGGGTTTCTCCAGGCAAGAGTACTGGAGTGGGTTGCCATTTCCTTCTCCAGTGGATCTTCCTGACCCAGGGATCGAACCCAGGTCTCCTGCATTCCAGGCAGACGCTTTAACCTCTGAGCCACCAGGGAAGCCCAAAGAGGTGGAACAGGGGATTAATTTTTTGTTAACTGTTTTATAATTCTCTTTGATTTTAAAACTATATGTGAATTATGATGATATAAATTAAATTTACCAAAGTAATTTTTCAGCATTTAACTTGGAAATAGATAATTTTTACAAATTTGGATAGATAATAGGATATATTTTAATTGGTAATATATTTATGTTCTAAAGCACAAATGGTTTACATTTTCCTTTTAAACAAAATTTTTCAGTGGTCAGGTCAGATCTGGTAACCATTAGATTTACCTAAGAACCATTTTTCCTTTCTACCTGAAATGATAATTATGTTTTAATGTGCTATTTCTATTGTTTTCTTTATTGATTGTTTTTGTGTGTTGCTAGGTTATGTGCTTCCATAAAACAACATTTTCTCTTCTAAATTTTGAGAAATACTTATTGGATAACATTTATGGTGACTACAGTTATCCTTTGTAAAGCAAAATTATTGTTTCCCTAATGCTCATTGTCCATCTTTTTTATATAAAATACTTTCTTTCACACAGTATTTTCCCTCTCATTATTCTTTTTCTTTATTGCCAATGAAAATAATTTTCCTGGATATTACATTAGTTGAATTGACCATTTAAAAATTTGTTTCGTTTTATTTTAAGTGGCTTACCGTTACACCTTTCAACAAATTTATCCTGTATTTGCATTCTTTTGATTAACTTTCTTCCAGTGTTTAAACTTAGTGGTTCTGATGAGGTTACTTTAAAGAATTACGTGGGTTATTTTTTTTTTTCTTCTGTTCTTACCACTACAATGAATCTATTTCTTTTCATTTTTTTCTGGAGAAGGCAGTGGCAACCCAATCCAGTACTCTTGCCTGGGAAATCCCATGGACGGAGAAGCCTAGTGGGCTACAGCCCATAGGGTTGTGAGGAGTCGCACATAACTGAGTGACTTCACTTTCACTTTTCACTTTCATGCATTGGAGAAGGAAATGGCAACCCACTCCAGTATTCTTGCCTGGAGAATCCCAGGGATGGAAGAGCCTGGTGGGCTGCCGTCTATGGGGTCGCACAGAGTCGGACATGACTGACGCGACTTAGCAGCAGCAGCAGCATTTTTTCTAGTGAAGGCAACTTTTATGAATTATAAATTTTATATTGCTTAGTGGTTTGTACTTTGTGCTTTTAACAAAATAGTTCAGGGAAATACAGAAAAATTAACTTAGTTTTTTCTAATAAGAACAGAGACCACAATCAGTTCAGTTCAGTTCAGTTGCTCAGTCATGTCTGACTCTTTGCGACCCCATGAATCGCAGCACGCCAGAATAGTTTTAGTTATTGTCAGTGCTGTCAGATTTTTTTCACCTAGTGTCAGAAGTACAAAGTATTTAAATATGTAAAGGATCTATCATGATATCATGATTGTTATATCTCAGAGTAATTTGAAGTTATTAAAATTTATTAATAAATTGGTAAATGACTTTATATTTGGAACTATAATCTTACTCTATTATTTATTGACAGATATGTTTAAAAGGTAAAGTACACATATTTAAATACTTAAATATCCAAGCGTGTTGCAGAATGGATAAGAAACCAGATTCTCTGGATCTTCCATCACTGAGTAAAAGAATGCCCTCCCAACCTCTCACAGACAGGTAATGTAATACTTTGTAATATTCTAATTTCATGACGATGGTGTCTTCTCTATATATATAGATGATATTTGTTTATTTTGAGTGAACTGAACATACTTAGGATGATTGGTCTAGTGTTAAAATCAGTTATTAGCTGAAGTGAAATATCACCATCATAGAGTGAACCTCTGATAGTAGAATAAATTTGGAGTTTTCTCAAAAAATTTATTATTAAAGCTTTTAGTAGTAAAATGTAAAGTAAAATATATTTCTGACATTCTAGTACAGAAGAACTAATTTCTCAGCACTTGACAACTATTAATGTTCTACTGTAATCACTGTGCTGTACATTTGGAATAAGTAGAATTTGACTTTGAACTGAGGTTAGTGGAAGAGTAAGACGTGTGGTTGGTTACCTTTCACCTCCATTTTCTTGATGCATTTCTATATGGATATTTTTTGATTCATTTCTATATGGATCAGGGATGATTTATCATTGATATTCTGTTTGATATTGTTTTTTTTTCCTTAAAAGATTTTGAAATGTTAGATTTGATATTTTTTTTAATTCATCCTTTTGAGACGTAGATTGGTCTGAAAGATTTTATGAAAACATAATTCCATCCAATAGTATAGAAAATAATTTGGAGTAGGATGAGACTATACAAAGGGAGACTGTCCCTGACTAAAATATTTAAAGATTTGTTATTGTATTTATGGCATAGTTTAGACTACATGGAATGCCAGCGTAGTAAGTATTATTGTTAACAGTGCAAGTTTTTGAATCCGAAATAGGATTTTTCTCAAATATTTTTGTTGCCTTAGAATGATTAAGAATCTGTGCATTAAATTTAGTTGCCAAAGGATTAGTTTGCTTAATATTATAAATGATAGTTCAGTTCAGTTCAGTTCAGTCGCTCAGTCGTGTCCAACTCTTTGTGACACCATGAATTGCAGCACGCCAGGCCTCCCTGTCCATCACCAGCTCCCGGAGTTCACTCAGACTCACGTCCATCGAGTCAGTGATGCCATCCAGCCATCTCATCCTCTGTCGTCCCCTTCTCCTCCTGCCCCCAATCCCTCCTAGCATCAGAGTCTTTTCCAATGATAGTAGACTACACAATTCTACAAAAATTAGAATTAATTCATATACTAATCTCTATTAATATGTTTGTATATTTATTTCAAAATTACTTTAGTAATGACATACATTATATTAGTCATTTATTTATTTGAGTGCCTACCACTAGATTCAGGGTTTGTTGAATTACATATTGGCCTCGGCCCTCATGGAGCTCACATTCTAGTGGACGAGTTGGTTGTTAAATAAAACAAGAACATAGACACACACATATAATTTCAAATTTTGGTGAGTGCTTTGAAGGGAAGGAACATGTTTCAGGACTGTGGTTGAGGAGTGTCTCTTTGGGAAGGTGAGATTTTAAGTCAAGACCTGAAAGGAGAAAAGCTAGCTGTGGAGCGAGTGAGGGAATGAGCATTTCAGGCAGAAATAATGGCATGTGCAAAGGTCTTAAGTTAGGAAGAAACTTGGTATGCTAAAAAAACCTGAGAGGAGGCCAGCACTGTGGTACAAGTTGACTTTGGAAAGTTAGTCAGGGCTGAAGTTATATGGGGGCTTTGGAGGCTGTGGTAAGAAGTTTGAGTTTTATTTAAAGTATAGTAGATAGTCATTGGACAATTATAAACAGGAGGATAACATGATTAAATTATTTTTTAAGAAACTATTTTGGCTCTTATAGAGAAAATACATTGGAAGCAAACAAGTAAAAACACGGGGACTAGTTAGGGTGTTGTGGTACTACCAAAAGATCAAGGGGTCTAGAATAGGGTTATTGCAGTAGAGATGAAAAGGAGTGGACAGAATTGAGATAGATTTTGAAGATGGTGTCTAGCAATGCTGTCCAATTGAAAGGCAATATGAGCCACATTGGTAATTTTTAAATTTTCTTGTAACCTATTTAAAAAATAAAAAATTAATTTTAATAATGCATGTTACATTATCCAATATATTAAAAATGTCATTTCAGTATGTCAGTTCAGTTCAGTTGCTCAGTTGTGTCCAACTCTTTGTGACCCCACGGCCTGCAGCACGCCAGGTTTCCCTGTCCAGCACCAACACTTGGAGCTTGCTCAAACTCATGATCATCGAGTCGGTGATACCATCCAGCCATCTCATCCTCTTTCGTCCCCTTCTCCTCCTGCCTTCAATCTTTCCCAGCATCAGGGTCTTTTCAAATGAGTCAGTTCTTCTCATCAGGTGGCCAAAGTATTGGAGCTTCAGCTTCAGCATCAGTCCTTCCAATAAATATTCAGGACTGATTTCCTTTAGGATGGACTAGTTTGATCTCCTTGCAGTCCAAGGGACTCTCAACAATCTTCTCGAACACCACAGTTGCAGAAGCATCAATTTTTTGGCACTCAGCTTTCTTTATGGCCTAACGCATCGATACACGACTACTGGAAAAACTATAGCTTTGACTAGATGGACCTTTGTCAGCAAAGTAATGTCTATTTTTATGTACCTTTTTAATATGCTGTCTAGGTTTCTCATAGCTTTTCTTCCAAGGAGCAAGCATCTTTTAATTTTGTGGCTGCAGTCACCATCTTCAGGGATTTGGGAGCCCAAGAAAATAAAGTCTGACACTGTTTCCATTGTTTCTCCATCTATTTGCCATGAAGTGATGGGACCGGATGCCATGATTTTAGTTTTTTGAATGTTAAATTTTAAGCCAACTTTTTCACTCTCCTCTTTCACTTTCATTAAGAGGCTCTTCAATTTCTTTTCACTTTTGCCATAACGGTGGTATCATCTGCATATCTGAGGCTATTGATATTTCTCCCGGCAATCTTGATTCCAGCTTGTGCTTCATCCAGCCTGGAATTTTGTGTGATGTACTCTATATGTAAGTGAAATATGCAGGGTGTCAATATACAGCCTTGATGTACTCCTTTCTCGATTTGGAACCAGTCCGTTGTTCCATGTCCAGTTCTAAATGTTGCTTCTTGTCCTGCATAGAAGTTTGTCAGGAGGCAGGTCAGGTGGTCTGGTATTCCCATCTCTTTCAGAATTCTCCACAGTTTGTTGTGATCTACATAGTTAAAGGCTTTGGCATAGTCAGTAAAGCAGAAATAGATGTTTTTCTGGAACTCTCTTGCTTTTTCTATTATACAATGGATGTTGGCAATTTGATCTTTGGTTCCCCTGCCTTTTCTAAATCCAGGTTTGAACATCTAGAAGTTCATGGTTCATACACTGTTGAAGCCTGGCTTGGAGAATTTTGAGCATTACTTTGCTAGTGTGCGGAGAAGGCAATGGCACCCCACTCCAGTACTCTTGCCTGGAAAATCCCATGGATGGAGGAGCCTGGAAGGCTGCAGTCCATGGGGTCGCTGAGGGTCAGACACGACTGAGAGACTTCACTTTCACTTTTCACTTTCATGCATTGGAGAAGGGAATGGCAACCCACTTCAGTGTTCTTGCCTGGAGAATCCCAGGGACGGGGGAGCCTGGTGGGCTGCTGTCTGTGGGGTCACACAGAGTCGGACATGACTGAAGTGACTTAGCAGCAGTAGCAGTTGCTAGCGTGTGAGATGCTTGCAGTTGTGCCATAGTTTGAACATTCTTTGTCATTGCCTTTCTTTGGGATTGGAATTGAAACTGACTTCTTCCAGTCCTGTGGCTACTGCTGAGTTTTCCAAATTTGCTGGCATATTGAGTGCAGCACTCTCACAGTGTCATCTTTTAGGATTTGAAATGGCTTAGCTGGAATCCCATCACCTTCACTAGCTTTGTTTGTAGTAATGCTTCCTAAGGCCCACTTGACTTTGCACTGCAGGATGTCTGGCTGTAGGTGAGTGAGCACACCATCGTTGGTTATCTGGGTCACTAAGATCTTTTATGTATAGTTCTTTTGTGTATTCTTTCCACCTTTTCTTAATATCTTCTGCTTCTGTTAGGTCTTTAACATTTCTGTCCTTTACTGTGCCCATCTTTGCATGAAATGTTCCCTTGGTATCTCTCATTTTCTTGAAGAGATCTCTAGTCTTTCCCATTCTGTTGTCTTCCTCTATTTCTTTGCACTGATCACTGAGGAAAGGTTTCTTACCTCTCCTTGCTATTCCTTGGAACTTTGCATTCAGATGTGTATATCTTTCCTTTTCTCCTTTGCCTTTAGCTTTTTTTCTTTTCTCGGCTATTTGTAAGGTTTCCTCAGACAACCATTTTGCCTTTTTGCATTTCTTTTCCTTGGGGATGGTCTTGAATACTGCCTCTTGTACAGTGTCTTGAACCTGCATCCATAGTTCTTCTGGCACTCTATCAGATCTAATCCCTTGGATCTATTTGTCACTTCCACTGTATAATCAAAAGGGATTTGATTTAGGTCATACCTGATGGTCTAGTAGTTTTCCTTACTTTCTTCAATTTAAATCTGAATTTGGCAATAAGCAGTTCATGATCTGAACCACAGTCAGCTCCTGGTCTTGTTTTTGCTGACTGTATAAAGCTCCTTCATAATTGAAATTTCAATATATAATTACATGTAAAACACTAGTGAGTTATTTCACTTTCTTTTAAATCTTTGAAATCTAGCGTGTATTTTACATTTGTAGCATGTCTCAATTTGGACTAGTTACATTTCAAATGTTCTGTTGCCAAGCATGACTAGTGGCTACTGTATTGGACAAGGCAGATCAATAGAGTTTATTTGTGGCTCTTGGGTGCACTTATCTCTCACACAGAGCTGGTATTGAATTACTCAATTCTTGTATGTACTTTCTAGTTTCTCACTCATGTTCTTGGCTATATGGTTCTTACTACTTAGAATACCGTTCCTTGATATTTTGTAAACTCTTTATTCTATATAGGCATTGTAGTAGTTATACTTATCTTCAGCTTTTGGAGTCAGACATAATAACCTCGTGAAGCTCTTCTCCAACTCTTAATAACTGTATGTCCTTGCATCATATGATCTCTGGTTTTTAGCTTTTTTGTATGTGAAAAGGAAAATAATCATATGGATGTTGTCAGGATTGAATGAAATAATGCATATAGAGTATTTATCACAGTGTCTTATTAATTCCTCAACAAATAGCTTATTATTATCATTGTCATCTGTTTCAAACACGCCAATGTATGTTAGTATAGTATAGTATATGGATGTATTATTGGGCGGTGGAGTTAGATGGATTTCAGTTCTAATCATGGTTTAACCTCTTAATTCCTCCTTGGCCTATGTAAGTTATTTAATCTCTCTGAGCCTGTTTCTTTATTTAAAATGTTAACAATACATATTTCAAAAGCTTGTTGTGAGAATTAAATGTGTGCCTAGCAACTAGTTCAGTAAATGATACTCAGTAAATGTCATAATATTTCCCTTTGGGAAGTTAACTTTTATTAGCTTTATTTCTTCGTTTGTAAGAAGAAATAATAATGCATAAATCGTACAATTTCATTATAAATAAAATATGAGGTGCACCTGGCATAGTATCTAAGACAATGTAGACACTCAGCCAGTGCTATCAATTGTTGTTTTTCATCCTTCAAGATTAATCTCAAATGCTTCTTTCTTGGGTGAAGCCTTTCCTCACCTTCCCAAGGAGAAATTTATATTTACCTTTGTTCTTGTTGTTTATTTGGTAAGTTGAGTCTTAACTCTTTTGCAACCCCATGGACTATAGCCTGCCAGGCTCCTCTGACTGTGATTTCTCAGGCAAGAATACTGGAGTGGGTTACCATTTCCTTCTCTGGGGATCTTCCCAACCCAGGGATCAAACCCTCGTCTCTTGCTTGGCAGGTGGATTCTTTACCACTGAACCTCTGGGAAGCCCCATTTACCTTTGTCATATCTTTCAGAACAGATAAACATACTCCCCCTCTGGGCTGAGAAAGCTTTGAAAGCAAACATTAAAATTCATCTCATTTCAGGTGTTCAGCATAGTGCCTTAACCCTTGGTAATTGCTTCCCTAAGTTTGTTGATATACTCCTGAAAAGTATAAAATCAGTATTTGGGGAAGAAATATAGCAGATCAGGGACTTCAGTGTTAGATAATCTTGGGATAAAACTTAGACTGCCATTTGCAAGTTGTATGTCATTGGGTCATTTTTTCAGCCCCTTCTGGCCTCAGTTTCCTTTTCTGTAAAATGAGAAAGCACCAATAACCTGCTAGAATTTTCACAAGGAATGTGAAGTATTATCTTTAAAATACTTAAAAAAAAACTTAGCCCAGTTCTTGGCATATAACCAGTGGTTAATGTACAGTATATGGTAAATTTGCAAATTAATGTGAAAACTATTTTGCAACTTGGGTGGCATACTGTAATTCAGAAATTTACAAGGACAGCTCTTTCCTCACACCAAAACAATTGCTTATTCAATGTTTTACAGGCGTTTTTTTGGCCTTTTTTCTCTTAATTACTTAATGGTCCTTATTTATGAAGCTAAATATATTTTTAGAGATAATGAAGAAGAAATGATTGTATTAAGGTTAAAAGACATTTCAGCATTGTATGGTGAAATTTGACAAACTCATAAGAAAAATAGGTCTTTATCAAGATGATTTTCTAGCAGGACTCTCTGCTTTTCTGAATCTCTCAGAAGAAATAATAGGCTATTGTTAAGGCTATTGTAACCTATTTTACAACAGAGCACGTGAAAATATTACATGAGGGACATGAATAAAGTGTTTTATATGATCCAGTATTTTTTCCTCATGTTTTTAAGGATCTTACATATCAAAAGTATGTATTTTATATTATCTAGTGAAATTTTAGGTCAATTATGTATTATCTATTTAAGAAGAAAACCTTAACTGCCCTTAGAATTTGTATTTCCATAGTATGGAAGATTTTTATCCAAATAAAAATCATGGTCCTGACTCTGGAATTGGAAGTGATAATGGAGAGAAACGATTGTCTACAACAGAAGTGAGTCTTTTCTATTACTGAACTATTTTAAGATTTTATTAGAAAAACAAAAAAAAATTTACTAGAGCTTTGAAGTAGATAGGCACTTGCACACATTTCATTTATTTTGCTTAAAAATGTGATCAGCATTGCATTTTATGACCTCAAGTTAAACAAAAGACATGCAGTTTTAAAAGCAAAACAGTAAACCTCATATTAATTTTTGGTTTTAAAACTGGAGATTTGAATCAGGTATTCTGTACTTCATATATGTAATTAAAGTAACTAATCCTTATCATATGTTTAAAATGCTTCATTTTTACTTTTTACTTATTGCATTCAGCCATCAGATGATGACACAATCAGCCTTCATTCTCAAGTCTCAGAATCAAATAGAGAGCAGACATCAAGAAATGACAGTCACTCAATAGGAAGTAAACCTGATTCTCAGAAAGGTAATTCATAAGGTGTCTGCTGTTTTTATGTCATGTATATATCCCTTTTTAAAAATGAATATATTTTTTAAAGTGGGCTTTAAAAATAATAGCATGTGCATGCTTGCTAAGTTGCTTCAATCGTGTCCAACTCTATGCAACCTATGGACCATAGGCTGTAAAGCTCCTCTCTCTATGAGATTCTCCAGACAAGAGTACTGGAGTGGGTTGCTGTGCACTCCTCCAGGGAACCTTCCTAACCAAGGGATTGAACCAACATCTCTTGCATCTCCTGCATGGGCAGATGGGTTTTTTTACCACTGGCGCCACCTGGGAAGCCCCCAAATTATAGTATCTTTGATAAACTCTTTTATTGAGAAGAAGATACTTTTTTCTAAGCACTGCAGTGTCAGAGCACACTGTTTACTATTCGTGTTTTCTAATAAGTATTAATCTATACTTAGACCAGGAGGTGTATGATTTTACTGATGCCAATACAGATGATGTAGTAGTTCCTGAACAAGGAGATGCACATATTGGATCATTTGTTGCTTTCCTTAAGGTAAAGAAAACTTTGTACAAATATAAAAAACACGTTCTCCTTAATCTCACAAAAGTGAACCATACAATTTAAAATGATAACTTTCTTTTATGTAAGGGAAAAGAGAAAGGTCCTGAAAAATCTCAGAAAAATGAAGAATTGGGAGATGAAAAAAGGTAAGCACACTTGAATTTGCAAATTGAAGTTTTGCTTATTAATCCTTGACATATCATTAGATATTTCTGCTTGAATGAATAATTTTTTTGTTCATTTACCTGTTAATTTCAGGTAGTTAATTTGTGAATATTTCATCTGTCTGCTTTCCTCAATGAAGCTGAAAATTATAGTAAACATATAAGCTGAATGTAGTATATACACTGTTTTTCTCCATAAGTGTAATTATAATGTCCCCTATTACTATTATTGAAGAAAATTATACTTTCCCATACATTGCCTCATTTAAGCTATTTAGCTGTTCTTTAAAACAGATAGTATTGGTATAATTTGACCGATTAGGAAACTGAGACGTGGAGTTTCAAATGTCTCAAACTGAGGTGTTCTGACTCTTGGCTTAATAAACTTTACATTACATGAGACTGGTTATGGTAATTTTAAGGGTATTTACTTCTCTATTTTATTAACATAATTTACTTTGGATCTTCTCTGTATCCTTTATCTTATGAAATGATAGAAATTGACCTACCATATTTTTTTAGAAAAGAAAGAGTATTTGTTGAATACCTACCATCTACCAGGATCTGTGCTACATGCTTTCCTATGTTTCTTACTTCAGTTCAGTTCAGTTCAGTTCAGTCGCTCAGTCGTGTCCGACTCTTTGCGACCCCATGAATCGCAGCACGCCAGGCCTCCCTGTCCATCACCATCTCCCGGAGTTCACTCAGACTCATGTCCATCGAGTCAGTGATGCCATCCAGCCATCTCATCCTCTGTCGTCCCCTTCTTCTCCTGCCCCCTATCCCTCCCAGCATCAGAGTCTTTTCCAATGAGTCAACTCTTCGCATGAGGTGGCCAAAGTACTGGAGTTTCAGCTTTAGCATCATTCCTTCCAAAGAAATCCCAGGGCTGATCTCCTTCAGAATGGACTGGTTGGATCTCCTTGCAGTCCAAGGGACTCTCAAGAGTCTTCTCCAACACCACACTTCAAAAGCATCAATTCTTCGGCACTCAGCCTGCTTCACAGTCCAACTCTCACATCCATACATGACCACAGGAAAAACCATAGCCTTGACTAGACGGACCTTAGTCGGCAGAGTAATGTCTCTGCTTTTGAATATGCGATCTAGGTTGGTCATAACTTTTCTACCAAGGAGCAAGTGTCTTTTAATTTCATGGCTGCAGTACCATCTGCAGTGATTTTGGAGCCCCCCCAAAATAAAGTCTGGCACTGTTTCCACTGTTTCCCCATCTATTTCCCATGAAGTGATGGGACCGGATGCCATGATCTTCATTTTCTGAATGTTGAGCTTTAAGCCAACTTTTTTGCTCTCCTCTTTCACTTTCATCAAGAGGCTTTTTAGCTCCTCTTCACTTTCTGCCATAAGGGTGGTGTCATCTCCCTATCTGAGGTTATTGATATTTCTCCTGGCAATCTTGATTCCAGCTTGTGTTTCTTCCAGTCCAGCATTTCTCATGATGTACTCTGCATAGAAGTTAAATAAGCAGGGTGACAATATACAGCCTTGACGTACTCCTTTTCCTATTTGGAACCAGTCTGTTGTTCCATGTTCACTTCTAACTGTTGCTTCCTGGCCTGTATACAGATTTCTCAAGAGGCAGGTCAGGTGGTCTGGTATTCCCATCTCTTTCAGAATTTTCCACAGTTTATTGTGATCCACATAGTCAAAGGCTTTGGCATAGTCAATAAAGCAGAAATAGATTTTTTTTTCTGGAACTCTCTTGCTTTTTCCATGATCCAGCGGATGTTGGCAATTTGATCTCTGGCTCCTCTGCCTTTTCTAAAACCAGCTTGGACATCAGGGAGTTCATGGTTCACGTATTGCTGAAGCCTGGCTTGGAGAATTTTGAGCATTACTTTATTGTCATGTGAGATGAGTGCAATTGTGCAGTAGTTTGAGCATTCTTTGGCATTGCCTTTCTTTGGGATTGGAATGAAAACTGACCTTTTCCAGTCCTGTGGCCACTGCTGAGTTTTCCAAATTTGCTCGCATATTGAGTGCAGCACTTTCACAGCATCATCTTTCAGGATTTGAAACAGCTCAACTGGAATTCCATCACCTCCACTAGCTTTGTTCATAGTGATGCTTTCTGAGGCCCACTTGACTTCACATTCCAAGATGTCTGGCTCTAGATTAGTGATCGCATCATCATCATTATCTGGGTCGTGAAGATCTTTTTTGTACAGTTCTTCCGTGTATTCTTGCCACCTCTTCTTAATATCTTCTGCTTCTGCTAGGTCCAGACCATTTCTGTCCTTTATCGAGCCCATCTTTGCATGACATGTTCCCTTGGTATCTCTAATTTTCTTGAAGAGATCTCTAGTCTTTCCCATTCTGTTCTTTTCCTCTATTTCTTTGCATTGATTGCTGAAGAAGGCTTTCTTATCTCTTCATGCTATTCTTTGGAACTCTACATTCAGATGCTTATATCTTTCCTTTTCTCCTTTGCTTTTCACCTCTCTTCTTTTCACAGCTATTTGTAAGGCCTCCCCAGACAGCCATTTTGCTTTTTTGCATATCTTTTCCATGGGGATGGTCTTGATCCCTGTCTCCTGTACAATGTCACAAACCTCATTCCATAGTTCATCAGGCATTCTATCTATCAGATCTAGGCCCTTAAATCTATTTCTCACTTCCACTGTATAATCATAAGGGATTTGATTTAGGTCATACCTGAATGGTCTAGCAGTTTTCCCTACTTTCTTCAATTTGAGTCTGAATTTGGTAATAAGGAGTTTATGATCTGAGGCACAGTCAGCTCCTGGTCTTGTTTTTGTTGACTGTATAGAGCTTCTCCATCTTTGGCTGCAAAGAATATAATCAATCTGATTTTGGTGTTGACCATCTGGTGATGTCCATGTGTAGAGTCTTCTCTTGTGTTGTTGGAAGAGGGTGTTTGCTATGACCAGTGCATTTTCTTGGCAAAACTCTATTAGTCTTTGCCCTGCTTCAGTCTGCATTCCAAGGCCAAATTTGCCTGTTACTCGAGGTGTTTCTTGACTTCCTACTTTTGCATTCCAGTCCCCTATAATGAAAAGGACATCTTTTTTGGGTGTTAGTCCTAAGAGGTCTTGTAGGTCTTCATAGAACCGTTCAACTTCAGCTTCTTCAGCATTAGTGGTTGGGGCATAGACTTGGATAACTGTGATATTGAATAATTTGCCTTGGAGACGAACAGAGATCATTCTTTCGTTTTTGAGATTGCATCCAAGTACTGGATTTTGGACTCTTTTGTTGACCATGATGGCTACTCCATTTCTTCTGAGGGATTCCTGCCCGCAGTAGTAGATATAATGGTCATCTGAGTTAAATTCACCCATTCCAGTCCATTTTAGTTCGCTGATTCCTAGAATGTCGACGTTCACCCTTGCCATCTCTTGTTTGACCACTTCCAATTTGCGTTGATTCATGAACCTGACATACCAGATTCCTATGCAATATTGCTCTTTACAGCATCAGACTTGCTTCTATCACCAGTCACATCCACAACTGGGTATTGATTTTGCTTTGGCTCCATCCCTTCATTCTTTCTGGAGTTATTTCTCCACTGATCTCCAGTAGCATATTGGGCACCTGATGACCTGGGGAGTTCCTCTTTTGAAGTTTCTTACTTAATCTTCACTAAATCCTGCTGCTGCTGCTGAGTCGCATCAGTCGTGTCCCACTCTGTGCGACCCCATAGATGGCAGCCCACCAGGCTCCTCCGTCCATGGGATTTTTCAGGCAAGAGTACTGAAGGGGTTGCCATTGCCTTCTCTGTCACTAAATCCTACAGGGTGGATATTGTCCACATTTTTACAGATAAGGAAGGTGTTTCTTCTCTAAAACCACTTAGCTAGTGTCCACTAGAACCTTGGGTGTGTGTCTAGCTCTCTATCCCCAAGTTTTTCTCTTTTCTCTGTATTGTGCTTCCGTCAAATGACCTCATTGGTAACTTTTTAATAGTCATTAATTAATCATCTCTGGTGCCACATAAGGAGATACAGTGCTTTGCTTTACTCTCTGTGTTTCATTTTTCTGTTACTTTCTCATGTTATTGCATGAAGACAGTTGTCTTACCTTGAGAGACTCCAGTAGCATGCAAGATATGGTAAAGATACAGAGTCTTAGGTTTGATACCATTATTTGTTGATTTACTTACTTACTTACTTACCTTACCATGCAGCATGCATGATCTTAGTTTCCCCACCAAGGATTGAATCTGTGTCCTCTTCAGTGAAAGTGCAGAGTTTTAACCACTGGACTGCCAGGAAGTCACTGACACCATTTTTTAAATGAAATGCCTTTGGGATAAAATTACTAGAGTTTAGAGAACAGTTTTAAAATTTCTTTGTTCTTTTTAAATGACAAAAAAGATACATATATTTTAATGAATTTTTTGGGCAAATTTTGCAATCTTATCTGAGTCTATTTTGCATTTCTACTACTTAAACATTTTATGCAGAGATTTTAGAAATCAAAATAAATGATAAAAGCAGAGTGGTTTGATAAAATAAAAAATTTTCATAACATTTTCTATTGTTTTCTAAAGATAGGCCAAATAGAGCTCTGTGGTCCTTATTATACTCAAGATGGAGAATATGCATTGTTAAATTATTGTGGTCATTTCACATTTCAGAAATTACAAAATGGTAATGCAGTTTACTTTCTTAGCCATTAATTATATTAATATAACCAGAATGTGACATTTCCTATTGAGTAGAGAGGATAGATATTAATATGTTTTCATATTCCTTCAATATTCTTTATTTCTTATTTTAACATTTTAAATAAAAGAACATTTCATGTGCTAGTAAAAACAAAAAATGGTTTCTACATCTGAAAGCTGGCATAAAATATCATCTGCCTTACTTTTTGGATAATCACGTTTATGTTACCTTTCAGACTTGGGAAAGAACAACTACTTGCTGAGGAAGAGGATGATGGTTTGAAGGAAGTAACTGATTTGAGGAAAATAGCCGTTCAGTTATTGCAGCAAGAGCAGAAGAACAGGTATTTTTTTCAGTAATGAGATTTATATGGGAAAATTTTATAATCATTAAATTTGATATTTAAAGATTGTCAAATAAACAGTAAACAAGAAGACCATCTACTAAAAGACAATAGGAAATACTTAGAAAAGAAATATAAAATTACATAGATAATTAACAGAATAATTTATACTCATGTAGTCATTCTATTTATTGCTTAAGTATCTTTTTTATTCCTTTGTACTAAATAATAATAATTGATATTCATCTTAGCTAACAATAGCATTATATGTTATAAGCATTTTTTCCAAGTATATGTCACAAGTATATAGTGTGCTTTTTATCTGATTTTGAGTTACTCAGGATATGTGTAAACTCCTTAAAATTGAATTATATAATCACTGATTAAATCAGTGTGACAGTTTGAGAATCACAGGTTCACTTTAGTCTGTGTTGGTCAAGGAGCATTTCTCCCTCTGGCTAGGCATGTTATTGGCAATGAGCAGGACCTTGTGTTAATGAGTATAAAATCAGTGCAAGTCCATTTTTTACACAGAGAAGGTTCTGCGTGCTGCTGAGGGTTGGCTGTTATTGCCATCTTCATGTACTGAGAGTGCTACATTTATGTTAATAATTTTGAAAGCGTAAAGCAGAATTGAGATTTTGTTTGTTTGTTTTGAGAAAATTAACAGAATAATTTTTGGTGCATTTAACTTGGATAACTGTTATGTTTTTTACATATTTAAAGCAATAAATGTTTATGGATCACAGGCCCATGTTTTAGGATGTTTAAAAAAGTATGTTGGCATTTGCTTAAAGATGTTTTGAAAAATAATTACTATTAAAACTTATTCAATGACTGATGTGTGGTATTAGGGGCCACTATAATAGTTTTTAAAATAACCACCATGTATCTCTTTTTGCACTGCTAATACATTTATAGAATTAAAAAACATACTAGAAAATATCTTTATCCCTTCTATATCTAATGTATCCTCATTCCCAATTGACATTTTTCTTCTGTCATAACTTTTTGTCACGCTTTTCTGTCATCCTTTTTGAAGCTTATCTTTTAATCTTTCCTGTGATTCATTTCTAATGGGCCTTTTTAAAAATTGACTACTTATGAGGTTGTATGTATTTTCCCCCCTTCAGTAAAATTAAAGTATTAATGGCCCCATTGGTTTAAGAGGTATGATGAAGCAAGCCACCACCTGCTCTATGTAGCTTATAAAGTAGTTAAGTTTTCTACCTCCCCTACTTGGCAGGTGAAAAAATTGCATTTATCATTATGAACAGAGAATATTGATTTTATAAGAACCCACAACAATATGTATTTCCCTCATGTCCAGAATTGCATTTGAGTGTATAATTTTAGATTTTAATATAGCTGTATATATCATTTCTATATTTTCAGTTTTCTCCTATTGTATAGTTTTACATCTATCCCTCTGACTTAAATTACTCTTTCAACCTAAATATATCAAATGATGTTTCATAGGTCTTGCTTTTTGATAGTTTGTAATAAGTACAAAGCAGTACCTAGCTCTGCCTTGTACATAGTAGGTATTTGTTAATACTGTTACTGGTTAATTACTTGAAAATGAGATCAAATTTAAAGCTAGTATGAACCATTAATTTAGTTAATATGTTCTCTCTACATAATTTTTGTTATTTTTGAAATTTATGCAAAATTAATTTCTTTCTCTGAACTGTTTCTCCATTCTCCTTTTCAGATGTTAGTGCATATAAATATAAGAGCTTTTTGGATTAATAATCAGTGATATTAATATTATAATAACTATGTCTAATTTTTGAAGGCATTAAAATTTTATGATATCTGGATATAAAGTAAGGAGTACATTTTACTTTTAAAATGTGTAATCTATAGACAATTTACATCCCTAACCAATTCTGTTCATGGCTAAACTTACACTGGGCTCAGAATTATCTTATGCTGAATCTATTATTTTCTCCATTAAATCATATCATCCTTCCTTCTAAAATATGCTGCTATTGCTTATATCTCTTAGATTTAGATAATTAAAATTGTTGTTTACTGTTATAACACATAAATTTGAGTTAGTCTAAAAGTCAAAGTAATCTTTTAAAAGAATATATTCCTTAGAGGATTTGAGTTTTTATACCCTCTCTGGTTGTAGATTTCCCCTTTCAAAAAGTATTGTTTTAGATTCTAGCTTTATTAAATGAAGAATCTGAAATGCTATTTAAAATTGCAAATCAACCAGAAGTTTTAATATTTCTTTTTAAGTTTTAATATAATCATTGCAATATTTTTGTTTATTTATTGTTAGTATTGATTTAAAATAATTTATCTGGGCTAAGATTATTCTTGTATAGCAAGAAGTACCACTTAGGATTTCTAATTTGACTGTATGCTTACTATTTAGCTGTTCTTTAGCTAGCTATTAGTGGAAAGTAAATGCAGTGTTAACTCTCAGCTAAATCTAAAAGAAGCCAGCCAAAAAAATTAGAGGGAATTTAAAAACAGCTTATGTTGAGTTCAGTGATGACTTTCTTAGAGCAGCTTTGCCACTTTAGTTCACACTGTTTTTTTTTTAAGAGATATATGTAATTCTTTAATAAGGTTTATACTAGTACTTGGTAGATGGAACTATCCTAGGAATATAACAAGAGAATGTTGTACAGAATTAGTAATCAAAAAGGGTGGGAAAAGAGATCACCAAGTAAACCATCAAGCAGATAAATCTTAAGTGTTCAAAGTCTGAAGCCTAGTTATTTAAAAGACTGTCCTTCTTTGTCTAATTGAGATGCATATATTAAACTACTTTATATTGACAGTTTATTGTTAAATTTTTAAAAGCTAATCTTTATCCTCTTTCTTAAAAGATTGGATTATTTTTACTTGTATTTGAGTGTATTAAAGTCCCCTTGAGTCAGTGACCTTCTCTATATTAAAATAGTTGTTCCACAAATCATAATTTTATTCTTACTATAATTTTGGAAGTTAAATAAAAAACTATTATCTTAAAATAATATTGCTCTGTAAATTATTTAACCAATTCTTCAAATTTCCACCAACTCTGCTTATGTATCTTAGCATTAGAGAAGTGGGTATCTTAGTATTAGAGAAGTGGCTACTGCTCTTTCTTATACTGATTTTCTTACTGTGTGGCTTAGTAAGTAAATGTTTAGCTGGCTTCTTAAAATTTAATTTTCATGCTAAAGAAAGGATTATATGAAGACTTTTGCAATGAATAGCTTCAGTTGATTGGTTCCCCATAGCATGTTCATTCCTGTTAGCTTATTCTGTAGTATTTTCTAATATGTATTTACTTTTAATAATTATTTGATTTGCTTTTATGTGTGTCCTGAGAGTTTTTACTTACTGTGGAAAGATGTACTTCTGAATACTATGTAATACAGTTAAATTTTAAAAAGTAATTATGAAAAGTTATATTGAAGTATAATTAGTTATGGATCATGTAAAGCAAAATCAGATTTTGAGCAGTTTAGTACTTTAGTTTTGAATTATAGAAATTATGTACATTACTTTTTCATGTGATTTTTTTTTCTTTTTCTGATCATATGAACTCTTAATTTGAGGAGCATCATGTTAACTTCTAGCTTGTTATAACTAATTAGGTAGTTCTCTCAACCCTTAAAATCTATCCATTCTTTCTTTTCTGCTTGCTTTACTAATGACTTCCCTATCCTCTCCCAAAACATCTTACTTCTTCCATCTTTTGGTTTGGTTGATGTACGTGAAATATGAATACAGACGGAGGCCTTTATGTTATAGAGCATCATTCAGTGAAAAATTCTTCCAGAGGACCAGAGCAGCAGGACGTGCATCAAGGTATCTAGAGTTTGTGGACACCTTAAGTATTAAGTGGCCAGGTTGATGCAGCTGAATTATATATATACTCTTTTACCTAAAATTCAGTACTGGTACCTGGATTAGGGAAGTGTTTTAATAATCTAAAATAGATATTTAGATAAAACAGACATTTATTTTGACTCTGAGTATCACACAGTAAAACATTAAATATCAATGTACAGAGTAAAATTTTTCAGGGAATTTTCAATATAAAATATATTTTATCAGTAAGTAGAGCTCAACATTTTTCTTTCTCCTCTAATGTGACTCATGCACATCAGTAGTCACAACACGAGTGTGTGTGGTGTGGGGAGAATTCCGAATTTACTGCAGTGGAGGGCATTGTAGTTTGACGCCCCCTTCCAAGGGAATAATTCTGACCCTCACCCTCTCCAAGGATACTTTGCAGTGCTAAAAAGGATACATTTCCTTTTTAAATCAATTTTTTACTCTTTCAGTTTTATCGAGATATAATTAACATGCAGCCTTGTATAAGGTGTTTGGTATAATGATTTGACTTCCATAAATCATGAAATCATTATCATAAGCAGTTTAGTGAACATCCATCATTTCATACACAGAACTAAAGAAACAGAAAAAATATTTTTCCATGTGAAGAGAATTCTTAGGATTCACTTCCTTTTTAAAAAATTACTCTTTAATGATGTATTTTTTCCTGATGTTCTTAGATATTTTATTATCTAAATTCCTCTGCATTTGGGGATTCGATACAATTTTAGTGCCTGTCCACACAAAGAAGAATAAAGGTGTCAGTAATCTAGAAATTACTTGGTGCAAAGCTACACTGCTTTGTGTGTGATACTGGTCATTTGCCTCTCGCTGTAGCTTCCTCCTGTTGAGGCTCTACTAGATCTTAGCTAGTGAGAAAAAACTGGGGTAATGGAAATTGGTTTCTTTATGAAACCATCTTTCTGGAATTACGAACATATTTATTTCATTATATATTTTAATAGTCAATATGCATCTTTAATTTGAAATTCTCTTCTTCTCTGTATTCTTTTGATAGTTGACATCCGATTATATTATTTTGAATCAAAGGCAGATATTCTACTCCTTATAAAACTAAACTTTAAAATTGAAAATTAACATTTATATCCATAGTAAATAGATAAATATTAACTCAAATATATTAGTTACTTATATTAAAGATAGATTATTATTCATTGCTTTTGACTTTGAGATCAATACTTAGAATTATATAAAATTATGAACAAATGGTTCTCTCATGTAATGGTTTATCACTCTATTTTTCTTTCTTTTTTTGATTTTCTTCAAATATATTGTTTCATTCTGTTATTAAAAGTTTTATAGGCTTGTGGATTTTTTTTAAAGAATTGAACTTTAGCACTGGCTTTGCATTTGGAATTAAGGTTTATTATTTGGCAAAATGATTGTTTATTACATCTACATGGCCCTATCATTTGCTATGCTGGGAAAAATGAAATCAGTTATGATGATACTTAAACAATCTGCATCTCTTTATTTTCTATCTCAGCTAAAAGCTAGATATGCACAGGAAAATAACATGGCTGGAAAATATCCAAGCCTCGAAAAAGGGTTTATAAAAGAAAATGCATGGAAGAATTGGTGAGCTTCATTCCTTCATAATAGCCAGTGAACTTATGGGCATCTGATCTAAATAATATTTAAATATTGTTTTCTAGCAAAGATCTTCATGGACCAGATGCAGTTTATTATCAACATTTTTATATCATGTATATACACTATTCTCTTTAATATATTATGAAATTAATGTGCTGATTTATTTCTAGGATTCTTAATCATTCAACTTATGTCATAAGAAACAAGCCAAAACAAACTATGGAATGCGAAAAGAGGTATAAAAATATCTTAGTTCTTATGGTTAATATTATATAATGAGAGTTGATCCTTTGACAGTAATGTTCCTATATGTAGGCTTTAATAGAATAATTGATATCAATTTAATATAGAGACAATTTAAGGAAGAAATGGCTTTTAAAATGTTTTTTTAATGTATTATACAACACAAGTTAAATTGACTTTTGATGTAAACAATTGCAAGAATGCCAACTTAAACTTTTTGTGCTCATACCTGCATTTTGTTTTGATGACAGAATCATTTATCCATTTGTTGTTGTTGTTCAATCGCTATATCCTACTCTTTGAAATGCTATGAACTGCACTACACCAGGCTTTCCTGTCCTTCACTATCTTCCGAGTTTGCTCAGACTTGTGTCCATTGTGTTGATGATACTATCCAACCATCTCATTCTCTCACCTCCTTCTCCTCTTGTTCTCAATATTTATCCATTTAGCAGACATTTATTGTATTACTGTTATGGTCAGGAATAATGTATTATCATTGATTGTATTTGTTATCTATGTTATAGTTCACTTTTTAATTTATTTTCAATTAGGTTTTATTTACTTCTGTATGAATACATAGTCTAAATCCAGGTATATGAATTCCAGAGAACTAGAAGACCTTGAAAGTTTCTATTTATTCTTTTTGTTGGTTTGAAAATTTGCACCAACCTCAACTTCTGAGTTATTCCTTTGGGAATATAAAAGTCGAAGGCTAGGGTGTGGGTACAGAATAACACACAGAGAGAATTAACGTTTGTTAAATGGTTGTTGTATGTATACTATTCTTAGTGCTTTAGCTGTATGATCTCATTTAATCCTCATAATAACTTATGAAGTTGTTGCTATTGTCATCCCCATTTTATAGGTGAAAAACTGAGGCTCAGAAATTGCCATAGCTTTTCAGGGTCACACAGCTAGTAAATGGTATAGTGAGAATTTAAACCCAGGATGTCTGGCTTCAGAACCCCAACTTTTAATGTTTGGAAACAAGAACAGCTTGCTTTCTCCAGATGCATACATTTCATTGATGTCTTTTCCAAACTACCTTACAATCCAAACTAGACTTACTTTTCCCAAATCTATTTCTTCTCCTGTATAGTGCACCTTGAGTGAATGTGCCACTGTTTATATAGTCAACTTTGGAATCATTGGAAATTGCTTTCTCTTACACATTCTTCCCAATCCAGTCAGTCACAGAAAACTTTAGCTTCTTAACATTATTTGCATCTTAGCTTCTTAACATTATTTGCATCTGTCTCAACCTCTGCATTCCTGTTGCAGTTATGTTGGCTCAGGCCCTGTCTTTTCTACCTGGACTACTGCAACAGTTCGCAGCCAAACCTCGTTTCTCAAGTTTGGCCTACCTTTAAATTTGTTTTCTGTGCTAATGGTGTAAGAGTGATGGTTCTAAAGCACAGGCCTGACTATGTGTTTCCAAGTTATTAATCTTCTTTTTCTAATTTTTAGGATAAAGCTTAAAATGTTTGGCTTAACCCATAAGATTGAAGTGAGTTTCTGCCTAGCTTGAAAGCCTCAGCCTGTGTACTCTTGCACTGGTACCTTTTACAGCTAGGAACCATAGTACTCCTTCCTTTATTCCAACATGATTTCGCATCTCTGTGTTCTGTGTCCTGGTGTTTCTGCTGGAATTTCCCCTTCTTCTTCCATTTTTCACTTAGGCTTTTAGAATTCAGTTCAGGCATAAGATAACTTTTTATACCCAAATCGAGAAATATTCATCTGTCTCAAATTTCACTTGTGTGCATGTGTGTGCTCAGTCACTCAGTCATGTCCAACTCTTTGTGACCCCATGGATTGTAGCCCACCAGGCTCCTCTGTCCATGGGATTCTTCTGGCAAGAATACTGGAATGGATTGCCATTTCTTCCTCCAGGAGATCTTCCTGACCCAGGGATTGAGCCCTCATCTCCTATATCTCCTGCATTAAATTGGATTTAACCCACTCTCTCCCTTTTTGAATACTGATTCTTTATCTGACATGTTTTTGTCCTTGAAGTTTCTGTTATTACCTTCCTTCTCAGTTTCTTTCTTTTTTTAATTTATTTTAATTGGAGGCTAATTACTTTACAATATTGTAGTACTTTTTTCCATACACTGTCAGTTTCTTTCATTTCTATCTTAAGCTTTTTCACCAGGTTCCTAACATTCTCTTGAGAAAGCCCCAATTACCCAAACTTCAAAATGGTGATTTTCAATCTTGGCCTTTTCTTTACAGAATTCTTACTGTCACTTTTCTCATTTTCAGAACAGTCGCCTAATTTCTTCTTTAAAAACAAAACAAAATTTTAGTTTTTTCCTGTTTATAAGAATAATGTAGCTTTATTGTTTAAAAATAGGAAAATTTTATCATAAAGGAAAAAAAGAATCATCTATTATCCTACTCCCCAGAGATGACAAGTCTTAATATTTTGGTATTTTCCCCTTAAACCAGTTTTCTATATATATGCATGAACATTTGCATGTGCATGTGTATTTCTGTGTACATATGTATGTATATACATACACACACACACAGCAGAGTTGCATTGCCTGTTACCTACTAAACAGCTCCGCTAGGATGTATGATGCATTTGAGACTTAACCTTCCCAAATAGCACTTTTAATCATTCACTTTGTCCCTCAAAAGTTAACTCTTCTTGCATTTTTCCCCATTTCAGAAAATGTCAGCTCCATCCTTCTATTAATAGTGCTCAGCTCAGAGACCTCAGAGTCATCTATAACTTGTCACTTTCTTTCACATTCCATAACTAATCCTTTAGCAAATCCTGTTGATTCTACCTTCAAAATATGCCCAGAATCTGATCATGTCTTACTACTTCCACACATATCACCCCAGCCCTAGAAATCTCTTACTTCAGTTCTAACAGCCTTCTACCAAGTCTCCTTTCCATCTTTGCTTTCCTCTAGTCTGTTTTCAATTAAAAAAAAAGAAGAATCAGTTTGATATTTTTAAAATGTAAGTTACATCATGTCGTTCTTCAGAATTTTCTAATGATCTCTCATTTCATTCAGAATAAAAACCAGGGTCCTTTAAGGACTTGTGAACCTGTGCATTATTTAGCTCCCTACTGTGTTCCTCTTGCCTTGTTCTTCCTGCTTGTTAGTCCTTCTCTAGTTATACTGGCCTCCTTGTTGACTCCCAATACACCAAGTTTCCCAGCCTCTCAAAGCTTTTGCCTCTATTGAAATGATTTCCTCTCAGAAAATCATACAGCTTATTCCCTTGTCTTTACGTTTCTGCTCAACTTTCATTGCTTCGGCAAGAGATTCCCTGGACAACTTAGATAAAAGAGCATCCCTTCCCCACTCCTTCTTCCCTTTTTGCATACCCTGCTCTACTTTTCTCCACAGAACTTAGTACTGTCTGACATTGTAAATATATACTTTTTTACCATCTGACATTCTCAGTACTTTATTATTTATATCTCAGACTTCTTTATTTGTTCATTGTTTGTCTTCACCACCCCACCACCACCTGGGTGCATTACAGTGTTGTTTTTATCAATTACTAAGAGGAGACTATTTGAAATTTCCAACACTGTGGATTTGTCTTGCTCTTTAAAGTTCTTTCATTTTTCCTTCATATATTCTAAAGCTGTTATTAAATACATAAATGTTTAGGATTATAATGTCCTTTTGGTGAATTTACATCTTTGTCATTATAAAATGACTTTTTAAATATTCCTGGTTAGGGTGGCGTTTTTGTGTGTGGTGTACAGGGTCTTAGTTCCTCAATCAGGGATCAAACCCATGCCCACTTCAAGGGATGCACAGACTCTTAACCATTGGACCGCCAGGGAAGTCCCTTGGTTATATTCTTTGCTCTGAAGTATACTTCCCTGATATTACATGGTCACCTCAGCTTTCTTCTAGTTTAATTTCTTTCTTAGTGTTTATATGATATATCTTTCTTCTTCCTTTTACATTTAACCTATTTGTCTCTTTATGGAGAAAGGCAGTTTCTTATTGTTAGCATATGGTAGTATCTTTTCTATCAAATCTGACAATCTGATTTTTAATTGCACTGTTAGGATTTTTAATATTTAATTGAAACTACTTGTATTAATGGATTTAAGTCTACTGTATTATTAGGTGTTTAATTTTTGTCTTATGCATTATTTTTAGATATCTTCCATCTTTTTCTCCTGTCTTTTGAATTATATTTTGAAATTCCTATTTATCTCTGTTGTGGGCTTATTAGACATAACTAGTTGTTATGTTAGTGATTGTTTTAGGGTTTAAAGTATATGTAATTTATGACAGTCTACCTTTAAGTGCTATTATGCATATACATATTGGATAAGAACAAGAGTATACTTCTATTTCTTCCCTCCTGGCCTTTGCAATGTTGTTGCCATACGTTTTACATTTGTGTTAACATCAGTTCAGTTCAGTTCAGTTACTCAGCTGTGTCCGACTCTTTGTGAACATGAATCGCAGCATGCCAGGCCCCCCTGTTCATCATCAACTCCCGGACTTCACCCAAACTCACATCCATCGAGTTGGTGATACCATCCAGCCATCTCATCCTCTGTTGTCCCCTTTTCCTCCTGCCCCCAAACCCTCCCAGCATCAGAGTCTTTTCCAATGAGTCAACTCTTCGCATGAGGTGGCCAAGTACTGGAGTTTCAGCTTCAGCATCATTCCTTCCAAAACCACCCAGGACTGATCTCCTTTAGAACAGACTGGTTGGATCTCCTTGCAGCCCATGGGACTCTCAAGAGTCTTCTTCTCCAACACCACAGTTCAAAAGCATCAATTCTTTGGTGCTCAGCTTTCTTCACAGTCCAACTCTCACATTCATACATAACTACTGGAAAAACCATAGCCTTGACTAGACGGACCTTTGTTGCCAAAGTAATATCTCTGCTTTTCAATATGCTATCTAGGTTGGTCATAACTTTCCTTCCAAGGAGTAAGCCTCTTTTAATTTCACGGCTGCAATCACCATCTGCAGTGACCCTGGAGCCCCCAAAAATAAAGTCTGACACTGTTTCCACTGTTTCCCCATCTATTTCCCATGAAGTGATGGGACCAGATGCCATGATCTTCGTTTTCTGAATGTTGAGCTTTAAGCCAACTTTTTCACTCTCCTCTTTCACTTTCATCAAGAGGCTTTTTAGTTCCTCTTCACTTTCTGCCATAAGGATGGTGTCATCTGCATATCTGAGGTTATTGATATTTTTCCTGGCAATCTTGATTCCAGCTTGTGTTTCTTCCAGTCCAGCGTTTCTCATGATGTACTCTGCATAGAAGCTAAATAAGCAGGGTGACAATATACAGCCTTGACATACTCCTTTTCCTATTTGGAACCAGTTGGTTGTTCCATGTCCACTTCTAACTGTTGCTTCCTGACCTGCATCTAAGTTTCTCAAGAGGCAGATCAGGTGGTCTGGTATTCCCATCTCTCTCAGAATTTTCCACAATTTATTGTGATCCACACAGTCAAAGGCTTTGGCATAGTCAATAAAGCAGAAATAGATGTTTTTCTGGAACTCTCTTGCTTTTTCCATGATCCAGCGGATGTTGACAATTTGATCTCTGGTTCCTCTGCCTTTTCTAAAACCAGCTTGAACATCTGGAAGTTAACGGTTCATGTATTGCTGAAGCCTGGCTTGGAGAATTTTGAGCATTACTTTACTAGCGTGTGAGATGAGTGTAATTGTATGATAGTTTGAGCATTCTTTTGCATTGCCTTTCTTTGGGATTGGAATGAAAACTGACCTTTTCCAGTCCTGTGGCCACTGCTGAGTTTTCCAAATTTGCTCGCATATTGAGTGCAGCACTTTCACAGCATCATCTTTCAGGATTTGAAATAGCTCTACTGGAATTCCATCACCTCCACTAACTTTGTTTGTAGTGACACTTTCTAAGTCCCACCTTGACTTCTCATTCCAGGATGTTTGGCTCTAGGTGAGTGATCACACCATCATGATTATCCAGGCCATGAAGATATCTTTTGTACAGTTCTTCTGTGTATTCTTGCCACCTCTTCTTAATATCTTCTGCTTGTGTTAGGTCCAGACCATTTCTGTTCTTTATCGAGCCCATCTTTGCATGACATGTTCCCTTGGTATCTCTAATTTTCTTTAAGAAATCTCTAGTCTTTCCCTTTCTGTTCTTTTCCTCTATTTCTTTGCATTGATTGCTGAAGAAGGCTTTCTTTTCTCTTCTTGCTATTCTTTGGAACTCTGCATTCAGATGCTTGTGTCTTTCCTTTTCTCCTTTGCTTTTCACCTCTCTTTTTTTCACAGCTATTTGTAAGGCTTCCCCAGACAGCCATTTTGCTTTTTTGCATTTCTTCTCCATGGGGATGTTCTTGATCCCTGTCTCCTGTACAATGTCACGAACCTCATTCCATACTTCATCAGGCACTCTATCAGATCTAGGCCCTTAAATCTATTTCTCACTTCCACTGTATAATCATAAGGAATTTGATTTAGGTCATAACCTGAATGGTCTAGTGGTTTTCCCTACGTTCTTCAATTTAAGTCTGAATTTGGCAATAAGGAGTTCATGATCTGAGCCACAGTCAGCTCCCGGTCTTGTTTTTGCTGACTGTATAGAGCTTCTCCATCTTTGGCTGCAAAGAATATAATCAATCTGATTTTGGTGTTGACCATCTGGTGATGTCCATGTGTGGAGTCTTCTCTTGTGTTGTTGGAAGAGGGTGTTTGCTATGACCAGTGCGTTCTCTTGGGAAAACTCTATTAGCCTTGCCCTGCTTCATTCCATATTCCAGGACCAAATTGGCCCGTTACTCCAGGTGTTTCTTGACTTCCTGCTTTGCATTCCAGTCCCCTATAATGAAAAGGACATCTTTTTTGGGTGTTAGTTTTAAAAGGTCTTGTAGGTCTTCATAGAACCATTCAACTTAAGTTTCTTCAGCGTTACTGATTGGGGCATAGACTTGGATTACCATGATATTGAATGGTTTGCTTTGGAAATGAACAGAGATCATTCTGTTGTTTCAGACTCTTTTGTTGACCATGATGGCTACTCCATTTTTTCTAAGGGATTCCTGCCTGCAGTAGTAGATATAATGGTCATCTGAGTTAATTCACCATTCCCGTCCATTTTAGTTCACTGATACCTAGAATGTCGATGTTTTCTCTTGCCATCTCCTGTTTGACTGCTTCCAATTTGCCTTGATTCATGGACCTGACATTCCAATATTGCTCTTTACAGCATCGGACCTTGCTTCTCTCACCAGTCACATCCACAACTGGGTATTGTTTTTGTTTTGGCTCCATCCCTTCATTCTTTCTGGAGTTATTTCTCCCCTGATCGCCAGTAGCATATTGGACACCTACTGACCTGGGGAATTCCTCTTTCAGTATCCTATCATTTTGCCTTTTCATACCGTTCATGGGATTCTCAAGGCAAAAATACTGAAGTGGTTTGCCATTCCCTTCTCCAGTGGACCACATTCTGTCAGCCCTCTCCACCATTACTCGCCCATCTTGAGTGGCCCCCCAGGGCATGGCTTAGTTTCATTGAGTTAGACAAGGCTGTGGTCCTAGTGTGATCAGATTGACTAGTTTTCTGTGAGGATGGTTTCAGTGTGTCTGCCCTCTGATGCCCTCTTGCAACACCTACCGTCTTACTTGGGTTTCTCTTACCTTGGACGTGGGGTATCTCTTCACGGCTGCTCCACAAAGCGCAGCCACTGCTCCTTACCTTGGGCGAGGGGTATCTCCTCACCGCTGCCCCTCCTGACCTTGAACGTGGAGTAGCTCCTCTCGGCCCTCCTACACCTGCGCAGCCACTGCTCCTTGGACGTGGGGTTGCTCCTCTCGGCCACTGCCCCGGACTTTGGGCATGGTGTAGCTCCTCTTGGCTGCTGCCCCTGGCCTCGGGCAGGAGGTAGCTCTTCCCGGCCGCTGCCCCTGACCTCAGACGTGGCGTAGCTCCTCTCGGCCGCTCCTGTGCTGTTGCAGCCTGGCACTCATGGCCGTTGCCCCTGACCTTGGACACAGGGTATCTCCTCTCAGCCGCCACCCCTGACCTCGGATGTGGGATATTACGTGGTTATTATTCTTGCTTTAAATACTCAATTGTTTCTTCAAAGAGATTTAATCAGAATAATGTCTTCTATCTTTACCCCTTTAGTTACCATCTCCAGTAGCCTTTGTTCCTTTGTGTAGCTCTGTATTTCCATGTATATCATTTTCCTTCTATCTGAAAGAACTATTTTCACATTACTTTTCCTGCTGGTCTGCTGATGTTGAATCCTTCAGTTTCTGTAATGTTTTAAAAAGTCTTGGGGGGGAACTGTAAAGATGGCGGAGGAATAGGACAGGAAGACCACTTTCTCCCTCACAAATTCCTCAAAAGAACATTTCAACGCTGAGCGAACTCCACAAAACAACTTCTGTAGGCTGGCAGAGGACATCAGGCAACCAGAAAAGCAGACCATTGTCTTCAAAAACAGGTAGGAAAAAATATAAAAGACGAAAAAGGAGACAATGGAGGTGGGGAGGGAGCTCCGTCCCAGGAAGGGAAGCCCATCCTGGGAAGGGAATTTTAAGAAGAGAGGTTTCCAAACACCAGGAAACACTCTCCCTGCCGAGTCTGTGGCGAGCCTTGCAAACACAGAGGGCAACATAACAGGAAGGGAAAAATAAATAAATAATTAAAACCAACAGATTACAAGCCCAACAGTAACTCCCCCAGTGGAAAAGCAGCACAGACGCCTGCATCCGCCACAAGCTAGTGGGGGCAGGGCAGGGAAGCGCGGGAGGTGCGGGCTGCAGTGCTTTGTAAGAATCGGGCAGGAACGCCCCACGCGCAACCAGAACGATCTAACTTGGGCTAGCAAACCAGACTGTGGGATAGCTACCGCACGAAAAGCTCGAACATAAGACACCGCCAGGACCGAGCACAGAACAAAGGACGGAACGGAATAAGCCGGCTGCAGACCATCCCCTGCTGGGGACAGGCAGTCAGAGCCGTAAGGACTGGAAAGGGGCAATTGCAGACCTGGAGAGACTTTACTTACCTAACTGTAAGCAGGCTTCTTTGCTAAGACTTCTGGGGGTGCTGGACAGTCACCATCTGCCTCACGGGGGGGCGCCAGTGGTCTACCCAGAAAGCTGAGCAGCAGCGGCAGAAAAGGTGACAAGTCGCGGAGATCGCGCTCGCCAAACTCCTGAGCTACTCGGACCTGGGAAGGGCACAAAGCGCAGTCCCAGCCGAATCTGTGCCTCTGAGGGCTGCCTGAGTGCCGAACCTGAGCGGCTTGGACCGGGGAAGTGCACGCAGCCTAGGGCCGGCCCCAGACGGTTCCCGGCTGAGCATCGTAGAGCCGGAGCGGTTTGTGCGCCGCGAGAAGGGACAGGTCAAGCGGGGCTGAGACACTGTGTGCACACAACAGTGCTATTTGTTTGCAGCATCCCCCCTCCCCACAGCGTGACTGAACTAGTGAGCCTAAAAAACCAGCAAACAGAACAAGTTAAACAGAGGGAACCACCTTGGAAGTGATCCCACACGGCCCACAACATCAGAGAAGGGCCAGATATATTTTTACTATCTTTAAAATCATTCCTTTTTTTTTCTTTTTTTCTTTTTTATTCTAGCTTTTTTAAAATTGTTAAGTCTTCTATTTCTCCTCTAATTTTTATTTCTATAGCCTACTATTACTATTTAAAAAAAAAAAAGACTTTTTTTTCTTTTTTTTTTTTTAAGGCAAACACCATATATAGTCTTTGGATGGTTGTTGTTTTTTTTTTTTTTTTTTAAATCTTGTTTGTTTTGTTTTGTTTTCTCATTTTTTTTCTTTCTTCCTTTTTCCTTCTGCTGCTTTTCTTTAATATTGTATTTTTGAAAATCCAACCTCTACTCTAGATTTTAAATCTTTGTTCTTAAGTTTTTGTTGTCAATTTTGTACATTTAAAAACCCAAACTTCACTACCCAAGTTTACCTGAGAGCGAAATTACTGGCTTGACCACTCTCTCCTCCTTTGGACTCTCCTTTTTCTCCACCAGGTGGCCTCTGTCTCTTTTCTCCCCCAACTCTTCTCTATCCAACTCTGTGAATCTCTGTGTGTTCCAGACAGTGGAGAACACCTAAGGAACTGGTTACTGGCAGGATTTGTCTCTCTCCTTCTCATTCCTCTCTCTTATCCTCCTGGTCATCTCTGTCTACTTCCTCCCTCTCCTCTGCCCCATATAACTCCGTAAATACCTCTGAGCGGTCCAGACTATAGAGCCCACATAAGGAAGTGACTACTGGCTAGCTTGCTCTCTCCTCTTTTGATCTCACCGCATCTCATTCCAGTTACCTCTAACTACCCCCTCCATCTTCTCTTCTCCTTGTAACTCAGTGAACCTCTCTGAGTGTCCCTCAATGTGGAGAAACTTTTCATCTTTAACCTAGATGTTTTATCATCAGTGCTGTATAGATGGAGAAGTCTAGAGGCTACTGTAAAAATAAAACTGAAGACCAGAAGCAGGAGGCTTAAATCCAAAGCCTGAAAACATTAGAGAACTCTTGAATTCAGGGAACATTAAGCAATAGGAGCTCATCAAATGCCTTCATACCTACACTGAAACCAAGCTCCACCAAGGGCCAACAAGTTCCAAAACAAGACATACCACTCAAATTCTCCAGCAACACAGGAACACTCCCCTGAGCTTCAATATACAGGCAGCTCAAAATTATTCCAAAACCTTTGAGTCTCATAACCCATTACTGGTCACTCCACTGCACTCCAGAGAGAAGAAACCCAGCTCCACCCACCAGAACTCCAACACAAGCCTCCCTAACCAGGAAACCTTGACAAGCCACTGATAGAACCCCACCCACAGTGAGGAAGCTCCATAATAAAGAGAACTCCACAAATTACCAGAATGTAAAAAGGCCACCCCAAACGCAGCAATATAACCAAGATGAAGAGACAGAGGAATACTCAGCAGGTAAAGGAACAGGAGAGTTGACCACCAAACCAAACAAAAGAGGAAGAAGTAGGGAATCTACCTGAGAAGGAATTCCAAATATTGATAGTGAAAATGATCCAAAATCTTGAAATCAAAATGGAATCACAGATAAATAGCCTAGAGACAAGGATTGAGAAGATGCAAGAAAGGTTTAACAAGGACCTAGAAGAAATAAAAAAGAGTCAAAATATAATGAATAACGCAATAAATGAGATTAGAAACACTCTGGAGGCAACAAATAGTAGAATAACGGAGGCAGAAGATAGGATTAGTGAAATAGAAGATAGAATGGTAGAAATAAATGAATCAGAGAGGAAACAAGAAAAACGAATTAAAAGAAATGAGGACAATCTCAGAGACCTCCAGGACAATATGAAACGCTCCAACATTCGAATTATAGGAGTCCCAGAAGAAGAAGACAGAAAGAAAGATCATGAGAAAATCCTTGAGGAGATAATAGTTGAAAACTTCCCTAAAATGGGGAAGGAAATAATCATCCAAGTCCAAGAAACACAGAGAGTTCCAAATAGGATAAACCCAAGGTGAAACACCCCAAGACACATATTAATTAAATTAACAAAGATCAAACACAAAGAACAAATATTAAAAGCAGCAAGGGAAAAACAACAAATAACACACAAGGGGATTCCCATAAGGATAACAGCTGATCTTTCAATAGAAACTCTTCAGGCCAGGAGGGAATGGCAAGCCATACTGAAAGTGATGAAAGACAATAACCTACAGCCCAGATTACTGTACCCAGCAAGGATCTCATTCAAATACGAAGGAGAAATCAAAAGCTTTACAGACAAGCAAAAGCTGAGAGAATTCAGCACCACCAAACCAGCTCTCCAACAAATTCTAAAGGATATTCTCTAGACAGGAAACACAAAAAGGGTGTATAAACCCGAACCCAAAACAATAAAGTAAATGGCAACAGGATCATACTTATCAATAATTACCTTAAACGTAAATGGGTTGAACGCCCCAACCAAAAGGCAAAGACTGGCCGAATGGATACAAAAACAAGACCCCTCTATATGCTGCTTACAAGAGACCCACCTCAAAACAAGGGACGCATACAGACTGAAAGTGAAGGGCTGGAAAAAGATATACCATGCAAATAGAGACCAAAAGAAAGCAGGAGTGGCAATACTCATATCTGATAAAATAGACTTTAAAACAAAGGCTGTGAAAAGAGACAAAGCCACTACATAATGATCAAAGGATCAATCCAAGAAGAAGATATAACAATTATAAATATATATGCACCCAATATAGGAGCACCGCAATATGTAAGACAAATGCTAACAAGTATGAAAGGGGAAATCAACAATAACACAATAATAGTGGGAGACTTTAATACCCCACTCACACCTATGGACAGATCAACTAAACAGAAAATTAACAAAGAAACGCAAACTTTAAATGATACATTAGATCAGTTAGACCTAATTGACATCTATAGGACATTTCACCCCAAAACAATGAATTTCACCTTTTTTTCAAGTGCTCATGGAACCTTCTCCAGGATAGATCACATCCTGGGCCATAAATCTAAACTTGATAAATTCAAAAAAATCGAAATCATTCCAAGCATCTTTTCTGACCATAATGCATTAAGATTAGATCTCAATTACAGGAGAAAAACTATTAAAAATTCCAACATATGTAGGTTGAACAACACACTTCTGAATAACCAACAAATCACAGAAGAAATCAAAAAAGAAATCAAAATATGCATAGAAACTAATGAAAATGAAAACACAACAACCCAAAACCTGTGGGACACTATAAAAGCAGTGCTAAGAGGAAAGTTCATAGCAATACAGGCATACCTCAAGAAACAAGAAAAAAGTCAAATAAATAACCTAACTCTACAACTAAAGCAACTAGAAAAGGAAGAATTGGAGAACCCCAGAGTTAGTAGAAGGAAAGAAATCTTAAAAATTAGGGCAGAAATAAATGCAAAAGAAACAAAAGAGACCATAGCAAAAATCAACAAAGCCAAAAGCTGGTTCTTTGAAAGGATAAATAAAATTGACAAACCACTAGCCAGACTCACCAAGAAGCAAAGAGAGAAAAATCAAATCAATAAAATTAGAAATGAAAATGGAGAGATCACAACAGACAACACAGAAATACAAAGGATCATAAGAGACTACTATCAGCAGTTGTATGCCAATAAAATGGACAACGTGGAAGAAATGGACAAATTCTTAGAAAAGTACAATTTTCCAAAACTGAACCAGGAAGAAATAGAAAATCTTAACAGACCCATCACAAGCACACAAGTTGAAACTGTAATCAGAAATCTTCCAGCAAACAAAAGCCCAGGTCCAGACGGCTTCACGGCTGAATTCTACCAAAAATTTCGAGAAGAGCTAACACCTATCCTACTCAAACTCTTCCAGAAAATTGCAGAGGAAGGTAAACTTCCAAACTCATTCTATGAGGCCACCATCACCCTAATACCAAAACCTGACAAAGATGTCACAAAAAGAGAAAACTACAGGCCAATATCACTGATGAACATAGATGCAAAAATCCTCAACAAAATTCTAGCAATCAGAATTCAACAACACATTAAAAAGATCATACACCATGACCAAGTGGGCTTCATCCCAGGGATGCAAGGATTTTTCAATATCCGCAAATCAATCAGTGTAATTCACCACATTAAGAAATTGAAAAATAAAAACCATATGATTATCTCAATAGATGCAGAGAAGGCCTTTGACAAAATTCAAAATCCATTTATGATAAAAACTCTCCAGAAAGCAGGAATAGAAGGAACATACCTCAACATAATAAAAGCTATATATGACAAACCCACAGCAAACATTATCCTCAATGGTGAAAAATTGAAAGCATTTCCGCTAAAGTCAGGAACAAGACAAGGGTGCCCACTTTCACCGCTACTATTCAACATAGTTCTGGAAGTTTTGGCCACAGCAATCAGAGCAGAAAAAGAAATAAAAGGAATCCAAATTGGAAAAGAAGAAGTTAAACTTTCACTGTTTGCAGATGACATGATCCTCTACATAGAAAACCCTAAAGACCACCAGAAAATTACTAGAGCTAATCAATGAATATAGTAAAGTTGCAGGATATAAAATTAACACTCAGAAATCCCTTGCATTCCTATACACTAATAATGAGAAAGTAGAAAAAGAAATTAAGGAAACAATTCCATTCACCATTGCAACGAAAAGAATAAAATACTTAGGAATATATCTACCTAAAGAAACTAAAGACCTATATATATAAAACTATAAAACACTGGTGAAAGAAATCAAAGAGGACACTAATAGATGGAGAAATATACCGTGTTCATGGATTGGAAGAATCAGTATACTGAAAATGAGTATACAACCCAAAGCAATTTACAAATTCAATGCAATCCCTATCAAGCTACCAGCCATATTTTTCACAGAACTAGAAAAAATAATTTCAAGATTTGTATGGCAATACAAAAAACCTCGAATTGCCAAAGCAATCTTGAGAAAGAAGAATGGAACTGGAGGAATCAACTTGCCTGACTTCAGGCTCTACTACAAAGCCACAGTCATCAAAACAGTATGGTACTGGCACAAAGACAGACATATAGATCAATGGAACAAAATAGAAAGCCCAGAGATAAATCCACACACATATGGACACCTTATCTTTGACAAAGGAGGCAAGAATATACAATGGAGTAAAGACAATCTCTTTACAAGTGGTGCTGGGAAAACTGGTTAACCACTTGTAAAAGAATGAAACTAGATCACTTTCTAACACCGCACACAAAAATAAACTCAAAATGGATTAAAGATCTAAATGTAAGACCAGAAACTATAAAACTCCTAGAGGAGAACATAGGCAAAACACTCTCAGACATAAATCACAGCAGGATCCTCTATGATCCACCTCCCAGAATTCTGGAAATAAAAGCAAAAATAAACAAATGGGATCTAATTAAAATTAAAAGCTTCTGCACAACAAAGGTAAATATAAGCAAGGTGAAAAGACAGCCTTCTGAATGGGAGTAAATAATAGCAAATGAAGCAACTGACAAACAACTAATCTCAAAAATAATACAAGCAACTTATGCAGCTCAATTCCAGAAAAATAAACGACCCAATCAAAAAATGGGCCAAAGAACTAGACATTTCTCCAAAGAAGACATATCGATGGCTAACAAACACATGAAAAGATGCTCAACATCACTCATTATTAGAGAAATGCAAATCAAAGCCACAATGAGGTACCACTTCACACCAGTCAGAATGGCTGCGATCCAAAAATCTGCAAGCAATAAATGCTGGAGAGGGTGTGGAGAAAAGGGAACCCTCCTACACTGTTGGTGGGAATGCAAACTAGTACAGCCACTATGGAGAACAGTGTGGAGATTACTTAAAAAATTGCAAATAGAATTACCTTATGACCCAGCAGTGCCACTGCTGGGCATACACACGGAGGAAACCAGAATTGAGAGACACATGTACCCCAATGTTCATCGCAGCACTGTTTCTAATAGCCAGGACATGGAAGCAACCTAGATGTCCATCAGCAGATGAATGGATAAGAAAGCTGTGGTACATATACACAATGGAGTATTACTCAACCGTTAAAAAGAATTCATTTGAATCAGTTCTGATGAGATGGATGAAACTGGAGCTGATTATACAGAGTGAAGTAAGCCAGAAAGAAAAACACCAATACAGTATACTAACACATATATATATGGAATTTAGAAAGATGGCAATGACGACCCTGTATGCAAGACAGCAAAAAAGACACAGCTGTGTATAACGGACTTTTGGACTCAGAGGGAGAGGGAGAGGGTGGGATGATTTGGGAGAATGGCATTCTAACATGTATACTATCATGTAAGAATCGAATCGCCAGTCTATGTCTGAAGCAGGATACAGCATGCTTGGGGCTGGTGCATGGGGATGACCCAGAGAGATGTTATGGGGAGGGAGGGGAGGGGGGTTCATGTTTGGAAACGCATGTAAGCATTAAAGATTTTGAAATTTAAAATAAATAAATAAATAAATAATAAAAAAATAAAAAGTCTTGGAAATTCCCTGGTGGTCCAGTGGTTAGAACTTGGTGCTTTCACTGCTGCAGTGCTGGGTTCAACCCCTGGTCAGGGAATTAAGATCCCATAAGCCACGTGGTGTGGCCAAAAAAAAAAAAAAATTTCACTTTCATTTTTGAAATATCTTGCTAGTATAAAATTCTCATTTGTTAATTTCATTTTCTTTTGGTACCTTAAAGAGGTTTTTCTCCTGTCTTCTGGATTGCGCTGTTTCCTGTGAGAACTCTCTTGTCAGTTCATTGAACCTAATGTGTATTTTTTTCTCTGGCTGCTTTTTAGATTTTATCTTTATCATTTGCTTTTAATTTAATTGTGATGTATCTTATTGTAGTAGTCTTCATTTTCTTTTTTTTTTTTGCTTGGAGTTCATTGTGCTTCTCAAATTTGTGTGTTCATTGTTTTCATGAAATTTGAAAATTTGAAGTCTTTATCTTCATCCTTCTTATCACATAGCATATATTATTTTGAAATTCCAGTTATATTAGGTCACTTGAAGTTTCATGCAGATCATCTAAAGAAATTGTATTATTATTATTATTTTTTTTTTTTAGTTTTTGGTAATGAATTAATAGATGAGATTTGGGAGCTTCACTGGTGGCTCAGATGGTAAAGCATCTGCCTGCAGTGTGGGAGACCTGGGTTCGATTACTGGGTCGGGAAGATCCCCTGGAGAAGGAAATGGCAATCCATTCCAGCACTTTTTCCTGGAAAATCCCATGGATGGAATAGCCTGATAGGCTACAGTCCATGTGGTCGGAAAGAGTCGGACATGACCTAGCGACTTCACTTTCACTTTAATGAATTAATATTATAAATATCCTATAATATATTTTGACTATATGTCTCTAGATACGGCATTACTTTTGAGCCCAAAAGAGCCGAAATGCTCTATGCATAGGGTGTGATTAAATAATAAATGCATTTTGATGTTTTTTAAAGGAGCATAAGTTATTCGGAATTGAATACATTTTGTGAAAGTTTTATGTTATTAGTTCAAAGCATAGGCATGGGTAAATTCTTTAGATTTCTGGTAAAAAGAAAAAACTGATAACTCTATAATGTTAATAATGTATACTTAAGGTATACATTCTAAATATTTTAAATATTAAGGCATTTTTAATTTTTCAGTGTCTCAGCAGATGAAGTTAATTCACCATTATCACCCCTCATATGGCAGGTAAGAAGAAATTAAATTGCTGTTATATCTAATATTTTTTTATCATTTATCTCATTAAAAGCAATTATCTTTTTACAGCCCTTAGAAAATCAAAAGGATCAAACAGATGAGCAGCAATGGCCAGAATCTCACCCGATAATCTGGCAGAGTGAAGAAAGGAGGCGGAGCAAACAGATTAGAAAAGAATATTTTAAGGTACTTTATTCAGTTATAAAATGTACTTTGTAATTATTAGCTTTGATTTTATCCATTTTGTTTTACATTAATATGACAGAATATAACTCTCTAGTTAAATATAGTAAATGTGTTATCTTGATTTCCTACATGCATGTGGTATAATTATATGATCCACTTATTTCCATAAAATTTCAGCAATTCAAAATAATTAAGAGTAGATCAGAGTGAATTGTGATTTGCCAGATACTTTACAAGAAATATGAATGTTTACTACACTGATTGTTGTAGCAATATCTAATAATGTTTTAAAAGAATTGCCTAAAAAAGGTCTTTCATTCAGTTTGTTTCAATATAGAGTTGACACATTTTCACAATTAGCATTTAACTGTTTCAATGTAAATAAATGCTATTTATATTATTCTAAAAAGCCTCTCCCCCATTTTCTTATTACCTTAATATATTTCTTAGGATGATGTTTCGTCTTGGCTCAATTAAAGGCTCGGGCCATCTGAATTATCTCAAATTTCTAGTTAGCAGAATTTTAATGAAATTTCATTGCATACATACACCTTCATAAACATTGTAATATTTTTTGTCTATTTGTGATTCAGGTCTGCTGTATTGTAGTGACCAGTCATTAGAATTGGAGTACTCTTGAATTTGTTATTGGGATTTCTGATTCAAATGAACAGTGAAAAGAAGTTCCTGCTCTATTCAGCAAATTTTGTTGTCTTTGTGAACTTTTTCTGTTTCCCCAAACCTAATTTTGTCTAATAATAAATACATATATAAGTACATAGTTCTTATTTCATGCTGTTATCAGTTTGATAAAAGTGAATCTCTATGCACATTGATCAGTTTTCTTTTTATAGATGTGTAACATATATTTGGAAGTAGTATCATATGCCCCAAACAAAAATGTTATATGTCTTAGTCTGTGTAAGTTTATGCTGTCAACAAATAACTGCTGGATCCTTTTAATGAGCCTCATGTTACCTGGTCAATATGAGAGATAATGAAGAAATAAAAGATACAAGGAAAAAGGGAAAGACATTCTAGATAGAACCCTGGTCAATACCCTTTACAAATCTGTAGTTATATTTACATTCTGGCATTTATTAATTTAAAGTCTCCTCTTTTTGTTTATGGAACTTGAATAAAGGCACTAAAGGAAATTTGTTAACAGATAAAACTTGATGAATAACTGATGATGTGGTATAAATTTTAATATTTTTAACTAATAAAAGAGATTTGATATTTATTTGATCATTAGTATAGTAAAAGCATACAGATTCTGTTTGTCAAAATACTTATATATGGCAGTTAGTAAGTGCTAGGCATTGTTCTAAGTACTTACTTTACAAATATCAACTCATTTAATCTTTATAACAACCCTATGAGTAAGTACGTTTATTACCATGTTTACTTTATAGATGGGCAAATTAAGGCACAGAGAGGCTAAGTAATATCCTCCAGGTCACTTAGGATAACAAATGTCTGAGTTCATTGAACCCAGAGCCTATGCTGTGCTGCCTGTTGATCTACTGTGGATAGCCTAATACCAGATGAACACTTTTGTGTTTTTAATTTATTATAACTCAAGTAAAACTCTCAATAAAAGTCTTAATGGAAGCCTCAGTGAACCTTAAAAAATAGTTGTTTGATTTAATTAGAATAATTTTTGTTTAATATTTTGTTTTCTATGGCTTAAGTATACCTTCCACAATATTACCATTTTATAAGTTGCTAAGGAATCAAATAAGATAATATTTGAAGAGTCCATAATCATCATTCAACAAATGTGAATTTCTACTATAGTTAATAAAGTAGGTGCAAAGATAAGCTTCAATTACTGGGAAATGTTTTAAGCAATTATGTAGTTCTCCTCAATAGTCAGAAGATGTCAGTGTTAGGACAGTGTAAAAAATTGAATGTCAACAATTTTTTCCTAAGATGTTAAAAAAACTGTAAAATTGAGATACTACTAAGTGAAGTCAAAAGTGTTATTCAGATTTGCCAATGTTTTCATGATTAAAATATCATCGATTTCTGTGAAGTTTCTTTCTTTCAAAAAGAAAATTTCTTTTAATCACTTATCCCTCAGGAATCAAAAGGCTTACTCATAAGATATAATATTGAACTTAATTTAGATATATAGTTAATGTATACTACTATAGAGATTAACTATATATCTAAATTAAGTTCAGTATTATATCTTAATGTATGCTACTATAGAGATGGCTTCCCTGGTGGCTCAGAGGTTAAAGCGTCTGCCTCCAATGCGGGAGACCTGGGTTCGATCCCTGGGTCGGAAAGATCCCCTGGAGAAGGAAATGGCAACCCATTCCAGTATTCTTGCCTGGAGAATCCCATGGACAGAGGAGCCTGGTAGGCTACAGTCCACAGGGTTGCAAAGAGTCGGACACGACTGAGCGACTTCACCTTGACTATAGAGATACATATCAAATTTTCACTAAACTCACTCAGTGATGGCTCCTTTAACTTTGCTTTGTTGTGAAACATAGAGCTTTTGTGCACCTTTACCCCAGCACATATAAATGACTGAACCACAGGATTTCTTTGTTTGTGTCCCATGATAAATTATTCATGATGCTGTTATTTAGGAGATTTATTGAAAATGTGTGTGTGTAAACTCTAGCTCTCCGGTTTCTTAGTTGCTGGGACTGGTTTGGGGAGGTATGTTTTTCAGGTAAGCCCCTGAAATGAAATTAAAAAATGTTCCAACATAATTGGCCAGATGATGTAATTAAGAAGATAATTTAGGTCAAACTATATGAGTAAGTAGATCATTGTAGGAGAGTTATGTTAACTCTTTTAGACTCTTGGCCACCCTTGTTCAGATTACAATTCTAGTAAATAAAATTTAACGTCATTGTTACTGAAATAAAATCACTGCATTTCTCAAAGTAAAGATATTCCAGAAAATACATTACCTTAAAAAAGAAAATCTTAGAGAAATGTGTTAGTATATAAACAAAGTATGAAAATTTAACCTTTTTTTGATAATGTTCAATGTAAATTAGTAGCTTTCATTTCTTGCAGGAATGACAATACAAATTTCTAAATGCATTTGATGATTCTTTTCTAAATAAAGTTAAAAACACTAGATAACTATGCTAAATTAGTTTTTTTAACATAATTTTATTTATTTATTTTAATATAAATTTATTTATTTTAATTAGAGGCTAATTACTTTACAATATTGTATTGGTTTTGCCATACATCAACATGAAGGATTATTTGATTTATTTAAATGCCAAATATATTTGTCTTCAAATGTATCTCGTTACTTTTGTGATAAAGCAGAGTCAGTTTGTGCACAAGTACTGTCTTTCCTGTGAAGTTAATATGAGCTTCAGAGATGAACGAAGTAATCTTTGTTTCCTAAATAGGCCTTTATTGTATAGTATTTGAATTTAGAATTAATGAAACTTCAGTTTTTCAAACTAATATTAATTGAGGACAGCTGAGGTGAATTAGTAACAATTTGGACTTACAGAATATTTTAAATCTATGTATATATTCAGATTTGAGTTTTAGGATATTTAAATATGTACAGTAATGCAAAACAAGTATCTTTCTAAGTTTTTGTGTATAATGGATATTTTAAATTGGAATAGTACTTGAGTAACAATAATACAAGTCTCATCAAGTTTTTGACTGCATCATCCTCTGTTTCTTTCCTTTATCAATTATCTGCTCACTCTTCTATGTCCTGTCTCTTTACCTTCCATCTTATAAATGTGCTCAGACCTCTACCATTATCCCTGATTCCCGAACAGCTGTTGCCTTGTTTCTTTGCTTTCTTCTGGGACCAAACTTACCTTTGCTAGATCCGCAGTTTTTAATCACTCCTTAACTCACTGTGGGCTTTCCTGGTAGCTCAGCTGGTAAAGAATCCACCTGCAATGCAGAAGACCCCAGTTTGATCCCTGGGTTGCGAAGATCTCCTGGAGAAGGGATAGGCTACCCACTCCATTATTCTTGGACTTCCCTGGTGGCTCAGACGATAAAGAATCTGCCTGCCATGCAGGAGACCTGGGTTCAATCCCTAGGTTGGGAAGATCACCTAGAGAAGGGAATGGCAACCCACTTCAGTATTCTTGCCTGGAGAATTCCATGGACAGAGGACCCTGGCAGGCTACAGTCCATGGGGTTTCAAAGAGTCGGACACAACTGAGCGACTTTCACTTCACTTAACTCACTGCAGTGCAGCTTTTACTTCTATTTCTCTATTAAAATAGTCTCACTACTGCTGCTGCTGCTGCTGCTGCTAAGTTGCTTCAGTCGTGTCTGACTCTGTGCGACCCAATAGATGGCGGCCCACCAAGCTCCTCTGTCCCTGGGATTCTCCAGGCAAGAACACTGGAGTGGGTTGCCATTTCCTTCTCCAATGCATGAAAGTGAAAAGTGAAAGTGAAGTCGCTCAGTCGTGTCCTATCCGACTCTCAGCAACTCCATGGACTGCAGCCTACCAGGCTCCTCCGTCCATGGGATTTTCCAGGCAAGAGTACTGGAGTGGGGTGCCATTGCCTTCTCCGAAATAGCCTCACTGGAGCGTAACATACCTACTAATGGCAAAATTCAGTTTAGCGTTTGACAGTGATGAGACCTCTTTCTTCTCAAAACCCCTTGCTTGGTTTCTTCCTCATTTTCCTTCCCCGATTCTTCTTTTTTCTTTTTGATACTCCTGGCTAACTTTTCTTCTGATTTTTCTCCTACTTGCTTTTAGGGTCTCATCCTCTTTCCTTACTCTCTCTGAAGCTTTTATGATTTCAGATGTCTCATATTCTCCTGGGTCTAAATTTACATCTCATAACTTTTTTTCACTTGTCTCTGTACCTGTGTTTCTAATTGTCTGGATACCATGTGTTTCATATTCATCGTGTCTCCCTGTCCCATCCCACCACCATGGAACTTGCTCCTCCTCTCTATTCTTTATTTTAGTTAATAGCAGTATTACCCACCGAGTTTTCTAAGCTCTGTACCTCAGTCTTCCTTGATCTTGCTCTCTTTCTTTCTCCTCACCTAGTTGTTCACCAGAATGCTAACTATACATCTTTCTCCAGTTCATTACCTCTTCTCCATATCTACTGCCCTTGCTTGTGTTGGAACCCATATTCTTTCTTTTATTGGCAGTTGTGTTAATAACAACTTCTTAATGGTTCCACTTTCTCTAGTTTCACAGGTTGTAGAGAAATCCCTGGCTTAAAATTCTTTATTGGCTCCTCATTAGCAATAACAAAATATGGACTTTTTGAAAGCATCATGTCCATCTTTACCTAAGTTCTGTTACCTGACACAGTCTCATTAGCAACTCTTTGACTTTTTCCTAGGCTGAACTTTTTGTCCTTTGTGCTCTCCTTCTTCTGAGCATGCTCATTTTCTTATTCCTGAAAAATCCCTACTAATCATTGAGGATTTAGGGATGAGAGTATAGCACAGTGGTTAAGAGCCTTGTCCTCAGAAATCAAACCACTTTGGTTCCAGTTCTCACTTAGATATCTAATTGAGTGATTTGGTAAATTTGGTAAATTACCTAATCTTTCTGAGCTTATTATTTTTGTTTTTTCTTCAAATGACTCTTTTGGTATCTTCCTTCACAGGATTATTGTAGCTACTGAATTATTTAATGAATAATGAATTATTTAATGAATAATGAATTATTCAATGAATAATCTAAAGTGCTTAAAACAGTACTTGCCACAGAGTGTATACTTAATTAGTGTGTGTGTATGTGTGTGTTATTCACTCAGTCGTGCCCAACTCTTTGCGACCCCACGGACTATAGCCCGCCAGACTCCTCTGTCCATGGGATTCTCCGGACAAGAACTGGAGTGGATTGCCATACCCTTCTCCAGACTTCAGTTCAGTTCAGTCCAGTCGCTCAGTTGGGTCCAACTCTTTGCGACCCCATGGACTGCAGCTTGCCAGGCTTCCTTGTCCATCACCAAACTCCTGGAGCTTACTCAAACTCATTTCCATTGAGTCAGTGATGCCATCCAACCATCTCATCCTCTGGCGTCCCCTTCTCCTGCCTTCAATCTTTCTCAGCATCAGGGTCTTTTCCAATGAGTCACTTTTTCGCATGAGATGGCCCAAGTATCAGAGTTTCAGCTTCAGCATCAGTCCTTCCAATGAGTATTCAGGACTGATTTCATTTAGGATTGACTGGTTGGATCTCCTTGCGGTCCAAGGGACTCTCAAGAGTCTTCTCCAATACCCCAGTTCAAAAACATCAATTCTTCAGTGCTCAGCTTTATGATCCGTCTCTCACATCTATACATGACTACTGGAAAAACCATAGCTTTAACTAGACGGACCTTTGTTGGCAAAGTAATGTCTCTGGTTTTTAATATGCTGTCTAGGTTGGTCATAGCTTTTCTTCCAAGGAACAAGCATCTTTTAATTTCATGGCAGCAGTCACCATCTGTAGTGATTTTGGAGCCCAAGAAAATAAAGTCTGTCACTGTTTCCATTGTTTCCCCATCTATTTGCCATGAAGTGATGGGACCAGATGCCATGATCTTAGTTTTCTGAATGTTGAGCTTTAAGCCAACTTTTTCACTCTTCTCTTACACTTTCATCAAGAGACTCTTTAGTTCTTCGCTTTCTGCCATAAGGGTGGTGTCATCTCCATATTTGAGGTTATTGATATTTCTCCTGGCAATCTTGATTCCAGCTTGTGCTTCATGCAGCCTGACATTTCATATGATGTACTCTGCATATAAGTTAAATAAACAGGGTGACAATATACAGCCTTGACGTACTCTTTTCCTGATTTGGAACCAGTCTGTTGTTCCATGTCCAGTTCTAACTGTTGCTTCTTGACCTGCATACAAATTTCTGTATGTATTTCTCCAGACTTAATTAGCTTATTATTTACTAAAATGTCATTCTTTTGTGTTTGGTTTGTTTTTCTACTAGTCATCTTTTATCAGGTGTTAATTCTCAATTAAAATATGAAAGGATTCAGTAAAGATCAGGGCTTTTGGGCAAAGGTAGTCACAGTCAGGAATGCAGACTGTGTCCTCTTCAGTGGGTACTTCTATAACTGCTCATGTTTGAGTTCCTTTTAAGAAAGGCAGTAGTTGAAAAGCATGTAAGCATAGAAACTCCAGTGACATGCTTGTAATACCTTTTTGAAAACCTTTCTGTAATACCTTTTTGAAACTCTTCAACAGTGCCTTTAGAGGTGAAATCTTGCAGCAGTAACAAGCTTGGGCAGTGCCCCTGTTTTGACGTCCATGAGTTTCTTCTCCTTCAATATTATGACTGATGCTTTCTTGGGGTCCTGGTGTTCACTCTTCAGGTGTCACTCTATTATTGAAATAGAACAAGTGCCATCAGTGACATCATGCTTAAGGGTGGAAAATAGGTTAATTCACACATGCCAGCTCTGTTTGATGGCTATCTGGAACACTGGGTTGAAAGTGTATTGAGGCTTTGTCTGGGATTGGCTGCCAAGAACACCTTGGTAGATTACTGATAGTTTTTGTAAGCCACAGGAGAGACAGTAGAGGAATTTAGGTCTTATGTTTATAATCCCTGATACTGTTCATCCTCCAGTTTGTGGATGAGTTACCAGGTAGGTTAGCTGTTTTTCGAACAGTTTTGGAAGATAATTCTGCATAAGTAAAGGGGGCTTTAAATAGAACCTTGAATGCCAGCAGAGAAATCTGGACATAATTGGAAAGTTAGTTTTTTTTTCAGTAGAAGAGTTAGTGTTTTGAAAAAGGTCAATCTACCACTGATTTGCAGGAAAATTTCTGTGATGGCAGAATCAGAAGAACTTTCAGTTCAGTTCAGTTCAGTTCAGTCACTCAGTCGTGTCTGAGTCTTTGCGACCCCATGAATTGCAGCACGCGAGGCCTCCCTGTCCATCACCATCTCCCGAAGTTCACTCAAACTCACGTCCATCGGGTCAGTGATGGCATCCAGCCATCTCATTCTCTGTCGTCCCCTACTCCTCCTGCCCTCAATCCCTCCCAGCATCAGAGTCTTTTCCAATGAGTCAACTCTTCGCATGAAGTGGTCAGAGTATTAGAGTTTCAGCTTCAGCATTAGTCCTTCCAATGAACACCCAGGACTAATTTCCTTTAGAATGGACTGGTTGGATCTCCTTGCAGTCCAAGGGACTCTCAAGAGTCTTCTCCAACACCACAGTTCAAAAGCATCAATTCTTTGGTACTCAGCTTTCTTCACAGTCCAACTTTCACATCCATACATGACCACTGGAAAAACCATAGCCTTGACTAGATGGACCTTTGTTGGCAAAGTAATGTCTCTGCTTTTCAGTATGCTCTCTTTTTATAACTTTTCTTCCAAGGAGTAAACGTCTTTTAATTTCATGGCTGCAATCACCATCTGCAGTGATTTTGGAGCCCCCAAAAATAAAGTCTGACACTGTTTCCACTGTTTCCCCATCTATTTCCCATGAAGTGATGAGACCAGATTCCATGTGTCAAAACTGTATTTCCTTGATTATTGATCCTAGTAAAAGCACTTTTTACATTCCAGCATTTGTGATATTAAGCATATTACCTCTGTTCCTTGTATAAAATGGAGATAATCGTATTTACCTCAGAGTTGTTAAGATTAAGTGGGTCCATACATACAAGACACTTCAGTCAGTGCAAAGTATATATTAATAGTAAGCACTAGTATAAGTGTTAGCTATTATCACTGTTACTATTATTGTATAGTCAATATATACATGTAATGTAGTATTTCTTAACCTAAAATCAATAGGTTTCTTAAAAATGAATGACATTTTTGAATGGTAAGATTGCAGACTAAGCATGAGGTAATAAGGCCTAGAATAGACTAATAGTTTAACAGTTGAGAGAATTCAGAAGTCTGAGAGACTTTTCAGAAAGAACTGACCTGATGTTTTGTATATAGTGGATTAAGAAAAAGGAGGATTTAAGACAAGACTCAGCAAACCTGAATGAATGGGAAATAGATTGGTTTAGGAAATAAATGTTACTTGATGTATGTACTTAGAACAATGCCTTGCATGTAGAAAGTATTACTTGTGTTAGCTATTATAGTAGTAGGACTGTTTAAAATGGTTATGAAATTAAACAGTTTAAAGATATTTACATACAGTTTACATTTTACATGTAATTTAGATAATTTAAAAGTATCAAAATGTGAATAAACCTTATATATAATTTACTAGTTAGAAAATTTCATGTCTAAGGAAAAATAAAGTATGTGTTTTAAATATTTTTCAGTATAAATCATCAAGGAAGAGTTCAAGTGGCAATGAAAACAATGAGGTGAGAAAAGAGGGTAATATTAACAATTATTTAAAACATTTATTTTCATATGTAATTGGCTCAATCAGGGTAAAATATAATCCATCTTGTTATTGATTTAATGTGTGGATTTTCTCCAATAATAAAAAAATTAGCATGATTAGACTGGTATTAATTTGATTATATAATTTCCACATGTTCTTAGTAGTTTGGTCTTAGAATTTTATTAACATTCATATTAAAACTGTAACTAAAATTCTTGCATATTTTATCTTCTTAAATCAGCATGGTGGTCAATTGAGATTTTTCCTTTGAAACTTACTAATTCTTTTCACAACTCTGTATACTATTTTAACATTTAAAATTAGATTTCTACAGTTTGAGAATTACTATAAATTTTTCTACCTCATCATTTTAACTTGTACATCAGCCTGGCATTTTTGAAATGATACAGTCTCATCACCATAAATACTTAAGTAACTCTATGTACTTTAGTTTGGACAGATTGGTAATTAATTTGATGTTGAATACTTGGGAGGACTTATAAAAACTCTTTTAATTTTAAGATATGGAATCACCCAAAAAGTGTGTGTTGTACTGTAGGTTTGAGGTTCAGCTTGGATGATTTCTTTGTTCCTTTTTATGTTTAATCCACTTGGGTCCTGCATGCTTCAATATCTAATCAGTTACCAAAACCTACTCTCTTTTTTTCTGGATACAGAAATATTTTGAATACATTCCCCACCTGCATTTCTGCTCTGGCACAAGCCCTTATCATTTCTGGCCTATACTACTGCAGTAGCATACTTAATCTTCTCCCTTTCTCCAATCCATTTTCCTCTCTGCTGCCAATGATTGTTTCAAAGAACGCAAATATGATCAGGCCATTCCCTTGCTTAGAAACCTTCTCTGTCTCCTCATCACTTAAAAGGTAAATTTAGGGTTCTTCTTGATCAAGCTTTGGCTTCCCACATCAGCCTCAATTCACGATTTACCTTCCTTTCACCATACTCTTCAAAAATACAGAACTACAAGGTTTTCTACTAAACACAGCACAGCACAAGGTTTTCTGCACTCATCCTTACATTTATTGTTTCTGTGCCTTTGTCCTTGTCCTCTCATCTTGAAATATTGTTAAACATCTACTCAGTTTTTAGTTTCTCAGGAAACTTGCCTTTACTTATCAGCCCCACCATTTCCCCAAGTATCCCTTATCTGTGCCTAATAATATGTCATGCATAGCTCTATTATTGTTCTGAGAAGTTTGAATTACTTCTGTAAATGAATCTATTTCCCCCCGTAGGCTGAGAGATCCTTGAGTGAATGATATTTTACTAAGTTTCAATATTCCCAGGGTCTAGCACCAGTGTCTGACATATAGTAGACAGTCAGTAATCATTTGTTGATGATGAATGTATACTTTATCTTGTATGTATATTCAAGGTTAAATGTTAAGATTTTTGTATTTGTTTAGTAGTAGTCATTGAGGAAAAACATGAACCATTTAGTAGTATTTTATGCAGTTCAGTTCTTTGTCATTATTTCTAAGCTTTTATTAGATAAACGTAATTTTCCAGGTAAATGTTATTATTTGGGGTGATGGAATATTTGCATGCTTCCATGTGTCTGTCTCACATTAGAATATATTGCTGCCATTTCTTATCAGGAATTAATCTTAAATTGTAGCTATTTTCTAAGAAATATAGAAAGGTTTTTCATTAGTAATATTTAAAGGAAATAAACTTGTAAGAAAATATTTGATGTAAGTAGACACTACTTATAAACTCTAAATTGCTTATGAATCACCTGGGGATTTTACTGAAATACAGATTCTGATTCAGTAGGTCTTGGGTGGGGCCTGAGATTCTGCATTTCTAACAAGCTTCCAGAAGATGCTGATGCTACTGGTCTACAGACCACATTTTGGCAAGGTGGTGGATGGTATTTTCCAGATCCTTCTTTAGTAGTTTCAGTTTTCCTTTTGCATGTCTGAATCATCATTCATATTTTAATTTCATGTTTCATGTTTTTATTTTTATATTTTAGCAAGACAGTGATAATGCTAATATGTCACCACAATCGCCAGTATCATCTGAGGTACAAGTTCTGTTTTTTAAATGTGTTTACATAGGTTTTCTTTGTCGCTTCTCTCTAATCTCATCTTTCTTTTGTAAATGTAGTTTATTCGCCCATATTTAAAAATCCATAGTAGGTTAATTTGTACAAAACTAGCCTACAAAAACTTCTAAGAACACCATGTTTTGGTACAAATATTCATAATGAATATCACTTAAATTACTTATTGAAAAATGCCTATAGATCACATGAAATAATTCACTTTATAAATTTTTTATGTTTTATAATTCATCCATATTTTGAAATAAATGACAAGAGTAGCTTTCAGATTTTAAATTTGAAAAAAATACTTCAGCATTGTGCAATGGCCTTTGGTTTTTCTCATAACCAATTAGGTCTGAAAGCAATGCAAGAAAAACTTCCTTTTTCCACGAGAAACATCCCTGTAGTGGGTTGTTCCTATCGACAAGAGGGTACACTTTTCCTAGCATCTTAGACCTAAGGAGGGGCCATGGGGAAAAGGGGTAGATGAAAGTTAAGAGTTTCTGAGATCTCAACCAAATATTCTTTTGGTTTGAATGATTGACTCTTCTAATTTAGTTAAACTTGTTGCTTTTAATATGTTATGAGATAAATTTTAAAAATTCGAAACAATAGCTCTTTTACTTCAGATTACTTAGTATTCTAAAACTGTACTGGCATTAGTAAATAGATGATTTTTTATTTATTTGGTGAATTCAGGACTTTGTCTAAATATTTGGATAATCCAAAATCACAATATAATTTTGGTTAATTAGACAGTATTTCATTTTATATAGGTGGTATTAGATTTTTTTAAAGCCAGAATTGTTTGTGTATTGTTTTGGGTCAGTTGCATTATAAAACTTTAAGATGGACTTGGATGGACATTAGTTTTCTAAACATGTTTCTAAATTACTTATATGGCAGGTAAACTGGTTTACATTCTTTTTTCAAAACAGTTTAAATTAGGATATGCTAAAATTCGTCTCTGTCACATGCTTTTGTAAATCCTTTCTTTTACTTTCAGTTATAACAAATGTAGGTGATAACTTATTTTCTTAGATTTTTTGTGATTTTATGATCTATGCTCAATAAGAAGAGGATCAGTGCCAATTTTCTCAAATTATATTGCTTTTGTAACACATTTTCCTTACATTTGGATAAACTAAATTTTTGTCTGGAAATTCATAGTACTTTAACTGAAATAATCAAGACAAACAGGCTTGTGGATAGATAGGTGGTGAGCATGTGTTTTGGTAGCTCAGCTGATGTTCAACTTGAATTGCTTATCCCATGTTAATCAGAAAATTAAGACAGTCACCAGAATGCTGATTGTTTCAGTTTCATCAGTGAAAGGAAAATGGTAAAAACAATTAGTATAGTGCTTTACTATTAACAAAGTGCTTGCCTATACATTTAAACCTAAGAGCAGTCCCACTAGCTGGGTATTATCCTCATCCTTTTACAGCTCAAGAGTGATAAGTTTTCCTAAAGACTTCAGTCAATAAATGGTAAAGGAGTGACTGAAGCCCAAACTCTAACAACTTCATAGTTGTTGTACAGATTAAATAAGATGCTATTAAAATTGCATTATCTTTCCATTTTATAATTTACAAAGTGCTTTCTTTTAGTTATCTCAGTTAATTTTTACAGCAGCCTATTTTAAAGGTGAAAGGATAGTTACAGAAAAATTAAATGTTTTGCTTAAAACTTAGTCTAAACTTTCTGACTCTAAGTTCAGATTTTTTAAATATACCACGTTTCTTTTCACAGTACACTACTGTTTGAAAGCACTTTGAAATAATGTGAATTCAGATAGAAGAAATAATGCTTTATTCTCTATCACTCTGCAGCCACTGTTAGTTTGAATGTGTATATTTGCCTCAGATTATCCACTAAGGGTCAAGTCCATAGTAGATAGTAAGTAAATGTCACTAATTTCACTTATCTTTTCATTGAAACTTTTTTCCATTTTTCAGGAGACTTTAATCTGGTTCTTCATTAAAAGAAAGAGTATATGTTTATTTGATTCACTTCAATAACTTTCATTTCCCTTATACTAAGAGAGAAGTTAATTAGCAAATATTTGTAGACCTTTTAAAAATGAAACATTATCTGTTTGAATTAAACTGCAGTTTACCTTTCTCTACTCCACTAATTATGGAAAAAAAATACTTCTCAAAATTGGCATGAATATAACTATTTTATTTTGAAAGAAAAAAGATTTTATTTGTTTTTTGTTTTTAGGAGTATGATAGAACTGATGTTTTTTCACATGGTCCCTTTGGCTTGAAGCCTAGATCAGGTAAATATATATTCTGCTAATACAATCTATTGGTTATATACAAAACTAGAGTTTCTCAGCTTAAATGGGATTGATTCCTTAGTTTTAAGTACACGTAGATTCATTCTTTCCCCTCTCCTAAAAGTAATTTTCTCTTAACCTTATTTGTCTTTCCAATTCCCATTCCCCATTTCTTTCTTCCTCTTTACCTTCAAGCTCCTGAAACCTCAGCTTTTTGCCTTAGATATACTGCAGTCTTATTTCTACTCTACTGTGACTGCTATTAGAATGACCACTCTGCCAGCAGACCAAACACTGTTTGAAATTATAGCACTCCATTATATTGTGGTTTTAAAAAGGGATCTTTTCGCATTTGGCAAGCCCAAAAGAAAATGGATCCATGTTACTTGGCAAGGTATTGAATTATAGTTTTTATTCCTGAATAACTGTATTGATCTTCAAGAATAATTTCCTATTTCTTTAAAGATAATAAAGGCTGATTTCTTAACCTGGATCATGTTTCTAATAACATATGTTCAAGTAAGAACATCTGTAGGTGGTAGCAGTTGTTACACTTGTCTTCCCTGTTGTTTTCAATTATGCAGATAAGTAATTTCAATTATATTCTGTAAAAAAAAAAATTAGAATTCATTAATAGTGAAAGTGCTTTATGTCATTTTGTTCTAGTTCTTTGTATCATGCCTCTTTCCCCGCCGATGGTTGATCCTTCCGATCAGCTTTGTAATAAGCTAGGAAATTTCTGTTTTTATAGCTTTCATCCGCTCATCTCGCCAGGAATATGGGGCAGCAGATCCAGGTTTTACAATGAGAAGAAAGATGGAACATCTACGGGAAGAGCGAGAACAAATAAGACAGCTTCGCAATGTAAGTCACATTGACCTTTCAGGTCTGCTTTATAGAAATGGGTTTAACTTGGATAATTAAAAAAGAATATATTATTTTCAGTACTCTTTAAAATTTTAGATTATGTAATGATTAGTTGTATACATATATATTTAAATAGAATGTCTGTGATTTATACCCGTTTCTTTTACAGAATCTTGAATCCAGGTTAAAAGTAATTTTGCCTGATGACATAGGAGCTGCACTGATGGATGGGGTTGTTCTTTGCCATTTAGCCAATCATATAAGGCCACGCTCTGTAGCTAGTATTCATGTGCCATCACCAGCAGTGGTAAGTTTTGGCTACAGTGTGTTAGTTCTCTAAAGGAAGATAAAGCTGCTTGAAACAATCTTTAAATAATATTCTTCAATAAATATAATTTTCAGTTTTTATAAGTTTTGTACAAATATACCTGAAAATATGCAATTTTTCTTACTTTACAGCCTAAACTTAGCATGGCGAAATGTCGAAGAAATGTAGAAAACTTTCTTGACGCTTGTAAAAAGTTGGGTGTCTCACAGGTAATTATTTTTCTAACAAAATGATCATTTAAATATGAATTTATTACATATAAACTGGCTTCTTCACAGTAGGCATGAATAATGCTTTTTGAACATGAAAATGAATACCTTCCTTTTCACCTTCTACTGAATTCCATATTTAAATGTAAAAGCTGTCTATTGAATGATTTTTAAGCTGCTTTTAAAGTAATTGTAAAATAGCTACATATGTAGAAAAATTTACTAACCATGCACATCATCGAATAAACATAACTTACTGGTCATATGACAGGTTGATTGTGATGCTGTTGCTACTCTTATTTTTCCTGATAGAGGATATTTGGATTCCTTTAATCTAAGAATAGACTCTGATTGAAAGATTTGCATTCAGTGTGAACAACATTTAAAACTTTATTTAAAATGTCAATTTGGAAATCTTAGTAACATTATGATAATACCTCGCTGGATAAACTTTTTCTGACATTTGTAGAAATTAGCTTATGTTTTATGTAATAATTGTAATAGTATTAAATTAACAAAGCAATATTATAAATATATAATGAAAATGAAAAATCAAAATATAGCTTTTTTGATAACATTATAAACTTAACAACATGATGAACCGTTGAGAGGACTTGGAATTGTTAGCAGATCACAATGTAGTTGTACTTTTTTCCTTTTATTTTTTAAAGTATATTTTATTGAGATATCATTGACATAACATTTTGTAAGTTTAAGGTGTACCATGTGTTGTTTTGATACACTTAAATATTGTGATTATTAAGTTCTCTTTTCAATAGTGTCATAATAATCTGGTTTACAAATTCTACTGTAACCTCTTTCTACCAGTGAATAAATATAATTTATATAGAGAGAATCAGTTGAATTACTGTTTAATTTGGAAGCTATATGCAAGCTAGTTACTTCTTGTCTATGCTTGACATGATGTTTTGAAATTTTAATTCCTAAGCATCTTTATGTTAGTTCTTTCTTTTTATACTCACTCTTAATCTCTTAGTGAGAAAGAAAAATTAGGATGGTTATTTTTCAAGTTTGTTATTGCATTGTGTATATTTTCCTGTTTTGTCAGTTTTTAAGAGTTTTTTGATGAGGGGTTCTCAGTCAACATTTATTAAATGAATGACATTTTACAGATGAAGAAACTGAGGCACAGAGAGCTTAGAAAACTTATCCAAGTTTGCTAAACTTTACTTTTACTAAAACTTTAGTAAACAGTGGAAGCAAACTATGATCCTCAGTGATCTAATTCCAGAACCCACCCTCTAACTTGGATATTCTCTATTTCTGTTCTTATACATGAAATGAAAGACAATCTAACTTACTCCTGACACTTTCTTTATACATTAGGCAAGGAGAATGACAGGAAAGGTCTTATGAAAACCATTCTACTTAGCATGCTCTCATCTTCTTTCTCCTATTTGTTCTATGACAGAGTTAGTGACTCACCCATCCTCACCATAAAGGTGGCTCATCAGCTTTCATTTTCAAAACTCTCTAGGTATTGGTAACGAAAGGAGAGATTTTATTTTTAGCTTCAATTTGTTTTTCCCTGACTTGAAAATGATCATATATAGTCAGTTTTTAAATTTAATTTTTTAGGATATTTTTGTATTTTTAACAGTTTTATTGAAGTATAATTGACATACAATAAAGTTCATATAAGTATACAGTTTGATGAATTTTGACATATGCATATACCATGAAATCATTACCATAGTCAGGATAATGAACATGTCCATTACCCTCAAAAGTTTCCTTTTATCCCTTTGCAATCCTCTAGTCAACTGCTAAAAGCTGTTTTCTGTTATTATAGTTTAGTTTGCATTTTCCATCTGGAGTTATATATAACTGGAATGATAAAATATATACGATTTTTTTTTTCTGGCTTCTTTTGCTCAGTGTAGCTATTCTAAGACTCATAATATTGCATGTATAAAAAGGTCATTCCTTTTTATTATTGTGTAGTATTTTATTATATGAATATATCACAATTTGTCAGTCCATTGACCCGTTTGTTGATGGCCATTTGGATTGTTTGCAGTTTTAGGGACTACTATAAATAAGGCTGCTATGAATATTTATGTACCAGTCTTCGGATATATACATTCTTTAATTTTGGGTAGGCACATAAGAGTGGAATGGCTAGAACATACAGGAGTTATATGCTTAACATTGAGTATAAAACTTTTCCAAAGTGGTTATATCATTTTACATTCCCATCAGCAGCGTAGGAGAGTTCCAGTTCCTCCACATCCTCAGTAATATTCAATACGGTCAGTGTCTTTTTAAATTTATTCATTTTAATAGGTATGTACAGTTTGTCAGTGTGGTTTTAGTTTCCATTTGTCTGAAGACTAATGATGTTGATCATTTTTTAAAGGTCTTATTTTCCATTTGTATGACTTTTATGAAGTGTTTGTTCCAATCTTTTGTCTATCTTTTGAGTTGTTTTCTTACTGAGTTTGAGGTTCTTTATAAATTGTAGATAAAGTCCTTTATTGGATGTGTGGATCAAGTCCTTTATTAGATACAGTATATGATTTACAAATACTGTACCCCAGTCTTTGCCTTATCTTTTCATTCTCATTGTAGTATCTTCTCAAAGAGCAGAAATTTTATATTTTTTGTAATTTGTCATTTAAAAAAAGTGATTGTACTTTTGGTGTCAAACCAAAGAAATCTTTGCATAAATTAAGGTCACAAAGATTTTCTCCTATATTTATTTCTAGAATTTTTATGGTCTTAGTTTTTACATTTAGGTCTATAATCAAATTTTAGTTAATTTTTATATATGTTGAAAGGTATGGATTGAAGTTATCTTATTTTTAGGCCTGGGCACACACATTGCTTTTTATTTTAAAAAATATTTAATATATCATAAAATTCACCCATTTAAAGTGTATAATTCAATGGTTTTTAGTATAGTCACAGAGTTGGACAGCAAACTATTAATAAGGGTAGAATATTTTTATCACCCCAAAAGAAACCTCTTAGCTGTTAGCAGTCCCTCCTCTTTTTTATCTGTATGAATTTGCCTATTCTTAACATTACATATTAATAATGTCATATGATATGGGGTCTTTTGTGTGTGGCTTCTTTCATTTAGCATAATGCTCTCAAGGTTTATCCATGTTGTAGCATAAAGCAGTACAGACATACTCAGGTTTATTGCACTTCACTTTATTGTGCACCACAAATACAGCATTTTTTATGAATTCAAGGTTTGTGACAACCCTGCACTGTCAGATGATGATTAGTATTTTTTAGTAATAAGATATTTTTAATTAAGTTTTTTAAAAAAGATGTAATGTTATTGCACACTAAGAGACTAGAGTATAATGTAAATATAACTTTTATATACATTGGGAAACAAAAATTCATGTGACTTACTTTATTGCAATATTTGCTTTATTTTGGTGGTCTAGAACTGGAGTCTCACTATCTCTGAGGCATGACTGTACTTCATATTTTGGGGTTGAGTAATAGTCCATTATATGTATATACCACATTTTGTTCACCATTCATCAGTTGATGGATATTTGGGCTGTTTCCACTCATTGTTTATTATGAATAATGCTACTGTGAACATTAATGAACATGTTTTTGTTTGAATGCTTGTTTTAATTCTCTTAGTTAACAAGGTTATATGGTAGGTTAAATGGTTGCTCTATGCTGGGTTATATCTGTTATATCTGCTCTCTGTTTATCTTTTTGAGGAACTACTAAATTATTTTCCAGTTTACATTCACAGAAGCAATGTATGTGGGTTCTAATTTCTCTGCATCCTCACCAATTATTCTTGTCTACCTTTTTGATTCTAGTCATCCTAGTAGGAGGTCTGAAGTGGTCTCATTGTGTGTGTTTTTTTAAATTTTTTATTTATTTTTTAATTTAAATGTTGATTAGCTTTTCCTTAATGGCTAATGATGTTGGTCATCTTTTTGTGTGCCTGTTAACTATTTGTATATATTCTTTGGAGAAATGTCTTTTCAAATCCTGTGCTCATTTGTTAATTGAATTAGTCACCTTTTATTATTTCTTTATATATTCCAGATACAAGTTCCTTGTGAGATACATGATTCTAGTTTGCTGAGAGTTCTTACCAGGAATGAATGTTGAATTTTGTCAAGTGCTTTTTCTACATCTACTGAGTTAACATTTTTTTCTTTCACAGCATTGTTAATTACATTGGTCGGTTTTCAGATATTAACTCAAACCTGGACTCCTGGGATCAAACCCACTTGGTCATGATGGATTTTGTTGTTGTTACTATTTTTATGTTGTTGGATTCAATTTGTTAAAATTTTGTTTAGCCCTTTTGCATCTGTATCAATAGGGTTATTGTTCGTTAGTTTTCTTTCTTTTAAAGTTTTTGTCTGGTTTTGGTGTCAAGGTAATGCTGACCTCATGGAACATGTTAGGAAGTATTCCCCACTCTTCACTTTTATTGAATATTATGGATAGAATTAATATTATTTACTCATTAAATGTTTAGTCACAGTCATTATTGAACTTTGAATCCATCTAGGCAGGGGGTTTTCTTTGTAGGAAAATTTTTAACCACAGTTTCAATTTCTTTAATGAATATAGGGCTATTCTAATTTTCTATTTCTTCTTGTATGAGCTTTCATATATGGTGTCTTTCAAAGAATTTGTCCTTTTCATCTAGTTTGTCAAACGTGTTGCTATAATGTTGTTTATAATGTCCCCCTTTTTATCATTTTAGTATTTGTAGACTCTCCTGTGGCATCACTTCTTTTATTCCTGATATTGTTAATTCGTGTATTGTTCTCTCTTTTTCCTGATTAATCTAGCTAGGGATTTTGCGAATTAAAAAAAAAAAAATTCTCAGTGAACTAACGTTTGGTTTTATTGATTTTTTTCACTAATATTTTGTTTTTTAATTTTATTGGTTTCCTCTCTCACCTTGATTATTTCCTTCTTTCTGCTTACCATTGGTTTAATTTGCTCTGCTTTTTCTAGTTTCTGAGCTGGGAGCTGATGCCATTGATTTGAAACCTTTTTTAGTTTCTGATATATGTTGGTGATTATTTGAATAAACAAGCGAAATATTAGGGGGGCAATAAATGTTGCAGAGAAATGGAGTGAGAAGATAGTTTTTGAGAACTATTTTGATAAATGAGATAGTATCAGTAGTATTTGATGACTGAGTCAGGGGAATAAGGAAGAAACACGATTATGATTCCCAGGTTTATGTTGAGAGAGACTGAATAGTGTATTACTGACTGAGGTATAGAATACAGACAGAAAAGTTAATTTATTAAGGAAGTAGTTCTGTTGTGGACATATTGATTTTGATATGTCTGTTGGACATCCATTTGGCTGTATCAAGTTGACGTTTGTATCTGGAGCTCAGAGAGATCTTGGCAGGAAATAAAGATTTGAAAATTATCAGGATGGAAGATATAGTTGTTACTCATTGGGATTAGGGGCCTTATCTTGCCAAAGTTTCCAATGTTTCAAGAAACACTGGATTAAAAAAAGTAATGTTGTAAAACAACTATGCTAGTCACCTAAAACAAATCATGGACCATATGGGACCTATAAATGGTCTGTTTGCCGTCTACTCTATCCACTTCTAGCTTATTTTCCTGAGATGAGTGAGTGTTCCAACTGAAGCAGTGGACTGTATCATTTCTTCAAAAAAATGCTACCAAATTTATTGATGCTGTGCACATTCATGCATATCTTCAATTAAAATCCTTGTGATTTTGATTAGGCTTTGAGAATACCAAGGAGAGAATACAGTATAGAAAGAGAAGAGGGTGAAGACAGAACCCTTGGAAACATTAAGAATGTTAAAAGAGGATCACTGAAGGCTAATGAAACCTAATGCAAAGTTGTCTCTAAACCTTCTTTCTCATAGAATTGTGAAGAAATGACATATATAATGACTTAGAAGAGAAGACAGTTGTTATTTATCAAATTCTAGACTATTTGAACTGAGAAGCAACACAACATCACTAGAAGCTGGAGGGAAGTCATCTTATGACAATAAAAGTACTGAAGTGCTATATACATCACAGACCATGGAACCTAAGAACTGATAGAAGGAACCAGAGTGGCTAGTTTTGTATAGGACTGAGCAGGTTACAAAATGTTTAAAATGCTCCATATATAGATTCTTCTATTTGTTTCTCATACAGTTCCATTTTCAGGATGAAAAAACAGTATCTCAGGGAATTTTAGTACCTTTAGTACTCCATATGACCCTTAGATCTCTTGGCTGGAAATATAGTGCTCTTTCTGCTCTAGCACAAGGGCTTAGGGAACATCTAGCACCGCCGTCTCACTTAAAAATATTTTCTTATTGTGTAGATCAGATCAACCTCAGATAAAAATACAGCCCATAAAATAGAATTCCATACCATAAAAATCTATTGAAGCAGACATCTTAAAGTTTATTTTATTAGAATTGTATAATTTTTACCTGGAGTTTTATAAAAACTCAGTTCTGACTTACTGAGGTTTTGCTGTACTATTAAAAAACACATGTTTAGATATCATTTGTTTTGTTTTTTCAGGAAAGACTCTGTTTGCCTCATCATATTTTGGAAGAAAGAGGTCTTGTGAAAGTTGGTGTCACAGTTCAGGCTCTTCTTGAATTACCTACAACCAAGGCATCTCAGCTTTCTACGGCTTGACATAACATTAAAAAATCCTAAATGTCTAGTTTCATTTATTTGAAGTGATTTCAGATATCTCAAATTTATGAATAAGGATGTCTAGTCAAAAATAATTTTATTATTCAAGCTTTAGATTTAAGAAAAATCATGTTAAAACATCAAAATTCAATTTTGAATTGCCCAAACTTCTTTTGAGGGAAAACTAGATCCACTTAATAAGAGTTTTTGATAAATTCAAATTCTCTTTTTACTAAGTTAGCTAATAATCTTGATTATTTTTCAATAATCAGATTAATACTGTTTAAAATGTGATTTCAATTTAATAATCACATTAGGTTTAATTTTTTTATCATAGCATACTGGTAAACATCTGGATAAGGTAATCATTTTTTTACCAATTTAAAACTAATTCTATATTTGAGTTATTTAATATACTTGTGATTCTAGTTTATACATAATTTCTTCAGTCTTTGGTCTTAGTTTTATAGAAAAAAGTGAGTAGAAATTACAGAACTCTGGCTTTATATTGAATTCTTTTAGTATTATAGGTTGGTGCCAAAATATTTTCAGTTGTACTGTAGATTGTTTACATGTGAAGTGCCTGTGTAATTCATGACTCTCCTATAGTCTTAAGCATTTTTGCAGTTTTTTAAATGTAATAATGGAATTTTAAAATATTTTAGTAGATTTTGTAAGTTCAGTAATATGTGAGGATAAATGTGCCTCACATTGTGACATTTGTGTTTTTTATTTAGTCCATTGCAGTTTTCTTAAACTGGTTATTTCATGTTGTCAGAAAAACGATGTTAATATGCTTAATTTATACTATTTAATTTTGCAAAACTTAATCATCTTTTGAAATGTATTATTTGAAGAGTATTTTATTTCTGTATTGAAAATGTTACACAAAGCAGTAAGGTTTTTGAGAACTAGCAGAGTATTTAATTATCAAGGAGATTTTGATAAAACTGCCAAAGTTTGGGTTTATGTCTTGACTTTCAGGAATGTTACTACATCAGTATGCTGCCTTTGGTTATATTCAGATTCAGAGAGCAGCAGCTGAGGAGTAGGTTTTTATTAGAAAATATGTCCATTTGTGGATCCTGTAAATCTTAACTGATCCTCAATTAACATGATGAAATAAATAACAGACCACTCTATAAATCTTTTCATTAGCATACTATTATATAAAGCCCTTGTTTAATTTAAAGATGGATAAATTTACATTTTTAGTAGTGCAGGAATTTTTCAAAAACATTACTGTAATGAATAACTCAGTTTCCTATAGAAAAACTTAAGTATAATTACTTTTGTAGTAGTCAAGCAAGTATCATATCTTAAGTATGTGATTATTTGCACTTGTTACCTCTTAATATGGATGCAACTTACTAGAAATGTTGGCCTGGGTGTTTCAATGATATATAAAAAAGGTAAAAACTATTGTGCCAAATGATATAATAAGGATTGGTTTAAGAGCAACTCTACTTTTTTTGATCTGTTGGCATGAAGCCATATAATTAAGTTTTGGCTTTAGGATACAGACGTGTTCTTTACATTCCCTGAGGGTCAAATCGGAGCTTTTAAAGAATTAAAGCTTTTTATGACTAAAAGTTTTAAAAATTAAATTATTGATAATTTATTACTTTAAATATTTGAGCTAATTAGTTATTTTTTAGTTGGATCTAAAAAAAGTCATTGACAAAAATCTCTCTTTAGTGAAAACTTGGGAATAAAGTAAGAAATTACAAATATGTACCTTAGTTATTAGTTTTTAATGTAAAAATTTGACAGTGTTACAAATAAAGTGATCATTAAAAAGCTACAGCAATCATTCATACTGCTTTCATAGTTATCATGCTGTAGAATTCCTCTTGTTAATTAGTCTAGATGTTAATTATTTTACAAGTATTTTCATGTTTTGTATCATTGAAATATTAGTGAAATTATAGGCCATTTCCTTATTGCATTTCACTTACTTGTCAATTAATTATTACTTTAAAGAAAAAATACACCAGAACCTCTGTAACATTCTTTATTATAAAGCAAAGTTCCATTTAAGATGGGTCTATCTGAGGTCCATACCATGGCAGTTTTATTTACTAAGTGACAAAAGGAACACTTCTCTGGCAGTTTCACAGCATAGTCCCCAAGCAAACATTATACCAAGTTTCTGATGTATTTCTTTTAGTAGTTTTTGAGTAAGCGTAAAATTTATTCAAAATAGTTTTTATGGTTATTATATATTTACTTCACCAGTTATTGAATAAGGAATGATTATCATTATTTGAATTGGATTTGTGTTTTGAAGAACGTTAAGTAATCAAACTAAAATATTTTATTAGGCCCTAAAACATACAGTAGATAGCTTACTTCCTGCTAAATTTTATTCCTGTATGGCACAAGAAAGAAGTGATGTTGGATATGTTAGAACTGAAATAAGGAGTAAATGTACATTACCATTGTTTAATAATTATCTTTACAGAAGTGCTAGTTTATTGACTTTTCTAACTGAATTTTTTGAATTCAGAAATGTTTGTATTGGTCACAGATCTATCATGATTGATTTTCTGATGCATTTAAAAATAAATGGAACACTAAATGTATATTACCGATGCAAACTGTGTATAAAGTTGAACACAAAAATTAAAGGCTGAGATTTCTTTTTTTCCCCTTTCTACCTCTTCTCTTAACATCACAGCATCCTTTTTCTGTAGGTATTTGGTAACTTGTGTCTATGTTCCCTAGTATGGAAAAATAGACTTTGAGAGGATATTCAAAGTAAGTTTAGTCCAGATTTTCTGTACATCATGATATTTTTAGTAGGCAATGTTTTCTTTTAAAAAAATGGTTTCTTTGGATATCTTTAGAAAATGATGTCATCTTAATCCTGTAAAGGACTCTCTGTGCTTCCTGTCATTCAAAGTTAGAAATAAATTTATTTTTACTGTGCTCCATTAGTATGCATCAAGTAGCTACCTAAATAACAAGAAATGTATTATGTACATGTGTAAATACATGGAAAAAAATAGATTTTTCAGTTAGCAAGTTGAATTTTCTGGAACTTTGTTTAGATACCTCAGTCACTTCTAATGCAGAGAAATACAAAGTAATGTTGTATAATTTATAAAGTAGTAATTGAAATTATACCCTAGGGCTATTATTCTTTTTCATTATATAAGTTTCAGGTATACAGCATTATAATTCAACATGTATACATATACTACAAAGTGGTCACCACCACAAAGCTAGTTACCATCCATCACTATACAGTTTACCCACTTCAGCTATATTGCCTTTCCCCTACCCCCTTACCCTCTGAAAAACCGCTAATCTGATCTTGGAATCTATCAGTTTGTTTTTGTTTTATTTTCTTTTAGATTTCACTTGGCATAATACCTTCAAGGTCCATCCTTGTGTAAATGGCAGAATTTCATTATTTTTTATGGCTGAGTAGATTTTATTGTGTATATAAACCATATTTTTATTCATCCATCAATGGATGCTTAGTTTATTTCCATATCTTGATTATTGTAAATAATGCTGCAGTTAACATAGGGGTGCATATATTTTTTTTTAAATTAGTGTTTTGTGTTCTTTAGATAAATACCCAGAAGTGGAATAGCTGGGTCATATGGTAGTTCTAGTCTTAATTTTTTGAGGAATTTCTCTGCTGTTTTCCATAGAGGCTCTATCAATTCACTACTCCACCAACAGTGTACAAGGGTTCCCTTTTCTCCACATCCTTGCCAACACTTATTATTTTTTGTCTTTTAAATAATATCCATTCTTACAGGCAGGTGATATCTCATTTGGGTTTTGATATCCAGTTCCCTAATAATTAGTCATGTTGAACATCTTTTCATGTACTTGTTGGTTATCTGTATGTCTTTGGAAGAATGTCTGTTTAGATCCTCTGCACATTTTTAATCAGTTTTTTTTTATTGTTGCTACTGTTGAGTTGTATGTGTTCTGTATTTATTTTGAATATTAACCCTTTATCAGATATGTGATTTACAAATATCTTCCCCAGTCAGGAGATTGCCATTTTCTTTGGATTATGATTTCCTTTGTTGTGTGAAAGCTTTTTAGTTTGATGTAGTCTCATTTGTTTATTTTTGCTTTTGTTTCCCTTGAGTCAGATCTGCAAAAACATTGCTAAGACTGATGTCAATGAGGTTGCCACCTATTACAATTTAATTGTTTTTCATGCTCATATTTTGCAAGTTTAATTTTTGAAATTTACCTCTCAGTACTATGTTTGTCATTGACTATTCATTTCTGCTAGTTGGTTCTGACAGTCATATTTCTTTAAAAAAATAATTATTTTGAATGATTGTATGCTATATTTTCATGGAGAAAATTGATATATCCCATAGATTTGTAAAATATTCTATGTAAAAAACAATGTATTTCATTAAGTTTTATATATTTTTTTTCAAATTTTCAACTATTTTTATTTTTTTTATATATGATATTATACGTTTCAATGCCATTCTCCTAAATCATCCCACCGTCTCCCTCTCCCACAGAGTCCAAAAGCCTGTTCTATACATCTGTGTCTCTTTTGCTTAAAACAGTTTATTTCTAAAGCAGTTAACTCTGAAATCTTTCTCTGTGTTTTAGAATATTTCACATTAGCTTAAATATAATGCTTTTATGTTTATGGTTCTGTTGCAGATAAATCATTAATATTACTCAGAAGCTCTGGTAATTTTGGCCTATGAAAATGTTAATCAAAAGTATTTTTTAAAACAAATTATAAAGTAGCAGGAAAATTTTCACTATTTTCTGTGCTTGTTTCTAGGTACTTTTGATATTATTTGAAAATTAGTTGGTAAGATTTATATCAGTTATTTAGTTGCTAAGTCATGTCTGACACTTTGCAACCCCATGTACTATTATAGCCCACCAGGTTCCTCTGTCCATGGAATTGTCCAGGCAAAATTACCGAAGAGTGTTGCCATTTCCTTCTCCAGGGGATCTTTCCAACCCAGGATCAAGCCTGTGTCTCCTATGTTGCCAGGCAAATTTTTTACCACTGAACCACCAGGGAAGCCCCATGCATAGTTCATCGATGGCTCCAATCTATATACTCACAGTCAAAAGTTTTTCATTATTTTCTGTAAAATTCTTATGTAGTTATTAAGTCTTCAATTTTATGAAAATAGAGAGTTAAGTAATAGTTAAAAGAAAGCCATTTCTATTTTTTAAAGAGCATTTTTGAGAGGTGGAGAGAGAAAAGAGATAAGAAAGGACAATTTGGAGATATTTAGAAAATTGATAAATTGTAATCTTGGAGAGGTAAGGCTTTAAGAAATGGGATAAGTATTTGTTGCAAAAAGATCAGGTTTTTAAAAAGTAAAAGTGTTATTATGGCTCTTCATCTGTCTTAAGGTTGGCATATCAATTTGTGGGCTTTTACTACACTGTGTACATTTTTATTACATTTATTTACTTTCTTTAAAAATCAGCTGAAATTTTGGTTGAGATTACATTGAATTTAAATATTAATGTGGAGACAATTGATATATTTATAATAAGTCTTCCCATTCAAGAGCATGGAATATATCTCTATTCAGCTCAACTGTTTCCTATGTTCAGTTCAGTTCAGTTCAGTCACTCAGTCGTGTCCGACTCTTTGCGATCCCATGAACCACAGCACGCCAGGCCTCCCTGTCTATCACCAACTCCCGGAGTCCACCCAAACCCATGTCCATCAAATCGGTGATGCCATCCAACCATCTCATCCTGTGTTGTCCCCTTCTTCTCTTGCCCTCAATCTTTCCCAGCATCAGGGTCTTTTCAAATGAGTCAGCTCTTCGCATCAGGTGGCCAAAGTACCGGAGTTTCAGCTTCAACGTCAGTCCTTCCAATGAACACTCAAAACTGATCTCCTGTAAAATGGACTGGTTGGATCTTCTTGCAGTCCAAGTGACTCTCAAAAGTCTTCTCCAATACCACCTATATTTCCTATATTAGAGTTAATAATTTTCTCCATAAAGATATTAGGCCTTCCTGATTAATGTAATGCCTAAGATATTTTTTTTAATTTTGATACAATTGTGAGTATTATATTTTAAATTCTATTAATTGGTTGTTGCTGGCATGGGAAAATGCTGTTGATTTTGTATCTGGAAGTCTTGCTTAACTGTTCATAGTTTTAATGATTTGCTAATTCTACACATTCTTCTATGCAAACGATCATATAATTTTCAAATAATAGTTTTAAGGTCTTCCTTCTAATCTTTAAACTTCTTTATATTTTATGTATTTTTTATAACATTGTCCAGAACCTGCAATACTATGTTAAACTGCAGTGATAGCTAGCAGCTTTGTACTCATTTTGATTTTAATGGAAATATAACTAATGTTATTCCATTAAGTATAATATTTTCTATAAGTTTTTGAACATTTATCAAGTAACCAGCTTTCATGACTTTTAAAAATAATCATAAATAGATGTTGAACCTTACCAAATATATTTCTGCATCAATTGTAATTTAATCCAATAGTCTATTATACAAAGATTTATATTAACAGATTTTCTGATGTTGACTCAACTTTGTATTCATAGGATAAATATTTCTTTATAATGATTTTTTTAAACCTCATATTTTATTTGGCTAGCCCTATGTAATGCGTATTTCAAGGAGATGCAGACTAGAGACAAAACCAGAACATAAACCTCTTCTTTTCCTAACCGTTCCCCTCATTGCTACCTCCAGCTAACCTTTGCACCAGACTTCAGCCTCTTGTCACACCTTCACAAGCGGTTTTCAGGAATTTCTTAAAATTAGTTATTTGGGTCTATGTTTACCTGTATAGTTTCTTGAAAATTAATGGGGAGAAAAGCTAGTAATCTTGCTCATTTTCCATCATTGACAGGACCTTTGGAAGTCTTGTTTAGGTATTTTATATATGAGCTACTATTAAACCAGAGTCTCCTCTTTTGTATTTGTGCAGTTTAGTTTTTGAACCTTTACATTTCTTCTCAATACATTTTATCTTGTTATTTGTCAGACCTATCCAAAATGTTTTTTTGAGTTTTGATTCTGCAGTTCAAAATTTTATAATCGCACCATTTATGTCTTCATCTAAGTCTTTATATATTGTGATGTTCAGCATTTTATGAATGTGGTAGTCTGGTTGAGATCTTATTCACTATTGATAGCAATCAACACTGTGAATGTCATTTGTCAACCAGTTACGAACCTACCAGAGTCACCTAGGTCAGTGCTTCTCAGACTTTAATGTGCACACAAATTACCTGGAAATCTTGTTAAAATGAACCAATCAAGTAGGTCTGGGGAAGAGTCTGAGATTTTGCATTTATAACAAGCTTTTATGTGAGGTTGTTGCTGATGGTCTGTGGAACAGACTTTGAGTAGCAAGGACCTAGGCACATTTCTTAATCACAAATAAAGTAATCATGAGCAGCTTTGTAAATACAGCTTTGTAAATATCTTATTCCTTATTCTTCAGGAATAAGATACATTAAAAATAAGATTTTCCCTGACTTGCCTGCCAGGAAGAACCATAAAAAGAAATTAAATTTGCTCTATAAACTGCCACAGGAAGCTGCCTACTAATCTCTCTGTACATTGCCAGGATCCTGAAAACACTGAAGATGCAATTTTTGGTTAACAGTATTATTAGTAATAAGCCCTATTTTGGACCAGCTTAGTTTCTGCCAAGTCTTCAACAAACTCAGACAGACTGACAAATTAGACCAAAATACTTTGAAATTCTCATTTGCTTACTTCCATCTATTTGCCTGCATGTTTCTAGGCTCCTGGTTATGATGAAAATGTGGAGGAATGCTTGATATACAGATATGATTGATTTAAAAATCATCTAGATAATGGTAAGTAGGTGTTTCTAAAGTTTCAGGGTGCCTGTAATTAGTTTCTACATATTTTAGACATGCCATGAAAAGCTACTTTTGCTTAGCTTAATTCATTTCAATTATTTATGAAAAATATTAAGCAAAAGTAAGAGTTAAAATTTTGTCTGGAATATTGATATCAGTGCAGTTCACATATTTTAATGAGATGTAGATGTTTAGAACAGTACTTCAAGATAGTCTGTTTCCTCTGTTATTATAAGTGAAATAACATGAGAACCATCCACCTCCTTAAAAGTGCTTGATTATTTATATATATATATATATAGTTATGAGGTCATACTACAAAAATAAAATATATTGCTGAAGACATTGCTGAGTTGATAATAAGGCACCATAGCTGCAGATTAGCCTGATGTTTTCTGAAAATATTGTGTTTTGACAGTTGCATGGGACTTGAGGATAGGAGATAAAATCTGAGATTTTTCAAAGTTGGCATTCCAAAAGAGAATGTGTTATAAAGCTTAAACTTCAAAAGGTTGTGTAATAAGGAGAAAAAGGAAATTGCCTTGCTTGACTTTGACATTAAGTGGAAAAGAAAAAAAAAATCTCTCATAAGTATTTTAAACCTCAAATTAACCATCTCCAGCATGGGCTTGTAACTTATTACACATTTTTTGTGTATATTCCAAAAGCCTCATGCATAGAGTTTAATTGAAGTGTACTCAGATTGGTAATGTTTCCAGGTAACGTACGTCAAGGCTGTATATTGTCACCCTGCTTATTTAACTTCTATGCAGAGTACATCATGAGAAACGCTGGACTGGAAGAAACACAAGCTGGAATCAAGATTGCTGGGAGAAATATCAATAACCTCAGATATGCAGATGACACCACCCTTATGGCAGAAAGTGAAGAGGAGCTAAAAAGCCTCTTGATGAAAGTGAAAGAGGAGAGCAAAAAAGTTGGCTTAAAGCTCAACATTCAGAAAACGAAGATCATGGCATCTGGTCCCATCACTTCATGGGAAATAGATGGGGAAACAGTGGAAAAAGTGTCAGACTTTATTTTTGGGGGGCTCCAGAATCACTGCAGATGGTGACTGCAGCCATGAAATTAAAAGAGGCTTACTCCTTGGAAGAAAAGTTATGACCAACCTAGATAGCATATTCAAAAGCAGAGACATTACTTTGCCGACTAAGGTCCGTCTAGTCAAGGCTATGGTTTTTCCTGTGGTCATGTATGGATGTGAGAGTTGGACTGTGAAGAAGGCTGAGTGCCGAAGAATTGATGCTTTTGAACTGTGGTGTTGGAGAAGACTCTTGAGAGTCCCTTGGACTGCAAGGAGATCCAACAGTCCATTCTGAAGGAGATCAACCCTGGGATTTCTTTGGAAGGAATGATGCTGAAGCTGAAGCTCCAGTACTTTGGCCACCTGATGCAAAGAGCTGACTCATTGGAAAAGACTCTGATGCTGGGAGGGATTGTGGGCAGGAGGAGAAGGGGACGACAGAGGATGAGATGGCTGGATGTCATCACGGACTCAATGGATGTGAGTCTGAGTGAACTCTGGGAGATGGTGATGGACAGGGAGGCCTGGTGTGCTGCGATTCATGGGGTCACAAAGAGTTGGACACGACTGAGCAACTGAACTGAACTGAACTGAACAAAGCAAAGGAGTGTCTCTTTTGGAGGAGTGAATCTTCAATGACAAATTCTCAGAGTTTCATAGAATATAAACTCACAGTCAAATTTCAAAAACAAACCACAAGAAAACAAGGGTTCAACAGAGATAATAGAAAATAGACTAAGAAGTGAAAAGACTTTAGATGTTGAAATTACTGAGCACAGAATATAAAAGATTTTTAAAAGTGTTTGGAGATAATAAATATGGAAATTGATAGTATGAATAAAGGACCAAAGACTATAAAAAAGACCAAGCAGATGTTTTTAAACGATCAAAATGATCCAGAAATAACGTTATAATTACTAAATTTTAAAAATTCAGTGAACAGATTTTGGAGCACAGAGGTAGCTGAAGAGAGAATGAAGAAGAAATTACCTGGAATTCATCAAAGTGAGGAAGAGAGAAATTTAGATATGGGAGATAAAAGGGGAAAGGTCTAATCTCTATAATGGGATTTCCAAAAGAAGAGGTGAAAGAAAATGGGTGAGAGAGAATATTTGAATAGAAGAAACCTGAAATTTACCAAAATGGAATAAAAAATAATTCTTAAAGAGACCAACCAATCTCCAGCAAAATAAATAGATATCCAAACTTACAAACAAATATAGAATGCCAGAGGTAAAGCAAAAGACAAAGCACTAAGAGTGAAATGAGCTACAAACCATCAGTGATTATGCTGATTACTTATTTCTCTAAAACAATGAAAGCTAGAAGATGGTAGAATAATATCCTCAGTATCTATTAGAAAATCATTATCAACCTAGAATTGTATAGTCAGACTGGTTTTTCAAAACTAGGATAAAATATTTATAAAGGAAATCAACCCTGACTATTAACTGGAAGGACTGATGCTGAAGCTGAAGCTCCAATACTTTTGTCACCTGATGTGAAGAGCTGATTCATTGAAAAAAACCCTGATGCTGGGAAAGATTGAAAGCAGGAGGAGAAGGGGACAACAGAGGATGAGATGGTTGGATGTTATCACCAACTCAATATGAGTTTGAGCAAACTCCGGGAGATGGTGAAGGACAGGAAAGTCTGCATGCTGCAGTCCATGGGGTCCCAAAGAGTCAGAAACGACTGAGTGACTCAGCAACAACAACAACTAAGATTGTTTACCACTCATAGAATCACATTAATGAAAAATTTAAAAGAAGCACTTTAGGCAGAGGGAAAATGATGTGAGATCATCTGAGATTCAAGAACAAATGATAAATAAGAGTAAAGCTAAACATACGGGTAAATCAGAATAAACATTGACTATTAAATTATAACAGTGATGGCTAAAAAGACTATATATGATAAAATACCCGACCATATTTAACATACCTTGAGAGGAAAGTGTTACGTTAATGTTCTATGATGCTTATCTTTTCAGGAGAAGGTAAGATTTTTGTTTTTAACTTTGGACTTTAAGCATGTATAAGAAAATACAGTAACAACTAAAAGATTGAAGAAAAAGTATTCTAAAATAGGAGGAATGAATGGTTTGAGAAAAAGGGTCAATCAAAATAGAAATGTGATGAGAGAAGCACTTCCACATTGGTAGTGTATGGACCTTTGGAAATCAGTTCCTTCATAGAAGAAATGAGAACAGCAAAATTTGTCGAAATTAACTCTTTCACAACTCTGAAAATTTACCAAAGCCTTGTGACAATACAAGGAGCATTTATTTAAGAGAAATGAATGAATCTCAGTAAAATAGTAAGCATTATGAAATTTTGACTTGCCCTGTTTCCATTCTCCTTTTGTGAGCTCTGGGGTAGCCTTGAAAACCAACAGTCTCAGGACCATGTGAGCTGTGAATAACTACAGCCTCACATATATAAAAAGGAACAGAATGGATTTGGAGTTCTCCAAAGAGCCTCATTCCCAGAACATTTGACCTTTTGGTATTTCTCTGGGAAATCCTTGTTATCAGAACTGGCTTTTGTTTGACCTGACTCTGGGCTTGCTTGATGAGGAAAGTCTATCCTTAGAACACTTTTCATTAAAAAAAAAAAAAAAAAATTAGAGGCAGTTGTTTAACATCACAGTCTCTTCAGGGGACATCAATGGATGGGACAAACAGGCAGCAAGCCAAAAACTTAAAAATCTGGGGAATGAAGTGTCCATAGGAATCTTTGAAAAGTTCTGATGTATCCCTGGGGATCTAGGTGGCCATGAACATGTGCACGTGTGAGCAAATACCCAAGAAAGAACTGAGAAGACCTAATCTCTTATCTGGCTGACCTTGAAGTTCTGCAAAAGCAGGAAATAAAGGCTAAGATGGGATTGTAAACTGCCAATATTGAAGGCATTTGTCAACAAACCACCTACCTCAGTAAAAGATAGGAGGCTTACTAGTTTGAGATGGTTGAGGTAACTGCTGTTCAGTCATTAGCTGACCACTCAGCTATCTGAACAGAGACTTCAGTAGCCACAAAAAGCTAAGAATATAATCTCTGAAGAATTGGTTAAGGGAAGACACTAAACAAATATCAACAACACACCCTGGGGAAGGAAAATCTGATTTCCAGAGTTGCCACATTATATTATTTAAAACATCCAATTTTCAACAACAAAAAATTACAAGACACAGAAAGAAATGGGAAAGTATGGTGCATACACTTAAAAAATGTAGTCAGTAGAAACTATCCCTGAGGAAGCCCTGAGTTTTGATACACCAGTACTATTCAATGAATACAAATAAGCAATTATAAATATGTTCAAAAAATTAAAGGAAGCCATGTATCAAGAGTTAAAAGAGGTATGAAAATGATGTTCACCAAATACAGAATATCAATAAAGAGTATCTATAAGGCAGAACCAAATAGAAATTTCACAGTTGAAAAGTGCAGTTCATTAGAGTCAGTCTCAAAAGCAGATTTGAGGTAACAGAAGAAATAATCAGATGTGTTTAAGATAGGACAGTTGAGATTATCCAGTGTGAGAACAGAAAAAAAAATGAAAAATATGAATAGAGACCTGTGGGACACCATCAAACATACTTACACATAAAACTTATCAAATTTGATGAAAACATTATTCTACACATCCAAGAAGCTCAACAAATTCCAAGTAGGATAAACTCAGAGATACACTCCAAGACAAATCATGATCAAAGTGTTAAAATGAGAGAAACTTGAAAACAGCAAGCAAAAAATGACTGATTATGTGCAAAGGAACCTTAATAAGATTCATAGCTGATTTCTCATCAGAAAGAATAGAAGCCAGAAGGCAGTGGGAGTCTGGTGCCACAAAACGTGAGAATTGAAGATAACTGACAACAGAAGGTTGAAGTGTTAGAACATGAAATCTAAATTTTATGGGAAAGAAAAGCAAAGACAAAAGGTTTATATGGATTAAGTAGATGGGTCTGTGAGATGGTTGAAGAACTGATGTCTTGATATTGGTAGGGTGAGAATCCTGAAAATATTCTCAAATGGTATAGTGACAAATTTATTTCAGAAGTAATTAGTTCTGGGTGACTGACTGCAAGTGCACAACTGAAATGGGATAGAAGTTATGTAAGACAGAGATTAAGTTCCCATCACTTACCCAGAGGTAAATTGAATATGGCAGAAATAATAGCCTCTACCTGACAGTATAGCAGGAGAAATATCCAGAGATAAACCTGTTTAAATCAAAGTTAGAGAAGGAAATTGCAGTCAGTGAAGAAGCTTCAGTTGTAGCACAGTTAAAATATTCTGGAAGTTTTGAAGTAAGAGATAGAGATCAGTGGTAGATTCAGTCAGGTGAAAAGAATAGGTAGAAGGTGAATAGAGAGCTGAATGAACTTAGGTTCATACAGAAATGACAGATGTGTGAATTAGGCTGCTTGACAGTTATAAGAAATCCTGACTTTTCCTTTAGTGTATGTTGACAAACAGCTGTAGGTTCTTTACACTTCTAAGGATTTGAGTCTTGGATTCAAGGGAGGGAGTTGTTTTCTGGCTTGAATTTCTAAGGGGTCTGGCTCATAGCTCTAAAGATTCAGGGTAGATGTGAGGCTCCCATTACCTCTATTTCATTTCACTAATTCTTTTGAAGAGTCCAGATATTTTGGATGGAAGAGTCCAGTAGATGTTCTCTAGAATATCTTACATTCGGGATGTGTTTGAACTTTTTCTTACGACTACTTTCAGGTGAAACATCTCTAGCGAGAAGATGATGTGTGTTAGTTGCTCAGTCATGTCCGACTCTTTAATAATACTATGGGCTATAGCCTGCCAGGCTCCTCTGTCCAGTGAATTCTCCAGGCAAGAATACTGGAGTAGGTAGCCATTCCCTTCTCCAGGGGATCTTCCTTTACTGTCTGAGCCACTGGTGACACATATCAAGTGAGAAGATAACATGAGCAGTGTGTATAATTCTCAAAGCATCACATTAGGATGCATATCATGTCAAGCCATTCCATTATTATTGAGGTCAAGCTTTACCACTAGGGTAATGTGGTGACCACCAGATCTGTCTGTTGTAAAGCACTATTTCCCTTTTGGTCTAATCAGCCACAGCTTGAGGGTGAATAGGGTCATTTGGTATAGACTATGGTGATGTATACCCAGCAGGGATGTGAAAAACAGGCAATAAGCCATCACTGGTATATATAAATAATCCAGAGATGATAATCAATAGATAAGAACTGTAAGAGAATTGCTTATAGAAACGTACACGAGGGAGCAATCATTTATGTGTGCCTAGAGTGGAGATGAAGGCTGTGGAGGAAATAAGGGAAAACTGTGGAGCAAAGGTGATATTTGAAAATTAAGTCTTTCAAGATAAGTTGGGGTTTATTAGTGGTTGAAAGTGATGGGGGGAAACAGCATGAGGGGAAAAAAAGGTAGAGACCTGAAATTATATGGTTTAGCTGTGAGGAAAAAGTCCTGAGTGCTAGCATATAAGATGCATGTAAATGAGTGACTGAGAGATAAGGTTGGAAAGGTAGACTAGGATAGGTAGTGAAAAACCCTGAACTCCATGCTAAGGAATTTAGCCATGATTCTGTAAGAAATGATGCTAAGGAACGGTTCTAAGCAAAGGAATATTCATATTGGGCTTTTGGAGACAAGATTGACAAGAAGTCTGAGACAGGTTTTTGTGAGAAATGTTGAGGACACAGATTAGGTCAGTGGCAGTGGGTAGGAGAGGAAAGGACTAATATGAGAGAGATTTTAGGGTGAAATCAACAGAATTTGATGAGTGGTTACATGTAGGCATTGGAGGGAAAGTCAAGTATATTTTAGGCTTTCTGACTTGAATCATATTAATGGAGATGCCCTTACCAGTATAAGGAAGGGAATAGGAAAAGCAGATCTGGAACAGGACAGTTAAGTCCCACATATATTGAATTTGAGTTACTTATAGTTTTCTATTGTAATTTCTGTTGATTTTTTCTTCTTTCTAAGCTGTTTTCCTCTATTTTATTCCATATTCATATTTGGATCACAGGGAGTAAATTGGAGTGATGTGAACAACACAACTTCCAAGTAGGCCTGCAAGATATGTCCTTTGGGGCTGGTGCACTGAGATGACCCAGAGGGTAAGGGGAGGGAGGAGGGAGGGGAGTTCAGGATGGGGAACACGTGTATACCTGTGGCAGATTCATGTTGATGTATGGCAAAACCAATACAATATTATAAAGTAATTAACCTCTAATTAAAATGAATAAATTTATATTTAAAATAAATAAATAAAAGTCAAAAATATAACCAGGAAGGAATCAATCAATTGTTCCCTGGGGGTATACATTGGCATATCTGAACAAACTTGAATTAAAATCTAGGGAAGACCTGTTCTTAAAAGATTTGTGTACCTACTCATTGATTTGCTTTATGAAGTGACTAGAACCATTTAATTTTGCAGTCAAATGAGAAAATCAACCCACAGATCGAACCTTAAGTAGCAGATAAAATGTTTCTCATTCTTCAGAAGCCAAGGATTTGCTAATTATATTAGCCCCAATCAAGACAAATCAAGTGTTTTCTTTTTCTTGAATTTCTTTGTTTTTCTGACAAAGCTGTTTTTATTTATTATATCCAATTCCACTGAACTCTCTGATTTGAATAGATGCTAAAAACAAATTCCCTAGAGAAGAAAAAACTAATGAACAAAGAAAATAAGCCAACATTATGACATGGAACTGCATGCACAGCTGGTACACACTAATAAACAACATCCAAAAAGACTTGTGTTCTGAAGAACATTTCCTTAATTATGGTCATGATCTGTGCCTTCCAAGAATAATATAGTGTATGTAGTATTTTAACAAGGGTAGAAAAGACGTTAGTAACAAGATCTCTATTTTTTTAGAATTTTTCAGGTCATGACATATATAAAAATGCCTATCATATATTTCTAGGAAAGTAGGGTAAGAAATATTTAAGCTGTAAAATGTTGATAATTTTGAAAATATTTTAAAATGGGAATGGTAGATTTATGAAACTTTAAATAAAACCTCAAGATTTCTAGAATGCTCAGGAGTTTCAAGGCATGGGTGTCCCCCCCACCCCCCATTAAACCAAGTTCCTTCTTTGGAAGTTTCACTGCTAATTTCCTTTTTGTTTAATTTAGGATATGTTGTGTAATGGGCAGGGTTTATAACTCAGTTTTCCCAGATATATTTTAATTTAACGTTCTTTCTCTGGACTATGTCCTAGTTTTTTCTAGTCTAACAATTGTCTACTATAACTTTGACTGTGAATGTCACTTGAAGTGTGAAAAGAAACTGAGATTAAAGCATTCTAATGGGAAAAAAGAGCCATAATACATGTTTGCCTGTACTCCATATTTTCTTGTTTATTATTTGGCTTTCATTTTTGTATACTTCCCCTATTTGTGCCCAGAAATTACACACTGATTCTATATCTTCTAATCTACTAGATCGATCTTGTCTGGATTAGAAATTAATGAACAGTGATTAGGAAATGAAGTATAGAATGAGAAATCTGCAGAACAAAGGGAAACTTTAAGATTTGGAGATGGACCTAATCAAACTTATGAAGCGGACAAACATGTTTCTTTCGCAGCTTCTGTTCTTGTTCAGCCTCTCTCCCCATCTCCATTATCTTACTTTTGCTCTTTCATCACCTTCCTGTCTTGCTTGATTTTACTTCCTATAGGGCCTTGCCCTTTGCTAGCTTGACAGCTGTGTCCTCGAAGATAATAATGGATGCATCTAAAAGTATCCTTTGTACAAGTATTTGCATTTTGCTAAAAAGAAGTCAGTCCTGAATATTCATCGGAAGACTGATGCTGAACCTGAAGCTCCAGTACTTTGGCCACCTGATGTGAAGAACTGACTCATTAGGAAAGACCCTGATGCTAGAAAAGACTGAAGGCAGGAGGAGAAGGGGATGACAGAGGATGAATTGTTTGGATAGTATCACTGACTTGATGGACATGAGTTTGAGCAAGCTCTGGGAGTTGGTGCTGGACAGGGAAGCCTGGTGTACTGCAGTCCATAGGGTTGCAAAGAGTTGGACACTACTGAGCCACTGAACTGAACTGAACTGAACTGAAAAGTCTGTTACAGAGTGGAATTCTCTCTAGGTTCAGTAATGAGTTCCTATGTCTTAATGGAATTTGCTCCACCATTTGTATATGGGTGTACTTCGTGCTCCTAATTTTCATACTTCTCACTTTCATATCTGCTTCCCTCTCAAACTTCAGTCTTCTAGCTACCCCAGTCTGACCAGGCTTTGTACATGTTCAGTTCCCAGAAGATATTGCTACTCTTACCAGGAGAGTCAAAGTGAAGTGTGATGAATATGTGTATGAGGAGAGTGAACTATACCTAAATGTGTATACACAAACATGCAGGGACAGGTTTGCAGACTTTACTGAGAACTATAATTCCAGTCTGTAAGGAATGAAGACTCTTCCAATCAATATAAATAACAATATAAGAACCTCTTTCAATGGGGACATCTGCTTGACTACTGCATACAGGGAAAGGGGATTTTATCTATTTCAGGAAATCTTTTATCTGTCATTATTATTATTTTTGAATTTTCCAGTGAACTATGTCAGATCTGTGATATAGGCTTAAAAATGATCTTTTTTATTAGTTACTCTGAAACTACTTAATAAGTGTCTCTTTCTACATCTCTGTCTCTGTGTATTCCCTTTGAATTAGCTTTTCTCTCCTTTTCCATGGGAATAGTATGTATTTTCAGGGATCAAAACTATTCCCTGGTGCTCTAGGGAACATAAGACATAGCTAAGATGGCCTTGGGAAATATGGGATGGAAGAGAGAATACATAAAGGCTTTATTCTTTTGAAGGCCACTCTGGTCATAAAGATAGACTAGGGAAAAAAGAAAAAAAAAATTCTAAACCTTGCCATGCCATGAAGAAATCATCTCTTTTAGTATGATGTTCTACAATTCCTGTGGAAAACAGTTTGAATGAACAAAGGTACAGATGGGGCTATAGACATACCAGTTTTTTTGTGTTTTGCAGATACTGTGTGCGTGTTTTTTTTTTAATTAATTCAGTTAGTTCAGTCATTTAGTCGTGTCCAACTCTCTGCGACCCCATGAACTGCAGAACGCCAGGCCTCCCTATCCATCACCAACTCCCTGAGTTCACCCAAACCCATGTCCATTGAGTTGGTGATGCCATCCAACCATCTCATCCTCTGTTGTCCCCTTCTCCTCCTGCCCTCAATCTTTCCCAGCATCAGGGTCTTTTAAAATGAGTCAGCTCTTCGCATCAGGTGGCCAAAGTATTTCAGCTTCAGCATCAGTCCTTCGAATAAATATTAAGGACTGATTTCCTTTCGGATGGACTGGTTGGATCTCCATGCAGTCCAAGGGACTCTCAAGAGTCTTCTCCAACCCCACAGTTCAAAAGCATCAATTCTTCGGCACTCAGCTTTCTTTATAGTCCAACTCTCACATCCATACATGACCACAGGAAAAACCATAGCCTTGACTAGACGGACCTTGTTGACAAAGTAATGTCTCTGCTTTTCAATATGCTGTCTAGGTTGGTCATAACTTTCCTTCCAAGGAGTAAGTGTCTTTTAATTTCATGGCTGCAGTCACCATCTGCAGTGATTTTGGAGCCCAGAAAATCAACCATTGTCTCCACTGCTTCCCCATCTCTTTGCCATAAAGTGATGGGGTCAGATGCCATGATCTTAGTTTTCTGAATGTTGAGCTTTAAACCAACTTTTTCACTCTCCTCTTTCACCTTCATCTAGAGGCTCCTTAGTTATTCACTTTCTGCCATAAGGGTGGTGTCATCTGCATATCTGAGGTTATTGATACTTCTCCCAGCAATCTTGATTCCAGCCTGTGATTCCTCCAGCCCAGCATTTCTCATGATGTACTCTGCATATAAGTTAAATAAACAGGGTGAACATATACAGCCTTGACGTACTCCTTTTCCTATTTGGAACCAGTCTGTTGTTCCATGTTCAGTTCTAACTGTTGCTTCCTGACCTGCATACAGGTTTCTCAAGAGTTAAGTCAGGTGGTCTGGGATTCCCATCTCTTTCAGAATTTTCCACAGTTTTTTGTGATCCACACAGTCAACTGGTACTCTCTTGCTTTTTTGATGATTCATCGGATGTTGGCAATTTGATCTCTGGTTCCTCTGCCTTTTTTAAAACCAGCTTGAACATCTGGAAGTTCACGCACTGTTGAAGCCTGGCTTGGAGAATTTTGAGCATTACTTTACTAGCATGTGAGATGAGTGCAGTTGTGTGGTAGTTCGAGCATTCTTTGGCATTGCCTTTCTTTGGGATTGGAATGAAAATTGACCTTTTCCAGTCCTGTGGCCACTGCTGAGTGTTCCCAATTTGCTGGCATATTGAGTGCAGCACTTTCACAGCATCATCTTTCAGGATTTGAAATAGCTCAACTGGAATTCCATCACTTCCACTAGCTTTGTTAGTAGTGATGCTTCCTAAGACCCATTTGACTTCACATTCCAGGATGTCTGGCTCTAGGTGAGTGATCACACCATCGTGACTATCTGGGTCGTGAAGATCTTTTTTGTACACTTCTTCTGTGTATTCTTGCCACCTCTTCTTAATACCTTCTGCTTCTGTTAGGTCCCTACAAATTCTGTCCTTTATTGAGCCCATCTTTGCATGAAATGTTCCCTTGGTATCTCTATAATTTTCTTGAAGAGATCGCTAGTCATTCCCACTCTATTGTTTTCCTCTATTTCTTTGCACTGATCACTGAGGAAGGCTTTCTTATCTCTCCTTGCTATTCTTTGGAACTCTGCATTAAAATGGGTATATCTTTCCTTTTCTTTTTTGCTTTTTGCTTCCTTTCTTTTCACAGCTATTTGTAAGGCTTCCTCAGACAGCCATTTTGCTTTTATGCATTTGTTTTCCATGGGGATGGTCTTGCTCCTTGTACAATGTCACAAACCTCTGTCCATAGTTCTTCAGGCACTCTATCAGATCTAATCCCTTGAATCTATTTGTCACTTCCACTGTATAATCATAAGGGATTTGATTTAGGTCATACCTGAATGGTCGAGTGGTTTTGCCTACTTTCTTCAATTTGAGTCTGAATTTGGCAATAAGGAGTTCATGATCTGAGCCACAGTCAGCTCCCGGTCTTGTTTTTGCTAACTGTATAGCACTTCTCCACCTTTGGCTGCAAAGAATATAATCAGTCTGATTTCAGTGTTGGCCATCTGGTGATGTCCATGTGTAGCGTCTTCTCTTGTGTTGTTGGAAGATGGTGTTTGCTATGACCAGTCCGTTCTCTTGGTAGAACTCTATTAGCCTTTGCCCTGCTTCATTCCATGCTCCAAGGCCAAATTTACCTGTTATCCAGGTGTTTCTTGACTTCCTACTTTTGCATTCCAGTCCCCTATAATGAAAAGAACATCTTTGGGGGGTGTTAGTTCTAGAAGGTCTTGTAGGTCTTCATAGAACCATTCAATTTCAGCTTCTGCGTTTCTGGTCAGGGCATAGACTTGGATTACCGTGATATTGAATGGTTTGCCTTGGAGACGAACAGAGATCAGTCTGTCGTTTTTGAGATTGCACCCAAGTACTGCATTTCAGACTCTTGTTGAATATGATGGCTACGCCATTTCTTCTAAGGGATTCCTGCCCACAGTTGTAGCTATAATCAATTTGTTTTAATTGGAGGCTAATTATAATATTTTGGTGCTTTTTGCCATACATTCACATGAATCAGCCATGGGTGTACATGTGTTCCCCATCCTGAATCCATCCCTCCTCCCTCCCCATCCCATCCCTGAGGGTGTTTTCTTTACAAACTTTTTTTGTTTGTGACAACTCTACTTCAAGCAAGTCAATTGGTGCCATTTTTGAAACAGCATTTCCTCGCTTTGTGTTTCTGTCACATTTTTGTAATTCTCACAATATTTTAAACTTTTTCATCATTATTACATCTTTTATGGTGGTTTGTGATCAGTGATCTCTAATGTTACTATTGTAGTTGTTTTTGAGTGCCATGAACTGCACTCATATAAGATAGTGAACTTAATTGATAATCATTGTGTGTGTGCTGAGTATTCCATTGGCCAGCCATGCCCATATTACTCCCCCTGTCCTCAGGGCTCACTATTCCTCCCTATAACAATATTGAAAATAGGCTAATTAATAATCTTACAGTGCCTCTGAGTGTTTAAGTGAAAGAATGAATCACATTTCTCTCACTTGGTTTAGTTATTTAGTTAGTTATTTCCCCTACCAGGAATGAAATCTAGGCCCTGGGCAGTGGAAGTGCAGAGTCCTAATCACTGGACCAAATTTCTCACACTTTAAATCAAAAGTTAGAAATGATTAAACTTAGGAAGATGTGTGTTGAAAGCTGAGACAAGGCTAAAATCTAGGCCTCTTGTGCCAGTTAAGTTATGCATGCATATGAAAAGTTTGTGAAAGAGATTGAAAGTACTACTCCAGTGAACACATGAGTGATAAGAAAGCAAAACAGCTGTGTTGCTATGCAGATGTTTTAATGACTGGATAGATGGTCAAACCAGCCACAATATTCCTTTAATCCAAAGCCTAATCCAGAGCAAGGCTCCAAATATATTAAATCCATGATGACTGAGAGAGTTGAGGAAGCTGCAAAAGAAAAGTTTGAAGTTAGCAGAGATTGGTTCATGAGGCTGAAGGAAAGAAACCATCTCTATAACAAGTGGTGCAGCAAGTTATCCAGACCATCTAGCTAAGATGCTTAATGAAGTTGGCTCAACTAAACAATAGATTTTCAATGTAGATGAAACAGCCTTCCATTGGAAGACAATACCATCTTGGACTTTGATAGCTAGAGAGAAGTCAGTTCTTACCTTCAAAGGACAAGGTGACTGTCTCGTTAAGGGCTAATGCAGCTGGTGACTTTAAATTGAAGCCAATGTTCATTTACCGTTCTGAAAATTCCATGTATGTTATATCTACTTTGCCTGTGCTCTGTAAATGGAATAGCAAAACCTGGCTGACAGCACATCATGTTTTCAACATGGTTTACTGAATATTTTAAGCCCACTGTTGAAACCTACTGCTCAGGAAAAAAGATTCTTTTCAAAATATTCCAGCTAACTGAAAATGCACTGGGTCACCCAGAAGCTCTGATGGAGATATACAATAAGATTAATGTGTTTGCATGCCTGCTAACATATCAATTCTGCAACCCGTGGAGCACGGAGATAGTTAGACTTTCAAGTCTTATGATTTAAACATTTTGTAAATCTATAGTTAACCATAGTGATTCTTCTGTTGGATCTGGGCAAAGTCAACTTAAAACCTTCTTGAAAGAATTTACCATTCTAGGTACCATTAAGAACATTCCTGTCATGGGAATGGCAAAATATCAGCATAAACAGGAGTTTGGGTAAAGTTGATTCCAACCCTTATGGATGACTTTGAAGGGTTCAAGACTTCAGTAGAGGAAGTCACTACATATGTGGTGAAAATAGCAAGAGACCTAGGATTAGACATAGAACCTGAAGATGTGAGTCGATTGTTCTAATCTCATGATAAAACTTTAATAAATGAGGAGTTGTTTCTTATGGATGAGCAAAGAAAGTTGTTTCTTGAGATGGACTCTACTCCTGGTGAAGATGCTGTGAAGATTGTTGAAGTGACAGGAAAGAATTTAGAATATTACATAAAATTAGTTGATAGAGCATTGTCAGGGTTTGAGAGGACTGACTCCAATTTTCAAAGTTCTACTGTGGGTAAAATGCTATCAGACAGCATCACATGTTACAGATAAATTGTTCATGAAAGGAAGAATCACTTGATGTGGCAAACTTCATTGTTGTCTTATTTTAAGAAATTGCCACAGCAGTCTTCAGCAAACACCACCCTGATCAGTCAGCAGCCATCAACATCAAGGCAAGACCCTTCACCAGCAAAAAATTGTGACTTGCCTTTCCCTTCTCCAGAGAATCTTCCCAACCCAGGGATTGAACCCAGGCTTCCCTGTCCTTCACCATCTCCCAGAGCTTACTCAAACTCATGTCCATTGAGTTGGATTTCCTTATGGATTGACTGGTTTGATCTTGCAAGTCCAGGGGACTCTCCAGAGTCTTCTTGAACCACAGTTCAAAAGCATCAATTCTTTGGTGCTTAGCCTTCTTTATGGTCTAACTCTAATATCTGTACATGACTACTGGAAAAACCATAGCTTTGACTAGATGGACCTTTGTTGGCAAAGTAATGTCTCTGCTTTTTAATATGCTCTCTAGGTTTGTCATATTTTTTCTAATGAGCCAATACATTAGCAAATTCATGAAAGCTCTTCCAGAAAGTATAATTACCAGGAACCCAAGGCTGAAAATTTTGCTCCATTTGCACATAATTTTATTTATTTAAAGTGATAATTGATATTAAGTTATTGAGTACTTACTGAATGACATGTTTTGCTCATGAAAAGTCCTGATGCAGGGGGATGATACTACTTCTGCTTAACACTTGAAGAAACAGGTTCAGAGAATTAAGCTACTTTGCCAAGGCCACATAACTCCTAAATGGCTAAGCTGGGATTTAAATTCAAGCCTATCTGACTTCAAAATTTCTTTCCATTACATCATACTTCCTTAAGTATATTTGGCTTAATACACCATGTTTGTTGTTTATGATCTTGAGAATATTAATGATTCAAAGCAAAGTATAGTCACTTGTAACTTAGTAAGTCCATAGATAAAGTAATAACACATGAGATATGTAATCTTAGCCTGTTAATGTTGTTATTTAGTCACTCAGTGGTGTCAGACTCTTTGCTACTCCATGTCCATGGGATTCTCCAGGCCAGAATACTGGAATAGGTTGCCGTTTCCTTCTCTAGGGGATCTTGCCAACCCAGGGATTGAACCTGGGTCTCCTGCAATATCCATTCCAGTATTCTGGCCTGGAAAATTCCAGTATAATCCATGGAGTCTCAAAGAGTCAGATATGATGGAGCGACTTTAACTTTCTTTTTTTTTTTTTCGACTTTAACTTTCACACCTGCAATATTGGCAGGCGGATTGTTTACCACTGAGTCACTAGAGAAGCCCTAGACTGTTAATAGAACCATTTAATTAGTATGGGACCCAGTTTTTGACAATCTCTTACACTCATTCTTCCTAAATGAGCTTTAACATTATAGAGTAGATATAGTAAAAGCTCAGCTAGAAAGCATAGGGATTGCATTTGAGATACCATGACTAGACAATTTTCTAGTTAGGGATCATAAAGCAACAGAAAACATTTTTTAGTGCTTTTTGGATAATATTTGAAAATTTTGAAATTCCTTTTCTGACTGTTGCATGGACCAGTACAGTGTTATCTCAAGTTAGAGAAATATACTCTAGGGGTTGTTTTAGGTGGACATTGGTGTTGAGTATACACATAAGAATGTCTATTTCAATCAAAAATAATGAATCTGTTTTATTATATATAATAAAAAATACTATGTATAATTACTTATATATAATGTCATCACATGGTCTGTTTGATAACAGAGGGTCACATGTGATGTCATATAATCTCTGATGTATCCCAGAGTAAAAGTATAGAGGAGTGCATCAAAACAGTTACTTAATGGTTTAATTTCACAATAGTACAAGATGTTGCACATTACATGTTCCCAGTTAGATTTCTTAATCATGTTATTTAAATTTTAAGCAAACTAACCCTCACAAAGAATATTGATGATATTGCTAATAATGTAAACATGATGAAGAAATTGACAGTATTCTTTGTCAACTGTATTATTAGTTTAAATACAAAAGAAATCCAAGAAACATGATGATCTAATAAGTCCTGCTGAAATGATGGCCTACAGCATTCAAAGTTAACAAGACTCTGATATATGAATGTATTAATATATCCTGTATAGTAATAGTGAACTTCACCTTCAGAATGTTTTTTGCCTTAAGAGATTAGCTAATTATGACACTATGTGTATAACTTATAATTGAACATATATACTGAGAGACTGTATTTAAATAAGAAGACGTAGTGGATTTTATTATCTATGAGCTTGGAGATCACCATCTTAATACAACTTCTTACCATATTAGCAATTTTTATTCACATGTCTGTTTTCCATTCAGTTCAGTTCAGTCTCTCAGTTGTGCCCGACTCTTTGCAACTCCATGCACTGCTGCACACTAGGCCTCCCTGTCTGTCAGCAACTCCCGGGGTCTACTCAAACTCATGTCCATGAGTCGGTGATACCATCCAACCATCTCATCCTCTGGCATCACCTTCACTTCCCCACTTCAATCTTCCCCAGCATCAGGGTCTTTTAAAATGAGTCAGCTCTTCGCATCAGGTGGCCAAAGTATTGGAGTTTCAACTTCAACATCAGTCCTTCCAATGTATATTCAGGACTGATTTCCTTTTGGATGGACTGGTTGGATCTCCTTGCATTCCAAGGGATTGTCAACAGTCTTCTCCAACACCACAGTTCAAAAAGCATCAATTCTTCAGTGCTCAGCTTTCTTTATAGTCCAACTCTCACATCCATACATGACCACTGGAAAAACCATAGCCTTGACTAGACGGACCTTGTTGACAAAGTAATGTCTCTGCTTTTTAATATGCCATCTGGTTGGTCACAACTTTTATTCCAAGGAGTAAGCATCTGTTAATTTCATGGTTACAGTCAGCATCAGCAGTGATATTGAAGGCCCCCAAAATACATACAGTCTGTCACTGTTTCCACTGTTTCCCCAATTATTTGCCATGAACTGATGGGACCAGATGCCATGATCTTAGTTTTCTGAATGTTGAACTTTAAGCCAACTTTTTCATTCTCCTCTTTCACTTTCATCAAGAGGCTCTTTAGTTCTTCTTTGCTTTCTGCCACAAAGGTGGTGTCATCTGCATATCTGAGGTTATTGATATTTCTCCCGGCAATCTTGATTCCAGCTTGTGCTTCATCCAATGCAGCGTTCCTCATTATGTACTCTGCATATAAGTTAAATAAGCAGGGTGACAATATACAGCCTTGACATACTCCTTTTTCTATTTGGAACCAGTCTGTTGTTCCATGTCCAGTTCTAACTGTTGCTTCCTGACCTGCATACAGATTTCTCAAGAGCCAGGTCAGTTGGTCTGGTAGTCCCATCTCTTTAAGAATTTGTGATTCATACAGTCAAAGGCTTTGGGATAGTCAATAAAGCAGAAATAGATGTTTTTCTGGAACTCTCTTGCTTTTTCCATGATCCAGCAGATGCTGGTATTTAGATCTCTGGTTCCTCTGCCTTCTCTAAAACCAGCTTGAACATCAGGAAGTTCATGGTTCACATATTGCTGAAGCCTGGCTTGGAGAATTTTGAGCATTACTTTACTAGCATGTGAGATGAGTGCAATTGTGCGGTAGTTTGAGCATTCTTTGCCATTGCCTTTCTTTGGAATTGGAGTGAAAACTGAACTTTTCCAGTCCTGTGGCCACTGCTGACTGTTCCAAATTTACTGGCATATTGAGTGTGGCACTTTCACAGCATCATCTTTCAGGGTTTGAAACAGCTCAACTGGAATTCCATCACCTCCACTAGCTTTGTTCGTAGTGATGCTTCCTAAGGCCCATTTAACTTTGCACTGAAGTATGTCTGGCTCTAGGTGAGTGATCACACTATCATGATTATCTGGTTCGTGAAGTTCATTTTTGCATAGTTCTGTGTATTCTTGCCACCTCTTCTTAATATCTTCTGCTTTTGTTAGGTTCATACCATTTCTGTCCTTTACTGAGTGCATCTTTGCATGAAATGTTCCCTTTGTATCTCTAATTTTCTTGAAGAGATCACTAGTCTTTCCCACTCTATTGTTTTCCTCTATTTCTTTGCATTGATCACTGAGGAAGGCTTTCCTATCTCTCCTTGCTATTCTTTGGATCTCTGTATTCAAGTAGGTATATCTTTCCTTTTCTCCTTTGCTTTTTGCTTTTCTTTTCACAGCTATTTGTAAGGCTTCCTCAGACAGCCATTTTGCTTTTATGCATTTCTTTCTCTTGGGGATGGTCTTGCTCCCTGTCTCCTGTACAATGTCACGAACCCATCTCCATAGTTCTTCAGGCACTCTGTCTATCAGATCTAATCCCTTGAATATATTTGTCACTTCCACTGTATAATCGTAAGGGATTTGATTTAGGTCGTACATGAATGGTTGAGTGATTTTCCCTACTTTCTTCAATTTAAGTCTGAATTTGGCATATCTGTTCATGATCTGAGCCACAGTTAGCTCCCGGTCTTGTTTTTGCTGACTGTATAGAGCTTCTCCATCTTTGGCTGCAAAGAATATAATCAGTCTGATTTTGGTGTTGACCATCTGGTGATGTCCATGTGTAGAGTCTTCTCTTGTGTTGTTGAAGAGGGTGTTTGCTATCACCAGTCCGTTCTCATGGTAGAGGTCTGTTAGTCTTTGCCCTGCTTCATTCCGCATTCCAAGGCCAAATTTGCCTGTTACTCCAGGTGTTTCTTAACTTCCTACTTTTGCTTTCCAATCCCCTATGATGAAATGCACATCTTTACGGTGTTCATTCTAGAAGGTCTTGTAGGTCTTCATAGAGCTGTTCAACTTCAGCTTCTTCAGCATTACTGGTCGGATTACTCTTATATTGAATGGTTTGCCTTGGAAATGAACGTTTTTGAGATTGCATCCAAGTACTGCATTTCGAACTCCTTTGTTGACTATGATGGCTACTCAATTTATTCTAAGGGATTCTTGCCCACAGTAGTAGATATAATGGTCATCTGAGTTAAATTCACCCATTCCAGTCCATTTTAGTTTGCTGATTCCTTAAATGTCGACATTCACTCTTGCCATCTCCTGTTTGACCACTTCCAATTTGCCTAGATTCATGGACCTAACATTCCAGGTTCCTATGCAATATTGCTCTTTACAGCATTGCAGTTTGCTTCTATCACCAGTCACATCCACAACTGGGTGGTGTTTTTGCTTTGGCTCCATCTCTTCATTCTTTCTGGAGTTATTTCTCCACTGATCTCCAGTAGCATACTGGGTACCTACCGACCTGGGGAGTTCATCTTTCAGTGTCCTATCTTGTTGCCTTTTCATACTGTTCATGGGGTTCCCAAGGCAAGAATACTTAAATGGTTTGCCTTTCCCTTCTCCAGTGGGCCACGTTTTGTCAGAACTCTCCATCATGACCCGTCCATCTTGGGTGGCCCTACACAGCATGGCTCATAGTTTCATTGAGTTAGACAAGCTTGTGTTCCATGTGATCAGATTGGTTAGTTTTCTGTGATTTTCAGTCTGTCTGCCCTCTAATGGAGAGGGAAAAGAGGCTTATGGAAGCTTCCTAATGGGAGAGAATGACTGAGTGGGAAACTGGATCTTGTTCTGTTGGGCGGGTTCATGCTAAGTAAATCTTTAATCCAATTTTCTGTTGATGGGTGGAGCAGTGTTCCCTCCCTGCTATTTACCTGTGGCCAAACTATGGTGGAGGTAATGAAAATAATGACGACCTCCTTCAAAAGATCCCATGTAGGTACTGCTACACTCCCTGTCCCCAACCCTGCCACAGGCCACCACCGACCCATGCCTCTGCTGGAGACTCCTGGACACTCCTGGGCAAGTGTGGGTCAGTCTCTTGTGGGGTCACTGCTCCTTTCTCCTGGGTCCTGGTACTCACAAATTTCTGTTTTCTGTACTGAATACTAATTTCCTTGAGGAGAGAGAGACTATATCTTATGTTTGTATCAAGTACTTAGCTCTTGGTTTTTCAGTGGTAGGTGCTCAATTAATATCTGCTAAATAGAAATAGAAGAATATAGGAATGTAGACAACATTAAAAGGTAGTCTGGTTTCTATTCCCAAATAGAAAAATTATTGTCATGTGATCTTGGAAAATGAACTTTTTATTTTCCTCTTTTAGAAAATGGAGTGAATATTTCCTGTTCTTATCTCAGTGGCTTCTTAATGAAACTCACATGTAAAAATAAATATGAAATTTAGAGCTACGTATTGCTCTGATGTGTTCATCTTGTTTTTCAAATATAAACTACTTTGGAAGCTTAATAAAAAACTATAAAAGGAAAATGACAGAGGATAAAATGTTAACTGTGTCCTGAAAATTAAAATAAATGCCTTTTAGTGTGTTTTGCCTTTAGAATGCTGACACTTTCCTCCAGTTGTTCAAACAAATTGTTTAAATGAACATATTGTAAATGTTACAGGGGTTTTCCTGAAAAGGAGAAAGAAGGAAATGTAGACATTGGTTCCCATTTCCAAATGCTTCCTGTAGTCCAAGTGGTGTCAGCATTCCCTTTGTTCTTGTTTTAGTCAATTCTACTTAAAAAGAAACCATTTAGAGATAAGTGGAAAGCACAAAAGGGAAATCATTGGGACAACTTCCCCCATTTAGTTTCAGACTCATTGCCAGAGAATATGAAGGCTTATAGTCACATGAGAAGGTAAGTCTAAAACTTACCTTTCTAATACTTAACTTTCTATAAATAAAATGTTCATTTTCTAAGATCACATGATGAAACTTTTATATTTAGTAATAGAAATCAGGCTGCCTTTTAATGCCTATATTCCTATATTCTTCTGTTTCCATTTAGCAGATGTTAATTGCGCACCTACCACTGAGAAACCAAGAGCTAAATACTTATCATTTCTATTCTGTTAACTAAGGTAACCAAATGCCTTTGGGTGTTTTTTTTTGTTTTGTTTTGTTTTGTTTTTTTTGAATGTGAGGGAACAAACTACATGAGTTTAATGAAACCGGGGAGATGTAGCACCTTGGGAGAAAGGAATTTGGTATTAAAATCTCAGGTTTTTAATAGGTAGAGTTCCCAGGAGTATGAAAAAAGTGAGGTTTATGTGGAGTGAGGCTGACCAAGTGTACCTGATCAAAGTTAAGTTTCATGAGCAATCCAGGTGAGATATTTTCTGATTATGCTTTAATCATATTTTCTTCTGGAACATTTTAATACTCTTTTCAGCTACCCCAAAACCACTTATTATATTCCTACTTCTCAAATCAACCCATGATTGTCTCCATTTTATTTTCACTTTTCTTGTGTTATTCTCCTTTACTTCTTTTGCTTCTTACATGTGTGCCCTGTTTACAGATAATACATATGTGACTGTGTATATGAATATATTTATCTATATAAATGATGAAGTACAACTTGTAACCACTGAATAAATGTTTTGAAATAAATAAATGAAAGTAACATCCAATAATATTTTGCAATTGGATGAATAGTCCTTGTCATTTCTGTTTTCAACTTCATGATTTATATTTTTACAAATTAATAATTTATTCATTCATTCATCAAGTATTGACAAATTACCTACTCTTACCCTGATGCTGGGAATATACTGCTGATCTCACAAAGCTTGCACATTTTACACAAGTATATATATAAATAAACCAATAATATAACCTCAGGTAGTGGCGAGTATGGCCAAAAAGTTGATTTGTTTTTTTTTTCATAAGATGTTACAATATAATGAAGGAACTAAAACAGTGACTGGCATTGTGATAGTGACTGGCAATCACTTTCTCAGGCTGTGTTGGTGTCTAATTGACATCGGGTGGTGAGGGAAGGACTTTCAGAGGTGGTGACACTTTAGTTATGAATAATAAGCTGGTGTGACAGAAAAGCATTCCCAACAGAGAAAATAGTGCATTAGTACTGAGGCGGGATGACTGTGAGCTTTCAACTTAATGAGTTAACTGATGTTTGATGCCTTCAATAATATATCAAAATAGAGCATGTCATAGTGCCAATCTGTATACTCACTATCCCTCAGGGACTATTCAACTCATTCATTCATTTAGGACATATTTATTGAGCACATAATGTGTGTCAGGTACTAGTTATAGGCACTTGGTCATCATCAGGAACAAAACAGACAAAAATAACTGCTACATAGAGCTTACAGTCTAGAGGAGGGAAACAAGCAATAAATGACAACTCATTAAATGATATTTTATATTAAAAGGAAATGCATGCTTTGAAATATAGAAGTAGGTGTGGTGTGTGTGTATGCATGAGTGTGTGTGTGAGTGATTGGTACAGGCTGCAGTTTTAAACAGAGTGGACATAGTGTTGGTCTTATTGAGAAGGAGATGCTTAAGAACCCAAGAGAGTAAGTCAGGTACTGAACCAGACCTTAGAGAGGCATTAGTTATTGTGTAATATATAGGAAGACACCTTTTAGATTGACAATATCTTCATACACTCCAAAAGTTCAAATTCCAAATATATAACATGGCAATTAGACCATAAAAATGCATGGGATACATTATAGAATTCTCTAACTTCACAAAATGAAATGGTCTGGAAATGAGGACAAGTGTTCAGTGCTCAGCCAAAATATTTCTCTGATGACATAAGAATTAGGGAGCCAAGAACCACATCACCCACTCCAGATTTCTGGCTTCCTCCCAAGAGTCTAAACATTTGTTTCCTGAGAAATACCACTTGAATAATTCTTGGCCTCTGGACAGGATATCACAAAGCTAAAACTATATTGCCTTATTTTTGAGGTTAAATTAGGACTTTTACATTTTTTTAAATTTATGTTTTGTGCACTGTAGTTATACAGCTATATTTTGGATAATATTGGCAATTGCTTAATATTATTCTGAGAGATAAAATCTTAGGTAAGGAGCAGATACTATAGACTCCATGTAAATTCAAGAGTTTTAGAGTGTAAAACATAAAAAGAAACTCAAATCCAGGCAGGCCTTACCAAAATTCTGAAGCAAGGCATTTACCTAGAGTAACAGAAAATAAGTCATGGGACATAAGAGATGTGTTCTGAGGGGAATGTTGAAGGAACAGTGTTCATCAACTCAGAGAAGAGAGGCCTGAAGGATAATTTAATAATTATGTTAAAATATCAGTTACTTAGATGCAGAGGATAGTCAATGGTTTCTTTATTCTTAGATGGCTAAATAAACTTAAGAAAGCATGGAAGATTTTCGTTACACCCTTAAGGAGGAAACTTGATTGTGAAATATTGGAAATGGATCCTGAGGAAAGTTGTGGAATCTTCTCTCTAAAGAGTTTTATAAATAGGAGAAAGTCTCATCTGTCTATGATGGTTTGAGTGGAGCAGCAAGACCTAGTGACTCCAAGGATTCTTCTGTAGCACTACATTTGGTGCACTAGCTCTTTTGGAATCATGTTGACTCCAAATAATGTTGAAGTGTACTGGCATGATTTGCATTTAAACTATTGGTTAAGTGATTAAAAAAAAAAAAACAACTTCTGTAAGCAAGTTGAGATCTTTAATAGTTTCTTCTCATTTCAAAACATAACAATGGCCTGAATAATATTTCAGTATGTTTCTTTACACTGTCAGTAGTAATTATTTCATTGGTGATGATTAGTATTAATGTCACTCATTAGAAGGAGGGAAAATAATGTGAACTATGCCAGTCCACACAAGTTCTGTTACCTTAAGCATTTAGTAAAAGCAAACTACTTATTTGAATAATTTCCTTTCCATAGATATCACCAAGAGGTTACCACATTTAATATCTTTTGTCTATAAGTTCATTTGCTTTTAACTCATAGTACTCTTCTTTCATAGGCCTTGTGGAAACAATTCACAAGAAGTGACTGGATCTCACACATTTGAAAAGGTAAGTTTTAATTTTCTTAAAATTTATAGTAAAATTGTATAAAGTAAATGTATTTGTAACAAAGCAAATTTTATTTTAAAGAATTTTTGGAGAATAATTAGAACTGAATATGACTTTGTAGGTTATCAAGCTTATTTTACTGTTGAAGAAATGGAGGTCCTGAGAAAATAAATTTGTATCCAATGTAACAATGGTAGAATTAGGGCCAAAATTCAGGCTCCCTAACTCATGGTCTAGTGCTCTTAATACACATCACTAAATCTTTCTCTATTTTGGTGGTTTTGGGGGAGGTCCCAGGAGCGTGTGTATGTCTGTGATAAGAAACTGTAGATTCACGGAAGTTTGACAGGCTTATGAGAGAGAGAGAATTTAGAAGAACATGTTCTTTAAAAATGAAGGACACAGGAAGAGTACCATGGCAGAGGGAGACTCATATAGAAGATATTTCTTATGATTTTAGAAACGACCTTTTTCTTTTGGGTCTCACAATGGGCTAAGGAGAAGGGAGAGATACTGATTTACCATGCATGGAAATAAAAGTAAGTTGTTATCATAGGAATTTGACTCATTAAATATCACAGATGATAGTTAAGAAATTAAGTGTGGTATATATTGGCGACAACAAATCTCACCAAACCTTATGAAAAAGAATGTTCACAGCTATTGAATTTTTTTCTAAGGTGTCCATAGTAAGGGAACATCTGTGTATCTTGGAATTAGAATCTGTGTCATTAAGTATTTGGATAACATAGCAGATGAAAATTGTCAAATATGAGGGTGGGATGATTTGGGAGAATGGCATTGTAACATGTATACTATCATGTAAGAATCGAATCGCCAGTCTATGTCCGACGCAGGATACAGCATGCTTGGGGCTGGTGCACGGTGATGACCCAGAGAGATGTTATGGGGAGGGAGGTGGGAGGGGGGTTCATGTTTGGGAACGCATGTACACCCGTGGTGGATTCATGTCAATCTATGGCAAAACCAATACAGTATTGTAAAGTAAAATAAAGTAAAAATAAAAATTAAAAAAAAATAAATTAAAAATTAAAAAAAAAAAAGAAAATTGTCAAATAGTGTGTCACTGTAAAAGACTCATGGTAATGTGGAAGGCCAATGTTAAAATAAAATAAAAAGCATATGCCCCAAATTTATACACAATCAAGCTACCTTGTTCTAAATAAAAACTATGTTTGCTGGACCCATCTCAATTTCTCCCTCCCTAGACAACTCAAGTCCTTCTTCATATTTTTCTTGTGTGCCAGAGACGGTGGGTCAGAGGGAAGATAGGGAATACTTCCAATAATCCAAGGAGAAGATAGTGAGACTTCCTATTTATCATTTATCTCCTATTTCTCATTTAAAACTCCATGCAGACATCATCCCCTCACTGAAACTCACTGCCTGGATTTCCGTAGACCCATATGGAAAAAAAAAAAAAATGCTTCTCTCTATCAGTTAGTATTTAGTGGACGCATTCCATTTGTCTTGTCACCTCTCTACCTTTCCTGGACTAGACTATCAGCTTCTTGAGGGAAGGAAATATATCTTTATGCTTTTCTCCTAATTTAGGTTTTTCAGCCTTTAGGAAAAAGTGGAAATGATAGCTGCTTTTTCACACTGGCTTCCTTACAATCCTTTATTCTATCTTTTGGGTCTCAGAGATTCTGCAGCCCACTCTGGCATATGGAATTGATAAACTAAGGAAGGAATCTGGTTATTGTTATTTAATGTTTAGGAACTTATAATTATCTATACATGTTACATCTTGAGACACTCTGCTACATTTTCTCCAAAGGATGGGCCTCTTTTGTATCACTAGTGGAACTTAAAAGATTTCTATTAAGCATTTAAGGAAAATTGTTCCTCTTACTTAAAAAAAAAAATACAGACAGCTTAGGCATAGTTGCCAAGTGTGGGAATGAGGTCTTTGATGGTTTAGCAATTCTTGCTCTCCAATTTCCTTCCCTTTTCATATTTTCTTATTATGTTTATCTTCCCTCTTCTAGGATTTTTAAAAAATTTTGTTCATATGTGCATCTATGTATGTATACCCTCATTCGTTACAAATCACTAAAATTAGTAGCCCTAGTCTCTACTTTGGAGAAGGCAATGGCAACCCACTCCAGTACTCTTGCCTGGAAAATCCCATGGGCGGAGGAGCCTGGTAGGCTGCAGTCCATGGGATCGCACAGAGTTGGACACAACTGAAGTGACTTAGCAGCAGCAGCAGCAGCAGCAGTCTCTACTTTGCAAAATACTCAAGATAAGAATGAGTCATACTGTGCAAATGTGAAATATTTAACACATACCTGCCTCTTTCCCATATGGGGCTTGTAACCCCAATAGGTGGCAAGGGGTAAATCTTGACAAGTAAATGGACAGATGGAGCTTTGTTTTATTCAACCCTTGTCCAACCTTCTGATCAAAATCTTCTATCACCCAATTCACACATAGGCTTACTGTGTGCCAAGCACATAGTAGATGCTTTATACATATTTATTTAATTCTTGCTACAATTCTGTGAAGGGCTTCAGTTAGTAAAGAATCCACCTGCAATGCAGGAGACCCCAGTTTGATTCCTGGGTCCGGAAGATCTGCTGGAGAAGGGATAGCCTACCCACTCCAGTATTCTTGGGCTTCCATTGTAGCTCAGCTGGTAGAGAATCCGCCTGCAATGTGGGAGACCTGGATTCAATACCTGGGTTGGGAAGATTCCCCTGGAGAAAGGAAAGGCTACCCACTCCAGTATTCTGGCCTGGAGAATTCTATGGACTACAGTCTATGGGGTCACAAAGAGTCGGACACAACTGAGTGACTTTCACTTTCACAATTCTGTGAAGTGAGACCTATTCCTGTCTCCATTTTAAAGATGAGGAAAGTGAGACATGAAGATGTTTTAGTACATTCTCTAGAGTTACACAACCAATAAGTAATGGTGCTGAAATTCAAACCCAGTCAGTATGACTCCAGAATTAATGTTCTCAGACAGTATACGAAGATCTGAAGCTGTTGTGATTAATTTTCTAAGTATATTTGCATTTCTCTTAGCTAATCTATGTCTTCTTCTAAATGTGTGTCACATATATATGCTAGAGAGCAGCTCAGAACCAAGGAAGATGGTATATAATTTGCTCTCAACATTCGAATACACAAGGATTAATGGGAATCTGCGAGAGAGATCAGTTGAAACTAGTAGTAACGGAAAGTCAGCACAACAATCCAGTGATACAGAATGAAATATTAAAAAAATTTTTTTAACAGCTTAGTGAAGTGTGGAGAAGGCAATGGCACCCCACTCCAGTACTTTTGCTTGGAAAATCCCATGGACGGAGGAGCCTGGTGGGCTGCAGTCCATGGGGTCGCTGAGAGTTGGAGACGACTCAGTGACTTCATTTTCACTTTTCACTTTCATGCATTGGAGAAGGAAATGGCAACCCACTCCAGTGTTCTTGCCTGGAGAATCCCAGGGACAGGGGAGCTTGGTGGGCTGCCATCTCTGGGGTCGCACAGAGTCAGACACGACTGAAGCAACACAGCAGCAGCAGCAGCAACAGTGAAGTATAATTGATATGCAAAGAACTGTACATATTTACTGTGTATAATTTGATAAATTTTGAGGATTTTTTTTTTAAAGATATCTTTTGAGTCCTGAAATTATGAGTCTTTGTACAACTTTCTCTTCAGGGAAATTTTCATTTGTTGCCCCCTAGTTGTCACAAGAGCACAAAAATTATTAATTGGTCTTCGAACTTAAATGGAAAATAATGGAAATGAGGTGTCTTAAAGTAAGAAAGTTTCATATTTTAATGTGGTAATGCCACTAGCCAGGCAAGGAAAAGTTCTAGAAAAGAGCTTTGTAAGAATGAGTCTTATAAAGTGAATGACTGTGACTTTTAGAAGCTTAGTGATTAGCAGTGGAGTGTTAATAGTGCTGAGACCTTGACTATTTAAAATAGAATGTTAAAAGAAGACAGAATATACTTTTGTACTTGAGAATAAAGGACATAAAGATTAAAACCAGTGAACATCATTTAGTTTATCTACTGATATTAGATAGTTGTTTCAATCACCAAATGTTTATCTTTTGCAATTGTGTGGTAATTCTCTAGAATGACCCATGCCTCAACCTGCTACACAATCTAAAAATACAATCACCAGACAGTCTCATTCTCAGTCTCAGAACTTTAAGGACCACATATATATCATTAAGGCTTCCCAGGTGGCTCAGCGGTCAAGAATCCACCTGCCAATGCAGGAGACATGGGTCTAATCTCTGGTCAGGGAAGATCCCCTGGAGAAGGAAACAGCAATTTACTCCAGTATTCTTGCCTGGGAAACCCCATGGACTGAGGAGCCTGGTGGGCTATAGTCCATGGAGTTGCAAAAGAGTCGGACACATCTTAATAACTAAAACAACAGCAATGTATCATTAACTCTAGTTCTGAGCTCTCCCCTATATTCTAGACTTGTGTATCCAACTGTCCACTCTGTATCTTCACTTGGAAGTTTAATGAACAACTCAAACTTACCATGTCCAAAATTGAATTCCTCATACCTATGCCTAGCCTGCTCCTCCCCGAGTGTGCCTCCTTTCAATAAATGGCATCATCATTTACCTAATTGCTTAGACTAGAATCCTTGGTATCATTTTTAGATTACCCTCTCGCTCACATACCCTACATTTAATCTTTTAGAAGATCACACCAGACCTACCTTCAAAATATATTCAGAATATGGCACTTTCCACCATCATAGTACAAACTGCCATTATCTCTTGGCTAGAAAATTACTAGAAAACTGTTTCCTTTTCCAGTTTATTATCTATTCTGCAGCTGGAATTATATCAAAGATACAACTAATTTCATATACTCCCTGATCAAAATCTTTCGATGACTCCCATCTCACTCAGAACAAAAGCCAAAGTCTAAAACGGCCTAGGAGGCACCACACAAACTACACCTCTACCTCTCTGACCTTTCCGCTTCTTTCTTTCTTGCTTACTGCTCCCAACCCACAGACACAGTCCCTCATTAGGGCCATTGTACTTGTTGTTCCATTTGCCTGAAACACTCTCTACTGTTATCTTCATGACTCCCTCCACCTTTTTATTCAGTTCCTTCCTCAGAGAGGCCTTCCTAATCATCCTTTCTAAAATAGCCTTGTTCCCTCACTCCACCCATCACTATTTAGCGTCTTAACCTGCCTCTTGTGTTTTGTATGGCATTTATCATTACCTAACCTATTTTTGCTTGTTTGTTTTATGGTTTATCTCTAACACTGGAATATAAGTTCAGTGAGGGCAGGAATTCATTCATTCATTGTTGTATGCTGCTTATCTAACACAGAACTCGATGTTTGCCAGACAAATGATTGACTGAATGAATGAATGATGGTAACCTAAGGAGATGGAAAAGGCAATGTCAACCCACTCCAATATTCTTGCCTGGAGAATCCCATGGATGGAGGAGCCTGGTAGGCTGCACTCCATGGGGTCACAAAGAGTCGGACACGACTGAGTGACTTCACTTTCACTTTTCACTTTCATGCATTGGAGAAGGAAATGGCAACCCACTCCAGTGTTCTTGCCTGGAGAATCCCAGGGACGGGGGAGCCTGATGGGCTGCCGTCTATGGGATCGCACAGAGTCGGACACGACTGAAGCAACTTAGCAGCAGCAAGCAGCAGCAACCTAAGGAGAAAGTAGGTCACAGTCTGAGGAGAGAAATGAAGCATTTCTTCAAAGATATGCTGGCAATCTAAAATATAATTCTCAAGATCTTCTCAATATTAGTTAAAATAATCCAGCTGTTCTCTTTTCAAGCAATATAACCACTTTGAAGCCAACTGTTAAATATGCAATAAATATGAACCATAAGACCTATAGTTTTCTTCTAAATGAAATGCAAAGATTAATAGGTGAAATGGTTTTGAAACCCAGTTTAGGAATTGTTTAAGCATTTTAAAACCCCTGTGCCAGTATTGGAATGACAACTTGAGAAAATTAAAATCTATTGTTGATCTTTATTTTTTCTAAAATATGCTGTGCCATGGCTGTAGGAATTTTCTGCTGGTCGTCCGGTCTCCAGCTGGGACTTAACTTCTAACTTTATTGAGACTCAATCCAAGGATACACATGTGTATACTCTGGTTTCCTGTTAGTAGTTAATTAACAAGTTCATCATGTGTTTATTCCTGTCTTAGCATTATCAAGAGACAAATCCGGAAAGGTCATGATTTTACAGTAAAATTCTATATGATTATTTCTCTGAACTCTTGATTGATGAACTGTTTCTATTATAGTACATTTAGATGTAAAAGGGGATAAGTGGAAGAGTTGTTTTGTAACTTGTATTCTTAGGAAAAATATTTTAGGTAGAAAAGACTCATCTGGAGAATAGTCTGTTTTAATGAATTTATGGAAAAAAGGCTTTACCATGTTTCATCAGTTATTTTCAAAAGATTCAAATAAATTAAACAGTATTTAATATTAAATAGCAGTATGATAAAGTGGAAACTGATTCTTATACCAGCTGTTACTAACTAAATGGCTTTGATTAGGTCATCTTTGTATTCAGGGCTTTAGTTTACTTGGCTGTAAAAAAGGGTGTTAGACTATGATATTTTAGATTAGTTTCAGCATTTCAGCAGTGTCTCTGAACATGATACTTTCTTACCTTTGAAAGTAGGAATATCAGTTTTCATGATATGATTAATAAAAATGTTATCTTGATAATTGTTGAATCTAGATAATGGGTACATGCAGTTTCATTATATTATTTCTACTTTTATTTATCTTTCAATATTCTTAAACAATAGTGAATTTAGAAATGTGAAAAAATGCTTGTAGCAGATACTATACTATGTTCAAACTAATATTGTGAAGTCGATTTCATGTCTATGTTTTTCCTCTTATCATTTCAGAGCATATTTATTTTTTTGGAATTTATGCATCCTTTGATTTTTAGATTCTATGTGCAGATACCTTTGAGAAGAGTAACATATTAAGAAATATCAATTGTATTTTGAAAAATTGAAGTATTGTTGATTTATAATATTAGTTTCAGGTGTACAGCATAGTGACTCTTTTTTTCTATAGGTTATTACAAGATAAAGGTTATAAAGCCCTGTGCTATACAGTAAATCCTTATTGTTTATCTATTTTATGTATAGTAGTTTGTATCTGTTAGTGCCATACCCTGAATTTTTCTCTCCCTCCCTTCTCCTCTTTCATAACCATAAATTTGTTTTCTATGTCTGTGAGTCTGTTTCTGTTTTATGCATAGATTCATTTGTATTATTTTCCAGATTCTACATATAAGTGATTTCATATAGTGTTTGTCTTTCTCTAAGTTACTTCTCTTAAGCATAATACTCTTTAGATCATCTATGTTTCTGCAAATGGCATTATTTCATTCTTTTTTTATGGCTAATATTCCATTGTTTATACATACCACATCTTCTTAAGCCAGTCCATTGTTGATGGGCACTTGGCTTGCTACCATGTGTTGACTATTGTAAATAGTGCAGCTGTGAATTCAGTTGTACTTTAATGAGGATTTATCCCTATGTTATTTAGGGTTACACAATAAGTTGTGATAATCAAGAGACCTTGAAATATTATGGCTCAAGCAACAGACCCAAGGTGGGCATGCAGCACTGCTGCAGGAGGTCATCCAAGCCTGAGGGTCCTTCTGCCTGTTGCTTGCTGTCTCCTAGTATGGTGACTTTGTCTATGTGGCCAGATTGGCTCCCATTATCATGTCTGTGCTGTAGTCAACTGGTTTAGTGAGGAGAGAGAAAGAAGAGGACAAGAGTTTTCTTGTCAAAATATGACCAAAGGTCACACACATCACTGCTGCTTGCATATCATTGTCTAAATTTCTCTCATACCTAACTGCGAAGGAGTATGGAAATGTAGTCTCTGGCTCAGAAGCCTTGCACACAGATAGAGCTCATAAGATTCCATTACTAACAGGAAGAATATGAAAATGGATGCTGACAAACAATCTTTGCTAAAGTTTATCAAACAACATTATCTTGACAAGTTTCCTGAAAGACCTAGGCCTTTGCAAATAGTGAGCTGTATGACTCAAGCTGGAATCAAGATTGCTGGGAGAAATATTAATAACCTCAGATATACAGATGACACCACCCTTATGGCAGAAAGTGAAGAAGAACTAAAGAGCCTCTTGATGAAAGTGAAAGAGGAGAGTGAAAAAGTTGGCTTAAAGCTCAACATTCAGAAAACTAAGATCATGGCATCCGGTCCCATCACTTCATGGCAAATAGATGGGGAAACAGTGGAAACAGTGGTTGACTTTATTTTGGGGGGCTCTAAAATCACTGCGGATGGTGATTGCAGCCATGAAATTAAAAGACGCTTACTCCTTGGAAGGAAAGTCATGACCAAACTAGACAGCATATTAAAAAACAGAGACATTACTTTGTCCACAAAGGTCCGTCTAGTCAAGGCTGTGGTCTTTCCAGTGGTTATGTGTGGATGTGAATGTTGAACTATAAAGAAAGCTGAGTGCCGAAGAATTGATGCTTTTGAACTGTGGTATTGGAGAAGACTCTTGAGAGTCCCTTGGACTGCAAGGAGATCCAACCAGTCCATCCTAAAAGAGATCAGTCCTGGGTGTTCATTGGAAGGACTGATGTTGAAGCTGAAATTCCAATACTTTGGCCACCTGATGTGAAGAGCTGACTCTTGTGAAAACACCCTGATGCTGGGAAAGATTGAGTGCAGGAGGAGAAGGGGATGGCAGAGGGTGAGATGGTTGGATGGCATCACTGACTCAATGGACATGGGGTTGGGTGGACTCTGGGAGTTGATGATGGACAGGGAGGCCTGGCATGCTGCAGTTCATGGGGTCGCAAAGAGGTGGACATGACAGAGCGACTGAACTGAACTGAACTGATAACTCGTAAAGAAATGGTTAAAAAGACAGTTGACCTGTTTGTAGTGCTTTCTAACATGAACTGATTATTCAGTCTCAGATTCTCTGACCCCAAATGATATCCTACCATTCAATTCAATGCTGATGCTATCTGTAGTTAGCAAAGACCCCACAGGTTAAGAGGTCAATCCCTCAAGACTGTCCCCACTTCAGATGCCTGTCAAAAGTCCCAGTACTTCTGACCAACCAGCTGTAAATTCAGAAAGTCCTAATGACTCATTTTAGGTTTGATAGTTCATTAGAATGACTCAAGGAACTTTGGAAAACACTGTACTGTCTATTAATGGTTTATTATAAGAGCAGCCAAGTGGGAGACATGTAAAAGGGCAAGGTATTCATGGAGCTAGGGGTACTTCAATTCATGGAGCTTTTATTCTCTCTCCAAGTGTGTCAACTTCTTGTATCTTGATGTGCTCACCAACCTTGAAACTCTCCACGCCAAGTTGTTTAGGAGTTTTTATTGAAGTTTCATTAGTTAGGCATAACTGACTAAATCTTTGGTGATGGAACTCAACTTCCAGCCCCCTCTTATCTCCCAGGAGCTCAGGTGATGGGGACGATAGTTCCAACCTCTAATCTAAAGGTTGGTTCCTCTGACAAGCAACCCTCATCCTGAGCTAAGTGGGGGCTCACCAATCATCACCTCATTAGCATAAGCTCAAGTTTGGCTGATAGGAGATCATTAAAAATACAGAAGACACTCCTTTCACTCAGTAAATTCCAAGAGTCTTAGGAACCTTGTGCCAGGAACTTGGGGCAAAGAGCAAATATATCAAGAGCATCAGTCTCCTACCTACTTGCTAACCCCTCTACTCCCTGCCCCCAAACCATCTCTTCTTAAAGACACTCACCTTTTCCACAACACATATAGAATGAGTTCTTTCCTCTTAGCTTCCTTAGGTGCCAATGATTCTGTCATAGTGTACTGTTCCTATCATACAGAACTATAATTGTCAAGTTTCTAGTTTCTATCCCTCTAACTAGAGTGTGAGCTACATGAGATAGTATCTAACTCACATTTGTACCTTAAACATCTAGAGCAGTGCTTGGCACATCATTGCTCTATGAACCATTGAATAAATGTGAGTGAATAGAAAACAGAATCTTGTACTACTGACCTTTGGCAGTCTATGCGTCTGTGTTTAAGTGTGTTTGGTGTTGATCTGGTGACTGTATCATGGTGACGCTAATTGTATTTCCTAGCTTTTGTGGGTTTCCTGAGAATCTTAGCTCTGGTATCTTGCTGTTGAATCTGTGGTGGTCTGTAGAGGAATTCGGAGTTCACAAATGAATAATAGCTGGTTTTAGAGTATTAAAAACTGGATTCAGGGGAATGCAGGCAGTCTAGATGCTGTCTGTCTCACAGAGTATGTTCTTTATAGCACAATGCTTTTCTGTAGACATGTCAACTCTACCAGATAACTTTTCAAGTCAGTTTTCTGGGGTGTTATGATTTTTTAAAAAATCCCCACAGAACCTGAGAAGTTTGACATTTGCCTGAAAGTTTAAAAACTGTTCTCAAATTCAAAGAATTTTTTTTAGAAAGTGTATGTGTTTGTACATATAAACTAAATATTCAATGGTTATTTAAATTATTTTCAAATACTTATTTTTCTTATTCATGCTTATTTAATGTTTTTTAGCATTACAAAGAAAATAATACTATGGCACATTAAATAATGTCTTTGCTAATTGCCTCATTTTATCAAAAGTTCAAGAATTCCCATTTCCTGTTTTGGTGGGAGTTGCATAACTTTACACAATTAAAAAGATATCATGACCCCTGCCAGTCAGCTATTTTAGCTGCTGAGGTATCAGGAAGAATCCCAGCAGTAGTTTTACAGGAAAAGCACTGGACTAGTTGTGAGGTCTACCCAAGTTTTATTTTTCTTGAATGTTTGATTTCTGGAAGTAATTTAACCTGTTGAAACTTGAATGACATTCATTTTTAAAACTGAAATCTTATCTACTTAACTATCTCAGGGTGCTAATGGAATAAATAAGGTAATAAATATGTTAAAGGAAATCAACCCTGCATATTCATTGGAAGGACTGATGCTGAAGCTGAGGCTCCAGTACTTTGGCCACCTGATGTGAAGAGCCCACTCATTGGAAAAGACCCTGATGCTGAGAAAGATTGAGGGCAGGATGAGAAGGGAGTGACAGAGGATGAGATGATTGGATGGCATCACTGACTCAATGGACAAACTCTGGGAGATAGTGAAGGAGAGGGAAGCCTGGTATGCTGCAGTCCATAGAGTTGCAAAGAGTTGAACTCAACTTAGCAACTAAACAACAACGAAAAATACATTCCTGCTAAAGAGCTCTGGATAGTACTTGTCTATCTTAGTGATATCAGCCTACAAAGGCTCAGTTCTCACATACTCTTGACCCAATAAGAACCATTCTGTTTTAGCAGATGGAGGTTTGGAAAAAGCCTAATGTGTGCTATGCCTCTGAGATTGATCTGGGCCCCTGGGACACTTTGTAAGCTCAGGCTTTAGATTTTCTCTCTCACCCCATCATCTGCTACTGGCTGTTTAATTGGACTTTGGTTCCGATCTGAAGTTTAGTTCTTTTTCTGTGTCTCTGTTGAAATTGGGATCCAGGCCTAAATCTTTGGCCTAGGTTTTGCTGACCGCTTTTCAGGGATTGACTGCTTGCAGAATCATTTGTATCACCTTGCCCAATTCTCTCAGAAGAATGACCTTATCCCAACTGTTCTTAGAAACTTCCCTGCTCTGAGGCTTTGATGTACCTCCTCATTTCATGTCCCTTGGGTTACACTGACCCTCAGTTCAGTTCAGTTCAGTCGCTCAGTCATGTCCGACTCTTTGTGACACCATGAATTGCAGCACGCCAGGCCTCCCTGTCCATCACCAACTCCTGGAGTTCACTCAGACTCACGTCCATTGAGTCAGTGATGCTATCCAGCCATCTCATCCTCTGTCGTCCCCTTCTCCTCCTGCCCCCAATGTCTCCCAGCATCAGAGTCTTTTCCAATGAGTCAACTCTTCACATGAGGTGGCCAAAGTACTGGAGTTTCAGCTTTAGCATCATTCCTTCCAAAGAAATCCCCAGGTTGATCTCCTTCAGAATGGACTGGTTGGATCTCCTTGCAGTCCAAGGGACTCTCAAGAGTCTTCTCCAACACCACACTTCAAAAGCATCAATTCTTTGGCACTCAGCCTTCTCCACAGTCCAACTCTCACATCCATACATGACCACAGGAAAAACCATAGCCTTGGCTACACGGACCTTAGTCGGCAAAGTAATGTCTCTGCTTTTGAATATGCTATCTAGGTTGGTCATAACTTTTCTTCCAAGGAGTAAGCCTCTTTTAATTTCATGGCTGCAGTCACCATCTGCAGTGATATTGGAGCCCCCCAAAATAAAGTCTGACACTGTTTCCACTGTTTCCCCATCTATTTCCCATGAAGTGATGGGACCGGATGCCATGATCTTCGTTTTCTGAATGTTGAGCTTTAAGCCAACTTTTTCACTCTCCACTTTCACTTTCCTGACCTTCATCAAATGTGGGTTTATACCCTTTTTTCGTTTTGGTATAGGCTAACTTTCAGTAGTGGAAGACTGCTCCAACTAGTCTTGTCCCACTTCCTTTCTCTACACCAATTAGGCTTATTCCTGAATTCTCTCTCTCTCTCTCTCTCTCTCTTTTTTTTTTTTTTTTTTTTTTTTTTTAGGAATTGCAACATGCTTTGTATCTGGGTCAGAGTAATGAGTGCTAAAGTATAAGCATACAAAGTATAACTGGCAACTTCTATTGATGTCACTAGAAAGCCATGAAGTAGGACTTTCAGTATATTAAAATGAGTTGTCTTTTTGGTGTCTTTCCCTTTACACCAAAGAGCAAAGCTAAGCCTATGCTTTCACTGATTAAGCTATCAAATCAAAGTAGAAGTTCAAGTCTAACCAACTTTAATTTTTAAGGCATGGTGCATTATTGTTTCCAACTTCATTTTATCAACTATACAGTCAGCCCTCCAGATATGGGTATTCTGCATTCACAGATAAGGAGGGCCAGTTGGACTATACCATTTTATATAAGGGACTTGAACATCCATGGATTTTGGTATCCATGTGGGGATTATGGGACTAATCCCCTATGGGCACCAAGGTATGACATTTAATTTATGGTTTTGCCAACAAAAACACACAGTGTGAGAGTTGTGAGTTAAGTTTTATTTCAGGCAAAATGAGGACTATAGCTTGAGAGACAGCACCTCAGATAGCTCTGAGAAATTGCTCCAAAGAAGTAGAGGGGAAGGTCTAAAATATGTGATTTTGGTGAAGGGGAAGTACATGTAATCAAGCACATATTTTTTTGCGAAAGTTTCTGCTAGTCTCTTGTAGGTGACTGCTAGTCACGATAAACAGGTGTCACCATGAATGATTTTAGTGATTTTCTAGATATGAGGAGATACAAGAATTGGGCTCATAAAATCAGCTCCTAAAAATATCTATCTGAAGACCTGTCCTGCCAAAGGAGTTCAGGGCAGGACATTCAGTTAGTAATGGAGTGAAGACTGTAATCCACGGTCCCCTCTTCAGTCAGACTCTTCGCTTTTTATTTGTTTATTCATATATTTAATGTAAAATATATCTTTGTTATCTGAGAGAAGTTATCAAGTCTGAACCTGTGTTCCAAAGCAAGAAAGATACTTTTTATCCATTGGAATATTAGATGGTATATAGACTGAATCCAGTCTCAGTTCATTCTTATTTTGGAATAAATCACTGTCACCATTTCATCTACTTTTGAAAAACATCAAAAGTATCCAAGCTTCTTATAGTTTTGCATAGTTCCTGGTCATGGAGATAAAATCAGAAGTGTATTAAAAACTGTGGAGACTTGAAAGATGAGGGCCAACTTGATGGTGATCTGAGTTTCTTAATTTTGTCTGGGCTAACATAAAATCTTGTTTGGTTATGTAAAGGGTTATTTGATAAACTTTCAATGGGAAAAATATACATGACACTTACTGAGTTTTAATTACAACACCAGGAATATTAGAAATGAGGGAAAACCTTAGTCATCATCTAGTTCTAACTGCCAATTTTACATATGAGAAACTGACTGTTTCTTAGGGGAAATGCAGAGGCAATTTTTGCTTGGAATTGAAACTTAGACTAGATGAATTTTGAGGTTCCATTCAGTAAATTTTTTTGAAACTGAGGCCAAAGAAGTTAAAGAAATTGCCCAAGGTCACCTAGCTGACTGTGGGAAAGAGAGTCCAGAGTAGAATCCAGGTTTCCTGATTCCTTGTCCATCTATGATTCTTTACATACTTAAAGATATTTGAAACTCAACACAGTAAAGCACTCTGAGGAAACAACATAGCCCTGGCAATCACATATTTAAGTTTAATCACTTACTTATCTTTTAATTCCCAATGTGGTGAGTCACATAGTAAAATAACATTGGCATACTGCAATGGCATATAAGGAACTAATTAAAAGGGAAAGAAAATCATTCAGATGAACTTTGTGATTTCCTCTGAATCTTTTGACAGATATAACCTTGAATGCTGACCTGTTTGAATTCAGATATTCTCATGACAGTACATTTGGTGGATAAGACTTCAGTTCTAAGGTCATTTAAAATCTGTTAAGCTAAAAAACTATTCATTGAGACAGATTTTAGTGACGTTGCAGAAGAATTCAATTATAACTGCACACATTATTTGCTTGTAGTAAGTCTGGAACTTAAATTTGAGGGAGGGAGTGTTGGGATTAGAGGTAAGCTATTTTGAATAATTTTTTGTTTCACTTTATTCACTTCTTTTAAAAGGGGCTCATAATTCTTTTTTGTGGCAAAAATTGACTTGACAATATTAATCTGGGGAAATATTGTAATATTTTAAATGAAGTTAACTAATAGGTGATGGATAATCAGAGTAAATAACACTTGATTTTAATTTTTATTATTCTCATCTTATTAGTTTTTATTTTCTATAAAAAATCATACCTTTTATAAGCAAACCTGGTCCATTAGAAATGGTAAAGATAGTTGCATTTTAGAGTTAAGAGGTTTTCTGTGAGTTCTGTGTGATTTTTTTTTCTATAAATGTGAATTTTCCACTTCACTGTAACTTTTCTCTCTTAAGCTTAGAAATAACCATAGAGCTCCTTTAAAATGAATGATTTATTTTATATGACAGTTTGATTTAATGTATGGAGCATGCATACCTCTATATATGATGATTTCATTTATTTGAATATTATGGTTACATATATAGTAAGTTATTAAAATAAAATTTCCAATTTTCACTGTTTTTGCTCTGAAGTCAACTAGCATTTTATGCATCTGATGTTGTCTTCCTTTGAAAGAATATATAGTTAACACTTAAATGTGACTATCACTTTTATACATTGCCCTCATTTTGGGTGCTTCCAGATTATTTTTCTTTTTTGAATATGTAAAAAGATATATAAAATTAGGGCATGAATACAGGGTGTCTATCAGCTGTCTTTGGTCAAATTTTTATTGATATACAGAATTTTTAGAGTGTTTAAGACTTAATCTCATAAATGATTTCTTATTGTTATTAAATAATAAACAAAAGACTAAGAGATAGAGTTTTCAGTTCTAGATCCTCCCATATAGTCCTGTGACCTTGGGATGGACATCCTCCCACCTCTCTGTCTTTTCTTCATCTGTAAAATGAACCAGGTGTCCTGACTCTGCCTAATGTTGTGAAAGGCAGTAGAAATGTTTGAAATGATTATTCAAACAATAAGATTAAACGAAAGAGAGACAGAACAACTATTGGATTCTTAATTTTTTTGATGCTATGATGTTACCTGTAAATGAAAAACTTGCCTTCAGGGTATTTTTTTTTTTTTTTGACAATCGGATAAATATCACCTGTACTTTTCTACGACTTGGAGAAGTTGCAGTGAAATAGATTGTTGTTCCCTTTGATATATTTTTCAGTGTCTCCAAAGAATTGATAAGAGGTGGCTCCTAGATATGGGAGAAGCTGAAGACAACTAATAGCAATTGGGTTTTTATGCCCAATATGCTGGGCTTCCCTGGTGGCTCAGACGGTAAATAATCCACTTGCAATGCGAGATATCAGGTTCAATCCCTGAGTTGGGAAGATCCTCTGGATAAGGGAAAGGCAACCCACTCCAGTATTTTTGCCTAGAGAATTCCATGGACAGAGAAGCCTGGCAGACTACAGTCCATGGGGTCGCAAGAGTCAAACATGACTGAGTGACTTTCACTTTCACTCTACTTTCATCCCATTTAAGTATTTCCCAAGGAGATCCAACCAGTCCATTCTGAAGGAGATCAGCCCTGGGATTTCTTTGGAGGGAATGATGCTGAAGCTGAAACTCCAGTACTTTGGCCACCTCATGCGAAGAGTTGACTCATTGGAAAAGACTCTGATTCTGGTAGGGATTGTGGGCAGGAGGAGAAGGGGACAACAGAGGATGAGATGGCTGGATGGCATCACTGACTCGATGGACGTGAGTTTGAGTGAACTCCAGAAGTTGGTGATGGACAGGGAGGCCTGGCGTGCTGTGATTCATGGGGTCACAAAGAGTTGGACGTGACTGAGCAACTGAACTGAACTGAAACCCCAAGTATTACTGCTTCCATGTTATAGGTAAACAGATTTAGGTACAGAAAGCTGAAGTGTGTTGTTTAGATCTGTGTGGCTGCAATGTCTGGGCTCTTCCCATTATTCCATGCTTCTTCTATAGTCTCATGGAGACAATACTGAGAAGATTTGGAATTATGTCTTTCATTTTTTCTGTTGGCTCAAGATTTATACTGGGGAGATAGATAACATAGAGTCACGGAGTAGGTAGGCAAGTGCCTACCTGATATGATTTGCAAAGCAGTTGACAGGTGCCTGTCCACAAATATCATCTTCATTGACTCATCACGTTCACTTTCCCTGAGATTTTACCTCTAAATGATTGCTTTGTTTTGTTTATCTTTGCCAGTGGAGATGTTGGGAGGACTTCCAAATGCACACACCCTTGGGAGAGTTCATGTATTAAGTCTTTCATCATTTAATATCTTAGCAGCAGTGTGAAATTACAGAAAGAACTCAGATTTAGGAGCCAGGAAGACCTGGAACTGAATTCTGATTCCACATGCTAATTAGCTGTTTAACTTTCATGGGATAATTAATCTCTCAGAACTTCACTTTCTTCTTGAGTAAAACAATAATAATAATATATGCATATATATTAATTACAACATATTAAACATTTGGTGTGGGTAGTTGTGGTAGAGTGGGAAGAGCACTGGAATGGAAGTCAGGAGATTTGGTGTCCTGCCATGTTGGTTTTACTTGTGTAGGCAAATATTTATTGAGCATCCACTGTGTCATGCGCTGTGCTAGGTACTGAGGATACAACAGGGAATAATTTGAAGTTCCTGCTTTCTTATATCTGAAATTCCAGTTTGGTGCTAAGCTAACTATATCCATATCATACACATGTAGAAAAGGATTAATGTTCTTCACGTTTTAGAGATGGGAAACTAAGGGTTAAACGGTATCATAGTGAGCAAAGCAAACATACTCCCTAATGCTTATTGGAAAATCTCATGGACAGAGAAGCCTGGTGGGCTACAGTCCATGGGATTACAAAGAGTCAGGCACGACTGAGCGGCTAACACTTACTTACTTAATCCTCATTGACTTTATTGTCTAATGAAGTAGAAGTTAATTAGATAAATATAAGGTTAAAACCATTATAAGTCTTTAAAGGAAAAGTAGTTAGTGCTCTAAAAGCATGTAACAGAGGATGCACATCAGCTTCTCTAAGTGACATCTGAGCTGAGATCTAATAAATGAATAGGAACTAACCAGGTCGTTCTACATGTCATTATTCAGATGGACTTCCTTCAGCTCTTTTATGCCCTCTTTGTTGGCTGTTGCAAATGGTCACTTCTCTTAAGGCTCCTACTCAGCTATTGCACATTTATTCTCAAGAGGTGGATTTGGGTCCTATTTAACATAGAAAATAAGAGCCACCAGGTGTGTCTGAACCTCTCCTCCATCTACCTCATCATCTTTTATACATACATTGATTTGCATCTTCATCCATGCTTTTGTCTGAGGAAAAACTAGCCCTCTATCAATCCAAGTTCTATCTCTCTGCCTTTGTTTTAGATTCCATACCTTCCTATTGCTATTTCAGGGATCTTTTTTTATACAATTATCACCTTTCTCTTCTGTACTTTTAACCTTTTCCTCTCTGTGAGTTCTTTTCTTAGCAAGAAGGGGACAAAGACCATTTCTTGACCCTTCTTTGTACAACCGAACTTCAATAATGGGTCCACACATATAACTGCCTTAACCATGGTCACTGCTGCTGCTGCTGCTAAGTCGCTTCAGTCGTGTCCGACTCTGTGCAAGCCCACCAGGCTCCGCCATCCCTGGGATTCTCCAGGAAAGAACACTGGAGTGGGTTGCCATTTCCTTCTCCAATGCATGAAAGTGAAAAGTGAAAGTGAAGTCGCTCAGTTGTGTCTGACTAGTAGCGACCCCATGGACTGCAGCCTACCAAGCTCCTCTGTCCATGAGATTTTCTAGGCAAGAGTACTGGAGTGGCTTGCCATTGCCGTCTCTGACCATGATTACTAATTACTTCTTATTTCCAATTACAGCAGATGCATTTCAGTTCTTGTCTTGCTTGCCCCATGCCTTTCCTTCATTGACACATGAGGCTCTTGGCTGTTGAATGCTTTTTCAACGTTCAATCTTCTGCTTCACTAATGTCAATGATTATCAGTTTCTCCTGTCAGTACCATTTATTACTATCAGATTAAGTCCAAAGTCTTAACAGAACTCAGAAGGCATGCTTATGTATCAACTGTTCATGGAATTTCCCAGGTAAGAATACTGGAGTGGGTTGCCATTTCCTGCTGCAGGGGATCTTCCCAACCCAGGGATTGAACCCAAGTCTCTTGCATCTCCTGCATTGGAAAGCAGATTCTTTACCACTGCACCACTTGGGAATGTACCGGTATACTGCAGCCAAAGCAAACCACTTGCATAATAGATCCATGAATTCATTAAGATTTCTCACTTACTTGCTTTTGCTTCATCAATTACCATTGAAGAGAAATCCTTTCCTCAAATTCCCCAGGCACACACCTACTCCTTATCTATGAGGATGTTTAGATACATATTCCTGTAAGGACACTTACTTGACTCCACCACACCCAGAGTAGATTATGTGCCAGTCCTCTGTGCTCCTAAGTGCTTGCCTCTCTCTTGAAACTTACCACACCTTATTATAATCGGGGCTTTCCTGGTGGCTTAGTTGGTAAAGAATTCACCTGCAATGCAGGAGAATCAGGTTTGATCCCTGGGTTGGGAAGATCCCCTGGAGAATGGAACGGCTACCCACTCTAGTATTTTGACCTGCAGAATCCCATGGACAGAAGAGCCTGGCAGGCTAGGGTCCATGGGGTCACAAAGAGTCAGACATGACTAACTTTACTTCATTATAATTGAAGTTCAGTTAGTTCAGTTTGGTCGCTCAGTCGTGTCTGACTCTTTGTGACTTCATGGCCACATCAGGCCTTCCTGTCCATCACCAACTCCCGGAGTCTACTCAAACTCATGTCCATTGAGTCAGTGATGCCATACAACCATCTCATCCTTTGTCATCCCCTTCTTCTCCCACCTTCAATCTTTCCCAGCAGCAGGGTCTGTTCCAATGAGTCAGATTTTCCCATCAGGTAGCCAAAGTATGGGAGTTTCAGCTTCAGCATCAGTCCTTCCAGTGAATATTCAGAACTGATTTCCTTTAGGATGGACTGGTTGGATCTCTCCAAGGGACTCTCAAGAGTCTTCCCCAACACCACAGTTCAAAAGCATCAATTCTTCGGTGCTCAGCTTTCTTTATAGTCCAACTCTCACATCCATGTATGACTACTGGAAAAACCATAGCCTTGACTAGACAGACCTTTGTTGGCAAAGTAATGTCTCTGCTTTTGAATATGCTGTCTAGGTTGGTCATAAATTTTCTTCCAAGGAGCAAAAGTCTTTTAATTTCATGGCTGCAGTCACCATCTGCAGTGATTTTGGAGCCCCCCAAAATAAAGTCTGACACTGTTTCCAGTGTTTCCCCATCTATTTGCCATGAAGTGATGAGACCAGATGGCATGATCTTCGTTTTCTGAATGTTGAGCTTTAAGCCAACATTTTCACTCTCCTCTTTCACTTTCATCAAGAGGCTTTTTAGTTCTTCTTCACTTTCTGCCATAAAGGTGGTGTCATCTGCATATCTGAGGTTATTGATGTTTCTCCTGACAATCTTGATTCCAGCTTGTGTTTCCTCCAGCCCAGCATTTCTCATGATGGACTCTACATATAAGTTAAATGAGCAGGGTGACAATATACAGCCTTGATGTACTCTTTTCCCAATTATGAACCAGTCTGTTTTTCCATGTCCAGTTCTAACTGTTGCTTCCTGACCTGCATACAGATTTCTTAGGAGGCAAGTAAGGTGGTCTGGTATTCCCGTCTCTTTAAGAATTCTCCACAGTTTGTTGTGATCCATACAGTCAAAGGCTTGGGCATAATCAGTAAAGCAGAAATAGATGTTTGTCTAGAACTCTGTTGCTTTTTTGATGATCCAACAGATGTTGGCAATTTGATCTTTGGTTCCTCTGCCTTTTCTAAAACCAGCTTGAAAATCTGGAAGTTCACGGTTCATGTACTGTTGCAGCCTGGCTTAGAGAATTTTGAGCATTACTTTGCTAGTGTGTGAGATGAGTACAATTGTGTGGTAGTTTGAGCATTCTTTGCCATTGCCTTTCTTTGGGATTGGAATGAAAACTGACCTTTTCCAGTCCTGTGGCCACTGCTGAGTGTTCCAAATTTGCTGGCATATTGAGTGAAGCACTTTCACAGCATCATCTTTCAGGATTTGAAATAGCTCCACTGGAATTCCATCACCTCCACTAGCTTTTTTCGTAGTGATGCTTCCTAAGGCTCACTTGACTTTGCATTCCAGGATGTCTGGCTCTAGGTCAGTGATCACACCATTGTGGTTTTCTGGGTCATGAAGATCTTTTTTGTGTAGTTCGTCTGTGTATTCTTGCCACTTCTTCTTAATGTCTTCTGCTTCTGTTAGGTCCATACCATTTCTGTCCTTTTTTGTGCCTATCTTTGGATGAAAATTTACCTTTATATCTCTGATTTTCTTGAAGAGATCTCTAATCTTTCCCACTCTGTTGTTTTCCTCTATTTCGTTGCATTGATCACTGAGAAATGCTTTTTTTGTCTCTCCTTGCTCTTCTTTGGAACTCTGTATTCAAATGGGTATATCTTTACTTCTAATTGAAGTTAGCATCATGAAATAGTCCATAAATGTGTTTATGTAAGAAGTTTCACATTGAAATATGTTCAGTTCCCTTGTATGCAACATTCTGCCAGATAAATAAAATATGCAATTTCAGCCAATACTTAAACCTCCTACTGGCTCAAGCAAATATGCTGAAACCTTAGGAAACACCACACTACTAGGGAAGCCCTTTTGGTCACTAATCAGTAATTTTCTGTCAACTCTGTGATATAGTCTCTGATATACCATTTTGTCTCTGTCAAGTATGGTCATTTTTGGTTTGCTGCTGCTTCTTCTGTATCATGCTTAGGGGACTGGATGATTGCTGGGACTGAGTCCCCTGTGTCTAGAGCCCAGAATACTCATTACAATTTCTCTGAGCTTTTGCCCTTCCTTGGTTGCCACTATCGAATGTTGAGTTCTCCTGTTCTCCTTGCCACCTCTAAACCCTATCAGAGCCGTGACTTCTTTTTGTCTATAGTGTATGTCCCTTTCTTTCTTTAATATCCTAAAAGAAATTCTATCTGTCTTCCAGAGACCTGCATTGGTACCTCCAAGCATGATCTCTCCAGTGAGCTTGGGTTTTGGGAATACAGAAGCCATGAAGGAAAGTCTGTGTGGAAAACTTCAAATTTCAGTCCTGGAAACTGGGGATTAGGGATCTCCTTGGGTGAGGTAAAGAAGAATAAAAAGGCTCAACTATCTTCTTGAAATTGTAGGGAGAAGTGAAAAAACTTAGACCAAAATACAAATAATTATCCCAAAATATATTGGCAATACTTGTGTGTTTATGAGATTCTCCCTTCACTAAATTGTGAGTGCCTTTTAATATACTGCAGAATTTCATTCCCTAATATTTCAGCAGAGAGTACAGAGGAGACTTACAAAATTCAGTCTGGGAAGAGGGAGTGCAGAAAGCTTATAGAAGTTAAGTGCTATGCATGCCTACGTGTTCAGTTACTTCAGTCACTTCAGTCATGTCTGATTCTTTGTGACCCTATGGACCCTATGCAGCCCACCAGGCTCCTCTGTCCCATTGTTTTCTCCAAGCAAGAATACTGGAGTGGGTTGCCATGCTCTCCTCCAGGGGATCTTCTTGACCCAGGGATCAAACTTGTATCTCCTATATTGCTGGCAGATTCTTAAACAACTGAGCCACCTGGGAAGCCCAGAAGTTAAGTGCTACTTGAGCTAAATCTCAGTGACTAGGGGCAATCAATGATTAGGCTAGGTAAAACAGGATTGGTATAAGGGGACCGGCATAACCAACAGCTTAAAGATACAAGACTCTACTTTTCAAGATCTATAAGTAGGAGATGAGACTGAAAGTGTTAATAAAATCCGGATAATAAGAATTATTGATTACTATGTTAAAGAGTTTATCCGTCATTTTATGAGAGGCAATGCTGCATAGAGATTAAAGCACAAACTCTGAATGATACTTGCTTGCCTTTGAATCTGTCTCCATTCATTACTACCTATGGGACCTTGTGATAATCATTTAGCTTTTCTGTGCCACAGTTTCCTTATTGGTAAAACAGGATGACATCACTACCTATTTCATAATGCCGTGGTCAGGATTAAGTGAATTAATACAGTGAAGTGCTTATACAAGCACTGAGCACACTATAAGCAGTGTTGAATTGTAAGCCATTAAAAACTGACTGTAAAGTAAAATAATAAATAAATAAATATAAACTGACCTGTAGAGCAATGGGAAGCCAGTGAAGGAGTTTGAATGGATGTATTTGTGGTTTGAAAAGGTCACACTGGCTACAGCTTTGAAGATTGCTTGAATCTGACATATTGTATGGGGTAAAATATATCAGGATGTAACTGTACTTCATCAATCAAGGAATGGTGATGGTTAGGATTAGGGTCATGACAGTGAAGATGGAGTGATATGGATGGGTCACAAAGGTATAATAATTAGAGAAGGAGATCATGGTTGAAGATAAACGAAAGAAGGGAATCTAGGATTATTCCTATGTTTCTGGTTTAGGACACTACTTGGGAAGTCATACTGTCATTTGGTACTGGAAATAGAGAAAAGGAAATTGATGATAAGTTGCATCAGTGTTTTGAATATTTATAATCCCCATGTGTATTCACGTTCTTTGAAACAGAGACAACTGAACTACATCATCTGTGTTTTGAAATCATGTACTGAAGGGTTATTTGGATATTTTAAGAAAATCTTCATAAATGGAATTCATCAGTGTTCCAGGAAAGATATACTTCCTTCTCCATGCCTTTCTTTGATAAGTACAGGTTTGTTATTTATACAAGTTAAAAATATTGGTGACTTATGTAGAAGTATCAAGGCACTATGATAGAGCATGGAAACTTTGTTTTGGATCAGGAGTCTGTCAGTTTTCCAAAATTAGAGGGTCTCTGGAAATAACTAGTTCATAGTCAAATTCATATCGATTCATTCACTCAGCAGACATTTATTGCCTACTATGTGACAGGCCTCATACTAATACAAAAGCAGAAGCAGTTTCTGCTCTCGTGGACTTTACAATAACCAGAATTGATGGACCCTACTCAAACAGTCACAATTATAAATGTGTAATTTTAAATTCTAACTACTTTGAAGGAAAGTTTCCAGTGTCAGTGTTTTATGAATTAAAAGGATTGTTTCTAGAATCAGACTGATTAGGCTGGAATACTGCTTCTTCCTACTTAAGTAAGTAAATGTTAGTTGCTCAGTCATGCCCGACTCTTTGCGACCCCATGGACTGCAGCCCACCAGGCTCCTCTGTCCATGAGATTTTTCCAGGCAAGGGCACTGGAATGGGTTGTCATTTCCTTCTCCAGGGGATCTTCCCAACTGAGGGACTGAACCCGGGTCTCCTGCACCGCAGACAGATTTTTTATCGACTGAGCTACAAGGGAAGTGTACTTACTATCTTCCTACTTACTATCTATGTAATCTTGGATCAGTAATTTAACCCTTCTGTGTCTCATTTTCTCATGTAAAATGGAGAAAATAATATGAGTAGAAGTGAACTAGTTCAAGGGGGATAGAAAGAGACACAAATATTCCAGAAAGATGGAATAACAAGTGCACCGGCCCTGTAGTGAGAGCCCAGAGCACAATATAGAAGAATTTATAAAAGGCATCTGTAAAAGTAGTCAGATGTCACAATACTTAGGACCTTGAGAATCAAGTCAAATATTTTTATCTTTATTCCAAAAGGAAGCTGTGAAGAATTTTTAGTGAGGAAGTTGCATAATCATATTTACATTTGGAAAACAGAAGAAAGGCACTTAGCTTACAGTGTGGAAATAGGGTGGTGCCACAGTAAATTCAGGGACATGTATTAAGAAGTTATTGTAAGAGTCCAGGCAAATTATGATGATTTGAACTAGTATGGAAAGGAGACAGATTCAAGTAATTTCACAGGATGTTTGAAAAATGGACTAAATGATTATGGGTTAGATGTGAGATATAGATATTAGGTGTTTATTCTTTGATTACGTGTCAGTTCTTTGATTTCTGGTTTATACTGTTGAATAGATTCCACTGCCAGTCAGTGATATGGGACCACTACACCTTGACACCTTGAAACTACTACACATCTGGCAAAAGGACCCCTTTTCAGTTGGAAGATTGTGATTTTGATATTTTGCATTTGCGTTGTGTTTGAGACTTCTAAGTGTACAATTTTGAGAAAACGATTAGATATACAGGTCTGGTGCTCAGAACAGGAACAGTAACTTGAGTGAGAGATAAATGTTTGAAAGTCATTAGCATATAGATGGTAATGGAAGCTAGGGAGTGGATAAATTTTCCTAGGGAGAACATAGAGTCAAAGAGACGAGGGTTTCAAAGAACTTCATTTAATATTAGGATAAGTAAATTGTGAACCTTTATGAAATGAAAAGTGTAGCCAGAGAGGTAGAAGGAAAACTGGGACATTGCTGTGAGAAAAGCCAAGGGAACACCGTTTCAAGAAGGATGGTGGTCAACAGCTGAATTCCACTAAGATTGGGCTAAAAAAAGATTGATTGGATTCAGTCACATGAAGGCCACTAGTTATTCTTAGGGAAACCTGTTTCAGGAAAGTCATGGATTGGCAGAAGAAGCCGGTAGGAAATGGAGTGGTGAAGAGTGAGTGGGAGGTGTGAAACCAGCAAAGATAAACAACTCTTCCTAGAAATTTGACTGTGAAGAAGATGGGAGAATTAGAGCAGCAGGTGGAGACAAATATATGGGCAAGATAGTTTTTTTTTTTTTTTTTAAGTTTGGGGAGAAATAGGATATTTTAATGCTAATATATATGTTGAACTGATATTTATGTATTTGTACACACATCTCATGTATATTGAAGATATATGTAGTTGTTGTTCATCTGGTAAGTCGTGTCCGGCTCTTGGGACACCATGGACTGCAGCACATCAGGCTCCTCTGTCCTCCACTATCTCCTGGAATTTGCTCAAACTCATGTCCATTGAGTTGATGATGCCATCCAACCTCTGTCACCCCCTTCTTCTCCTGCCTGCAATCTTTCCCAGCATAAGAGTATTTTCCAATGAGTTAGATCTTCACATCATGTGGCCAAAGTATTGGAGCTTCAGCTTCAGCATCAGTCCTTCCAATGAATATTAGGGTTGACTTTTTTAGGAATAACTGGCTGGATCACCTTCCCTGTGGCTCAGCTGGTAAAGAATCTGCCTGCAATGGGGGAGACCTGGATTCAATACCTGGGTTGGGAAGATCCCCTAGATAAGGGAAAGGCTACCCACTCCAGTATTCTGGCCTAGAGAATTCCATGGACTGTATAGTATACTGGGTCGCAAAGAATCAGACATGACTCCTGCTGTCCAAGGGACTCTCAAGCATCTTCTCCAGCACCACAGTTTGAAAACATTAATTCTTCAGTGCTCAATCTTCTTTATGGTCCAAACTCACACCTGTACATGACTACTGGAAAAACCATAGTTTTAACTATATGGAACTTTGTTGCCAAAGTGATGTCTCTGCTTTTTAATATGCTGTCTAGGTTTGTCTTAACTTTTGTTCTAAGGAGCAATTGTCTTTTATTTTCATGGCTGCATCAAGTGTCCTCAGTGACTTTGGAGCCCAGGAAAATAAAATCTGTCATTGTTTCCACTTTTTCCCCATCCATTTGCCGTGAAATGATGGGACCAGCTGCCATGATCTTAGATTTTTGAATGCTGAATTTTAAACCAGCTTTTTCACTCCCCTCATTCACCTTCATCAAGAGGCTCTTTAGTTCTCTTCACTTTTCGCCATTAGAGTGGTGTCATCTGCATATCAGAAGTTGTTGATATTTCTCCCAGCAATCTTGATTCCAGCTAGTGATTCATCCAGCCTGGCATTTTGCATGATGAACTCTGCATATAAGGTAAATAAGCAGGGTGACTATACACAGCCTTGACGTATTTATTCCCCAATTATGAACCAGTTCATTATTCTATGTCCGGTTCTTACTGTTGCTTCTTGTCCTGCATACAGGTTTCTCAGCAGACAGGTAAGATGGTCTGGTATTCCCATTTCTTTAAGAATTTTCTACAATTTGTTGTGATCCACACAGTCAAAGGCTTTAAAGTTGTCAATGAAGTAGAAGATGTTTATTTGGAATTCCCTTGCTTTTTTGATGATCCACCAGATGTTGGCAATTTGATCTCTGGTTCCTCTGTCCTTTCTAAATCCAGCTTGAACATCTGAAAGTTATCAGGTCACTGTTGAAGCCTAGCTTGAAGGATTTTGAGCATTACCTTGCTAGCATGTGAAATGAGCTCAACAGTACAGTAGTTTGAACATTCTTTGGCATTGCTTTCCTTTGGGATTTGAATGACCTTTTCTAGTCCTGTGGCCACTGCTGAGTTTTCCAAATTTGTTGGCATACTGAGTGCAGCACTTTCACATCATCTTTCAGTATTTGAAATAGTTCAACTGGAATTTCATCACCTCCACTAGCTTTGTCCATAGTGATGCTTCCTAAGACCCACTTGACTTTGCACTCCAGGATATCTGGCTCTAGGTAGGTGACTAACCAACTTATCGTGGTTAACTGGGTCATTAAGACCTTTTTTTTGTACAGATCTTCTGTGTATTCTTGTCACCTCTTCTTAATCTCTTTTTTGTTGTTGTTGTTAGGCCTATACTGTTTCTGTCCTTATTGAGCCCATCTTTGCATGAAATGTTCCCTTGGTATCTCTAATTTTCTTGAAGAGATCTCTAGTCTTTCCCATTCTTTTGTTTCCCTCTATTTCTTTGCACTATTCACTTAAGGCTTTCTTATCTCTCCCTGCTATTCTCTGGAACTCTGCATTCAGTTGGGTTTGGATTTATCTTTCCCTTTCTTCTTTGCTTTTCACTTCTCTTCTTTTCTCAGCTATTTGTAAGACCTTCTCAGACAAACATTTTGCCTTCTTGCATTTCTTTTTCTTGGGGATGGTTTTGGTCATCACCTCCTGTACAATGTTATGAACCTCTGTCCATAGTTCTTCAATCACTCTGTCTACCAGATCTAATGTCATGAATTAGTTTGTCACCTCCACTGTGTAATTGTAAAGGATTTGATACCTGAATGGTCTAGTGGTTTTCCCTGCTTTCTTCATTTTAAGCCTGAATTTTGCAATAAGGAGCTGATGATATGAGCCATAGTCAGCTCCAAGTTTTGTTTTTGCTGTATAGAGTTTCTCCATCTTTGACTGCAAAAAATATAATCCATTTGATTTTGGTATTGACCATCTTGTGATGTTTATGTGTAGAGTGATCTCTTGTGTTGTTGGAAGAAGCTGTTTACTATGACCAATGTGTTCTCTTGACAAAACTCTTAGCCTTTGCCCTGCTTCATTTTGTACTCCAAAGCCAAACTTGCCTGTTACTCTGGGTATCTCTTGACTTCCTACTTTTGCATTCCAGTCCTGTATGATGAAAAGGACATCTTTATTTGGTGTTAGTTCTAGAAAGTCTTGTAGATCTTCACAGAACTGCTGAACATCAGCTTCTTTGGCATTAGTGGTTGTGACATAGACTTGGATTGTTGTGATGTTGAATGACTTGCCTTGGAAACTAACTGAGATCATTCTGTTGTTTTTGAGATTACCCAAGTACTGCATTTTGGACTCTGTTGTTGACTATGAGGACTATTCCATTTCTTCTAAGGGATTCTTGCCCACAGCCATAGATATAAAAATAGTCTTATTTAAATTCACCCACCCATAAATTTTAGTTCACTGATTCCTAAAATGTCTATGTTCATGCTTGCCATCTCCTGCTTGACCACGTCAAATTTCTCTGGATTCATGGACCTAACATTTTAGGTTCCAATGCAATATTCTTCTTTACAGCATCAGACTTTACTCTCATCACAGTTCAGTTCAGTCGCTCAGTCATATCCGATTCTTTGGGACCCCATGGACTGCAGCATGGCAGGCTTCCCTGTCCTTCACCAACTCCTGGAGCTTGTTCAAATTCATGTCCATTGAGTCTGTGATGCCATCCAACCATCTCATCCTCTGTCGTCCCCTTCTCTTTCTGCCTTCAATCGTTCCCAGCAGGAGCGTCTTTTCCAGTGAGTCAGTTCTTTTCTTCTCATCAAGTGGCAAAGTATTGGAGTTTCAGCTTCAGCATCAATCCTTCCAATGAATATTCGGGACTGATTTCCTTTAGGATGGACTGGTTGGATCTCCTTAATGTCCAAGAGACTCTCAAGAGTCTTCTCCAGCACCACAGTTCAAAAGCATCAATTCTTCATTGTTCAGCCTTCTTTATGGTTCAACTGTCACACCCATACATGACTACTAGAAAATCCATAGCTTTTAACTATACAGACCTTTGTTGGCAAAGTAATGTCTCTGGTTTTTAATATGCTGTCTAGATTGGTCATCACTTCCCTGTTGGCTCAGATGGTAAAGCGTCTGCCTACAGTGTGGGAGACCTGGGTTTGATCCCTGGGTCGGGAAGATCCTCTGGAGAAGGAATTGGCAACCCACTCCAGTACTCTTGCCTGGAAAAGCCCATGGACGTAGGAGCCTGGCAAGCTACAGTCCGTGGGGTCACAAGCAGTAGCACACGACTGAGTGAGTTCACTTTCTTTCTTTCTTTCACTTTCTAGGTTGGTCATACCTTTTCTCCAAGGAGCAAGCGTCTTTTAATTTCATGGTTGTAGTTACCATCTGCAGTGATTTTCAGTCAGTTCAGTTGCTCAGTCATGTCCAACTCTTTGCGACCCCATGAATCACAGCATGCCAGGCCTCCTGTGATTTTGGAACCCCCCAAAATAAAGTCTCTCACTGTTTCCATTGTTCCCCATCTATTTGCCATGAAGTGATGGGACCAGTTGCCATGATCTTAGTTTTCCTAGTACTGAGTTTTAAGCCAGCTTTTTCACTCTCCTCTTTCACTTTCATCAAGAGGCTCTTTAGTTCTTCACTTTCTGCCATAAGGATGGTGTCATCTGTGTACCTGAGGTTACTGAAATTTCTCCCGGCAATCTTGATTCCAGCTTGTGCTTCATCCAGCTGGGCATTTTGCATGATGTACTCTGCATATAAGTTAAATAAGCAGGGTGCCAATATTCAGCCTTAACATATTTCTTCTCCAATTATGAACCAGTCTGTTATTCCATGTCCAGCTCTAACTGTTGCTTCTTGACCTGTATACAGATTTCTCAGAAGGCAGATAAGGTGGTCTGGTATTCCTATCTCTTTAAGAATTTTCCACAGTTTGTTGTGATCCACACAAAGACTTTGGCATAGTCAATAAAGCAGAAGATATTTTTCTGGAATTCCCTTGCTTTTTCTATGATCCAACAGATGTTGGCAATTTGATCTCTGGTTCCTCTGCCTTTTCTAAATCCAGCTTGAACATTTGGAAATTTGTGGTTCATGTTCTGTTGAACCCTGGCTTGGAGAATTTTGAGCTTTACTTTGCTAGCATGTGAGTGCAGATGTGACATTGCCATTCTTTGGGATTGGAATGAAAACTGACCTTTTCCAGTTCTCTGGCCATTGCTGAGTGTTCCAAATTTGCTAACATATTGAGTGCAGCACTTTCACAGCATCATCTTTTAGGATTTAAAATAGCTCAACTGGAATTCCATCACTTCCACTAGGTTTGTTTGTAGTGATGCTTCCTAAGGCCCCCTTAACTTTGCATTCCAGGATCTGGCTCTAGGTGAGTGACCACACCATCATCGTTATCTGGGTCATGAAGATATTTTTGTATAGTTCTTCTGTGTATTCTTGTCACTTCTTCTTAATATCTTCTGCTTCTGTTAGGTCTGTACCATTTCTGCGCTTTATTGTGCCTGTCTTTGCATCAAATATTCACCACCAGGCACATCCATAGCAGAGCATCATTTCTGCTTTGGCCCAGCCTCTTCATTATTTCTGGAGCCATTTCTCTGCTCTTGCCCAATGGCTTATTGGACACTTACCCACATACAGGGCTCATCTTCTGGTGTCATATCCTTTGCCTTTTTATACTGTTCATGGGATTCTCGAGTCAAGAATACTGAAGTTGTTTGCCATCCCTTCTGTGAAGATATAGGAGAAAAGAAAATATTAAATTATAAAGACCCTGATAATGTGATCAAAGTTGGAGTCTGAAACACACAATGAACGGTTTTACCTTGGTAGGGAATATACTCTTTTCTTTTATAACAGTAGGGAAGGAAGAGAGGATATGGGGAAAATGTGGAATCAAGAAAATGAGGGAATCTCCATATAATAGTTTCAATTTTGTTTTTATTTATTTGTTAAAATTTTTATTAGAGTATAGTTGATTAACAATGTTGTGTTGGTATCAGGTGTACAGCAAAGCGTGTCAGTTATACATATACATATATTCACTTTTTAAGATTATTTTCCCATATAGATCATTATAGAGCATTGAGAAGGGTTCCCTGTGCTATCCAATAGGTCCTTATTCAATTTTGCTTTTAAAGAGACAAAGTCATGTGCTGAGATCAAGGGAGAGGAAATGAGAGGATGGAAGATATTGGAAGAAGTTTATAATTATTGTCAAGAATGGAATAAAGCTAAACAGAGGCATATAATAGTGTTTCTGAGCAGTATTGTGGGTTCCTTTAAAATTGAATATTATAACTTTATTGTGGAACTAATCTATTCTGAGACTTATTCTTTCAGCACTCATCTTCTCAGGTATGGGCCCAGAGAAAGCCTGAAGGTTGGACTCATTTTATTGGTTGGGATTTTCTTAGGAAGTTAGGACAAACAGGCAGAGGGGCAGTTTTAGTTTGAGAGTATGGGAGCTTATCTAGATTTAACAAAGAAAGGAAGAAGGCAAAGTCTGCCAAATGGATTTGGAAGAAAACAATCCAGTTGTTGCAAAGCTGAAAAATCACCACAGTGACAGTACTTAAAATGTAAGCTAGAGTGAAAAGGGATTATGGGAAAATCAGTTAACTTCTCTGGCCTGTTTTCTCATCTGCATATAAGCCATGGTGATAGATGGTGGAAGCCAAGTATGTTTTTGGTGTGTAAATTTATATGTACTGTTCATACTGTTCATGGGGTTCTCAAGGCAAGAATACTGAAGTGGCTTGTCATTCCCTTCTCCAGTGGACCACACTCTGTCAGACCTCTCCACCATGACCCGCCCATCTTGGGTTGCCCCACAGGCATGGCTTGGTTTCATTGAGTTAGACAAGGCTGTGGTCCTAGTGTGATTAGACTGACTAGTTTTCTTTGAGTATGGTTTCAGTATGTCTGCCCTCTGATGCCCTTTGCAACACCTACCTTCTTACTTGGGTTTCTCTTACCTTGGGCGTGGGGCATCTCTTCACTGCTGCTCCAGCAAAGGACAGCCGCTGCTCCTTACTTTGGACGGGGGGTATCTCCTTACTGCCGCCTTTCCTGACCTTCAACGTGGGATAGCTTCTCTAGGCCCTCCTGCACCTGCGCAGCCACCACTCCTCAGGATGCTCCTCCCAGCCACCGGCCCTGGCTTCGGGCGTGGGTGGCTCCTCCCAGCTGTCGCCCCTGGCCTTGGGCTCGGGGTGGCTCCTCAGGGTCACTGCCCTTGGCCTCGGGTGCGAGATGTCTCCTCCTGGCCGCCCCTGACCTTGGACGCGGGTAGCTCCTCTCGGCTGCCGCCCCTGACCTCGGACGCCGGGTGTCTCCTCCCAGCCGCCGCCCCTGACCTCGGACGCCGGGTAGCTCCTCTCGGCTGCCGCCCCCGACCTCGAACGCTTATTTAACTTATATGCCAAGTACATCATGAGATATGCTGGACTGGAAGAAACACAAGCTGGAATCAAGATTGCCAGGAGAAATATCAATAACCTCAGATATGCAGATGACACCACTCTTATGGAAGAAAGTGAAGAGGCGCTAAAAAGCCTCTTCATGAAAGTGAAAGAGGAGCGTGAAAAAGTTGGCTTAAAGCTCAACATTCAGAAAACGAAGATCATGGCATCTGGTCCCATCACTTCATGGCAAATAGATGGGGAAACAGTAGAAGCAGTGTCAGACTTTATTTTTGGGGGCTCCAAAATCACTGCAGATGGTGATTGCAGCCATGAAATTAAAAGACGCTTACTCCTTGGATGAAAAGCTATGACCAACCTAGATAGTATATTCAAAAGCAGAGACATTACTTTGCCGACTAGGGTCCGCCTAGTCAAGGCTATGGTTTCTCCTGTGGTCATGTATGGATGTGAGAGTTGGACTGTGAAGAAGGCTGAGTGCCAAAGAATTGATGCTTTTGAAGTGTGGTGTTGGAGAAGACTCTTGAGAGTCTCTTGGACTGCAAGGAGATCCAACCAGTCCATTCTGAAGGAGATCAACCCTGGGATTTCTTTGGAGGGAATGATGCTGAAGCTGAAACTCCAGTACTTGGGCCACCTCATGCGAAGAGTTGACTCATTGGAAAAGACTCTGATGCTGGGAGACATTGGGGGCAGGAGGAGAAGGGGACGACCGAAGATGAGATGGTTGTATGGCATCACAGACTCGATGGACTTGAGTCTGAGTGAACTCCGGGAGTTGGTGATGAGCAGGGAGGCCTGGTGTGCTGCAATTCATGGGGTCGCAAGGAGTCGGACACGGCTGAATGACTGAACTGAACTGAACTGAACTGAAATTTATATATATACACACACACACACACACACACACATATATATATATATATATAATTATTTTGTTAGTAAGTATCAAGAGAATTGGGGCTTCCTTGGTGGCTCACTGATAAAGAATCTGGCTGCCAGTGCAGGAGACCTGGGTTCACTCCCTTGGTCAGGAAGATTCCCTGGAGTAGGAAATGACAACCCACTCCAGTATTCTTGCCTGGAGAATTCCATGGAAAGAGGAGCCTGGTGGGTTACAGTCCATGGGGTTGCAAAGCACCAGATATGACTGAGTGACTAAACAACAACCAAGAGAATCAACAGGGCCTAGGGATTTCTGAAGAGCCAACTGCCCATTTCTAAGAAATGAAACAGGGTTGGAGGGTAGAAGGAATTGGTCATTCTAACTCTCCCATGGATGGCCCATCAAAGGAAGGCAAAGCCATTCTTTTCTAGGTTTGATTCTACTACAAATAGTTATTTTTTTCTAGGTATGTGTGATTACTCTCTGTCTTTGGAATCAGCCATTTTATTTATCTAGCATTTTGGCAGGAAGAACAGTGTACATTATTATTGGAATTAGTACTGATTCATTGAGAATTTGAACTTCAGGGCATTTTGAGAATAAACAAAGCATGTGGATGAGCTGTCAACATATGAAAAAGGTGAAACAGCATTGGACTAAAAATATGTGCATGCACCATCAGAACATCATTCAGAAAGCTGTGGCAACAGCAGCTCATGATGGAGGGGAGAGGGCTATGGTACCTGTTAAGTTTCTTATATTAGCAGAATCTCCAAATGGCCAGAGAGCATTCTCTGGCATTTATTTAGAACAGTAAGGACTTTGAAGGCCTCAAGGAGGAATACTGAACTGTTGTCACATTGTATTTTGTCACTGTGAAAAGTTTCTATTTCAGCATTTTGTGATTTATAATATTTATAGGTGGGATGGATCAGTATGATGTTTTCCCCAGATATCTGGTTGGAGACTCCAGCCAAGGGAAGTGCTACGTCATTTAAATGTTGCCCTTTGCATGAATGAACTGAGTGACATCTTGTTGCTTCCAAGTTTTTGCAGTTGTGAATAAAGCTGCTATAAATATTTGTATGCAGGTTTTTGTGTGCACATAAATTTTCAACTCCTTTTGGTAAATAACCAAGGAGCATGACTGCTGGATCATATGGTAATAATTTGTTTAGTTTTGTGCAAAATCGCCAAATTATCTTCCAAAGTGGCTGTACCATTTTGCATTCCTACCAGCAATGAATGAGTGTTCTTGTTGCTTCACAGCCTTATCAGCATTTATTATTGTCATCAGTGTCCTGAATTTTGGCCATTCTGATAAGTGTGTTTTGAGTTACTGTGTTGTTTGTTTTGTTTTTCTTTTTTGCTCTCCTTCAGTAAACTTGATGGCAGGGAACTCTGTGTCTAGGTCAATTGCATATCTGTAGCCTTGAGAGCAAAGATGAATGCTTAGGAAATGTCTGTGAAATGAAGATCTGGATGGATGCCTATGACCATGTCAGCATCAATAGAGCAATCAAAGGCACAGGCCATAAAAATAGACACTCTGAGGTTCTATTTTGGTGAGAAGACTCTGAAGTCATTTAGTAAACATTGTCTAACCCATGCTCAAAAGCAGCTATCAAAAACAGTGAGAAAATGGGTAAGTAGGCAGATTTACCACTTAAAATTATGAAGTGAATTTACAGCTTTTAAGCAGATAAAGAACCAGTCCTCTTAAAGCAGGAAATTCATTTTTATGAAGGGCAGTCAGCCCAGTGAAAAACAATAAGGGTCTGCCCACACACAAGTAAAAAAGAACTTTTTTGCCCACATACAAGTAAAAAAGAACTTTTTTGGTCATAAACACTTTTAAAAAGTAAACTTACAAGGTTACAAAACTGGCCTAATCTTCTAGTAATGCTTGGAAAACATTCTGAAGCCAAAGAATTAAGGAAAATATATTAAGAAAAGAGAATGTGCTGTGCATAGTCGCTTAGTTTGACTCTTTGCAACCAAATGGACTGTAGCCTGCCAGGCACCTCTGCCCATGGGGATTCTCCAGGCAGGAATTCTAGAGTGGGTTGCCATGCCCTCCTCCAGAGGATCTTGCCAACCCAGAGATCGAACCCAGGTCTCCTGCACTGCAGATGGATTCTTTACCATCTGAGCCACCAGGGAAGCCCAGGAATTTTTGAGTGGGTAGCTTATCCCTTCTCTAGGGGATCTTCCTGACCCAGGAATCGAACTGGGGTCTCCTACATTGCAGGCGGATTCTTTACTAGCTGAGCTACCAGGGAAGCCCCAAAGAGAGAATGCTATAGTCTTTTTAAAATAAGAACAGCCAGAAATTTAAAAAATATATATTTATTTCCACCTAATGGAAAAGAAAAAAACATCAATAAGAGAGGGAAAGAGGGAGAAAATAGAAAAAGAAGAATATAAGGAAAGAAGATGAGAGATCTGTGGGAGAAGAAACAAACAGCAAGAGTGTGAATGATGAAATAGGACCCTCTATGCTGAGTTTCAAATAGACTGCTAATCTAAGCCAGAATACAAATCTTCTTGCTTAAAGATTCGCACTTATTGGAACCCTTTGGGAGTTTGTATAGTTTTATTATTTGATCCCTTTGTTTCAAAGTTTTCAAAATACCATATAGGTTTTATGTTCCCTAGAACCAGAATTCTGATATGCCTTCATTCTGATCTTCAGTCATATTTCTAGACCAATAGCCAAATTTTTAAAGTGCCTTCACTGTTATGATATTAGATAAATATGGAAGTGAATGCATTCCACAGGATCATCATTTAAAAAAAAAAAGGAATTCTGATTCTGTTTTCTAAAGAAATGTTGTAAAATTCTTAATTTGGATCTATTTATTAGTAAGAGTTTCAGCTTTCTTCAGCTGCCAGTGTGTTACTCATCTTTACCGTCAAACTTGGAGTAACAGATTTTTGTTTGTTCTCATATGATCCTCTGAGACTCTTTAATATTTGAAAAATTAAAATCTTTCTTTGGGGGAAAACTCTTGATTATTCTGCCATAACAGATTATGTATTAACTTGTAGATTCAGTGGTTCGATACCTAGTTAGTCACTTGCTTATGTTTCCAGAAGGATTTCTTATATTGGTGACAATAAAGATGGTTGACAATAAAGATGGTTGGGGAGGGGGGATATTTTTGTTCTTGATGTACCCTGTTTTGAAACTAGAAATCTGTCCTGTGGCATGCAAAAGAAAGCAAATTATTTTTAAAAGAACCCCCCCCCCCAAAAAAATATAAAGTTGTTTCTTTAGTTGTTACTTTTGCTGCAGAAGACAAATTTAGAAGAAAAAGAATGAAATCCCAGATTGCACATAGATGGAAAGTAAAGATGTTCAATGGTCTGGAAAAATTGCAGGCTTTTAAAAATAATATTTCATTGGAAATGTGAGAAGATGCAGATACCTTAGCAAAACAATTTGAGCAGATGTGAAGTATTTGTTAAAATAATCACTGGTGAAACTAAACTGTGATCGTTTCTAATTGTCTCAGAAAAATGTTTTGCCTTAGTATGGTATGCTTTGATAAGGATCAATACAATCCTAAAATACTCTGACCTGCATCCTTAAAATAAGAACATTCACTGTTACTAAGCAGGTATGACCAAAACCCAAGTAACAACAGTATCAAGCCTTTATGTAAGATGTTCTCCATTCATGTCTTCAAAGGGAAGAAGTGAGTGACTTCCTCCTAGCAAGAGCACCTTATGTTCTTTCATTGCAAAAGTCTCAAGAGAATTAATTATCCATACTCATTGTCTCTAATTTTTACCCTTCCATTTTTTTCCTGAATCCACTTTAATCTGTTTTGCTCCAGACATTCCACTTGTTCCCTTATCAATGTTACCAGTTATCTTCAGTTTGCCAAACTTATTAGACCATTCTCAGGCCTCATCTTACTTGGCCTATTGACAGCTTTAAAAAAAAAAAATAAATTATTTTTAATTGAAGGATAATTGCTTTACAATATTGTGTTGGTTTCTGCCATACATCAACATGAATCAGCCTTAGGTATACATATGTCTCCTTCCTCTTGAACCTCCCTCCCACCTCCCACCCAATCCCACCCCTCTAGGTTGTCACAGAGCACCAGATTTGAGCTCCTTGCATCACAGAGCAAATTCCCACCAGCTATCTATTTTATGCATGGTAATGTATGTTTCCATGCTACTCTCAATGCATCCCACACTCTCCTTCCCCAGCTGTGTCCACAAGTCAGACTTACTGACAGCTTTTGACATTGTCTATCACTTTATCCTTGAAGCATTTTCCTTACTTGGTTTCTGAGACACCACAAATTTTGGGTTTCTTTCTCTTTTCCTTGGCCTCCCTTTAGTGCCTTTTGTTGGTACCTTCTCATCACTTTGGCCTCTATATATTGGAGGGTCCCATATATCTCAGTCCTTGCTCCTCTTCTCTTTATCTTATCTACACTCTATCCTGTGTGGGTGTGTGTGCTCAGTGGCTCAGTTGTGTCAGATTCTTTGCTACCCATGGGCTGTAGCCTGCCAGACTCCTTTGTCCATGGGATTTTTTTTCCAGCAAGAATACTGGAATGGGTTGTCATTTTCTCCTCCAGGAGATCTTCCTAACCTGGGGGCTGAACTTGCATCTTCTAGGTTGGCAGGCAGATCTTTACCACTGAACATCCAGGGAAGCCACACACTATACCTTAGGTGACTTTAATTAATCCTATGGCTTTAGATACTACATATATACTGATGACTAGAGACCTCAAGAAAATTAGAGATAGCAAGGGAAAATTTCATGCAAAGATGGGCACAATACAGGACAGAAATGGTATGGCTCTAACTGAAACAAAAGATATTAAGAAGAGGTGTGCAAGATTACACAGAATTTTACAAAAATGATCTTAATGACCCAGATAACCATGATGGTATAATCACTCACCTAGAGCCAGACATCCTGGAGTGCAAGTCAAGTGGGCCGTAGGAAGCATCACTACGAACAAAGCTAGTGGAGGTGATATGAACAAAGATGGTGTAGGTGTTGGAACTCCAGCTGAGATATTTCAAATTGTAAAAGATGATGCTGTGAAAGTGCTGCACTCAATATGCTAGCAAATTTGCAAAGCTCAGCAGTGGCCACAGGACTAGAAAAGGTCAGTTTTCATTACAACCTCAAAGAAAGGCAATGCCAAAGAATGTTCAAACTACTGCACAATTGTACTCATCTCACATGTTAGCAAAGTAATGCTCAAAATTCTCCAAGCCAAGCTCCAACAGTACACGAACCAAGAACTTCCAGATGTTCAAGCTGGATTTAGTAAAAGCAGAGGAACCAGAGAACAAATTGCCAACATCTGTTGGATCATAGAAGAAGCAAGAGAATTCCAGAAAAACATCTACTTATGCTTCAATGACTACTCTAAAGCTTTTGACTGTGTGAATCACAACAAACTGTGGAAAATTCTTAAAGAGATGTGAATACCAGACCACCTTACCTGCCTCCTCAGAAACCTGTATGCAGGTCAAGAAGCAACAGTGAGAACTGGACATGGAACAATGGACTGGTTCCAAATTGGGAAAGGAGTACATCAAGACTGTATGTTGTCACCCTGCTTATTTAACTTAGGTGCAGAGTACATAATGCAAAATACCGGGCTGGATGAATCATAAGCTGGAATCAAGATTGCAGGGAGAAATATCAGTAACCTCAGATATGCAGATGACACCAACCACCCTTATGGCAGAAAGTGAAGAGGAACTAAGAACCTCTTGATGAAGGTGAAAGAGGAGAGTGAAAAAGCTGTCTCAAAACTGAGCATTCAAAAAACGAAGATTATGGCATCTGGTCCCATCAATTCATGGCAAATAGATGAGGAAACAAAGGAAACCGTGACAGACTTTGTTTTCTTGGGCTCCAAAATCACTGCAGTTGGTGACTTCAGCCATGAAATTAGAAAATGCTTGCTCCTTGGAAGAAAATCTATGACAAACCTAGACAGCATATTAAATAGCAGAGACATTAGTTTGCTGACAAATGTCTGTATAATTAAAGCTATGGTTTTTCTACTAGTCATTTATGAGTGTGAGAGTTGAACCATAAAGAAGGCTGAGCACTGAAGAATTGATGCTTTTGAACTGAGGTGTTGGAGAAGACTCTTGAGAGTCCCTTGGACTGAAAGGAGATCAAACCAGTCAATCCTATAGGAAATCAGTCCTGATTATTCATTGGAAGAACTGATGCTGAACCTGAAGCTCCAATAATTTGGCCACCTGATGCAAAGAACCTACTCATTGGGAAAGACCCTGATGCTGGGAAAGATTAAAGGCAGGAGGAAAAGGAGGCAACAGAAGACAAGGTGGTTGGATGGTATCACTGACTCAATGGACATGAGATTGAGCAAGCTCTGGGTATTGGTAATGGACAGGGAAGCCTGGCGTGCTGCAGTCCATGGGGTCGTAAAGAGCTGGACACCACTGAGTGACTGAACAACAGCAACAACATGTATTGGTGACTCTCAAAAATATATCTATAGCTCCAATCTTTCCCCTAATTTCCAGAACCAAGTCCAACTGCCTACTCACCTTCTCCCTTTAGATGTTTAATTGATCTGGTGGTGGTGAAAGTCACCCAGCTGTGTCCAACTCTTTATGACTCCATGGGCTATACAGTCCATGGAATTCTCCAGGCCAGAATACTGGAGTGGGTAGTCTTTCTCTTCTCCAGGAGATCTTCCCAACCCAGGGATTCAACCCAGGTCTCCCGCATTACAGGCCGATTCTTTACCAGCTGAGCCAAGAATTCTCCAGGCCAGAATACTGGAATGGGTAGCCTTTCTCTTCTCCAGGAGATCTTCCCAACCCAGGGTTTCAACCCAGGTCTCCCACATTACAGGCAGATTCTTTACCAGCTGAGCCACAAGGGAAGCCCAAGAATTCTGGATTGGGTAGCCTATCCCATCTCCAGCAGATCTTCTTGACCCAGGGATCAAATTGGGGTCCCCTGCATTGCAGGTGGATTCTTTACCAACTGAGCTATCAGGAAGCCATAAGATGTTTTGTTAGGCAGCTCAAACTGAACCATGTAAAACTGAACCTTTGTCCATCATCCTCATGCCCCACAAACAATTATCTAGTTTCCCATTACAAAAATAGAGGAATCATCCTCTGATACTCCACAGTCAATGGATCAGTAAAATCCTATCAGCTTCTCCACTGCTGGCAAATTGGTGCAAGTCACCGTCAGCTCTAGCCTGGTTTATTGCTTCTACCCTTCCCTTCCATATAGAGTAGACTTTTCAACTATAATGGACATCATCTCACTCTACTCACAGCTATCCAACTGCTTCCCATTTTACTAAGTATAAATAGGAAATTCAGTACCATTGCCCACAGTCAGCCTATCTTTGTGAGATTGTCTAACTATCTGTTTCCTATCCTACCAGTCTTGCTAGAACTACTAAGCTGATTCCCTCCCTAGGGCTTCTGAATGTGCTATTCCTTCAACATGGGTTCCATCCCTGGTCTGGGAAGATTTCATAGAGTAGGAAATGGCCAAGCACTCCAGTATTCTTGCCTGGAGAATCCCATGGACAGATGAGCCTGGTAGGCTATAATCCATGAGGTCACAGTGTCAGACAAGAGTTAGTGACTAAACAACAACATTTCTTCTCCCTGAAAGTTTCTTTCCCTGTATTTTCACCTGGTTCAGACCCTCACTTCACTGAGGTCCTTAATGTTATTTTTTTTAGAGAGGCATTTCCTGATCACCCTATATAAAATGAACTCTCTTTCATATTATCCTGCTTTATTTTTATGAAAGTTATAATTATCAGATACGTTTATTGTCTGTCTCCCACTCCAGAAAGTTAGTTCTGAGAAAGCAGGTTCTTTGTTTTGTGCACTGCTGTTAACTCCAGCGGCTGGAACAAATCCTGGTATGTAGTAGGCTTCCAGAAATAATTGATGAATAATGAATACATGCTAGAAATATTTTTGTCTTCTTAACATTCTTTCTGTTACTGATGGCATGACATATTACATAATGCCATATTTTCATATATTTACATGCTCATGAAAGACATATATTTTACTGTTATGAAAGATTATTTCCATCTTATAAAATTTATTTCAGATTTTAAATGTATTTCTAATAGCTTTTAGGTTACACTCACTTTTTATTCTTCTCCTTAAATATGTGTCATCCAAATTTAACCCTTTTGAAATTGCTGACAACTCATAATTTTATGGAAGAGATGATAGTCATTTTTGCTTTATAATTATTAATACAAAATATTTTCAGTTTTGGATTTTGAAATCCTAGGTAAAATGGTTAATATTTTTTGTTGTTATCTTTTTAAAATTGATTTATTTTTTATTGAAGGATAATTGCTTTCAGAAATAAAATGTCTACACTTTTTAAATTTTAATTGAAGGCTAATTACTTTTAAAAATTGTGGTGGTTTTTGACATACATTCACATGAATCAGCCATGGGTGTACATGTGTTCCCCATCCTGAACCCCACCTCCCACTTCCCTCCCCATCCCATCCCTCAGGGTCATCCCAGTTCACCAGCCCTGAGCATCCTGTCTCATGCATTGAACCAGTACTGGCGATCTATTTCACATATAATAATATACATGTTCCAGTGCTATTTTCTCAAACCATCCCACCCTTGCCTCTCCCACAGAGTCCAAAAGTCTGTTCTTTACGTCTCTGTCTCTTTTGCTGTATTGCGTATAGGGTCATCATTACCATCTTTCTAAATTCCACATATATGCGCTAAGATCTGATAGACAGAGTGCCTGATGACCTATGGATGAAGGTTTGTGACACTGTACAGGAGACAGGAATCAGACCATCCCCAAGAAAAAGAAATACAAAAAAGCAAAATGGCTGTCTGAGGAGGCCTTACAAATAGCTGTGAAAAGAAGAGAAGCAAAAAGCAAAGGAGAAAAGGAAAGAAATACCCATTTGAATGCAGAGTTCCAAAGAAGAGCAAGGAGAGATAAGAAAGCTTTCCTCAGTAATCAATGAAAAGAAATAGAGGAAAACAATAGAGTGGGAAAGATTAGAGATCTCTTCAAGAAATTTAGAGTTACTAAGGGAATATTTTATGCAAAGATGGGTTCAATAAAGGACAGAAATGAAATGGACCTAACAGAAACTGAAGATATTAAGAAGAGGTGGCAAGAATACACAGAAGAACTATACAAAAAAGATCTTCATGACCCAGATAATCACGATGGTATGATGACTCCCCTAGAGCCAGACATCCTGGAATGTGAAGTCAAGTGGGCCTTAGAAGTATCACTACAAACAAAGCTAGTGGAGGTGATGGAACTCCAGTTGAGCTATTTCAAATCCTGAAAGATGATGCTGTGAAAGTGCTGCACTCAATATGCCAGTGAATTTGGAAAACTCAGCAGTGGCCACAGGACTGGAAAAGGTCAGAATTTCATTCCATTGCCAAAGAAAGACAATGCCAAAGAATGCTCAAACTACCGCACAATTGTACTCATCTCACACACTAGCAAAGTAATGCTCAAAATTCTCTAAGCCAGGCTTCAGGAATAATGAACAATGAACTTCCAGATGTTCAAGCTGGATTTAGAAAATACAGAGGAACCAGAGATCAAATTGCCAACATCCGATGGATCATTAAAAAAGCAAGAGAGTTCCAGAAAAACACCTATTTCTGCTTTATTGATTATGCCAACGCCTTTGACTGTGTGGATCACAATAAACTGTGGAAAAATCTGAAACAGATAGGAATACCAGACCACCTGACCTGGCTCTTGAGAAATCTGTATGCAGGTCAGGAAGCAACAGTTAGAACTGGACATGGAACAACAGACTGGTTCCAAATAGGAAAAGGAGTACATCAAGGCTGTATATTGTCATCCTGCTTATTTAACTTATATGTAGAGTCCATCATGAGAAACTTTGGGTTGGATGAAGCACAAGTTGGAATCAAGATTGCTGGGAGAAATATCAATAACCTCACATATGCAGATGACACCACCCTTATGGCCGAAAGCGACTGAACTAAACTGAACTGAACTGAAGAGAAACTAAAAAGCCTCTTGATGAAAGTGAAAGAGGAGAGTGGAAAAGTTGGTTTAAAGCTCAACATTCAGAAAACTAAGATCATGGCATCTGGTCCCATCACTTCATGGCAAATAGATGGGGAAACAGTGTCTGACTTTATTTTTCTGGGCTCCAAAATCACTGCAGATGGTGACTGCAGCCATGAAACTAAAAGACGCTTACTCCTTGGAAGGAAAGTTATGACCAACCTGGATAGCATGTTAAAAAGCAGAGACATTACTTTGCCAACAAAGGTCCATCTAGTCAAGGCTAGGTTCTTCCAGTAGTCATGTATGGATGTCACAGTCCAACTATAAAGAGGGCTGAGTGCAGAAGAATTGATGCTTTTGGACTGCGGTGTTGGAGAAGACTCTTGAGAGTCCCTCGGACTGCAAGGAGATCCAACCAGTCCATTCTGAAGGAGATCAACCCTGGGATTTCTTTGGAAGGAATGATGCTAAAGCTGAAGCTTCAGTACTTTGGCCACCTCATGCGAAGAGTTGACTTGCTGGGGTCCAGCCCCAGTGGATCCAGGGTGATTCGAAGGTGGGGACGGAGTCGGCATCCTGGAAAAAAACTTATTTAATTACAGATATAGAGGGAGATTAGAAACAGATAGTGTAGTAGGAAGATTAGTGGAGAAAAGAGGCTGAACAACTGGTTTACATGGAATACCAATCACCACCTACATAGGCAACAGGCGTCTTTCATTCTCCCAAAGGAGAGGAGGCACTGAGGCCTCCCCGGTCTGATCTCAGAAGCCCAGGCAGAATTAGCAGGCTTGATGAGTACCCACATTTCAGAAGGTAATTCAGCCAGGAAAGCGGAGAGCAAGAAAGAAATGACACGGGGGAATCAGTCTTTCCAGAAACTGATCCGATTTCTTTATTTTTCAGGTTTGTTTATATACCTTTTTGTTATATATAGGGATGAATACAGAGTCACGCTGGGGCCAGCAGACCTGACCCTTGTCACAATCAGGTGCTTCATATAAAATTATACAAAGGTCTTATGAGTTTCATCATCTTCTGGCCATGAGGTCTGCTGACATTTTATGGCCCTTTCTGATACTGGTCAGTTAACCAGAAAACTTATTTTTCCAGGGGTGATTTTTTCTTAAATCAGGCGCCACCCTCCAAATAAAGTTGCATTCCTATAGGGTGAGGGTGTAGTGAGTTACAATCAAGAAAGGAATTTACTTAACCTAAGGTTTAACATGATTAATCTTAAAGTTTAATACTTATTTCTCCTATATGCTAGTTATATTCATTATAAGGACAGGAATATTGAGATTTAGCAGGAAATATTGGCTCAACAAATGTAAACCCTTCACCAATGTTCCCCTTAAGATCTATTTTGTCTTAAGATAGTGATAAAGTTACATTTTTGCATAGCAAGGACACAGTGATTTATAACAAAGTACAGTGGTCTATAATAAAAGAGAAGATTCATTAACTCAAAAAGTCTAGTATTGCTAACATAAAAAAACTACTATATTTCCTTTTCTATATTCCAAATACATTGATTAATATATTCCCAGGTGCTTAAGGATATGGAGGCCTGATGGCAATCATTGACTCATCAATGAAAAAAGCCCTATGCTAATACTCCAAACTCTCTGTGCTGTTTATGGCTGAGAGGCTGTCACATAAGCTAGTCTGTCAGCAGAGAGGTTTGACCTGAGACATCCTTGTCACACCCAGGGCAGGGAATTAGCAGTAATTATTGGCAGGACAAATGAAAAAACCCTTCACCAATATAATTCCTAATCAACCTACTAATACTATACTAATGATCTTCTAACTTCTCAAAAGAGTCTGTATTTAGAAAGTTTTAAAACATCCCGTGCCTCTCACAGTTGGGAGGCTGTAAACAATCACATGCGGCCGGACGAGCCTGATCAGGCAGGCCAGAGAACCTCCAGAGTTTGTAAGTTGAAACACTCTTGTCACGCCCAGGAATTTTTATTAACTGGAGCTGCAGGTTAACTCCTTCTCTGAGAGAAATGGTTATGGGGGAGAGCTCCCCATAAAGTACTCTGGTTTTGGGGTAGATGCTCAGGAACACAGGGTTTCCTGAGGCTTGATCACGCCTTTGCGTATGCCAAGCTTCCTTCCTCATGACCTTTGCCATGGGCAGAGTTCCTCACGACGACTCCCAACATTGACTCATTGGAAAAGACTCTAATGCTGGGAGGGATTAGGGGCAGGAGGAGAAGGGGACGACCGAGGATGAGATGGCTGGATGGCATCACGGACTCGATGGACCTGAGTCTGGGTGAACTCTGGGAGATGGTGATGGACAGGGAGGCCTGGCATGCTGCAATTCATGGGGTCCCAAAGAGTCGGACACAACTGAGCGACTGAACTGAACTAACACTGTTCTCCATAGTGGCTGTACTAGTTTGCATTCCCACCAATAGTGTAAGAGGGTATCCTTTTCTCCACACCCTCTCCAGCATTTGTTATTTGTAGACTTTTGGATAGCAGCCATTCTCACCAGTGTGAGATGGTACCTCATTGTGGTTTTGATTTGCATTTCTCTGGTAATGAGTGATGTTGAGCATCTTTTCATGAGTTTGTTAGCTATCTGTAGGTCTTCTTTGGAGAAATGTCTGTTTAGTTGTTTGGGCCATTTTTTGATTAGGTTGCTTAGTTTTCTGGAATTTAGCTGCAGGAGCTGCTTGTATATTTTTGAGATTAATTCTTTGTCAGTTGCTTCATTTGCTATTATTTTCTCCCATTCTGAAGGCTGTCTTTTCACCTTGCTTATAGTTTTCTTCTTTGTGCAAAAGCTTTGAAGTTTAATTGGGTCCCATTTGTTTAGTTTTGCTTTTATTTCCATTACTCTTGGAGGTGGAACACAGATCATTCTGCTATGATTTACCTCAGAGAGTGTTTTGCCTATGTTTTCCTCTAGAAGTTTAATAGTTTCTGTTCTTACATTTAGATCTTTAATTCATTTTGAGTTTATTTTTGTGTATGGTGTTAGAAAGTGTTCTAGTTTCACTCTTTTAGAGGTGGTTGACCAGTTTTCCCAGCACCCCTTGTTAAAGAGATTGTCTTTTCTCAATTGTATATTCTTGCATCCTTTGTCAAAGATAAGGTGTTCATCAGTTCAGTTCAGTTCAGTTCAGTCGCTCAGTCATGCCCGACTCTTTGCTACCCCATGAATCGCAGCCCGCCAGGCCTCCCTGTCCATCACCAACTCCCGGAGTTCACTCAAACTCACGTCCATCAAGTCAGTGATGCCATACAGCCATTTCATCCTCTGTCGTCCCCTTCTCCTCCTGCCCCCAATCCCTCCCAGCATCAGAGTCTTTTCCAATGAGTCAACTCTTCGCATGAGGTGGCCAAAGTATTGGAGTTTCAGCTTTAGCATCATTCCTTCCAAAGAATACCCAGGGCTGATCTCCTTCAGAATGGACTGGTTGGATCTCCTTGCAGTCCAAGGGACTCTCAAGAGTCTTCTCCAACACCACACTTCAAAAGCATCAATTCTTCGGCACTCAGCTTTCTTCATAGTCCAACTCTCATATTCATACATGACTACTGGAAAAACCATAGTCTTGACAAGACGGACCTATGTTGGCAAAGTAATGTCTCTGCTTTTGAATATACTATCTAGGTTGGTCATAACTTTCCTTCCAATAAGTAAGCGTCTTTTAATTTCATGGCTGCAATCACCATCTGCAGTGATTTTGGAGCCCCCCAAAATAAAGTCTGACACTGTTTCCACTGTTTCCCCATCTATTTCCCATGAAGTGATGGGACCAGATGCCATGATCTTCATTTTCTGAATGTTGAGCTTTAAGCCAACTTTTTCACTCTCCTCTTTCAGTTTCATCAAGAGGCTTTTTAGTTCCTCTTCACTTTCTGCCATAAGAGTGGTGTCATCTTCATATCTGAGGTTATTGATATTTCTCCCGGCAATCTTGATTCTAGCTTGTGCTTCTGCCAGCCCAGCGTTTCTCATGATGTATTCTGCATAGAAGTTAAATAAGCAGGGTGACAATATACAGCCTTGACGTGCTCCTTTTCCTATTTGGAACCAGTCTGTTGTTCCATGTCCAGTTCTAACTATTGCTTCCTGACCTGCATACAGGTTTCTCAGGAGGCAGGTCAGGTGGTCTGGTATTCCCATCTCTTTCAGAATTTTCCACAGTTTATTGTGATCCACACAATCAAAGGTGTTCATAGGTGTGTGGATTTTTCTCTGGGCTTTCTATTTTGTTCCATCCATGTATGTTTCCATCTTTGTGTCAGTACCATACTGTCTTGATGAGTGTAACTTTGTAGTGTAGCCTGAATTCAGCCAGATTGATTCCTTCAGTTCCATTCTTCTTTCTCAGGATTATTTTAGCTATTCGAGGCTTTTTGTATTTCCATAGAAATTTTGAAATTATTTGTTCTAGTTCTCTGAAAAATAACACTGGTAGCTTAATGGGGATTGCATTGAATCTATAGATTGCTTTGGGTAGTATATGCATTTTCACTATATTGATTCTTCTGATCCATGAACATGGTATATTTCTCCATCTATATGTGTCATCTTTGATTTCTTTCATCAGTGTTTTTTAAATTTTTTATATATAGGTCTTTTGTTCTTTAGGTAGATTTATTCCTAAGTATTTTATTCTTTTCATTGCAATGGTGAATGGAATTGTTTCCTTAATTTCTACTTCTGTTTTCTTATTGTTAGTGTATAGGAATGCAAGGGATTTCTGTGTGTTAATTATATATCCTGCAACTTCATTGGTTAGCTCTAGTAATTTTCTGGTGGAGTCTTTAGGGTTTTCTAAGTATAAGATCATATCATGTGCAAACAGTGAGAGTTTTACTTCTTTTCCAATCTGGATTCCTTTGATTTCTTTTTCTTCTCTGATTGCTCTGGCTAAAACTTCCAAAACTATGTTGAATAGTACTGGTGAGAGTTGGGATCCTTGTTTTCTTCCTGACTTGAGGGGAAATGCTTTCAATTTTCACCATTGAGGGTTTATCATATATGGCTTTTATTATGTTGAGTTATGTTCCTTCTATGCCTTCTTTCTGGAGGGTTTTTTTTTTTTTTGGTCATAAATGGATGTTGAATTTTGTCAAAGGCGTTCTCTGCATCTATTTTGGTAATCATATGGATTTTATCTTTCAATTTGTTAATGTGGTGTATCACATTGATTGATTTGTGGATATTGAAGAATCCTTGCATCCATGGGATAAAAGCCCACTTGGTCATAATGTATCATCTTTTTAATATGTTGTTGGATTCTGATAGCTAGAATTTTGTTAAGGTGTTTTGTGTCTATGTTCATCAGTGATATTGGCCGGTAGTTTTCTTTTTTTTCTGGCATCTTTGTCAGGTTTTGGTATTAGGGTGCTGATAGCCTCATAGAATGAGTTTGGAATTTGACCTTCCTCTGAAATTTTCTTGAGAAATTTCAGTAGGATAGGTGTTACCTCTCTCTAAATTTATGGTAGAATTCAGCTGTGAAGCCATCTGGTCCCGGGCTTTTGTTTGTTGGAAGATTTCTGATTACAGTTTCAATTTCTGTGCTTGTGATGGGTCTGTTAAGATTTTCTATTTCTTCTGGTTCAGTTTTGGAAAGTTATACTCTTTTTAAGAATTTGTCCACTTCTTCCAAGTTGTCCATTTTATTGGCAGAAGTTGCTGATAGTAGTCTCTATGATCCTTTGTATTTCTGTGTTGTCTGTTGTGATTTCTCCATTTTCATTTCTAATTTTGTTGGTTTGATTCTTCTCCTTTTTTTTCTTGATGAATCTGGCTAATGGTTTGTCTATTTTATTTATCTTCTCAAAGAACCATCTTTTGGCTTTGTGATTTTTGCTATGGTCTCTTTTGTTTCTTTTGCACTTATTTCTACCCTACTTTTTATGATTTCTTTCCTTCTACTAACCCTGGGTTGCTTCATTTTTTCTTTTCTAGTTGCTTTAGGTGGAGAGTTAGATTATTTATTTGATTTTTCTCCTGTTTCTTGGGGTAGGCTTGTATGGCTATGAACCTTCCCCTTAGCAATGCTTTTAGTGAATCCCATAGGTTTTGTGGTTTTTCCAGTGGTCATGTATGGATGCGAGAGTTGGACTGTGAAGAAAGCTGAGAGCCGAAGAATTGATGCTTTTGAACTGCATCTATTTAGGTAATCATATGGATTTTATCTTTCAATTTGTTAATGTGGTGTATCACATTGATTGATTGATTTGTGGATATTGAAGAATCCTTGCATCCATGGGATAAAAGGTGTTGGAGAAGACTTGAAAGTCCCTTGGACTAAAAGGAGATCCAACCAGTCCATTCTAAAGGAGATTGGTCCTGGGTGTTCTTTGGAAGGAATGATGCTAAAGCTGAAACTCCAGTACTTTGGCCACCTCATGTGAAGAGTTGACTCATTGGAAAAGACTCTGATGCAGGGAGGGATTGAGGGTAGGAGGACAAGGGGACGACAGAGGATGAGATGGCCAGATGGCATCACCGACTCGATGGACGTGAGTTTGAGTGAACTCTGGGAGTTGGTGATGGACAAGGAGGCCTGGCGTGCTGCAATTCATGGGGTCACAAAGAGTCAGACACGACTGAGTGACTGATCTGAATCTGAATAGGTTGTTGGGTTTTGTGTTTTCATTTTCATTTGTTTCTATGCATATTTTGATTTCTTCTGTGATTTGTTGGTTATTCAGAAATGTGTTGTTTAGCCTTCATATGTTTGTATTTTTAATAGCTTTTTTACCCTGTAGTTGTCATCTAATCTTACTGTATTGTGATCAGAAAATATGCTTTAGATGATTTCAATTTTTTTTTAAATTTACCAAGGCTAGATTTATGGCCCAGGATGTGATCTATCCTGGAGAAGGTTCTGTGTACACTTGAGAAAAAGGTGAAATTCATTGTTTTAGGTTGAAATGTCTTATAGATATCAATTAGATCTATCTGGTCCATTGTATCATTTAAAGTTTGTTTTTCCTTGCTAATTTTCTGTTTAGTTGATCTATCCATAGGTGTGAGTGGGCTGTTAAAGTCTCTCACTATTATTGTGTTATTGTTAATTTCCCCTTTCATACTTGTTAGCATTTGTCTTACATATTGTGGTGCTCCCATGTTGGGTGCATATATATTTATAATTGTTACATCTTCTTCTTGGATTGATCCTTTGATCATTATGTAGTGTCTTTCTTTGTCTCTTTTCATGGCCTTTATTTCAAAGTCTGTTTTATCTGATATGAGTATTGCTATTCCTGCTTTCCTTTGGTCTCCATTTGTGTGAAATACCTTTTTCCAGCCCTTCACTTTCAGTCCGTATGTGTCCCTTGTTTTGAGGTGGGTCTTTTAGACAACATACATAGGGGTCTTGTTTTTGTATCCATTCAGCCAGTCTTTGTCTTTTGGTTGGGGTATTCAACCCATTTACATTTAAGGTAATTATTGATAAGTATGATCCTGTTGCCATTTACTTTGTTGTTTTGAGTTTGAGTTTGAGTTTATACACAGAAAAGGTGAATAAACCTCTTTCCTGTCGAGAGAAGACCCTTTAGCATTTGTTTTAGAGCTGGTTTGGTGGTGCTGAATTCTCTCAGCTTTTGCTTGTCTGTAAAGCTTTTGATTTCTGCTTCATATTTGAATGAGAGCCTTAGTGGGTACAGTAATCTGGGTTGTAGCTTTTTCTCTTTCATCACTTTAAGTGTGTCCTTCCATTCCCTTCTGGCTTGAAGAGTTTCTATTGAAACATCAGCTGTTATCCTTATGGGACTCCTCTTCTCAGTTATTTGTTGTTTTCCCCTTGCTGCTTTTAATATTTGTTCTTTGTGTTTGATCTTTGTTAATTTGATTAATGTGTGTCTTGGGGTGTTTTGCCTTGGGTTTATCCTGTTTGGGCCTCTCTGGGTTTTTTGGATTTGGGTTATTATTTCCTTCCCCATTTTAGGGATGTTTTCAACTATTATCTCCTCAAGTATTTTCTCATGGCCTTTCTTTTTGTCTTCTTCTGGGACTCCTATTTTGAATGTTGGGACATTTAACATTGTCCCAGAGGTCTCTGAGGTTGTCTTCATTTCTTTTTATTCTTTTTTCTTTTTCCCTCTCTGCTTCATTTATTTCCACCATTCTGTCTTCCACCTCACTTATCTTATCTTCTGCCTCAGTTATTCTACTGTTGGTTCCCTCCAGAGTGCTTTTGATTTCAGTTATTGCATTATTCATTATTGATTGACTCTTTTATTTCTTCTAGGTCTGTTAAATTTTTCTTACATCTTCTCAATCCTTGTCTCCAGACTAGTTATCTGTAACTCCATTTTGTTTTCAAAATTTTGGATCATTTTTACTATCATTATTCTTAATTCTTTTTCAAGTAGACTCCCTATCCCCTCCTCTTTTGTTTGGTTTACTGGGCTTTTATCATGTTCCTTTATCTGCTGAATATTTCCCTGCCTTTTCATCTTGTTTAGGTTACTGTGTTTGGGGTGGCCTTTCTGTATGCTGGAAGTTTGTGGTTCCTCTTTATTGTGGCGGTTGCTCCCTATGGGTGGGGTTGGATGAATGACTTGTCAAGGTTTCCTGGTTAGGGAAGCTTGCATTGGTGTTCTGGTGGGTGGAGCTGGATCTCTTCTCTCTGGAGTGCAATCAAGTGTCCAGTAGTGAATTTTGAAGTGTCTATGGGCTTGCTGTGACTTTTTGCCACCTGTATTCTAATGCTCCTGGCTATGTTCCTCTGTTATTGGAGAATTAGCTTGGTATGTCTTGCTCTGAAACTTGTTGGCTCTTGGGTGGAGCTTGGTTTCAGTGTAGGTATGGAAGCTTTTGGATGAGCTCTTATCTATTAGTGTTCCCCGGAGTCAGGAGTTTTCTGCTGTTCTCAAGTTTTGGATTTAAGCCTCCTGCCTCTGGTTTTCAGTCTTATACTTACAGTAGCCTCAAGACTTCTCCATCCATACAGCACTGATGACAAAACACCTAGGTTAATGGTGAAAAGATTCTCCACAGTGAGGGACACCCAGAGAGGTTCACAGAGTTACATGGAAAAGAGAGGAGGGAGGAGGTAGATAGAGGTGACCAGGAGGAGAAGAGGCAGAATCAAATGGGGAGAGAGCAGTCTAGCCAGTAATCAATTCCCTATGTGTTCTCCATAGTCTGGAACACTCAGAGAGGTTCACAGAGTTGCACAGATAAGAGAAGAGGGAGGAAGGAGATAGAGATGACCAGGAGGAGAGGAGAGGGAATCAAAAGGAGAGAGACCAATCTTGCCAGTGATCAGTTCCCTAAGTGTTCTCCACAGCCTGGAACACCCAAAGAGATTCACAGATTTGGGTAGAGAAGAGAAGAGGGAGGGAAGAGATAGAGGTGACCTGGGGGAGAAAAAGGAGAGTCAAAAGGGGAGAGAGCAATCAATCCATTAATCACACTGCTAAGTAAAAATGGGTACTGAATATTGGATTCTTAAATGTACAAAATTGATAACAAATACCAAAAAGCAAAGATTAAAAATTTAGAGTAGAGGTTAAACTCTTAAAAATACAATATTAAGAAAACAAAGCAAAATCGCAAAAGTTATGAAAAATATATGAAATTTGCTTTAAAAATAGGGTCTTTTTTGCAAGGTAATAGTAGGTTTTAAAAGGGAAAATTAAAGGATCAATAAAGAACTTAAAAATTAAAAAAATTAAAAAATGATAATAGTAAAATATATCTAGGAACCTTTCTGGAGCTGTTGAGGGCAGTGTTGCATCAGTTCAGTTTCAGATAGTTCTTTGTTCCAGCTAATACGTCTTCTCAAGGTCTATATGTTGCTTCCAATGTAGTCAAGGCTAACTATAGGGTTTTAATCTGTTGCACCTGTCACTTCCAAAGTGGTTCCCTCTTCTTTGTTTACTTTGGCTTCCTCTGTTTGCAAGTCTCTTCAGTATCTAACTTTCACCCTGACACAAGGGGTTGAAGGTGGTCATTTATTTGGGCTCACTTGTTCAATTGTGGTGCGGGGAGGGAGAACACTACAAACAAATATCACTGGCATGTGTGGGGAGTGCTTGCAGTGCCTAGGCCACATTGGGTTTGCCTCTGCTCAGGTGTGTGTGCTTTCCCGGTCTACACTGCTCAGGCTCCAGGTTGCTCTGCAAGGGAACTGTCTAAAGAGGGCCCTGGGTTGGGTGCACTTCGCAGGTCTAAGCCGCTCAGGTTCAGGTTCTTGGGTACTCCACAAAAGCACAACCTTGGTTGGGCCTGCGTTTTGTGCCCTTCCCAGGTTCAAGCAGCTCAGGCGACCAGATGCTTGGCAAGTGCTCTCTACCTGGGTAGGGCGGTGCATCTTATCTCCTCCCCGGTCCTGGTTGCTTGGTTTCCCGGGTGCACAGTGGGAGCACCTTCTCAGGTGTGCCATGTGTCTCCTCTGGGGAGCTGATCTTTGGCTGCGACCCTCCTGATGGGTGTCAACCATCCAGGATCCCAGGAAGACTTGGTTAGCATCTGGGAGCCTGCTCGCAGTTTGGTAGAGGATGCCATCTCTCGGACTGAGTTTGCCCCTTGCCTTCCGGCTCTGGCTGTTGCCTGCCTGCCTCCCTGGCTCCAGTAGGGGATGGGCCAGTCCGCTGCTGGCTAGCTCTCCTCTGGTATTCGCTCAGTCCTTTGTTCTGTGAGCAGACCCAGCAGTGCCTTAGGTTAGAGCTTTTTGTGGGGAAGTTCTCTCTCTCCCTCTCTTTCCTCTTTTTTTTTTTTTTCCCCTCTCTCTGGCTATCCCACAGTTTGGGTTGCTATCTCCCGTTAGCTCCCTCAGATTACCCTCAGGGCATTCAGGCCCAGTCCTTACCTTAAGCAATGCACGCTGCGCCTCTTTGTTCAGCCCCTGCTTCCTGGTGGCAGACGCGAGCATCTGGGCTACTTCTCTGCTGGGAGTTGCAGTTAGGGGCATAATCTGTGGGTTTTATTTATTTATTTTTTCCTCCAAGTTATGTTGCCCTCTGAGATTTCAAAACTCCCCCCAGACCCTCCCCCCACCCCAAGTGAGAAGGTTTCCTGGTGTTTGGAAACTTTTCCTCATTTACAACTCCCTCCCTGGTATGGGTCTCTGTCCCTAACTCTTTTGTCTCTCTTTTTATTTTTTATATTTTGTCCTACCTCCTTTCGAAGACAATGGGCTGCCTTTCTGGGTGCCCGGTGTCCTCTGCCAGTGTTCAGAAGTTGTTTTGTGAAAGTTGCTCAGCATTCAAATGATCTTTCGATGAATTTGTGGGTAAGAAAGTGGTCTCCCTGTCCTATTCCTCTGCCATCTTAGGACCACCCTAAATGTCTACACTTTTAATTTCCTTCCAATCACATTTGTATCATGCCTGTCTGTAGTATTGTCCACCTACAAACAGTATCAAGTTTGGTGCAGAAAAACAAGGAAATTAATAAAAGAATAAAGAATATTGTCATACATTCTTTAGCAAATTGGGATGATCAGTTCTTTGTCACAAAACACTGGAAGATGAACTGGGTTATATTTTTGTTTTGTGCTCAGAAATGTTTTGTTCATCCATCAATTCTGGAGTTGAAAAAAGTTTGGGTGTAAGAGTTGGCTTGTGCATCAGGGAGAAATGCCCCACTTCCAATAGCCCTGCCATGCTCAGTTGTTGCTGGCAACAGCCTGGGGAAAGTGACCAACTTAGTGGCTCCAAAGTTGTGGCTAATTGTTAGTCAGCTCTGTTCCCTATATAATAAATATTCTAGATGGGAGAACTAGGTGGCCCAACTCCATGATCACTATGGAGAGGGGACCGGGATTATGATCATTTTTTTTTTTTTGCATCCCTAATAACTTTTTATCGAATGCCACATACTGTTTATGCGGAGATAAACTGAGGCTATGGGTATTATCTTCTTTCAAATATAATTTCCTTTTGTTTCTGAAGACCAAGTAGGATAAAGGTAGGGACAAATAAACTTTTTTTTTCCCACTTACATAATTGCTTGTAGTTTATTCCTTTCCTTTCCTCTTTTCTCTGTGCATTTTTTAAAATTAATTTATTTATTTTAATTGAAGGCTATTTACAATATTGTGGTGGGTTTTGCCATACATTGACATGAATCAGCCATGGCTGTACATGTGTCCCACCCATCCTGAACCCTCCACCCTCCTCCCTCCCCACCCCATCCCACCAGGTTTGGGTTCCCTGCTTCATACAATAAATTTGCCTTGGTCATCTATTTTACATATGGTAATATGCACGTTTCAATGCTATTCTCTCATATCATCCTACCCTTGCCTTCTCCCACATAGTCCAAAAGTCTGTTCTTTACATCTGTGTCTCTTTTGCTGCCTTGCATATAGGATCATTGTTACCATCTTTCTAAATTCCATATATATGCATGAATATACTGTATTGGTGTTTCTCTTTCTGGCTTACTTCACTCTGTATAATAGGCTCCCGTTTCATCAACCTCATTAGACATGACTCAAATGTGTTTTTTTTTAATAGCTGAGTAATATTCCATTGTGTATATCTATCACAACTTTCTTATCCATTCATCTGCCGATGGACATCTATGTTGATTCTATGTCCTAGCTATTGTAAACAGTGCTGCAGTGATCATTAGGGTACATTTGTCTCTTTCAATTCTGGTTTCCTCGGTGTGTATGCCCAACAGTGGGATTGCTGGGTTGTATGGCAGTTCTAGTTCACGTTTTTTAAGGAATGACTTTAAAAGTTGTTATTCCAAAGTTGTTACTCTAAGTGAATGTTTTGGGTACACAGTGTTTGTTCACACTAGTATTGAGGAACATTTGGGGGTGAGAAGAAGGGTGTAGAAGAAGGGTGTTAAAAAAACAAAAGAGATTGTTTTGCTAGTTCCAGAGCAAGATACTGCATTGCTCTTCAGCTGTGACTTAATTTGAATAGAATGTAAGGTGTATTTAATAATAAGAATTTTACCTATTTTAAGAAATTGATGACCTGGAAGATTTTTTTAAAGGGTTGTAAAAGCCTGTTGTTGGTTTATTGGATAGAATTATAAAGTAAAAGGCTCTGATCTGCCCAGACTAGGAACAGATTCTGAAATGTGTAAGCTGCTTCATGAATTAACACTATAAACCTGTCAGTTGCCATGGTGTAAATTTGACTCATTGGAAAAGACTCTGATGCTGGGAGGGATTGGGGGCAGGAGGAAAAGAGGACGACAGAGGATGAGATGGCTGGATGGCATCACCGACTCGATGGACGTGAGTCTGAGTGAACTCCAGGAGTTGGTAATGGACAGGGAGGCCTGGCGTGCTGCAATTCATGGGGTCACAAAGAGTCAGACATGACTGAGCAACTGAACTGAATAGCTTAAAACCTAATTCTGTAGCTTTGATAGTACTTCAGGAAACTTGTCAATTGGATGAACTCAAGATGTTATACAGGAAACCATCTATAAAAAGAATTAGGGAATAAGATGACTACTTATGTTTTACAAGATTTATTGAACATGTTTCATAAATGTCAAGAAACAATGTTAGTATGTAATGCTGACAGGGACACAAATATAATCATGTTATGTATAACTGGATGCTAAAGTGGTATTTGTTAAAAGGAGATCCTACCTGTACTTTATTCATCTGTAGTGACTTTCATTATTCATCATGTGCCCTTTTTTTGCATTTTTGTGGGAAATGACAGTTGACTAAAGGCAAGCATGACGAATCTGTCTGATTCAAAGTCCTTTTATATTTGAAAGTACACAAAGTCATCTTCAGCATTCTTTAAAAGTTACTCCACTGCAAGAAATAATAATTGCCACTTATTATCTAAATCAGAATTGACTCATCAGGAGTTCATAGACTGATTATACTATTATTGAGCTATGCATTGATCTCAAAATGTTGCTGGGCCTCAGGATTTGGCAGGTTCCAGAGATGCTGATTATGATGCGGAGTCATGGCTATACTCTAGAAACTATGAATAAATATTTGTATATGTTGGATGGTCTCCTTGAAACAAGATTGCTTATTCAGGAAGCTGGCACTTTTGAGTCAAATCCTGAAACCATGGATGGATTCACACCAGATTAACTGATGGAACAGAATGATATCCTAGGGATAATTCCTATGACAGGAAATTGAGTTTCACTAAAGTGAGATTCTCCGGTATTCTTGCCTGGAGAATCCCATGGATGGAGGAGCCTGGTAGGCTACAGCCCACGGGGTCGCAAAGAGTCGGACATGACTGAGCGACTTCACCTTCACCTAAGTGAGATGGAAAGACACTTATTATATGTTAAAAGGAACATAATCTTTAGAATTAGATGTGGGCATAATTTTTGCTTAAATTGTATGACCTTGAATAATTTACTTAACCTTTCTGAGCCTCAAACAACTCATTTGTAATATTGGGATATTGTAATAATAATAGTAACTAGCAACATTTGTGAGACTTAAATGAGTTAATCCATATCAAATATCTGTAACAGAGCTTGACACCTGGTAAGAACTTAAGAAACTATAGTCCCTATTATTATCATTTTCTAAATCCCCTGCTAACGTTGATGCTAGAGCCCAGATCTTCTAGTCAATGTCTTCTCATGTAAGACCATATAAATTTATCATTTTACCCAAAGACAACATTTAAGCCTTTGCAATCACCTTGAGGCAGGAAAGACAGGCCAGCACAAGGACGGGCTCCTTATGTATAGGCATTAGGCAGAAGGCAAAGCCACCTCCCTGTTTTGCACTTAATGAGACCATGATGCAGAGAAGAATGGCATCTAGAACGAACCCTTTGTAGCATCTGAGCAAGAAACTCTGACCTTGAAAAGCATGGAGGGTGTGCAAATAAAAAATCACAGGTTGCTGATGACCCTTTAGGAATTTTCACATGTGGTGCTCAACTAGTAAGGGAAATTTTAAGGAAAACAGCTCTTAAAGAGCACACACAGTGGCTTTAGGAGACAAATGCACAGGACTGGAAGCTGGTGCTACCTGCTACCTGGTGCAATCTGAGCCAAACCTCAAACTTCCCTTCAATAAATACTCCACCCCTCATCAAAAAGACCCCCACCCATTCACAGAGCTGAAAATGAGATTAAAAGGAGGGTATCAACACCCTGTGGGTATTCCTCACTCAGGAGGATGCCCACACCCTTTGCATCTGCCCTGAATAAACTGCTTCTCTCTGTTCTCTTTGTTCCTCAGTCTCAGTGTGAGTTTGTGTGTGTGTGAGTGTGTGTATTTTTCCTTGGTTTCTTGTGTTCCTTACCCAGATTCTTTTGGACAAGTTGAAAAAGAGCTTGGACTTTGGTAAAGCTTTTCCTGTATCACATCTACTTTTCCATTTCTGGTAACGCAAATGGTAAAGAATCTGCCTGTAATTCGGGAGATCCGAGTTCGATCCCTGTGTTGAGAAATTCCCTTGGAGAAGGAAATGGCAACCCATTCCAGTATTCTTACCTGGAGAATTCCATGGATAAATGAATCTGGTGAACTTCAGTCCATGGGGTTGAAAAGAGTCATACATGACTGAGTGACTAACACACTACTCAAGCATTAGTTCTCTTCTATTTTTCCCATTTTCTTGTTCTCCTAACCCTATTCCAATTGCTTTGACTGATATTTTTAAATAGTTTAAATAATGTGAATAGAAAGTATCAAATTTTATAACACTGATTTTTTTTTTTTTTTTCCTAAACGGCAATAGAAATAACACGGCCATACTTCCCTTTAGGTGGTTTTTATAAGCCACATTAGTGACATTGCAAAACTTCATTCATCATTTTCGATAGATAATATTTGTCTTTGTAACTTAGTAATTGCCTTTTTAAAGAACTTGTGGCCATTTCAGATACTTTGGAAGAATCTTTTTTTCTTCTTTGTCAAGGTAGAGAAGAAACTTTGCTACAAAACCATACTATGTAAGAGATTGCATTATTAGCCTTACAACATATTTCTGTTCCTTGCTTCTTTTACCTTTCATTTCAGTGTGGATTTTGCAAGCAGTGGGATCTTTTTCAAGTCACATTACTTCTCTAAACCCCAGTTTTAATGATTGTAGATATGTAATACAAACTGTTATACCTACAGATTTGTTAAAATAATTCAATATATTTTTTGTAAACTATGAAACATTTAAAAATGCAATAAATTGTTATTACTAAGACAAAAACCAATAAAGGTAGCTAATGGGTCAAAAAGGATGGTAAAAGAGGTTAACAATAAGGGCCTTTTTATCAACTGTGCAGAAGTAGATTTTGCTGAAGTAGTAGGAGGAAACGTGTGGATTTGGAGTAAGTTGTTTTCTAGTTTTTTCTGAGTAATAAGATGCTCAGAAGCAAACCCCTTAGAGCAATTTACTATTCTCTTTCACATACATTATCTCATTTAATCTTAAACCCAAAACTGCCAGGCTGGAGTCATTACCTCCACATTATAGATAGAAATTGAGTTATAATTTACCTCTAAGCAAATTAGTTTTCCAAATTTGCCGGCATATTGAGTGCAGCACTTTCACAGCATTATCTTTCAGGATTTGAAATAGCTCAACTGGAATTTCATCACCTCCACTAGCTTTGTTCGTAGTGATGCTTTCTAAGGCCCACTTGACTTCACATTCCAGGATATCTGGCTCTAGGTGAGTGATCACACCATCATGGTTATCTGGGTTGTGAAGATCTTTTTTTGTACAGTTCTGTGTATTCTTGCCACATCTTCTTAATATCTTCTGCTTCTCTTAGGTCCATACAATTTCTGTCTTTTATCGAGCCTGTCTTTGCATGAAATGTTCCCTTGATATCTCTAATTTTCTTGAAGAGATCTCTAGTCTCTCCCATTCTGTTTTTTTCCTCTATTTCTTTGCATTGATCGCTGAGGAAGGCTTTCTTATCTCTTCTTGCTATTCTTTGAAACTCTGCATTCAGATGCTTGTATCTTTCATTTTCTCCTTTGCTTTTTGCTTCTCTACTTTTCACAGCTATTTGTAAGGCCTTCCCAGATGGCCATTTTTCTTTTTTTCTATTCCATGGGGATGGTCTTGATCCCTGTCTCTGTACAATGTCACGAACCTCCGTCCATAGTTCATGAGGCACTCTATCTATCAGATCTAGTCCCTTAAATCTATTTCTCACTTCCACTGTATAATCATAAGAAATTATATTTAGGTAATATCTCAATGGTCTACTGGTTATCCCTACTTTCTTCAATTTAAGTCTGAATTTGGCAATAAGAAGTTCATGATCTGAGCCACAGTCAGCTCCTGGTCTTGTTTATGCTGACTGTATAGAGCTTCTCCATCTTTGGCTGCAAAGAATATAATCAATCTGATTTCAGTGTTGACCATCTGGTGATGTCCATGTGTAGAGTCTTCTTTTGTGTTTTGGAAGATGGTGTTTTCTATGACCAGTGCATTCTCTTGGCAAAACTCTGTTAGTCTTTGCCCTGCTTCATTCCGTATCCCAAGGCCAAATTTGCCTGTTACTCCAGGTGTTTCTTAACTTCCTACTTTTGCATTCCAGTCCCCTATAATGCAAAAGATATCTTCTTTGGGTGTTAGTTCTAAAAGGTCTTGTAGGTCTTCATAGAACCGTTCAACTTCAGCTTCTTCAGCATTACTGGTTGGGGCATAGACTTGGATTACTGTGATATTGAATGGTTTGCCTTGGAAATGAACAGAGATCATTCTGTCTGGAAAAGGTCAGTTTTCATTTGAATCTCAAAGAAAGGCAATGCCAAAGAATGCTCAAACTACCACACAATTGCACTCATCTCACACACTAGTAAAGTAATGCTCAAAATTCTCCAAGCCAGCCTTCAACAATACGTGAATCGTGAACTTCCAGATGTTCAAGCTGGTTTTAGAAAAGGCAGAGGAACCAGAGATCAAATTGCCAACATCCGCTGGATCATGGGAAAAGGAAGAGAGTTCTAGACAAACATCTATTTCTGTTTCATTGACTATGCCAAAGCCTTTGACTGTGTGGATCACAACAAACTGTGGAAAATTTCTTAAAGAGATGGAAATACCAGACCACCTTACTTGCCTCCTGAGAAATCTGTATGCAGCTCAGAAAGCAACAGTTAGAACTGGACATGGAACAACAGACTGGTTCCAAATAGGAAAAGGAGTACGTCAAGACTGTATATTGTCACCCTGTTTATTTAACTTATATGCAGAGTATATCATGAGAAACGCTGGGCTGGAAGAAGCACAAGCTGGAATCAAGATTGCCAGGAGAAATATCAATAACCTCAGATATAGAGATGATACCACCCTTATTACAGAAAGTGAAGAGGAACTAAAAAGCCTCTTGATGAAACTAAAAGAGGAGAGTGAAAAAGTTGGCTTAAAGCTCAACATTCAGAAAACGAAGATCATGGCATCCGGTCCCATCACTTCATGGGAAATAGATGGGGAAACAGTGGAAACAGTGTCAGACTTTATTTTTTGGGGCTCCAAAATCACTGCAGATGGTGATTGCAGCCATGAAATTAAAAGACACTTAACTCCTTGGAAGAAAACCTATGACCAACCTAGATAGTATATTCAAAAGCAGAGACATTACTTTGCCAACAAAAGTCCGTCTAGTCAAGGCTATGTTTTTTTTCAGTGGTCATGTATGGATGTGAAAATTGGACAGTGAAGAAAGCTGAGCACCGAAGAATTGATGCTTTTGAACTGTGGTGCTGGAGAAGACTCTTGAGAGTCCCTTGGACTGCAAGGAGATCCAACCAGTCCATTCTGAAGGAGATCAGTCTTGGGTGTTCTTTGGAAGGACTGATGCTGAAGCTGAAACTCCAATACTTTGGCCACCTCATGTGAAGAGTTGACTCATTGGAAAAGACTCTGATGCTGGGAGGGTTTGGGGGCAGGAGGAGAAGGGGACAACAGAGGATGCGATGGCTGGATGGCATCACTGACTTGGTGGACATGAGTTTGGGTGAACTCCTGGAGTTGGTAATGGACAGGGAGGCCTGACATGCTGCAATTCATGGGGTCACAAAGAATCGGACACGACTGAGTGACTGAACTGAACTGAAAGCACATTAGTGGTTGAGGCAGGGCTGAAATCCATTTTGATATTGGTATTATTTTGTTTGTATTACAACAAGCTCCTTGGCCATATATCTATTGGTTTATTCAAAAATTAGTCAGTCCTGTCAGCTTTTACAATACTGTGCTGTGATTCTATATTTGCTTTAGATGGCTTTTAGCCCCCCCCCCTTTAAACTCCCCTATCTTGTGACTTATAGAATCTGTGTCCTGGCCCCCTGGCTGTTTCAGGAAAGCCTATTTTTATTCAGTGTGCTTGATTGTCAGACAGGAAGGAAAGTATTAGAGATTCAATAAATGTCTCTAAGTTGGAAAGGGGGAAAAGGGGGGCTATGATAATTACTTATGATAATCCATTTCTTGAGAAACAATGTTATTGGTAAGTACCTGGAGTTTCTCCAGTAATGCAAGAATTGTTCCTGCCAACACTTAGAACAAAGAGTTTATCTAGCATGGCTTTCAAGAGGTGGGGAAGGGAGGCTGAAACCAGGAACTAGCTTTAGGCTTGCCTTCCCAAAGATGATTCTTAGTGGAAAACTGTCTGAGCAACAGTGTTGTGTAAAACTGGGTGGACAGAAACAAGAAGTTGTTTGCCACATTGATCTTAGGTCTGGAACCTCTCTAGTGTAGTGGTTATCAAGGTGTCTGACACTAGGCTGTCTAGGTTCAAATCCAAGCTTCACCATTTATGGCCTGTAGTAACTTGTAGGAAGTTGTTTAATTTCTTCTCTTCTCAGTTTCTGGTTTTTAACATGGGAATAAAAATAGTGCATACATCCAAGGCTGACTGAGTATTAAATGAGATTATACATATAAAGGGCTTAGCACAGGCCAGTGCCTGAAATGCTGGGAATGCTGAATCAATAGTAGGATATATTTTTATCATTATTATAGATGTTATGATTCATCACTTGCACCTTGCCTCTTCAGACAAGATTTACCTGGAATAGTATTTGGCAAAAAAAAAAAGCACAATCAAAGTTTGTTGAATTATTACTCTGCTAAAAATGTCATGATGATAAAACTGTGTGGTGGGGTTGATGGTTTGGGCGGCAACTGTAGGTTTAGGAAAGTTTGCAGGGAGACTTCTGGAAAGATAGATGCAGGATAGACTTCTTATGACAAGAAAATTTATTTAGTCAAGAAAGGGCTCAAGAGAACTGTTTTTCAGTCCTAGCTCTACTCCCCATAAGTTGTGTAAGCTAGGATGACTCACTTTCCTCTTTGGGTATTTCCTCATTTTAAAAAATAAAATGACCAGATAAGTGATTGTTAACTGTGGGCTGGGAGTGGGGAGTATATCTGAAACTGTTTCACATTTTGTATCCCTGCATTTCTATCCCCCATCTTTCATTTGCCTTCAGATCCCTTGTGAAAAACTCTGTCCTTCTGCTAACTATTGGAGAAGGAAATGGCAACTCACTCCAGTACTTTTGCCTGGAAAATCCCATGGACAGAGGAGCGTGGTAGGCTACAGTACATGGGGTCGCAAAGAGTCTGACATGACTCAGTAACATCACTTTCACTTTTATGCTAACTCCCTCATTGCACTAGTGACAGTCTTGTAACCCAGAAGCTGAGGAAAGAATTGTCTTCACGTTCACTTGGGTAAGAAAGTCTAGGTGGGACACTAAGTGTTATTCAGGAATTCCTTTTGTGGATTTCTAGATAATTGATTCAGGAAGCCAGCTAGTCTATTTCCTATTTTTGCTTAAATGTGTTTAACTGATCCAGGAAATGCTATTTGATGGTCTGAGTTTAATTTCAATACCCTATAAATAGAATAGAAGCAAGTTATTTTTAACTCTTTATTTAGCTTTTATGCTGTACATGACCAGGGGCTAATAAAATATTTAAGGAGAGATTGATAGTAGGGCAAGCATGATTGTCTTCATCCTTATAGGTAATATGAAAGAATTTGTTTGTCAGACCTATTGCCTTGGATCCAAAAGTAACCAGTCTTTTTAATCTCAATCTGTAAGAGCATCTCTATGGCAGAAATGTGGCCTTCTGTTCACCAAACCCACTTATTACTTACACATGCCTTAGAAGGCAGCAATGGGCTGGTGATGGGGATGAAGGAATTGTGTAGAGAGATTCATTGGACCTCAGTAAGAGGAATGGCATCCCCTTACAATTGTATGAGACATAGAAAAAGAAATAGCATGGTGTTGCTTCAGCCTGGCTAGCTAACTTAAGGAAGACTTAAATGCTGGAGTCCCAAGGGAAAAGCTTTCATAATACTGAGCCAAACATGTGGGATCCAGCATATTAGGGTGGAAGGGCACTAGACTGGGAATCACATCTCTGTTCTACTTCCAGCTTTGTTACTAATTTACTAACTTACTGTGTAATCTTGGGCAAGTCTGAGTTTTACTTCCCAATATATAAAGGAGGATTGGACTAGCATTGCCTCCAATATACTTGCTGGCTCTAACAGTCTGATTCCAAGATTCCATTATGTAATAATTGAAGCCTAGCAACATGAGAACATTACAGTTGGAGCAGGTAAGACTGAGAGGGTGGGGCAGGGAAAAGGGTCTGTCCTGCATAATTAACTTAAGTAGGAGAAAAGAAAGGCAGTCTCTGACTGTTGGGGTAATTGACTTTTAATCCTTCCTGTGAAATTGTTGCTTTTAAGAATATAGACTGAAAGAGAATTGTAGAACTGGAAGTAATGCTTTTTCATGGAAAGGAGAGTATTTTTTGATTGAATAGATGTGTGGAGACATGAGTCCTTTTAGTTTTGATCATAAAACCAGTATTCTTCTGTGGAAAAAAATTATTAAATTTTATTCTGTGTCAGTAAATTGCTGTTTTAAGAGAGGTGATGAATTCAGATTTGTCCTTACTGTATGTGATGTGAAATGGTTTGGAGGCAGGAAAGACTGGATAAGGAGATCCCTGATGATGAGATCCTCAGCTTAGGAAGGTGTAGTGATAATGGAGAAATTGGATGGGAGAGGGAGGGATTAAAAAACCTCAGGTTTCTGGTTTGGACAATTGGGAAGATTATGGTGTCATTTACTGATATAAGAAATACAGGGAAGAGTTGAACAGATAGGAGAGTAGATGATGAGGATTTAATGTTTATGAAGAAATGAAACAAAGTTCTGAGTTATCTGAGGCTTTGGTATATTTGCTATTGATTCTGAGATTTTATCAATATTCAGATAACTTTCAAATAATTTTTGTCTCAGAAAAGAGTGTGTGTATGTATTAGTGTGTCTTCTTGGTGGCTAGTGGAGAATATCACTATGGAGACTAATGATATAATTCCCCCCACAAATAGATATAGAACTCTCAGGTGGGTCTGGTTCAATCTTCAGGCTGAAGGCTATTTGAGGTCATCATATCTTGGTCATAGCATGTTATGTATAATGTGTGTGTGTGTGTCAAAGCCAGGGGCTGAAAGGATATCTTTGTGTCGCCTTGTTTTTGCTTTCATAAGAAGGATGAGACAAAAATCTTCTTTTCCAATTATTTTGGTTCCAAGCTTGATTTATGTTTTTTCTGTTTAAATGGTTCTACGGGACACAGTTTTCCCAGTTCTTGGTGGAAAGCCCACAAAGAGTTCCCAACTGTATTTTTAATCACATTTAATCCATATTGAAGTATGATAATGTTAAAATTTTATCTTTTTCCTTCTTAGAGTGGAAATTGCAAGGTATTAAATCTTAGAGAAATGGCTTTCATTCATTTGGATATCAGATGTCTATATACCCTTCTTATTTGCACAGCTTTTGGCTCTACTTTGTCTTCAAATGCTGAGATAAAAGGTAAACCAAGAATGGAGTAGTTTTAAAATCAGAGATATTAACTGCCTTGTCAACCTACCATATGAAAGTGCATAAATAGATAAATTATTATTGGAAATATTTCAGGGAGCCCATACACAAAAGATACGTTCTTACTAGTCAGCCTCATGTGTAACGTAACTGATGATAATGTTTTATGGGATAAATGCCAAACTAAAATATACTTTCTATACCTTTTCATATAATCTTTTCTTTTTTTCTGTTTTGGTTATTGACTTTATTTATTTTTTTAATTTAAATTTATTTATTTTAATTGAAGGTTAATTACTTTACAATATTATATTGGTTTTGCCATACATCAACATGAATCTGCCATGGGTATACACATGTTGCCCATCCTGAACCCCCCTCCCACCTCCCTCCCTGTACCATCCCTCTGAGTCATCCCAGTGCACCAGCCCCAAGCATCCAGTATCATGCATCGAACCTGGACTGGTGATTCATTTCATATATGATATTATACATGTTTCAATGCCATTCTCCCAAATCATCCCACCCTCTTCCTCTCCCACAGAGTCCAAAACACTGTTCTATACATCTGTGTCTCTTTTGCTGTCTTGCATACAGGGTTATCTTACCATCTTTCTAAATTTCATATATATGTGTTAGTATGCTGTATTGGTGTTTTTCTTTCTGGCTTACTTCAGTCTGTATAATCGGCTCCAGTTTCATCCATCTCATTAGAACTGATTCAAATGTATTCTTTTTAATGGCTAAGTAATACTCCATTGTGTATATATGTACCACAGATTTCTTATCCATTCGTCTGCTGATGGACATCTAGGTTGCTTCCATGTCCTGGCTATTATAAACAGTGCCACAATGAACATTGGGGTACATGTGTCTCTTTCAATTCTGGTTTCCTTGGTGTGTATGCCCAGCAGTGGGATTTCTGGGTCATAAGGCAGTTCTATTTCCAGGTTTTTAAGGAATCTCCACACTGTTCTCCATGGTGGCTGTACTAGTCTGCATTCCCACCAACAGTGTAAGAGGGTTCCCTTTTCTCCACACCCTCTCCAGCATTTACTGCTTGTAGACTTTTGGATCGCAGCCATTCTGACTGGTGTGAAATGGTACCTCACTGTGGTTTTGATTTGCATTTTTCTGATAGTGAGTGATGTTGAGCATCTTTTCATGTGTTTGTTAGCCATCTGTATGTCTTCTTTGGAGAAAATGCCTGTTTAGTTCTTTGGCCCATTTTTTGATTGGGTCGTTTATTTTTCTGGAATTGAGCTGCAGGATTTGCTTGTATATTTTTGGATTAGTTCTTTTTCAGTTGCTTCATTTGCTATTATTTTCTCCCATTCTGAAGGCTGTCTTTTCACCTTGCTTATAGTTTCCTTTGTTGTGCAGAAGCTTTTAAGTTTAATTAGGTCCCATTTGTTTATTTTTGCTTTTATTTCCAATATTCTGGGAGGTGGGTCATAGAGGATCTTGCTGTGATTTATGTTGGAGAGTGTTTTGCCTATGTTTTCCTCTAGGAGTTGTACAGTTTCTGGTCTTACATTTAGATCTTTAATCCATTTTGAGTTTATTTTTGTGTATGGTGTTAGGAAGTGTTCTAGTTTCATTCTTTTACAAGTGGTTGACCAGTTTTCCCAGCATCACTTGTTAAAGAGATTGTCTTTTCTCCACTGTATATTCTTGCCTCCTTTGTCAAAGATAAGGTGTCCATAGGTGTGTGGATTTATCTCTGGGTTTTCTATTTTGTTCTATTTATCTATATTTCTGTGTTTGTGCCACTACCATACTGTCTTGATGACTGGCTTTGTAGTAGAGCCTGAAGTCAGGCAGGTTGATTCCTCCAGTTCCATTCTTCTTTCTCAAGGTTGCTTTGGCTATTCGAGGTTTTTTGTATTTCACAAATTGTGAAATTATTTGTTCTAGCTCTGTGAAAAATACCGTTGGTAGCTTGATAGGGATTACTTTGAATCTGTAGATTGCTTTGCGTAGTATACTCATTTTCACTATATTGATTCTTCTGATCCATGAACATGGTATATTTCTCCATCTATTAGTGTCCTCTTTGATTTCTTTCACCAGTGTTTTATAGTTTTCTATATAGGTCTTTAGTTTATTTAGGTAGATATATTCCTATTTTATTCTTTTCATTGCAATGGTGAATGAAATTGTTTCCTTAATTTCTCTATTTTCTCATTATTAGTGTATAGGAATGCAAGGGATTTCTGTGTGTTGATTTTATATCCTGCAAATTTACTGTATTCATTGATTAGCTCTAGTAATTTTCTGGTGGAGTCTTTAGGGTTTTCTATGTAGAGGATCATGTCATCTGCAAGCAGTGAGAGTTTTACTTCTTCTTTTCCAATTTGGATTCCTTTTAATTCTTTTTCTGCTCTGATTGCTGTGGCCAAACTTCCAAAATTATGTTGAATAGTAATGGTGAAAGTGGGCACCCTTGTCTTGTTCCTGCCTTTAGGGGAAATGCTTTCAATTTTTCACCATTGAGGATAATTTTTGCTGTGGGTTTGTCATATGTGGCTTTTATTATGTTGAGGTATGTTCCTTCTATTCCTGCTTTCTGGAGAGTTTTTATCATAAATGGATGTTGAATTTTTGTCAAAGGCTTTCTCTGCATCTATTGAGATAATCGTTTGGCTTTTATTTTTTAATTTGCTAATGTGGTGTATTACATGGATTGATTTGTGGATACTGAAGAATCCTTGCATCCCTGAGATAAAGCCCACTTGGTCATGGTGTATGATCTTTTTAATGTGTTGTTGGATTCTGATTGCTAGAATTTTGTTAAGGATTTTTGCGTCTGTGTTCATCAGTGATATTGGCCTGTAGTTTTATTTTTTTGTGGCATCTTTGTCAAGTTTTGGTATTAGGGTGATGGTGGCCTCATAGAATGAGTTTGGAAGTTTACCTTCCTCTGCAATTTTCTGGAAGAGTTTGAATAGGATAGATGTTAGCTCTTCTCTGAATTTTTGGTAGAATTCAGCTGTGAAGCTGTCTAGACCTGGGCTTTTGTTTGCTGGAAAATTTCTGATTACAGTTTCAATTTCTGTGCTTGTGATGGGTCTGTTAAGATTTTCTATTTCTTCTTGGTTCACTTTTGGAAAGTTATATTTTTCTAAGAATGTGTCCATTCCTTCCAAGATGTCCATTTTATTGGCATATAATTGCTGTTAGTAGTCTCTTATGATCCTTTGTATTTGTGTTGTCTGTTGTGATCTCTCCAATTTCATTTCTAATTTTATTGATTTGATTTTTCTCCCTTTGTTTCTTGATGAGTCTGGCTAATGTTTTGTCAATTTTATTTATCCTCTCAAAGAACCAGCTTTTGGCTTTGTTGATTTTTGCTTATGGTCTCTTTTGTTTCTTTTGCATTTATTTCTGCCCTAATTTTCATATAATCTTTTCTAAAAAAGAGGCTATTTACCGAAAACCTCATTGTCTGGTACCCAATTAACTGAAAACATTCCTTAATTACTCAGTTCAGTTCAGTCGCTCAGTTGTGTCTGGTTCTTTGAGACCCCATGGACTGCAGCACACCTGGCTTCCCTGTCCATCACCAACTCCTGGAGCTTGCTCAGACTCATGTCCATTGACGTTGATGCCATCCAACCATCTCATCCTCTGTCATCCCCTTCTCCTCCCACTTACAATCTTTCCCAGCATCGGGGTCTTTTCCAGTGAGTCAGTTCTTTGCATCAGGTGGCCAAAGTATTGGAGTTTCAGCTTCAGCATCAGTCCTTCCAATGAATATTCAGAACTGATTTCCTTTAGAATGGATTGGTTGGATCTCCTTGCAGTCCAAGGGACTCTCAAGAGTCTTCTCCAACACCACAGTTCCAAAGCATCAATTCTTTCTCACTCAGCTTTCTTTATAGTCCAACTCTCACATCCATATATGACTACTGGAAAAACCATAGCTACCTTAACTTTTAAGACAATTAAATAAGTTTTAAAAATACATAAGTTTAAAATGAATTTTAAAAATCATTACACAATTATTAAGTCATGTCTAATGAACTTTTCATTGCAGAAGATAATTAGAAAAATGTATTTAACAAAAATTTCTAATCATGAGTTGAAACAATAGGATTGTCATTTCATCTTCAACAGAGACCTTCTTTATTTGGTTCATGAGGCTCTCATTTCAAATCATTATTTTTGGCATCATTTATTTCTGTTGATTTTTTTACTTTTCTCAATAAGTAATATGAAGTAAAGTATTAAAATGAAAAGCAGAGCAGAAATGAGAAGAAATTATTAGCAGAAAGGCAACATGAGGGCAGTACTATGTACTAGATTTGCTAGTAGGTTTAGTAAGTTTATGGGACTTCCCTTTTAGTTCAGACAGTACAGAATCTGCCTACAATGTAGGAGGCCCAGGTTTGATCCCTGGGTCCAGAAAGTCCCCTGGAGAAGGGTGTGGCTACCCACTCCAGTATTCTTGCCTCAAGAATTCCGTGGACAGAGGAGCCTAGCGGACTACAGTCCGTGGAGTTGCAAGAGTTGGACATGACTGAGTGACTAACACTTAGTACATTTATAGAATAGTTTGTTAATTTTTATTGCTTTCTAAATCAACAGATGAAGGAGCCATTGCCTCCCGCTGCCCCCTCCCTTGAAATAAAATAAGTTGTTTCCTGTCACTCAGCTGCCTGCCACTTTTTTTTGAATCCTTCCAAAAAATGGCTCAGGTTTGCATATTCTGCAAATAGCTCTGAGCTTTAGTTAACCAGAGGATTCAATTATCTTGAATGGACCAACAAAATTGGCCTGTTCCCCTAATTCTTAAGGCACTTAGCCAGAGTAGTCATATTTTATATTTTCTATCCCTTTTTGTGTGTGCCGTATTTTATATTTTCTGTCCCTTTGTATGTGTATGCATGTATGTTATGATGTTATACATATAGTAAACACTAGATTAATACTGACTGATTCTTGCTATGAGAGAGATTTATGTAATAAAATGTTCCTACCCAAGACCAAATTGTGGTCTATATGACTGCAGAGAAAACTCCATGTTGAATTTCTTATTTCTATGAAAACAGTACCTAGATAGGCTAAGTCACATTTACATATACAATTTCTCAAAGAAGGGACAACTATGTAATAGTAATCTAGATTTTTAAAAATAGCTTTTCTGAGATTTAATTCACAAGACATAAAACTTATAATTTTAAAGCATAATGTATACTTGTTTTTAGTATATTCACAAAGTTGTATAACAGCCACAATTATACAATTCCAGAATAGTTACATCACCCCCAAAAGAAATTTCATATCCATTCAGTAGTTACATCCCATTCGCCCCTCCCTCCAGCACCTGGCAACCACTAATTGATTTTCTGTCTCTATGAATTTACCTATTCCAATATCTCACATAAATGAAATCATGTAATATGTGGGCTTCTTTTACTTAGAGTAAGGTTTTCAAGGTTCATTCATGTTCTAGCATATATCAGTGTTTTATTCTTTCTTATGGCTGGATAATATTCCATTTTATGAATATATCATAGTTTATTTTTTTCATTCATCAGTTTATGGACATATGAAAGTAATCTAGATTTAGAAATCTTTGTCATAAAATACAGGATAAAAATTAAAATATTCTATTGATTTTATTTCAGTTAATCCTCCTCAGGATTTTGAAATAGTGGACCCTGGATATTTAGGTTATCTCTATTTGCAATGGCAACCTCCAGTGTCTCTGGATAATTTTAATAAATGCACTGTAGAATATGAATTAAAATATCGAAATGTTGATAGTGAAAACTGGAGGGTAAGTAAAGCATGCACTTAAGATACTAGAGTGCTTATTAGTTTTCTTGTGATTCCTGATGTCAGTGTCTGCTCTTGTTTCTCAATATCTCTTGTATCTCAATAGCTATATTAAGATATAAGTTGCATGCCTGCTGCTGTCTCCTGTACATCCTGCAATGTCTGTTTTCACCCCAACCACTATTAAGACTACCATTGGAAGTACAGGAAAGGAAAATCTGATCTCATGGAATATGGACTTATAGAGTACTTATACATTTTACCATATTTCAGAGTTACTTAAATCCTGTGTATGGGTCTTACATAAGGTACCGGATGATGTGAGCTTTTTCTTTGTAGGAATTAAGCCTTATTTTTCTTTGTACTCACCCTACGGAACACAGCATGGTTCTTTGCATATATTGTAGTAAGTGCTCAGTGAAAGTTTATTGAATTATTAACTATTTATATAGTCAACAAGCATGTTCTTTCAAAGATTTTGATTGTACAAGGAATTCTGTTATCTTCTTAATTCAGCTAGGTAGTTTCAAAGAACGATTAAAATCAAACATTCATTGAGCAACTTTTTTCTGCCAGCTACTTCACTGGCTAGGTATCAGGAATAGAAGGATAAATGATATATGATTTTAGTCCTTCAGATAGTCACACTTTGTCTGGCTTCCTCCAGTTACCACCAAGATTGTATATGATTCCTATTTCATATGATTTTTGAAAGGTGAAAATTGTCATGTAATAGGCATATGGTACATGAAAATTATCCCTTGAGCTATAAGTTGGTTATAGCTCAAGTTCCTGCCGCAGAGCCTTTTTTGTCTTCCAGAATTTATTTTGAATGAGGTGTTAAGATTCAAATGATCTCATCAAATGAAGTAATATGCAGAAGGTGAACTCTGCCAAAAATATATCTGGGACATTTTATCAGATAATCATCTGGAATTTCTTAGCTATTGAAGACTCTCCAGAGTATTAATGACTTTTTAGTCTTAATAATGTGGCTTATGATACCATTATTGTTTCTAAGCTTGACTTTGTCTCATCTTTTTATCAAACAGACGATCATCACTAAGAATCTACTTTACAAAGATGGGTTTGATCTTAACAAAGGTGTTGAAGCAAAGATACATGCACTTCTGCCAAGGCAATGCACAAATGGATCAGAAGTTCAAAGTTCATGGTCAGAAGCTACTTACTGGATATCATCACAAGGTTAAAACAAAGCTCTCTTTTCATAGTTAATACTGTTAGAAAAATCTATATGGGAAGTAAGTTCTTTAACACTTATACAGAAGATTATATGTATAGTTGAGAATGTGGCACAAAATAGAATCCTTCTGAGGAGTGGGTGACTGGTGTTTTGAATTCTTTTTTTTTTTAATTTTTATTTTTACTTTATTTTACTTTACAATACTGTATTGGTTTTGCCATACATTGACATGAATCCGCCACGGGTGTACATGAGTTCCCAATCCTGAACCCCCCTCCCACCTCCCACCCCATATCACCTCTCTGGATCATCCCCGTGCACCAGACCCAAGCATCCTGTATCCTGTATCGAACATAGACTGGCGATTTGTTTCTTACATGATAGTATACATGTTTCAGTGCCATTTTCCCAAATCATCCCACCCTCTCCTTCTCCCTCGAAAGTCCAAAAGTCCGTTCTATACATCTGTGTCTCTTTTGCTGTCTCACATACAGGGTTATCATTACCATCTTTCTAAATTCCATATATATGTGTTAGTATACTGTATTGGTGTTTTTCTTTCTGGGTTTTGAATTCTTTAAATCAGAAAACATATGTGGCAAAACCTACATTTTATTTCATGCATACATGCTCAGTCATGTGCAACTCTTTGTGGCCCCATAGACTATAGCCCTTATTAGGTTAATATAGATCCCAGTTTTGGGCTCATATCAGTGAATATACATGCAACTATGCAGCTGCTCAGAGCATCCTAGAATTATTAATTTGGCACTTCTGCATATGCTTACACTAGTACCAATAAATGAGCCCTCAAAAGGTTTTGATTTTGCATGTTCCACTTAAAGTGAAGTGATTTCCAACAACTTCCTTTGGGGATTTTCCTGATTATGTTGATTGCTAAATGAAGTGGAGAGGTCAAAGGAAATGAAATAAAATTGCTTAGTGATTTCCCAAGTGATTCATTACCATGTCTTTCAAGCATTCACAGTTTATTCATTTCTTAGGAACTCTGGACACTAAAATTCAGGATATGGATTGTGTATATTACAACTGGCAATATTTACTCTGCTCTTGGAAACCTGGCATGGGTGCCCACTTGGATAGCAACTACAGCTTATATTACTGGTAAGTATTTTATGATAAGAATTCCATATCCAGAAGATATCTATCAAAATTAATCCACAGTATTAGTAACTGTATTTTCATTAGGGCTTCCCAGGTAGCTCAGATGGTAAAGAATATACCTGCAATGCAAGAGACCTGGGTTCAATCCCTGGGTTGGGAAGACCCCCTGGGGAAGGGAATGGCAACCCACTCCAGTATTCCTGCCTGGAGAATTCCATGGACAGAGAAGCCTGGAGGGCTACAGTCCTTGGGGTCGCAAAGTGTAGGACAGGACTGAGCAACTAGCACATACATACATACCTAATTCAAACTTTAAAAAATACAAACAAGGCAAACAAAACAAATACTTGGGCCTCTAGATGGGCTTCCCTGGTAGCTCAGCTAGTAAAGAATCCTCCTGCCATGAGGGAGACCCAGGTTCGATCCCTGGGTTGGGAAGATCCCCTGGAGAAGGGAACCGCTACCCACTTCAGTATTCTGGCCTGGAGAAGTCCATGAACTGTATAGTCCATGCAGTCACAAAGAGTTGAACACGACTGAGAGAATTTCATTTTCATTAAACTGAATTCATTACACTTTTTCAGAGTTGGATTTATGATGAAGTTTATTTACAATTATTTAGGGTTTTCAATGGGAATAAGTAGGTTTAGGCTGTAGCTACTAGAAGGCACTCTATGGGTGATATAAGGAATGCAATCATTGTTTCTGTACTGAGTTAAATTTTGCATCTTCTAAATAGATGGAATTATAACCTAAAAAGTTCTGACATATTTCATATTCTTGCTTTTTAAAAAACCATGTAGCTATTAAAACCAGATCCTTTTTCTGACTTCCCTGCCTTTGTTAACTCTCACTAAGGGTTTAAAATGTTGTCACTGCTTTTAATACACCATTTAGGTTTGTTGTAGCTTTTCTTCCAAGAAACAAGCATCTTTTAATTTCATAGCCACTTTGCCAACAATCATATAGTCAAAGCTATAGTTTATCCAGTAGTCATGTACAGATGTGAGAGTTGGACCATGAAGAAGGCTAAGCGCCAAAGAATTGACACTTTCAAACTGTGGTGCTAGAGAAGACTCTTGAGAGTCCCTTGAACAGCAAGGAGATCAAACCAGTCAATCCTAAAGGAAATCAACTCTGAATATTCATTGGAAGGACTGATGCAGAAGCCGAAGCCCCAATACTTTGGCTACTTGATGTGAAGAGCCAACTTATTGGAAAAGACTCTGATTCTGGGAAAGGTTGAGGACAGGAGGAGAAGAGGGCAACAGAGGAGTTACTTGGATGGCATCATTGACTCAATGGACAAGAGTTTGAACAAATTCTGGGAAATAGTAAAGGACAGGGAAACCTTGCAGTCCATGAGTTTACAAAGAGTCGGATATGACTTAGCAAAATATTTGGCATAAAGTGAATTCAGTGGAGTCCATATATTTGTACCAGTACCATATCAGCTGCTAGGCTGATATTTTGGCTGCTTTTATAGATAAAGTAAATTTTGCATTACAGGTTATTTAGGAAAATAAATAGGGCATTTATTCCTTTGGAAATTAGTAGGGAAATCCCCCCTAATTCCCATTAGCTTTATTACTGGAAAGAGGTTAAATTTCAATGATACAGCAACATATCTTATCTAGGAGAATGGAAAACTATATATTTACTTGCCGAACAGCTCTTCTTTCTCTTTTTGAGCCCCTGTTGGCTTTTTTTAAATTAAAGACGCTTACTCCTTGGAAGGAAAGTTATGACCAACCTAGATAGCATATTCAAAAGCAGAGACATTACTTTGCCAACAAAGGTCCATCTAGTCAAGGCTATGGTTTTTCCAGTAGTCATGTATGGATGTGAGAGTTGGACTGTGAAGAAAGCTGAGCGCCAAGAAATTGATGCTTTTGAACTGTGGTGTTGGAGAAGACTCTTGAGAGTCCCTTGGACTGCAAGGAGATGCAACCAGTCCATTCTAAAGGGGATTAGCCCTGGATGTTCATTGGAAGGACTGATGCTAAAGCTGAAACTCCAGTACTTTGGCCACCTCATGTGAAGTGTTGACTCATTGGAAAAGACTCTGATGCTGGGAGGGATTGGGGGTAGGAGGAAAAGGGGACACCAGAAGATGAAATGACTGGATGACATCACTGGCTCGATGGACATGAGTTTGGGTGAACTCTGGGAGATGGTGATGGACAGGGAGGCCTGGCGTGCTGCAATTCATGGGTTGGCAAAGAGTCGGACACAACTGAGCGACTGAACTGACTGGCTTTTTTGGGATTTATCCCTATGTGTATTATGCTCTCAGAGGATTTTCATTCATTTTATTAAACATAACAATATTTTATGTCTGCTTTTATTTTTAAAATGTTTTAATTAAATTTTCTCTTTAATTTTTATATTTTATTTACTTTGAAATTTAATTTTTATTTTATATTAGAATATAGTTGATTTACAATGTTGTTTCAAGTGTACAGCAAAGTGGTTCAGTTATACATATACATATATCTATTCTTTTTCAGTTTCTTTTCCCACATAGGTTATTATAGAATATTGAGTAGTTTCCCGTGCTATACAGTAGGTCTTTATTGATTACCTATTTTGTATATAATACTGTGTCTATTTTAATCCAAACTCCTAATTTACCCCACCACCACCTTTCCCCTTTAATAACCATGTTTGTTTTTGAAGTCTGTGAGACTGTTTCTGTTTTGTAAATAAGTTCATTTGTATCATTTTTAATATTTAGATATGTGATATCATGTGATATTTTTATTTCTCTTTCTGATTTAGTTCATTTGTATGATAATATCTAGGTCCATCCATGTTGTTGCAGATAGCATGATCTCATTTATTTTTATGGCTAAGTAGTATTCCATTTTGTATATTTACCACATCTACTTTATCCATTCATCTATCAATGGACATTTAGATTGCTTCCATGTCTTGGCTACTGTAAACAGTGCCACTATGAATATTGAGATGCATGTATCTTTCCTAGTTAGTTTTCTCCAGCTTTATGCCCAGGAGTGGGATTGTTGGATCGTATAGTAGTTTTATTTTTAGTTTTTTTAAGGAACCTCCATACTGTTCTTTATAGTGGTTATACCAATTTATATTCCCACTGACAGTGTAGGAGGGCTCCTTTTACTTCACACCTGCTCCAGCATTATTTTTCTTTCTTTTTTTTCCATTGAAGTGAGGTTGACTTACAGTGTTGCTCCAATCTCTGCTGTACAGCAAAATGACTCAGTTATATACATATATACATTCTTTTCCATTGCGGTTTATCACAGGATATTGAATATAGTTCCCTGTATTATACATTAAGAGCTTGCTGTTTATCCATCCTAAATGTAATAGTTAGCATCTACCAACCCCATTTCCAGCATTGATTGTCTGTAGACTTGTTGATGAAGGCCATTCTGACTGGTGTGAGGTGACTCCTCATTGTAGTTTTGATTTGCATTTCTCTAATAATTACTGATGTTGAACATCTTTTCCTGTGCTTCTTGGCCACCTTGTAAATCTGCTTTTAAATCTGCTTTCTTCTAGTAAATTCTTCAGTACTGTATTTTAAAAAGCAGTACCATTCAGGATTATCAATATAAATCAATATAAATTGATTTATCAATATAAATCCCATGTTTTCCTAATAGGAATCACCACAATCCTATTGGTGAATCAACATAACCTAAGTATATGAGTAAGAATTCTTGCCTTATATCTTAGATTTTATAAAGATTCCCACCAGATTGTAAGCTCTGTAAAATAATGGCCTATGTCTACTTTTCTTACTGTTGTACCCCTAGCACTTTTCATAGGATCTGGCACATAGTTGGTATTCAGTAAATATTGTATGTTATTAAATGATTTTTATTTACCTGGTATTTTAAAATAATTGAAACTGAGCACCATACTACTAGAAGATATTGATAAACACAATTCTTACCACACTTCTTTTTATAGGTATGAGAGCTTGGACCATGCGTTAGAGTGTATTGATTATATCCAGGCTAAAGGAAAAAATATTGGATGCAGATTTCCCTACTTGGAGTCATCAGACTATAAAGATTTCTACATCTGTGTTAATGGATCATCAGAATCCCAATTAATCAGACCCAGCTATTTCATTTTTCAGCTTCAAAATATAGGTGAGGTAAACAACTTCAAAATGTTTCTAGTTTAGACCATTTACAACCGACACGTGGAAGAGAAGAGGTAGATAAATAGATATCTACTGGAATGTAGGCTTCCCTGTTGGCTCAGAGGATAAAGCCTGCAATGCACGAGACCCGGGTTCAATCCCTGGGTTGGGAAGATCCCTGGAGAAGGATATGGCAACCCACTCCAGTATTCTTGCCTGGAGAATCCCATGGACAGAGGAGCCTGGCGGGCTACAGTCCATGGGGTCACAAAGAGTCGGACATGACTGAGCGGCTTCACACACTGGAATGCAAAGCCAGAAAACTGGAGGCCAACAGAGTACAAGGAAGAACTAATTAAATATAAAAGTATGGAAGATAAGGAATTGAATGAGTATAAAGGATAGTGTTCATTTAGAATTCATAATTTGTTTCCCAGCTTCAGAGTTTGTCTTCTATAAAGTATTTTTGTCTAATGTTAATAATAGAATAATTATGGAATCACTCATTCCCAATGCTCAAAAGGCCCTGGGAATATGTTGGATATTGTCTGAGTCTGTGTTCTCATTTCTAACAGTTACAAGAATGACAGGTTCTAGAGCCAGCCATAAATTTTTAATTTATTACATTCTAGCTATATGACTTTGGGTGAGTTACTCTTAATATGTTTCAATTTCCTTTTCAGTAAGATGAAGATAATAGAGGACCACCTCATAGATTTATTGTGAGACATGAATAAGTTTATGATGTAACATTCCTGGTTTACTTCCTGACACATCATAAGCTCTAAATAAGAATTAGCTATTAATAAAAATAAAAATACTAGTAGTAATTTGTTGTGGTAGTTGTTTCTAATGCCATGAAATGCAAAAATGACTGTAATGATTTGGATCCTCTAGCTTTTCTCTTGGACTTACATATTTGTCAATATGTGGCTTAACAAAAAATCAGTTTCCCAAATAACCAAGTTTCTTAAACTGATCTTGGTTAGCAAGTGGCTTTGATTTTAATTCACATTGGGACTTCCCTTGTAGCTCAGTCAGTAAAGGATCTGCCTGCAGTGCAGGAGACCTGGGTTCGATCCCTGGGTTGGGAAGATCCCCTGGAGAAGGAAATGACAACCCACTTCAGTATCCTTGCCTGGAAATCTCATGGACAGAGGAGCCTGGTGGGCTGCAGTCCATGGGGTCTTAAAGAGTCAGACACGACTGAGCAACTAACACTCACTCACTTATAGAGAATAGTCTTGAGCCATCTGATTTATCCTGGATGCTTCTGTTAATAGGTGCCCCTAGCTTTTGATAAAGACTACTGCTAAACTTCAATAACTTTCATGTTGAAATTGTTTCCTTTTGTTTTCAGTTAAACCTTTGCCACCAGACTACCTTAGTCTTACTATGAAGAATTCAGAAGTCAACCTGAAATGGAGCATTCCCAGAGGACCTATTCCAGCAAAATGTCTAATTTATGAAATTGAGTTCACAGAAGATGATACTGCCTGGGTGGTATGGACATTGCATTTATTTGGGAAAATCGTAAACACAGCCTTTTAAATAAAATAGTAAACATAAGAACCAAAGTCAGTTGCTATTCACATGAGGATGGAACATGACATGCACCTTAATTTAACTTTCAGAAAACCAAACAATCTTGTGGACAAAAGAAAGATGCTTGCAGTCTGAAAGTATAATCAGCTAATTATACCAACTTTAAAGCTACATAGGTCCTTAGAGATAACCTAATCACTTGTTTCCATGTTGTTATATATTAATTTTATTCATCGGTTTCCAGCTTAGGGAGTGGTGGAGACAAGTGTGTGAACCACTAGTTCTAATCAATTCATTTCACATACAGATGAAAAAACTGATTTTTCTAATTGAAAAAAATAGATTTACAAGTCCCAAGGAAGTGAATGACTTACAATAAAATTATGTAGCTAGAACGAGAATCCAGATCTTATTCCCAGTCTACTTTAATTTACATTACATTATGCTAGCTCACAAGAAAAGTTACAACAAATGTTGTTTTGGATGAGAAACACTCTTCGGCTCTTTTAAATGCAAAATTGAAGTAATCATGAAGTGATTTTTTTTTTTCTTTTGAGATCATCCAGCTGTGTGTATTCTCATATCGGAAGGGGTGGTTTCATGTTAGGCCCTGAGCACTGTTATACTGGTCTTATGATTAAACAAAATAAGAATAAGGGAAAAAAAGAAGCTTTGTGTGTATGAACTTTACAGTATCCATAGAAACAACCTTCACATGATGACTCTTTTTGCTAACTCAGTATATGTAGCACTTTCTAATTTATGGGGCTTTATAGTGTGGCTCAGACGGTAAAGCATCTGTCTACAATGTGGGAGACCTGGGTTCGATCCCTGGGTCGGGAAGATCCCCTGGAGAAGGAAATGGCAATCCACTCCAGTACTATTGCCTGGAAAATCCCATGGACAGAGGAGCCTGGTACGCTACAGTCCATGGGGTCGCAAAGAGTTGGACACTATACTGGTCTTATGATTAAACAAAATAAGAATAAGGGAAGAAAAGAAGCTTTGTGTGTATGAACTTTACAGTATCCATAGAAACAACCTTCACATGATGACTCTTTTTGCTAACTCAGTATATGTAGCATTTTCTAATTTATGGAATCTGGACAATTTGAAACTAATCCAAAATGGGAGTCATAAGCACCAAAACTACCTAGGAATTTTGCCCTGTCATATATGCCCTTTACTACCAGTAATCCATTATCACTACAGGAAAAATGTTAGATATAAATAAGGAAGAAAGAATGAAAAGTAAAACACCATACAGTGATGGCCACTGTTAGGATACTGGTATATACCTTTCTAGGCATTTGATGCATTTATTTCATGTAACAAAACTCACTTTAAAAATGACAAATCAAATAGAGTATGGCTAGCTGCAGTTAGATCAAATAATGACATCTTATTTTATTCTTGGCTTTCAGACTACCACAATTGAAAATGAAATATACATCACAAGAACATCAAATGAAAGTCTCCGATTATGCTTTTTAGTAAGAAGCAAAATGAATATTTATTGTGCAGATGATGGAATATGGAGTGAGTGGAGTGATGAACAGTGCTGGAAAGGTATGGGATAAAAGAACAGTAGAGTATTTCTAGCACTGTTTGAGGAAGAAGATGCCTTATTGGATGTCATAGGTCACTACAATTCAGTGACACAGGTTATCAATATCATAGGGCCAATCCTTCTTCACCATTTTTTTTTTTTTTACTGAGGTATAGTTCCTTGAGATATAAGTTACAGGTGTACAATGTAGTGATTCACAATTTAAAAGGCTTTACTCCATTTAAAGTTATTATAAAATATTGGCTATATTACCTATTTTTATAGATGTCTATAATATTAATTGGGCTGTATCTTCTCCACAGTGCTAGGTTTAATAAATTCTGTTTGATTCTTCCTACTTTCATTTGATAAGCTAATTTTACCTGTTTTGCTTTGATTTTGCTAGTGGATTACCTTCCAATGGTAGTCTTAGCTCCAAAATTTGGTGGTACTATTCTTGAGTTTCTTATATACTTACCAGATGTTAACCAAATCTGTATTAGTACCAATTGGAGTTGCAGTAGTACATTTACTCTGAAGTTTTACTTACAAGCATATATGTATTTTATCAGACCCTTGGGTATATTATGTCTTCTTTATATGGTTTTGAAAAATTATATGCTCATTATTCAAGATTTTTATAGTCTATGCTGCTTCCCCATTGAAATTCAAATGAATCCATTTAAATGTTAGAAAGAGGGAACAATCATAAAATATGTTGATATAGTTATTGAAGAAAATATATTTTAAAAAGAACAGTAACTAAACTATTTGCTCTTTGCTAGCAAAATTAATTTTCTCTCAGTGTATTTTGTAATTATGGAAGTCCAAATGCTCTTGCAGATAGTCTATAAACAGAAAAGATAAATTAGCAAGCACCTCAATTGAACATAGATTTATAGGAAATCTAATCCTCGGTTTTAGCTAGTTTAAGTTGTCTTAAAGTTGACTTTATTCAGAGTCTTGTTATAGTTCAGTTATCAACATTCTTGTTTTTCTGTGAGAAGAGAGAATGTGCTAGTGTTTTTGTGGGGAAGACTATTTTTATCAATATTTTCCTATGCTTTTGATTTTCAAGAGAACAGAAATCTTAAACAAGACACTTGTTTTTGAGTGTCTGGTATCATGCCTAATGAATATTTTTCTGATTAATATGTTATCATTAGTAAAATGTACATTCTGTTTACTTCCAACACTGATTTAAAGTGACTTATGGTAAAAGATATATTTCAATTAAATATGTTTGGGATTGACATGTACACACTATAATTAAAATGGATAACCAACAAGGACCTACTATATAGCATAGGGAACTCTGCTGAATACTCTGTAATAACCTAAATGGGAAAAGAATTTGAAAAAGAATATATATATAGCCCACCAGGCTCCTCTGTCCATGGGATTCTCCAGGCAAGAATACTGGAGTGGGTTGCTATTTCCTTCTCCAGGGGATCTTCCTGACCCAGGGATCGAACCCAGGTCTCCCACATTACAGGCAGACACTTTAACCTCTGAGCCACCAGGGAAGCCCTATAGGGCTGCAAAGAGTCAGACAGGACTGAGTGACTTTCACTTTCACTTTCATTAGTCAAGGCAATGTTTAAAGAAGACATGATTTTCATTTTTAACATCCTTTTATATATTTTATATATAATCTTTTTTAAAGTTGGAATATAATTGATGTACAATGAAGTTTTTTTGTTTGTTTTTGTTTTTTAAACTTTTTGTATGTAATCTTAACCATTTTAAAAAAATTTTTATTTTTACTTTATTTTGCTTTGCAATACTGTATTGGTTTTGCCATACATTGACATGAATCAGCCACGGGTGTACATGAGTTCCCAATCCTGAACCCCCCTCCCACCTCCCACCCCATATCATCCCTCTGGATCATCCCTGTGCACCAGCCCCAAGCATCCTGTATCCTGTATCGAACATAGACTGATGATTCATTTCTTACATGATAGTATACATGTTTCAATGCCATTCTCCCAAATCATCCCACCCTCTCCCTCTCCCTCAGAGTCTAAAAGTCCATTCTATACATCTGTGTCTCTTTTGCTGTTAACCATGTTTTTGATGACAGATTTCTTTTGCCCTGATGGCTATGTCTTAATAAGTTTGAGATTAGAAACAAAGACTTTTGAGGTGCATGTGGTCTTATTTCTTTTGTATATTTCTTATTGGATGTTTTAAGTTATAGAAAAATAGCACAGTAATCTTTTGAAAATGACTATCTTATTCAGGATTTACTCTGAAACTTCACAAAAAAAGCCTGTTTCTTGCTGTTAATTTTGCATGCCAGAAGCTCATATCATTAGTCATTTCTCTGGATTATATCCTTGCAATTCTTAACTGGGCCTATGAATTTGGTAATTTTCTAATAGAAAATAAGATCCTAAATGAATAAGACACCAAGAAAAAAGTGGGGCTGGAGATAGTTTTGAGTATAGATATAGGCCTAAGATTCAAAATGTTCCATAGTATTTCAAAAATGTGGGAGATACTGGTTTTGGAAGGACAAACCTTGTATACATTTTCAATTTGTCTAGTGATTGCTCATTTCTTGCTATGCAGTGACGGTGTCAGTTACTCAGTTGTGTCCGACTCTTTGTGACCCCATGGACTGTAGCCCACCAGGCTCCTCTGTCCATGGAATTCTTTAGGCAAGAATACTGGAGTGGATTGCCATTTCCTTCTCCAGAGGATCTTCCAAACCCAGGGATCAAACATGGCTCTCCCTCATTGCAGGCAGACACTTTACCTCCTGAGCCACCAGGGAAGCCCTTGCTATGCAGAAGAACCATTAAAATTTCATCCCTAAAAAAAAAAAAAAAAAGATAAGAAAAAGCTCATTTCTTTAGTCTCCAGAATGTAAGACAATTTCAAAAACATGACTTTTAAAGACTAGGCCCATTATTCGCACTGAGACTTACTGAAGACCAACTTTCACTCACTACTGCATTGTATGATATAAACATTTGACTTATTGAGGGTTAAGAGATACATATGGTGTGTTTATCTAATCACTCTGTTAATATTTTACCACTGTGTTATTGTGAAAAATTCACAAGAACAAATTTGAAACAAAATCTTGTAATAAAATGAGAATGGGGGAGGGGGGGAGGAATTCCCTGGTGGTCTAATGGCTAAGACTCTGTGCAGGGGGGCCTAGGTTCTAACTCCAGTCAGGTAGCTAGATCCCACATGCCTCAACTTAGAGTTTGAATGCTGAAACTAAAGATCTTGTATACCACAACTAAGATCTGGCACAGCCAAAAAAATAAATATTTAAAAAAAAAAATAGAATGGGGCTTCAGGTAGTTATATCTCTAAGCAAAATGAAGAGCTGTCACAGTCTAGTAAAGTAGTTGTTCTAGTAAAAAAAAAAAAGTTCAGGAATGAAAGGAATCCAGACTCAAACATCACTTACTGGGAGATATGGCAGAAGTTGCCAAGTTTAACTCCGTTCTTCTCCATTTACAAGTTTATTTATAAAATAATTCCGTTTTCAAAATAATTGTACACATCTAACCCTTCCCCTTTTTTTGTGATTTTAATCCTAGGTGACATATGGAAGGAAATCTTACTATTTTTCTTGGTACCGTTTGTTCTTGTCTCATTATTTGTTTTGGTAGTTACTTGTATACTTTTATATAAGCAAAGAAATTTATTGAAAATGGTAAGTTGTATAGCATTACCATGTTTAGTCTGAGCTAATAGATAAAGAATATTTTGCTTTAGAACTGATGAACCTACATTTTATAACTGCCTGTACACTGTGAATGTACAATGATGTTGTGTAGACTATGATGATGTCTTAAGAATGAACAGTAATTTAAAATATTAACCCTAAAAGCTACATATTGGGGTGGACTTGCTTTTGATGATATATAATAATAATGCTTTAGAACATGAAACAATACCTTTAGATTAGGGGAAACATGAGAATTACAGGCGAAAAGCAAGATGAGGAAAAGGAAAGACTGACCTAAAATGTACGCAGCCTGATATATATTACTAGTGTGCCACAAGTGAAAGATTGCAAAAATTTTAAAAATCTTGGTGTGTAACCTCCGAGAGCTCACACTCCAGTTCTGCTAGCCGTATAGTAGAATCTATACAAAAAACATAACCTGCATTATGAGCTGATTTTAGCTATTTGAGTTACACAGATAATGCTATCGATCGACCACTATATCTTTGGTGAGCTTTAAGAAGGAAATGTGACTGAGAGAAAAAATACCATAATGCCAAATCTTTTAAAGATAAAAGAAATGTAAATGTGCATGAAATGTTATTCCCCGCTGAATGATTTTTTTTTCTATTTCTCTGAGTTGTTAATCTAAGTGAAATAGTTTGTGTTATTAATGACTGTTAATAATGGAGCTCTTTCTTAATTTCAGGTTTTTCATACCAAAAAAAGAAGACCTTTCTAATCAAGATTCACTCTGTTGACTCAATAAATCCCAATCTTATGGCTAAATGTTAGATATGAGTCTTATCAAACTGAATTTTTTCCTAAATGTTGAATAAATTTTATTTTGAAAACATCATTGTCTTTAAATAGGCGCTTGATTATTAAAATCCTCAATTAGTAAGGAATTTTATGGATTCTATTAACAGATTTTTTTTCTTATTAAGACACAAAGTTCAGAGACTTTCTTGGCAGTCAAGTCGTTATGACTCTGCTCTTCCACTGCAGGATTCTATCCCTAGTCAGGGAACTAAGATCCCTCATGTTGGGTGGTGAGGTCAAAAACAAAAACAAAGTTCAACCAATTAAACTGAAGATCTAATTGCCTTTATTAGGTGATTCATGAATCAGACTGCATCCTACCTAGCAACTAGAAGGGTACTCTGAGGGGTTGTACAAAACAGAAGGTTTTTATAGAAAGAAGGGCAAGGAAGCTACTAGCAAAAGAAAAAAGGATTATTTTTAGGCCAACACATCTTCTTTTTTGAGGGGGGAAGGGAAAGGAAGGAGTTTTAGCATGCAGATTTCCTTTTCTTTTCTGAGGGGATATAGAGAGCCCATGTAGCAGGTGACCTCATTGGTGCTGACCAGAAAATTCCAGACTGGTTGATTAAGATTACGTTTCTGGTGAAGGTCAAAACTGCAATTAGGTTAGTTGTTTAATCTACATTTGCTATCATGGGCTTTAGCACAAGTTGTGCCATTTTGGGCCTGTGATTTTCTCTAACATTTCCTCAATCCAAGATGAGAATGTTACATATAGAAAAGTCAAGGGATGAGTCAGAATCTAATCTGTGATGTCTGTAAAACAATGTGATTTTGAGAATGGCACTGAGTCATAGAGATATTGTCAAATATGGAATATGAGATTCTAATTTTTTTATTAATTGCACTTGGGATGAAAGTATTCACCATGAATGAGGTTGTTTGGCTTTAAAATAAGCTGTGGAGAGGATAAATAAGAAGCAAGAAATTTTAAATACATTCATAGTCTAAATGTGTGCTTCCCATTTCATGAAAAGGTGAGAAGCATGCAGTGCTTCAAGTCAGTTCAGTTCAGGCACTCAGTCATGTCTTACTGTGACCCTAGGGAAGGCAGCACGCCAGGCTGCCCTGTCCATCACCAACACCTAGGGCTTGCTCAGACTCATGTCCATTGAGTTGGTGATGCCATACAATCATCTCATCCTCTGTGATCCCCTTCTCCTCCTGCCTTCAATGTTTCCCAGCATCAGGGTTTTTCCAATGAGTCACTTCTTTGCATCAGATGACCAAAGTATTGGAGCTTCAGCTTCAGCATTAGTCCTTCCAATGAATATTCAAGACTGATTTCCTTTAGGATGGACTGGTTGGACCTCCTTTCTGTCCAAGGGACTCTCAAGTGTCTTCTCCAACACCACAGTGCAAAAGCATCAATTCCTTGGCACTCAGCTTTCTTTACAGTCCAACTCTCATATCCCTACATAACTACTGAGAAAACCATAGCTTTGACTAGATGGATCTTTGTCAGCAAAGTAATGTCTCTGCTTTTTAATATGCTGTCTAGGTTGGTCATAGCTTTTCTTCCAAGGAGCAAGTGTGTTAATTTAATGACTGCAGTCACCATCTGCAATGATTTTGGAGCCCCCCAAAATAAAGTCTGACACTGTTTCCACTGTTTCCCCATCTATTTGCCATGAATTGATGGGACCAGATGCCATGATCTTAGTTTTCTGAATGTTGAGTTTTAAGCCAAATTTTTCACTCTCCTCTTTTACTTTCATCAAGAGGCTCTTTAGTTCTTCTTCACTTTCTGCCATAAGGGTAGTGTCATCTGCCTATCTGAGGTCACTGATACTTCTCCTGGCAATCTTGATTCCAGCTTGCGCTTCATTGAGTCTGGCATTTCACGTGATGTACTCTGTATATAGGTTAAGTAAGCAAGGTGACAGTATACAGCCTTGATGTACTCCTTTCCAAATTTTGAACCAGTCCCTTGTTCCATGTCCAGTTCTAACTGTTACTTCTTGACCTGCATATAGATTTCTCAGCAAGCAGGTCAGGTGGTCTGGTATTCCCATCTATTTAAGAATTTTCCATAGTTTGTTTTGATCCACACAGTCAAAGGCTTTAGCATAGTCAATAAAGCAGAAGTAGATGTTTTTCTGGAATTCTCTTGCTCTTGCTATGATCCAATGGATGTTGGCAATTTGATTTCTGGTTCCTCTGCCTTTTCTAAATCCAGCTTGAACATCTGGAGATTCTCGGTATATGTACTGTTGAAGCCTAGCTTGCAGTGCTTAAAAGGCTGAAAATAATGAAATGACGAGAGATCATATTTGAAATATTCAGATATTACAAACTATGTAATATAAGCTTGAGAGTTTCTTATGCTAGTTGGCAGGCAACATTTCCTATTTTCTGATGGTGTGATTTTTTTTTTTTAATTCGTTCAGAGACCGAAAAGCACAACTTCAGACCACCTGACAGTTAACTCCTAGTAGAAGATGTGGCAACCGAGCTATAGACAGTTACTTTAAAATTTAGAGATTGATGACTTATAAGTTACAATCAAGTTTTAGATTAATATCTAATATTATTCAGAATGGTTCTGCTCTGTGGTCCAGAGACCAATAGAGTGGGTATTTCCTGGGAACTTATTAGAAAAAATGCAGAATCTCAGACTCCAACCCAGACCTACTCAATTAACAGTCTTTAACAACATCTCCAAGTGATTCATTTGCACATTCAGTTTGAAAAACACCAATATATTGCAATATTCTAGAATGAAAAAGACTAAAATAATATAATGGATATATTAGACAATGGCCAGATTAACTGCAGCTTTGACTATCATTTTCACTGATCATCTGTCTCTAAAAGGATAGAAAAAGACCTAAAACTGAGATATAAACTAGAATACCATCCTATACTACCACTTGTATTCAATGATAGGATGCACCACCATTTCCTTAAGTAGATCTATACTTGTGAAACATTAAAACCCCCATGTAGGGCTTCCCTGGTGGTCTAGTGTTTAAGACTGTGTTTCTACTGCAGGGGGCATGAATTTGATCACTGATAAGGGAACTAAGATTGTGCATGCCACGTGATGTAGCCAAATAATAATTATAAAATTTTAAATTAGAAAATGAAAAGCAGACTACAAAATTTTTTAAAAAATGACAACCCATAGTATTGCTGAGCCTATGAATTGATAAAATATATTTGGCACATTACTCTCAAGTCAGAGCTTTCTAAAGTTGTTATTAGTGTACTGAGGGATTTGAGGGAGGAAGGAGAAATGAAGAGGGGAGAGGCCAAGGCTAGACAGGGAAATGGTAGGCAACCCCATCCTTGAAGGCTGAGTGGGTCGTGGGAACCTAGTGTTTCCATTCCCTGGTTCAGGACATGCATAACAAGCTCTTCTAATCAAAGACTTATGGATTTACCTCAAAGATTTACATCATAGTTTCTTTCAGGTTTTGGGAGTATCATTTATTTTAGACCCTTTCAGCTAATAGAACAAAGAAATATATGTATGTATATTCATGTGCCACCTATTTACTTGTTCAATTCAAGTATACATGTATAACAGTATCAGGATTGTTAACCTATACCCCTACAAGAAAGAACACTATCAACTAGATTACTGTGTCTTTTTCTTTTGCTTTAGGTCTTGCAAACTCCATTCATTTCCAAAGTTACTTAAGTCAGGATCTTAGTGAGGAGGTTGCATACATTTGTAATATAATTAGATTGTTTAGTCAAATTCTGCATTCCATTCTTGATGTCAACAAGTTTTTTTTTTTTTAAATATGGATATATTGATTCACTTTTTGTACTGTAACATTCTACTGGTTTTGACAAATATGGTGTCATGTATTTACCATAACATCATAGAGAAGAGTTTCACTGCCCTAAAACATCCTCTATGCCTGGAGAAGGAAATGGCAATCCACTCCAGTAGTCTTGCCTGGGAAACCCCAGGGACAGAGGAGCCTGGTGGGCCACAATCCATGCGATCTCAAAGAGTCAGACACGACTTAGTGACTGAGCACAGTCATTTTTTTTTTCTAATATCTAATGAAGTTTTAAAATTTTATTATTTTAATTGGAGGATAATTTATCTACATTATTGTGGTGTTTTTTGCTATACATCAACATGAATCACCCATGGTGCACATGTGTCCCCCATCCTGAACACCCTCCTGCCTACCTCCCCACCCCACCCTCTGGGTTGTCCCAGAGACTGGCTTTGACTGCCCTGCTTCATGCATGGAAATTGAACTGGTCATCTATTTTACCTGTGGTAATATACATGTTTCAATGCTATTTCCTCAAATCATTCCACCCTTGCCTTCTCCCACAGAGTCCAAAAGTCTGCTCTTTACATCTGTGTCTGTTTTGCTTCCTTGCATATAGGATTGTTGTTACCTTTTTTCTAAATTCTATATATATGCGTTAATATACTGTATTGGAGTTTCTCTTTCTGACTTACTTCACTCTGTATAATAGGCTCCAGTTTCATCCACCTCATTAGAGCTGACTCAAATGTGTTCTTTTTTATAGCTGAATAATAATCCATTGTGTATATGTACCACAACTTCCTTATCCATTCATCTGAGCACAGTCATTTTTAGGAACAGTGTAGGCCATACAAAACACATCAGTGGCTCCTAGTTTGTTACCTCTGGTTTAATATCTTTTTTCCCACTTGGCTCTCTGCTCCACAGGGGCACATGCCTGCTACTCTGCTCACCCAGTGTCTGGATTCAACAAATGGAAAAATAAAAATAGAAGATGGACCCACCCTCCCAATAGAGCACCAGGTTCAGAAAGAAAACACTGGCAAGGAGATGGCATTCTGTCACTCCTCGTCTCTTTTTTGATTGCCTGCTGGAAATGTCGCTGCCAGGGTCCAGTCCCAGTGGATCCAGGGTAATTTGAAGGGGAGACAGAATTGGCATCCTAGGAAAAAACTTAATTACAGATATAAAGAGAGATTAGAAAAGAATAATATAGTAGGAAAATGAGTGGAGAAAAAGATGCTGAATAACTTGGTTTAAGTGGAATACCAATAAAACTCCAAGAGAAGGGGTTTGCTGAGTATCCACGCTCCAGATGGGAATTCAGCCAGAAGGGGAAAGAAAGAACAACACGGGGGAATCAGTCTTTCCAGAAACTGATCCGTTTTCTTTATTTTCAGGTTTGCTTATATACTTTTTGTTATACATAGGGATGAATACAGTGTCACGTGGGGTCAAAATCAGGTGCTTCATATAAAATTATACAAAGGTCTTAGGGGTTTTACATCATCTTCTGGCCATGAGGCCTGCTGACATTTTATGGCCCTTTCTGATAATGGTCAGTCAACCAGAAAACTTATTTTTTCCAGGGGTGATTTTTTCTTAAACCAGGCGCCACCCTCCAAATAAAGTTGCATTCCTATAGGGTGAGGGTGTAGTGGGTTACAATCAAGAAAGGAATTTACTTAGCCTAAGGTTTAACATGATTAATCTTAAAGGTTAATACTTATTTCTCCTATATGCTAGTTATATTCATTATAAGGGCAGGGAATATGGAGATTTAGCAGCAAATATTGACTCAACAAATGAAAAACCCTTCACCAATATAATTTCTAATCAACCCACTAATACTATACTAATAATTTTGTAACTTCTCAAAAGAGTCTGTATTTAGAAAGTTTTAAAGCATCTTGTGCCTCTCACGGTTGGGAGGCTGTAAACAATCACATGTGGCCGGATGAACTTGTTCAGGTAGGCTAGAGAACCTTCGGAGGAGTTTGTAAGTTGAAACACTCTTGTCACGCCCAGGAAATTTATTAACTGGGGCTGCAAGTTAACTCCTTCTCCGAGAGAGGTGGTGAGGGGTCAGCCCCCTGTAAAGTCAGAGGTATAGGTGAGAGCTTAAAACAGTAAAGTAGGCACTCTGGTTTTGGAGGTAGATGCTCGGGAACAGGGGGTCTCCTGAGGCTCGATCTCGCCTTTGTATAATGCTGAAGCCTCCTTGCTCATGACCTTTGCCATGGGCAGAGTTCCTCACGCTAGCTCCTGGCATCTCCCCCTTTTTTGTATTTTTTTTTTTTAAACAGTCAGGTGCAGCTCAGTCGCGAGCTTCTGAATGCTCTGCCGAAGAATCCTGACAATACAAGGAAGAATGATTATAAGAAGTAAAATTAGAGCGCCAACAGCAGCATAACTGAAGATATTAGACAGAATGTTTTTTCCAGAAATAACGTTAGAGAAGGTGTGGAAAAAGTCATTAGCTGCTCCTGCGGCAGTAAAATCCAGTTGAGAGTGTTCCAAGGTCTGTATCTGATTCTGAAGTTTTCCTAAGTCCAGGCCAATATCAGAGCTGTTCCAAACACCTGAAATATGATTTTTATTTTTTTCCCACTCATAATCTGTCTCGTTTACTTTCAAAGATGTCACGCACATCCACCGGTAATTGGCGTGGCATGAGAGAGCCATTTTTACTTTCAGAGCCTGTAGTTCAGTCCCAATATGCATTATTGCTTCTTCCAAGGCATCCACCCTCATCTCTAACTTTCTATCTATAGCTTCCTGTGTTGCCAGAGTTAAAAACACATTTTTAGACATAGTGTCAACATATTGGGCAGTATGCACTTGTTGAGTCAATGATATTGCTGCCACAGTAACAGTAATAGTAACAGTAATAGTAATAGTAACAGTAACAGTAGTAGTTGTTTTTATTAAAGCTGAATTCTCTAAAATTAGTAAGCCCACAAACCGTCCTGATTGCATTAAATCTTGTAGTTGTTTTAACGCAGCAAGACCATAATTATCATATCATAAGATATGGTGGATGTTTCAACACTACAAAAGAACAAACATTATATTTAGGAGTTAAGCAAGATGAAAGCATACATTTTTCACAAGACACTACATTAAGTCCACCTGTATAATTCATTTGTATATTCAGTTTTCCAGAATCGTTTGCAAAGAAAGCAAAAAAAAAAAAAAAAAAAAAGGAGAGGGTAGACAAGCTAAAATAGAATAAGTAGAATCATTTTCTGGTCAGAGTTCACGCTGCAGCAGCTGTCAGTCCCGCCAGGATCTTGATGTTTATCTTGCCTCTCCTGCCGGCGGCCAAGCAAGTGAGCGCAGACTCTGGCGGGGCTACCAGCTGCCAGCGCGGCGCACTGGGTCCGGTCAGCCAGGCTGGCCCCGCCCATGGCTCCCAGCATGTTGCCATGTCCTTTTAAGCCCTACTCCCAATTGACCCCTGCAAGCTTCTTCATCCTCTGCCCTGAAGTCATCACAATAGCCACATGAGTTCTGGCCAGGGTGGGCCCTCTGCGACATCATGAAGAGCCCAGCCCTGCCTGGTCCTCAGTCTCCAGGTGCCAGGGCAGACCAGCACACCAGGAGCCATTTCCTCTCTTCTCACCATGTGGTCCCTGAAATAGCTCCTGTTCTTATCTATGTGTGTCTCCTCTTTCTATGATTTAAAGTTTTATCTGAGAGAGAAAGCCGAAGAGCTCCAGGGGAAGGTGCTCTGTGGGGGGCACGTTCTAATTCAGCAGAATCTACCAGAGCATGCCCAAGACAGGCTTGAGATCATGCCGCTCTGACTTTTCTTCGTTGTTGTGATGTACATGATAGTGAAGGTAGCAGGAGAGAGTTGGTGAGAGTAAATGTGCACTCCTGCCTGTTAGGGCACTTCATTTGGCTCTCCAGGAGAGAAAAAAAGAAAAAAATACTTCCCTTGACAGGCTATACCTTTGATACCTTAATCCAGGTCAAGATGGACCTTGTGAAATTTGTGTCCAGGGTGCAGAATCTGAAACTCTCCAGGGCAACCGGTGGTAACCTCAACCTCCCCAAATTCAAGGTGCCTGCAGATGCACACAATAATATTAAAATATATGAGCTATGGGGTGACAAAGACCCCCAATAGAGTGGATTTGTGTGTCAAAGTAGGAGAGGAAAAGTTGAGTGTTGACAAACTGCATCCAAACTAATAAAACTATTTTGAAGCAAAAGAAGAAAAAAAAAACTGAGATTTTTTTTTTATTTGCTCTACAGTTTTATCTTTTCCAGAATGTCCTATAATTGGCATCATGCAGTGTATAACCTTTTCCAGACTAGCTTATTTTACTTAGTAACATCCATTCAGATTTCATCCATTTCTTTTTGTGATTTGATAGCTCATTTCTTTTTAATCATGAATAGTATTCTGTCATGTTGATGTACCATAGTTTGTTTATCCATTCATCAATTAAAGAACACTCTGGTTGCTTCCAATTTGTGTGTGTGTGTGTGTGTATGTGTGTGTGTGAGAGAGAGAGTATGAATTAAGCTGTATGAAATTCATGTGCATGTTTTTGTGTGGGCATTAGCTTTTAAATCATTTGGTTAACTATCTAGGAGCATAATTGCTAGATCATATGGTATGACAAAGTTGAGCTATGTAAGAAATTGCTTCCAAAGTGACTGTTCAGTTCAGTTCAGTTCAGTTGCTCAGTCATGTCCAACTCTTTGCGACCCCATGAATCTCAGCACGCCAGGCCTCCCTGTCCACCACCATCTCCCGGAGTTCACACAGACTCATGTCCATCGAGTCTGTGATGCCATCCAGCCATCTCATCCTCGATTGTCCACTTCTCCTCCTGCCCCCAATCCCTCCCAGCATCAGAGTCTTCTCCAATGAGTCAACTCTTCCCATGAGGTGTCCAAAGTACTGGAGCTTCAGCTTTAGCATCATTCCTTCCAAAGAAATCCCAGGGTTGATCTCCTTCAGAATGGACTGGTTGGATCTCCTTGCAGTCCAAGGGACTCTCAAGAGTCTTCTCCAACACCACAGTTCAAAAGCATCAATTCTTCAGCGCTCAGCCTTCTTCACAGTCCAACTCTCAAATCCATACATGACATTTTGAATTCCCACTAACAATGAATGAGAGTTCCTGTTGTTCCTCATCTTTGTCAGTAATTGACTTTGTCAGATTTTTGTATTTGACCATTCCAATAAATGTGTAGTGGTATCTAATTGTTTTCAGTTCACCAGTCTACTCTAAAAAGTTATTTCTGTTTATAATATCGTATAAGAAACGAATCGCCAGTCTAGGTTCGATGCAGGATACAGGATGCTTGGGCTGGTGCACTGGGATGACCCAGAGGGATGGTATGGGGAGGGAGGTGGGAGGGGTGTTCAGGATCGGGAACACATGTACACCCGTGGCAGATTCATGTTGATGTATGGCAAAACCAATACAATATTGTAAAGTAAAAAATAAATAAATAAATAAAAGAATCAGAGGGACCAAAAAAAAAAAAAAAAAGAGTTATTTCCATATTTCCTTTGTGTTTTATTACCATAAATTCTTCAGGTGTTTTTATCTTTTATCTGAGGTTTAAATAGATCTTCTGCTCAGCAAAACTTCTGCTGCTGTTTATACCATCAGTTATTACTTTGCTTAATTAGTCCTCTAATAATTTTTCATGAAGGACTGATAACTTGAAATCATGTATATTGGAAAATATTTATCTTTAATTGAACAATACTGACCATATTTTCTTTTCCTGAGTATTGCTTCATCCACGAATATTGAGTGCCTCCACACAAAAGTTTAATTTCAGCATGAACTTCTCCCCTTTTTGTTGGTTTGTTTTGATTTTCTTATATACTTATCTGATGTTCACCAAATCTGTATTGGTACCAGTTGCAGTTGTACATTTACCCTGAAGTTTTACTTAGAAGCATATATGTATTTTATCAGAATCTTGAATTTATTATGTCTTCTTCATATGGTTTTGAAAAACTATATGCTCATTATTCAGGTTTTTTATAGTCTGTGCCTCTTCTCCATTGAGATTCAAATGAATCCATTCATATACTGTTAGAAACCAAGAAAAATAATAAAATATATTGTTATTGAAGAAAAAATATTTTCTAAAGAACAGTAACTAAACTATTTGCTATTTGCTAGCAAAATCAATTTCCTCTAAGTATATTTTGTATTTATGAAAGTTCAAATGCTCTCGTATATAGTCTGTAAACAGAGAAGATAAATTAGCAAGCAGCTCAATTGAACATAGATTTATAGGAAATCTAATGTTCAGTTTTAATTTGTTTAACAGAGTCTTGTTATAGTTCAGGTATCAACATTCTTGTTTTACTGTCAGTAAGGAAAATGTGCTAGTTCTTTTGGGGGGAAGACTATTTTAATCGGTATTTTCCTATGCTTTTGATTTTCAAAAGAACAGAAATCTTAAACAAGATACTTGTTTTTGAGGGTCTAGTACCATGCCTAATGAATATTTCTCTAATTAGTATGTTATCATTAATAAAATGTACATTCTGTTTACTTCCAACACTGATTTAAAGTGACTTATGGTAAAAGATATATTTCAATTAAATATGTTTGGGATTGGCATGTACACACTGCTATATTTAAAATGGATAACCAACAAAGACCTACTGTATAGCACAGGGAACTCTGCTGAATACTCTGCAATAACCTAAATAGGAAAAGAATTTGAAAAAGATATATATATATATATATATATGAACCACTTTGCTGTACACCTGAAGCTAACACAACATTGTTAACCAATAATATGGCAACATAAAATAAAGGATTTAAAAAAGAAAATAAACTTTCATAGAAGACAAAAATAGCAATATAAACTAAACAACATCGAGAAAGAGGCAAAATATTATTGTGCTTAACAGTATACTAGATTATCAATATAAAGTCATTATTTGAAACGGAAGGAAATTAACTCAGCATTGCTGTTTCACATGAAGTCATATAAATACATATACAGATATAGATACAAACATATAATGGCACTTCTATCAATCATTCATCTCCTTTTATTTTGTTTCATTATAATAGAATGTTTGTTATCTCTCAATTCAGTTCAGTTCAGTTCAGTGGCTCAGTCGTGTCCGACTCTTTGCGACCCCACGAATCGCAGCATGCCAGGCCTCCCTGTCCATCACCATCTCCCGGAGTTCACTCAGACTCATGTCCATCGAGTCCGTGATGCCATCCAGCCATCTCATCCTCGATTGTCCACTTCTCCTCCTGCCCCCAATCCCTCCCAGCATCAGAGTCTTTTCCAATGAGTCAGCTCTTCCCATGAGGTGGCCAAAGTACTGGAGTTTCAGCTTTAGCATCAGTCCTTCCAAAGAAATCCCAGGGCTGATCTCCTTCAGAATGGACTGGTTGGATCTCCTTGCAGTCCAAGGGACCCAAGAGTCTTCTCTAACACCACAGTTCAAACGCATCAATTCTTCGGCACTCAGCCTTCTTCACAGTCCAACTCTCGCATCCATACATGACCACAGGGAAAACCATAGCCTTGACTAGACGGACCCTAGTCGGCAAAGTAATGTCTCTGCTTTTGAATATACTATCTAGGTTGCTCATAGCTTTTCATCCAAGGAGTAAGCGTCTTTTAATTTCATGGCTGCAGTCACCATCTGCAGTGATTTTGGAGCCCCAAAAGATAAAGTCTGACACTGTTTCCCCATCTATTTCCCATGAAGTGATGGGGCCAGATGCCATGATCTTCGTTTTCTGAATGTTGAGCTTTAAGCCAACTTTTTCACTCTCCTCTTTCACTTTCATCAAGAGACTCTTTTGTTCTTCTTCACTTTCTGCCATAAGGGTAGTGTCATCTGCATATCTGAGGTGATTGATATTTTTCCCAGCAATCTTGATTCCAGCTTGTGCTTCATACAGCCCAGTGTTTCTCATGATGTACTCAGCATATAAGTTAAAGAAGCAGGGTGATAATATACAGCCTTGACATACTCCTTTTCCTATTTGGAACCAGTCTGTTGTTCCATGTCCAGTTCTAACTGTTGCTTCCTGACCTGCATATAGGTTTCTCAAGAGGTAGGTCAGGTGGTCTGGTATTCCCGTCTCTTGAAGAATTTTCCATAGTTTATTGTGATCCACACAGTCAAAGGCTTTGGCATAGTCAATAAAGCAGAAATAGATGTTTTTCTGGAACTCTCTTGCTTTTTTGATGATGCAGCAGATGTTGGCAATTTGATCTCTGGTTCCTCTGCCTTTTCAAAAACCAGGTTGACCATCTGCAAGTTCACAGTTCATGATTACTGAAGCCTGGCTTGGAGAATTTTGAGCATTACTTTACTAGCGTGTCAGATAAGTGCAGTTGTGTGGTAGTTTTAGCATTCTTTGTCATTGCCTTTCTTTGGAATTGGAATGAAAACTGACCTTTTCTAGTCCTGTGGCCACTGCTGAGTGTTCCCAATTTGCTGGCATATTGAGTGCAGCACTTTCACAGCATCATCTTTCAGGATTTGAAATAGCTCAGCTGGAATTCCATCACCTCCACTAGCTTTGTTCATAGTGATGCTTTCTAAGGCCCCCTTGACTTCACATTCCAGGATGTCTGGCTCTAGGTGAGTGATCACACCATCGTGATTATCTGTGTCGTGAAGATCATTTTTGCCCAGTTCTTCTGTGTATTCTTGCCATCTCTTCTTAATATCTTCTGCTTCTGTTTGGTCCATACAGTTTTTGTTCTTTATTGAGCCCGTGTTTGCATGAAATGTTCCCTTGGTATCTCTAATTTTCTTGAAGAGATCTTTAGTCTTTCCCATTCTATTGTTTTCCTCTATTTCTTTGCATTGATCACTGAGGAAGGCTTTCTTATCTCTTCTTGCTATTTTTTGGAACTCTGCTTTCAAATGGGTGCATCTTTCCTTTTCTCCATTGCTTTTCACTCCTCTTCTTTTCACAGCTATTTGTAAGGCCTCCTCAGACAGCCACTTTGCTTTTTAGCATTTCTTTTTCTTGCGGATGGTCTTGATCACTATCTCCTGTTCAATGTGATGAACTTCCGTCCATAGTTTATCAGGCACTCCGTCTACCAGACCTAAGTAAGGTAAGGAGTCTTAAAGGAGATCCAACACACGTAAAGCTGATACTCTAAAGGGCTCTAAGTCAGGGTATGGACAAACTACAACTAAAACAGCTCCCCTAGGAAGAATACATGTATATGTATGACTGAGTCTCTTTGCTGTTCACTCAAAACCATCACAGCATTGTTAATCCACTATAGTGCAATATAAAATAAAAAGTTTAAAAAGTAAAATAGGGAAAAGATTATAATTAAAAATGAATAAGTAAATAAAAATAGCTCCCCTATATCAATTAGAACTCAGTCAGGAAAACAGAAGTCACCCTGTGTACCAAGTATGAGGAGGTTTTTTTTTTTTTTTTTTTTTTTTTTTTAAAAGATTTCTACAGTAGTATTGTTGGACTTCCCTGGTGGCTCAGATGGTAAAGTGTCTGTCTACAATGTGGGAGACCCGGGTTTGATCCCTGGGTTGGGAAGATCCCCTGGAGAAGGAAATGGCAGTCCACTCCAGGACTATTGCCTGGAAAATCCCATGGACAGAGGAGCCTGGTAGCCTACAGTCCGTGGGGTCACAAAGAGTCGGACACGGCTGAGTTACTTCACTTCACTTCACTTCACATTGTTGATTTACAAAGTTGTGTAAGATTTTTAATACAAAAGAACAGGGACTTACATATCTGTTGGAAAGGCTAGGGGAATAAAGGTCAGGGAAAGTGCTGGCAGAGTTTTCAGCCTGCAGCACCAACGCAGGTGATAAAAGCTCACCTAGAAATCTCTGTGAATCTCAAGAACCATTGGGTAGCTCCCATCAATATAACATATTTCTGACTCCTTCACAGTGAAAATCTAAGCTCCTAATAACATTAGCATACTTATTTGCTTTATCTTGTGATACATATTCAATTATTTCAGAATTCAAGTAGTATTAACAATGAACCTAATGAAGACAACTAAGATGTCTCTAGTTATTTTTTTTCAGAATATGTCTCACTGAATATTTACAAAATACTATGTTCAAAGGTTACTTGGAAGATGATTTACTCTGCATACACAATTAGGTTCTTTGAATATGTGGTAGAACCCTGGTGGAGCCATCTAGTCCAGAAGTTTTTCTGTAGAACAATTTTTCCACAGTTAAAAAGAATTCAAACCAAAAGGTTGACAGAATTAGAAACTGCATAGCTATATACCTCTATCTATTTTTAGTATTTTGTCTTATTTGATTTATGTAGATAAATAGTAGATGAACACCTTTTATTTATAAATAGTAGATGAACACCTTTTATTTTTTGCTGAACCATTTGAAAATTGCAGGGGTTGTGAGAGTTCACCTCTAAATTTTTTTAGCATACATTTCCTAAGAATAAAGACATTCTGTAGAACCACAATATTATCATACCCAAGACAATTAACAACAATTCCCTAGTAACATCTAATATTTGATTCATACTAAAATTTCCCCATGTCCCCAAAATATTTACAGTTTTTATAAAAACATAGTACAATCAAAGTTTGTGAAATGAATTTTGGTTTTTGGCCACATGGCATGTGGGATCTTAGTTCTCAGATTATGGATTGCTCTCATGCTGCTGCATTGGAAGCATGGAGTCTGAACTACTGAAGTGCCAGGGAGATTCCATACATTTGGTTTTGATGTCTCTTTTGTCTCTTTCTTTTTTTGTTGAATATAGGTGAGGTACAATATTAGGTAAGTTTCAGGTGAACAACATAGCAATCCCAACTTTAAAAGTTATATTCCATTTATAGTTATTATAAAATATTGGCTACATTCCCTGCATTGTGCAATACATCCTTGTAGATTATTTATTTTATACATAGTTTGTACCTCTTTAGTTTCTTTTAACCAAGAACACGTCCTTTAACTTTTTCTCCATAACATTTGCGTTTCGTGGAATCCAGGCCCATTTGCTTACAGAATGTCCCACCTTCTGGACTTAACTGATTGTTTTCTTCTGGTGGCTTTAACTTATCCCTCTATCCCCTAAATTTCTTATAACCTCAAAGTTAGAGCTAGAGCTATGTTGTCCAATACATTAGCAACTAGCCATATGTTTGCAACGTGGTTAGACTAAAATGAAATGCACTGTAAGTATAAGATATACAATAGAATTTCAAGACATTGTTTAAAAAGAATGTAAACTATCTTATTAATAATTTTATATTGATTCCATGCTGAAATAATACTTTGGCTATATTTGGTTAAGTGAAATATATTATTAATATTGGTATCATCTATTTTTACTTTTAATGTGGTTACCAGAAATTTAATATGACACTTGTGGCTTGCATCATATCTCTTTTGGACAACATTGGTAGAAGCTTGAGTAAATTCAGGTTAAATGTTTTGGGCAAGAAAACTTCACTGGTAGTATTGTGTACTTCATATTACATCACATAAAGTGACTGCTGCTGCTGCTGCTAAGTCGCTTCAGTCATGTCCGACTCTGTGCGACCCCATAGACGGCAGCCCACCAGGCTCCCCCGTCCCTGGGATTCTCCAGGCAAGAGCACTGGAGTGGGTTGCCATTTCCTTCTCCAATGCATGAAAGTGAAAAGTGAAAGTGAAGTCTCTCAGTCATGTCTGACTCTTCGTGACCCCATTGACTATAGCCTACCAGGCTCCTTTGTCCATGGGATTTTCCAGGCAAGAGTACTGGAGTGGGTTGCCATTGCCTTCTCTGCATAAAGTGACTATATTAGCCCAATCAGACTACTGTAAAAAAAATACTATATCTTGGGTGACTTAAAATACAAATATTTATTTCTCACAGTCAGGAGGCTGGAAAGTCCAAGATCATGATGCTGGCAGAATTGGTGTCTGGAGAGAACCTGCTTCCTGGTTCATACACACTTTTCTTCTCACTGTCTCCTTACACAGTGGAAGGGGCTAGAGAGCTCTCTGGGGTCACTTTTACAAGCGTGCTAATCCCATTCATGAGGGCTCCACTCTCATGACTTCATCACCTCCCAAAGGCCCTATCTCCTCATAACATTACATTGGGGCTAAGATTTCAACATATGAATTTGGTAGGGGACACAAACATTCCGTTAATAACATTTTGGCCCCTGAAACTTCATGTCCTTCTTGCATGCAAAATACATTCATTTCATCCCAACAGCTCCAGAAGTCTTAATTGGATCCAGAGTTCACTAAAGTCTAAGTTCAAGGTCTCATCTAAGTACCACTTAAATCAGATATGGGTGCTAAACTCTCACTGGAATTGCCTTTAAAATTCTGTTCACAAAATTGTAGGCTTTTCCCTCTCATGCATCTCAAAACCCTTTCAGCCTCTACCCTTTACCTGATTCCAAAACTGCTTCCACATTTTTAGGTATTTATTATAGCAGCACCTCACTTCTCAGTATCATCTTCTGTCTTAGTCCATTCAGGCTGCTATAACAAAAATACCGTAGGCCTCAATAATGAACATCCATTTCTCACAGGTCTGGAGGCTGAGCAGTCTAAGATCAAAGTGCTGGCAGATTCTGTCTGGTGAAGATCTGCCTCCTGTTCAGATGACTGTCTTCTTTCTGTGTTCCCACATAGCAGGAGGAGTGAGAGAGCTCTCTGCAGTCCCTTTTATAAGGGCACTAATTCCATTCATGACCCAAACACATCCCAAAGATCCCAACCATAGCTATATGATATTTCATTCTATCATTACACTCAGTTCAGTTCAGTCACTCAATCGTGTCCGACTCTTTGCGACCCCAAGAATTGCAGCATGCCAGACCTCCCTGTCCATCATCAACTCCCGAAGCTCACTCAGACTCATGTACATAGAGTCAGTGATGCCATCCAGCCATCTCATCCTTTGTCATCCCCTTCTCCTCCTGCCCCCAATCCCTCCCAGCATCAGAGTCTTTTCCTATGAGTCAACCCTTTGCATGAGGTGGCCAAAGTATTGGAGTTTCAGCTTTAGCATCATTCCTTCCAAAGAACACCCAGAACTGATCTCCTTTAGAATGGACTGGTTGGATCTCCTTGCAGTCCAAGGGACTCTCAAGAGTCTTCTCCAACACCACAGTTCAAAAGAATCCATTCTTCAGGACTCAGCTTTCTTTATAGTCCAACTCTCACATTCATACATGACTCCTGGAAAAACCACAGCCTTGACTAGATGGATGTTTGTTGGCAAGGTAATATCTCTGCTTTTGAATATGCTATCTAGGTTGGTCATAACTTTCCTTCCAGGGAGTAAGCATCTTTTAATTTCACGGGTGCAGTCACCATCTGCAGTGATTTTGGAGCCCCAAAAGATAAAGTCTGACACTGTTTCCACTGTTTCCCCATCTATTTCCCATGCAGTGATAGGACCAGATGCCATGATCTTCGTTTTCTGAATGTTGAGCTTTAAGCCAACTTTTTCACTCTCCTCTTTCACTTTCATCAAGAAGCTTTTTAGCTCCTCTTCACTTTCTGCCATAATGGTGGTGTCATCTGCATATCTGAGGTTATTGATATATCTCCCAGCAATCTTGATTCCAGCTTGTGCTTCCTCCAGCCCAGTGTTTCTCATGATGTATTCTACATATTAGTTAAATAAGCAGGGTGGCAATATACAGCCTTGACGTACTCCTTTTCCTATTTGGAACCAGTCTGTTGTTCCATGTCTACTTCTAACTGTTGCTTCCTGACCTACATATAGGTTTCTCAAGAGGCAAGTCAGGTGGGCTGGTATTCCCATCTCTTGAAGAATTTTCCATAGTTTATTGCGATCCACACAGTCAAAGGCTTTGGCATAGTCAATAAAGCAGAAATAGATGTTTTTCTGGAACTCTCTTGCTTTTTCGATGATCCAATGGATGTTGTCAATTTGATCTCTGTTTCCTCTGACTTTTCTAAAACCAGCTTGAACATCTGGAAGTTCACAGTTCACATATTGCTGAAGCCTGGCTTGGAGAATTTTGAGCATTACTTTACTAGCATCATTACACTAGGCATTACTTAAATCTCCTATGGTATGTCATTTAGTTTCATTCCATTTTTTTTTAAATTATAAAGAATACTGCACTGACATCACTGAGAACAGTGTATTCCTTATTTAAAGTTTTATTTATTTTTTCCTGATCATATTGTATTTTTTTTATTTTTGAATACAATTTTTAAAAATGTATTACTATTATTATTATTATTACTTTACAATATTGTATTGGTTCTGCCACATATCAACATGAAACCGACATGGGTGTACACGTGTTCCCTATCCTGAATCCCTCTCCCACCTCCCGTCCCCCAGAACACCATCTCTCCAGGTCATCCCAGTGCACCAGCCCCAAGCATCCTGCACACTGCATCGAACCTAGACTGGCGATTCATTTCTTATATGGTATTATACATGTTTCAATGCCATTCTCCCACATCATCCTACCCTCTCCCTCTCCCACAGAGTCCAAAAGACTGTTCTATACATCTGTGTCTCTTTTGCTGTCTCACATACAGGAATATTGTTACCATCTTTCTGAACTCCATATATATGTGTTAGTATACTGTATTGGTGTTTTTCTTTCTGGCTTACTTCACTCTGTATAATTGGCTCCAGTTTCATCCATCTCATTAGAACTGATTCAAATGTATTCTTTTTAATGGCTGAGTAATATTCCATTGTGTATATGTACCACAGCTTTCTTATCCCTTCATCTGCTGATGGACATCTAGGTTGCTTCCATGTCCTGGCTATTATAAACAGTGCTGCAATGAACACTGGGGTACATGTGTCTCTTTCAATTCTGGTTTCCTCGGTGTGTATGCCCAGCAGTGGGATTTCTGGGTCATAAGGCAGTTCTATTTCCAGTTTTTTAAGGAATCTCCACACTGTTCTCCATATTTAAAGTTTTATAGTTTATTTATTAATCCAATTCTAATTCTGAAGACAAGAATTTACTTTTAACATTTCATCTTTGCAATGAGGTTTTCTTTTTAATTTATTTAGCTGGGCCAAGTCTTTGTTGCTGCCTGTGGGCTCTTAGTTGCAGCATGCAGGATCTAGTTCCCTGACCAGGGATTAAAGCCAGGCCCCCTGCATTGAGAATGTGGAGTCTTAACCACTGGACCACAGTGAGGCATTTAATAGGGTATTGTCCTTTTCCCACCACATGACTCTTGAACTTTTAGACACTGATTTATAAACAGTATGTACCAGCAACAGACATTGCAAAATTTTACTCACCCATTCTACTTCCAAGGCTTCCCTTACCTCATCTTCTCACATACATTAAGCATGGGAAAATTAAGCATGAAAGAATATTCAGGAGAACCTGAAGACAAAATCCCATCTGTACAAGTGGGATCTACTGATGTCCATACACTTTCCCCTCAGTTAAATGCAAAGGCCTCGTGTACCTCTAGACATCTATGTTTCTATGATATCCTGATTTGGAATTTATACCTACTTCTCAAATAATTTGAAATGGGTTTTAAGATTAAACATAATGTAAAAAAATGGGAAGGGGACCAAAACATGAAAGCAGAACAGAGGCCATTAAGGAAGTGGTGAGACTTGTACTTACTTATCAGAAACCTAAGGAGACAAATATCAAGGTAAGGTTTTTCAGAAACTTGGATGCATTTGGAAGCCATCATCAATATTCTGCTAAACCAGCACTGGTACCATTCTCTTTATTTCTGCAGAAAAGAATTTTGAACCACTGGCTCCAGAACCACTCTGCCTGTGCTACAATCCTTGCTAGCACAATGGATGGCCCCCCATATCTGCCCCCTATCTGTTCTCCAGACTCATGCCTTCCAGTATCCCTTTCTTGCACTAGGCTCCAGATATACAGAAGCATTTGCACTTACCAAAATATGCTGAGTTACTTCAAACCTTTGAGCCTTTGCTCCCATTGTCCCTCTTCCTGAAATAGCCTTCTTCCCACCCCAATGTATCCATCTAATGAAAACCTATTCATCTCTAATTTATGAAGCCTTCCCTGAATTTCTCTGGTATAACTGATCATTTCTTCATCTATGGCCCCACGATGCAGTGCAACAGTTTAGAACATATTTCCTGCTATAACACTAGGAGCTCCTGAAGGGGAAAGAACATGTCTTTTCATCTTTGTCTCCACAGTGCCCAGCACATAGTAAATGACTAAATTAATCAGTTTTGAGGCTGAGTTGTAAAAATAATTTCATAACTGTTTTTAATATCATTTAGGTAAGCTGCAGTCCATGGGATTGCTAAGAGTTGGACACGACTGAGAGACTTCCCTTTCACTTTTCACTTTCATGCACTGGAGAAGGAGATGGCAACCCACGCCAATGTTCTTGCCTGGAAAATCCCAGGGACGGGGGAATCTGGTGGGCTTCCGTCTATGGGGTCGCACAGAGTCAGACACGACTGAAGCAACTTAGCAGTAGCAGCAGCAGCAAGTTATTATATAATCCCACAGTGACTATTTTGAAGGCAAGAACATCAATTTGGAAGACTGTAAATTCTGGAAAGTTGTTAAAAATCAGTCACATTAACTTTATCTTCACTTTCACACTGTGTCCTCAAAGACACTACTAGGTATTAAATTAAGGGACACTTTGATTTTACTTTCTGGGGCATATAAATCAAGATAGGTCATGTTATGTTGCAATAGTAAAGGATTTAAAAATCTCAGTAGGTTAAAACAGCATGAGTTTCTTTCTTAAACAGTCCACTGCTGGTCGGGGTGACTTTTTAGGGTAGCTGTCCTCTACTTGATGGCGCAGTATTGCATTTCTGTTATCAATGGGTGCTTCTCTGTTTGACAGTGCAGAGGAAAAGAGCACTGGAAAGTGGAGAACCAACGATTAAATGCTTCTACTTAGAAGTGATATAGGTCATATGGCCACATCTAACTTCAAGAGAGGAGAATAGAAAAATTCTCCTCTGTGTGCAGAAGGATAAACACCAGCAATATTAGTGAGCAAATTATTTACCTCCTCTGAGACTCAATCTCCTTACATGCGGAAGGAAGATAATGAGAATAAAGCCCAACTCATCACTACAACCTTAGTAGTAGAACTTACAAAGTCCTTTATGATCTGACCTGATTTAATTCTCCAGTTTCATCATTTATCTTTCCATGCTCATATTTAACTTTCAATTTAATGAGCTCTTTTCATTTCCCAAAAAGTCTTGCCCTATCTCCCCTTTTTGGCTTCTGAATGTTCATACAAACCACTCCTTCTGCCTAGAATGTTCTCTCCTTGTACACCCTCATTTTTTTGTCTAACTCCTACCTATACTCCAGCTCTCAACCCAAATGTCACTTTTTCCAGGATACCTTCTCTGCCTCTTTGCAACTCCATGAGAAAAGGGATCAAATCTATTTTGTTCCCACAAATCTTCAGCTTCTAAAATAAAATCTGAAACATGGTAGGATATGTCTGAAGTTGGGTTTAAGATATGCAGGGAAAAGAATGAATATCACCCAAGTTTAACAAGAGTCACATAACATAAGTATTTGATACAATTTCTTTGGAGTATAGGAACATAAAGATATAGCAAACAGGGAAACTGTGGACAGCTTGGGATGCTAAGCTGAAGCATTTTTTTCTTAACCTGGTGAACAGAGGTAGTCATGGAGAGTTTTTGCACTAAGGAGTGACATGATATGTAATGCATGTACAGCTGTGTATATATATATTTGAAACATAGGAACCAATAAATAGGATGATTAGAAAGTACCCACGATTTTACCCTTTGGGAAACAAAAGATGGGCTGCCTAACCAACTGTATTACTCAGGATTCTCCAGAGAAACAGAATCAAAAGTGTGTGTGTGTGTGTGTGTGTGTGTGTGTGTGTGTGTGTGTGTGTGTAGGGAGAGAAAGAGAAAGAGAGGTTATAAGGAATTGGCTTAAGTGTGATTCCAGAGGTTTGGTTTAAGTCCAAAATCTGCAGGATAAACTAGAAAGCTGGAGACTCAAAAAGAGTTGATGTTGTATAGCTCTAGTAAAAGGGCAGCCTGAAGGCAGAATTTCTTCTTTCTCAGGGGAACCAAATCTTTGTTTTCATAAGGCCTTCAACTGATCAGATGAGGCCCACCCACATTATGGAGGGTAATCTGCTTTACTCAAAGTCCACCAACTTAAATGCTAATCTCATCCAAAAACACCTTCACAGAAACATCCAGAATGCTTGACCAAGTATCTTGGCATTGTGACCCAATCAAGCTGATATAGAAACTTATGCATTACCCACATATGCCAATGTGTATTTGGTAACTCATATATTTGAGAACTCATTATAGGGACTAACTAATCTGCTCATGTTCAGAAAACCATGCTGCCTATTAGAAATCAAATATTTCCCTGGCAGAGTCCAATTTACATTTTTAAAGTAGAAATGCTATCCATAACCTCCCTATGAAAACCCTTTTGCTAATCTTTTGCTTGATATATTAATTAACTCTTCAATAAGAGAATCTCTACCAACCTCTGCCATTTCAGAAGTAATTTTGCTTTCTATATGTCAGAGTCTTTTTGAGTTTTTTAGTATTAATTTCTTTTAGTGTGTGTGTGCGGTGGGACTCTGGAGAGTGGCAGGGTTGGAGAGCAGGGAGGGGAATGTGCTTGGGGAATGATATACATGAGTCTATAATTGTATTTGTAAGTATAATTATTCTATATGTTAAAACTTGGTGATGAGTGCATTTACGTTTGATATTTTATTCTTTTTACCTTTGGAATGTTTTATGTTTTGAGTTTTTTTTTTACTTTTTTGAAATCTGAGGCTCAGTAAATTTAGGTCATATTTTCAAAATCACACAGAATTCAAATGCAAGACTGGGTGATGCTAAAGTCCTTGCTGTTATCATTCTGCCTCAGAGTACTCCATTATTGATCCCCTCTGTACAATTATGTGAATTCTCATCATTGATTATTTTAGTCAAGTATAGATAAACCCTCTTTCTTCTTGACCTCAATACAGTCTTCACAGCACACTAGTAACCATCTAAGTCTCCACAGCACTACAAACACAGCCTTGGGAAAATACCATCAAGAGTATTAAAAGATAGAATTATTTATAACAGCCAAGATATGGAAGCAACCTGAGTCCATCAACAGATGAATGGTTAAAGAAGTGGTATATCCATACAATGGAATACTACTCAACCATAAAAAAGAATGAAATTTTGGCACTTGCAGCAACACTGATAGATTTGAAAAGGATTATGAACTGGATATGGAACAACAGACTAATTCCAAATAGTAAGAGGAGTAAGTCAAGGCTGTATATTGTCACCCTCCTTATTTAACTTATACGCAGAGTACATCATGAGAAACACTGGCCTGGAGGAAGCACAAGCTGGAATCAAGATTGCTGGGAGAAATATCAATAACCTCAGATATGCAGATGACATCACTCTTATGACAGAAAGTGAAGAGGAACTAAAAAGCCTCTTGATGAAAGTGAAAGTAGAGACTGAAAAGGTTGGCTTAAACTTAACATTCAGAAAATGAAGATCATGGCATCTGGTCCCATCACTTCATGGGAAATAGATGGGGAAACAGTGTCAGACTTTATTTTTGGGGGCTCCAAAATCACTGCAGATGGTGACTGCAGCCATGAAATTAAAAGACACTTGCTCCTTGGAAGAAAAGTTATGACCAACCTAGATAGCATATTCAAAAGCAGAGACATTACCTTGCCAACTAAGGTCCATCTAGTCACGGCTATGGTTTTTCCAGTAGTCATGTATGGATGTGAGAGTTGGACTGTGAAGAAAGATGAGCACTGAAGAACTGATGCTTTTGAACTGTGGTGTTGGAGAAGACTCTTGAGAGTTCCTTGGACTGCAAGGAGATCCAACCAGTCCATTCTGAAGGAGATCAGTCCTGGGTGTTCTTTGGAAGGAATGATGCTAAAGCTGAAACTCCAGTACTTTGGCCACCTCATGCGAAGAGTTGACTCATTGGAAAAGACTCTGATGCTGGGAGGGATTGGGGGCAGGAGGAAAAGGGGACAACAGAGGATGAGATGGCTGGATGGCATCACGGACTCGATGGACGTTGAGTCTGAGTGAGCTCTGGGAGTTGGTGATGGACAGGGAGGCCTGGAGTGCTGCGATTCATGGGCATGCAAAGATTTGGACACAACTGAGCAACTGAACTGAACTGAAATGATGCTTAGTGAAATGTCAGAGAAAGATAAATACTGTATGTTATCACTTATATGTGGAATTTCAAAATATAAAAAACCAGGTAATATGATTTAAAAATAAATGGATTCACAGATATAGAGCACAAACTGCTGATTGCCAGTGAGAAGAGGGAAGCAGGAAGAGGCAAGATAGGAATAGGGGATTAAGAGGCACGGACTACTATGTGTGAAATAAGTAAGCTACAAGAATATATTGTTCAGCACAGGGAATAGAGCCAATATTTTATAACTTTGGAGTATAATCTATAAAAATTTGTAATCACTATGTTGTACATCTGAAAACAATATAACATTGCAAATCAACTATACCTCAAAAAATACATTTTTAAATGATTTCTAAAGATAACCTTTGTATCTGCCCACACAGACGGTGATGCAGAATACAATATAAGGGTTCCCAGAAGAAGGCCTATGCCACATGGTGAGGAAGACACAGAGCATTCTAAGAAGTAAGGGAAAATGAGGTCTATTACACTGGTTAGGTCAGGTAACAGTGGAAACATCTGACCATTTGATCACATTAGTACAACATGCCCTGACTATGAAGAATCCTTAAATCTTTGGTTTGGGATCCAAGGACATTTCTTCTTCCTCTCCATTCTGGATCCTATTTTCCAAAAAAGCAACTGGCAAGGGAGCAGTTAATTGTTTTACAACTACCTAGGCTCTCTGTCCTAAGCTGTTTATACACATTATCTCATTTTTTAAAAACCCTGTGTGGTAGGTATTAAAACAATGTCCAGCATTTATCATGAGCTCATCTGAGACTGGTACTTTCATATGCATAATTTATTCTTGCAAACAGTACTGCAAAGTACAAAATGCTGTAAGTGCAACAATTCTCTTCTTATAGACAAAGAACTTTAGGTTCAGAGAAGTGAGATAATTTGCTCAGCTTCACACAGTAAATGGCAGAACTGGACTATGTACCATGCTAATTCCCCATTTACAGATGAGAAGAGATGGGGTGAGAGGGGAGAGAGAAAGAGAGAGAGAGAAACACCACGGATCCAATTCTGTTAATTCTTCTCTCTAGAAGAGACAATGAGAAGGACAAAATGAAGGAAAAGAGATGCTATGTACTAACTCAGGAAAACAAACCCATCTTCTATTGAAGTGATTCACAGATCATTTTTATCAATCCCATTCTAAGTGACCATGAGGATTAGAGGGATTATTGGAGGAAAGAGTGGGCCCAAGAAGGAGAACTAGCCATGAGAAGCTGCCGATTAACAACAGATGCACCAAATGAGATTGTGTGTGTGTGTGTGTGTGTGTGTGTGTGTGTGTGTGTGTGTGTGTGTGTGCGAGAGAGAGAGAGAGAGAAAATGAGATGGGTAAATCAGGACAAAATCAGCAGCAGATGCTGAAGTCATGCTCTCCCTTTGCGGGAAGGGAAGTTGAAATAGGACATGCAGCTATAAGGCAAAAGCAAAAACATCCCAAGGAGACTGTTATTGTGAGCACTTATTATCCTATGGAAATGACCTTCGATCAGGATCACCATATTGCATCCAATTACAAGTTGAAGGTGAAATATGATTGCTAGTATCTAATCAGAAGTCAGGAGATGATTATGGTAATGATGTGGGGTGGAGGAGGGAGCTCATATGAGGAGAAGAGGGCAAACCTCACTCAAGGACTCATGTCTACTCTGCAGAAGACCAGAGTGGTGAACTGGGATTCTAAAGTCATGCCAATTAAAGAATACAAAAGGATCTCAGATGGCAGCATGGAATGGCCAGGGGTGCCATGGGAGGTAGGGAAAGAAGAGAACCCACTTTCCCATGGTTTCCAAAGTCTGACTTCTGGACCCTGGCATCTCAACTACCTGTGGTGCTTTTGATTCCTGGGCCCCATTCCAATCCTCCTGAGCCTCAGCCTCTAAGGATGGAGGCCCAAGAGACTGAATTTGGACAGGATGTGCAAGTGCCAATTCTTCTCATGTGCCCACTAAAAAAATGATGGATCAAAGAGCAATGAGATGTTGCATAGCTCAGCTAATACAAAGTATGGACCCCTAGGTCCCATCACTTGATATATTTTAAAAACATATATTGTTACCAATAGTTATAGTGATATTATAAGTTATGGGTGACAAAACACAGAAGTTTTTTTGCAGACTTCTCTTGAGTTTTGCAAATCCTGCTGCTGCTGCTGCTGCTGCTAAGTCGCTTCAGTTGTGTCCGACTCTGTGTGACCCCATAGACGGCAGCCCACCAGGCTCCCCCGTCCCTGGGATTCTCCAGGCAAGAACACTGGAGTGGGTTGCCATTGCCTTCTAGCAAGGGCAAATTCCCTGGTGGCTTCCCTGGCACCTTCCCTGGTGGCTCAGATGGTAAAGAGTCTGCCTGTGATACGGGGGACCTGGGTTCAATCCCTAGGTGGGGAAGATCCCCTGGAGGGGGGCATGACAATCCACTCCAGTATTCTTGCCTGAAGAATTCCATGGATAGAAGAGCCTGGTGGGCTACAGTCTATGGGGTCGTAAAGAGTCGGACACAACTGAGTAACTTTCACTTTCTCATTTAGTTTAAAATCTTAATTATGAAACTCTCAGATACAAAGAAAACAGATACATGATTATATATTACTTATTCATCTGTCCTCACAATTTTTTGTCCTTTTCAAAACACCTTTAATCTGATCAAATAAAATGAATCAACCCCCAAAGCACACACACATCCAATTCATTGCATATTTGCTTTAAATGATTGTTATTGCTTTCATTAGACTATAACCTACTTCGTGCATACTGTGTGTTAGGCATTGTGTCAATGACTCCAAATGCATGACCTCACTGAACACTCTCAACAGTTCTCAGAGGTTAGTCCCATGATCATCTCCATCTTACACAGGAGACATTAGGGTTCAGAGGAATAATTCAACTAAGGTCACACAGCCAGTCAGTGGGGGAGCCACGATAGTAATAAGCTCCTGTATGCCTTGCCCTGCAAGAAAGAAGGAAAGCAGTAGTACAGATGATACAAAACAACAAAAGGTCTCCAAGCCCTTTAGGTTTGGCTTTGGAAGGCAGTTCATGATTTTTGGCAGCAGAACAGCCTCCCTAATTAAGTTTGTTTAGGTCGGCATTAAAAAGACTCTGCTGGTGCTGAACTCATGTCTGCTGGGGCCACTACAGAAGAAGGCCTGACCTTGTTTTAAAAGAACCGATGAATAATCCAAACTTAACAGGATCTCAAAGAGTAAAAAAGTGATATGAGGTCAGAGCAAAGCTGGGAGTCTGAGCAGTCCACAGAGTGGTTTGGTGTTCACATCTTGAATAGAAACACTTGCTTTCATACTGAAAGCTCCTACTTCTAGTCAATTTATTGCTTCTATCTTTATGCTCCGCACAGATTTACTCTCTATAGTCACATTCATGTCATCTAATGACAAGATGCGATAACTAATCTGAGCTTGTGCCTGACCCCTAGTATTCCCACACTGAAACTCTATTAGATTCTACATTGATAGCTCCTTCTGACTCCAATCTACCAGCTTATCACTGAGCCAAAGAGTACAAGGTCCCTCAAGAGCAAAGCAATTTATTTAAATAACACAGTTAAGTAGATGGGAAAGCGTGTTGCATTCAGTAAGTCAACATTCTCCTGCAAAAAGCAAAATGTCCAGTGTAGCCGCTCCTGATGCAGTAATATAACTGTCACACATCCCTCTGCCCCCACTTCAGTCCTTCCATTGGGTCGTTTCCCCATTCATCTCAATGGAACCAGCTAAACTGGTTTCTGAAAGATATATTTTCAAGAGGGTGGTAGCCTTTTTATGGGGAAAACCCAGACTTTGGCTTACTGAGCTCAACACCCAAGGACCTCACTTAAGAATCCCCAGGACAGTCAGAGGCTGAGAACGGACACATCTGTGTCCCCGAGGTGGTGCAGCAGAGCAAAAAGCATGAGCTTCTCATGGTGTAAAGAACAGCCTGGACTCCTTCCTCTTCAGAAAGATTAAAGGGATCTTGCTTACCAGGTAATGAGTAAGATCTTTCCCCTTAGAGAAAGTGGGAGAATCTACTGTTTCTAAGGTTATGTTTACATCTTCCCCTTGCAGTGGTTGGGGGCGCCTCGACTGTAAGATTGCAATAATGTGTGAACGTGGAAATGCAAAGTCTACTCAAGCAGACCTTGAACTGCCATTCATTCCTTTCAAGTGATGGCGGTTTAATTGGCTGTGTGATGAGGCTGCCTAGGCACCCAGTGTAGCCTGCTCTCAGGGGAGAGCCATTTATATTGTCTTTGAAGCCCACCAGAAATGGTGTCAACACACCACAAGAAGGGCTGAGCCGACCGCCGCTGCCAGGTTGTCTCTGACTAAAGCTGAAGAGAGTCAGTCAGGCCATAAATCTTTTGAAAGAAGCCTGGGTGATGGACAGGCTTTGAGAAATGTGTTCTGAGGATTCTGCCAGGAGAGTAGGTTCTGTATGCAGGCCTGAACAAACTTCTGTTACTCTTTCCTTTTCTCATGGCTCATTCTCTTCCTCAAAATATTTCCTTTCAAGCACTCTTCCTTTTGTCCCACATCTGAAAAAGAAAATGCTCCTTTCCAAGGAAAACTCTTCCACCAATTCCCATCACAACCCTCCTCCTCTGTGGATTCTTTGTATGAATTAGCCAGTCTCTCCCACATTTCCAGAGTTTCCCTCTCCACAGGCCCCTTCCTCTCTGGCTTCAAAGATGCTGCCTCCAGAATCCACCCTTCAGGCCCCTGGGCCCTCTAGTTGCTGAGGCTCATTCATCTTCCCTCCATTGCCACACTCACCCTTGTGTATCTTTGAGATCTGACTTTTGCTCCCACCATTTTACCAAAAGTATTATGTAGGGAGGTATTGAATGCATCGAAATCAACAATATAGTGTACATTTTCTTCATGCTTATTCACTTGACCTTTCTCCAATTGTTGTTTAAAAGAAATGGCCACCCATTGACATATATACACCACCGTGTGTAAAATAGCTAGCTAGTGGGAAGCAGCTTTACAATACAGGGAGCTCAGCTTGGGGCTGATGACTTAGAGGGGTGGGAAGTGGGAATGGGAGAAAGGCTCAAGAGGGAGGGAATATATGTATACATATAGCTGATTCACGTTGTCGAACAGCAGAAACTAACACAACATTGTAAAGCAGTTATACTTCAGTTAAAAAATAAATTTTAAAAAAGAGAGGGAAGGAGACAAAAAAATTTGGCTACCAATTTGATCATCAGAGCTATCTAAGGAAATAAATCTATGTCATTATTCCGGTGCATCTCAATCTTCAGTGTCTCCATAATGCCTACTGACTAAAGAGCAAATTCCTTAGTCTGGCATTTCAGCCCATAATCTTCTTTCCCATCCCTCACTCCCCACTCCTCCTTGGCATATATCTTTTACTCTAGCCTAAACCACTTCCTGTTTCCAGGACACATTGTGAGCATCTTATTTTATTTTGGTAAGAACACTTGACATGAAATCTACCCTCTTAAAAAGTTTTAAGTGTATATACAGTGTTTTTGCAGGAGGGCATGGCAACCCACTCTAATATCCTTGAGAATCCTATGGACAGAGGAGCCTGGCAGGCTACACTCTGTAGGGTCACAAATAGTTGGACATGACTGAAGCAACTTAGCATGCAGTGTACACAGTGTTTTTGATTCTAGGTGCAATCTTGTACAGATCTCCAGGACTTATTTATCTTGCATAAAAATGTTTGTACCCTTTAACCATCATCTTTCCATTCCCCTTCCCCCCAGCCCTGACAACCACCCTTCCATTCTTTGATTCTATGACTGACTGCTTTAGATACCTCATCATGCAGTATTTGTCTTCTGTGACTGGCTTATTACACTTAGCATAATGTCTTTAAGGCTCATCCATGTTGTCACATTGTGAAATTTTCTTTTTAAGGACTGAATAGTATTTCATTCATGTATGTATCACATTTTCTTTATCTGTTGATAGACATTTAAGTTGTTTCAATTTCTTGGCTATGGTGACTAATGTTGCATTGAACATGTGGGTGCAGATATCTCTTTGAGATCTTGATTTCAATTCTTTTAGATCAACACACAGAGGTGAGCTTGCTGGATCATATGGCAGTTCTATTTTTAACTTTCTGAGGAACCTCCATACTGTTTTCCACAATGGCTGTACCATTTTGCATTCCCACCAACAGTGCACGAGTGGTCCCTTTTCTCCACATTCTCACCAACACTGGTTGCGCCTTTTGGTGGTTTTTTTCTATAATAGTCATCCTGACACTGACTATTTTTGACTGCACAACATTGCTCACACAATCCCCTCCATTTATAATCCCCCTTCTCATATTTTGTCTCTCTAACCACAATTTAATAAATGTTCCTTGAGCACCTGTTTTGTGCCAGAGCTGGATCAGACATCACTTCCTTTGTGAAGTTTTCACTGGTCCTACAGACAGTGAATCCCCACAGAATTTTGTTTTCCTTTTCTGTGTTTTCCTTGTGGAAATTCACACTCTACAAAGACCTGAAAGATTGTTTTAACCCACAGTTAACTCATATGCTCTGTAAGGACAGAGACCATGTCTTTGTAATCCTGCAGTATCTCAGCACAGTACATCTTCAGAATACACTTTCAATAATTTTCTGTCAAATAAGTTCAGAGCATGCAATTAATAATGATTCCCATTCACAATTCAAATAATTTCTCTGAGACATTAATCCTACTTAATCCTTGCTCTCCCCAGATTCAGCAAGACAAATGTGCTCCTTCAGTCCTCTTCAGGGTAAGAATAGTGAGGCATTAGAAATGCTATATGCTAGCAAAGGACATGTTATTAAAAAAAAAAAAAAGTACTAACACCAAAGCTGCAGAGATGATCAGATGCCAGCAATGCCATATGCCAAACACTGAAGGCAAAGGTACGAGTGCGGCATGGTTTAGGGGATGAGGAAAGCATGTAGATCTTCTGAAAATGTACCTAGAATCCCCTATGTAGAAGTCCTGCACTAGCATCATCCTCACAAAGGTACTAAGGATCTAGAAAAATCCTTAGATCTGAGGCCCTTGTATTTGCGGCAGCAGTAATCTACCTGAAAAATAAAAAGCTGCCAGTAAGTGGCTGTTTAGCAGGAGACGAAAAGGCTGAAACATCAGAAACATCTTTGCTTCGTGGATTTAACTCTAATTTAGTGAAAAGGGGAAGCAGGCTTTAGAGAAGAAAAAAAAAAAATTGCTCCACCAAAACGTAGATAACAAACAGCTCCTTTTCCCTAGAGTTGAAAGCGAGTGAAATGAGTAGCCAGGGTACCTCAAGGGCAAAGGAGCACGTTTGGGGTTTGTTACTGTTATTATTTTAAGGTGATAGCTGACCGTGTGCCTCTCATTTCTGGAATGGGAACAATGTTTTTGGGAAACATCATGGAGTGGTAGAAAGATCACAAGCTTTGGGGCAGATCAATCTCAGTTCAAATTCTAGCCTTGTGCTTGTTAACTGTACCTTGGACAAGCTACTTAAATCCTGTGAGTCTCAGTCTTCTCAATTGTAAAATGGGTCATCATACCTAATTAGCAGGGTGGTTTGAAGGCAAAGGATAATAACAACAGCATTTACTAGGAGGCAGGCACTCTAAGCTTCCTTCACATGCATTATTATCTCACCTGTGTTATCACACAACCCTCTGAACTAAGTGCTACTACCTCCCTCCCTTTGCAGATGAGGAAAGTAGGGCTCTGAATGGTTAAGTGATTTATCCAAGATCATACCGCTAATGGATGACACAGCTAGGACTGAAACTCAAATCAGGATGTTATCTTAATCACTACAACAGTCAGCCTTGCTAGGCTCCAAAAGTTGGCACACCCATCCCCAGGGCTGGGAATTGGGTGTTCTCGGCCTATCCTTTGTTTCCAGACCACTGTTCCTCTGCCATATCTCTCAAGAAAACTATTCTATTTCCAGCTGTCTTGATGAATCTAGCAAGAATTTTGGTTAGTAGACCCTGAACTTTGCTTTTTCAAGGCCACTGGTTGTGTCTTATCCTAGTAACTCAATAGTAGTAGTAGTAGTAGTAGTGACAATAACAGTAATAATAGCTCACTTTTATTGATGGCTTGCTATGCACCAGGCATTGCACTAAACACTTCATATGCATGAGCTTATTTAATCTTTATAATGACTCTGTGGTATGGGTACTATTATTCAATAAGATAATGAATGTAAAATCCCTGGCACAGAGTAAGCTCAATAACTGCTGGTTCTAACTCTGAATATTACTTCTCAGTAGGTCTGCAGAATGCAAAGCACTCACAGAAGGGGTGGGCAATCTCATTTATTTTAAGAGGGAGCTTCCAGTTCAAGATGGCAGAGTAGAGGACATGCGCTCATCTCCTCCTGTGAGAGCACCAAAATCACAACTAGCTGTTGAACAACCATTGACAGGAGGATGCTGGAACCCATCAAAAAAAGATACCCTACTTCCAAAGACAAGAAGAAACTGCAATGACATGGTAGGAGGGGTACAAACATGATAAAGTCAAATCCCATACACGCCAAGTGGGCAGCCCACAAACTGGAGAATAATAATACCAAAGAAGTTCTCCCACAGTTGTGAAGGTTCTGAGCCCCACATCAGGCTTCCTAGCCTGGGGATCCCGCAAAGGGACTGAGACTCCCCAGGGAATCTAACCTTGAAGGCCACTGGGATTTGATTACAGCACTTCCACAGGACCGGGGGAAACAGAGACTCTACTCTAGGAGGACATGAACAAAATTTTGCACACGCCAAGACCCAGGAGAAAGGAACAGTGATCCCCTAGGAGACTGAACCAGACCTGCCTGCTGGTATTGAGAGTCTCCTGTGGAAGCACAGGCCGGCAGTGGTTCACTGCTGTACTAGCAGCAGCAGTCCTGGAAGGTGCCCCTTGGCGTAAGTCTTCTTGCAGGTCACCATTAACCCTGCCATAGAGCCTGTAGACCCCAGGGCTGGGTCTTGCATGCTAAGTCACTTCAGTCATGTCCAACTCTTTGAGATCCTATGGACTGTAGCCCACCAGACTCCTTTGTCCATGGGATTCTCTAGGCAAGAATACTGAAGTGGGTTGCCATGCTCTCCTCTAGGGGCTTTTCCTGACCCAGGGACTGAACCTGTATCTCTTATGTCTCCTGCATTGGCAGGCAGGTTCTTTACTGCTAGTGCCACCTGGGAACCCCTAGGGAGGGAGGGAGTGCAACTCCGTCCATCAGCAGATAATTGGATTAAAGCTTTACTGAACATGGCCCTGCCCACCAGAGCAAGACCCACTTTTCCCCACTGCCAGTCCCTCCCATCAGGAAACTTACACAACTCCCCTAGCCTCATCCACCAGAAGACAGAAGAAGCAAGAAGAGAACAATCCTGCAGCTGCCAGAATGAAAACCACATCACAGAAAGTTAATCAAAATGAAAATGCAGAGTTATATCCCAGATGAAGGGACAAGATAAAACCTGAAGTGGAAATAGGCAACCTCCCACATAAAGGATTCAGACTAATGATAATGAAGATGATCCAGAATCTCAGAAAAAGAATGGAGAAGATGCAGATGTTTACCAAAGACATAGAAGAACTAAAGAACAAAAAAGAACAGATGAACAATACACTAGAAGCAATCAGTAACAATAATTGAAGCAGAATGGATAAGTAACCTGGAAGACAGAATGGTGGAAATCACTGCCACAAAACAGAGTATAGAAAAAAGAATGAAAAAAGAGACCTCTGGAACAACATTAAACACACCAATATTCACATTATAGGGGTCCCAGAAGAAGACAGACAGAAAGGACCTGAGAAAATATTTGAAGAAATAATAACTGAAAGCTCCTCAAACATGGGAAAGGAAAGAGTTAACCAAGTCCAGGTAGCACATAGAGTCCCAGGCAGGATAAACCCAAGGAGGAACACACCAAGACATATAATAATGAAACTGACAAAAATTAAAGACAGATAAAATATTAAAAGCAACAAGGGAAAAATGACAAATAATATACAAGGGAACTCACATAATGTTATCAGCTGATTTCTCAACGGAAACTCTACAAGCCAGAAGGGAACAGCATGATATTAAAGTGATGAAAGGGAAGAACCTACAATCAAAACTCTACCCAGAAAGACTATCCTTCATATTTGATGGAGAAATCAAAAGCTTTCCAGACAAGCAAAGTTATGAGTATTCAGCACCACCAAACCAGCATTACAACAAATGCTAAAGGAACTTCTCTAGGCAGGAAACACACAAGAAGGAAAAGACCTACACAAAATACACCCCCAAAAATTAAGGAAATGGCAATAGTATCATATACACTGATAATTACCTTAAATGTATATGGATTAAGTACACCAAACAAAAGACATAGACTGGTTGGGTGGATGAGAACATGTGCATATATGCACTTCCACTTACCATATCACTCTACTTAACCCCCCAAATTGTATGTAATTATTTTCTATTAGGGTAATCATGTTTCCATTATGGCTTGCAATTGTAATTATCTTTTTTGTCTGACTATTGATTGTGAAAACTGATGAACATCTTTTACTATTGTGGTTCAGTTCAGTTCAGTTGCTCAGTCATGTCCGACTTTTTGCGACCCCATGAATCACAGCAATCCAGGCCTCCCTGTTCATCACCAAGTCCCAGACTCCACTCAAACTCATGTGTATCCAGTCGGTGATGTTATCCAGCCATCTCATCCTCTGTCATCCCATTCTTCTCCTGCCCCCAATCCCTCCCAGCATCAGAGTCTTTTCCAATGAGTCAACTCTTTGCATGAGGTGGCCAAAATATTGGAGTTTCAGCCTCAGCATCAGTCCTTCCAAAGAACACTCAGGACTGGGCTCCTTTAGAATGGACTGGTTGGATCTCCTTGCAGTCCAAGGGACTCTCAAGAGTCTTCTCCAACACCACAGTTCAAAAGCATCAATTCTTCAGCGCTCAGCTTTCTTCACAGTCCAACTCTCACATCCATACATGATCACAGGAAAAACCATAGCCTTGACTAGATGGACCTTTGTTGGCAAAGTAATGTCTCTGCTTTTCAATATGCTGTCTAGGTTGGTCATAACTTTCCTTCCAAGGAGTAAGCATCTTTTAATTTCATGGCTGCAGTCACCATCTGCAGTGATTTTGGAGCCCCAAAAAATAAAGTCTGACACTGTTTCCATTGTTTTCCCATCTAGTTGCCATGAAGTGACAGGGACCAGATGACATGATCTTAGTTTTTTGAATGCTGATCTTTAAGCCAACTTTTTCACTCTCCTCTTTCACTTTTATCAAGAGGCTTTTTAGTTCTTCACTTTCTGCCATAAGGGTGGTGTCATCTGCATATCTGATGTTATTGATATTTCTCCCAGCAATCTTGATTCCAGCTTGTGCTTCTTGGTTACCTAACTGTTATTCACTTAATACTATTGTATCATGATTGGTCAACAGAAAATAATAAAGTTCTACATGCAATCTCAAAAACAACAGAATGATCTCTGGTCGTCTCCAAGGCAAACCATTCAATATCACAGTTATCCAAGTCTATGCCCCAACCAGTAATGCTGAAGAAACTGAATTTGAACGGTTTTATGAAGACCTACAAGACCTTTTAGAACACCCACAAAAGATGTCCTTTTCATTATAGGGGACTGGAATGCAAAAGTAGGAAGTCAAGAAACACCTCGAGTAACAGGCAAATTTGGCCTTGAAATGTGGAATGAAGCAGGGCAAAGACTAATAGAGTTTTGCCAAGATAATGCACTGCTCATAGCAAACACCCTGTTCCAACAACACAAGAGAAGACTCTACACATGGACATCACCAGATGGTCAACATCGAAATCAGATGGATTATATTCTTTGCAGCCAAAATGGAGAAGCTCTATACAGTCAACAAAAAAAAGACCAGGAGCTGACTATGGCTCAGACCATGAACTCCTTATTACCAAAATCTGACTTAAGTTGAAGAAAGTAGGGAAAACCGCTAGAACATTCAGGTATGACCTAAATCAAATCCCTTATGATTATATAGTGGAAGTGAGAAATAGATTTAAGGGCCTAGATCTGATAGATAGAGTGCCTGATGAACTATGGAATGAGTTCTGTGACATTGTACAGGAGACAGGGATCAAGACCATCCCCATGGAAAAGATATGCAAAAAAGCAAAATGGCTGTCTGGGGAGGCCTTACAAATAGCTGTGAAAAGGGTGTGGAGAAAAGGGAACCCTCCTACACTGTTGGTGGGAATGCAAACTAGTACAGCCACTATGGAGAACAGTGTGGAGATTCCTTAAAAAATTGCAAATGGAACTACCTTATGACCCAGCAATCCCACTGCTGGGCATACACACCGAGGAAACCAGAATTGAAAGAGACACATGTACCCCAATGTTCATTGCAGCACTGTTTATAATAGCCAGGACATGGAAACAACCTAGATGTCCATCAGCAGATGAATGGATAAGAAAGCAGTGGTACATATACACAATGGAGTATTACTCAGCCATTAAAAAGAATTCATTTGAATCAGTTCTGATGAGATGGATGAAACTGGAGCCGATTATACAGAGTGAAGTAAGCCAGAAAGAAAAACACCAATACAGTATACTAATACATATATATGGAATTTAGAAAGATGGCAATGACGACCCTGTATGCAAGACAGGAAAAAAGACACAGCTGTGTATAACGGACTTTTGGACTCAGAGGGAGAGGGAGAGGGTGGGATGTTTTTGGAGAATGGCATTCTATCATGTATACTATCATGTAAGAATTGAATCGCCAGTCCATGTCTGACGCAGGATACAGCATGCTTGGGGTTGGTGCATGGGGATGACCCACTGAGATGTTATGGGGAGGGAGGGGAGGGGGGTTCGTGTTTGGGAACACATGTAAGAATTAAAGATTTTAAAATAAAAAAAAAATAGCTGTGAAAAGAAGAGAGGCGAAAAGCCAAGAAGAAAAGGAAAGATATAAGCATCTGAATGCAGAGTTTCAAAGAATAGCAAGAAGAGATAAGAAAGCCTTCTTCAGTGATCAATGCAAAGAAATAGAGAAAAAGAACAGAATGGGAAAGACTAGAGATCTCTTCAAGAAAATTAGAGATGCCAAGGGAACATTTCATGGAAAGATGGGCTCGATAAAGGACAGAAATTGTTTTGACCTATAGAAGCAGAAGATATTAACAAGGTGGCAAGAATACACGGAAGAACTGTACAAAAAAGATCTTCACGACCCAGATAATCATGATGATGTAATCACTCATCTAGAGCCAGACATCTTGGAATGTGAAGTCAAATGGGTCTTAGAAAGCATCACTATGAACAAAGCTAGTGGAGGTGATGGAATTCCAGTTGAGCTGTTTCAAATCCTGAAAGATAATGCTGTGAAACTGCTGCATTCAATATGCCAGCAAATTTGGAAAACTCAGCAGTGGCCACAGGACTGGAAAAGGTCAGTTTTCATTCCAATTCCAAAGAAAGGCAATGCCAAAGAATGCTCAAACTACCGCACAATTGCACTCATCTCACATGCTAGTAAACTAATGCTCAAAATTCTCCAGGCCAGGCTTCAGCAATACGTGAACCATGAACTCCATGATGTTCAAGCTGGTTTTAGAAAAGGCAGAGGAACCAGAGATCAAATTGCCAACATCCGCTGGATCATCAAAAAAGCAAGAGAGTTCCAGAAAAAATCTATTTCTTCTTTATTCACTATGCCAAAGCCTTTGACTGTGTGGATCACAATAAACTGTGGACAATTCTTCAAGAGATGGGAATACCAGACCACCTAACCTGCCTCTTGAGAAATCTGTATGCATGCCAGGAAGCAACAGTTAGAACTGGACATGGAACAACAGACTGGTTCCAAATAGGAAAAGGAGTACGTCAAGACTGTATATTTCCACTTTGCTTATTTAACTTCTATGCAGAGTACATCATCAGAAATGCTGGACTGGAAGAAACACAGTCTGGAATCAAGATTGCCAGGAGAAATATCAATAACCTCAGATATGCAGATGACACCACCCTTATGGCAGAAAGTGAAGAGGAGCTAAAAAGCTTCTTGATGAAAGTAAAAGAGGACAGTGAAAAAGTTGGCTTAAAGCTCAACATTCAGAAAATGAAGATCATGGCATCCGGTCCCATCACTTCATGGGAAATAGATGGGGAAACAGTAGAAACAGTGTCAGACTTTATTTTTTTGGGCTCCAAAATCACTGCAGATGGTGACTGCAGCCATGAAATTAAAAGACGCTTACTCCTTGGAAGAAAAGTTATGACCAACCTAGATAGTATATTCAAAAGCAGAGACATTAGTTTGCCGACTAAGGTCCATCTAGTCAAGGTTATGGTTTTTCCTGTGGTCATGTATGGATGTGAGAGTTGGACTGTGAAGAAGGCTGAGCGCCGAAGAATTGATGCTTTTGAAGTGTGGTGTTGGAGAAGACTCTTGAGAGTCCCTTGGACTGCAAGGAGATCTAACCAGTCCATTCTGAAGGACATCAATCTTGGGATTTCTTTGGAAGGAATGATGCTAAAGCTGAAGCTCCAGTACTTTAGCCACCTCATGCGAAGAGTTGACTCATTGGAAAAGACTCTGATGCTGGGAGGGATTGGAGGCAGGAGAAGAAGGGGATGACCGAGGATGAGATGGCTGGATGACATCACCGACTCGATGGATGTGAATCTGAGTGAACTCAGGGAGATGGTGATGGACAGGGAGGCCTGGCGTGCTGTGATTCATGGGGTTGCAAAGAGTTGGACATGACTGAGTGACAACTGAACTGAACTGAACATCACTAAAACAACCATTTAATAGAAAAACTTGCAATCACTTTTAAAAATCCAGATGCATATCAGAATTATCTTGGAATTTTTTTGAAAAAAAAATTGCTTTTTTTCTCCAGAGCTCCAGATGTGTTTCTAATGAGCAGGTATGTTTAAAAGCAACTGGACTATATGATGATCTTTTACTTTTATCAAATTTGTTTCACTTTTTGTATTTCATGTTTAGTGCTCCCATGTCATTTAGTTTATGTTTTCCAATTTCTCTTTTTTATTTTTGATGTTCTTTCTCAAGCCTTTATCAAGTATAGTAGAACAGCTTTTGTATACATATATATAGATATATAGTATGGATAATATGTATATATTTTAGAAAGCTTATGAATTTTCGCCTAGCTAAAAAATTTATGACATTTATGGCATTCCACTTGTTTGACTTAGTATGAATAGAATGCTAGATTTCTAATTTATACATTCACTCAGAAGTTTGATATAGTTCCATGTATTTTGCATGTGATAGTCCTGCTGAAAGTCTAGAAAGTTTATCACCTTAGTGATTTTTTAAAAATTTGAATGAGGCTTGAAACTTCTATTCCAATTCTGAGAATATAAAGAAATTCTGTGTTGTAAAAGAAAAAAACCCAGAAAATTAACATGTGATACAGTTATTAAATATAGACTTTGTTCAAATTTCACACACACAAAAAGAGTGGATATATGTATAACTGATTCACTTTTCTGTACAATTGACTCTAACACAACATTGTAAATCAACCCTATTCCAATACATAAAAATTTTTAAAGGGATGAGGCTAGGAAAAATTATGAAATAAAAAACAAAATGTGAGTGAGAGACGCTGAGGAGATTAAAAACAGATGTTGATAAAATTAAGTATAATTGAAGGCATGGAGAGAGAGAGATCTGAAAGAAATCAGTTTAAAATGGTAAAATAATGATACATTGATTGATGACAATCAGATGACAGGTTGATAGATATTCATAAAGGAGAAACCAGTAGTAGTAAGACAGGACAAATAATACAGAAAATGAGAGAGAAGAAAAGAAAGTTTTTTTCAAAGGAGACAGTAAAAGAAGAAAGGAAAAATTGAATTCTATAGAGGATGAGTCAGGGAAAAGAATGGCATACAGAAGGAGAAGGGATGTAAGAGTGTGATGGAGGATCAGTAGGAAAACCAGGTACAACTGTGTGATGTGCGAATAGTTAAAAGTAGAAGGCAATAAACATAACATAAAGCTAAATGATTGATACCTATGTAGATAGCCAGCTAGATAGGTAGGAAATTTAGGTAGAAAAAAGGTTTTACAGGAGAAGGCAGTTGTAAGGACAAGAATGTATAAAGAAAGAGAGAGGAAAGGAAAGAAAAAAGTTTTAGGAGTAGTAATAGAAGAAGGGGGGAGGAAGGAAAGGGGAAGGAAGGAAAACAAATGAAGGAAGACAAGAGAGGGGAAGGGTGGTAGGGTGGATGATGAAAGGAGGTAGGAGGAAGGAATAAGACACGCGGAAAGGGAGGAGGGACAGGAAGGAAAGAGAGAGGAGGGGCTTCCCTAGTGGTCCAGGGGCTAAGACTCTGAGCTCCCAATGCAGGGGGCCTGGGTTCCATCCCTCTAGGTAGGTAGAACTTTAAAAGGATAATCCAGTTAAGACAGTGTAAAGAAATGAGAGAGGAATGGGGGGCTGGGGGCAGGGAGAAAGAGAAGTTTAAAAAGAAGCCAGTATAAAAGCTTAAGAAGGAAGAAGAGGGACTCCCTGGTGGTCCAATGGCTAAGACTCTGCACTGCCAACGCAGGGGGCCCAGGTTTGATCCCTGGTCAGGGAACTAGATTCCACATACCATAACTAAGACCCAACCAAATACATAAATATTTTAATAATAAAATTAATTTCACTTTAAAGAGAAATAGTGATGAAAAGAAAAATATTTAAAAATAGGAGACGATGCAAAAAGAATGGAAGAAGAGTGGAGAGAGGGAAGTAGGGAAGGAATGGAAGAAGGAAAGAGGAGAGAAAAGGGATGACAGAAGGGAGAGATAAAAATAGAGGAGGAAAGACAAAGAGCAAAGGACAATGAATGAAGCAGAGCTCGAAGGGACAGAAAAAAGCTTTTAAAGGACAAAAAGAAGAAGCAAGATCGAAAGAAGGAAGTGGGAGGAAAGAGAAGTTTAAAATGACGAGCCTGTAGAAAGTGTAAAATATAAAAGAAATGAAACAGAGTGTGAGGGGCTTGAAAAGGATGCATTAATAAGAAAATTAAGCACAATTGTGGACAGTGGGGAAAGAAATCTAAAAAGAAGCCAGTTAAAATATTTCAGTGATATAAGATTCATGGATGAATTGACAGGAGGGTAGGTTGATAACTAGGAAAGTATATAAAATATAAATAGATAGAACCATAGATAGGTGATTGATAGATGATCGATGGTTGGATGGATAGATAGGTCTTATTTTGAAAAAGAGAACCGAGTTTCTAAAAGTCAGTACATAAAAGAGAAAAAGAGAAAGGGAAAGAAGTTAAAAAATATTTTTCAAAGGGGCCAGTACATAGAGAATAAAAGAAAAACGGAAGATGGACAAGACAGGATAGGATAGGGTAAAGTAGGAAAGGGAAACAGAAGGGCAGGGAGGCTGCGTGCAGACAGGCACAGAGAAGAAAGAAATGCAGAAAGGGAACAAAAAAATGATGAGCAGAAATCGAATAACAGAAGGAAAGAACAAAGGAAGACATATGAAAGCAAAAAAGAGAGGCTTCAAATGGAATAAATTATAAGAAAATGTAAAATAGAGAAAAATATGAGAATGAGAGACAGGAAAGAAAAAAGGAGAGTCAGAGACAAAAAGAAAGGAAGAATGTCTCAGGCATTTTAAAAAAAGTTTTAAAAGTAGGAGCCAATTTAAGAGTGATTGACAGCTGGATATAGAGCCAGCCAGCTAGGTAGGTAGATAGGTAGAAAGAACAGATTTTTAATGGAGAAAGCAGTAGTAAAGATGATAGCAAAATGTATAAAGAAAGGGAAAAGGAAACAAAATGTTTTGAAAAAGGAGTAGTATAAACAAAGCAAAAGAAGAATGGAAGGAGGAAGGGAAGAAAGAAGGAAATGGGAGAGAGAAAGAGGGGGGAAGAGGAAGGAGGCAGGAATGGACAGAAGGAGAGAGAAGCAAATGAAAGAGGATGAGAGAGCGAGCGTGGGTGGATGGATGGAGAAAGGAAAGGAGGAGGTGGGGGCAAGGAAGAAAGAAATGAGGAAAGGGCGAAGGGGCAGAGGACAGTAAGGGGGAGGAAGGGATGAAGCGAGGGAGGGGAGGGGGAAGACATGCATGCAGGTGGGGAAAGAAGAGAGAGAGACCATGAAAGAAATGGAGTGAGGAGAAGACAAAGAAAGAGGAGAAAGAGAGAGGAGGCAGGAAGGAGGGAAGAAGAAAGAGAGGGTGTAGGGAGCGAGGAGAGAAAGCCCCAAAAAAGGAACTCAGCTAAAAACAAGCAAAGATGAATGGAGAACAGCTAGGTAGTTTGGTAGATTGATGGACAGATGGGTAAGTAGACAGGATTTTTATGTGGAAGATCTAGTTTTTAAAAGTCAATATTAAAAAGATAAGTGAAGAAGAGAAACTGGTTTAAAAGAGGAAACCCAAAAAATGGATACAAGAGGAAGAGAGGGGGAAGGAAGGAAAGGAGAAGGAAGGAAAGGAAGAAGGAGGTCAGGAAGGCAGGAAGCAGGGGAGAAAGGGAGGGAAGGAGGGAGGCAGGCAGGCAATAAGTTTACAAAGGGTGGGACTTGCGTGGTGGCTCAGTGGATAAGAATCCACCTGCCAGTGCAGGGGACACAGGTTCGATCCCTGGTCCAGGAAGATCCCACATGCCATGGAGCAACCAAGCTCATGCACCACAACTACTGAGCCCACACTCTAGAGCCTGTGAACTACAATTATTGAAGCTCTCATGCCCTAGAGTCTGGCTCTGCAATGAGAAGCCTGCCCACCGTAATTAGAGAGTAGGGCCTGTTTGCTGCAACTAGAGAAAGCCTGCAAGCAGAAACAAAGACCCAGTGCAACCAAAAACAAATAAAAATTTAAAAATAAAGGATGAGTCAGTAGGGAAGACAGCTAAAGAAGCGAAGAGAATATAAGAGTGAAAATGTAGGAACCATTTTCCTACAAGAAAACCTAAAACAGTTGTGTGTGGGGGGAAAGATTATAAAAGTAGGAGTCAGGAAAGCAAAGACAAAAATAAAGACAAAGATAAATGGCTGAGAGCTGAATGGGTAGGTAGGCAGTTATACAGATGATGGGTAAGTAGGTAAGTAGGTATATACTTTTACAAGTGGAAGCCAGTAAGGAGGAATGCATGAGAAAGAGAATGAGAGTTAGAGCAGGAAGGAAGAAATAAAAGGGGAGCCAGCAGAAAGAGAGTAAAAGGAGGATGGGGGGAAGGAAGAAGGAGGGTGGGAAGGGTAAAGATAAAGAAGGAAGGGAGATAGGAGGAAAGGATGATGGAACAGAAGTAAGAAATAATGAAGAAAGAAAGAGGTTTATAAATGATGAGCCAGTAGGGGAAAGTGAGAAAAAGCAGAAAAAGACAATGGGAGAATGACGGGGAAAACCTATAAAGCCAAGTACAATTGTGTGTGATGGAGGAGATGGATCTAAAAAGTAGAAGTCAGTTTTTCAAAAACAGAATACAATATAGATGGCTAGATGGCTCGGTAGGTAAAGGGAGAGGCAGGTACGGCAGATAGGCAGATAGATGACAGGTAGAAACATATGTACATACATCCATGCAGACATACACACACACATAGAACTGATTTGGAAAAGGAGACACCAGTGAAAAGTCAATACGTGAAAGGTAGAGAGTTGGAAAGAGAAGAAATGAAAAACTTCTTGCGGATCGCTAAATAGTAAAAAGAAAGAGAAAAGAGAGGACAGGAGACAAGATGTGTGAGGGGGGACAAAAGAGAAGGGAAAAGAACCAGATAAAAAGAAGTTTTAAGGGAAAGCAGAAAAGCCTTTACTTTTAAAGAAATAAGCAAGAGAATGGGTTCAAGAGAACGTCTAAAAAGGACCAGTCAGTAAACACATGTGAGAGGGAGGAAGGAAGGAAGGAAAAGTTTGTGTAGGAAGAGTCAGTAACAAAAGCTCACGGTTCAGTTCAGTGAGATGAGGGTGTAACCTTCTGCCTCTGAGACAGTACATCACTTTAGCAGCCAGTTTTCTCCCTCCATCTTCAACTGTTAACTTCCCCTTCCAGTAGGAGGAGTGTTTCAGGTAGGCATCTTAAACAGTGCCCACCTCAAATGCTTTTTGAAAAAGAAAACATGAAAGAACTTGATGTTCACAGTGTTACAGAGGTGACAGGAGAATGAAGATGCCTATTTCACATATGAAATTGACTTATCACTGTAACAAAGACATCATGTTCTACCATGTCGACACCAAGGAATACACGTAACTCTAATGAAAACCCAATTAGCACACATATAGTTTAGAATCCTTCTGTCTATTTCTAAATGATTAGAAACAGGAACGGCAGTCACCTTTTTCACAAATCAGGTATATATATGTATGGTTGCCTCAGCCAGATTTTTGAGGCACAACCAAAAATTGTCATGGCCATTGTGGGGTCTCTAGCACATGGCCTCCAGGGTCTCTAGCACAGGTATTATGCTGGTCTGCATCCTCACACAAAGAAAAAGCCATATTCCTCTTGAGTAGGACAAAGGAACAGAGTTTTTCCCCTTTTGCCAGAAGACAGTCCTGCCCCCCGCCCAGTAGAGCTTTAACTATATAAGATAATATTATGAAAGTGATTGTCCTGCCTCCCCATCACATCTATCCTAAGGTTTCCTAACCTTGCCACTATTGGCATGTTGCACTGGATAATTGTTTATTATGGGGACCATCCCGTGCATTGTATGTGTGGCATCATACGTGGCCCCTATCCACTAGATGCCAGGAGAAATCCCTCTCCCTGATTTGTAACAACTGAAAATGTCTCCAGACATGTCCCAATTCCATTGTTCTCTGGGGTACAAATTTGCCTCCCACTGAGACCTACTACATGCCCTCTCCAGTTTCTCCCCATATACAGATCAGGATATGGTTCTCCCCCTAGTGGGCATAAAAGGATAAATAGAATCTATCTTGAATAACTTTGTCATCACCACTATTAATTTTTTTTTTTAAGGTTCTTATCCAAAGATCAAGAAAATGAGTGTCACTGCTGGTCACCAGAAGTCACATCAAGGACAAAGAAGTAATTGAAATAATTAGAAATACTAAAATAGTCATTTGTGCTTCTTTCCCAGAGGTGTTGTCTGGGGCAAGAGGTGTGGTTTATGTTCTTACTCCTCTAAGTGTCAGCAGTATGGGCATCACTGAGGCACTTATAAAAGCACAGTCTCAGGCACTGCCCCACTACTGAATCAGAACTTGCATTTTCACAAGACCTCAGTGCATGACACACACATTGACTTTTGGGGAACACTGGCTTCCATAGCCCCGTGGAGGCAGAATAAAGTAAGGGTGCTTGGATGACTGTTTGTCCTCTGCCTCCTCTGGTCTTCAGAGACATGCCCTTATCTTCAGAGATAGTGCTTGGCCTGTCATCATTCACAGTTAAATTGGCCATCACTGCAATGACTCATGGTCTGGTCTCGCTGGGCTTAATAGAACCCTCTGGATTTCCCACTCCACCTCAGTCCTGACTGCCTGCTCCATAACACTCTGGGAGGAGCCCTCTTACCCCCAGCCCAGTGACTCCCCTTGATGAGCTTCCCAGCTAGACCCTCAGCCCTTTCTGGGCCATGTATATACCATATAGGAACCAAACCTCAAGGGGAAATAGGGAGAGGTTGGTCAAATGATACACATTTTCAGCTGTAAGATGAAGAAGGTCTGAGGATCTCATGTATAACATGGTGACTATAGTTGAAAACACTGTATTGTATAATTGAAATTTGCTAAGAACAACAACATGATAAATATGTGAGGTGATGGATGTGTTCATTAACTAAATGGGTGAGGGGGGAGAAACCCTTTCACAGTATACATATATATCAAATCACCACAATGTACACTTTAGCTATCTTACAATTTTATGTGTCTATTATATAAGTCAGTAAAGCTGAAATGTTTTAAAACTGAAAGAAAAAGAAAGCAAAACCTCAGCAAAAGCCTTGCTCTGCCTGACCACACTGTATTACAAAGTTTGGGGTCCATGACCCTGGTGAGGAGGAAGAGTGAGAGTAGGGGTAGCCAAGGAAATCTCTTTCTAGAGTCTTAAACAGAGAGCTGAGTAATAGTTCTTCTTTTCTCTCCGTTAACCTCAGTTATCTGAAGCACCAAGGCCCAAAGTAAGCAAAATGTGAAGCCCTGTCTGATTTCTTTGGTCTCCAGTCACTCTCACCACCTTCCCATTTCCCACCATCTCTGAGCTGCTAAAGGAGTGGACATTTTCCCCCTAACTTTCCCAAAGTCATATCCTTTTTCTTCCTGAGCCCAGATAACTCTTATTTGGTAAGCTAAGGGTATCTCCAGGACACTATGAAGAATTTTCTCAACTAAGTATTCTAGGATGTTTCTACACAAAAAGGAAGATAAAATTTAAGGAAATTCTTGAGATAACTACATGGTTTGCCAGGCATAATGTCTTGGTTGTGTCATCATTTTGGGGGATGACAGATGCTGAATATTACCTGGGTGTTCATCATGGCATTTGTCCTGTTAAAAATTCTAACCTCTCCTTCCTTCCCTAGCTCTACCCCCAGGTAAGTGAAAGCCTATGAAAGTAGAGATCTTGTACTTAGTCAAAAATAAAAAAGTAATATAAAATTTTAAAAATAGCCCTGTTACATAATGGCTGTTTCTCATTTCTCAAGCCCCAAAAGTGAGTACAACAAATGGTGGTCTCCAGACCTACATCTAGAAGGCATGATCACTGTAAAAAAAAAGTGTAAAATATAGAAAAATATGTAATATATATATAAAGTGACAACGTAATAAACTTGGGCAAAAGGCATGAACAAACACTTTACTGAAGATACACAGATGGCAAATAAGCACACAAAACACTGTTTAATATCATTTTTCCTTAGGGAAATACAAATCAAACCACAATGAGATAACACTACACACCCAGTAGAATGTCTAGTAGAATTTAAGTAACTGACCATACTAAGTATTTGCAAGGACTTGAAGCAACTGGAACTGTCTGACATTGCAGGTGGGAATGTAAAATGGTACAACCACTGTGGAAAACATTTTGGCAGCTCAAGTTAAACTACATCTGCCATGTGATTCAGTCATTTCACTCCTAGGTAGGTGCCCACAAGATATGAAAATATATATTCAGATAAAGACTTGTACATCAATGTCCATAGCAGCATTATAGTCAAATTGGAAACAACCTAAATGCCCTTCAGCAGGCAAATGGATAAACTAGTGTATCCATACCATGGGATACTACTCAGAAATAAAAAGGAATAAAGTATTAATATAGGCAACAATATTGATGAATATCAAAATATACTGAGTGAAGGAAGCCAGATCATCACTCTCCTCCGACAAAAAAAGGGTGGTACAACCCCTGTTTGATTCCATTTATAGCAAACTCTAGAGAATGCAAACTAATTTATAGTAAAGCAGATCAGTGATTGCCTGGGAGATAGGAGAAGAGAGAGGGATGAACTATAAGGGGGCACAAGGAAACTTTTGGGGATGATGTAAATGTTTACCTTGATTGTGGCGATGGTTTCAAGGGTTTATATATATACATATATATATATATACACATATATATATATATGTATATATATATGTATATGCCAAAGCCAAATGGTACATTTTAAATATGTTCAGTTTATTGTACTTCAGTTACAGTTCAATCAAGTTTAAAAATTAAATGATTTCTCTTTCATTTGCCTATAGGACCATCCCAGCATTTGTATAGTTCTGTAAAGACTCCTGAAAGAAGATCGACCTTGTTGCATTCTCCACATGATGTACAGAGTAACACAACAGAACAAAAGGTAGAAAGCTGTATGTCTCAGGTGCTTTGTATTGGCCTCTCATTTATCTGGTTAATTTTTCTTTCCAGGGGATATCCCCATTCACTGGGCATGGTACTGATTGGTTAGAAATAATGGAGTTCTACACAGATCTGAACCGTCTTCCTGGTAGAGAAGGTTCTGAGTCAGCTTCATGCTAAATGTACCATGTAGTTGAGCAGAAACTAACAAATATTTGATGATGATAATGATGATGATGACGATAGCTAATGTTTATTGACAACCTGCTGTGAGCCAGGTCCTAGTAGAAGGTAGAGAAAAGTGGAAGGGAAAAGGGGGAAAGTAGGTGACATAGGATACAAAGATAGAAAACACATCACTGCTCTTGGGGATGCACTGTCTAGGGATCAGACACATAAACAAAAGTCCTTACAGTCAAATGAGAGGAGACTTTTGCTTTGTATAAAATACGAAGCACAGAAAGTGTGGAGAAATAGCCCTGCCTAGAGAAATCTAAAAAAGCTTTATAAAAGGAGGGCTTCATTGAATTAGGTCTTGAAACATGAGTGGGAAGTTTTCAGATGAGTAAGGATGTAGTGAGGCAGTATTGCAGACCGGCTTACAGTGTTAAGTGAAAGCATGAAAGTTCAAGGCAGCAAAACCAGAGCAGTGGGACAGAAGAGACTGACATGGCGGCTGAAGCCAGAACTTTGCATCCCTTGCTGAAGTAGGGGTTTATTCTCTCAGTAGTAGAAAGCCATTGCCGGTTTTTGAGTAGGATGTGAGATAAGAATGATTTGGGTTTTAAAAGATACTCTAGTTGCAGTGTGAGATAGCTACATAGAGGAGATTAGAGGCAAGATTGTTTTGAGTCTACTGGGATAGTCCAGATAAAAATGATAAAGGCCTGAACTAAGGCTGTGACAATGAGGGTGAACCAGAGGCCACAGATTTAAGATATTTCAGAGTTAGAGTATGTCAGGATTTGGTGACTCAACAGATGTGTGGACCCAGAGAAAAGGAGATGACAATGATAGTGATGATTTAATTTTTGTGTGCAGGTTTTTTACGCTCTCATAGTGCTGAGGCCTACTTCTATCTCAGAACTCATTATCCTCCATCATATTTGTCTGTCTTTTCTACTGGGTGATAAACTTCTTGAGGTCAGGAATTATGTATCTTAGTTCCAGGCAGTGCACTCAATAAACATTAGACTGGGTTAAACTAGCCTTATCTGAAATAAACAGAACAATTCTATGCTTTCTGGAATGGAGCACTGGATTATTATCATTGGTTATAGGATTATTATACTTATAACCGAAATGTGGAAGACAGACAAGTAGCAAGTTTGAAAAGACAGGAAAAGATAGCATAGCTGGGTACAATATAAGCTTCATTTTAAACTACTTAAAGTGAGGTACCTGTAAAAGATATCCGGTAAGAGGTTAATAATATGTTTTAGCATTGAGACCAGCACCTAGTAGAGAGTTAGAGATGAGGGGAAGGGGGAGATAAGATACTGTATTATTCTGATTGCTTTAGAATCAGCAAAAGTGTCTTTTAGAAGAATAATTACTAATTCATATTTTTCTTGAATGTTAAACCATACAGAAAGATAGAGAAACAATTAGGACATCATATCCTTCAAATGATGGAGGTAAGAAAATGAACAATATTTATAATTGCTCTGATATCTTTTGGTTAAATAATTCATTTTGTCATATAGTATTCCAAGTTATACTTTTTTCCCTGATTATAAAATCCATGATTAATTTGATAAAGGAAGATAGAAGAATTATTCATGGTTATAAATATAAGCATCACGTTTTTAAGTGATTGCTGGGAGAATAGGCCTTTTAGAATCGACAAGGTGTGAGGAACTTAGACTCTCTGCTGTGACTGCCTCTGTAAGTTCCTGACAACGCGGCCATTAGAGTCCCAGTGAAGAGAATTCTCCCCAGGAAGGTCTCTTTTACCATCTTTTCTCCCCAGACTTAAATCCATCCTGTTTCCCATCTCCCAGGGCTGGACTAGAGATTAGCTAAGTCTCTGTTCGTCTCCATAAAAGATTCCCACGCGTAACCTCCACACTTACCAAGAGCACTGTGACATCTTCACCTGGGCGGCCCATGAGTACCTCAGATCCAACATGTGCAAAACCAGATTCATCCCCAAACCAGCGCTCTGTTCCTCCTAACTTTATTCAGGCACAAAACCTGAGTCATTTTTGACTCTTTGCTATTTGCTCCAGTCCAGTCTGCCTCCTTAAATTCTCTCGTAACTTTCCCTTCCTTTCCATTCATGCTTCCTGTGCCATTAAGCACTGTAATAATTAGTCTCCAATCTCTTATTCTTGTTGATCTGTCCTACATTTTGCTGTGAATGTAACCTTCCTGAAATACAGCTTTGGACATATAATTCCTCTACCCAAAAGTCCTCTGTGGTTCCCCTTTGCTTAATGAATGAAGTGCAGAACAGTTTGTTCTAGGGCAGGAGAGTGGTGGGAAGTTTAGCTGGCAAAGTAACTTAGAGCCAGGGAGTGCAGGCTTGTCCCTAATGGCAGCAGTGGGCCCCTGGAAGCTTGTAAGCAGGGGACTTCACAAAAAGGCATCTTATGTTTGGAGAAACTGCCTTAACTTCCATAAATAAATACATTCTTGATTATGGTAATTTTAGACTTTATGGCAGCCCAGCAAGGAAAACTATATGATTTTTTCATAGCTAAAGTTACCTCTTCTTTTCCCTAGAAATTACTACACTTCAGAGTCCAGGTGTTTCTGCAAAAACACCAAGTATCTGTAGATACTCTCTATGGGATACTTCAAAACAACAGGCAAGTAACTTTTGTCCCAGATACACACAGAACCAATGAAGTATAAAATGAGGATCAAGATTGACATAACACAATTTCATTCATTAAATGACAATTCAGAACAGTCTTATTCCCTGAAATTAACCATCCTATAGTAAGATTTTATTTTTAAAAATTGAAATGCGAATCCACAGTAATAATCCTGTCACTTCAGACTTCCAGTGCTTATGGCTATCTGTTGTGTTAGTGTCGCCATACTCTAAGTGTAGGGACACATCAATAACAACTAGTAAGCTGACAAAAGAAAAACGGTGAGCCTGAGATTTTAAATGTGTTAAATAGATCCAAAATTTGAATACTTGTCTCAATTCTTAATAGAAATTACCAGAAACAATGTGAGTGTTCTCACTTAGCGCTTAGGTATGTAGGCTTCTTAAAAGATGAGCTTCAAGTCCATCCACACAGGAAGCAGCATACTGGACTTTTGTGAATCATTTCTCTTCTCATGCTGATGGGTAGTACAGAAACAGCCATACGGCCTCACCCTCTCCCCTTTGTGGTCAGTGATCACTCAGTCGATGGTGGGAAATTGACAACATTTAGGGCACAGCCTCTGGTCACAGCATCTATCATCTCTGTGGGTCACCAATTGGTCATTCATTTTCAGACTCAAACCCACATCCTTGGCTCTGTTAGCACTGTATTAAATGACTCACCTGATCTGAAAGGTTAACACAGTTTCCTATATCCTATGTTAAATGCATAGTAAGTGACAGACTCAATTATACGTAACTCTTCAAATGTAACATGTTAGCCACAATATGCCTTTCTATATAAACAAATATTTATGAAACACCTGCTATGTCCAGGGTGCTGTGCTACTGTATTAACATCCATAATCTGTATTCTCAGTATCTGAAGAAAGAATCTTAACTACTTAAGACAGTATATTAGTTGTACATCAGGAGTTAATAACTTTTTTCACTTGCCTCAATATGCACGTATGCTAAGTTGCTTCAGTCGTGTCCGACTCTATGTGACCCTATGGACAGCAGCCCACCAGGCTCCTCTGTATACAGGATTCTCTGGGCAAGAATACTGGAGTGGGTTGCCATTTCCTTCTCCATGCCTCACTATAGAGTCAGAAAAAAAAGTATTTTCTGAGTGTAGTATGGATGACAAACAATACTATCAGCACATATGTTACCCCCAAAATAAGCAATAAACAAATTTAGACCATCTGTTTTTTAAGGCTTTAAAATACATTGGACAATATGAGTAAGTCACATTGTCACAAATACCTAATTCTGTTTGAGAAATAGTATGACCACTTTTATCACAACAAAATCCAATACTATTTTCCAGCTTATTTCACCCATCCCATCAGTGTCAAGAAATGTACTTCTGGTGGCTTGTGTTCAGTTCTCAGGCCTAGGAAAAAACAAAGTCTACTCTGTTGGATTTCTCTTCCTGTATGATTACCTAAGCAGGTAGAGCTCTTGGCCAACTGAGATAGCCACATCCCACTTATGCAGAAAAGCTGTTCTCTGCCTTCCAGCTCCCTCATAGCATTCCCCCTGTACTTAACTTTCTTTAAAACCCACACATATTCTTTTTACCTATTCAACTGATTACCTTCCATACTGGTCAGTGCACTCTTCAGTTAACTAATTTTAGCATACTAGGAATTCTTTAAGCCTTTGAATTATGTAAGTAATGGAAACCAAATAAAACATGTATAGTTATGATAAATAGACTTCTAAAATCACTTTATTAAATTACTGAGACATAGGTGATGTTCAAATTCTTTGAAAACTCCTTTAAGGATTTTTGTTTTGTTTTGTTTTCATTTTTCTTGTGGCATGTATAGGTGACACATGCTGATTTGAATGGGGAAAAGGCCAAGAAATCAAGCTTAAACTATGAGCCAGGTAAACATTATCAACAGCTATTAAGGAAATCCTGCAATCCATTAGTACATTCAACTAACATTTACTAAGCTTTTGCTACACGCCATGCACGATACTAATTATTGAACAAAGTAGAGAAGCCATGGTTCCTATCCTGGATTTTACAGTGTAGTATAGAACAGTCATGCCAGTAATCACAACACAATATAATAAGTGCAATAAAGGAGGTAAATACAAAGTCCACTGGAAGCACAGGGGAGACAAGGAAGCTTTTACAGAAGATGCCACAATTGAGCTCAGACATGAAGGATGAGAAAGAATTTTCTAAGCAGACAAATGGAAAGAGAACTTCCAGGAGAAAGGAATACATTTACCAACATATATACATTAGAGCCTAGTGGGTTTGTGGAAATGCAGATTTTTTTTCAGAATTGTTTTAGCTAAAAGTTCAAGTCAGAGAATTACAGAAGATGAAGCTTGACTGGTAGATATTGGTTGATCATTAAGATTCCGGTAAGCTGTGCCAGGAGATCTACCTTTTATCCTATTATTGAAGTACCCACAGAGATATAAAATGAACTTCTGATTACCACAGGGGAAAGTGGCTTGGGGGGATGAATAAATTAGGAGTTTGGGATTAACAGGTACACACTACTATGTATGAAGTAGATATACAACAAGGACTTACTGCATAGCATGGGGAACTATTTCAATATCTCATAATAACCTATAATGGAAAAGAATCTGAAAAGGGATATATATATATAACTGAATTACTTTGTTGTACACCTGAGACTAACACAACATTGTAAATTAATTATACTTCAAAAAATGACCCAAAAAAGAAAGAAAGAATTTGCCTTTTCTAAAAAAGGAAAGCAGAATTACAGGTGAGGAGACTTGAGACAATGAAACAATAAAAATAATAGCATGTTGAACACTCACTATGTACCAGGTACTATGCTAAACTGTATTCTCTCATTTAACTCTCTGAACAACAAAACTATTTTACCTACTATTTTACACATGAATCAACTAAGTCTCAGAGTTGTAAATTATCATGCCCAAGATTTCACATAACATGTGGCCAAGCCAAGGTTTTAAAAGCCAGGTCTGTCTTACTCAACCAATCCTAACCACAATACCACACTGCCCCTTATTACAATTAAGAAGCTATTATAATAGTCAAAGCTAGAAATGAGTCCTGAACAAAGTCAGTGGCAGTAAAGATGAAGAGCTGGGCACAGATTTGACTCAGACTAAGAAAGGCAAATGGATGAGATCTGGCTACTGATTAAATATGGGAAAAGAACAAATTGAAGACAACACCCATATTTCTAGTACAGGCAACTTAATGGATTGTGGTGCCATTCAATAGATAGGCAATACAGAAAGATGAACAAGTTTGGAAGACAAATATTTAGTTCAGCTTTGAATATATTGAGTTTGAGGTGCCTTAGGGCATCCAAGTGGGACATCTCAGTGGAGCAGTCAAGGGGGCAGTTATAGATATTGGTCTGGGATGCATGGGAGAAGAAGTGAAAGGAACGCCTTATGTCAAAACCTATGGGAAATAATAAAAGCTGTTCCCATAGGTTTGATATAAATGTTCTTTTTAAAAGTAGGTTATACTTTCTCCTCTTTATTCCATCTTTGATCTAAGAGTTATCCTGAAGCATGTTTCTTAATTATCAAGAAATTCATATTTTTAGTCACATTTTTAAAGTTAAATTCAGAGAATGTAGCCTGTAAATATTCGACACATTGAAGTTGTTGACATTTTCTTTGTGGCCAAATACGTGACTGATATTTTGAGAGTGTCCCATAGACATACAAAAAATATATATTCTCTATTTAAAGGCTGTAAGGCTCTAAATGAATTTTAAATTCTATTTATTGATTATATTATTCAAGTGTTATATGTCTTTACTGATTTTTTGGTCTACTATTTGCTGAATAACAAATCACCCTAAAAGCTGGCAGCTTAAATAAACATTATCTCACAGTTTCTGTGGTTAGGAATACAGAAACAACTTAGCTGGGTGGTTCTGATTCAGGGGCTCTCATGAGGTTACAGTCAAGAGGTCATCCAGGGCTGCTTCGGTCAACTAAAGTCTTGATTGGGACTGAAGAAGTCACTTCCAAGGTGGCTTACTCGCATGGCTGTTGGCAGGAGGTCTCAGTTCCTCACCATGTGGGCATCTGCATACATTTCTCAGTATCCTCATGATATGGCATCTGGCTTCTCCCAGAGTGGGTGGTCCAAGAGAGAGGGGCTGAAGCCACACTATATTTTATAGCCTAGTCTCAGCACACTCTCACTTCCACTCTATTCATTGGAAGCAAGTCTCTAAGTACAACCCTTGGAGAGAGTATTATCAAAGAATTTGTAGAAGTATTTTAAAAACACCACAACAGTATTTTCTTCACACTTATTTTTTCAGGTATGTGCACTATTAATTCCAGCTCCTTCCTTTCAAAACTTCACACACTCAGACATACACTCACACACAAAGAAACTTAAGAAAGTAAACAGAATTGAAGTTAACTTTGATGCAGATCATTGGAATTCATTGATTATTCAAAATACATGTTATATTTATTGGGAGAACAATAGCTATTCACCTTGACTTTGAACTGACTTTTAATTGGTAACATTACTTTTTATTATTCAAAGTATTCTGTTTGTCTAAGACTGTTTAGTCATGTATGTGCATGACTCATGGCCTTCCTCAATGGCTCAGAGGTAAAGAATCAGCCTGCAATGCAGGGGACACAGGTTCAATCCTTGAATTGGGAGGACCCCCTGGAGAAGGACATGGCAACCCACTCCAGGATTCTTGCCTGGAGAATCCCATGGACAGAGGAGCCTGGTGGGCTACAGTCCATAGGGTTGCACAGAGTTGGACACTACCGAAGCAACTTAGCACGCACACACATGCTAACTGACATACACTATCCCAGTATTCCTATGGACATATTCTACATGAAGACTTGCTTTAGTATCATTATCCAGAAATAGTTACTAAAATCCACATATGGAACTTTGCTAGATCATACAAAGCATGTTAGTATTTAAGTGGGAAGAGATTAATGACAGGAATACTAATGAACAAACATTGAGCCAACACATATGTTAAAGAATTAATTGAACAAATAAATGTTCTTGAGTGCTTACTGTATGCCAGGCACTGTAAACTAGTACAATACAGCATCAGTTCAGTTCAGTTCAGTCGCTAAGTAGCATCCGACTCTTTGCAACCCCATGAATCGCAGCACGCCAAGTCTCCCTGTCCATCACCAACTCCTGGAGTTCACTCAGACTCACGTTCATCGAGTCAGTGATGCCATCCAGTCATCTCATCCTTGGTCATCCCCTTCTTCTCCTGACCCCAATCCCTCCCAGTATCAGAGTCTTTTCCAATGAGTCAACTCTTTGTATGAGGTGGCCAAAGTACTGGAGCTTCAGCTTTAGCATCAGTCCTTCCAAAGAAATCCCAGGGTTGATTTCCTTCAGAATGGACTGGTTGGATCTCCTTGCAGTCCAAGGGACTCTCAAGAGTCTTCTCCAACACCACACTTCAAAAGCATCAATTCTTCAGTGCTCAGCCTTCTTCATAGTCCAACTCTCACATCCATACATGACTACTGGAAAAACCATAGCCTTGACTAGATGGACCTTAGTCGGCAAAGTAATGTCTCTGCTTTTGAATATACTATCTAGGTTGGTCATAACTTTTCTTCCAAGGAGTAAGTGTCTTTTAATTTCATGGCTACAATCACAATCTGCAGTGATTCTGGAGCCCAAAAAAATAAAGTCTGACTCTGTTTCCACTGTTTCTCCATCTATTTCCCATGAAGTGATGGGACCGGATGCCATGATCTTCATTTTCTGAATGTTGAGCTTTAAGCCAACTTTTTCACTCTCCTCTCTTACTTTCATCAAGAGGCGTTTTAGTTCCTCTTCACTTTCTGCCATAAGGGTGGTGTCATCTGCATATCTGAGGTTATTGATATTTCTCCTGGCAGTCTTGATTCCAGCTTGTGTTTCTTCCAGTTCAGCATTTCTTATGATGTAATCTGCATATAAGTTAAATAAGCAGGGTGACAAGATACAGCCTTGACATACTCCTTTTCCTATTTGGAACCAGTCTGTTGTTCCATGTCCAGTTCTAACTGTTGCTTCCTGGCCTGCATACAGACTTCTCAAGAGGCAGGTTAGGTGGTCTGGTATTCCCATTTCTTTCAGAATTTTCCACAGTTTATTGCAATCCACACAGTCAAAGGCTTTGACATAGTCAATAAAGCAGAAATAGATGTTTTTCTGGAACTGTCTTGCTTTTTCCATGATCCAGCGGATGTTGGCAATTTGATCTTTGGTTCCTCTGCCTTTTCTAAAACCAGCTTGAACATCAGGGAGTTCACGGTTCACGTATTGCTGAAGCCTGGCCTGGAGAATTTTGAGCATTACTTTGCTAGCGTGTGAGATGAGTGCAATTGTGCAGTAGTTTGAGCATTCTTTGGCATTGCCTTTCTTTGGAATTGGAATGAAAACTGACCTTTTCCAGTCTTTTGGCCACTGCTGAGTTTTCCAAATTTGCTGGCATATTGAGGGCAGCACTTCCACAGCATCATCTTTCAGGATTTGAAGTAGCTCTACTGGAAGTCCATCACCTCCACTAGCTTTGTTCGTAGTGATGCTTCCTAAGGATCACTTGACTTCACATTCCAAGATGTCTGGCTCTAGATGAGTGATCACACCATCGTGATTATCTGGGTCATGAAGATCCTTTTTGTACAGTTCTTCTGTGTATTCTTGCCACCTCTTCTTAATATCTTCTGCTTCTGTTAGGTCCAGACCATTTCTGTCCTTTATTGAGCCCATCTTTGCATGAAATGTTCCCTTGGCATCTCTAATTTTCTTGAAGAGATCTCTAGTCTTTCCCATTCTGTTGTTTTCCTCTATTTCTTTGCATTGATCACTGAAGAAGGCTTTCTTATCTCTTCTTGCTATTCTTTGGAACTCTGCATTCAGATGCTTATATCTTTCCTTTTTCCTTGGCTTTTCACCTCTCTTCTTTTCACAGCTATTTGTAAGGCTTCCCCAGACAGCCATTTTGCTTTTTTGCATTTCTTTTCCTTGGGGATGGTCTTGATCCCTGTCTCCTGTACAATGTCACAAACCTCATTCCATAGTTCATCAGGCACTCTATGTATCAGATCTAGGCCCTTAAATCTATTTCTCACTTCCACTGTATAATCATAAGGGATTTGATTTAGGTCATACCTGAATGGTCTAGCGGTTTTCCCTACTTTCTTCAACTTAAGTCTGATTTTGGTAATAAGGAGTTCATGGTCTGAGCCATAGTCAGCTCCTGGTCTTGTTTTTGTTGACTGTATAGAGCTTCTCCATCTTTTGCTGCAGAGAATATAATCCATCTGATTTCGATGTTGACCATCTGGTGATGTCCATATGTAGAGTCTTCTCTTGTGTTGTTGGAAGAGGGTGTTTGCTATGACCAGTGTATTTTCTTGGCAAAACTCTGTTAGTCTTTGCCCTGCTTCATTCCGCATTTCAAGGCCAAATTTGCCTGTTACTCCAGGTGTTTCTTGACTTCCTGCTTTTGCATTCCAGTCCCCTGTAATGAAAAGGACATCTTTTTGGGGTGTTTCTAAAAGGTCTTGTAGGTCTTCATAGAACCATTCAACTTCAGCTTCTTCAGCGTTACTGGTTGGGGCATAGACTTGGATAGTAAGTCCTATAACAGAGGGATGTATAGGGCACTTCAGGAGCTTGACAGAGAACGCCTGTCTGTCTGGGCAGATATAAAGGAAGTCTCTCTGAAGGAAGTGACACAAGCTGAATGAGTCCTAAAGGATGAGAAGTTTTAAAAAGGGACACGAGTTACAGGGGAAATAGTGAAGGAAGAGGAACTGTGTGTTGTTCAGTACTTCTGGAGCAGAGAATATAATATAATGGTGACCATAGATGAGGCTGATGAGGTAGGCAGTCACCCCAAATCTTAAGGTATTTGAGGCCTGTCTGGTAGTCCCTGGACGTTTTATACAGAGTGAAGTAAGCCAGAAAGAAAAACACCAATACAGTATACTAACACATATATATGGAATTTAGAAAGATGGCAATGACGACCCTGTATGCAAGACAGGAAAAAAGACACAGCTGTGTATAACGGACTTTTGGACTCAGAGGGAGAGGGAGAGGGTGGGATGATTTGGGAGAATGGCATTCTATCATGTATACTATCATGTAAGAATTGAATCGCCAGTCTATGTCTGACGCAGGATACAGCATGCTTGGGGCTGGTGCATGGGGATGACCCACAGAGATGTTATGGGGAGGGAGGTGGGAGGGGGGTTCATGTTTGGGAACACATGTAAGAATTAAAGATTTTAAAATTAAAAAAAAATTTAAAAAAAATAAAAAAAAATAAAAAGAGTGTTGACAGCAGGGATGCAAGACCTATTAAGGGACTTCCCTGGTGGTCCAGTGGGTAAGACTCTGAGCTCCTAATGCAGGAGGTCCAGGTTCAATCCCTGATCAGGGAACAAGATCCCACATGCTGTAACAGAAAAATCCCATATGCCACAATGAAGATGGAAGATCCTGAGGCTGCAACTAAGACCCAGCACAGCCAAATAAATAAATAAAAGTATTTTTTTTAAAAGACCTATTAAGATATGTTAATTACAATTTTACAAGTAGCCTGTGAAGGATACCAACAAATAGTAATTTTCTTTTTCTCTCTGAAAATTCATCTGCAGCTCCTGGAGTCTCCTTTATTCATGACTAACCCATTAGGTAAGTATCTTAGAAAGCTAATAAAGGAATGTGTTATTTTAAATTAATATTTAAATAATTACACAAGAGTGATGCTTGAATCTTCTACTCTTGTAGTTTTACTTGTCTGTAGTAAAACTCTCACGTTTTGCAACCTCTCAGGACTAAACTATAATTGTAAAGTAGGCAACGTTAATCATTTATGCTCTTCCAGTTCCTCCTCTTATCTCACTTTAGTCCTGGGCTCTCCTCATAGGCAATACTTTGACTCCCCTTTCATGTAGCATTACTACTTCTAGGATCTGGATCTGTTCTTTTCCCCTGTCCCCACTCAAAAATGCATTACTTGTACCATTTGAGGTGATTGGTTTTCAAATGATGATAAATTAGTTTACCAAATAGTATTAATGATGTAATCTGTTACCCCCTAAGGATATTTGCATTTTCATCCAAAGTAAATCAATCTCTCATGATCTAAAATAAAGGCCAGTGGAGAAGTTTTCTTTTGGCCTGGGGCCTTTCAGCTCTCATACATTGGTGGCCACCCATTCTGTTGATGTCCTGTTCCCCTCAAACTTGAATAATAGTTCATGCATATAAAATACCTCCTGATGGAACATACATACCTAATACTATCATCTTTTATAAACCCTCAACAAGCCAAATTAGGTTCAGGATAATTTTTATAAATCCCAAACTCAGGTGAATTGGGTAGGTAAAGGGAAGTAGTGTATGGTGGTAAATGGTATTTGATGTTCAGACGAAGTTTCTTAGAAAAGGATTTCGAGGTAGGAGTAATTGCAGTCAGTTTGATTTATGGAGGGCTCATGGGGTACAAGGATGCTGAAGGAAGGAAACTGACTAGCTCAGTATCAAGGTAGTTTCAAGAAATAAAGGTGAGAGAATGTGTGCATTATAGAGTGTTAATTCCTGCCCGCCTCTTCTTCCTGTCCCTACTATCATCCTAGACTACAGAACTACAGAAGCACTTGAGTCTTTTCAACAGCAAATGTTCTGGATAGCCCTTTATTATAAAAATCAGCTAAGATGAAGAGCTATGCACATGACCCAGAGCTGCTCTCTCATTCCTCACAAATACACAAGTTAAGATACCTTTAGCTGAGCCTAGGACAATTCCAAGCCAGAACACAAGAAAACACAGCTAGAATACCATCTGGTATGGCTCTGCCCATTGCACCCACGCCACACCTCTTTACCTTACAGGAAAGAACACAGGTTCAAGGCCTTTGGCTTAGTCCTCTTGATCTGATGCAGCTCCTTTCTCCCTGAGGCTCAAGTGTGGGTGCATTATGTCTATTACATCACCTACCTCCTCTCTCTTCTCTTCCTCCACCTCCTTAGTTCTCTGTTTTTTCTAATGCTAGCATAAAAGACATACACAGTAAACTTCAGTTCAGTTCAGTCGCTCAGTCGTGTCTGACTTTGCAACCCCATGAACCGCAGCACGCCAGGCCTCCCTGTCCACCACCAACTCCCGGACTCCACCCAAACCCACGTCCATCTAGTCGGTGATGCCATCCAACCATCTCATCCTCTGTTGTCCCCTTCTCCTCCTGCCCTCAATCTTTCCCAACATCAGGGTCTTTTCAAATGAGTCAGCTCTTCGCATGAGGTGGCCAAATTATTGGAGTTTCAGCTTCAACATCAGTCCTTCCAATGAACACCCAGGACTGATCTCCTTTAGAATGGACTGGTTGGATCTCCTTGCAGTCCAAGGGACTCTCAAGAGTCTTCTCCAACACCACAGCTCAAAAGCATCAATTCTTCCATGCTCAGCTTTCTTCACAGTCCAACTCTCACATCCATTCATGACTACTGGAAAAACCATAGCCTTGACTAGACAGACCTCAGTTGGCAAAGTAATGTCTCTTCTTTTCAATATGCTATCTAGGTTGGTCATAACTTTTCTTCCAAGGAGTAAGCATCTTTTAATTTCATGGCAGCAATCACCATCTGCAGTGATTTTGGAGCCAAAAAAATTAAAGTCAGCCACTGTTTCCACTGTTTCCCCAACTATTTGCCATGAAGTGATGGGACCATGTGCCATGATCTTCGTTTTCTGAATGTTGAGCTTTCAGCCAACTTTTTCACTCTCCTCTTTCACTTTTATCAAGAAGCTCTTTAGTTCTTTATTTTCTGTCATAAGTGTGGTGTCATCTGCATATCTGAGGTTATTGATATTTCTCTAGCAATCTTGATTCCAGCTTGTGCTTCATCCAGCCCAGCATTTTGCATGATGTACTCTGCATATAAGCTCAATAAGCAGGGTGACAATATATAGCCGTGATGTACTCCTTTTCCTATTTGGAACCAGTCTGTTGTTCCATGTCCAGTTCTAACTGTTGCTTCCTGACCTGCATACAGGTTTCTCAAGAGGCAGGTCAGGTGAGCTTAATAAAATAGAATTAGGAACCAAAAAAATCAGGACAAGAGGATGCTAATGTGCTAAGATAGTGATGAGGTAAACAGTATTAATAATTAAATGGATCTGGTGATAGAATGGACCACAGGTATGTATGATCAGGCGGGATCAGGCATCACCCCAAGCTAGGGGCCTGTGGTACCAATAGAGGATCACAAATTAGATTAAAACTTAGATATTCAGAAGGATTAGGCAGACGGATTGAAATTTAGTCTTGTTACATTAATCTTCAAGGGGTGGTTGGCTAGTTATTTTCTGGACTAAAGTAAGGTTGTATGGAGGAAAAGGTTAGGAACAGAAAGGTTATGTTTATAGTTTTATAACATGGAAAATTAAACTGTGAAAAACTGGGCCTTATCTTTGGGGCTTCTAAACTAATTGTCATTAATATCACTGCCCTCTTTATTTAAGAAGTAAAGAGTTTGCAGTACAAACGACCTAAACCTTTGACACTTTAGTAGTATCAACCTATCAGGGAAAACCACTGAAGACTAGAGAAAAGTGGATGTAATATCATGGCACTCCTACACTTGTGGTGGAATTTTCCCACATAACAATGAGTTTATTTGCATGTTTCTGCTCAGTTGACTCCAATGAGAAACTGATACTGCATGGCAAACTGCAGATTTGTATCCAATATTACAACTAGTGTCTAGTGGTCTTATTTAAGATGTTTTTATCTATATGGTTAGTTTTGTTCTTAGGTCTGTGCTATTTCCTTTTATCTTAAAGTATGCCTTTGGGACAGAAAGTCTGGAGACAGGTAGAAACATACTTAGGACTCCACTTGCTGCCTATGGTATGAGATTAGGGAGAGCAGGAAAAAAAAGAATCCCGGTGCGTTAGATTGCAGAGGATCTACAAAAAGGAAATTGTGCTGGAGATGCCTGAGAAACTGGGTCTCAGAAAAATTAATGAAGCCAAAGTATAGGAACTATGTCACTGATGGTGAGCATTCATGTTCTAGGATCCATATCGCAAAAAGGTATTAATCCTAGGATGGGCTATTGCTGCCTAACCCTAGTTGAGACCTTTTCCTACTAGTGTTAAAGTTGTCATTTCACAGTTTGACTGTATGTCTCAAAATTGGATTGTTAGGCCTTGGTAGAAAAAAGTAAATTTTATAACATAAGGGCAGGCCAAGTAAAAATGAAAATAGAGCACCACGTTTCCTTTAAGAGGGTCAAGAGGTTATGGCAAGGGGTCCACGGAGGCAGTAAAATATGAAAGTAAATCAGACTTAGGCTTTGTTTTTTTTTTTTTTTAACTTTTTGTTGTTATCCTATTATCTACATAATTTTGCTGTTCTCTTGCTACAATTTAATAAAATATAATTTTGGTTCCATGTAGTAGATCAGAATAAATAATGATTAGAACATAGAAGAGAATATTGTGATACCTAGAAAGGGGCTCCATCTAATTTGGCTTTGCATGTCATCTGAAACCCATTATTTTAATGTCATTGTCAGTAATCATACATAGATCTTCTACTGTTGGGTGAGGAGAGAAGATTAGGAATTTTGAGGGGGCGAATAGAAAGTGAAATATCAGAAAGCTCTGATCAAGCAGGGCAGGTGGAAAGAACTCGCCCATCCCCTGTCTTTCCAACTCCATGCTCTTCTCAACTCACTACAGAACAAACATGGCTAAGGTGGATCAAGAGTGGCAATATCAAGTGTTAGTTTATACAGCACCTATTATTCTACTGTTTATGCTGCAGTTATTCTGCATAATAATTCTTCTGGGTAATAGAGCATGTCCTATGCCCAGGGGCCAATATCTAAATAAGAGGATAAATTGGGGGATTAGATTAAAAAAAAAAAAATAAAGCTTATTCTTCTTTGTGAATTGCTGGGGAGAAAACAAAACTCCCAAGCACGAAACAGGTAATCTTATTCAGTGATTAGGAATTTGGAGGAAACTTACATAAATGATTAACCATAAGTAATAAAATCAATCTCTTTTTACTTTTTCAGACAAGACTACCATCCAAATCGCTGTCAAGAGAAAGTATGTATGATGAAATTCACTATAGAGCAATTAAGGATATTTTCTAATATGTTATTAGAGAAAAATCTGTGAATCAGACTACCAGCAAAATCATCTGTTGATTTTAGTCAGTTTTCCTCTTTACCGTTTTCTCTTCCTTGACTTTCAGTCTCTGTTAATCTTGAATTTTGCCAAGGTCCGAAATTATTGTTCAAAGAGTTATTGTTATGGGGGGTACAAAGTTACTGTTATTGCCATTTTTCCCAGGGCCCTCAGGGGGGTAGATTGGGGGAGCTTTGGGAGGTTTAATCATCACAAAGAAAACATCCAATACCACACACTCACTCCAAAATGGGAAGGCATTACAGGAAATGCCTTTGCAGACCCTTGCAGATCTGGCTGAATGGCTGAGCACCCTTCCCCTTAGGTAAGTGAATCGAGATGCCTCGATCTATCTCGTAATTCTCCTGGGAGTAAGAAGAATCTTAGGTTGGCTACTCCATCAGAAGAAGGGGGTCTCAAGAGAGCTGCAACTTGGACCAGGCAAAGAGCGTAAGGTAAGTCTGATAACCCCCAACTTTGGGGTTAGACAGAGGAAATATGAGCTAGAAAGGGGTTCAGGGAAGTAGCAGATTCACATACTTTTTCAACGTACATGAGAGTTTCAGAGACCATCCAACAAACACAAAAGCTGAGACATACTGGCACCAGGAAGATATTTCTTGGTTAAATAGCATAGTGAAAATGAGCTGAAAATCAGATTCTACTTATCACATTTCACTTCATTAAAAACTTGACAAATGTCTCAATTTTGTTGGACGTGCTTCTTCTCAGCTACCCTAAGAGTAATAATGTAGATCTACTTACTGTACGTTATCTCTGGTAATAAGAAAATAATATGTATTGAAATGCTCAGCGCATGTGTATTGGAACAGATTTCAATCAATTTAGACCAAGAAGGTGAGTAACTTATTTATTAATGTTTAAATGTGATTCTTAGAAGTGTCTGATTTAGGTCATGTTTATGTAAAACAAGTGTTTTTCAACCATATGCTGTCATTTCAAAATATTAATATGTCCTTCAAACTCAGTAGCCATTTTCTGGTCTGCACAGTAGGGGGAAAAATGCATTACAAGAACTAGATAGTAGTAATGTTTGCATAACACTGTGAATGTACTTAATGCTGCTCAACTGTATAATTTAAAATGGTCAATTGTATGTTATGTGCATTTTATCACAATAAAACATACATTAAGAGATTTGGGAAATGGCTTGTAATAACATGACTTTTCCTGGAGGTGTCCTTCAAACCTTCTCTAACTGGTCAGGAGAGAATATGCTACATTCAGCAAGGTGTTAACTTTTCTCTGAATGTTGGCCTAACCTTGAACAATTTGAGGCTAACTTCAGAGATAATTGTGATTGAACAACCACATGATAGGGAATCCAGTGCCCAAATGCCAGGATATCAAACAATGCACAGATAAAATGCCAGGCATCCAGCCTTTGCTGCCACTGGCTTGTAGCCATAGTGTTGAGAAACAGTTCCTGTGGAAGGTACACATGCTTGGTCTGGCTGTCTTGAGGATAATAACAACTTTAAAAAGAATCCTATTTTATTATAGGCAAATTGATTTTTATGACCCCCAAATATATCTGCAATAAGTAAACGTACACAACATTTATAGAGTCTGGCAGGTGCACTTGTCATCTGCCCCTGGTCCCCTGTCTAAGCTGTAACAATAAACACAATTAACCGTGAGGAAATGGCTGTTCAAGTCCAGGCCCTGGGTTTCTACTTCAGCACTTAACTGAAAGAGACTGCAACTTCCCTCAAGTGCTCCATCTTCTGGCTGTTTGAGCCAAGTTCGGGCTCAGCTTTTTTTCCTTCTGAAATTAATGTATTTGTTTCTTGAGCTGACCTCTGCCTCCCCATCTAAGACAGTTTACACTGATAATCTTATATTGGACCTAAGCCTGTTCATTTCCCTTAAATCATCAGTGCTAATTGTCGCCCATTGATTAAACTTAAACAAGTAGCTGTAGCGATTTGCATATGCAAATCAACACAGTCAATTGACCGAGAAAGGCAGCAACAGACCAGCCAGAGAGCCCACAGGCAGACCTCTCCACAGTGAGGCTTTACTTTTCACCCTCATCTCCTAGCTAAACAGATGCCTAAGTAAAAGGAGACTCTGTCCACAAAGACACATACATGTTTGAACTGCAAATTTGTTTCATGAAACAGTTTGTTAGAGGCAATCTGGTTTTTTTTAAGTATCGCTTGGATCATAAAATAGTCTTACCTCTTGCTAGAGCATTTGTTTTCTATGAGCTTGGCTATTTTTTTCTAACCAAAAAGCCATTTACCCTCAGTAATAAACTATCATATAGTTCCAAGGGATTTTTTTGTTTTGTTTTGTTTTTTTTTCTGCTTTATTTTTTAATGGGTGTACTACTTTATTAACATTTAAATTTCACCAACAGTGAGCTCAAGTATATGCTAGGCATATGTTCAGATTTTTGAAATAAAGATAAAATGGACAGACAGCTTTAAGGGTGCTACACTGCACAATAAATGTTCAACAATTAGACAATCTAGGGGATGATATAAGTATACATTTAGGAGCACAAGTATAGCATCCAAGAGATTTTGAATCAAAGGAAATCTTATTCAGAAAATAGATCACAGCCATACAGAATAAACCAACTTGAAATTAATCTGTTGTTCTAAATAGAGTTCCTATGTTCTCTTTATACACTATGGCTGGATTCTAACTATGCATTGTTTGATATAAGGAATTAAAAGTTAGTTGCTGTCCCTAAAATGAGTAATTTATATATGATTTCCCTTCTATCACCACTCACCTCCTTTCCAGGTAACTTCTGAAGAACTGAACAATATAATTCAAAATGTAGTGACCTGGGTCGTGGCTGCGGTGACCAGTGTATTATACCCAGCCATCACAAAATATGAAGAAAGATTGCAAAATATTACATGCCCAAAGCCTGATAACTCCACCCTCTCTTCTGATAGTGAGAGTTGCTGTGGCACATGCTGTGAGACATTTCTATATGAAACAAGTAAGATGGTTCAGGCAGAGCCCTGTACAGAGGCAGCTGACAGGTCAATAGAGCAACCAGTGGCACCGTCAAAATCGTCTTTTGCCCGTAAAGAAAGAACAGATGTAGAAACAACATATCACAGGAAAGAACACTTGGAAAACAAACCTAACGCCCCCAAACCTAAATATAATGAGATATCTGAATCCCCCAACTTTAAAACCTGTAAATCCAATAGTCACCTTGTTGTACGGATTGAAACAGGCACTAGGAAATTTAAAGATGCTACCACTGAAACAGATGGCCTCGAATGCCCACTGTCCTCAGATGAAAAAGCGAAAGCTATCAGTGAGATGCAGGAGTTAAATAATGTTTTTGTTCACTTTAAACATTATCTAAAAGAGGAAGCTGAGTTGATTTTAAGAAACATTTTTCAGGAAATGGCGTCTGAACTAACCCAGACCATCCTCACCCTTTCCTCTGTTACGACCGAGCCTTTGCCTCCCCAAACTGACACTGACAAAGAAGACTTGCTCTCCAATGTTGATATTTCCTCAGCAGGTGCTGAAATTATGGAAAATATGCTTGAGAAGTTACAGTCTGCAGTTAAGAAAACACGTACTGAGGAATTTTCACCAGAAAATATATCAGTTCACTTTAAATCAGATTTAGTCAGTGGAGAACATTTTATTTCTCCAAAAGAAAAAACTTAGAAGTTTCACTGCCTTATGCTTTGGACAGCATGAATGATGTTGCAGAGGACAAGGTTCGTATGATTTTAGCAAAGCTGGTGGTCCTTGCATCTTCTAAGTAAAGTGAATTGGCTCATCTTAAAATCACTACTGACCCAGCTTATCAGCAACACAGAGAAGATCCAACGTATATGTTCCTTCAAAGAGCCAGCAAACGGAAATCCAGTGCTAAGACTGATGCTGCCAGTTTGATTGGCAAAGAAGAAATACAAAATTTAGTGTCAACTATTTGTTCCCAGTCCTCTCTGGTTGGTTATATAAAGAAAGCAATCAGCACTATACTAGGTTATATACAAGTTGGACTTCATAATGAAGGCTAGTTGCAACTGAAGAAACAGTGATCATCCTACAGCTACTTGATGCTCTCTTGGCTCAGCTACATCAGAAACCAGTGAAAACAGACATCTGAAAGAGCAGACACTCCAGAATGAGCAGTCCCTCTGGCACTGAAGAAAGGAACAGACTCACCAGGACTGCGTAGCTGGTGCTCCTAGGTGTGGGAGCCTGTTTCCACCTATTAATGTTCCTAGTATGGCCCTTTATTCTGAAGACAAAAGTGAAGAAATAGACAGAATTGTAGAAAATGTATTAATTTCATCTATCAAAGACGAAAAAGCAAAATTACAAGAACAGGTTCCTGACTACTGGTTAACCGGGGAAAATGCTGATTTTAAACACAAAGAAATATGAACTTACCTACAAAGCCTGCTTATCGAAGCAAAGTAGCATTTCATGATCAGGGATTAAATACTGACCTTCCAACTTTTAATAAGGACCCTTTAAAGGACAAGCCAGGTTTGAATAAAGACATTTTGCTTTTCAGTCAAGATGAAACATATCAAATACAAAAAGCCTCAGAAGATATAATGAGGATTATTTTAGCAGAGATGCTCAAAGATATATCTTCTGGGCCGTTTGATCACTCAGATTATGAAGATGGTAGAGAGGCTTCACTTCTTACCTCAAGAAAACCACAAGATCCATCACATCAAGAATGGATGGACCATATGTTCTCTGTGTCAGAAATCCATATGGTATCTCAAGATATTGTAGATGCTATATTACAAATACTTCACATAACTTCTCGTCATATTATCGGACAATCTTCATCAGTACATCAAACTTCTCTAGATAATGCTGACATACAAAACAAACAGTCATTACAAATATGGTTTGACAGTAAAAGCAAGATGAAATTTTTATCTGCACTTAGCGTGGACCCTACAAAACTTCCCCGGGAAGAATCTGGAACAAGTGGCTTAACATCAGACTCTGTAGATAACCTTAATGATAAAATCATTAACACAATTTTTAAGAAATTGAACTCATTTATTAGTCCAAAATTACAAACCTGCTTCAAACCAGAAAGCCATGCTGCCCATTCAAAGCCTGCTTCTGACAAGAAATCTTCGTTTCAATCTCACCTTAGTACTTTCACAACTAAAGTGGTAAAAATTGTTTTGGATGCTATCCAGAAAGAACTACGACACAATAAGAAAAATCTAAATGTTAGGAAGAATAGCCCTTCCAAGAACTTTAAAGATACAGGATTTTTTGCTGACGCTGAAAATGAGTTAGACTCTGTTGTCACAAAACTAAATAATGACATTATGACAAATTCATTAGCTATTTGTATTTGTGAGGTGTCAAGTGGAAACACAGATAAAAGTAATATTTTACTCCCTTCAGATAAGCTAAGATCTAAAATCTCACATGGGACTGATGGCACTGATCAACAAAAACTTTTGCCTTCTCATTGCCCTCGCATGCAGGAGGAAGTTCACCAATGTACTAGATTTCAAGTGTTAGATAGAATTGGAGATGCCTTGTATGATATGTTATGCAAGCTCACTGGAGACCACCCACATTCTCTCCTATCTGATGAGCAAAATACAGAGGGGATCAATAAGAATTTGAGAACAACCAGTACACTGCAGTCCAGTATTAAGCTCATTTCTCATACAATTCTAGAAGTTATTGTTTCAAAACTGTGGTGTTGAGACAGATGGCATTTTCAAAAACTCAGAATTTAAAGCTATCTCAGAGCATATTGACACTGACAGCCTGTCATTTGCTTTGCTTCTTGAGGAAATGAGCAGATGCTATGACATAATCTCCAGCATAGCATCCAGTGTGACCTGGCCAGCTAGCCAAGAGGTAACTAACAAGGGGAAAACTACTGCCCCCAAAATAGGAACCACAGAAGAAAAGCATCCAAATAAACTGAAAATCTTGGCCTCGGATGTCTTTGAAATGGTTTTTGCTAAGTTGGAAGGGTTTGCCAATAGAAATTTAGAAAATCTTGGTGCTATAATCTGTGGAAATAAAAAGAACAAGACATACTGTGAAAGTGAAAATACCAACATTTGTGGTAACACACATGAAAAACGATTGCAGTCAACTTTATATAGGCATGCAAAGAAAGTGTCAAGTACTATTTTGAAAGCTCTTCAAACTGAATTAAACATGAACTTGCCAGATTTGGAAACATGTATAAGTAAGCCACTACAAGAGAAACAAATACTTAAGAGTTTAGTCAATTTCATTTTAGATGCAATTTCTCCAGATATGTTTAGTGAACCTGAACCAGAAGAGAGAGGCATTGAAAATTACAGATACAGGCCAATCTATGGAAATCTTCCTGGAGGAGCTGACCCAGATTCATATCTAGAAGATCCTGCAGATACAGAGAAAGAAAGTGCTGGGGAGGAAAGATCAGCAGAAGATGAAACTAAATCAGATTCTCTTAAGCAACAGGAACTAGAAAAAACACTAAAAACTTTTTTATTTTTTAATATAAATTTATTTATTTTAATTGGAGGTTAATTACTTTAAAATATTGTATTGGTTTTGCCATACATCAACATGAATCCACCACAGGTATACACGTGTTCCCCATCCTGAACCCCTCTCCCTCCTCCCTCCCCGTACCATCCCTCTGGATCATCCCAGTGCACCAGCCCCAAGCATCCAGTATCATGCATCGAATCTGGACTGGCAATTCGCTTCATATATGATATTATACATGTTTCAATGCCATTCTCCCAAATCATCCCACCCTCTCCCTCGCCCACAGAGTCCAAAATACTGTTCTATACAAAACTCAATTTGGGAGAATGGCATTGAAACATGTATACTATCATGTAAGAATTGAATCACCAGTCTATGTCCTATGCAGGATACAGCATGCTTGGGGCTGGTGCACGGGGATGACCCAGAGGGATGTTGTGGGGAGGGAGGTGGGAGGGGAGTTCATGTTTGGGATCGCATGTACACCCGTGGTGGATTCATGTCAATGTATGGCAAAACCAATACAGTATTGTAAAGCAAAATAAAGTAAAATAAAAATTAAAAACAAAAAACAAAAAAACCAAAAACAAACAAACAAACAAAAACCTCAAAGAGCCAAAAAAGTCCCCAGTTGTGCCCATTGTAAGAAATATTTTGAATGAAAATTTTCAGATTTAATTGGTCAGTTAAAGGTGTTTACTCTTGCCCAGTCCCATTTATGTGACATTCCTCACGCTGATGATGAACCATTTGCTCAAACATCTGTTCAGTCCCTGGATGAAACAGTGGGCCCTTTAGTATCTGAAGCAGATGTAATCATTGTTGCAGATGATGTCGTTAAAACCATATTTCAAAAACTTTATTCTACTGCCATGACAGATAGAAATAAAAGTGAAAATAGGTATAATACTATCACCTTTCCAGCAGATATCTCTTTTCCTAAACCTACCCATGGAGGAAAGTCCCCTGTTTATTCTACCATACTGGACAGAAATCCATGCACACTTCAGTCCACTTTCAATATTGGTAAATTGACCAAAATAAATGTAGTTGAAGATATTATACAGTCAATATTAACAAATTTAGAAGCACTTGCTACTTCTAAAGTAAAGGCTCTCTTTTGTCCTCACATCAGTTTCACAGTTCCTGTGGCTTTATCTTCACAGCAGGATGAGACTGCTTTACAACAACCATGGTTATCCACCAAAGATTCACATTCTGAAGACCAATTTTCTTGTTGCTCAATGGATCACAGTAAATCAGGAAAGACCACCTCGATATGTCAACTGAGTGCCTCTAAATTAAATATTTATGCAACAGAAGTGGCTAGACAAATTTTACAAGGAATCAAACATAAATTATATCAAGACATAAGAAGTCCATTCTTAACTCAGAGTGTTGTGGCTTTTGAAAGTATTCCAAGTTAGGTGGTTAGCACAGTGTTAGACATTGTGTCTGCTAAAGGCAAATATGAAAAAAATGTATTTGACAGAGAGACTGATCCAGTTACGCCAGAAGATATTATTGAAAAGCTATTCAATAAAAGTGATTATTGTAAAAAACTTCAATTTCAAATACTAGATACCATTGAAGATATCTTAATTGATATCTGTGAGGAAACAATAGATGAGAATAATCTCCCAGTTGCTGTATCCACTCTTAAATGTAATGTAAGTGGGAGACATTTAGAAACAAACCCTAAAAGGGACCCTAGGTATGCAAATAAGGCTATTCTCACACTTTTAGTTCCTAAGGAGTGTGTTGCTATGATTTCCAACAATATGGTGGATATTGTTCTTCAAAATCTCACTTCTGCTATCATGGTTCGCATCAGTGCAAATGATTCCATTTCTCCAAGATTGTCTACAGCATTTTCTGATGCATTTTCCAAAGCAGAGCATCAACAATCCCCTATTAAAGACTCAGTGAATGGAAGGGCAGAAGGTCAACAACCTCTTGTTACAGACTCAGTGAATGAAAGGGCAAAGCGTAAGCAACCTTCTGTTATAGATTCAGTGAATGAAAGGAAAAGGGAGAGATTTCCTTTTGCAAGAAAGGAAAGAGATGTTCAGCTGGAATCAGCTCTTTCTGATGATAATCAGACAACTGTACTTAAGAAACAAGATGCCAAGAAATCTACTCCTGATCCACGTAAGGAAAATGCTGACTGTTACTTTATTACTAAAACTATTTTGAATAGATTAAAATCTTTTGCCGCAGAAAGAATAGATTTGCTGCTTATTCTTGATCCTGAGACTCGAGAAAAACCAGATGTTGGCTCAGAACTTACAAATTGTAAACAAAATGACAGTGTGTTTCTTGAATCAAACCAAACACCATTAGATGTGACTGCCCTGAAAATATCAACAGCTGGAACCATTCTCAATCAGGAAGTCACAAATTACACATTAGCTAATTACAGAGAAAGACCTGCTAGTCTTAAGGAATATGTTGACCTAATCGCCAATACCATTTTGACGCTTATAAAAAATGACATAGACCTAGAAATCCAAAAAATGTATACATATCAAAACAATACTTCATTTCAAGAAAACATCATTACAAGTGAAACTGTCAAAAACATCTTAAAGAGTTTATGTAATAAAATATCTTTGAAGGCAAGCAGCTTTTACTCAAAGCAGGACCCTGATCTTGTTACCCAACTAGCTGTACAAAATGAAATAGTGCCAGGTCAAAAAAAATGGAAGACAACACCACACTGTCTCTCTTTTCAAAATACTCAGGTGAAAACCAAAAAACACCAGAAGTGGAAAACCAAAGAAGGACATTGGAAGAAATATTTAGAAATGGAGAATCTGGACAGGAAAAAACAAATTCTTTGTTAACTGTAGTTTAGGAAATTTTAAAGAAGGCATATCAAAGGGTATTGGAAAACACAGAACATTGTTCTCCATTCAATGAACTCCCCCACTTTACATCTGATTCTAAAATTAAAACATCAGCCCGAAAAAAAGCCTTACAGTCACATATAAGCAGTGGTGCAAATGACATAGTCGAAAGTGTTTACACAAAAATGTTCTCAGTAATTATGACCTCGTTATATGAAAACAGTGAGACCAGAGGAGAAATGGAAGCCTCTGGCAGTGATGGATTACTGACGAATCCATCATGCTTTAGAGAACTGAAACAAGCAGAAAAAAGCAGTGTTCCCCCTAAACCTGTGATACCACAAGTTTATCCTTACACAGGCATTGGAAATGTCAGTTCATTGGAAAACACCTTATTGCAATTTTCTCCATTGTGACTAGGCGAACACTTGGTTCAAAAGGTTCTCAAAAAGATCACAGATTTTGCTTTATTGAATCTAGAAGAGAATTCATCCCCTAAAGATCAATGGGATGCAGGCTATGCAATGGGATCTGAGGCTATGCAATTCTAAAGCTAGCCCCAAGGGCAGCCCTAGGGCAAGTGTTAAGACAAATTTTAAAACAAAATCAAAAGTTACCTCTTTGTCTAAATTTGAAACAAAACCACAGCTGGGACCTAGTGGAGCTAAAGCCCAAAGCAAAACCAAGTTAGGTCCTAGAGAGAAGACCCTAAAAGGTAGCTGGTCCAAAACTTTTGTTGGGCTCTCACACCTACTGTCAATAGGGGAGGCCAAAAATCCCTCACTGAGAGCAAAACTCCCCACTGCGGAGCTAAAAATGTTTGCCAGGGATATAGTACATAATATTCTGCAAACAATGTGAATGAATTTGAAGAGGTGAAGCAAAATAGAGCAGTGGCAAATGTAAACACTTTACTTTCTGATCAAATTGAGAGAGCAAGTGGAATAGTGAGCGCAGTTTTGCAAGGACTACATGCTATGAAGAATAATTTGGCCAATCCAATAAAAGGCGAACATTCAGATGATCTCAAACTTCCACGGGGGTATTTTAGCACAACCTCTGCTGGAAATCCAGAAGTCCAATTCTCTTTGGAGAATGTTTCTTCACAACTAGACAAACTCTTTCCCAAAGAAGATATTTTTAAGCAAATGTTTGACAAATGGCAAACAGAATCGAGCAAGATGGATAACAAAAAATATAAGCTACCGATGATAGCCGAGGCTGTTTTGAATGAAATTTCAACAAAAGTGACAGAATTAGAACAGTCTGTTTCACTTTTAAGTTTGTCACTTCTTGAGCCATGTGAAAGCAGTCACCATCATTTTAAAAGAGCTGCTTCTAGAGTCGAAGATTCTCAAGCACAAATTAATATATTTGGCAGGAAATCATTAAAAAGCTATTTGAAAACTTAGAGTTGTGCTTCTTGACTCAGATGTTCACAATGGATAGTAAAGAAACACTACAAAGCAAGAAAGAAACTGCTGCTAGAAGAAAATGTGGTTCCTTATGAACAAACAATCTCAACGCTGTACCAACTTACAACACAAAGTTGAAAGACAAAACACTGGGGATCGCTGGCCACCAGATCACTCAGATCTTGGAAGGGGTTCTGAACACCTTAGAGTCATTTGCAGACCTACAGTTTAAACACGTCTCTACATATGCTTTTTCTGAAATTGTGAGAACACCTATTGAAAACTTTTTTGTTGTGCAACAGAAACCAGCAAGGAAAACAATATTTCCCAAGTTACAAACACTGACTACGTTTCCTGATGAATCTAAATCAAGTAGTATGATTTCCCAGGAAAACATAAACAATGCCCTTCAACAGCTTTACTTTTTCCATTCAGAATTGCTTACTTACGCTGTTAATACTGTCACTGACATGCTTAGTATAATTAAGAACAAACTAGACAAAAATGTCACAAGGAACCATCTTCAACTAGCATCTTTGAAGAAAACATTGTAGCAAGTCAGATCATCAGCACACTGATAGACCAGTGCACGTATTTCTATGAGTTGACCAAAAGCCATCCAAAGGAAAATGCTCCAAGGAGCCAAAAATGCTTGCACTGTTAATTGCTCCCGATTTACAATTGGACCAGAAATGTCCACTTCAAAGTCAAAGAGAATTAGCTGCTGGGATGATCCTCCACAAATCTCCAGCTTGTTGTCTTATTCAGAGGAAGATATGAAAATAAAGGACAAGACTTCCTTAGATGTACCTTCATATGTCAGATACTCCACAGGAGATTCAACTAAAACCATAGAGCCAATGGAAGGGCTCAGATCAGAGTTTAAACCATCATCTTCTAGAAGTGAAGCCCAAGCCTTCAGCCATTCTGATCAAGCTGTGAAAGGAGACTACTCTCTCCCAGAAGGCACTGTCTTACCACTTTCATCTCAGAAATCCAGTGACTCTGCACAGGCAGCACTAGAACACCCCATGTCTTTCAAAGAAATGGAAGAGGGTGAAAATCAAAGAGTGCTTCACTATGGGCCCCTCAAACCAGTTGTTAACCCAGATTTTGTTTTGCACAAAGGCTATTCCTTTAAGGCAGCATTTATCTGAAAATCTGGTTTGCAGTGTTACAGAGGGATCTAAGGTTGATAACTCAGATTAATTTAAAAGTTCTGTGGCATCATCAAAAGGCTACAGAAATGGGAGAAGTTATTTGTTTAATTGTAATGGTCTCTTCCTTAATCTGTCTTTAACATTGCAAAATGGAAAGTAACATTTGACTAGGGAAGTGAGGAGAATGAAAATTTACTCTTTTAAGCTTCCTTTGGAAAATATTTTCCAAGGATTAGGGTGTTGGAGGGGTGAGGGGTGAACATTCAAAGTCCTTCACAATTTCGCCCTTATTCATCAGTTTTAAAAATCCAGGTCAGCTAATACTTTGTCTTTTTCATGAAAATTTCTTTATTTAGATTGGTGTATTAGTTCCCTAGTAAGAAGTTCAGAAAAACATGTTATCATGTCTAAATCTGTTATAAGACTTTCAAAGCAAATGATGAAAACAGTGTACTTAAAGTATGCATTTTGCATATCTTGATGAGTAAAATGTAAACTCTGAAGCAAAAGGAGGAACCTTAGTTAGGGTCTCTTCTTTGAACTGGACTGTTGATCTTGAATGCAAAAAAGAATTATAGAAAATAGGAAATATTGCTTGTGATTTTTATTTATTTTTTTCTTTTAAACATATGACTAATATATAAGTAAAAGACACTTAAAGATAAGTAATTTTACTAAATTGAAATAGAAACCATGTGAAAGTTGCCTTACTATTCAATACAATAGAACCACAGCAAAAATGACTGAATTGATTGTTTTTTAACATTCATTGTCTCTTTAATTCCAGACTTCTAGTAAGAATTCATTTCAGAGTTTAATAAAGCCCGACATCACCAAAGTGGAGCTTTTAAAAAATGTCCAAAGCAAAAAAGATCTTATCATTTGGTTAATAACTCATGATATTAGTCAAGAAAATTTAGAAAATAAAGAAGAAAGCTTAGCTTCTGATGAAGATGAAGTTGTTTTACAAGAGGTCATAAAAGAAGAAGAAGAATTTCCAGAAAGCCCACTTGAAGATCAAGTAAAAGAAGACACTAAGCTCACTACCAGCACAGTGGCTCACCCTAAGCCACCAATTAGCAAATGCAGTCTGAAAAAGTTTTTGTCAGTAAGAAAATGTCAGCCCAAATCCAGTGTAACTATAATTAGTGGAGTGTCACCAGCAAAACAGACAGAATCTGAACAGACACTAACAAGAACTGTTTGTAACATTGATGTAACTACCTCAAAATGCTTGACTGTCACAAACTCGCCTTAGGAGAAAAAGACACAACTGAGCGTAAGTGAGAAATGTAACTATCAGTGACGAGGTTTCTATAGAAAGGGTAGAGAGTTTCACGAACTTAGTCCAAGTAATACAAATTGGGTAGAAAGATAAGGGCATCAACTGGATCCCAAGTAGTCTCTCCCAGCTCTGATGATATTTACAACAAAAGGGAAATGATTTAACAGATGAAGCCAGGAGCCTCAATTGAAGAAAAACAGATCATGGAAAGAGTCCTATTTAGAAGGACAAGAAAAACAGAAAATAGAGACTGGTTAGGAGAAATACAAGCTAATTATTTTAAATGATAGGTTGTGGGGGCTTTTTGTACACTGACCTGTAAATATTCACTGGAAGTTTTGTGTGTACCAACTCCATTCCAGTGGGCAGGACCAGAAGATGGACTTGAAGGGGAATAAAAACATTCATCCAAATTCAGCCTATCTGGGTTTGAATTCTGGGTTTGTCACTTAGTAGCTATGTGACTTTGGGGAAGTATTTAATCAACTATCTTCTTAACAATTACTTATCCAGCTTGTTAGTTGAATATATTGAATATTCCCCCTGTAAACAGCCCATAAACTCTAGCTCTTATCCCTGGTTCTGTACCCTTCTAGTGGTGATCTGGGCCTCACTGACCTCTTGGGTTAGCCCTACCCCCAAAATTGTACCTTACCCATATGTATGGGGATTACACATGATTTAGAATTTCCTAGTAAAACAATCTCATGGATTATCCATTTGCAGGAAACCTGGGTTCAATCCCTGGGTTGGGAAGATCCTCTAGAGAAGGGAAAGGCTACCCACTCCAGTATTCTGGCCTGGAGAATTCCATGGACTACAATCTATGGAGTCGCAGAGTCATACAAGACTGAGTGACTTTGACTTTGACTTCTTTCCAATTAACTCAGAAGCAGCAATGAACCAGAGAAAACAAAACACAGGGATATGAATCTGGCCAGTTCAGGAGCTCATCAGGTCAACAGCCTTACACAAACTCTATGTATTGGGATTGGTTTTTTTTTTTTTTTTACTGGAAAGCCATGTGAAATCTCATGACCAAACAAAGTGTGCCTGGTCAGAAATGCTGGCTATATAGATAACTAAGGAAATGTGGTATATTTTATTTATTATAAACACTCTTTTGTGTCTTACTTGTATTTTTCCAGGAAACAGAAATGAGACCTAGCACCGAACCAACACATCACTTCATCCATAGAATGATTAGTGCATCTTTATATAATGAAGAAGATCTGCCTTCATGTGCTAGGTACAGTCAGTTAAAGTAATAATAGTTGGCTAAGGAAATAGAAATCTGAAATGAAGATTACGTTGATGGGAAGAATGGGCCCCTCAGGTAAACCTGTGAGGAAGCCAATTTAGCCCTTCAATCTCCCCTCACTCCTTCCCCTAACTCCCCTCTGTGTTTACTTCCTGGGCCCTCCCTTCACATCTTTTCTCCTATTCCTATTTATCTTGTCTCTACTTTCTTCTCCTGGGATCCACTTTCTAGTATAGTGGTCTATAGTATAGTTACTTTTGAGTCTTTTATGTTTTAGGTTCTTGAATCTGGGAGACAGGCTCTGAGTCAACAGTCCCCACACTAATGGCTCACCTAAAGGAGTTCCCACTTAGTTCATGTATGTACCTAAATGCTCAGCCGGGTGGCACTGTCAGAAGAATCCCAAGGACATAGAGGGGCAATGTAAATTAGAGCAATCAGAAGAATTCTCCAAAGCATTAGAGTTGGAGTTGGGCTTTAAATGATGGATAAGATTTAGATAAGACCATCCAGGTTGGAAAAGACTATAAGAGAAAGGCTGGACCATGTGGTATCTATAGGGACAGGGAGGAACAAAGTACAATGAAGTCTTAATAGTTTTTCTAGAATAGCCAAGACATGTCTAAAATTACCCTTGTGTTTATCAGAATATTCACAAACTGGGAACAGTAGCACTCTGTTTTTATGTTTTAAAACTTTTTATTTTATATTGGGGTATCACCAATGAACAATGTTGTAGTAGTTTCAGGTAGACAGCAAAGGGATTCAGCCATACATATACATGTATCCATTCTCCCCCAAACTCCCTTCCCATCCAGGCTGCCACATAACATTGAGCAGAGTTCCCTGTGCTAGACAGTACATCCTTGTTGGTTATCCATTTTAAATACAGCAGTGTGTACATGTCCATCCCAAACTCCCTAACCATCCCTTCAGCCCACCCTCCCCGCTGGTAACCATAAGTTCAGAACAGTAGCACTTCGTATCATGGGAGAAATAGGGTACAAGGAAGAAAATCCACCCTGTTCCAACTATATCCTTTTCCACCTGGCACCATGAAATTAAGGTTTCTTTTTGACCCGATGCCATTTTAGGACATCCACTCCTGGCCCATCACTGGCTTTATCTCCACTCACATTTGTCTGAACATACATAATTAGTATTGCAGGCAAATCTCAACTATTGGTATCATTGCATAAGACAAGTGGGAACATATAAAACCAAAGTCAATGTAGCTGTCATTTTTATTTTGAGAACTCACAGACATACCATGCCAGGTTTGCATCTATATAAATAAAGACTTGGACAGATGGTTCTTTAACAGTCATTATTATTCATTAATCATTATTCATTCCTACATATAAAATACAAAGAAAATGAAATGTCTTGTATCTTTTCTTTAGTTTTGATGACGAGCGTTCCACAGATCCAAGTGCCAAGGTTACAGAATGTTGGATTGATTTCTTTTCTTACTTTAAATTAGATTGTATTTTAAAAGAGTTTGTTCAACTCATTGATTTTTAATACTGAGTTTTCCAGTAGGCTGATCTAAATTGGAGGAATATTGAGTCAGTTAACCAGTTAGTGTGATGAACTAGTTTGCTTTTTCTGAAACACTAGTAAGATTCCATTAATAATTGTGGTGAAAAGTATGTAGTGTGACTATAAGTTTACAGTTACCATGATCCAGTGGGAAATATCCAGGAAATAACGGTTTATCACATCTATATGTAGACTACAGCCCATGCTACTAGGATTTAATCATCTCTTTAAGAATGTATGGTTGCTTTGTATAACTAGGTTAGCCCTAGTAAAATATATTTAAAAGCTTTTAAAGCTAAAAATTAAAACTACATTTATTTGCTTAAATTAAATCCTGGCTAGGGTGGACCCCACTTTAATTCTGTCTCTGTTAAAACTGACTCATTATTTATGAGTTGAGTTTGGTCCTCTATTCTTTTAAAGCTCAAAGGATCAATGTGGCTCTAACAATGGGACAACACTGAGGTAGGGGTGTCATGTTTACTGTAAAGATGGCCTGAAAACTCCAACTACAGAGCTGGAGTTGGCCTTGGTTGTTTCAAGCCTGCACCCACTCAAGAAGTTACTCAAGAAATATATCCTCTCCATTTGAGAGTGGGGAATAACATTCATTAAAAGATGAACCATAGAATGGAAGTTGCCAGAATCCCATAAACAGGTCATCATCAGAGGATGATACATCACTGGTGTGTTTCCTGTATTATGGAATCATAAGCTGTCAGAGCCAGAAAGTAGCTAGTATAACCTTATTTTACAGCTGAAGAGACTGAGGTTCAGGGTAGGGAAGTGACTTGTCCAAGGTCATACTGTCAGTCAGAATATAGATCCCAAGTCTCCTAAATCTGAATTCAATGTCATTGTTTTCTTCAACTTCACTGCAGTGAGTCATGCTTAGACATAGGTATCCTGTGGTAATATTTAATATTGCACCTGTCCAGTTCATGCATTCATTCACATTCAACAGAGTCACTGAGCACTTTCTTCGGGCTGGACACTGTTCTAAGTTGTGAAGATACAGCTGCGAATGAGAGACAAACTCTTCACCTCCTTCTAATTGGGAAGGGGATATAAACACAATAGGGCTTCCTCTGGGGTGGTGAAGAGTTGGACAGGACTGAACAACTGAGTACAGCACATAAACCCAATAATTTTTGACAGGAATAAGTACTTCCCATTTCACCCAGGATAAAAGCCAGGGTCTTTACAATGGCTTACAAGGCCACACATGGTCTGGATTCCACTTGCCCCTCCTGGTGACCTGTCTGACTACCTCTCTTTATGATCCCTCTTAATCACTCCACTCCAGCCACATGAACATTTATCTTCTTCAGATCTTTGCTGAAATATTATATTCAAAGTCAAAAATTCCCTGAACACTTTTCTTTAAAACTGAAACCCCAATGACACCCCAGCACTCCCTGCTTTAATTTTATCCCTAGCATTTGTACCATCTGAAAGCTTTTCTTTTTTTAAATTGTTTATTGACTCTCTCCCTTCCCTAGAATGTTAGTTCCATGAGGGCAGGGATTTTTCTCTGTTCACTGTATCCCCACGTGTCTTCAAAAGCAGCACAGAGTAGATAATCAGTACATATTTGTGAAATTCATGAATGAATATGAAAAAAATAATAAAGAAGAGCCCAAGTGATATAGAATGACTGGCTAGATTTGTTTGGTCCAAGAAGTCTAGAAACATCAGATCTTAATAACGGGAAGGAAGTGACCACAGGAAGATCTGGAAGCAGAGGGTTCCACATACAGAGTTCAGTAAGTGCAAGGGACCCTAGATGGGATGAGCTTGGCATGTTAGAGGCATCTTCCCCAAGACCTGTGCCCAGAATTTGAGGATCTCACCTCTTTTGGTTTCTTCTGCTTGCCTAGTTTCTGTGATTCTCTGATGAAATTATTGAGGTTATTTTTGTGCCAAAATGTATACATGTCTCAGAAATAACTGTTTTCTAATATTGTGTTTTGGTCACAGAAAGTCTTGAGTGTCCATGTCTGGAGAGTTTGAGCAGTCTTAAGGTAAATATTTTTCACTGGCTCCCCTCAGTGTTAACCAGTGGAACCCTGACAGAAATGAGGGAGTGCCTTAAAGTAAGGGTGTGGTGGTGTGCCTTGAGGGGGCCTCAGGAAGCACTCCCAGTTGGGGCCAAGCCCTGGTTGAAGTTATTGTCCCCAAGTAAGTGCATAGAGTAAGCCCCTTAGCACCTGAGAACAATGGCATGCAAGGAGTGAGTCTCTGGAACTGGAGGGCCTGGTGGGGGCAGCGAGGGAACAGATGCTTCAAAGAGGAAGGGGCGCTGGCTGAGGGAAATGAATGCTGGCTCCATCTGCTTTGCAGGGTACCCTTCTTAGGCAGTTTTCCAAAAATCTGGGCCACTCCTTAGTGTGATCCCAGGAAATTCCCTTCACCTAAAGCCCTCTTAGGAAGTCTCTGAGGAGACTGAAACTACAGATCCTCCTAGATCCTCCTGTTTTGTATTACTTTTGCTTTACTCTTGGTTCACTTTAACCATCCCCCAGCATGCGTGTACACACACATAAACCCAAACCATCCCCCTTATCCTGCGTCATTTTCTCCACACCATTTAGTCATTTATTCAACATTTATCAAGTGCCTACTATGTGCCAAGGGCTAGAGATTCAGAAGTAAACAAAGCTGTCAAATATTCCTGCCCTCATCCTCTGGCAGAGGATTCACTTGAGTATAAGTTTCATGACAGCAAGGGCTTGTCTTGTCAGAAGAACAGCCTTAGCACCATCAGGGTCAAATTTCAACTAAGTCAGGAATGCCTCAACTCCTACCCACATGAAGCTGATGGACAGCCCTGTGTGGGAACTGTTACACAGAGCAGAGGTTCTCAACCCTGGCTGCAACCTGGAATCAACTTTAACAACTGACGCCCAGCGTCCCATCCCCAGAGATTCGGATTCAGTTGGTCTGGGTTGCAGCCTGGGCCCTGGGTGATTTTGATGAACAGGCAGTGTTGAGAACCAGAGTTAATGGACTTGTGTCTGGCCATTTAGTAGCATCTGCCCCTTCCCCTCCTTCCTTTAGATAAGGAATTCTCAACCTGACTTCATGCTAAAGTCACCTAGGCAACTTAGAAAAGAGAACAATGCTTGCCCCAGCCTCAGGGATTCCTGTTCTTTTGGGGCGGAGTCCAACCACGCCTATTTGTAATATTTCTCCAGATGGTTGTGTTGTGCAGCCAACGTTGAGAACCAGTCCCTTAGATTGTTCTGTCCCAGTTTATCCCTTTATGTATCCTAACCTCAGTATCTTAATCCATAAACTGCCTCAAATCCAAAACTTTCACCATAATACTCTGTTCTCCATACCAACGATAGGTGTTGGTGTGGAGAGCTTCTCTCATCTCTCATGCTTCTCTCATCTTGCCTTCATTGATCTGCCCCATCCTTTTTGCCCGCCCTCACCATGGCACATCTAGCCCAGCCACCTCCGCCAGCCTATTGCAGGCCCTTCTGGGACCCTGCTGCTTCTGCATTCCAGGGGGTGAGGAAGGTCCAAAGAGGAAAGCCAGCACCTGAGCCACCATCTCCACTCTGCCCCCTCCAGGCTGCTGCAACCTCATACTACCACCTTCTTGCTCCAGACCTCACAATGGTTAAGAATTATTTCAAAGATTGGGGTAGTAAAATGGACCTCCCCTTGCCTCCTCTTCTCTTAAGACCTCCACTATCATTATCTTTGCTCAGAGAAGGATCAAAAATGTTTTATTTGTTCCAAGCTTCAGGAGGGCTGACATTGTTTTGTGACCTGGGACACGTGAGCCCTTGAAATTATCCACCAGCGGCAGCCCTTGTCTGAGTCTGGCGCCAATCCTGGGTGTCCTAATTAGCAAGAATTATGAGAAGTCGTGCCTAGGAATAACCAAGTCCCAGAAGATAATTCTTTGAGACTGAGGGGCCCTGAGATTTCTATGTATGATGCCACAATGGTTGTGCTCCCTTCAGGGTTTCTAGTGTTTCCTGTCCATCAAAGGGCAGAGGCTTAAGCTAGTATTGTACCTTTGTCTTGGCAGTTTCTCACCCTCTATCAACGCAGAAGTGACCTGACCAGCCAATATTCCTCAAACAATGACACTTCAGGTACAACAAATCTATCATATTAGAATGAAGCTCTCAATTATGTCATTTTGAACATAGGAGTTTTGATCATTCACCCCCCCCCCTTGCCCATCACATTGAATGGCTCTTGCCTTGCAGCACACCCACCTACCAGCAATATGAGGATGAAATAATATGACTTAGTATGTATGTGTGTGTGTATGTGAGTCGCTCAGTTGTGTCTGACTCTTTGCGACCCCATGGATTGTAGCCCTCCAGGCTCCTTTGTCCATGGGATTCTCCAGGCAAGGATACTGGAGTGGGTTGCCATTTCCTTCTCCCTTAGTATGTATGTAGATTGCAATTTGCAGGTTATTATGCAGTTATCTGATTTAAACCTCACAGCAAAGGGGTGACAGGTACTGGGAGTAACATTTATTAGGGACCGGCCATGTATCAGGCATTCTGCTAAGTGCTTTTCTCACATCCACCCTGTGAAGCATCATTTCCATTATATAGACAAGGTTAACAGTCACTAAAGCTTATCATACCATGCTTCCTTGCAAGTCTTGAAGTTGTCTCTCAAAGAGGAGAAAATAGAGGCAAATGACCTGCCTGAGGTGGCACAGCCAGCAGGTGGCTGAGCCAGGGCTCAAACATCATAGGTCTTGAGGCTCTATCCCATAATTCTTTTTCCTGCCAAATAGGGGCCACATCTCAGAACCAAGCAATGACCAGGAACTGCCTGCAGAGTTTAGTGATAAGTAGAAAAGATCCCATCTAGGTTTCCAAGTAGCATGTCCAGTCAAAGAGTAAAATCACATTCTTCTGTGACTTCAGTTTGATGGGGACACCTCCTCCCAACCCCTACATTCCACACATTAGAGGAATTCACTGAGAAACAGTTCAGATAACCTATTTTTGCTCTGATAAGGGCTTTTGGAGGAAGAAATACAGAAATGGCTCACCCTGTGCTAAGGTGCTCAAAGTAGTAAAGCTCCCCACAGAGGACAGTTTATATTGAATTTGAAATTACAATGATACCTGCTTAGGAAAACCCACCAAAAAAGAGGGGACTTCTGGACCAAGACAGGCTCATTACAGCTTATTTTTTCCCAAATAGGATTTTGGGGGAATCAAAATCCGTTCATGGTACGATGTGTCATTCCCTAGCCCTTGGCATGTGTCATGGCCATAAACACCCAGGTACATTTCTCTCTTCAGAGTGACCAGTACCAACCAAGTGAAGTCCATGGTGCTGCCCACAAAGCAGATCAAAGAAGCAGAAGGAAAAAAAAAAAGCAGCAGAAGAAGGGTGTCTTGAAGGAGACCTGGAAATGGTGACCAGGAATCTACATTTTTAACAAGACCCGCAAATTGCAAAAACAAAGCTTTATTCTTCCCCTTGAGATTTTCAGAATGTGGCCTTGCAGTATATGCTTGAATTCTGTAACTAACTCTTTTTCTTAATTTTTCAGAAGAGCTCTCTCCATTCAAGTCTTTACCTTTGCAAATTTTGGCTTTTTCCTTTTAATTTCTTGGTTGTTCTTATTTTGTTTAAACTATCAGCACATTCCAGTACTGCATTATTGATCTGAAGAGCTAAACTATTACCCACCCACCCCCGTTTATTTGGGGTTAAATTTGCTATCTGCTACCTTAGTTTTAATCATAGATCCTTGAGGTTCCTAAGGTTATATTGCTAAAGAGAAAAACTGAGGATTTGCAAGAAGTCTAGGAGAGCCATGTCTTTTACTAGAAATAAGAAGGTATGTGCTTTATTGCCCTGTGTCTTTTTATGACATCTTGTCACAATGCATCAGCAACAAAGATAAATGCTCATTTCTGTCCTTACAGATACAACAATTATTTTGTTAAAATAAACTATTAGATGCTTTAAGAGCCCTTTGCACAAGACAAGTGGTATAGAACAATGAGTCCAAATGGAGACTTTTATTGGCCACACAAGTCCTGTATAGCTCACATAACAAACAGATCACTTGGGGTCAGACAACTGAAAATGCACCCAAACAGTGAGAAATGATAGCCTTTTGTAGTGCATAGCTGCTTTTGCCTGGACATTTTGAAACGGACACCAGTACTGTTAAGAGTTGAAAGTTAACCTTCTTGTGTGAAATTAGCTCATCAGGCTACCCATGTGACCTTAGACAAGGCATCTGATCTCACTGGGTTTCTCCTGCTTTCTTCCCAAGGCTGTCAGAAGGAGCAAAATACTCTTTGTGAAAGCACTTTTAAAAACAAAAGCTATTACATAACTACTTATTTCTTTTTTTTTTTTTTTCCTAACTACTTATTTCTGAATCCTAAATGGTCACTCCCCAGGGCCTGACAGCAATTGGAAAGCCTGGTAACTGATCACATTTCTCCTTTGGTTGTTCACAGACTTTGAAAAACCCCATAATTCCTCTAGACAGGGGTCTGAAATGATGAGGAAGATATCAACTTTCTCCAAAGTGCTTTCAAGATCTAACACCAGTGTTCTGAAACCTTCCTCACCCTCACCCCCTCACCAAGACAGAAAGTGAGACTGTAATACCCAATAATAAGCATGTTGACCTTCCTCAAAAAATAAATGGTTGTTAAAGCTGACATTGTGTCCTACACACTGATTCTTGTAACTATTGAAAATAAGAGCAAAGAAAGCATAAAAAGGCAGTTGGAGAAAAGGAGGTTTTGATAAATGCTTCTGACAAGCATTTTGTGATGAAAAGAGAAGTTTTGTGTCACATATAGATGCATCTAGCAGGCAGTGTGGGGTTGAAGCTCTGCTCTTGAGGGCCCTGCAGCCTTGCTGGGAAGATGAGAACTAACTTCAAAGCAAAAGTGTGATATCAATAATATAACGTGTCATCACATCTTTCAGGCACCCTAGGTGTTCAAAGAAGGGAGTCATCACTGTGGGTTGGAGTGGTCAGGATACATTTGCTGGAGGAACTGGAATTCAGACAATCCTCAAAGGACCGTTAGGATTAGGGAGGCCTTGATGGCACCAGGAAGGCGATCCCCTCAGGCCACACACCTGTGTACACTGCTGCCATGCCTGAACAATTTAGCTCTGGCCCATAGAACATTCTACCATAATGGAAACGGTCTGTATCTTCTCAGTTTGGTACAGGAGGCACCAGCCCCACGTGGCTATTGTCATAGCATGACTGGGGAACCTAGTCTTTCCATTTTATTTCAGTTTAAATAGCCACATATAGCTAGTGGTTCCCTTATCAGACAGCACAAGTCTAATCGGTACAAGGCCTCAGGGACAACAGCCAATTCCAATTAGGTTGAAGGATTCCCTGAAAGTTCATTTCCAAAGTCTATCCTCAAACAAAGACGTCTAGAGATCTAACTCCTCAGGGGGCTTTGAAGCCTCCAGGCATCCTCTTGGTCCCTTTAAGAGACATGCACCACCAGTGTGGCCAGAGAGGAGCTCATGGTTTCCAGTCATATTTGTGCCACTGCACTTGTCAAAACTCAATTGATGGAGAAAGGATAAGCCCCATGGAGAACACCAAAGTCAGGGAATCACAACAGAAAATTGGAACCTGCATCTGCCAGCTGGCCTCAAGCAGTGCTTGGCTAGAAACGGCTTCCATGAGACAGAAACACATGAAGAAGGTCACTCACTAGTCATTCTCATACCCCAGCTTTATCCAGGAATGCAGGTCAGTGGAAGGTCTCAGCCTTATACTAATGCCCAAGGGAAGTATTTCTATGAAAGTCAGTTTCCTTTATGCTGTACCTATAGTCCACAAATGTTATGTTAAGTGATGTTTAGTAAATAGAATGGCAGGCAGTTCTGCCCAAATATCACATATACCTAAATTGCACTGCCTTCATCTCATTTTCTGCCCTTACATACTGAAGTTTATCGCACGCAGCAGCACAGGTTTTAAAGTTAGCTTTTAAAGATCCACAATAATGACAAGCACTGATCTTACATAAGCCTTTGTTTTCATGTTCATGTGTGGCAGAACCAATACAATATTGTAAAGTAATTAGCCTCCAATTAAAATAAATAAATTTAAATTAAAAAAATAAATAAAAATATATCAACAACAACACAAAAGTAATACCAAAAAATAATTTTTTTTAAAGTAATAGCAGGGGACCGAGCATAAAGATGGCGGAGGAATAGGATGGGAAGACCACTTTCTCCCTCACAAATTCCTCAAAAGAACATTTCAACGCTGAGCAAACTCCACAAAACAACTTCTGTAGGCTGGCAGAGGACATCAGGCAACCAGAAAAGCAGACCATTGTCTTCAAAAACAGGTAGGAAAAAATATAAAAGACGAAAAAGGAGACAAAGGAGGTGGGGAGGGAGCTCCGTCCCGGGAAGGGAAGCCCATCCCGGGAAGGGAATTTTAAGAAGAGAGGTTTCCAAACACCAGGAAACACTCTCCCTGCTGAGTCTGTGGCGAGTCTTGGAAACACAGAGGGCAACTTAACAGGAAGGAAAAATAAAGAAATAATTAAAACCAAGAGATTACAAGCCCAACAGTAACTCCCCCAGTGGAAAAGCAGCACAGACGCCTGCATCCGCCATTGGGAAGTGGGGGCAGGGCAGGGACGCGCGGGAGGTGTGGGCTGCAGTGCTTTCTAAGAATCCAGCAGGAACGCCCCACGCGCAACCAGAACGATCTAACTTGGGCTAGCAAACCAGACTGTGGGATAGCTACCACGCGAAAAGCTCGAACATAAGACTCCGCCAGGACCGAGCACAGAACAAAGGATGGAACGGATATAGCTGGCTGCAGACCATCCCCCGCCGGGGACAGGCAGCCAGAGCCGTAAGGACTGGAAAGGGGCAATTGCAGACCCGGAGAGACTTTACTTACCTAACTGCAAGCAGGCTTCTTTGCTAAGACTTCCGGGGGTGCTGGACAGTCACAATCTGCCTCACGGGGGACGCCAGCGGTCCACCCAGAAAGCTGAGCAGCAGCGGCAGAAAAGGTGACAAGCCGCAGCGATCGCGCTCGCCAAACTCCTGAGCTACTCAGACCTGGGAAGGGCAAAAAGCGCAGTCCCAGCTGAATCTGTGCCTCTGAGGGCTGCCTGAGAGCCGAACCTGAGCGGCTTGGACCGGGGAAGTGCACGCAGCCTAGGGCCGGTCCCAGACGGTTCCCGGATGAGCATCGTAGAGCCAGAGCGGTTTGTGCGCCGCGAGAAGGGACAGGTCAAGCGGGGCTGAGACACTGTGCACACGACAGTGCTATTTGTTTGCAGCATCCCCCCTCCCCACAGCGCGACTGAACTAGTGAGCCTAAAAAACCAGCAAACGGAAGAAGTTAAACAGAGGGAACCACCTTGGAAGTGATCCCACACGGCCCACAACATCAGAGAAGGGCCAGATATATTTTTACTATTTTTAAAATCATTCCTTTTTTTTTTTTTCTTTTTTCTTTTTTTTTCTAACTTTTTTATTAATTGTCTTCTATTTCTCCTCTAATTTTTATTACTATAACCTACTATTACTATTTAAAAAAAGAAAAGACTAAGGCAAACACCATATATAGCCTTTGGATGGTTGTTGGTGGTTTTTTGTTTTTTGTTTTGTTTTTTTTTTGTTTGTTTTAATAATTCTTGTTTTTCTTTCTTTCTTTCTTTCCTCCTTTTTCCTTCTGCTTCTTTTCTTTAATATTGTATTTTTGAAAATCCAACCTCTACTCTAGATTTTTAATCTTTTCTCTTAGGTTTTTGTTGTCAATTTTGTACATTTAAAAACCCAAACTTCACTACCCAAGTTTACCTGAGAGCGAGATTACTGGCTTGACCACTCTCTTCTCCTTTGGACTCTCCTTTTTCTCCACCAGGTGGCCTCTGTCTCTTTTCTCCCCCATCTCTTCTCTATCCAACTCTGTGAATCTCTGTGTGTTCCAGACGGGGGAGAACACCTAAGGAACTGGTTACTGGCAGGATTTGTCTCTCTCCTTCTCATTCCTCTCTCTTATCCTCCTGGTCACCTCTGTCTACTTCCTCCCTCTCCTCTTCCCCGTATAACTCCGTAAATACCTCTGAGCAGTCCAGACTATAGAGCGCACATTAGGAAGTGACTACTGGCTAGCTTGCTCTCTCCTCTTTTGATATCACCGCATCTCATTCCAGTTACCTCTAACTACCCCCTCCATCTTCTCTTCTCCTTGTAACTCAGTGAACCTCTCTGAGTGTCCCTCAATGTGGAAAAACTTTTCATCTTTAACCTAGATGTTTTATCATCGGTGCTGTATAGATGGAGAAGTCTAGAGGCTACTGTAAAAATAAAACTGAAGACCAGAAGCAGGAGGCTTAAATCCAAAGCCTGAAAACATTAGAGAACTCTTGAATTCAGGGAACATTAAGCAATAGGAGCTCATCAAATGCCTTCATACCTACACCAAAACCAAGCTCCACCCAAGGGCCAACAAGTTCCAAAACAAGACATACCACTCAAATTCTCCAGCAACACAGGAACACTCCCCTGAGCTTCAATATACAGGCAGCTCAAAATTATTCCAAAACCTTTGATGTCTCATAACCCATTACTGGTCACTCCACTGCACTCCAGAGAGAAGAAACCCAGCTCCACCCACCAGAACTCCAACACAAGCCTCCCTAACCAGGAAACCTTGACAAGCCACTGATAGAACCCCACCCACAGTGAGGAAGCTCCATAATAAAGAGAACTCCACAAATTACCAGAATATAAAAAGGCCACCTCAAACGCAGCAATATAACCAAGATGAAGAGACAGAGGAATACTCAGCAGGTAAAGGAGCAGGAGAGTTGCCTACCAAACCAAACAAAAGAGGAAGAAGTAGGGAATCTACCTGAGAAGGAATTCCAAATATTGATAGTGAAAATGATCCAAAATCTTGAAATCAAAATGGAATCACAGATAAATAGCCTAGAGACAAGGATTGAGAAGATGCAAGAAAGGTTTAACAAGGACCTAGAAGAAATAAAAAAGAGTCAAAATATAATGAATAACGCAATAAATGAGATCAGAAACACTCTGGAGGCAACAAATAGTAGAATAACAGAGGCAGAAGATAGGATTAGTGAAATAGAAGATAGAATGGTAGAAATAAATGAATCAGAGAGGAAACAAGAAAAACGAATTAAAGGAAATGAGGACAATCTCAGAGACCTCCAGGACAATATGAAATGCTCCAACATTCAAATTATAGGAGTCCCAGAAGAAGAAGACAAAAAGAAAGACCATGAGAAAATCCTTGAGGAGATAATAGTTGAAAACTTCCCTAAAATGGGGAAGGAAATAATCATCCAAGTCCAAGAAACACTGAGAGTTCCAAATAGGATAAACCCAAGGTGAAACACCCCAAGACACATATTAATTAAATTAACAAAGATCAAACACAAAGAACAAATATTAAAAGCAGCAAGGGAAAAACAACAAATAACACACAAGGGGATTCCCATAAGGATAACAGCTGATCTTTCAATAGAAACTCTTCAGGCCAGGAGGGAATGGCGAGACATACTTAAAGTGATGAAAGACAATAACCTACAGCCCAGATTACTGTACCCAGCAAGGATCTCATTCAAATACGAAGGTGAAATCAAAAGCTTTACAGACAAGCAAAAGCTGAGAGAATTCAGCACCACCAAACCAGCTCTCCAACAAATTCTAAAGGATATTCTCTAGACAGGAAACACAAAAAGGGTGTATAAACCCGAACCCAAAACAATAAAGTAAATGGTAACGGGATCATACTTATCAATAATTACCTTAAACGTAAATGGGTTGAACGCCCCAACCAAAAGGCAAAGACTGGCCGAATGGATACAAAAACAAGACCCCTCTATATGCTGCTTACAAGAGACCCACCTCAAAACAAGGGACACATACAGACTGAAAGTGAAGGGCTGGAAAAAGATATACCATGCAAATAGAGACCAAAAGAAAGCAGGAGTGGCAATACTCATATCTGATAAAATAGACTTTAAAACAAAGGCTGTGAAAAGAGACAAAGCCACTACATAATGATCAAAGGATCAATCCAAGAAGAAGATATAACAATTATAAATATATATGCACCCAATATAGGAGCACCGCAATATGTAAGACAAATGCTAACAAGTATGAAAGGGGAAATCAACAATAACACAATAATAGTGGGAGACTTTAATACCCCACTCACACCTATGGACAGATCAACTAAACAGAAAATTAACAAAGAAACGCAAACTTTAAATGATACATTAGATCAGTTAGACCTAATTGACATCTATAGGACATTTCACCCCAAAACAATGAATTTCACCTTTTTTTCAAGTGCTCATGGAACCTTCTCCAGGATAGATCACATCCTGGGCCATAAATCTAAACTTGATAAATTCAAAAAAATCGAAATCATTCCAAGCATCTTTTCTGACCATAATGCATTAAGATTAGATCTCAATTACAGGAGAAAAACTATTAAAAATTCCAACATATGTAGGTTGAACAACACACTTCTGAATAACCAACAAATCACAGAAGAAATCAAAAAAGAAATCAAAATATGCATAGAAACTAATGAAAATGAAAACACAACAACCCAAAACCTGTGGGACACTATAAAAGCAGTGCTAAGAGGAAAGTTCATAGCAATACAGGCATACCTCAAGAAACAAGAAAAAAGTCAAATAAATAACCTAACTCTACAACTAAAGCAACTAGAAAAGGAAGAATTGGAGAACCCCAGAGTTAGTAGAAGGAAAGAAATCTTAAAAATTAGGGCAGAAATAAATGCAAAAGAAACAAAAGAGACCATAGCAAAAATCAACAAGGCCAAAAGCTGGTTCTTTGAAAGGATAAATAAAATTGACAAACCACTAGCCAGACTCATCAAGAAGCAGAGAGAAAAATCAAATCAATAAAATTAGAAATGAAAATGGAGAGATCACAACAGACAACACAGAAATACAAAGGATCATAAGAGACTACTATCAGCAGTTGTATGCCAATAAAATGGACAACGTGGAAGAAATGGACAAATTCTTAGAAAAGTACAATTTTCCAAAACTGAACCAGGAAGAAATAGAAAATCTTAACAGACCCATCACAAGTGAGGAAATTGAAACTGTAATCAGAAATCTTCCAGCAAACAAAAGCCCAGGTCCAGACGGCTTCACAGCTGAATTCTACCAAAAATTTCGAGAAGAGCTAACACCTATCCTACTCAAACTCTTCCAGAAAATTGCAGAGGAAGGTAAACTTCCAAACTCATTCTATGAGGCCACCATCACCCTAATACCAAAACCTGACAAAGATGTCACAAAAAGAGAAAACTACAGGCCAATATCACTGATGAACATAGATGCAAAAATCCTCAACAAAATTCTAGCAATCAGAATTCAACAACACATTAAAAAGATCATACACCATGACCAAGTGGGCTTCATCCCAGGGATGCAAGGATTTTTCAGTATCCACAAATCAATCAATGTAATTCACCACATTAAGAAACTGAAAAATAAAAACCATATGATTATCTCAATAGATGCAGAGAAGGCCTTTGACAAAATTCAACATCCATTTATGATAAAAACTCTCCAGAAAGCAGGAATAGAAGGAACATACCTCAACATAATAAAAGCTATATATGACAAACCCACAGCAAACATTATCCTCAATGGTGAAAAATTGAAAGCATTTCCCCTAAAGTCAGGAACAAGACAAGGGTTCCCACTTTCACCGCTACTATTCAACATAGTTCTGGAAGTTTTGGCCACAGCAATCAGAGCAGAAAAAGAAATAAAAGGAATCCAAATTGGAAAAGAAGAAGCAAAACTCTCACTGTTTGCAGATGACATGATCCTCTACATGGAAAACCCTAAAGACTCCACCAGAAAATTACTAGAGCTCATCAATGAATATAGTAAAGTTGCAGGATATAAAATCAACACACAGAAATCCCTTGCATTCCTATACACTAATAATGAGAAAGTAGAAAAAGAAATTAAGGAAACAATTCCATTCACCATTGCAACGAAAAGAATAAAATACTTAGGAATATATCTACCCAAAGAAACTAAAGACCTATATATAGAAAACTATAAAACACTGATGAAAGAAATCAAAGAGGACACTAATAGATGGAGAAATATACCATGTTCATGGATCGGAAGAATCAATATACTGAAAATGAGTATACTACCCGAAGCAATTTACAAATTCAATGCAATCCCTATCAAGCTACCAGCCATATTTTTCACAGAACTAGAACAAATAATTTCAAGATTTGTATGGAAATACAAAAAACCTCGAATTGCCAAAGCAATCTTGAGGAAGAAGAATGGAACTGGAGGAATCAACTTGCCTGACTTCAGGCTCTACTACAAAACCACATTCATCAAGACAGTATGGTACTGGCACAAAGACAGACATATAGATCAATGGAACAAAATAGAAAGCCTAGAGATAAATCCACACACATATGGACACCTTATCTTTGACAAAGGAGGCAAGAATATACAATGGAGTAAAGACAATCTCTTTAACAAGTGGTGCTGGGAAAACTGGTCAAACACTTGTAAAAGAATGAAACTAGATCACTTTCTAACACCGCATACAAAAATAAACTCAAAATGGATTAAAGATCTAAATGTAAGACCAGAAACTATAAAACTCCTAGAGGAGAACATAGGCAAAACACTCTCAGACATAAATCACAGCAGGATCCTCTATGATCCACCTTCCAGAATTCTGGAAATAAAAGCAAAAATAAACAAATGGGATCTAATTAAAATTAAAAGCTTTTGCACAACAAAGGAAACTATAAGCAAGGTGAAAAGACAGACTTCTGAATGGGAGAAAATAATAGCAAATGAAGCAACTGACAAACAACTAATCTCAAAAATATACAAGCAACTTATGCAGCTCAATTCCAGAAAAATAAACGACCCAATCAAAAAATGGGCCAAAGAACTAAATAGACATTTCTCCAAAGAAGACATACGGATGGCTAACAAACACATGAAAAGATGCTCAACATCACTCATTATCAGAGAAATGCAAATCAAAACCACAATGAGGTACCACTTCACACCAGTCAGAATGGCTGCGAATCAAAAATCTGCAAGCAATAAATGCTGGAGAGGGTGTGGAGAAAAGGGAACCCTCCTACACTGTTGGTGGGAATGCAAACTAGTACAGCCACTATGGAGAACAGTGTGGAGATTCCTTAAAAAATTACAAATAGAACTACCTTATGACCCAACAATCCCACTGCTGGGCATACACACCAAGGAAACCAGAATTGAAAGAGACACATGTACCCCAATGTTCATCGCAGCACTGTTTCTAATAGCCAGGACATGGAAACAACCTAGATGTCCATCAGCAGATGAATGGATAAGGAAGCAGTGGTACATATACACAATGGAGTATTACTCAGCCGTTAAAAAGAATTCATTTGAATCAGTTCTGATGAGATGGATGAAACTGGAGCCGATTATACAGAGTGAAGTAAGCCAGAAAGAAAAACACCAATACAGTATACTAACACATATATATGGAATTTAGAAAGATGGCAATGACGACCCTGTATGCAAGACAGGAAAAAAGACACAGCTGTGTATAACGGACTTTTGGACTCAGAGGGAGAGGGAGAGGGTGGGATGATTTGGGAGAATGGCATTCTATCATGTATACTATCATGTAAGAATTGAATCGCCAGTCTATGTCTGACGCAGGATACAGCATGCTTGGGGCTGGTGCATGGGGATGACCCACAGAGATGTTATGGGGAGGGAGGTGGGAGGGGGGTTCATGTTTGGGAACACATGTAAAAATTAAAGATTTTAAAATTAAAAATAAATAAATAAATTAATTAATTAAAAAAAAAAACAGATAACTAATAAGGACCTACTGGATAGTACAAGGAACTCTATCTTATAATAAACCATAACAGAAAAGAAAAAAAAAAAGTAATAGCAATCCAGTTTGGAAATCAAAAGTTATAAAAGCTACAGTGAAAAGTTTCCCTCTCCTCTCCCAGCTGTTGGCCTGGCTCACCTCTCCCAAGGCAATCTCTATTACCAATGGGACCAGTATCCTTATCAGAGATAGGCTTTGGATAACAAGTGTATTTTCATATGACTTTAGCAAGTCTAATATCCTCCCTCAAAAGAGGCAGAAAACAGAGAGGAAGAGGGAGGTGAGAATGGAAGGAGAGAATGCGTGCATGCCATCTGACAGCTGCTATGTCCTAATATCACCGCATTCATAGTCTCAGATAAAGTCAGTCATTTTTTAAAATGCTCTTTTGTCTAATGAACTAAATGTCAAAAGGTGAGCACCAGAATGGGAGGAAAGGTGCCTACCATAGCTCTTCAAAGTCTGCTGGCCAAAATACATTAAGAATGTATGAGCTGGTAACTACAGTCCTTAGAGACAGAACCATTTAAATAGTTTTTAAAAATGAAAGCACTGAAAGTAACAATGCAGTGAAATAAAATGCAAATTAGAATAACCCAAATGTATCACAATATATCTTTCAGAGAAGAAAAAAGGAATAAAATGATAAAAATCCAGTGTTGCCCAGATGTAGGGAAACATTTGAACTCTACAGTGGTGACAATCCTACAAATTTGATTTTTCTGAAAAGCAGTCTAACAATAAGGTGAGTTATGGTTCCAGCTGTACTTCTGGACCTGGTAACTACATTTAGGTAAATTTGGTCCAAGGGAATAATATAAAGTGAAAAAAAATGTAAAAGCATATAAAAATGTACATAGCATTACTATTAATTATGAGGAAAAATTAAAACAATCCTAGTGGGACACTGGTGTGTATTATCAGGAAAGAATGCTATACAGGCACTGAAAAATGACAAGGATAGTGAAAATATACACACAAAGAAATGCAGATATGAAATAAGGAAAACCAGGACACAAATGAGATGTGAGCACAAAATAAGGCTCTGTTCGGGCCTCCCAACACAGGGTCGCTGGGAGGGGAGGCATCAGTGCCCCTCCCCTCCCCTCTCGTGGTGTGGACGTGTTCCAAGGGGCCCAGTCGGGCCTGCCAAGCAAGCAGGACGTGAACTAGAAGGGCCAGAAGGCGGCCACAGACCCAAGGAGACCCCAGAGTTTCCTACAACCACCAGGGAAGGCTAGAGGAAAAAAAAAAGATGTCACACTGATAACAATTACACAGTATACTTTATGATTTGGCAATCATATGATATACTAATAAAAATTCAAAGAACTTAAGAGATCTAAATAATCATGAAGGACTTTTTTTTTTTTTTTTTGCTGCTGTTGAAGTGAAGTCGCTCATCGTGTCCGACTCTTTGCGACCCCATAGACTGCAGCCTGCCAGGCTCCTCTGTCCATGGGATTTTCCAGGCAATAGTACTGGAGTGGATTGCCATTTCCTTCTCCAGGGGATGTTCCCAACCCAGGGCTCGAACCCAGGTCTCCCGTATTGTAGACAGATGCTTTACACTCTGAGCCACCAGGGAAGTCCACAAATGCTTCTCTTGAGGAAACATCATCACAACCATCTCCAACATCAATTCTTATGCCAATTCTAAACCTAGCCTAAGGTGGATAATACCAAACGCCTCAGTTTCTTATGAGACGTAGAAAAACAAAGCATTAGTTCAGATTTTTTCAAACAACTTCTGTAAAGATAGTAGGTCATCTTCAATCAACCCCAAGGTGCTCTTCTAAATTCTAAGCTGGCAAAAGGTAACCAAATTTTTGACTGATGTTCATCATAGAAAGTATATTGGCATTAAATATACAATAGCTATATAGCTAGGTGACAAGCATATATTTTAGAGTAACCTGTGTCATATGGTTTTGCCCTTTTAGGACCCAGCACATAATTTCAGTATTTTAAACAATTCATCTAGGGACCAGTGTGTCTTTGACAACACGCTATTGGTCATACTTAGTTTGCATGCATGCTAAGTTGCTTCATTTGTGTCCAACTCTTTACAACCCAATGGACTGTAGCCTGCTAGGCTCCTCTGTCCATGGAATTATCTAGGCAAGAATACAGGAGTGGGTTTCCATGCCCTCATCCAGGGGATATTCCTGATACAGGGATCAAACTTGTACCTCGTACACTGCACGCGGACTCTTTACCACTGAGCCACCAGGGAAGCCGATACTTAAAGAATAACAAATGCTTATCACAGATATAATTATTATTTCCAACTGGAAAAAATGATCTGTTCTTATCATTCATTTTATGATGGAGTTCCCAGTAACACTTGCAGAAATCAGGGGCCACCTATTTAGTAAAGGAAAGATACTAAGTTAAATCATTTCCGTGCAAATAGTCACACCCAAACATGTCTTCTAAGCTTACCTTTTCAGATGAAAGCTATCAGCAAATGTTTGACTTTATTGTTTGGTCTCAACAGCATAGTGCACAGCACTTTATACCTCACTAGACTACCATTTAGACAATGACCAGGCTATTCCTTTCAAAAAGCTTCAAAACATGTTTACAGAACATCTCCTGTACTAGATAAGGATCACTTCCAATTTAGGGTCCACTGAGTCCATAAACTGCCACAATAGATACTTATGAGGTACACATTCCAGTAGGTTAGAGGAAGGAAAGAGACAGACTAGGGTGTTAATTAGGCCACATGAAAGAAATACTGATATGCCAAGAAGTAAAAATTGTTCTTAATGAGCACTTTATTCACTGGCTGTTCAGCTTTGAGGTCACTGTGAGTGAACCCATGAAAGGAACCAGTAAACATTCATTGTTGCCAAAGATCAACTAAAACCAATAGCCAGCTGGTTGTTCTCAGCTGGGCATAGTGCAGGGTGTATTTGCACCTCTCAGATCTCTGACTCTAGGGAGCATAAGTGACTGACTGCCACAGCTATTGAGCTCTGAATCGCAATGCTGCTGCACTTTCCATCATCGCTGCATTTTCACCAAGGCCAAATTTCTCACGGGCTACTCTCAGCCAATGGCAGAGTGTAGCAGAGATGCTAAGATTGGTTATTCCTGCAAGACACAGGACTTCCCCTACAGGTGACTGGGCAGGGATGCTGTCAGGGAAGAAGCCCATCCTCACAAAGGATGGCAGGTCGACCTGATCCCACGTTACAGATGCAAAGTAGACAGACTTCATGGGGCAGAACAAGATAATAATACTTTATTGGCAAAAAGCATGGGTATCAGTGGAGTTCTGCCAGTCCCCCAAGGGGCAATTCAGTGGGCTCAGAGACATGCTACCTATGTGGCGGGTTGCATCACTGCTGAGGAACCCACGGTCAAGGGCCCAGGACATTCTGAGCAATGAACAAACAAACCAGTGCTCCTTCCCCTGGGAAGCGAGTGGTTAAACAGTAGTCATACTATGGTCACTTTGCCCTACAGAAATGGTTCAGCATCAAGAAGCAGGTAAACTGTGCTTTCAAGAACCTCACCAAGAATGTGCAGATGCTCAGGGCCCATGGATGCCAAGAATGTGCAGATGCTCATGGCCCATGGTGGGCTGCCTGTCCTGAAAGATGCATTTGCTTCACAAAATGTCCTTAGAGTTGCACCACCTGGTTAAGAATTTTCCTCTCCACCCTTCCTTCCTTCCCTCTCTCCACTGGGGCTAGAGACCTGCATCAAGTCCCACAGCTCTCCTGACTCCCTCCGCATTCTTTCTCATAGGCCTTTTCCCTGATAAATCTCTTATGTGTTTAATCCCATCTTGGCCCCTGCTTCTCAGAGAAGCTGAATTATCACAGATGGTGCCAGCAGTGGTCCAAGAGAACAGGCTGTGTAAGATGGGGCCTGGGACTGCTTCAGTCACTGCCTGGTGGACAGAATGGACACTGTCCTGAGGGGATGTGGGACACGGACAGTCCCAGGCCTTGAGGACCCAACTGCTACAGATTTCTCTGGAGATCATGTGTGAAAACTGAGAAAACAGGCTGCCAGATGTGGTAATTCAGACTTTTAAAAATGGAGGAATAAGGAAGGCCTACAAAGACAGTGGAAATGGCGGGATACTGTTAAGTGTACCGATGCCCTGCAGCAGGGTAATGAGAAATGGATGACCGTTACTAAGTAAAGAGTATGTGTGAGAGCCAGAGGGCCTCCAGGAGCTTCCAAAGAGGCCCTCAGTTCCTGCAGTGGAGGAGTGGATGCAGCAGAGCAACAAAGAAGCCGTAAGAGTTGCAGAACTCCAGGGAGATTACTCAATATTTAACATATGGCAGGTCGGCTTTGCTGCAGTCAGGGCCACATGACTTCATATGGTTGGAAAATCCTTGGGACCCTGAAACGTGGGGTAGGGAGATCTGGTTAGACTCGCCTGAAGGTGGTGGCTCTGGAGACACCCCCACCCAGCTCTCAGTATGCACACCCTGTGCTGGAAGATGCTAGAGGCTGCTCCCCTCACCCAGGAGCTGTGTCCAGCCTCTTTCCTGGTTACCAAACTGCTATCCAGGATTAAATTCCAGCATTACCTGGCTAGGGAAGTGCTAGGCCTACCAAAAAGCTGCAAGAATTAACTGGCAGGTACTGACAGGAGCCATGGGAACACTGGGTTTGGTTTTCAAGGGTGCTGTATCAAGAATCAGAAAAGCAAGAATTCAGACTTAGAACTCAGCATAGAGGATTGAGAGGGCTTCCCAAGTAGCTCAGTGGTAAAAGAATCCGGCTGCAATGCAGGAGACACAGGAGATGCACGTTTGATCCCTGGGTGGGGAAGATCCCCTGGAGGAGGGCACAGCAACCCACTCTAGTATTCTTGCCTGGACAAGCCCACTGTCAGAGGAGCCTGGCAGGCCACAGTCTATAGGGCTGCAGACTCAGACATGACTGTAGTGACTGAGCACATGCACACACATACATACAGAATTTAACCCCCAGGCAAGAACTGCAGGGGCTGAGCAGCTTCCACTGAGGTGGCTCACAGAGGACTGGAGAAAGTGCTGGCCACCACTAAGCAAAGTAGGAACACCTGAGCTGCCCTGGCAAAGGACCAAGGAAGGAATGAAGAGGCCAAGGGGAGTAGGTATCCTGGAGAGGAGATTACATGAGGTAAGAAACCTCACCAGAGGGTAGTATTCCATAGCAGGGTCCAGAGGATATCCCACTCACCGAGGCACACACTGGTGAGAGGGGCACCAGTGTCATTAGGTTCAGAGGTGGCTTCTGCAGGCCAGAGATGGCAGTAAGAGATCACAAAGCTGGGGCCCCACAGTAATAAAAACCTAGGAAGTGCTGAAGAATTGATACTTTTGAACTGTGGTGGTGGAGAAGACTCTTGAGAGTCCCCTGGACTGCAAGATCAAACCAGTCAATCCTAAAGGAAATCAATTCTGAATAGTGTTGGAAGGACTGATGCTGAAGCTGAGACTCCAATACTGTGGCCACCTGATGCAAAGAGCTGACTTATTAGAAAAGGCCCTTGATGCTGGAAAAGATTGACGGCGGGAGGAGAAGTGGGCAACAGAGGATGAGATAGTTGGATGGCATCACTGACTTGGACATGAGTTTGAGCAAGCTCCAGTTGGTGATAGACAGGGAAGCCTGGTGTGCTTCAGTCCACGGGGTTGCAAAGAGTCGGACATGACTGAGTGAGTGAACTGAACTGAACTGAGCGGTCCTTATCCACCAGAAGCCAGGAAGACACAAATACTAAAGCGAACCTCAAGGTCAGAAGGGCAGCCAAGCAGGCTTCACCCACATGGACTCATGGAAATGGCGCAAATGGACCATGGTGTCCCTAGAAGCAATACAGAGAGCCACCAAGGGTTATCACTCAAGATCTACAAGCTGAAAAAGGCAAAAGTGGAGAAACAGGGGGCCAAGGGAGGTTCTCCCCAATAAAAAGCCCAAATTACTTGCTCAATTTCCAGACATCAGCCCATCCTCAGATCTAGAAGAGGTAGCTGGGCCCCTAGAAGGAAGGACAATGCCATGTAATGCTTCTCCCAGCACTAACTAATGAAGGGACCTAAAGCCACTCATTTGGGTGTATGCACACTGGGGCAAGAATAGCCAGACATTTGAATACTGGATGCAAAATATATATGGCGTGTGTGTGTGTGTGTGTGTGTATATACACACATACATATATGTATACCCTGTTTCTCTGAAAAAGCCCTAATTGATACATAAATCAAATACATATTCCATGGAGATGCAGTAGGTCAGGGCTGCTGTTAAACACCTGAATGATGCAGACAGTGGTAGGCTCTCTGGTAACTCTGCACCTATGGCCATATGGGGATGCCTGTATGACCAGCTGAAGAAGGAAACAGCTTGAGCCTGGTTTACAGATGGGCCAGCACTCAATATCTAAGTACAAAATGAAGATGGGTGGTATCTATGTAATAGCAGATATATTCACGGGGGAGAAGGAACATTTTTCCAGTGGATGGAACAACAAGCAGGGCACTTGACTTGGTGTGGAAAAATTGGCCCAAAGTGAGACCGTTTATTGAACACGTAAGACTCCTGGAAGTGGCCAATGGCTTGACCATCCAATTGGAAGCCTGGAAGGAAAAGGGCTGGAAGATCAGAGACAAGGCGATCTGATGCAAAGGCTGTGGACTGACACATGGGAGCATGCAAAGTGTGAAGATTTCTGCATCATATGTTAACCACCACCAGAAAACATCTGTTATGGAAGAGGCACTGAACCACCAGGCAGACACAACGACTCAGCCAGATGCAGGGGCCTTCGTTAGTTACTACACAACTGGCATGATGGACACGAGCAGAGTGGTCACGATGGCTGATGGAGGTCCAGCAGCAAGGATGCCTGTTTACCTCCTCTGACAGGTGACTCTTGATCAAGAGCTCACCACTGGTCTTGCTGAAATAGTCTTAGAGCTCCACTGCAGTCTTAAGACTTTTCCTATGTAACTTCCTTCTTTCCCTCCCTTTCTTCTCCAGAAGTTAGACATACGTCAGTCTGACAGCTTTCCCAATCTCCACCAGCTCCCTCCCCATTCTGTTTCATGGACATCCCAACCACCAATCTAGGTGCACATCTCATCTAGGACCCACACAAACACATCAGTTGATTTAACTTAGCACATTCACTATTAAAGCTCTAGTCCTGTTTTACAGTGTCAGAAATTCCATTTTAATAATTCAGCAGAGGTATTAAGGTTTTGTGGACTGTCCCTATCAAATTCATAAAGGATTGATTAAATCAGTAAGTAGAATAAAATAAATAAATAAAAAGAATCTCAAAATGAGAAAGAACTACCCATAAGACCAGACAGATATACAGTGGAGCTGACAAAGTGTTCCCACCTCACCAAGAGCAGCTGCTCGAAAAGCAGACTAAGCACAGAAGCAGGTTAGTATACCTGGCTAGCCAAAAGGTGGAAACAACCCACATGTCTAGCCATTCAGGAGTGGCAAACAAAACATGGAATATCCATACAATGGGACATTATCCATAAAAATGAATGAGGTGTCTGGAGAAGGGAATGGCTACCCACTCCAATCTTCTCGCCTGGAGAATTCCATGCACAGAGGAGCCTGGAAGGCTACAGTCCATGGGATTACAAAGAGTTGGACACGACTGAGTAACATTTTCACTGATACAATATGGATGCACCTCAAAAAGATTATACTAAGTGAAAGGCACCAAACACAAAAGGCCACATGTACAATTCCACTTACGTGAAATGTCCAGAATAGGTAAATCTACAGAAACTGAAAGCAGATTGGTAGTTGCCATGGAAAAGGAGGACGAGGGGATGGGGAGGAGCTGCTTAATGGGCATACAGGGTTTCATTGTGGGGTGATGAAAATATTTTGGAACTAGATAGGGTTGGTGGTTTTATAACACTGTCAATGTACCAAACTGCACTGAATGTTCCCTTTAAAATGGTCAATTTCAAGATAAATATTGTATACTAATGCATATATACAGAATCTAGAAAGATGGTACTGATGAATTTGCAAGGCAGACATGGAGAAACATAGAAAACAGACTTATGGACACAGCGAGAGGGAAGGAGAGGGTGAGATGTACGGAGAGTAACATGGAAACTTTCAATAACATATGTAAAATAGATAGCCAATGGAAATTTACTGTTATGTCTCAGGGAACTCAGAGGGGCTCTGTATCAACCTAGAGGGGTGGGATGGGGAGGGAGATGGGAGGCTCAAGAGGGAGGGCACATATGTACACCTATGGCTGATTCATGCTGATGTTTGACAGAAAACAGAATTCTGTAAAGCAATTATCCTTAAATTTAAAAATAAACATTTTTTAAATGGTTAATTTCATGTGAATTTATTCTCAATAAAATAAATAAGTTATAAGGAAAAAAATGTAGACAAATCAACCAAAACAAAAACAACAAAATTGAAAAAAGATGTCTACAGTTTCAAAAAACAGGGGGCAGTCAGGCAAAAATAAGGAACGAGCAGGCTGATGTTAAGAATCCTTATCACATTCATAGCAACCTGTCTGAATCTAGTTAAGCCACACTTCTCTGCTCAGTGGTTATAGCTGCCAACTGGAAAGGTTCTTAACATGTAGCACAAAGACTGGAATTCTAGAATTGTCTGCTATTTCCCCTTCTGGCCCATTTCATCATAAATTGGGGTCATGAATTCAATGGCCATATTTATAAACACAGATTTAGGTACATGCTCTGGTAAGTACCAAAAGTACCAAGAATATTCCCAGGGACAGTGGATTCTGCTCAAAACTCCAGGACATTTAACTGTTAAAAACTACAGCTCTCTTGATGATTATTATACTCAAGGATCAAAAGAATTCATTCTCAGAGACTTTACATGTAAATATACTAAAAGAATAACTGAATTTCATTGTATTTGAAAAATACAGTTCATTTTTAATTCTACCATGCTGAATAGCTGAACAGGCTGAGGTATCAGTGATGCCTGCATTCCCTGGGATTAGAGGACTCCCCGTCTCGGGAGTGCTGGGACCTTTTGTGCCAGTGAGATTTATCTCGGCTCCTACTTCTACTCCAGTGACTACACCCCTCAGAGCGCCTGTCATGCTGCCCCTCAGAGCGCCCGTCATGCCGTCTGGAATGTATGTCTGAGCTTCGACCCCTGTCTCTCTCCCTGTGCCTGTCTTCTCTCTCTTCCCTCCTGCTTGATGACTTGTGTTCGTGCTTGGACTCCTCCTTTCTTGGCTCCCTCTCTCGGCCCTCCGTTCCACCACGGCAGGTCGTCCTGACCTCAGGGGAACTGGGGTGGGACTTCCGCACCTCCCTGGACTCCGACTTCTGACCCTTCTCTGCCTTCTCTGAGTGCTTGCCACTGTGCTTTTTAGAGCCAGGGTCATCCTTTTCCTTTATCGTCTTGCTTCTGGGCAATGAAGAGGAGGCTGGCTGCTCTGCCTGTACCTCCTGGCCAGTCTTCTCTTTGTCTTTCTTTTTTTTCTTTTTTTCCTTTTTGTCTGGAGGAAAAGGGGGGCACAATCAGTAAGAAAAAGAAGATGGAAAAGATGGAGGATATACAAAAGGAAAGCATGCTTGGCAACAGCGTGAAACACTCACGGTCTCTACTTCTAGAAAAGTGCCTCCAAGAATCCAAGCTGGATGTCTGTCACCCTTAATATGTCAGGTTGCTGTGTAAGGCAACTCCGGCTCTTAATTCTCTCTCTTAAGACCCTACCTCCAAACAGTCACATTGTTAGGTACCAGAGGGTTAGGACTTCAACATATGCATTTTGCTGGCCAGAATTTAGCCCACAGCATTAGTCTTCTGCTGTTATTTCTTCTTTCCCAGTTAAAGTAAGGTTAACCACACCAGCCCCAAACACCTGCCCCCTTCACACTTGAGAACTGACTACCAACTCTCAGTGAAGGCTAGGAAGAGCAAACATTAAGCTTACCCAGAATCTTCTCATAGGCCTTAACCATTTACCTTTTTTGTGTTTTTTGGTGGGTTTGTCATCTTCAGAGCCCTCAGATGAACTTGGTGGAGGAGTATGAGTCCCACAGCCCCTCTCCTGCAGCTCTCTGGTCACCTCATCCATTTCTTCTGAGTCCTCAGGAAGTCGATAGTTAGATACATGGTCCACTCGGATAGTTCTTCCTCTGATCTAAGACAGACAGGCAATGCTAATTCTGTTTCTCAGAAAATCTCAAAAGCAGACCTGCTCCACTTATGTGTCACAGCACACATCCCTACACATTTGCTCAGCCCTGGGGCAGGCAGGTAGAGCCTGGGGCAGCTGGAGACCCTGGGAGCCTCATCAGTTTATCCCAGAGTTCTATATAAATAGCTCCATGCTACAAGTGTGCCATGAAGTGAAAAGAGCCAGGAAGTACTGCCCCAAAGCATAAGCAGCATGGAAAACTGCAAAAGTTTAGATGCAGAAACATGAATTACCTTCCATCTGTAACATTAATTTACAGTGAAACACACTGTGAAAAAGCCTGGAAGCTAAAGGGAATTCCTAAAATTCAGCTCAACACTACAGCTGCTTTCTCAACACAACTGGATGAGGCCAAAGCAGAACAATAGCTGGGAGAGGGTAAGGAATCTAGAAAGGACTACTTTCTTTTCTCTTAAGCCCTCACTCCTTACTCCACCCCGACCATACTGGAACCACTGGCTCATGCTGATACTATCACTGTGAATCACAACTCTCCAGGTGAACAACAAAAAATTAAACCCTCACTTAAAACAAAAACATTCGGGCAGATACAGACTTATTCTATAGACAATGCCATCAGAAATTTGAAATGTCTGGCTTTTACTGTTCCATTCAAGAGCAAGTTTTTACTCTTACCCCTAAGCCTGAGTACTTTCACCTATCCCATTCCACCATAAAAGGTGGAATAAAGTCACCTTTTATGGTGAGCTCCTTTCACTGCTGGTGGAATCAGTGACAAATTCTCCAAGTCAAGAGTCACCCCTTCAACCTGTGACAATGCTCATTCAATGGCAGTGCTTTTCCTAAATGAGCACAGGGAGCATGTGGAGCACAGATAGCCCTGACTTGCCCCATCCCCTTTTCATGTCTCACTCTCATGTCATCACTCACCCTGTCTCACTTACAAGGGTGGAGGAGAGAGAAGAGAGGACAGAAACCTTCAGAATGAGTTACTTTCACAGACTTTGTCATCAGATTTTAACTAGAGAATTTTCAGGGCCCAGTACTGCTAAGTCAATGGAGACATGTGACAGACATACATGGCTAGGTCCTCAGCCACGAAACCATGATAGAACCCCAAATTCCCTGATACAGGACAGCATGAAACAGCAGTGTTTGCTAGTCTCTTTGCTCTCCAATACAGCAGAAATGAGAGTGGAGTGTGAGGAAGAAAAGGTGAAAAACAGATGCCTGGTTGGGTGCAAGATGAAGGGGAGTGGGGGGGGGGGTGGTCATGGTACCTATGCTCCTGAGGACATAGCTTGCTAAGAGATGGGGAAAAGAAATGCATGTTGACAGGGTCATGAGCCAACAGAACTATTTCCTGGGGTCATTTCCCAGTCAGTATGTCCCCACGGCTCTGCAACCCAGCTGACCAGTACTGCCCTTGAGCCTGTAGTCATCAGCTGGGAAATGAAACTGAAACCCTACACAATGGAAAAGTTCTGCTCAGTAAGCATACTCACCTTGATCCCATTAAAATTGTCAACAGCCAGAACTGTGCTCCTCTGGTCTTCATAGCAGAGGAAACAGAATCCTTTGGATTTCCCAGTCTTCTTGTCCCGTACCAGATTAATGTTAACAATCTCCCCGTATCTATTTAATTTATAAAAGAGTAAGACACTACTGATTTAAAATGTAAAAACTTTCAGATTGGATGACAAAACAAAATTCAAATAATATAATCTGTACAGGAGACACACTGAGAAGAAGACGACAAAGAAAGGTTAAAAATTAAAAGTTAGACAAAGATATATCAAGAACACCCAATTTAAAAAATGGGTGGTAGTATTAAGATCAAAGATGAATTCAAGGCCAACCAAAAAAAAAACATTTAAATGTGACTAAGAGGGCTCTTTTACACAGAAAAAGGTCCTAATACATAAGTCATGAAATTTTATACATAAATTAACACATCCAAAATTTTAATTAAAAATACAAAGAGCAACAAAGAGTGAAAGTTATTAGAGATTTTAACACACCACTTTGATTTCATAACAAAATTGAGAAAAATAAGTCAGAGGAATTAATATAAAATTATATAACTACAAATAAACATATACTTAATAATATAACAATTACATTGTTAAAAACATTAACATCAGACTAGTAGATATACAGATATATTCGATTGTACAAAAAGAGTTTCCTCTCAAGAATCCATGAAACACATATTAAAACTGACTGTAGACTAGATCTCAAAGTAAACCTCAATCATCTCCAAAAACAGCACAGACCATGTTCTCCAATCATAATGTGAAACAGCTGGGAACAATATTTTCAAAACAAAAAATGCCCTAACTAGAACTTGAAACATTCTCCAGGCTAACTACTGGATGAAAGAGAAAGTGAAATAAAATAAAGAAATCATGGTAGACTATTTAGAAAACAACAAAAATGGGAATATATACCAAAACTTAGTGTCTGTGTGTGTTAGTCGCTCAGTCTTGTCCGACTCTTTGTGACCCCATGTACTATAGTCTGCCAGGCTCCTCTGTCCATGGGATTCTCCAGGCAAGAATACTGGAGTGGGTTGCCATTTCCTTCTCCAGGGGATCTTCCTGAACGAGGGATCGAACCCAGGTCTCCTGCATTGCAGGCAGATGTTTTACTGTCTGAGCTACTAGGGAAGCCCACCAAAACTTACAGGATGTGGCTAAAACCACACTAAGGAAAATCTGTAACATTAAAGAATTTTATTGTTAAAAAGGAAAGGGGAATTCCCTGGCCGTCACAGTGGTCAGGACTTGGTGCTTTCACTGCCAGGGTCCAGGTTCAAACCCTGGTCAGGGAACTAAGATCCCACAAGCCACTGGGGAGCAGGGGTGGAGTAAATCTAAGGAAGGTAGGTGGAAGTTAATAAAAACATAATTTAATGAAAAAGAAAATAGAAAAAAATCTACCTTACTCATTATATAAAAATTAATTCCAGAAAAGTTAAAGCTTCATAAATATAAAACTACAGTCATAAAAATACAATAGTAACTGATGGAAATGTTATAACATGATCACATACATATACCTCAGCCCAAAATCTAGCATCTTACTTAAAAGAAAACACTAGAAATGATTCAACTATGGTATTCAGCTATTTAACACTAACATTGTAGGTATTGGCCCATGCAATTAGATAGGAGAAAACAGATATAAAAAAAGAGTAAATATATGTGTATGCATAACTGACTCATTTTACTACATAGCAGAAACTAATACAGCACTGTAAATCAAATATACTCTAATTTTAACAATTAACTAAAAAATGAAAAAGTAAACCTATGTCTGTATGAAGATTATATATGATGATATATATAGAAAACCCAAGAGAAGCAATGATAAACAATGATAAAAACAAACAATATAACAAATCTGTAGGATAACAGGATATAAAGACAACAAAAATAAACCACCCTCTTACAAACAATAATCATAAGATATAAGGAAAAAGGAGCCCCATTTGTAACAGCAACAACAAAAAGATAAAATACTTAGATATAAATTTAACAACAAGCAATGTACAAGGTCTATGCAAATAAAACTCTTAAAAACTACTAAAAGACACAAACACAGTTTGTAATAAATATAAAGACACCTCTTTTTCTTGCATAAGATGACTCAACATTATAAAGATATCAAAATCACCTCCCAAGTTAATAGTTCTGTATAAGGGTGACACTCCAAATTTGCTGGGGGAAAATATGGAGTTTTGAATAAGTGCTATTGGGACAACTAGGTAGCTATTTGAAAAAATATGAAATTGGGTCCATATCTCACACTACACATCAGAATAACTCTAAACGGATCAGAGATTTCAATGCATAAAATTGAAACCATACAAGTATTAGAAGAGAACGTGGATGGGTGGGGAGAAATACTTTCTAATTATGACTCAAATCCAGAAGCAATAAAAGACTGATAAATTTGACCACTGCTGCTGCTGCTGCTGCTGCTAAGTTGCTTCAGTCGTGTCTGACTCTGTGTGACCCCATACATGGCAGCCCACCAGGCTCCACCGTCCCTGGGATTCTCCAGGTAAGAACCTTGGAGTGGGTTGCCATTTCCTTCTCCAGTGCATGAAAGTGAAAAGTGAAAGTGAAGTCGCTCAGTCATGTCTGACTCTCAGCAACCCCATGGACTGCAGCCAACCAGGCTCCTCCATCCATGGGATTCTCCAGGCAAGAGTACTGGAGTGGGGTGCCATTGCCTTCTCCAGCAATTAGAGGACAGACTATACAGGGACAGCATGAGGGAGTTTGGGGGATGATGGAATTGTCCTTCATCCTAATTGTGAGGGTGATTACACAAATCTATTCAAGTATTAAAAAAAAATCTCATAGGACTGTACATCCCCTAAAAAGTCAATGTTACCATAAGATCATTTAAACATATGAATAAATGAACACATAAGAATTTAAAAATAATAATTTTGCAAAGAAAAAAAATCACAATAAACAAAGTCAAATGACAAACTAGGAGAAAACGTCTGCAATTTACATCACAGATTAAGGCTAGAAAGCCATTTTTTTTTTTCCTTTTGCTATAAAGGACATTATTAGGACAACTGGAAGTCAAATAAAGTCTATAGATTAGGTAAAAGTGTAACAGTGTTGATTTGCTGAATTTGATCACTATCCTGAAGTTAAATGTTCTGGTATTTGGGGAAATACACACTGAAGAATTTAGGGGTAAATGTGCATCATGTCTGCAATTGACCCCCAAATGGTTCAGAAAAAAAATATGCATATAGGTGGAGAGAAATAATAAAGCAAATGTGATAAAATGCTAACATCTGGGGACTCTGAGTAAAGGGGATATAGGTATTCTTCATTCTATTTCATAACTTTCCTGTTTTAACCCAGAAATTATTTCAAGTATTTCAAAATAAAAAGTAAAAGAAAAAAGAATATAGGAGCTGGCTTGACAGGATAACTACAGACCAAACTGGGACAGTTTGAGCATCAAGAAATAATAATAATGGCAATGTAGTATAACAATCAAATTGAAAAAATAAGTCCACAGCAATACAATACACGATAAAGTGTTAAAAACAATAAGTTAATATCCTTAATACATGAAGGGCTCTTGTAAAATCAGTAAGAAAATGAGGAACACACTAACAGGGAAAAAATAGGCAAATGATCTTAATAGACAATTTACAAAGAAAAAGAATAAGGGCCTATAAATCTATGAAGAGATGTTCAACCACCCTGATGATGAAATAAAGGCAAAGTAAAACTATAATGAGAAGTCATATGGCAATATTTTCTTAAAATAACCATTACTGATTAGGATTCAGGAAAATGAGCATTCCAGTCAGAGTGAAAACTGATACAACCTTTTCAGAGAATAATTTGACAATGTTTACTTTTGAACTGTGGTTTTGGAGAAGACTCTTGAGAGTCCCTCGGACTGCAAGGAGATCCAACCAGTCCATTCTAAAGGAGATCAGCCCTGGGTGTTCTTTGGAAGGAATGATGCTAAAGCTGAAACTCCAATACTTTGGCCACCTCATGCGAAGAGTTGACTCATTGGAAAAGACTCTGATGCTGGGAGGGATTGGGGGCAGGAGGAGAAGGGGACCACAGAGGATGAGATGGCTGGATGGCATCACTGACTCGATGGACTTGAGTTTGAGTGAACTCCGGGAGTTGGTGATAGACAGGGAGGCCTGGCGTGCTGTGATTCATGGAGTCGCGCAAAGAGTTGGACGCAACTGAAAGACTGAACTGAACTGAAAAATTAATGTCATGAAGGAAACCATCAGGAAGGCATACAAAGATGTATATATCACAATGTACACTGCAGTATAATCCATAACAGCAAAATACTGGAAATAATGCCCAACATTGAAAAGAAGACAATAAATACATAAAGATGTTAACATTTTTTCCTTAAAGTACATTTTTATTTTATTCTTCATACTTTTTTTCTTTTTTCCAAATGTTCAACAACAACTATACGTTACTCTGATAATCAGAAAACAAAATATTTTTTGAAAGCCACTGTTATCAGTGACACAGGCAATCTTCATGGAGAGCAATGTGTGGAGAACTGGAATAAACACACACACTAGTGATCATCACTCAATGCAAATAAGACAAAAACAGCTCCCAGGTGGAAGACTGGACTAGGCAGAGCTACCACAAAGGCGTGAAAGTTATAGGCTGTACCTACTGTGAACTTCCCAATACCCAAGAGTTGGAAAGAGCAGCCTCAGGCCCTGCCAGGGCCCTCTACCATGGCCTTTTTCTTGCCCAATTTCTTTCCCACAGCCTTCTGTCCTATACATGGCCCAACCAATCAGCCAGGGACCTCTGCCCACTGGATGGTCCAACCATTCCCTGCCATGGCAATGCCTCTGCCAGGGTGTGCTAGCCACTGTCTGCTTGCCCAAGCTCTTTATCATGGTTCTCTGCCTGAGGACTCCACAGTCCAGGGGTCATGGCTCTCTGCTGCTCTGAGCTGCCAAGGCCTTCTGGCACCTATGGACTAACTACTCTGTATAGCTTTGGGGTTGTACCCAACCCTTCTCCCACCAGCTGCCACTACTAGTGTGAGCTGCCAAGACTCTCTCCCACCTAGTGCTGCTGCTATCATCCCATAGCAGAATGAAGAGTATAAGATTCTTCTATTCATTCTTATCCCTCATCAGCCTGTGATTCTTAGTCTCCAGTTAAAGAGACTGGCTCTGCTCACTAACCTTACACTCCACTAGAAACAAACAACAAAAACGAAAAAAACTACTGCCTAAACCTTTTGCTTTTTTCCCAGTTCCTCTGTGCTTTGCCCTAATCCTACAGTGCCACACAGGTGTGGGCCCAGAATGGCCCCATGATCATGAGTTACCCCTAGTTTATAAGAGCCCAAGGAGATGGGCCAACAGAGTACCTTCCTAGGAGTTCCAGTCTGTTCCAGTGTAGGCTTCAGTGAAAAGACAATAAAAAAAGACCAGAATCTCCAAGACAGGCTCCTATATCAACCAACTTCTTGGATTTGGCACATTGGAGAGTTCCAGAACCATGTCCTGGGACTGATCTAGACCAGAACAGAAGCTTCAGGCCTCCCCATGCAGGGAGGCCAGTCAGTCTACAGTTAAAATAAATGGGCTTTTGTGATGCCATAAAATGCATTACGGAAGCAAACTACTCTGATGACCCAGAAGGTAAGAAATAAAAAAGTGACTTACTAAAAAGAAGAAAAAAAGGTGACTTACTGTGAGAACACACAAATGATGTCCCCTTCAGTCAGTTCATAAGGAAGTCCCCCTCAAAGAGAAAAACATATTTCAGTTCAGCAAACACTTACCAAGTGTCCACTACGTACCATGCATACAGTAGGCAAGGCACTGGGATGCAAATCAGAATAAGCAACAGGGCCTTCCGTCAAAGAACCTAGTCTAACGCAATGACAGAAGCACACAGAAAATGCAGCAGTAATACAGAAAAAGGAGTGATTAACTTTGAGTGGAAAAGCTGGGGTCACCCCTAAGCAAACTAACCCCCGTCACATCCAAAATCTTCTGGAGAAAGCAGATAGTTTGCAGCACAAAACTTGGCTTCCAAAAACGTATCTTGAACTCATGTGCTCTCTATCTGCAAATTCACAGCTAAGGTCCAAAATCAGTTTAAATATGCAAATATTAACCCCACCTCACAAAGACTAAGGATTAAAAGTCAATTGTTAAGCATTTCATAGGAAATAAATTTCCCTGCAAATGTTTCCTTACTCATCAATAGAATGGGGATATTACAATTCTAACTTCACAGAATCGTTATAATAAATAAATGGAAATAAAATGCTTAACACAATGTCTGGTGCAATAACCTCTTTGAATAAATTGTCAAATTACCGCATATGACACAAAGTGAATATAGAGATGGTGATACGGCCACGGATAGAAGGCAGGAGATAATTAGATGAGGAAAATAAACTCTGAGGGAAGGAGAATGAGGAGGGGAGGGAGTTGGCAGTAATATGAGATAGGGGCTAAGACCACGAATTCTAGAGTGCCATAGTTCTGGCTGTTCCACTTCCTAAGCTATGTGACCTGAAGTCATTAACTTCTCTGCACCTGTTTCTTTAGTTGTGTAAATGGGGAGGGACGGGGGGATGATAGTAACGGTCTCTGAGAAACCAAGCGGCACGATTCTCAGCACAGTGAACGGCCGGCAGGCAGTACCTATTATGGGCACTGACTTGGCAGAGAGAGCAAACTAGAAATGGGGAGAAAACAGACAAGGAAAACGTATTTACAGAGAGACAGCTGAAGGGAATAAACGTGGGTGGTGAATTTCGGGAGGAATGAAAGGCGGGAACGCTGAAATGTTAGGAAGCAGGGCAGGAGAGGAGGAGGAGCCCTACGAGAGGAAAACGTGGGCCTCACCCAGGAAGATCCAAGCGCTGTCCTTGTACTCGTTGTGCCAAGACACCGTCTCCGCCACCCCCAGTTGGACCTCACGCTCATTCAGCTCATTAATCAGCTTCACTTTAGTTAAAGGGCTAAACCAGAAGGAAAAGCGGACATGTAAGCGCGCCCCGGCCTTAGGTAAAACAGAACAAAACCGAGAGACTAATTTTTTAGACTCCTCGCCTCTCCCGCCCGTCAGCCCCGCAGATGCTCTTCCACCTCAGCCCCGGTGGGCTGCCCCCGGGCACCAATTCCCCCGACCTGTCTCAGAAGACAGTTGAGGCCTTACTTCATCTCCGCGGGTGCACGCTCGGAAGCAACTTCCCGGAGAAGCCGCAAGAGGCATACGCGGTCCCGGCGCCTCGCGCCCATTGGTTGCCGCGGGGCTTGCGCCGCGCCGGAAGAGCGCTGGCGCGCCGGGGGCGTAACGCCTGAGCACTAGAGCTAGGAGCGGCTTTCCTTGTTCGGCGGAACTCGCTCTTTAAACAGTTTTTCTCTGGTCCGTTCGTACGTTCCTTCGAAAAATTGGACAAGGGTGCGAGCTTGGTCTGTCCCAGGACTCCTCGCTCCTGGACGACACCTGGCATTGATTAGCCTAACTACGAATGTTTGCTGAATTAAGACTGAAAAAGTGCCTGATACGGCGACTTAAGACGTAGCCTTCGCTCCCAGTCAAATTCCGCCTCCATCCTTCACTCCCAGTCACTCACACGCGCACCCCCAACAAAGCATCCTTGTTCAAGAGTGACGGCAGAAAAGTAAAGAAGATATCTGAGAGGGTGAATCTTTTTTTTTTTTTTCCTCCTAAATCCCAATGCATAGGCAACTGACAAGTATACTGCCGTAGGCTGAATTGCATACCCAGATTTGTATGAAAAGCTGCTACCCCTTTTCCACAGTCTCCTACAGGAGTAGAAATTCGTTGTTAAATTAATAGCTAACAGTTGAGCAGACAATACTAAATTGTGTGCTAATCAATTTATATGCATTGACTTTCTATCCTCACAACAGCCCTGTAATGTCTGTGATACAATTATTCTCTCCATTTTATAGAAGAAACTGAGGTTCAAAGGAGTTAAATATTAATAGTTTGAAAGGTACTCTGTCTACCCATCAGGTCTGGTTGATTTATGAATCCATACCGAGCATCTGTATATGTTCTGTACAGCAAGTCTGTAGACAGAATTGTAAGGTTGGGTTCTTTGCCTTCAAAGAGCTGATAATATCATTGAGCATACAGGATATATCTGCTTTATAGATTTCACTCCAGAAATAATCAGGAACCTATAGAAGAGGTGGTGACATATAATGTGTAAATAAACCATATTGAGGATTTAAATCCATCTTGCACATGTTCACATCAGTATCTGGTCTTAGTCCATGCATGGTCTAAAAGTGAAATTCCAGAGCTGTGTAGTTCTCTGTGTAGGCCTAGCTCATAACCCCTGAAACTAGGCACTTCGTAAAAGTACTTTGATGATGATGGTGATGATGACAACTGTACCCTCAATGGTTCACCGTGTACCCAATGTCTTGCTAAGAAGCAGAACAGAATCTGCCCATAAATGACAGTTTCTCTTCATTCATTCTGTGTCTCTTCCCTTCCCCCACTCCAACCCAGCTATTCATTAACTTGGTAGAATTACATTGGCAATGAAAATTAAACAGTGACAGATTGCATAGGGGTTTTATCTGCTCCTAGAAACCTTAGGCTGCCTAGTTGTAGGGTTAAAGTAGTCACTGCAAAGTGGTAAACTAGCTTGCCGCATTATCTGGCTGAATTCCTCCAGCAACTATGAAATGAGAGAATTGGAGCAATACCTAGGCCTTGGTCATCAGAGTTCAAAAGGAAGCTGAAGCAAAAGAGGAGAATAAGACCAACCAAATAATAGACACCTGGGAAGGCAAACTCTGGTCCTCCTCTCAGACATTAAATTGAGAGGGTCCTCTGCATTCTAATCCCCTTTCCACTCAGACTTATGGAAATCGCTAGGTATCATCTTACCTACCAATTCCTACCAATTGGAAGTACATCCATGGAGATGTCCCAGGCAAACTGGGAAGGTATTCAGCTCTCCCAGCTTCTACTCCTTTCTTCACCAATAACATTCATTTAGCACCCATTGTATGCAGAGCTCATTTCTAGGTTCAGTGGGTAATGCTAAGGAAATTGATGGCAGTCCCCATGTTCAAGGAAAGGCTCAACAATATGGCTAGTCAAATTCATCTCTTCACTTCTGACCACTACACTACATCCGCAAACACTTTCCCTCCTGACTTCTCTGTTTCAGGGAATGTTATCACCATTTTTCTGGTTGCCCATGTTCAAAAACAGGGATGTCATGCTTGTATTCCCTATTCCTATTTACCCAAAGATATCTATCCAATCACCAATTCCTAAAAATTACGCCACTTCAGTGTCTGTCAAACACATCCTGTCTACTGTCAGTGATGTTCTGAGTCATCGTCACATGCCTCCTAGCTCTTTCAGTACTCTTATAACTGCCCCAGCCCCTATTCTTCAGTCTTTTCTCCAACTGCTCCCCCTGCCCCATGAAGCCTCAGTTTCAGCCAGGCTCCACTTCTATCTGTTATCTCAAGGGCCCCTTTCATTATCCAACCTAGATACCTCTTCTGAGAGATCCATATATCCCTGGGCCACTCACCTCTCTCTGACTAAAACCTGCCCGAGTGAGCTCCAAACTCCAATCAAGGCATTTCTCATTCAGGAAACTTTTCCTGACCTTACCAGCCTGCAGTGATGGTGTCTGCTTCTGAATTCTGCAGTTCTTCACAGCTCTTTTATGTTCTCCCCTTAGAAAGACTGTGAGGTCCTAGAAGGTAAAGACTGCATCTTTAAGCTCTCAGTACCTCAAACCTCAAACAACATAGCAAGTACACAATACAATTATTGGTTAATGAAACTGAAAATACAGCTATGGTTACCTTTATGGAAACAGATGAGGGTAAAAGGAAAGAGGCTTTTATTTTCTCTTTGTCCCTTTCTACACCGTTATCATTTTCTTACCTTTATCCAGGTATCTTTTCTTTATCACATTTTTATTGCCATGTTACCTTGGCAGAAAGAGCATGACTGATGCCACACTGTTAGCAATGGCTGTTTGCAGATGATAGACACAGAGGGAATTTTTCTGTGGTGTTCTGTTTTCCAAATGTCTTATGTTGAATATGCATTACTTCTGTAATCAGAAAGAAGTTATTAAAAGAATATTTAAATGTGGAAGCAAAAAAAGTTATCGGATTGTACAGTATAACAGAGGTTCTAAGTCTAAATTGTAGGGTTTCCATCTTCAACCTTGTAGCAACCATCTAGCACTTCTCTCCCTGGGTGTACCTGTTTTCAGATTAAATGTCTCCTCCCTCTTTTTCCTTTTTTCTTCTTATCTGTGGTAGGTTAGGAACCATATCATTAAGCCTATAAATAACTTAAAATAAGAAACAATTGAGTAAAGGCCTGAAAGTTAAATCAGAGAAAATCACTGATTTATGACTCAAATTTTTACACCCAATTCTGTAACCTTCATATCCACTCAATTTCATGTCATACCTAAAAAAAGGCAAAAACTTTAACTTGGCATTCAGAGATCTTCATATTTTAGCCAAAGACCTCATTTCTAATCTTTCTCACTTCCACCACATTTCACACACCCTACGTAAGCCTAACTGAACTCCATGTGCTTCCTTCTACATCCATAAACCCAAATACTACCCATTCTTCAAGTCCTGGCACAAATGCTATCTCCTCCATTAAGCCCTCCTGGATTGCTCTCACTCCCTTCCCATAGGTGAATGATTTCTCCCTTCTTTGAGCTCCCAATCACCCTTTATCTTCACCTCCAAAGTAAGACTTAAGCACTGTCTACCTTGTAGTATGACCATGTACCTGTTATCCTCTGTACGAGGACCACGTCTGATTCATTCACTCATTCACTCAGCAAATATTTATGGAATATCTACTACATGCTCACAACTATTCCAGTCATGGATGATGCAACAGTAAACAATCAGAGAATATTCCTTGACCTTATTGAGTTTGTTTTTTTAGTGAGTGAAAGTCACTCAGTTGTGTCCGACTCTTTGTGACCCCATGGACTATACAGTCCATGGAATTCTCCAGGCCAGAATACTGAAGTGGGTAGCCTTTCCCTTCTCCAAGGGATCTTCCTAACCCAGGGATCAAACCCAGGTCTCCCGCATTGCAAATAGATTCTTTACTAGCTGAGCCACAAGCGAAGCCCAAGAATACTGGAGTGGGTAGCCTATCCCTTTTCCAGTGGATCGTCCCAACCCAGGAATCAAATTGGGGTCTCCTGCATTGCAAGCAGATTCTTTACCAACTGAGCTATCAGGGAAGCCCAGGTTGGTCAGGTCAGCCCAGGTTGGTCAGGTCAGGTTGCCATAATATTGATAAGATACCATAGGATGGGTAGCTTAACCAATAGAAATTTATTTATCACAGTTCTGAAGGTTGGAAAGTGCAAGATTGAGGTGCTGATTGATTCATTTCCCCAGTGAGGAGTTTCTTCCTGGCTTGCAGATATCAACCATCTGACTGTGTCCCTACATGGGAGAACAGGAGAGGAGATGGGGAGAATCAGACTCTTTGGTGTCTATTCTTATAAAGAGACTAATCTATCACGAGGACCCCACCCTCATGACCTCAGCTAAACCTAATTACTTCCCAAAGTCCTCCTTGCCAAATACTATCACGTGGGGGTTCGGGCTTCAACATATAAATTTTCAGGGATATAATTCAGCCTATAGCAGGAAGTAAGTAAATTACATAGTATACAAGAAGGTACTAAGTGCTAAGGGGAAAGATAAAGAAGGGAAAGAGAATAGGGAATATTGGTGGGGGTATTAAATTTTAAATAGAATGAACACTTGAGAAAACATCATTCAAGCAAAGACTTTTTAAAGCTAAGGAAATGAGTTATGTGGATGACTACTACTAGGTTGATGATGGAAACCCTACAAATTAGACTCAGAACTTGTGTTACTGTATAATCTGACAACTTTTTTATGCAAGTGCAAGGATCATGAGGCAAGAGCTTACCTGAAGTAGTCAAGGAGCAGCAGGGAACACACTATATACCAGGAGTGAAGGTGAGAAGAAAGATAAGCTGAGAAAGATAACAGGGCCCAGATCCTACAGGCCATTATAAGCTACTATAAGGACTTTGGAGTTCATTCTGAGTGACAAATGGAACCATCACAGGATTTTGAGCAGAGAAGAAACATAACTAGCATTTTCAAAGGCTCACTCTGGGTGCTAAGTGGAGAGTAGAGTGTAAGTGATAAGGGAGGAACTAGGGAGACCAGGTGGAGGCTATTGCAGTTATCCCGGTGAGAAACAAACAAAAGTAGTTTTGAACCATGGTAGTAGAACTGGAAGTAAAGATTCCAGGTATATTTTGAAGATATAAAATAAATGAATATAGGACATAACGGAAAGAGAGGAATAAGGAATAAAGCTTCTTGGGGTAAGCAACTGGAATTTACTGCAACAGGGGAGATTGTGGAGGAGTAGATTTGAGAAGGAAGATCAGATTTGGATGTGTTAACTTTGAGATGCCCTTCTCTCTTTAAGGTAGAAATCTCGAGAAGGCAGCTGGACAAAGGAACCTGAAGGTCAGAAGAAGTCCAAGATGAGGATATACAATCAAAATTGTCACCAGCTTTTAGATGGCGTTTAAAGCCTTGAAATTAAATGAGATCACCAATGGAATGACAGAGCCCAAGAGAACTCTAAGGTTAAAAGTTCAGGAATATTAAAAAAAAAAAAAAGTCAGCAAGTGATACTGAAAAGGAGCGTTGAAAACCAAGAGAGTGTAGCACCCTAGAAGCCAAGTGAAGAAAGCATATGAATGAAGAAAGAGTGAATGTCTCTAAACACTGCTGAGGAGTCGAGTAATATGAGAACTGACCACTGGATCTAGCAATGTGAAGGGCACCGGTGACCTTGCAGTTTCAGTAGGCATGGGTACAAAAGCCTGACTGAAGGGGGTTTAGGAAAGAATGAAAAGATGGGGCTGAAGCTGAAGGGAAAAATCCAGTCAAGAGAGGATTTTTAAAGATAGAAAAATGACAATATTATTGCCTGCTGCTGCTGAGAATAATCAAGAAGATAGGGGAAATGGTCAATAAATGAGCTTGCAAAAGGTACAAAGTGAACTAGAGAGAAGGAAGGAAAAAATGAAAAGAGAAAAGGAAAAGGGAGGCAGCAAAGTGAGAGCCAGAGAGAATTAAACTTTTAAAGTTGGTTGTAGAAAAAGGTAATCGTGCCCATCAGCCTCTCTATCTTGCTTGGGGGTGACTGTAGGGCACTTGAACTGGCTTAGGCAAAGGAGACTTAGAGAAATGCTACAACGATTTATGTTATAATATCAAGAGCATGGAATCTGACTGCAAGGGGACAAGTCCTAACTTCGTGACCTTGGGCAAGCTATTGAATCTCCTAAAAACAAATATCATATATTAACACATATATGTGGAATCTAGAATAATGGTATAGATGATCTTATTTGCAAAGCAGAAATAGACATAGAGAACAAACGTATGGTCACCAAGGGAGGGAAGGGAGGATGGGATGAATTGGAAGACTGGGATGGACATATATAAATTATTGATAACTATATATAAAATAGATAACTAATGAAAAACTACTATATAGCTCAGAGAACTCTACTTAATGCTCTGTGGTGACATGAATGGGAAGGAAATCTGAAAACGATATGCATAGTTATACATATAGCTGATTCACTGCCATACAGCAGAAACTAACACAACATTGCAAAGCAACTATACTCCAATACAAATTTTTAAAAAGTTATCCAATCTCCCCATGCCTTAATTTCTTCATCTGTAAAATGGGGATGGTAACATCATCTTCCTCATAGGGTTTTTATAAGGCTTGAATAAATTACTTCTAGTGCTTGGAGCATGATGTACCTCTGCAGTATCATCATCACTCTCTCAGGGAATAAAGGCCGGAATCCCCCTGTGCCTTAAAAACAACTGAACTTGAGCCATAGGATTAGCCTTTCATCTGCATATCCCCTGTCTCTACTCCTTTCTGCAGCATGACTTCATACTTTCCTCTCACTACTATCACCAGTGACTCCAGAGCATCACATTTTAACAAAGCCAGCTACCCAGAAGAGGGGTAACTGAACTACTCTCTGATCTTAAATACAGAAACTCTGTAGAAAGAACTCAATGGCCAACTTGATTCAAGTGCCTAGACCAGGCAGCCATGGGACTAGTGTCATGTAATAAAAAGAACACTCCTCAGGGAACCATGAAAATGGGTTGGAATCTTGCTTGGTGTCAAAGAGAATTGAAGGTGGCTGGAGAGCTGGTGAAGGGAGAGAAACTGGAGAATATGGAAAAGTGCTAATCAGTTAGAACAATAATTGCCATACTCTCCTCTCCCCATATTTCTCCTTAGTGCTACCATCAAAGAAAGGTGAGCACAGGGAACATATGAGGATTCCCCATGGAGATTCTGCTAATAAGCAGAGGGTTCTCTGATAAAAACTGCAACCTGGGTGTTAGGAGCAGTGAATCTCCCATTATAGGGAGTCTCCAGGAGGCCTACATGCTAGTCACATCCTTGATAAGTTGCAGCCTGGGTACTCCTACCCTAAGCTACTGCACTTCAGCCAGACAATCCACCTGAGGACTTATGGCTATTTCCACCCAACTGAAGCTGATGTGTGTTCTGCACTCCTTTCCTGACCTCCCTAACTTAGGCAGTCTCTGTTACTTGCTTGAGCCCCCAAAATTCTAAAATCACAGTCTTGCCAAGATGCAAGATCATTAGAATGTCAATGCACCACAGAATCACAGAGAAAGACCAGCTGGGAGCCATGGAGTCAAACAGAAGGCTTTTAAAGTTTCCCAGGCATACGAGATGAGGGCTTGGAATAGAGTTATAGAAACAGGACTGAGAAAAAGAGAAAGATTTGAGAGATATTCCACAAAAAAAGTAAATGAAAAAGTGGTCTCAGAAGTATAACTTAGTTATGCTTTTCAGTATAACTTAGTGTACTAAAAGAAAAGTGCAAGAGAATGTTTCAAAAATGAGAAGGTGATTACTAAAGTTCATCAGAGCTGAAAGAAAGGAGAAATACTAGATAATATAGATTTAAACAAAGTTTAACATTGGTTGTTTTGTCATTGGTCTCAAGGAAATAAGAATGAAAATATATACTTTGAAAATTACCAAGAATTGCATACCTAGCCTCTCACACTTGATAATTTCTTCCATATCTTGTCCCATTGGTTATAAAAGAATGTTGAGAAAGGTAGGGAGAATGAGGGATTTCACAGTCATTATAAGAATACATACAAAATATTATTCAGGGGTCTCCAGAGAAGCAGAACCAAGAGGAGATATATATAAAGAGATTTATTATAAGGAATCAGTTCATGTAACCCTGGAGGCTGAGAAGTCCTACAATCTGTGGTCAGCAAGCTGGAGAGCCAAGGGAGCCAGTAGTGTAGTTCCAGTCTGAAAACTAACAGGCTTGAGACCCAGAAAGAGCTAATGTTTCCATTTGAGTCCAAAGACAGGAGGAAAAATCCAATGTCCCAGTTCAAAGGCAATCAGGCAGGACGAATTGTCTCTTACTTGCAGGAGAGTCAGCCTTTTTTTTCTATTCAAACCTTTAACTGATTAGATGGGCCCCACTCATGTTAGGGAGGGTAATCTGCTTTACTCAGTCTGCTAATTCAAATGTTAATCTCATTCAGAAACACTCTCACAGACACACCCAGAATTAATGTTTAACCAAATATCTGGGCACCCTATGGCCCAATAAAATGGACACATAAATAACCCCCAAAATAAATAATTTAAAAACAAACAAACAAACAAAAAGACAGAGACAAGGATTCAAGTCCTGCAAGCCACAAACCAAGGATACTACACAGCATCCACAGTCACTGGAAGCAAGGGATGGATTCTACCTTGGAGCCTCCAAAAGGGATCACCCCTGTTGATACCTCTATTTCAGCCTTCTGGCTTACAGCCCCATGACCATAAGTTTATGCTGCTGTAAGCCACTGTTCGTGGTGATTCATGACAGAGCCCCTAGGACACAAATGCACCAAGTGATAGAGCTGCATCAGGAAAGAGTTGTAAGTTAGCATTCTTCCAGCCTCAGAAGAAGACTTGTGAGGTACATGATTTTGTGGTTACAGTGTGGTTTTCTCTTTTTCTTTTAGTACTCAACACGATTCTTGCCCTATTTGAAGACCTCTTCTATATTGCAGGAACTGGAAGCTTGGGAACAGCTTTGTCCACCTGCTTAATATTTTGCAATAAAAGACACTCACAAGAGATGGACAAGATGAAAAGGAAGTGTGATTCCTTCTTGGTCAGTTTAGTTCAGTTGCTCAGTCGTGTCCGACTCTTTGCGACCCCGTGAATTGCAGCATGCCAGGCCTCCCTGTCCATCACCAACTCCTGGAGTTCACTCAGACTCACATCCATCGAGTCGGTGATGCCATCCAGCCATCTCATCCTCTGTCGTCCCCTTCTCCTCCTGCCCCCAATCCCTCCCAGCATCAGAGTATTTTCCAGTGAGTCAGCTCTTCGCATGAGGTGGCCAAAGTATTGGAGTTTCAGCTTCAGCATCATTCCTTCCAATGAACACCCAGGACTGATCTCCTTTAGAATGGACTGGTTGGATCTCCTTGCAGTCCAAGGGACTCTCAAGAGTCTTCTCCAACACCACAGTTCAAAAGCATCAATTCTTCGGCGCTCAGCTTTCTTCACAGTCCAACACTCACATCCATACATGACTACTGGAAAAACCATAGCCTTGACTAGATGGACCTTTGTTGGCAAAGTAATGTCTCTGCTTTTGAATATGCTATCTAGGTTGGTCATAACTTTCCTTCCAAGGAGTAAGCCTCTTTTAATTTCATGGCTGCAGTCACCATCTGCAGTGATTTTGAAGCCCCACAAAATAAAATCTGTTTCCACTGTTTCCCCATCTATTTGCCATGAAGTGATGAGACCAGATGCCATGATCTTCGTTTTCTGAATGTTGAGCTTTAAGCCAACTTTTTCACTCTCCTCTTTCATTTTCATCAAGAGGCTTTTTAGCTCCTCTTCACTTTCTGCCATAAGGGTGGTGTCATCTGCATATCTGAGGTTGTTGACATTTCTCTCAGCAATCTTGATTCCAGCTTGTGCTTCTTCCAGCCCAGAGTTTCTCATGACGTACTCTGCATATAAGTTCAATAAGCAGGGTGACAATATACAGCCTTGATGTACTCCTTTTCCTATTTGGAACCAGTAGTGGTTATAATATTTTGGCCTTTGGGAGAAGTATGCTTTAAATTCTGACTCAAATCATCCACCTTGATTGAGCCAACTGGGACTAGTGGTAATGTTTTCTACAGTTTCTCATGTAAATTATATTAGCAACTTCTGATTTCCTGAAAAATAGTGGTAAACTGGGAGCTAGGGCTGCCTTTCTTGATATTTGCTCCTCTGGTTCTCTCCTATAGTTTTAATCCCCTAACTGTAAGTGTGGTTTCTCCTTTCTTAACCAAACTATTTGCATATTGTGATCCAATCAAAGCTTTGTTTACTTTTATCACTGAGATCAGCATTTTAAATGCTATTTCTTATCACTAGCAGAATTTACTTCACCCTGCATTACAATTGTAAATGTCATGTGTTTTCATGTTTTCTTATTTAGTCTTATCTTTTTTGCTACTTTCCAGTGTTTGTATAATTTAAGGAAGGCTCCACTTACCGCACAGCCTACATACTCCAGTCTGATTATAAGCAAGGTGTACCTGGTTTTGTCTTTCAGGGTATTCCACTGACTTTGGCAACCTACTTATTCTATTATCTCTGCATGTGATCTGTAGCACAAATATGCTCTGACCATTTTTTCCATCACCATGGTCAAATGCTCAGTGCTCAGGGAAACATTTCCTTAGATTAATTGTGCGTATATAATGTGTCCTACAACTTTACTCAGGTCTTTACTTTTCAAAAAGTTTTATGATTTTCCTTATTTGCTTGCTTGTTATTCATATGTTCAAGAATCTTTTTGGACTACAAAGAGATCAAACCAGTCATTCTTCAAGGAAATCAGTCCTGAATATTCATTGGAAGGACTGATGCTGAAGCTGAAACTCCAATATTTTGGTCACTTGATGCAAAGAACTGATTCCTTAGAAATGACCCTAATGCTGGGAAAGATTGAAGGCAGGAGGATAAGGGGACAACAGAGGATGAAATGGTTGGATGGCATCACCGACTTGATGGAAATGACTTTGAGCAAGCTCTGGGAGTTGGTGATGGACAGGGAAGACTGGTGTGCTGCATTCCATGACATTGCAAACACTCAGACATTATTGAGTGACTGAACTTATCTGAACTGAAGAATTGTTTTGATTTATTAAAATATTTTAAACAATCATTTCATATTTTGTATCTTATACTTCCAATGTATGATGTTCTACTATTTCTATTGTTTTTGCTGCCTATTGATCATGGTGCTTTATTGCCAAAATTATTTAATATTCTTTTGCATGCATGATCAGCTTGTTTTCCTCACAAATTTTTTCTGTGGAAAATATTTGAGAACTGGGATGAAGGGGATTTCTCAAAAAAATTTAATTTTCTTTTGTCAGGCTGAAACCACTACAAACTAAATTCTTGGTTTGGAGTATTGAGAGACAAATCAGTTAGTGTGAACTGAAGCTATTGGCCCATATGAGGGCTGGCCATGGTTGTGAATTTTTAGGGAGTTTTCTCTTTATACTCATTGTCAAAATTCAAGATAGGTAATCTAATTTGTTGTCCTCCTTCTCATCTTTCTGGGTACTGAGAAGTTTTTCAGTTCAGTTCAGTCGCTCAGTCATGTCCAACTCTTTGCGACCCCGTGAATTGCAGCATGCCAGGCCTCCCTGTCCATCACCAACTCCTGAAGTTCACCCAACCTCATGTCCATCGAGTCAGTGATACTATCCAGCCATCTCGTCCCCTGTTGTCCCCTTCTCCTCCTGCCCCCAATCCCTCCCAGCATCAGAGTCTTTTCCAATGAGTCAACTCTTCGCATGAGGTGGCCAAAGTACTGGAGTTTCAGCTTCAGCATCATTCCTTCCAAAAAAATTCCAGGACTGATCTCCTTTAGAATGGACTGGTTGGATCTCCTTGCAGTCCAAGGGACTCTCAAGAGTCTTCTTCAACACCGCAGTTCAAAAGCATCAATTTTTCGGCGCTCAGCTTTCTTCACAGACCAACTCTCACATCCATATATGACCACTGGGAAAAACATAGCCTTGACTAGACGGACCGTTTAGCAAAGTAATGTCTCTGCTTTTCAATATGCTATCTAGGTTGGTGTAGGGAACAAGGTATAAAGAAGGTTGAGAAGTGCTTGCAAACGAGACTCTCAACCAGGGCTGAACATTCTTGCAAACGAGATGTTCTGCCCAGTGTAGGGAACTAGGTTTAAGGAAGGTTGAGAAGTGCTTGCAAACGAGACTCTCAACCTGAGCTGAACATTCTTGCAAACGAGATGTTCAGCTAAAAATCCTGTTTGTTCCCGTGGGAAAAGAACATTTCTTGCACACAAGGATGTTTCTCTGATTCCTCAAAAGGAACAGACCCTGGGACAAAACGGATTCTAAGTTGATAAGGAAGTTCCCCAAAACAAAGTCTTAGCTGCAGTAAATAAGTCAAGGTAAAGGTTATTTAGCCCTGTGCCTGCGCACTGTATAGTCTCTGAATCCTAGTGCTTGGCAGCTTGCCCTGTAGGTTGTTGTGCAAGGGATATAAAATAAAGCAGCTGTAAGAAGCAAGTGTTAAAATATAAAGATTTAAACCACTCTGCAGTGTTGGTGTTTCATTCCATCGCCGGCATCTGGCGCCCAACGTGGGGCTCGACAGAACCGAAAGGGTAAGCACCCTGGGACAAAAGGCTGAAAACGGGACTTTTGGGAAATAGAAAAGAAAAAGAAAAAAAAAAATCCGAAAGGGTAAACACCCCGGAGCAAAAGGCTGAAAGGGGGACTTTCAAAAAAAAGAAAAAAGAAAAAAAATCCGAAAGGGTAAACACCCCGGAGCAAAAGGCTGAAAAGGGGACTTTCGAGAAAAACAGAAAAGAATAAAAATCCGAAAGGGTGAACACCCCAGAGCAAAAGGCTGAAAGGGGGACTTTCGAGAAAAAGAGAAAAGAATAAAAATCCGAAAGGGAGAGCACCCCGGAGCAAAACGCTGAAAGGGGGACTTTCGAAAAAATAAAAAAAAATAAGAAAAAAAGAACAGAAAAAAGAGAAAAGAAAAAGAAAAAACTATGGGGAATTCCCCGTCTTTAAAGTCACAATATATGGAGCTAGTTAAGGGGCTCCTGCATTCTATAGAAATTAAAACGTCTACTCGCCACTTGAGTGAGTTATTTTGTCTTATAGAGCAGCATTGTTATTGGTTTCAATATCAAACAGAAGTACAGCTAAATTTGAAGAAATGAAAAGTGGTACAAAAAGAGTTAAGAAGGCAACATCAAAAAGGAAATGTGATTCCTTTAAGGCTGTGGACTCTATGTAACGCTATAACACAGGCTTTAAAATTAATGGCTGCTGACAGTGAGGCCGCCTCATGTTATCTTGAGGAGGGGGCTTCACCTCGGCCTCCACCCAAACCTCCAGATGATAGTAAAGATTCATCCACTGAGTCAAATAGAGATGTAAGTTCTAGGGACGATTCAGATTCTGTAGAGGCAATGACTACTGCCTTTTAAAAGGTTTTATTAAATAAAAAACAAACTTCCAAGGCTGTTAACCCTTCTGCACCACCTTACACATCCCTATTTCTGGTAGCTGCCGACAAGGCTGAGGTAGGGAGAGAGAGTCAATAGTTTTAAAAGTACGGAAAAAAGTATATTTTAGAAAATGCTTATTAATGACTCTCGTCCTTTAATGTCACTGATTATTAAAGGTAAACAGTTTAAAAGATTAGTGGATACAGGAGCAGATGTTTTGGTTATTTCTCTCCAGCAGTGGCCTAATGACTGAAAAAAAGAAAAAATTCCTCTTGTTTTAACAGGCTTAGGATCAATAGCAGATGTGTGGAGAAGCGCTCAACCTTTGTCATGTCAATTGTCTAATGGAAAGAAAGTATTTATTTCTTTTTACATTGTTAATATACCTATTAATATCTGGGGAAGAGATCTTTTATTTTCTTTAGAACAACGCTTACCATCTCGTCGGAAAACTTGTAACCACTGCTCAAATTCCTCGCGCTCTCCCATTAAAATGGTTAACTGATGTCCCTAAATGGGTTGAGCAGTGGCCGCTTCCAAAAGTGAAGCTCGAGGCTTTAGAACAATTAGTAAAAAAACAGCTTCAATCTGGCCATATTGAACCTTCTACGTCTCCTTGAAATTCTCCTGTTTTTGTCATTAAGAAAAAATCTGGTAAATGGAGAATGTTGACTGATTTAAGGGAAGTTAACAAATGTATAAAACCTACGGGAGCTTTGCAATTAGGTCTCCCTTCTCCTGCTTTGATTCCACAAGATTGGTCTTTGATGGTTTTAGATTTAAAGGATTGTTTTTTTAATATTCCTTTGCAAATAAAAGATAAAAATAAATTTGCTTTTACTATTCTAGTGTATAATTATGGGCAGTGTCAGGTGACCTTACTATATGGATGAAAAACTTTACTTTAAATATTAATGATCCTAAGGGGCCATTTCAAGTTCATTTGCATATTAATAAATCTTACTCTGCTATAGCATGTGTAAAATTTCCTTATTCTTTACTGTATGGGCAATGGATTTGGAATGAAATTTTGGGAGTTATATCATGTTCTGATTGTAACTTGATTCAATATATAAATCGTTCCTGGTGGGAAAATGTTGAAAACAAGATGGTCCATTCCAGTAATTATTCTTTGGTCATTGTGAAAGCACGGACTGAACTTTGGTTGCCTGTTAATCTTACTCGACCTTGGCCAGACTCTTTTGCTGTTACTCATCCTGTGAATGCTGTACAAACTCTTCTCCATCGATCTCGAAGAATGCTTGGCATTGTCATCGCATCAATTCTCGCCGTGGCTTCAGTAACAGCAACAGCAACTGTAGCAGGTCTTGCTTTGCATCAAGGCATACAGACTGCTGATTTTGTCAGGAAATGGCATAAAGATGCTCATTTATTGTGGCAACAACGGCATGATTTGGACTCTCAATTGGCTACTGATGTATTAAATTTACAACATCCTGTTTCCTAGTTAGGAGATCAAGTGACTGTGTTAGCTACAAAGAGTGTGTTAAAATGTGATTGGAACTCATCTCACCTATGTGTAACCCCTGTTCCTTTTAATATGAGTGAGGGTTGGAAAAAGGTGAAAAGGTCTTTAGTGGGACACCAAAATGTAACTGCTGAAATTATGAAATTGGAACAAACTATATTGTCAACTTTTAGTAAGACGCTGCCTGATATTCTTGGTTCTGATATACTGAAGAGTCTTCAAGAAGGATTAGATAACCTTAATCCTTTAGGGCATGTATCTGCATTGTTAACAACATCCTTTGTAAATACTTCGTTAATTGTTGCTTTATGTTTTATTGCTTTTATAGTCTACCGGCGCTGGCAAAAAAAAAAAAACAATTAAAAGAAAAAGCTTTGCATATTCAAGCACTTATTCAACATCTACAAGAAAAGAAAGGGGGAGATGTAGGGAACAAGGTATAAAGAAGGTTGAGAAGTGCTTGCAAACGAGACTCTCAACCAGGGCTGAACATTCTTGCAAATGAGATGTTCTGCCCAGTGTAGGGAACAAGGTATAAAGAAGGTTGAGAAGTGCTTGCAAACGAGACTCTCAACCAGGGCTGAACATTCTTGCAAACGAGATGTTCTGCCCAGTGTAGGGAACTAGGTTTAAGGAAGGTTGAGAAGTGCTTGCAAACGAGACTCTCAACCTGAGCTGAACATTCTTGCAAACGAGATGTTCAGCTAAAAATCCTGTTTGTTCCCGTGGGAAAAGAACATTTCTTGCACACAAGGATGTTTCTCTGATTCCTCAAAAGGAACAGACCCTGGGACAAAACGGATTCTAAGTTGATAAGGAAGTTCCCCAAAACAAAGTCTTAGCTGCAGTAAATAAGTCAAGGTAAAGGTTATTTAGCCCTGTGCCTGCGCACTGTATAGTCTCTGAATCCTAGTGCTTGGCAGCTTGCCCTGTAGGTTGTTGTGCAAGGGATATAAAATAAAGTAGCTGTAAGAAGCAAGTGTTAAAATATAAAGATTTAAACCACTCTGCAGTGTTGGTGTTTCATTCCATCGCCGGCAGTTGGTCATAACTTTCCTTCCAAGAAGTGAGCGTCTTTTAATTTTATGGCTGCAGTCACCATCTGCAGTGATTTTGGAGCCCCACAAAATAAAGTCTGACACTGTTTCCACTGTTTCCCCATCCATTTCCCATGAAGTGATGGGACCAGATGCCATGATCTTCGTTTTCTGAATGTTGAGCTTTAAGCCAACTTTTTCACTCTCCTCTTTCATTTTCATCAAGAGGCTTTTTAGCTCCTTTTCACTTTCTGCCATAAGGGTGGTGTCATCTGCATATCTGAGGTTGTTGACATTTCTCTCAGCAATCTTGATTCCAGCTTGTGCTTCTTAAAGCCTAGCGTTTCTCGTGATATACTCTGCGTATAAGTTAAATAAGCAGGGTGACAATATACAGCCTTGATGCACTCCTTTTCCTATTTGGAACCAGTCTGTTGTTCCATGTCCACTTCTACCTGTTGCTTCCTGACCTGCATATAGGTTTCTGAAGAGGCAGGTCAGGTGGTCTGGTATTCCCATCTCTTTCAGAATTGTCCACAGTTTATTGTGATCAACACAGTCAAAGGCTTTGGCACAGTCAATAAAGCAGAAATAGATGTTTTTCTGGGACTCTCTTTCTTTTACCATGATCCAGCAGATGTTGGCAATTTGATCTCTGGTTCCTGTGCCTTTTCTAAAACCAGCTTGAACATCTGGAAGTTCATAGTTCATGTATTGGGGTGAGTTTAATTCTCGTTTACCTTCAATGGGGTAAACTTTGTTCTCCCAGTTTTATATGGGGGTCTATTGGATTTTTAGCACTTGAATTTTGCTTCATTTGAGATTCCCATGATTTTGCAAATAAACATGATCTCATTAAATTCCCTTGAGAATAAAGCCAGCATTAGTGCTTTGGGTTTCTACCCTCACTCATTTCTTGGCCTGAATATTCTGTCATTTTTGGTAAGCTTGTGACACTTATTTGGTAATACTAACATTTAATTTTATTTCAGTAATTTTACTTGTTTTTATTTGAAGCTTTAGTCAGGTCATCTAATTCCCTATGCCCATGAACTCCTCTTCTCTAAATTCTCTCATTCTCTCTTTCTACTTACGTACAGTGAAATCCATATATTTTGAGTGTACAGTTTACATTAATCTTTGAAAATATAAATACCTTTAAGAAAATTTCCTTGACATCTTGCCTTTATCAGTCTTTGATATCTTATTATTAACTAATAACCATTTATTAATTTTATTCTTTCCTGAGCTGAGTGTTCTGTACTGAGAAAAAGGGAAATTCAACTGGTGGATGTTCAGTGTAGGCTACAGTAAGGCACCAAATTGGGTATTTCTGAATATTTAAAAGGTAGTGTGTGGATCTTAATGCTTGTAGAGGGAGTGATTAGAAAGGTGAATTAGGATTCCTTGACTGTACATTTTGTTTGCTGAGTGACTTTGAAAAAAAAAAAAAACTTCACTTCTTACCAAATTAGAGCTTCCCTGGTGTCTCAGACGGTAAAAGAATCTGCCTGCAATGCAGGAGACCTGGATTTGATCCCTCAGTTGGGAAGATCCCCTGGAGAAAGGAATGGTAAGCCACTCTGGTATTCTTCCCTGGAAAATTCCATGGACAGAGAAGCCTGGCAGGCTACAGTCCATTGGGTCACAAAGAGTTGGGTACAACTAAACAGCTAATACTTTCACGTTTTTCTTAACAATGAAAAAGATCAGGTGACTGGCGGCAGCTTAAAGGATATATTCACTAACAGCTTCATTCAGTTACACAAAAGTAGAAATCAGTAGTTCCAATCCCTAAATCTTCCCAGACAGGCTGCACAGCAGGCCATAAGAATTGCTTGTTCTCATGGAAACCTATGGCCAGAGAGTCAAGAAATGGGGCAATGGTCATTGTTTTCTATTATAATGATAACTAATAATGAAATAAAAGCTGGACAATTAAGTGATTTCTATTATCTAAGAGCAATAGGGACTACTGGTTTTTATATGCTCAAGATATTTTGACGTGATGTCATACATATTAGATTTAGACCATTACTGTCCCTTCCAATTCATAAGTGCATTTACTTCATGAGAAGTAAGGCCATCTTACCAAAAGTCTCTTTCCCACAAATACATCAAAATCTTTTCTTTTCTTCAAGGAAAAGTCCTCTTTGAAGAGACATGTGTTTTCACTGTGTTAACCCAGTCTGTTCACTGGCAAGAGTAACACAATAGTTTGCTGCATATTGATGAGTATTGATTTATCTGATGAACAACCTAGTATCAGATATTAGCACATGGCAGAGAAAAGGGTCATATTGGAGTAAAACAAAGCAAACTTCTTCTAGAATCATCGAGTGAGTGAGTGAAAGTCACTCAGTCGTGTCCGACTCTTTGCGACCCCATGGACTGTAGCCTGTCAGGCTCCTCTGTCCATGGGATTCTCCAGGCAAGAATATTGGAGTGGGTTGCCATTTCCATCTTCAGGGGATCTTCCTGACCCAGGGATTGAACCCAAGTCTTCTGCATTGCAGGCAGACTCTTTACCAAGTAAGCTACATATACATGCACAAATATTAGATTTTAAAGTCTTTTTAGTGATTCAATTCCAATCTTATTCTTGTATATTACAGATGGGAAAACTGAGCCTCTAATATTGAAATCAGTCAAAGTTTACCTGCTCAGTATTGGGACTAGACTCAGATTTCTGAGTTCCTATTCCATTATTCTTTATACTACTTCAAACTATTTTTATCTCAGGATAGAGAAAGTTTGAGACATCATTGGACACAATTTGGGATCATAGGCACCAGAAAGCAGCATCAGGAAACAGTTTCTGAGAGTTAGAGGTGAAGGTGGGGGGACAAAACAATAAGAAATTGAAAATCATGTGAATTGCAAATCAAGTCTCAGTCCTTGGGATAACAATATCATAGGCTTGCTATAAGAACGTGCCTGGCTGTCTCTTTGAAAGCCTATTAAAATAAAATACTAAATGTTATTTTTTTTCTGGGCTGTGGCCTTGAAACAATGTGGCTTCTCTCCATGATTTAGTGTTCAATTATAAAATTTGCTTCAAATAATAAAGACTCCAGATCTGTTTGTTCACTATATAGCTGTTCCCTGCATACCAGGGATCCTTGTAATATGTAATGGCTGATTGGCATTTGTGTATATTTGGCATAAAGCTTTAGAGCTCCCATAAAGTTGACTATGTCAGACTGCTATGTGTATTGTCCCCTCCCTGCCAAAAAGCCCCATAACCCTGTAATAGCAATGATGGTGGTGCTGCTGGGCACTGTTGTGGTTTTTTATGCATTTCACAGTATGTTCATAAACATGCCTCTAATTGTTTCTTACAACAAACCTATAACATATGTGTATGTGTGTTCAGTCATGTCTGACTCATTGCAACCCCATGGACTATAGCCTGCCAGGCTCCTCCATCTATAGAACTCTCCAGGCAAGAATATTGGAGAATTTCTTCCTCCAGGGGATCTTCCCCACTTTGGGATCAAACCCACGTCTCCTGCATTGGTAGGTGGATACTTTACCATAAGGCCACCTGGGAAGCCCCATAAGATATGTTAGGATTAATCATAATAAGATTAAAAGACACACAAAAAATTAAAACTTGGTTGGGATTTTGTATCCCCAAATATGGTAGGTTCTTGATAGCACAAAGAAGACACTCTGTGTAAAGGAGAACAGTATATTTGTAAATTAGTGCATTTGTATATTTGTAAATTTGTGCATTCCTAGCACCAAGCTAAACTTGTGAAATTTGTTCATTCACTTTTTCAATGACATTTAATGAGTGCCTTCAATGTGTTAATTTCTGGGGATACAAAGTGACTAAAAATAAACAGGATCTGTTTATTGTATGGAAATACAAAAAACCTTGAATAGACAAAGCAGTCTTGAAAAAGAAGAATGGAACTGGAGGAATCAACTTGCCTGACTTCAGGTTCTACTACAAAGCCACGGTCATCAAGACAGTATGGTACTGGCACAAAGACAGAAATACAGATCAATGGAACAAAATAGAAAGCCCAGAGATAAATCCACGCATCCATGGACACCTTATCTTCGACAAAGGAGGCAAGAATATACAATGGAGTAAAGACAATCTCTTTAACAAGTGGTGCTGGGAAAACTGGTCAAACACTTGTAAAAGAATGAAACTAGATCACTTTCTAACACCACACACAAAAATAAACTCAAAATGGATTAAACATCTAAACGTAAGACGGGAAACTATAAAACTCCTAGAGGAGAACATAGGTAAAACACTCTCCAAAATAAATCACAGGATCCTCTATGATCCATCTCCCAGAATACTGAAAATAAAAGCAAAAATAAACAAATGGGATCTAATTAAAATTAAAAGCTTCTGCACAGCAAAGGAAACTATAAGCAAGGTGAAAAGACAGACTTCTGAATGGGAGAAAATAATAGCAAATGAAGCAACCGACAAACAACTAATCTCAAAAATATACAAGCAACTTATGCAGCTCAATTCCAGAAAAATAAACGACCCAATCAAAAAATGGGCCAAAGAACTAAATAGACATTTCTCCAAAGAAGACATATGGATGGCTAACAAACACATGAAAAGATGCTCAACATCACTCATTATCAGAGAAATGCAAATCAAAACCACAGTGAGGTACCATTTCACACCAGTCAGAATGGCTGCGATCCAAAAATCTGCAAGCAATAAATGCTGGAGAGGGTGTTGGTGGGAATGCAAACTAGTACAGCCACTATGGAGAACAGTGTGGAGATTCCTTTAAAAACTGGAAATAGAACTGCCTTATAACCCAGCAATCCCATTGCTGGGCATACACACTGAGGAAACCAGAATTGAAAGAGACTCATGTACCCCAATATTCATCACAGCACTGTTTATAATAGCCAGGACAGGGAAGCAACCTAGATGTCCATCAACAGACAAATGGATAAGAAAGCTGTGGTACATATACACAATGGAGTATTACTCAGCCATTAAAAAGAATACACTTGAATCAGTTCTAATGAGATGGATGAAACTGGAGCCTATTATACAGAGTTTAGTAAGCCAGAAAGAAAAACACCAATACAGTATACTAACACATATATATGGAATTTAGAAAGATGGTAACAATAACCCTGTATGTGACACAGCAGAAGAGACACAGATGTATAGAATGGACTTTTGGACTCTGAAGGAGAGGGAGAGGGAGAGGGTGGGATGATGTGGGAGAATGGCATTGAAACATGTATACTATCATGTAAGAAACGAATCGCCAGTCTATGTTCGATACAGGATACAGGATGCTTGGGGCTGGTGCACGGGGATGATCCAGAGAGATGATATGGAGTGGGAGGTGGGAGGGGGTTTCGGGATTGGGAACTCATGTACACCTGTGGCGGATTCATGTCAATGTATGGCAAAACCAATACAGTATTGTAAAGTAAAAAAAACAGTAAAAATAAAAATTAAAAAAATAAAATAAACAGAACCTTACTCCATGGAACTTGAAGTCTAGCGAGACAGAGAAGCATAAATAATTGAACAAATAATATATAAATTGTGAGGAGTGTTTTGAAGGAAAGAGTATGCTGTGAAATTGTATACGTGGTTATGTTTAGTAGTATTTTGAATAAAGTGCTCAAGAAAGCTCTCCCTGATGAAAAAATCTGAAAAATGAAAAGGAGTAAGTCACGGAAGGAATGGCAGAAAAAGTGTACAGTCCACAATTGAATGACTGAATTATCTGCACTTTGTTTACTGCTCAGGAAGCTATGACAAGACCAAGTCTCCACCTTCATTTGGCACTCCAGAACTAGCTTCACTTTTTGTCCTCTGTTGTGCCAGAATCATTTGAGCAGTGCACCCTCTTCAGAGTTCTGAGACCTGACCTGGGCCTCTCTGTTGCCTCAGTGTTCCCTTTTTGCTTTTACTGCTTATTTAACTAATTCCTTGTATTAGACTCTGTTGAAATGCCTAATACAGTTTCTGTTTTTCTATGGAAGTATTTTTTATTCAGTGTCTTCATTGACTCAGTCAGCAGGTTTTTTGCATTTCCAGTAATTTTCAAGATTTTTGACACTGACCCAAATTCTATGCAACAAAAGAGGCCAAAAGAAGACTAAAAGGACAAAAAAAATTTAAGTCCTTCAAGTCTTCATTTAATTTAATGTCCTGCAATTGGTCTTTTTTAAAATTAATTTATTTAATTGGAGGCTAATTACTTTACAGTATTGTAGTGGTTTTTGTGGAGAAGGCAATGGCACCCCACTCCAGTATTCTTGCCTGGAAAATCTCATGGACGGAGAAGCCTGGTAGGCTGCAGTCCATGGGGTCGCTGAGTCGGACATGACTGAACGACTTCCCTTTCACTTTTCACTTTCATGCATTGGAGAAGGAAATGGCAACCCACTCCAGGTTTCTTGCCTGGAGAACCCCAGGGATGGGGGAGCCTGGTGGGCTGCCGTCTATGGGGTCATACAGAGTTGGACACGACTGAAGTGACTTAGCAGCAGCAGCAGCCGTGGTTTTTGCCATACATTGACATGAATCAGCCATGGGTGTACATGTGTTCAAGAAAAAGAAATACACAAAGGTCATTTGTGAGTGTGCTTTGGTCTATTCACAGCTTCCGTGAACTGTAGGTATCAGAGGATACATAGCAGAGGATTATAGAAGTGTTGAAATAGTAATCCTCTAAAATGCCTGACTCCCTGGGCAGTTCTTTCTGGCTACAAGGAACATCAGCTGCTTACTTTTTGTGTCACAAAAAATATTAGCAATTTCTTCCTAGGTGTGCATTTATAGGAAGTGATTGGGAAGTATTGATCTATTGCATTTCATGCAAATCCTCCTAAAACCTTTACATTTGGTGTTCCCTGAAACATATTCTGTGGAATAATGGTCTCTCATGAGGTTAGCAGGTGTTACAAGGAGGAAAAAAAAATTCTTTGGAGAAATAAATTTGAAAAGTTCTAGGTTAAATAGCAAACTAACCATAGATACTGACTTGCCCAGGAAATTTCCAGTGTGTGCTTTTGACTCTGATTATTAGCAAATCCCCTTTGGCTCTCAGAGGTGGCCTAGTTTGTATGATTAATTACAGGTCATCCTATTTTGGGGTCAGAGAACCGATGTAGCATTTCCAAGACTTATTTGACTCTGGACCTTTTTATCAATAAGTGTTTTATGGACTCCATGGAGAATACTTAGGAAAGAAACATTGTATTTGGATCTATTCAATCTCTATGACTGTAATTATCTTTTGGCAAAGTAAAGTGAAAGTGAAAGTGAAGTCACTCAGTCTTGTCCGACTTTTTGCGACCCCATGGACTGTAGCCTCCGTCCGTGGGATTCTCCAGGCAAGAGTACTGGAGTGGGTTGCCGTTTCCTTCTCCAGGAGATCTTCCCAACCCAAGGATTGAACCCAGGTCTCCCGCATTGCAGGCAGATGCTTTACCATCTGAGCCACCAGGGAAGCTCATGAGGCCCATCCCCTTGCTTCTGGGCAGAACAGAGGAAATGTGACCTTATAATCCATAAGACTGGTCCAGGACAGGCTTTCATGGCTTGGAATCTGAAGCTGACTGATATGGGGGAACTCAAAGATCCTTCTTGCTATATTCTTGGAATCAGAGACTGGAGCCATCAAAGGAGGAGGAAGAGAAGAAAAAGATGCTTCACATACAATCCCCATTCCCAGGATTTTCCTCCTGGATTCTGTGTGTGTGTGTGTGAGCACTTACTTGTGTCCAACTCTTCGCCACCGCCCACCAGTCTGCTCTGTCTATGGAGTTCTCCAGGCAAGAATACTGGCGTGGGTTGCCATTTCCTATTCAAGGGATCTTTCCGATCCAGGGATCAAACCCATGTCTCTTGCATCTCCTGCGGATTCTTTACCACTGTGCCACCTGGGAAACCCTGGATTCTGTACTGAATCTTTAATTTAAGTATAGTTGATATACAATATTGTGTATTATAAGTGTTCAGTTCAGTTCAGTCTCTCAGTCGTGTCCGACTCTTTGCGACCCCATGAATCACAGCACGCCAGGCCTCCCTGTCCATCACCAACTCCCGGAGTTCACTCAGACTCACGTCCATCGAGTCGGTGATGCCATCCAGCCATCTCGTCCCCTGTTGTCCCCTTCTCCTCCTGCCCCCAATCCCTCCCAGCATCAGAGTCTTTTCCAATGAGTCAACTCTTCGCATGAGGTGGCCAAAGTACTGGAGCTTCAGCTTTAGCATCATTCCTTCCAAAGAACACCCAGGGCTGATATCCTTCAGAATGGACTGGTTGGATCTCCTTGCAGTCCAAGGGACTCTCAAGAGTCTTCTCCAACACCACAGTTCAAAAGCATCAATTCTTCGGTGCTCAGCTTTCTTCACAGTCCAACTCTCACATCCATACATAACCACTGGAAAAACCATAGCCTTGACTAGACGGAACTTAGTCGGCAAAGTAATGTCTCTGCTTTTGAATATGCTATCTAGTTTGGTCATAACTTTCCTTCCTAGGAGTAAGCCTCTTTTAATTTCATGGCTGCAGTCACCATCTGCAGTGATTTTGGAGCCCCCCAAAAATAAAGTCTGACACTGTCTCCACTGTTTCCTCATCTATTTGCCATGAAGTGATGGGACCAGATGCCATGATCTTCATTTTCTGAATGTTGTACAATATAGTAATTCACAAATTTAATGGTTATGCTCCATTTATAGTTATTATAAAATATTAGCTATATTCCTTGTGTTATACAATGAATCTTTGTAGCTTATCTTATACATAGTAATTTGTACCTTTTAATTCCCTACCCTATCTTGCCTCTCCTCTCTTACCTCACCCCACTGGTAACCATTAGTTTGTTCTTTGTATCTGAGTCTGTTTCTTTTTAATTATACAACTAGTTTGTTGTATTGTTTAGATTCCACATATAAGTAATATCATATAGTATTTGTCCTTCTCTGTCTGATTAATTTCACTTAGAATACCACCCTCCAAGTACACCCATATTGTTGCAAATGGCAAAATTTCATTCTTTTATGGCTGAGTAATATTCTATTGTATATGTATATGCCACATCTTCTTTATCCATTCATCTGTTGATGGACACTTGGGTTGTTTCTATATGTTGCCTATTGTAAATAATGCATCTAAGAACATTGGGGTGCATGTGTCTCTTCAATTAGTGGGTTTTTTTTTGACTATTTACCCAGACATGACTGAGCTACTGAAGTGACTGAACTGAATCATGCCTCTAGTCCTTAAAATTTACTATCCTCTCTGCCTGCCACACCCTTCAACTACTCCTGGTTTGGCTAGACTGGCTGATTACCACTTGTTCTTTATGAGACTAAATGTCATTTCCTACAAAAAACCTTATATGACGAAAGAAAATATCATTTTTTCCCCAAATAAAAAAGTATACTTTAACATTTAATATGCTTTTAGAAATGCTTCTCTTGCCCTGCAGATTCTGTTAACACTTCTTCCTGGTTTCACTCCACCCATCTGGTTGCAAATCACTGGTATAGGTAATACAATTTTCCTAAAAGAAGAAATGAAGGAGAGTGCCAAGAAACCAATTTGTGGTTAAATGTCATCCTTCCCTAGGGATTTAGAGAGACTAAAGAGAAGAATGCTCCACACTTACAAGCTGCCACGATGCCTTAGTTGCATTCCTGGCTCTGCAAATAAGTAGTTTTGTTGATTTAGGCATTTCAAAAAGTTTTCTGCGTCTTCCTTCCCTCATTTTTAAAATGAGAAGATTCAACTAGGTTAGCATTTCTTGGTGTGCATTGCAGTAGTATTTTGCTAGTTGTTACAAAAAAAGGTTGGTTGCAGCTAGATATATTTGGGATAATCTACGCAAAGTTAAATAGGTCTCTATGGATTATAAAATCCTGAAACATGCTAATGTCCTCTAGGGTTCTCTGGAGAAGACTTTAGTATGAACTGTTTTATTTTATATGTATTATGCAAGAAATCCATTTGATTTAAAATCTGTTGTAGAACTCGCATTTCTGTATAATACAGCTGGACTAAATGATCCCTCAGAGGCCTTTTCTATTCTTATATATTTTGATTCTTTGAATGAAATTGACCCTTGCCTTGTGTGTCTTATTTATACTCTTTTCCAAAGCAGCCTTAAGCATTCATCTCTGATTCATTGATAATCTGACTATTGACACACCCTATGGAGCTGGTGGTGTATGATTGTGATTCAATTTCTTGTGCCTTTTCAAATGACTCTATATTGCTGGAATGTACAATTTAGAGGATGGTGACTAGCTTCAACTAGTTGTTTTTCTATGTAAAAGAGGCTTTGGGGCATTCTGTGTTTGCCATTAGTTATGGAATCTAGGGGGTCATGTTGAAAAACCTTCTGGAGAAAATATCTTGGGAAAACACCTACAGAAATATGGAAATTTTTACAATGCTCCTATTACCTCAGGGCTGTGTATTCCTTTTTCTGGATTTAGAATGATTAGTTAGGACAAAATAAAATGGGAAAGACTTTCCTTTCAAACAGCGGGCTTCTTGTCTCCATCAGTGCTCTGTTTGAAGGATTATAGCTGAGGTAGCTCTTGAAATGTCAAGAATGTGAAAGAAGACATTCTCATGTTTGAAGGGGAATTAGACCTTGGGAAGGCCTCTTACAGATCTAAGATGGATCTGCAGTGATGTAGTCTGCACATACTGAATTTTAATTGCACCTTTAGAATCTCTTTTCTGGAGATTAACCTCCAGAGATCCAATTTAGAACTGATTGAGCTAAAAGGGAAGCCCTGAACAAATAATACTTGGGTTTTTTTTTCCCCCCTTTAGTCATTAATAGAACTTTATTCTTCACTTTACTGTGCCCTTCAAAAGCCAAGAAATTGAATCCATGAAGAAATAAGATATTGGACTGAAATTTTACAAATAAGGTAGATGACTGAGAGTAAGTAATGAAAAACATGGCTTGGATGTGGATGGTAATATACATGTATGACACTTCATATACCTAACAAAGAGAGAAAAACTTGGGTAATTGCTAGGGAGGGAAAAGCACTGAAATACCAAATCAAGGAAAAAGTAAAAGCTACCCTTTTCCCCTGAAACTCTCTCTTCTCTTCTATCATAGAGATACAACTAACACCTACCAGGGTTGAGGGGAAAGATAAAATTAATAGAATACAGTCCCTATCCTTAAGTAGTTGTTAGTTCAGTGGAGTAGACAATTAAGTAAGTAATTACAATCCCCTGTAAAATTAAATATAATAGAATTGTAGAAATAAGGAATAGGTGCTATAGAATGTTTTCCTGGTTAGTTCTTTGTTTTCTTGTTTCAGAAGTCATTTCTTTTTCTAAGGTAATATAAATATTCTTTTTATATTTCCTTCAAAAAATTTTAAAGTTTTCTCTTTCACATTTAAGCTTGAATCCATCTTGAATTAAATATTCTGTATGATGTAATATAGGACTTCAGCTTCATTTTTTTCTAAATGGGTAACAAGTTTATCCCAGTATATCTTACTGAACCATCACTCCTTTCCCCACTCATTTACAATGAGCTCTGACATATATTGTTTCCATATCTGAATGATTATTTTTGGTCTCCCTATTTTGTTCTGCAGTACATTGTTGAATGGAAGCAGTAATAGTGGATATCATTGTTTTCTTCTTAACTTTAAAGAAAGGAAGAATTTCAAATTGTTAACTATCAAGAATGATATTTACTCTATTTTTTGATTTTACCCTTTATCAGGTTAATAAAATTCCATATTATTCCTCATTGATTAAGATTTTAAAACATTGAATGTATATTGAATTTTGCTAAAAAATTTGTGCTTATTGATATCATTATGTATATTTTTCTTAATCTACTAGAAGTTGAATTACACCTATGGGTTTGATCATGTTAAACCAGCCTTATTCTCCTGAGACCAACCTAATTTTAATAATGTATTATTTTTATGCACCACTAATTTCAGTTTGCTTTTTAAACTATATATATCTTTGCATCTATGATTGTGAGTGAGATTTGCCTATAAATTCTCTTACTCATCTCTTACTCCTATTGTTATTTTAAAATCTAAAATAAAGCAATAATTTTTCTTCTTTTCTAGTCTCTGAAAGATTTTAACTAATCTTCCACTTTTAAGGCTGCTGTTTTTATAGATATCCACCTCTTTAATTATTTTTAACCAAGTTTTAAATATGTCTGAACATTTAAAATATACTAATATAATTTATAGAAGATTTATGTACACCCATTAAAGTGTGTAATTCAATTTTTTATATTTACACAGTATGTAAGTATCATATAATCTAATTTTAACACATTCCATCACTTTAAAAATAACTTTCTAACTGTTAGTAATATTCTGCATTCTCTCTTCAACCTCTTCTTCAGCTCCAAGCAACCACTGATCTATATTCTGTATCTCTATAGGTTTGCTTATCATAGGCATTTCATAAAAATGGAATCATCCAATTTGTGGCCTTTTGTCTCTGGCCTCTTTTACTTTGCTTAACACTTCCAAGGTTCATCAATGTTGTGGCGTGAATCTGTACTTCATTACTTTTTATGGATGAATAGTATTCCATTGTGTGAATATATCACATTTTGTTTATCCATTCATTAGTTGATGGAAATTTGTTTTTTTCCACTCTTTATTTTGAATAATGTTTATTATGTTAATAATATGTTTATTAGTTTATTATGAATAACAATGCTATGAACATTTATGAGCAAGCTTTTGTTTTAAAGCCTGTTTTTGATTCTCTTGACTATACACTTAGTAGTAGAATTGGTCCCTCATATAGTAATGCTGTGTTTAAATTTTAACAACTTAGAGGGATGGGATATGAGAAGGAGGTTCAAGGGGGAGGGGACATATGTATAGCTATGGTTGATTCGGGCATACACACGGAGGAAACCAGAATTGAAAGAGACACATGTACCCCAATGTTCATCACAGCACTGTTTATAATAGCCAGGACATGGAAGCAACCTAGATGTCCATCAGCAGATGAAGGGATAAGAAAGCTGTGGTACATATACACAATGGAGTATTACTCAGCCATTAAAAAGAATGCAATTTCTATCTCTTTCAGAGAACTAGAACAAATAATTTTACAATTTGTATGAAAATACAAAAAAACCTCGAATAGCCAAAGCAATCTTGAGAAAGAAGAATGGAACTGGAGGAATCAACCTGCCTGACTTCAGGCTCTACTACAAAGCCACAGTCATCACGATAGTATGGTACTGGCACAAAGACAGAAACATACATCAATGAAACAAAATAGAAAGCCCAGAGATAAATCCATGCACCTATGGAAACCTTATCTTTGACAAAGGAAGCAAGAATATACAATGGAGAAAAGACAATCTCTTTAACAAGTGGTCCTGGGAAAACTGGTCAACCACTTGTAAAAGAATGAAACTAGAACACTTTCTAATACCATACACAAAAATAAACTGAAAATGGATTAAAGACCTAAACATAAGACCAGAAACTTTAAAACTCCTAGAGGAAAACAGGCAAAACACTCTCTGACATAAATCACAGCAGGATCCTCTATGATCCACCTCCCATAGTAATGGAAATAAAAACAAAAGTAACCAAATGGGACCTAATTAAACTTAAAAGCTTCTTCACAACGAAGGAAACTATAAGCAAGGTGAAAAGAGCCTTCAGAATGGGGGAAAATAATAGCAAACAAAGCAACTGACAAAGAACTAATCTCAAAAATATACAAGCAGCTCCTGAAGCTCAATTCCAGAAAAATAAATGACCCAATCAAAAAATGGGCCAAAGAACTGAACAGACATTTCTCCAAAGAAGATATACAGATGGCTAACAAACACATGAAAAGATGCTCAACATCACTCATTATCAGAGAAATGCAAATCAAAACCACAATAAGGTACCATTTCACGCCAGTCAGAATGGCTGCCATCCAAGTGTACAAAAAATATATGCTGGAGAGGGTGTAGAGAAAAGGGAACCCTCTTACACTGTTAGTGGGAATGCAAACTAGTACAGCCACTATGGAGAACAGTGTGGAGATTCCTTAAAAAATGGAAATAGAATTGCCATATGACCCAGCAATCCCACTGCTGGGCATACACACTGAGGAAACTAGAATTGAATGAGACACGTGTACCGCAATGTTCATTGCAGTACTGTTTACAATAGCTAGGACATGGAATCAAGCTAGATGTCCATCAGCAGATGAATGGATAAGAAAGCTGTGGTACATATCCACAATGGAATATTTACTCAGCTATTAAAAAGAATGTATTTGAATCAGTTCTAATGAGGTGGATGAAACTGGAGCCTATTATACAGAGTGAAGTAAGTCAGAAAGAAAAACACCAGTATAGTATATTAACACATCTTTATGGAATTTAGAAAGACGGTAACAATGACCCTATATGAGAGACAGCAAAAGAGACACAGATGTAAAGAACAGACTTTTGGACTCTGTGGGAGAAGTCAAGGGTGGGATAATTTGAGAGAATAGCATTGAAACATGTATATTACCATATGTGAAATAGATCGCCAGTCCAAGTTTGATGCATGAGACAGGGTCCTCAGGCCCAGTGCACTGGGATGACCCTGAGGGATGAGATGGGGAGGGAGATGGGAGGGGAGTGAGGATGGGGGACACATGTACACCCATGGCTGATTCATGTGAATGTATGGGAAAAACCACTACAATACTATAAAATAATTAGCCTCCAATTAAAATAAATAAATTAATTTACAAAAAAAAAAAAAGAATACTGGAGTGTGTTGCCATTTCATTCTCCGGGGTTGCCATATCATTCTCCGGGGTTGCCATATCAACCCAGGGATCAAACCTGGGTCTCCTGAATTCCAGGCAGATTCTTTACCGTCTGAGCCACTAGGGGAGCCCAGATGTTGGTTTAGAAGTAAGTTCAGAATTAGCCCCTTAAAGAGGATTAAAAACAGAACAAGCATTGACATTAACAATAAGGGTGAGGTTAGAGATTTGAGTAAGATTAGAGTTTGCAGAAGGCAGGATTGTGGTTATAGGTAATTTAGAAACAAGAGTTAGGGTTAGAATTAACTATAAATTTAGAGCAGGACAGGATTACACATAGAAAATTTTAAAGATAAAATTAAGAAAAGAAATAATATTATAGGTAAGGTGTGAGAATATGGATAGAGTCAGGATTAATTTGAAAGTCAAAGGTAGGGTTAGCTTTAGTGTAAGAAATAGCTTCACTAAATTTCCTTCCCTCTGCTACATGGTAGCAAGTATAAAGCCTCTATCACCATTTTTGCCCAGAGTAACCATGATGAGAAGAGATTTCCTGGCAACCCTCATTGGACATTGAGTGTGAATTCAAAATTAATGTTTGTTTTGTTAAGCCATTGAGGCTTTGGGATTGCTTTTTACTGCCATTTTAGTTTGAGCTATCGAGATGGATTCATAAATCTAGGAATTCTAGTAAGCTGTTGATTGAGAACACCTTTAATAAGAAAAGAAATCATATATAAAAACATATATTTCCTTTCACCTCCATTTCCCTTGATTTGTCTTTCAGTGACAACCATCCAGGTTCTCTTGTCTTATTTATATAGATGTTGAACTAGGTGGTGAATCTTTTCTATTCAATAAATGTCCTAGTTGTTATAGATGCTATGCTATCTTGACAAGATTCCACCTCCAGGGCTGAAGGGTTTATTTCCCAGGTGATGGGAAATTGTAGACTTGACAACATTCAGGTATAAGCTGTCTCTGGGAATTGCCTCTGATGAAGAAAGTGACTTGGCATAAGGTTGTATATCTCTCTTGGGGACAGTGGCAATATGAAGGATTGGTCCCCTGCTTCAACTTGGAACAACTATGAAGCTTCCCATGGGAGTCAGCTAAGTGTGATATTGTTTTTGTTTTTCACAGCTCTCAATTGTCTTTCCCTTGGTGTTATATTCTTTGACTACATGCAGAATTAGTGAGGAAGGGTGATACTTTTTGGTTGAGTTTGTCTTTGTGAAATTATTTTACAGAATTCAATTTAACTTTCAAAGAAAATGAGGCTAAGTTGCATATTTTTCTCTACAAAGGTGCATGGGGAATAAGTCCTTATTGTGACTACATGAGAGCCCAGTTTCTCCCTCTGCCCATTCCTCCTTTCTTCCATTCCCCCATGCAGATGGATCCCAAGATCCTTTTCTAATTACATCCTGTATACTTATTTCCATCTCAGAATTTACATCCTAGGGAACTCACTCTACCTCTTAGAACTATTTATAAGTGAGCTATGAGTCACATAATATTTGAGAACCACTATGCTGTCACTGACTTCCCTGGTGGCTCAGAGGTTAAAGCATCTGCCTGCAACGAGGGAGACCTGGGTTCGATCCTTGGGTCAGGAAGATCCCCTGGAGAAGGAAATGCCAATCCACTCCAGTACTCTTGCCTGGGGAATCCCATGGACAGAGGAGCTTTGTAGGCTACAGTCCTATGGGGTCCCAAAGAGTTACCTATTCTTGTTGGCATTGCCTATAAAAATACCTCTTTCTAATACATGCAGCTTTCTGGGTGATATGTTAACATGTGTCTAGGGGAATATGCAAGGAGAAATGGGCCTCAACCATGGAGACTGCATTGACCTAAGAGGGAACTGATTAACTGTGTGGGAACTGTGTTTCTGCAGTAAGCAGAAACTTAGTACTGCTTGATGACCAGAAGTATGTTTTTCTCCTCAGACCACAAAGACCTTCCAGTGCTATGGGATAAGACACTCCAGTCTTCCTTCTGACCCTCCTTCCCTTTTACTGGTAATAATGACTTCAGTTCTGTGCCATCAGAAATTTCAACCTCTCTCCTTTGCTTCACTATTGGGCAAGAGTAGTCCCTAGCTTCAGTGGTATAAGATATTTGAAGCCATGGGCAGCAGTGACCCCATTGGTTTCAAAGTGGCACTTCAGCCTTTATTCCTTGGCCCATTCCTAGGAATCAACCTAGTCATGGTTGCAAAGGAATGAGGTACTCCTGCTTTCTTCTCAGGGAACTGAACTCATATCAGTAGCTCACACAGCATCAGAAGGGTATACATGGTGGAAGAAAAGGCCAGTGGATTTTGTCACACATGGCTCCAGGTATGGAGGAACAGAGGCACTTAGTATGGTGACCTTGATGATAACACAGGTATCCAAGGCCATTTGGGATAGAGGTCAGTGAAAGTGATCAAGTCACACTACATGACTGAACAGTGGGGAGTTGCAAGGCTTCTTTTGGCAACAGGAACAGATAATACAATGCCCACAAATATGATGCTCAATACATACCTATTGAACACAGAGTGACTACTATCAACTGGAAATTAAATCATCAACAGTATAGACATGGTTCTCTCTACTCTTGGAGAGCTTAGAGTCTGATGGGGATAAGATAACAATCCTATAGCAAAGAGAGCATGTGAGCCACCCTAAGCCCCTGCTCAGCTTAAGAAGATAGGAATATTTCAGAGTCCAGTTATTCTGTTCATGAGGAATCAGTGATGTTGTTATTAATATTGCTTTTGTTATTTACACCTCTTGTCTTTCCTCTAGTGTCATAGTCTTTGAGTATACAGAAAAGGGTAATATTCTCTGGTTGTATTTGTCTTTGTGAACTTATTTAACCAGTTACAATTTAATTTTCCAAGAAATGAAGTTGTGTATTTTTCCCTCAAAAGATGCAAGGGGGAAAAAGGCACGTGACATATTAGGCAACATTTAATAAATTTAATAAATTAATAAGAAATATCACAAAAACCTGGAAGGGATAACATACAGGAATCAGGAATAAGACAACATTTCGCAACCACTCACAAAAAGTACCACTTGATGAAGGAAGATTTACAGGAAATAATATAAGGCAGTCCATTGCACGTGTCTTAAACAGATATATGTATATAATAGTACATCAAAATGATCTGTTTGACAATAAATTCACCATGTTTACACTTATCACATGGACTTTAAAACATTTATAAAAGTTGTAGATTTAACATTGAACTGTAAGATTTATATCCAAATGAAAACACTTACTTCATACCAAACTGCACAGAACTTACGAATAGCACATGATTTTAGAATAATTACTCTGTTGGGTACTATTAAGTACTACTGCTTGATGACATAAGAATTATTAACAAATGTGCTATAAGCTATTATCATTCAACTTATTGCTAGTGCTTTTGAAAATCAGTGGTTTATATTTTCTTTGTAAAACATGTGCTATGAGCTTGCCCTGATAGTTCAGGAAAGAAATCAGATGTTTCCAATTTTGTCTATACTCACAATACTTCAGATCTGATCTCATGGTCTTTTTAAAGACTGCCAAAGGATTTGCATTTGAGTCATTCTTATAACACCTACTCTGCCTTACATTAATACAACTCGATGGATTTATGCAACATACATGGCATACATGCAGGACACCATGTATGTGCAGAACTCATGCTCAGTGCATGCTATGTTTCCTCAGACATTTTCGTTTCAGTAAGAATTAGGTCTCATTCAATTTCATATAATTGTTTTTAACATGCAGTTTGACAGAGCTAACAGGCAGGTAGACTTTACTTTCATGTTATAATTGGGCATGCTCAAGTAATTGACTGGCATTTGGCAGTGTTGCAAACCACTTAGGGACTGTATGAGTTTCTTCAGATACAGCATCTCTCCCACTGCCCTTGTGGCAGATTGTTGGATTTATCTATGCTGTGTGTTGAGGACACACACTGGGGTTTTTAGAAATTTGGATTCTGCCTTCACCAATTTCAAGATACTCTAAGGTGTGTAAGTAACTGTCAGGCATAAGAAATAGCATCATGAAATCTTTGGAAATAGATCCACAATTGTGTGAAATGGACACACATGGAAATATAGTTACTGGAAACACTTGTATACTCTACACACAGCATAGACTTAATAGTCTGACTTTAGTAATGTTTGAAAACCTTTCATGGTTAACAAACTAGTAAAATGGTACTGAATTCTTAGAGAGCAACAGGCCCACGAATGAAACAATGGCCAACACTGACTGTAACACAACACTATATTTAACAAAGGTTTAAACATCTGGTACAGAATTGCGGTACAATGAAGAGCTTGCCACTTTCACAAATTAGCTGCAGCCTTTCCCTGCACTAGAGAGTTTGGAAGGATCTGAAAATGAGATATTTTGTTTAAAATCCAAATGGAAACTCTGTATTTCTTTTTTTCCCAGAGTTCAGTAAAAGCTTCTTTAATTACTTTTTTTCACATTCTAAGGGCCCAGTTCTGTAGTCCTTAATCAAGTAAAACTTCAAAAGTCTTGGGCATCTGCTTCCAATGCAAGTTTTACTCAAAAATGGACTGCTAAATTAGGTCCTATAGATAGAGGTACCATAATTAATATGCTATTTTAATAAGGCTCAAAAATGCTAATTTCATTTTGTGTGTAGCACACGAATTTCCAGGATCCTGATATCAAAACCCAATTGATGTTGAATCCTAGATTGGGAAATAGCTCTGGGATTTTGTTTCCCAGTTTAATCATGGAATTAGGTATTTACTAAGGACCAGAATGAAGACACTAATTCCAGTTTGTTTGTCATAATCAGAATTTGAACATTATAAGAAGTGAAAAGCTATTGTTGGTGTATATATCTCTTGTCATCCTTCCACTTCTGTAGTTCCGGTTAACTAGCTGCTATATTAAAATGCCACTATGTTTGGGGACAGACATTGCCGTAAAATATCAACACAACATTCTGACAATGTCAAAATTTCCCCTGTGTGTGACAAGAAGTAAGTTCTGCCTTTGACTCACTAATAGTTGTGGTAGAGTTTCAGAAGGCAGAACCTATTTTACTGTATTTATGTGTGTAGATGAACAGAGCAAGAATTTAAAGTGCATATTTACTGTTAACCCGGAAAAAAGAGTCCACCGAATTTGTTCAGTTTTGGTGTGGTTGAAAACCGCTGTCATGTGTATCATTCTGGTCTCCTGCAAATGCCACCTGAGGTGAACATCAATGTTTCCTTATATGCAAAAGAAAAAGAGAGAGAGAGGAGAGAGAGAAAGAAAAAGAGGGAAGGAAGGAGGGATGGAAGGGGGGGAAAATCAACATTTTTGCATCAATTAAAATAAATTATTCTCAATCTAGTATAAACAGTAAATATAGAACCCTAAATCTCACTATTGTAAGCATGATTGTAAAGTACAGGATTGCAAAGCTATATATAAAACACACTTTTCAGACGGCAATATTTACATTAGTTATGACCGGCAGAATTAAAGAACAATTTTCTACATTTGTAGCTTTACCATAGGAAAAGACTGTGCTACTCTTTCTTACACACTACTAATCCTTTCACTAATCACATTGGAGGGATTAACCGGTAGCTCCAAATTCTCAACTTGCATCTCTATACCAGGCTCCTTGTCATCAGCTTTCTTAATTACTGGTTCATTGGTGTGCCGGTAAATGTTAACATTAAGCTCCCTCCCAGACAAAGCAGTGGCAGCAACTCTCGGGATTTGTCTGATTGGAGGCTTTTTATCTGCCTTATAATTGCAGCGCAAATAGTTGGAGAAAGCCCTTCGGTAAACTTTGTTGAAAAGAGTGTACACCAGAGGATTAATTCCTGAACAAACATAGCCAATCCAAACAAACACATTCAGAAGCTTTTCCATGAGCTTTTGATTACAAGCCTTCCCACAAAGAACCGACAAAATATTAGTAATAAAAAACGGGCACCACATGATCAGAAACACAAAGAACACAATTCCAAGGACCTTCGAGGCTTTCCGTTCATTGTTGATAGCTTGCATGGTGCCCCTAGGCCGTCTTTCTTTCTTCTTCCTTCGGCGTGGGTTCAAATCTTGGTTCGGGTTTGCAGAATTCTCTTCATCGGTGTTCGTCTTGCAGCATTTCAGGAAATTCAGGTTTATTCCAGGCGGTTCCTCAGTGTGGCCGTGCAGTAACATCAGAGCTTGGCGGCGAAGGACGTGAATCGTCAGACAGTAGGTAATCACCATGATTGTCAGCGGTATGAAGAAAGCTACGAAGGACCCAATAAGAACGAAATTTGGGTCATTCAGCACGCAGGTGGTGTTGTTGACGAACACCTTGTCTTCATCCCTCAGTCCAATCACTGGGATAGGAACTGATACACCTACAGGAACAAAAAAGAAGGTAGGACATTGTTACAGCATATGGAAGCGTTGAACAGGTTTGTACGGTGGGATACATTCAGTTGCATATCACTGGAGAAAATTTAGATCTGATATTTGTTGAAAGCTATTCACAGCATAAAGTGATAGTCACATGGAAGAGTAACAGTATGATATCAGAAAATGACAGCTTTTTTTTCAAGTTAGGAATGCCTTCTCACCAATTTTCTGTAAAAGACTTGGAATTACCGTTACTGAGATAAATTATAAGTATGGTTGTATATAAGAGTGAATTGTGTCTTTTTTGTTTTAGCTCCAATTCCTAGAAATGTCCCAGCACATAGAAGGCATTCACTAAATATTTGTTGAATGAATAAATTTGTGTCTGTATTCAATGACATCAATAAATTCAATTGTTCATTTTTAGCATTCCAAGTGCAATAAAAATGATGTGCATACCACCTAGGAGTAATAGCATGTCAGCATTGACTAAGCTGAGTTTGAGATGAGTTTTTAGCTAAGGACATCCTTTCCCAAGGAAAGTGGTCAAGAAGAGGAACTTCTGTGGGTGAGTCGTTTGGAGACAGAGCCTGGGAGCTCTGGAGTTTTTTGGAGATGAAGAGGATAGTATGCCCCTCAAATAAGAATTAGACTGGCCACAATACAGACAAAGTCTCTATGCAGAAACTGAAGGAATTGTCTTTTTAGTAAGCATTTTCCTGAGACTCTGGGAGAGATACAGTCCTCCCATTTACATGTGGAGTTTTGAACTCATTTGTTTTTTAAGAATACTGAGAGGTGTCCATCTAGGTAAGCACCTCCACTAATAAAGAAGTTCACAGGAAAAAAATATCAATAAGAAGATGGGAGCAGAATCTTGTGCCTGAGCATAAGTAATGTACCTAGAAATTTTTGGAAATGATTGTGGTAAATCATTATGGTCGATCTTGAAGAGGTCTATCATCAATAAGCAGGGATAACTTGCACAAATGAAATTCAAATTTTACTGTTAATTTATTTTTTCTTGTGTCCACAGGAACTTGAAGCCTGGGACAATTCAGGTTGCACTTCTAGGATTCTATCAGAGATCATTATGAGGATTCCTGGGCTGGTGGCTATTTGTACTATGAACTGTGAAAGAGGATAGAAACACACTCTTAAAGATCATTGCTGGCTTTAGGGAACACACAGGGAACCATGACAAATCTGAAAGTCCCTATAGATTGTCTTAACATGCTTTGTCAGGTATAGAGTGCTTGATGATCAAGAGGGGAAAATATTTTTCTTTGCTAAGAGCTTGTTGACGACATTGATTGGTATTTAATTTCTGGGAAGACATGAGGAAGAGTTATGAAAAGTTATCTTTAAGCCTTCTAATTCAGGCCCTGAATTTCTTACATGCCTGGGTTTTTTGTTTTGTTTTTTTCCTCGAGAAAGAGACAAAGTGATGGTATGAGAAGCATCAATAGATGTGACAAGATCTCTTGGCGTATTGGTACATACCTGCAATTCTGAACCTAGGCATGCCATTTAAGAAGGCAAGAATGGCTGTGAAAACTAGGAGACACTGCAAACAGAAAGTGTCCTCAGGTAATACAGTACAGGATCTGGTGAAGCGACCCTTGAATTCTAGATGGGAAGAGTGGCAAGTATCAGAAGGTAATAGTCACCACATTTGATGAACCACACAGGTTACATTTCTTAAGAGTTATAAAATGATAGGTAAGAATGTTGCCATCTTGTATTCTTAGAGTCTTTATTCCAAAAGCCATAAATATGAGGGAATATGTAGAAAGAGCATAGGTCAAGCTTGCCTGAAAGGAGCCAGTATTGGCTCATCCTTCATGAAATGTTTTAGTGAGGATAAGGCTTTAGGAAGTTTTCTGGAGTTAAGGAAGCTAATATGAGATTAAGAAAAGAGGAAAGGGTTTCTTAAAAACAAATCATTTACAACAGAAAAAATTAGAGAACATAATATTAAGAGAGTCTTAAAATACCAATCAAGCAATGTTAATATGTGGATCTTCTTGGAATTGTGATGCAAACAAACAAATTTTTAAAAATATTCATGACACAGGTGGAAATGTGTTATTTTGAACAATAACTGGCCTTTGATGATAGTAAATAATTATCTTTAATTAGTTTTTAAAAGTGATGTTGATATTGTGATTATGTGGGGAAAATTTTATATTTTTAGATATGTATATACTGAAGTTTATGGATAAAATATTATGATTCTGAGGTTTGTTTTGAAATAATATGGGAGGGAGAAGTGGACAGAAGTACAGATGATGCAAGACAGTCCATATATTGATAAATCTTGGAGCTAGATAATGAGTACATGGTTCTTTATAATATAATTCTACGTAATTTTATAATCTTTTAAAGTCTTTATACCAAAAGTTTAATATTTAGAAAATGGAAGCAATTAAAATAAAACAGAGATTCTTTCAGAAGCATGAAAGAAATGGCTGTTAGATCTCAGATGATAAAAGTCCGTAAGATTTACTACCACTGCTAACTTTGGAACTGATTCCTTCTAGAGCAAAAGTCTTGGGGTCCTGAGTGGAAACACTTACCATTTTGGTATAAATGTAGAGAAGAAGGCCATTTTCTGACAAAATGTTGGTAGAAAACTGTGTTATACTTTTTCAGGATCCTATAGCAAGACCAGAGGAGGGGTAAAGTGGAATGGCTCCCCTTCCAAACTGTCCCCCTCCCCTGCCATCCAACAATGTGGCAAGCAGACCCTGAGGCTAGAAACAATCTGGGGAGTTTGCATTCATTCTGAAAGAATTCTGACAAGGGTAGACATATCTACACTCAGGATACAAGTGCTGGAGTGGAGAGTCATTTCCCCAAGGAAATGCTGCACAACTTTTAGGTATTCCTAGATATCTGAAATTTCTAGGGAAGGCCTCACACACTGACCATAATATCAGTGGAAGTCAGCATTACTCAAAGCCCAACTCTGAATTGTATTAGCTTGTTTCTGTTAAAAGATTTATTTACTTTCCTAAGGGAATCTTGGGCCTAAAAGTAGGCCTTGTCTAGAGACAAGAGAGTGATTCCAGATAAGCTAATGATGTTATTGGGTGTATGAGGTCAATTTTATCCCTGGCATCTATTTGCATAATCTTTTGTACATTGAACAAAGAGTGATTCTAAAACTGCCTTTCACTGAGTCTATATTATGTGCCAGGCATTGAGCCATGTGTATTACTGACATTAAAGATATAAAATACATTATCTCAATTTCATTAAAACTCCTATAAGAGATATTATTTAGTGAAGTAGCTTAACCGTTTTACCAAATATATTGTCATTTGTTTTGTTTTTGTTTTTATAGGAACTGTGAATGCAGTCAACAAAACAAGAAACTAAGTTTCTTTTGACAGTATCTGGAAATTATATAAATAATACTAATAGCAACTAAAGCAGCATTAATAACAGTATCTATTATATAGATTATCTTATTCAATACTTAAAAAAATTAAAAGCATATGTCAGCAGTTCTCAAAGTGTGGTTCAAGGACCCAGAGGGGCCTCTGAGATTCTTTTAGAGAGTTTGCTAGATTTCCCATTTCCAACTATTCATCTTTAAAACTGTATATTCTTTATAAACTTCATACCAAATAGCGCACCACAACAAGTTGAACACAGATACATCTATGAGAATCCAACTATCTTTCCATAAAACTAAATATTAAAGAGATTTTAAAACTGTTAAACAATGCCTGTCCTCTCTGAATTATTTTTGGAAAAATAGTTAATTTTTATTAAAAAATGTTGTTAACATTAAATGGATTCATTATTGTTATTTAAAATGATTCATAGATATTTTAAACATTTCTCAGCTTTAATTTCTAATATAATAAATATCAATAGATATAATCCATATAAACACAAGCTCTTTGAGGTCTTCATTTGTTTTAAAAAGTATAAATAGGCCCTGACACCAAAGAGTTTGAGAACTGCTGTTCTATATTAGTGCATGAAGTTATTTAAACCCTGGAGAGTTAAATTCAGCCAATGTATAAAGTGTTTCTCAGTATTCTAAATTAGTCAATTAGTAGAAATTCAAGTGATATCAAGTAAACAAAAACTGTCAATAATAGCAACAAAATATTTTACATGCATTATCTCACTCATTGTCATAAAATTTTTGAAAGATATATATTATTTGGTGAAGTTAACTTCAGAAAACTAGCTTAGCAAGTATAATGGAGAAGTATTTGATATTTTAAAATCTTTGACTTGATCAAGGAGAAAAAGTGAAAATGAACTACCATAGATAATATCAGGAATAAATAACAACAATTGTAATAATAATCACTTTTTACTGAGTGCTTTTTATTTGTCACACACTGAATTAAATGTTTTACAATTGTTATATACTTTCATATATTATTTAATCCAGACAAAAAAACATAGAAAGAAGGAATTATTAACTAGAATCACTTAATCTTTCTGAAATTAACTTTGAAAAATGTATATCATCTCTAGAATTTTAGAAACAACAAAATTAAGTTATAATTCATGTTCTGCTGAAAATATCTGGTACTACTTCAACCAATAAACAAGTATTTTGCATGAATTGTCTCATTTGCATCTCAAAAAAACCCTGTAAAATTGATTATTATTCATTAAGTTTACTAAGGGAGAAAAAATACTTTCAATAAACATATGGGGTCTTAGCATTTTAAGAATATTGAATTCAATAACAGTTATAGTTCAAGTTTTTATTGAAAATATGTGTTGACTATTAGTTATCATTTATTGAGTGCTTACTGATTTTGGTACTTTAGCTGCAGTAATTATTTTACATGTATTATCTTATTCTAGACTTCCCTGGTGGCTCAGACAGTAAAGTGTCTGCCTACAATGTGAGAGACCCAGGTTCAATCCCTGGGTCGGGAAGATCTGGAGAAGAAAATGGCAACCCACTCCAGTATTCTTGCCTGGAAAATCCCATGGATGGAGGAACCTGGTAGGCTACAGTCCATGGAGTCGCAAAGATTCAGACACGACTGAGTGACTTATTCTAGCCTCATAAAAGACGTAAAATAACTTGGTGTGGTTATTTTACATCAGATAAGGAAAGTAAATTTAGAGAATGTATAATGATGTTTGCATTATTTCTTAAAGCCTTGAATTCAAGCAACACAGATCAATTCTCTTCAAGCAATCAGATAATAATATCATATGCCCATGATTCTTAGATGTCCATTCCTTTCAGATTTTTAACATCTTCAAAAGTGCTATGTGTCTTACAATTGATAGTATCTTACAATTAGTGTTAGCCAGACAGCAGTCATTATATAGTCATCATTGTCTGTGCACGTGTGAGCCTGGTCTGAAAACCTTCTTTTGACATCTTTTGGTAAGATCAACATTACCAGCAGCAAAATTTACAAAATGAGTAACAGGAGCATGGTAATAGTTCACTGTGAACAAAAAATTATGTCATAATACACACAAAGAGGGAGTGTTCTGAAGAAGGTGGCCTCAACAGCATCAAATGCCACAGAAGAATCTAGAATTTGAAACATTTCCTCTGTCTTTGAAAATAAGGAAATCACTGGTAATTACAGAACACTGGTAATTATAGCCTGGTCCCTGGTCCAGCTCCAGCACCTCCATCCAACAGATCCCTCATTAGCATCTTAATGTAACAAGCATATGCAATGAGGCATCAGAGAAAATCCCTAGCATTTAAACTCATTAACAGTCTCTGAAGTGTTCAGTGTGGAGGTGGAATTATCGCTAAACTGGTAGTTACAGTCGAATGGTGAAGATGGATTGCCAAGGGATGAATAGTAAATGATAATAAGATAAAAGAGAGCAAGATTATAAACTACATTTCCTGGAACAGACTGGCCATCATCAAAATGAAAACATAGATTATGGGAATTTGTTACTAAACTGCAGGGCTATCTCCTAGGTATCTATCTTCATGAGTTTTTCATGGAAAGGAATTTTTTCAAGGAGGATCATACAATGTCAAGCTGACAGGAGTGGTCCCTTGCCTCTTGGAGTACTAAGTGAGTCCCTTGAACATGGGAATTGACAGCAGAATACAAAGAAACTATTTTCAAAGAAAAACACAGAAGACAAAACAAACAAAAGCAGTGCTGCCTCAGCTATCAGATAATCAGGTGTGACTGAGAGTTGGAGCAATATTTTGTATACTTTGGCAGATAGATGGTGTTGATGCAGTGGGAATTTTAAGGAATTCAGAATCAGGTTGAGAGTCAACTTTGAATTCAAGGAGTTGTTAGCTTTGGGAAGAATAGGAACTTAGGCATGCATGAATAAAGGATATTGAGTAAGGAAAAGACCTTAAATGACTTCAAGGGCTGTTGAACTAAAAGAAGATTCTAAAAGAAAACAGTTCATGAAGTGACAGGAAGAATACCCAGGATTTATAAGTTAAACTTGGGCGAGAGTTTATGGAGAACTGAATGTTAAAAAGAAGTAGCAATCAGCAAGTGCAGTCATCTGCCTCTGTGACAGTGGACCAAGATTTAATAGTAGTCCCAGATTCTCCCAGTAAGGTGACTTTTAAGCAATCTGAAATTTCCTGATTAGCACTAGTGAGGTACCTGCATAATAAGACTCCTCCCATTACCTTCCCCTACAAAAGAAGATGATCTGACCTGAAAGAATTCTTTTCTTTTGCTAATAACTTCCTCGTCCCACTCTTCTTCCTATAAAAACCTTCCATTTTGTCCAGTTCCTTGGAGTGCCTGTCTGTTCACTAGATGGGATGCTACCCAATTCATGAATTGCTGAATAAAGCCAATTAGATCTTCAAATTTACCCAGTTGAATGTTGAGGGAGGTCCTAGGGAAGTCCAACTATAATATGGCTGAAGGCATGTTATTGTTCAGTCATGTCCAACTCTTGGCAACCCCATGGACTATAGCACACCAGGCTCACCTGTCCTTCACCATCTCCCAGAGATTGTTCAAACTCATGTCACTGAGTCGGTGATGCCATCCAACCATCTCATCCTCTGTTGCCCCCTTCTCCTTCTGCTCTCAATCTTTCCCAGCATTGGGGCCTTTCCAATGAGTTGACTCTTCACATCAGGTTGCCAAAGTATTGGAGCTTCAGCTTCAACATCAGTCCTTCCAATGAATATTCAGGGTTGATTTCCTTTAGGATTGGCTGGTTTGATCTCTTTGCTGTCCAGGAGACTTCTCTAGTGCTACAATTTGAAAGCATCAATTCTTTGGCACTCAGCCTTCTTTATGGTCCAACTCTCACATCTGTACATGGCTACCAGAAAGGCTGAACATGACTATTGGGGAAAAAATTCGTGAATCATTGAATTTTCAAATTTACTCAATTGAATTTTGTTTTTTAACAGTGGAGGAGGTCCTAGGGAGGTCCAACTATAATACAGCTGAAGGTATGAAGAAGTAAAATTTTAAGTAACATCTAAATATGGAAACATTACTACAAAATATGCTGCCCCAAAATATGACTCTTTGGCATAAAGATTATTTTGAGTTGATTATTTTGAAACATGGCAGAGACAGGAAAAGCTCTGAAAACTACCAAAGAGAAATTTGCATTTACAAAGTAAATCTCCATTTGTAAACATCAACCTCTCTGTACTGGGAAGAGAGAGTGAAAGTGAAAGTCCCTTAGTTGTGTCCAACTCTTTGTGACCCCATGGACTGCATAGTCCATGGATTTCTCTAGGCCAGAATACTTGAGTGAGTAGCCTTTCCCTTCTCCAGGGTATCTTCCCAACCCAGGGATCGAACCTAGGTCTCCTGCATTGCAGGTAGATTCTTTACCAGCTGATCCACAAGGGAAGCCCAGGAATACTGGAGTGGTTAGCCTATCCCTTCTCCAGTGGATCCTCCCAACCTAGGAATCGAACTGGGGTCTCCTGCATTGTAGGCAGATTCTTTACTGGGAAGAGAAAAATGATTAAACACCAGGAGAATCTTATTCATGGAGAAAGAGTACACTTAAATCTGCATGGCAAACCTAACCCTTGTTTATCTAGCTTTTCCTGGTAATCTGCCATAACTGGCCTTTCCCCACCTCACATCTTCACTTGTCTTTAGCTGAAGATGGTATTTAAGTAGTGCCTTGCACCATCTGGGGGAGTTATTTAGTTTTTTAGGATATCTCTCATGTATATGCATGCACATGTATACATAACATACGCATGTTAATAAACTTGCTTGTTTTCTCTTGTTAAACTGTGTTTTATTATAAGAGTCTAAGCCAAGAACTCAGAAGGTTAGAGGGGAAAATTGTTTTTCCTCTCCTACATTACTCACAAGCAAATGAAGACTGAGGAAACTAAGATTATATTTAAGACACAATAATATGCTTATACATTGAAGGTGAAAGCCAATAGAGTGGAAGAGCTTAAAGATATAGAAAAGAAAGGTGAAGATGATAGGTAAAGATCTCTGAGGAGACAAAGTCAGAAATAGTTGGAAAAATTACACTAGGAATAAAGAATGGTTATTCTTTTCTTTTAGAAGAAATGATAAGACTGGTGGTGGTGATTAGTCACTCAGGCGTGTCCGATCCTTTGTGACCCCATGGACTATAGCTGATAGGATTCTCCAGCCAAGAATACTGGAGTGGGTTGCCATCCCCTTCTGCAGGGGGCCTTCTCTACCCTGGGATAGAACCCATGTCTCCAGCATTGCAGGCAGATTCTTTACCATCTGAGACACGGAGGAAGCCCTAATAGCATGACTGGGTGGCAGAAATTATCAGGCCCTATACAGAAATGTAGAAGAGAAATGAAAAGAATGTATTAGGTGGCAAAAGAACAGAGTTGTTCAGACGGCGCAAAAACTGGAGAACAATTATATCGAATAAGTTCTCGCACCATTGCAAAAGTTCTAGGGCCCACAACAGATTTCCCAACCTGGGGATCCAGGAAAAGGACTGAGAATCCCCAGGAAATTTAACTTTGAAGGCCAGAGGGATTTGATTACAGAACTTCCACCAGACTAGGGAAACAGACTCTTGGGGGCACACGCACAAAACAACAACCTTGTGTGTACCAGGACCCAGGAAAAAGGAGCAGTGACACCACAAAAGACTAAGCCAGACTTGCCTGTGAGTGGCCTGGAGTGTGCTGGCATAAGTCCTATTGAAGGAGGTCATCATAACCACCATTACCCCTACCACCTCAGATATACAGATGACACCACTCTTATGGCAGAAAGTGAAGAGGAACTAAAGAGCCTCTTGATGAGGATGAAAGAGGAGAGTGAAAAAACTAGCTTAAAACTCTACGTTCAAAAAATTAAGATCATGGCATCTGGACCCATCACTTCATGGCAAATAGATGGGGAAACAATGGAAACAGTGACAAACTTTATTTTCTTGGGCTCAAAAATCACTGCAGATGGTGACTGCAGCTATGAAATTAAAAGACGCTTGCTCCTTGAAGGAAAAGCTATGACAAACCTAGACTGCCTATTAAAAAACAGAGACATTACTTTGCTGACAAAGGTTTGCATAGTCAAAACTATGGTATTTCCAGTATTCATGTATGGATGTGAGAGTTGGACCATAAAGAAGGCTGAGTGCCAAAGAATTAATGATTTTGAACTGTGGTGTTGGAGAAGACTCTTTTTTTAAATTTTTATTTTTATTTTATTTTATTTTACAATACTGTATTGGTTTTGCCATACATTGACATGAATCCGCCATGAGTGTACATGAGTTCCCAAACAGAGATCAAACCAGTCAAGACTAAATTCATTGGAATATTCATTGGAAGGACTGATGCTGAAGCTGAAGTTCCAATACTTTGGCCACCTGATGTGAAGAGCCAACTCATTAGAAAAGACTCATTAGAAAACATAAGAGGGGTATAAAAATTAAGTTTTGTTAAAATGCATTTGAACTTAGGTGATAACAACTTTAAAATAATCATATATGTATACATATAAAGTTCATGGTAAATGAATAAAAATGAGTAAATGAATGGTAATAAATTAAAAAGAACTGCAAAACAGTCACCAAACAATTTTTAAAAATGGCAATAAATACATTTGTTGCTGTTTAGACACTAACTCATATTCAAGTCCTTTGAGACCCCATGGGCTATAGCCTGCCAGGCTCCTCTGTCCATGGGATTTCCCAGGCAAGAATACTAGACTGGGTTGCCATTTCCTTATCCAGGGGATCTTCCCAATCTAGGGATCAACCAGTGGTTCCTGCCACGGCAGGCAAATTCTTTACCACTGAGCTACCAGGGAAGCCCAATTAGTACATATCTATACATAATTAAATGTAAAGGAATTAAATGTCTCAATCAAAAGATAAAGGGAGGCTGAACAGATACAGAAAAAAAGACTTATTTCTATGTTGCCAACAAGAGACTCACTTTAGATTTAAAGACACACAAAGACTATAATTGAGGGGATAGAGAAAATTATTCTATGAAAATAGAAATGAAAAGAAAGCTTACATACAAATACTTCTGTTAGGTAGTTAGAATAGGAAAAAGGAGTCCAAAATGGTAGTGGCTAAAAAACACACAAAGAAAGGGGAAAAGCCCACAAAAAAGGAATAAAAGAAAGATACACAGACAAGAGTGAGAACCTCAGGTGAAACATCACGCCCCCTTCCTGGCTAGCCCTAATTTGCATAAGATAGGCTCAGGGGGAGGAAACAAAACGTATAAAAAGGGGGAGCCAAGTCAAGTTGGGGCCTGTCCTTTGGGGTCAGCCCACCCTCCCGCCTCAAGGGTGTACTATTTTTTGTTTACCAAATAAAATTCTGAGCTGTAACTGAACTGTAACACTGGTCTGCCATTTCAAATCTTTGTTGCAGCAAGACAGAAGCGAGAAAATTACACACTCTCCTGACACTTATACCAAGAAAATAGACTTTTAAATAAAGACTGTTTCAAGAGACAAAGAAGGACATTACATAAGGATCAAGAGAGCAATCCAAAAGAAGATGTAGCAGTTGTAAATATATATGCACGCAACATAGGATCACCTAGACACATAAAGCAAACATTAATAATCATAAAGAGAAAAATTGACAGGAACAAAATAACAATAGGGGGTTTTAACACTCCACTCACATCAATGGACAGATCATCCAGACCAAAAATCAGTAAAAAAACAAAAACAAAAACACGGACCTTAAACAATACATTATACTGGATAGACCCAATAAATATATATAGAACATTGCTTCCAAAGCACCAAAACACACATTCAAGTGTACTTGGAACATTCTCCAGGGTATATCCCATGATAGGCTACAAAGCAAACTTCAGTAAACTGAAGAAGCTTTAAATCATAGCTACATCACATCACAACACTATGAGATTAAGAAACTTTAAGATAAAACTGAAAAAATCAGAAATACATGGAGGCTAAACAATATGCTGCTAAAAAAAAAATGGGTCTGTGAAGAAATCAAAGATATCAAAAAATATCTAGAGGCAAATGAGAATGAAAATGCAATGATCCAAAATCTATGTGATGAAACAAAAGCAGTTCAAGAAGGAAAATCAAAGTAATACAAGCCTGCCTCAGGAAATCAGAAAACCTCAAATACACAATCAAATCTTACTCCTGCAGTAACTAGAAATAGAACAAAAGCCAAAGTCAGAAGAAGGAAAGAAATTATAAAGATCAGAGCAGAAATAAATAAAACAGAAACTAGAAAAAACAATAGAAAAGATGAATGAAACTAAAAGCTGATTCTTCAAAAAGATAACAAAAATTGATGAACCTTTAGCCAGACTCATCAAGAAAGAAAATGAAAGAGGGTTCAAATCTATAAAATCAGAAATGAAAAATGAGACATCACAGAACTACAAAGGATCAAAAAAGATTACCATAAGTATATACCAATAAAATGGACAACTTAGAAGAAATAGACATATTCCTAGAAGTGCTAAAACCTTCCAAGACTGAATCAGGAAGAAATATAAAATATGAACAGAAAAATTTTGAGTAATGAAATTGAATCAGTAATAAAATTTCTAAAACAGATGGTGACAAAGGGGAATTCTACCAAACATTTAGAAAAGAGTTAACATCTATCCTTCTCAAAATATTACAAAAAATTAAAGAGCAAGAAATGTTTCAAAGTTCATTCTAAAAGATATGCATCATCCTGCTGCCAAAACCAGAAAAGATATCACAAACACAAAAGGAATTTACAGCCAATAGCACTGATGAACATAGATATAAAAATTCTTAACAAAATATTAACAAGTTGAATTCAACAATACATTAAAAAATAACACACCAGGTGGCTCTAGTGGTAAAGAACCTGCCTGCCAATGCAAGAAACATAAGAGATGCAGGTTCAATTTCTGGGTCAGGAAGATCCCCTGGAGGAGGGCATGGCAACCCACTCCAGTATTCTTGCCTGTAGAATCCCATGGACAGAGGAGCCTGGCAGATTATGGTCCGTAGGGTCACAGAGAGTTGGACAGAACTGAAGCGACTTAACATGCACACACACCAAGATCAAATGAGACTTATCCCAGGGATGCATGGATAGTTCCATATTCAATCATGTCACACACCACATTAACAAATTGAAGAATAAAAATTATATTTTTTGATCCTCTCAATAGATGCAGAAAGAGCTTTTGATAAAATTCAACATCCGTTTGTAAAAACTATCTAGAAAGTGAGTATAGAGGGAATGTAAGTCACCATAATAAAGGCCGTATATGGCAAACCCACAGCTAACATCATCCTCAGTGATCAAAAGCTGAAAAAGAATTTCCTCTAAAATCAGAAACAAAGACATTGGTGCCCACTCTCACAACTTTCATTCAGTATAGTATCAGAATTACTACCTACAGCAATCAAATAAGAAAAATAAATAAAAGGAATCCAAATTGGAAAGGAAGAAATAAAACTGTCATTGTTAGAAGATGAAATGATACCATATGTGGAAAATCCTAAAGATGACACTAAAAACTACTAGAATTCACCAATAAATTTGGTAAATTTGTGGGATATAAAATTAACATACAGAAATCTATTGCATTTCTATATACCAATAACAGCCTATCCCACTTATAATAGCATCAAAAAGAATAAAATACTTAGCAATAAGTCTAACTAAGGAGGTAAAATACCTGTACTTGGAAAGCTATAAGACACTGATGAAAGAAATTATAGATGATACAAACAGATGGAAAGATATACTGTGTTTATGAATTGGAAGAATTAATATTATTAAAATGACCATACTATTCGAGTCAATCTACAGATTTGGTATAATCCATATCAAATACCAAATGGCATTTTCCACAGAACTAGAACAAATAAATTTAAAATTTGTATGGAAACACAAAAGATTCAGAATAGCCAAAACCATCTTGAGAAAGAAGAACAAAGCCAATGGTATCGTGCTCCCTGATTTCTAACTACATTACCATTGACAATAATGAAAGCAGTATGGTAGTGGCTCAGAAAACAGACACTTAAATCAATGGGAGAGAATAGAGAGCTTTGGAGAAGGCAATGGCACCCCACTCCAGTACTCTTGCCTGGAAAATCCCATGGACAAAGGAGCCTGGAAGGCTGCAGTCCATGGGGTTGCAGAGGGTCGGACACGACTGAGCAACTTTACTTTCACTTTTCACTTTGATGCATTGGAGAAGGAAATGGCAACCCACTCCAGTGTTCTTGCCTGGAGAATCCCAGGGATGGGGTAGCCTGGTGGACTGCTGTCTATGGGGTCGCACAGAGTTGGACACGACTGAAGTGACTTAGCAGCAGCAGAGAGCTTAGAAATGAATCCACAGTTATATAGTCAATTTATCTATGATAGAGGAAGCAAGAATAGACAATAGAGAAAAGACATCTTCCTCAATAAATGGTATTGGTAAAACTGGACAGCTACATGTAAAAGAATGAAACTGAACTATTTTCTTTTTTTAATTTAAATTTATTGATTTTAATTGGAGGCTAATTACTTTACAGTGTTGTATTGGTTTTGCCATACATCAACATGAATCTGTCACGGGTATACATGTATTCCCAATCCTGAATCCCCCTCCCACCTCCCTCCCCATACCATACCTCTGGGTCATCCCAGTGCACCAACCCCAAGCATCCTGTATCCTGCATCGAACCTGGACTGGCGATTCATTTCTTATATGATATTACACATGTTTCAATGCCATTCTCCCAAATCATCCCATCCTCTCCCTCTCCCAGAGTCCAAAAGACTGTTCTATACATCTGTGTTTCTTTTGCTGTCTTGCACACAGGGTTATCATTACCATCTTTCTAAATTCCATATATATGCGTTAGTATACTGTATTGGTGTTTTTCTTTCTGGCTTCTTCACTCTGTATAATTGGCTCTAGTTTCATCCACCTCATTAGAACTGATTCAAATGTATTCTTTTTAATGGCTGAGTAATACTCCATTGTGTATATGTATCACACTTTTCTTATCCTTTTGTCTGCTGATGGACATCTAGCTTGATTCCATGTCCTGGCTATTATAAACAGTGCTGCGATGAACATTGGGGTATATGTGTCTCTTTCAATTCTGGTTTCCTCAGTGTGTATGCCCAGAAGTGGGATTGCTGGGTCATAAGGCAGTTCTATTTCCAGTTTTTTAAGGAATCTCCACACTGTTCTCCATAATGGCTGTACTAGTTTGCATTCCCACCAACAGTGTAAGAGGGTTCCTTTTTCTCCACACCCTCTCCAGCTTATATTTTTTGTAGACTTTTGGATGGCAGCCATTCTGACTGGTGTGAGATGGTAACTTATTGTGGTTTTGATTTGCATTTCTCTGATAATGAGTGATGTTGAGCATTTCTTCATGTGTTTGTTAGCCATCTGTATGTCTTCTTTGGAGAAAATGCCTGTTTAGTTCTTTGGCCCATTTTTTGATTGGGTCGTTTATTTTTTCCTGGAATTGAGCTGCATAAGTTGCTTGTATATTTTTGAGATTAGTTGTTTGTCAGTTGCTTCATTTGCTATTATTTTCTCCCATTCTGAATGCTGTCTTTTCACCTTGCTTATAGTTTCTTTTGTTGTACAGAAGCTTTTAAGTTTAATTAGGTCACATTTGTTTATTTTTGCTTTTCTTTCCAATATTCTGGGAGGTGGGTCATAGAGGATCCTGCTGTGATGTATGTCGGAGAGTGTTTTGCCTATGTTCTCCTCTAGGAGTTTATAGTTTCTAGTCTTACGTTTAGATGTTTAATCCATTTTGAGTTTATTTTTGTGTATGGTGTTAGAAAATGTTCTAGTTTATTTCCTTTACAAGTGGTTGAACAGTTTTCCCAGCACCACTTGTTAAAGAGATTGTCTTTAATCCATTGCATACTCTTGCATCCTTTGTCAAAGATAAGGTGTCCATAGGTGCGTGGATTTATCTCTGGGCTTTCTATTTTGTTCCATTGATCTATATTTCTGTCTTTGTGCCAGTACCATACTGTCTTGATGACTGTGGCTTTGTAGTAGAGCCTGAAGTCAGGCAGCTTGAGTCCTCCAGGTCCATTCTTCTTTCTCAAGATTGCTTTGGCTATTCAACGTTTTTTGTACTTCCATACAAATTGTGAAATCATTTGTTCTAGTTCTGTGAAAAATACCACTGGTAGCTTGATAGCAATTGCATTGTATCTATAGATTGCTTTGGGTAGTATACTCATTTTCAGTATACTGATTCTTCTGATCCATGCACATGGTATATTTCTCCATCTATTAGTGTCCTCTTTGATTTCTTTCACCAGTGTTTTATAGTTTTCTATATATAGGTCTTTAGTTTCTTCAGGTAGATATATTTGTAGGTATTTTATTCTTTTCGTTGCAATGGTGAATGGGATTGTTTCCTTAATTTCTTTCTATTTTCTCATAGTGTATAGGAATGCAAGGGATTTCTGTGTGTTGATTTTATATTCTGCAACTTTACTATATTCATTGATTAGCTCTAGTAATTTTCTGGTGGAGTGTTTAGGATTTTCTATGTAGAGGATCATGTCATCTGCAAACAGTGAGAGTTTCACTTCTTCTTTTCCAATTTGGATTCCTTTTAGTTCTTTTTCTGCTCTGATTGCTGTGGCCAAAACTTACTTCCAAAACTATGTTGAATAGTAGTGATGAAAGTGGGCACCCTTGTCTTATTGCTGACTTTAGGGGAAATGCTTTCAATTTTTCATCATTGAGGATAATGTTTGCTGTGGGTTTGTCATATATAACTTTTATTATGTTGAGGTATGTTCCTTCTATTCCTGCTTTCTGGAGAGTTTTTATCATAAATGGATGTTGAATTTTGTCAAAGGCTTTCTCTGAATCTATTGAGATAATCATATGACTTTTATTTTTCAATTTGTTAATGCAGTGTATTAATTTGTGGATAGATTTGTGGATATTGAAGAATCCTTGCATCCCTAGGATAAAGCCCACTTGGTTATGGTGTATGATCTTTTTAATATGTTGTTGAATTCTGATTGCTAGAATTTTGTTAAGGATTTTTGCATCTATGTTCATCAGTGATATTGGCCTGTAGTTTTCTTTTTTGTGGCATCTTTGTCAGGTTTTGGTATTAGGGTGATGGTGGCCTCATAGAATGAGTTTGGAAGTTTACCTTCCTCTGCAATTTTCTGGAAGAGTTTGAGTAGGATAGGTGTTAGCTCTTCTCTAAATTTTTGATAGAATTCAGCTGTGAAGCCGTCTGGACTTGGGTTTTTGTTTGCTGGAAGATTTCTGATTACAGTTTCAATTTCCGTGTTTGTGACGGGTTTGTTAAGATTTTCTGTTTCTTCCTGGAAAGAATAAAAATAAAATAAAATAAACAAATAAAAAGAAGGAAAGTTGTACTTTCCTAAGAATTTGTCAATATCTTCCAAGTTGTCCATTTTATTGGCATATAATTGTTGATAGTAGTTTCTTATGATCCTTTGTATTTCTGTGTTGTCTGTTGTGATCTCTCCACTTTCATTTCTAATTTTATTGATTTGATTTTTCTCCCTTTGTTTCTTGGTGAGTCTGGCTAATGGTTTGTCAATTTTATTTATCCTTTCAAAGAACCAGCTTTTGGCCTTGTTGATTTTTGCTATGGTCTCTTTTGTTTCTTTTGCATTTATTTCTGCCCTAATTTTTAAGATTTATTTCCTTCCACTAAACCTGGAGTTCTTTATTTCTTCCTTTTCTAGTTGCTTTAGGTGTAGAGTTAGGTTATTTATTTGACTTTTTTCTTGTTTCTTTAGGTATGCCTCTATTGCTATGAACTTTCCCCTTAGCACTGATTTTACAGTGTCCTACAGGTTTTGGGTTATTGTGTTTTCATTTTCATTCGTTTCTATGCATATTTTGATTTCTTTTTTATTTCTTCTGTGATTTGTTGGTTATTCAGAAGCATGCTGTTCAGCCTCCATATGTTGGAATTTTTCATATTTTTTCTCCTGTAATTGAGATCTAATCTTACTGCATTGTGGTCAGAAAAGATGCTTGGAATGATTTCAGTTTTTTTAATTTACCAAGGCTAGATTTATGGCCCAGGATGTGATCTATCCTGGAGAAGGTTCCGTGAGCACTTGAGAAAAAGGTGAAATTCATTGTTTTAGGGTGACATGTCCTATAGATATCAATTAGGTCTAACTGGTCTATTGTATCATTTAATGTTTGTGTCTCCTTGTTAATTTTCTGTTTAGTTGATCTATTCATAGGTGTAAGTGGGGTATTAAAATCTCCCACTGTTATTGTGTTATTGTTAATTTCCCCTTTCATACTTTTTAGCATTTGTCTTAGCTCCTATGTTGGGTGCATATATATTTATAATTGTTATATCTTCTTCTTGGATTGATCCTTTGATCATTATGTAATGTCCTTCTTTGTCTCTTTTCACAGCCTTTGTTTCAAAGTCTATTTTATCTGATATGAGTATTGCTACTCTTGCTTTCTTTTGATCTCTATTTGCATGGAAAATCTTTTTCCAGCCCTTCACTTTCAGTCTGTATGTGTCCCTTGTTTTGAGCTGGGTCTCTTGTAGACAACATATATAGGGGTTTTGTTTTTGTATCCATTCAGCCAGTCTTTGTCTTTTGGTTGGGGCATTCAACCCATTTACATTTAAGGTAGTTATTGATAAGTATGATCCTGTTGCCATTTACTTTATTGTTTTGGGTTCGAGTTTATACACCCTTTTTGTGTTTCCTGTATAGAGAAGATCCTTTAGCATTTGTTGGAGAGTTGGTTTGGTGGTGCTGAATTCTCTCAGCTTTTGCTTGTCTGTAAAGCTTTTGATTTCTCCTTCATATTGGAATGAGATCCTTGCTGGGTACAGTAATCTGGGCTGTAGGTTATTTTCTTTCATCACTTTAAGTATGTCTTGCCATTCCATTCCCTCCTGGCCTGAAGAGTTTCTATTGAAAAATCACCTGTTATCCTTATGGGAATCCCCTTGTGTGTTATTTGTTGTTTTTCCCTTGCTGCTTTAAATATTTGTTCTTTGTGTTTGATCTTTGTTAATTTGATTAATATGTGTCTTGGGGTATTTTTCCTTGGGTTTATCCTGTTTGGGACTCTCTGGGTTTCTTGGACTTGAGTAATTATTTCCTTCCTCATTTTAGGGAAGTTTTCAACTATTATCTCCTCAAGTATTTTTTCATGGTCTTTCTTTTTGTCTTTTTCTTCTGGGACTCCTATGATTCGAATGTTGGAGTGTTTAATATTGTCCTGGAGGTCTCTGAGATTGTCCTCATTTCTTCTAATTTGTTTTTCTTTTTTTCCTCGCTGATTCATTTATTTCTACCATTCTATCTTCTAATTCGCTAATCCTATCTTATGCCTCTGTTATTCTCCTATTTGTTGCCTCCAGAGTGTTTTTTATCTCATTTATTGCATTATTCATTATATATTGACTCTTTTTTATTTCTTCTAGGTCCTTGTTAAACCTTTCTTGCATCTTCTCAATCCTTGTCTCCAGGCTCTTTATCTGTGATTCCATTTTGATTGCAAGATTTTGGATCATTTTCACTATCATTATTCAGAATTTTTTATCAGGTAGATTCCCTATCTCTTCCTCTTTTATTTGGTTTGGTGGGCATTTATCCTGTTCCTTTACCTGCTGGGTATTCCTCTGTCCCTTCATCTTGTTTATATTGCTGTTTGGCATGGCCTTTCTGTATTCTGGCAGTTTGTAGAGTTCTTCTTATTTTGGAGATTCCTCACTGTGGGTGGGGTTGTACAGGTTGCTTGTTAAGGTTTCTTGGTTAGGGAAGCTTGTGTTGGTGTTCTGGTGGGTGGAACTGAATTTCTTCTCTCTGAAGTGCAATGAAGTGTCCAGTAATGAGTTATGAGATGTCAGTGGTTTTGAAGTAACTTTGGGCAGCCTGTATATTGAAGCTCAGGGCTGTGTCCCTGTGTTGCTGGAGAATTTGCCTGGTATGTCTTGCTCTGTAACTTGTTGGCCCTTGGGTGGTGCTTGGTTTCAGTGTAGGTATGGAGGCATTTGATGAGCTCCTATTGATTAATGTTCCCTGGAGTCAAGAGTTCTTTGGTGTCCTCAGGATTTGGACTTAAGCCTCCTGCTTCTGGTTTTCAGTCTTATTTTTACAGTAGTCTCAAGACTTCTCCTTCTATACACCACTGTTGATAAAACATCTAGGTCAAAGACGAAAAGTTTCTCCACAGGGAGGGACACCCAGAGAGGTTCACATAGTTACATGAAGAAGAGAAGAGGTAGGAGGGAGTTAGAGGTGAGATTCCAAATGAGATGAGGTGGAATCAAAAGAGGAGAGAGCAAGCTAGCCAGTAATCACTTCCTTATGTGTGCTCCACAGTCTGGACTGCTCAGAGTTGTTCATGGAGTTACACAGAGAAGAGAAGAGGGAGGAAGGAAACAGAGGTGGCCAAGAGGATAAAAAGGGGGAATGAAAAGGAGAGAGACAGATTCATCCAGTAATCAGTTCCCTAAGTGTTCTCCACTGTCTGGAACACACAGAGATTCACAGAGTTGGGTAGAGAAGAGAAGGGGGAGAGATGAGACAGAGGCAACCTGGTGGAGAAAAAGGAGAGTCCAAAGGGGGAGAGAGCAGTCAAGCCAGTAATCTCACTCCCAAGTAAAAATGGGTACTGAAGATTGTGTTCTTAAAGGTACAAAATTGATAACAAATACCAAAAAGTAAAGATTAAAAATCTAGAGTAGAGGTTAGATTTTCCAAAATACAATATTAAAGAAAAGAAGAAGAAGAAAAAAACAAAGTCACAAAAATTATTTAAAAATATACATATATATGAAGTTTGCTTTAAAAATAGGGTCTTTTTTTTTGAAAAGTAATAGTAAGTTATAAAAATGAAAATTAAAGGAGTAATAGAGGACTTAAAATTTTAAAAAAGTTTAAAAAAAAGAATGATCATAAAAATAGTAAAAATATATCTAGGACTTTCTCTGGTGTTGTTGTTGGCAGTGTGGGGTCAGCTCATTTTCGGATAGTTCCTTGGTCCGGCTTATATTTCTCAAGATCTATAGGCCCCTTCCTATGTAGTTGGTACTAACTACATGGTTTTAATCTATTGCATCTCTCATTTCCCTGGTGGTTCCCTCTGTTTTAGCTTCTTCTGTTTGCTGGTCTTTTCAGTGTCTGATTTCCACCCTGACACAAGGTGGGTGGTGGTGGACACTTTTTTTAGGCTCACTTGTTCAGTCGCACTGTGGGGAGGGAGGGACGCTGCAAACAAATAACACTGGCATGTGCTCACAGTATCTCAGCCACACAGGGCCTGCCACCACTCACGGGGTATGTGCCCTCCCTGCCCACACTGCTCAGGCTCTAGGTTGCTCTGCCAGGAAACATCCAAGGCAGGCCCTGGGCTGCATGCACCTCCCAGGTCTAAGCCGCTCAGGTTCAGGCACTCAGGTAGTTCTCAGAGGTGCAAACTCCATTGGGCCTGCGTTTTGTGCCCTTCCCAGGTCCGAGCAGCTCAGGTGATGAGGTGTTTGGCAAGCACGGTCACTGCGACTTATCGCCTCCCCCATCCCTGCCGCTTGGTTTTCTGGGTGTACAACCAGTGCACCTTTTCAGGCAATGTTGACTGTCCAGAACCCCAAGAAGTCTTAGTTAGCAAAGAAGCCTGCTTGCAGTTTGGTAGATAATGTCTCTCTGGGGCTGCGATTGCCCACTTCCGGCTCTGGCTGCCTGTCGCCAGAGGGGGATGGTCTGCAGCCAGCTAGTTCCGTTCAGTCCTTTGTTCTGTGCGGGGTCCTGGTGGTGTCTTAGTTTAGGGCTTTTTGCATGGTAGCTATCCCATAGTCTGGTTTGCTAGCCCAACTTAGTTCACTCTGATTACCCTTGGGGCATTCAGGCCTGGTCCTTACTCTAAGCGATGCAGTCCGCACCTCCCTGCCCAGCCCCAACTTGCTAGCAGCGGATGCAGGCGTCTGTGCTGCTTCTCCACTGGGGGAGTTACCATTGGGCTTGTAATCTGTGGGGTTTAATTATTTATTTATTTTCCCTCCCTGTTTTGTTGCCCTCTGTGCTTCCAAGGCTCACCACAGACTCGACAGTGAGGATGTTTCCTGGTGTTTGGAAACTTCTCTCTTTTTAAGACTCCCTTCCCAGGATGGAGCTCTGTCCCTACCTCTTTTGTCTCTTTTTTTTGTCTTTTATATTTTTTCCTACCTCCTTTCAAAGAGAATGAGCTGCTTTTCTGTGTGTCTGATGTCCTCTGCCGGCATTCAGAAGTAGTTTTGTGGAATTTACTCAGCGTTTAAATGTTCTTTTGAAGACACAGATGTGTATAACGGACTTTTGGACTCAGAGGGAGAGGGAGAGGGTGGGATGATTTGGGAGAATGGCATTGTAACAGGTATACTATCATGTAAGAATCGAATCGCCAATCTATGTCTGATGCAGGATACAGCATGCTTGGGGCTGGTGCAAGTTGATGACCCAGAGAGATGTTATGGGGAGAGAAGTGGGAGGGGGGTTCATGTTTGGGAATGCATGTACACCCGGGGTGGATTCATGTCAATGTATGGCAAAACCAATACAGTATTGTAAAGTAAAATAAAGTAAAAATAAATTTTTTTAAAAAAATAACAAAAAATAAATAAATGTTCTTCTGATGAATTTGTTGGGGAGAAAGTGGTCTCCACGTCCTATTCCTCTGCCATCTTAGGACTGCCCCCAAACTGAACTACTTTCACAGACCATGTATAAAAATAAACTCAAAATAGATTGAAAACTTAAATGTAAGACCTGAAACCTAAAACTCCAGGAAGAAAGTGTAGACAGTGTGCTTAATATCATTGGTCTTAGCAATATTTTTTGAATAATTCTCCTCAGGCAAGGTCATCAAAGAAAAACAAATGGAACGACATTAAATTAAAAAGCTTTTGCATAACAACAGAAGCTATCAACAAAATGAAAAGACTGCCTACTTAATGGGAGAAGATAAATGATGTAACTAATAAGGGGTTATCTCCAAAATACACAAAGAACTCGCACAAATCAAAAATAAACAAGCAATTTAAAAAATTGGCGAGGACCTAAGCAGATATTTTTCCAAAGAAGATATAGAGATGGCTAAGTGGCACATGAAAAGATCCTCAACATCACCAGTCATCAAGGAAGTACAAATCAAAACCACCATGAGATATCACTTCACACCTGTCAGAGTGGCTATTATCAAAATGACAACAAATAATCACTGTTGGTGAGAATGTGGAGAAAAGGGAACAATTGTGCACTCTCGGTGGGAATGTAAATTGGTGCAGCCACTATGAAAAACAGTATGGAGATTCCTTAAAAAAATAAAAATAGAACTACTGTAAAATTCAGCAATTTTACTCCTTGGTATTTATTTAAAGAAAACACTAATTTAAAAAAAAAACACTAATTTGAAAAGATTTATGCATCTCATGTTCATGACAGAGTTGCATATAGTAGCCAAAATAATGGAAGCAACCCAGGTGCTCATCAATATATGAACGGATAAAGATTGTGGTATATGTATATACACAGAGAATGAGTCATTACTCAGCCATAAATTAAAAAAATGAAATCTTGCCATTTGCAACAACATGGATGGACCTATGGGGTATTATATTAAGTGAAAAAAAGTCATGCAAAGTCAAACACCATATGATTTCATTTATGAGTGAGTGAAGTCAGTCAGTCATGTCCGACTCTTTGCGACCCCAAGGACTGTAGCCCACCAGGCTCCTCCGTCCATGGGATTCTCCAGGCAGGAATACTGGAGTGGGTTGCCACTTCCTTCTCCAGGGATTTCATTTATATGTGGGTAAAAAAAACAAAATGAACAAATGTAACAAAACTGAAACAGAGTCACAGACGTGAGACCAAACAGGTTTTTTCCAGAGAGGAGGGGTGTAGGGAAGGGGAGTATTGGTGAGGGAGATTAGGTACAGAGTTCTAGTTAAAAATAAATGAGTTATTGGTATAAAAATGTAGAGTACAGTGTATATAGTCAATAATTAGTTAATGTCTTTGTATGGTGACGTACTGTAACTAGACTTCTCACGGTGATGAATTTGAAATGTATAGAAATATTGAGACACTATGTTGTGTACCAGGAACTAACATAATGTTGTAGGTCAATTACATTTCAAAAACAAACTCATAGAAAAAGAGATCAGATTTGTGGTTACCAGATGTGGGAGTTGGAAGGAGGGGGAATTGAATCAAGGTAGTCTCAAAAGTTACAAACTTCCAGTTGCAAGTCTAATAATAGCTATAGAAGACTAGCTCTCCTGCTGACCACAGTCATAAATCTGAACAAAATTAAAACAACAACAACAACAACAACATTTGAAGATAATTGATAGTGACTAAAAAGCAGGTAGAAACTATAGGGCACTGTGCAATCAGAAAAAGGACAAGCTACAGGGAGGAGGGGTCTTAAAATTTCTGTTCCTTCACATTCTTTTTTGGCACCTGAGTCCTTTATTGGTGACTCTCCAAGGAACTCACGGAGTAAGCAACATTTGAGAGGTTGAAAACATTTAACAGAGATCTCAATAGCTTTCTATTGGAGAAAAAATAGAGTTGGGAGTTTGCATCACACCAACTTATAGTTTTCATCTATACTTAGATGGAGCATGCCTTAGGAAAAAAGCCAAATTCTTAATATTGAAGGATTTACTTTAGGAATAAAAGCAAACCTGGAACCCACCATAAAAAAGGAAAAAATGAAGCCTCCATAAGAATATGTTTATAAAATTACTAAATATACAGATAGACAAATGTGACCCACAGTCAAGAATAAAATAAGTTAATAGAAATAGATCCACACATGACCAAGATATTGAAATTAACAGTCTTTAACAATGATAAATAAATAATATTAAATGATCTACTAAAAAATAAACACATGATTATAGATGTGGGAATTTCAGGATAGATGTGGAAGCTAAAGAAGAGAGGAAATTCTATAAAACTGAAAATATTCATTATTTAAAATTAAAAAAAAAAAATCATTGTGTGGCATCAATAGGGGCTTCCCTGGTGGCTCATCTATTTGCCATGAAGTGATGGGACCATATGCCATGATCTTAGTTTTCTGAATGCTGAGTTTTAAGCCAACTTTTTCACTCTCCTCTTTCACTTTCATCAAGAGGCTCTTTAGTTCTTCTTGACTTTCTGCCATAAAGGTGGTATCATCTGCATATCTGAGGTTATTGATATTCCTCCTGGCAATCTTGATTCCAGCCTGTGCTTCATCCAGCCCAGTGTTTCTCATGATGCACTCTGCACATAAGTTAAATAAGCAGGGTGACAATATACAGCCTTGACCTACTCCTTTCCTTATCTGGAAACAGTCTGTTGTTCCATGTTCAGTTCTAACTGTTGCTTCCTGACTTGTATACAGATTTCTCAAGAGGCAGATCAGGTGGTATGGTATGCCCGCCCATCTCTTTAAGAATTTTCCACAGTTGGTTGTGATCTACACAGTCAAAGGCTTTGATATAGTCAATAAAGCAGAAGTAGATGTTTTTCTGGAAATCTCTTGCTTTTTTGATGATCCAACAGATGTTGGCAATTTGATCTCTGGTTCCTCTGCCTTTTCTAAAACCAGCTTGAACATCTGGAAGTTCACAGTCCACATACTGTTGAAGCCGGAGAATATTGAGATTTACTTTACTAGCATGTGAGATGAGTGCAATTGTGTGGTAGTTTGAGCTTTCTTTGGCATTGGTTTTCTTTGGGATTGGAATGAAAACTGACTTTTTCTAGTCCTGTGGCCACTGCTGAGTTTTCCAAATTTTCTGGCATATTGAGTGTAGGATGTTCACAGTATCATCTTTTAGGATTTGAAATAGCTGAACTGGAATTTCATCACCTCCACTAGCTTTGTTCATAGTGGTGCTTCCTAAGGCCCACTTGACTTCACATTCAGGATGTCTGGCTCTAGGTGAGTGATCACACCATCATGATTATCTGGGTCGTGAAGATCTTTTTTGTATAATTCTGTATATTCTTGCCACCTCTTCTTAATATTTTCTGCTTCTGTTAGGCCCATACCATTTCTGTCCTTTATTGTACCCATCTTTGCAGAAATCACTGCAGATGGTGACTGCAGCCATGAAATTAAAGGATGCTTGCTCCTTGGAAGAAAAGCTATGACAAACATAGACAGTATATTAAAAAGCAGAGACATTACTTTGCCAACAAAGGTCCATCTAGTGAAAGCTATGTTTTTTTTTTCCTGTAGTCATATAAGGATGTGAGAGTTGGAATATAAAGAAAGCTGAGCATCAAATAATTGATGCTTTTGAATTGTGGTGTTGGAGAAGACTCTTGAGAGTCCCTTGGACTGAAGGGAGGTCCAACTAGTCCATCCTAAATGAAATCAGTTCTGAATATTCATTGGAAAGACTGATGCTGAAGCTGAGACTCCAATATTTTGGCTACCCAATGCAAAGAACTGACTCATTTGAAAAGACCTGATGCTGGGAAATGTTGAAGGGGGAAGGAGAAGGAGACGACAGAGGATGAGATGGTTGGGTGGCATCACCGACTCAATGGACACGAATTTTAGTAAACTCTGGGAGTTGAGGATGGACAGGGAGGCCTGGAGTGCTGCAGTCCTTGGGGTCATGAAGAGTCGGACACAACTGAGTGACTGAACTGAATTGAACTGAACTGGTGGTTCAGATGTTAAAGAATCTGCCAGCAATGCAGGAGACCCAGGTTCAATCCCTGGGTTGGGAAGATCCCCTGGAGAAAGAAATGGCATCAATAGAAGTAATGACCAATGAACTTGAAAACAGTCAATATATAGCATTCACATTTAATTAAAAAGATTAAATAAATTATTTTAAATTCAACTTTTTTTCTTTTCAGCTATGGCAGAGTTCTTGCCATCAGACATGCCATCCTTACGAAAACAATGATAAAATTGGACAGAATATATGAGACAATTTTTTTCAGGCATTTGGCAATAGTTTGTGTATAATTTTGCTTTTTAAGTTAAGGGAAACACATGAGATAAATCCTTTATATACCATACTCCTCTCTTTCTGGAGATAGTTTCTTGACTCTGACATAGAGAAGTGGAGCCCAAAAAGAGATTGACTTTCCTGCTGAACTAAGAGGCAGAATCAGAGTTCAGGGCTGCCAAAGCATCTGAGACTTCCTGGGAAGAGTATAATAGAAGAGGGAACCATGCAGAAGAGAAGATCAAGAACTATTTATGATTATACCTGCTAGGAACCTGATTGAGAACTAGGTTGCACATCCACAGATGAGACTCCATAATGCCTAGCAGAAAGTGGTAGCTTCAGGGACAAGAATAGAACAAAGATACTAGAAGTTATATAGTCCTAAAAGTTAGAATCTGGCCCAGTCAGAAGGAAGAGACTACATTAACACATCATTTACATCTTGAGGATTCAGTTGAAACAAAAGAACAACCATGCCTTTAAAGATGCACCATAATAAAACCTAAAACTGAACTTCAGCAGGATTGAGAAGAACAGACAATAAATTAATAGTATGTCAGCCCCAAATTGAACACTCTTTAAAAGAAACAATATATTCCACATTCTTTGCAATATATCATTTACACTGCTCTGCATAAAATTACCAAAAAATAGATAAGCTAAGAAATAGGAGATTACTATATTAATCACATAAAAAAGTAGTCAGTGAAAAAAAGACTCTATGGACCACCTAATGTTGGATAAGAAATCAGATAAGGAATTGATAGTAAATGTTATTAAGAGGTTTGAGGACTTAAAGGCAAATGTGGTCCCAATGAAAAATAAACTGGACAAGTTTAACAGATAAGTGGAGATGGCAGAAGAAAAGAAACATGAACTTGGAGATATTTACACAAATTAATCCGAAGAACAAAAAAAATTAAAAATAGGGCTTCAGTGACTTGTGGGACAATGTAAAACACTAAATCTCTGGTGGCTCAGACAGTAAAGAAGGTGCCTGCAATGTGGGAGACCCTGGTTTGATCCCTGGGTCAGGAAGATCCCCTGGAGAAGTGAATGGCTACCCATTCCAGTATTCTTGCCTGGAGAACTCCATGGACAGAGGAGCCTGGTGAGCTAGAGTCCACAGGGTCGCAAAGAGTCAAACATTACTGAGTAACTAACACTGACACTAAGTTAACACATATGTAATTGAAGTCTCAGAAGAAGCAGATAAATAATGGGACAGGCAAATATTTGAAGAAATAGTGGTAAAAACTTCGCAAATTTGGTGAAAAGTATTAAACTATAGGTCTACGAAGCTCAAGAAATCTTTAGTAGAATAAACCCAAAGAAAATAAACATAAGACTATTATACTCAAAGTACTTACAAACAATACAAATAAAAAATCTAAAAGATAGCCAGAGAAAAATGACACATTTCATAGAGAGGATTAATATAGAAATATCCAAGAACTTTCACAGAGATTCCACGGAAAACTGAAGACAATGAAACTTTTTTTAAGAGAATAAATATAAACAAAACACACCCATCAACCCATAATTTTATATTCAGTGAACAGATCCTTCAAAAAAAAGGGTAAAATTAAGATGCTTTTCAGGTAAACTAAAAGCTGGAATAATTTGTTTCTGATAGATTTTCATTAAAAGAATATCTTTAGAGGTTGATGGAGGTGATAGCAGGAGGAAATTCAGATATGTGAAAGGAAAGAGGAACATGTAAAATGGTAAATACGTAACTAAATATGAAAGACTACTTTTTGTTTTATCCTAATTTCTTAGAATGTATAAATGAAGTTTGGAAACAAAATAATTTAAATTTAAAGTTATATCAATACTATATGTAGAAATAGCATATATGAAAAAAGAGCAAAAAGAAAAGACTTGGTGAATGAAATTGTACTATTTTAAGTTTTTTAAATTTCTGAAGTCTGAAGTGGTGTATTATTACATTTAGAGATAGTCATGAGCTAAGAAAGCATGCAGTGATTCCTAGATCAACCTAGATCAACTAAATAAAATTTAAAAGATGTTAAACAAAAATAAAGGAATTAAAATGTAATGCTAATAATATTTGGTAGACAGAAGAGCAGAGCTTTCCTGGTGGCTCAGATAGTAAAGAGCCTGCCTGCAGTGTAGGAGACCCAGTTTCAATCCCTGGGTTGGGAAGATACCCTGGAGAAGGAAATGGCAACCCACTCCAGTATTCTTGCCTGGAAAATCTCATGGACCCAGGCTCCTGTCCATGGGGTCGAAGAGAGAAGAGAAGACAAGAAAAGAATGGAGGAACAAAAATCAAACAGATAGAAAGCAAATAAAAAGATGTCAGACTTAAATCCATAATATTAATAATTGCATGAAATGTAATTGGACCAAATACTCTAGTTAGCTGAGGCTGCTGCTAAGTCACTTCAGTCATGTACGACTCTGTGCGACCCCATAGACGGCAGCCCACCAGGCTCCCCCATCCCTGGGATTCTCCAGGCAAGAATACTCGAGTGGGTTGCCATTTCCTTCTCCAGTGCATTAAAGTGAAAAGTGAAAGTGAAGTCGCTCAGTCCTGTCCGACTCTTAGCGATCCCATGAACTTCGGCCCACCAGGCTCCTCCGTCCATGGGATTTTCCAGGCAAGAGTGCTGAAGTGGGGTGCCATTGCCTTCTCCACCCAAGTTACAAGACAGCATTTTTTATAGTAGGATAAAAAAGCAAGACTCAGTTCAGTTCAGTCGCTCAGTCGTGTCTGACTCTTTGCGACCCCATGGACTGCAGCACACCAGGCCTCCCTGTCCATCACGAACTCCCGGAGTTTACTCAAACTCGTGTCCATTGAGTCAGTGATGCCATCCAACCATCTCATCCTCTGTTGTCCCCTTCTCCTCCCACCTTCAATCTTTCCCAGTGTCAGGGTATTTTCCAATGAGTCAGTTCTTCATATCTTGTGGCCAAAGTATCGGAGCTTCAGCTTCAACATCAGTCCTTCCAGTGAATATTCAGGACTGATTTCGTTTAGGATGAACTGAATGGATATCCTTGCAGTCCAAGGGACTCTCAAGAATCTTCTCCAACACAAAGTTCAAAAGTATCAATTCTTCATCAAATAAAAGAGATACATTTTAAATATGAAGACACATACAGGTCAGTTCAGTTCAGTTCAGTCACTCAGCCATGTCCGACTCTTTGCGACCCCATGAATCACAGCATGCCAGGCCTCCCTGTCCATCACCAACTCCCGGAGTTCGGTATACCTTGCTAAATTTACTTATTTATATTAGTAGCTTTTTTTTTTTAAGTAGATTTCTTGTTTCCACATAGACAGTTGTTATCTTCAAGTTAAAAAGTTTTTTTTTGTTTGTTTGTTTCTTTTCTTTTATTCCTTAAGTTTCGAGTTTTCTTCTGGTATCATTTCTTTCTTTCTTTATTTTGGAAGAGTGCCTTACCATCTGGCGTGTGTTCCTCCACCAGGGACTGAACCTGGGTTGCTGCAGTGGAAGTGCTGAGTTCTAACCACTGGAATGCCAGGGAATTCCTTCATTTCTCTTTCTCTTAAAGAACTTCCTCTTACATTTCATTTAGAGCTGGCATGCTGGCAATTAATCTTCTTGGTTTTCCTTCAACTAAAAATGTCTTTATTTTGCCTTTAAAAAACATTTTCACTGAATATAGAATTCTGGGTTGACAGTTCTTTTGTTTCAGCACTTTAGAGATGGGGTTCCATTGTCTTCTGGTTTCTGTGTCTTCTGATAAGAAATCTGTAGTCACTTTATTATTTTTTTTTATTAAGTTATTTTAAAATATAAATTTATTTATTTTAATTGGCAGTTAATTACTTTACAATATTGTATTGGTTTTGCCATACATCAACATGAATCCACCACAGGTATACACGTGTTCCCCATCCTGAACCCCCCTCCCTCCTCCCTCCCTGTACCATCACTCTGGGTCGTCCCAGTGCACCAGCTCCAAGCGTCCAGTATCATGCATCAAACCTGAACTGGCTTTGTTATCTTTATTATTTATCTTTGCCTTATGTAACTGGCTATGAACTAAAGTGAGTCAAACTGGAAAGAAATAGAAAATCAAAATTTCACCTATCAAAGTAATTGAATTAACATTTAAAAACTTCTCCAAGTCTCATCTGAGATCCAAATGGCTTCACTGAGGAATTCTTTCAAACATTTAAGAGAGAAACACCAAATTTACACAAATGGTTTCAGAAAATTAAAAAAGGAAGAAATCTCCTTAACTGAATTTTATGAGGCCAGTATAACCCTGATAAGAAAATCTGGATAATGTGATAAGGACTTTATCTGACAGAACTTTTTATAGAACAATATCATATATATGCATATATATAGATAGATATAGATGCAGAATTCTTCAGTAATATGTTAGCAACCTGTAAATCTGTATGTAAACTCTGCCCCAATTATTGACGGATCTTTAAACTACACAAGCAGAGTTGAAATATTGGACGAATACACTAAAAACAAAGGAGCTGGAAGTCAAGAAAATGAATGGAGATATTAGATGCTGCATAATGTGGGGGTCACAAGTTTTATAGTTTGAGTCAGAAGGATAACTGGTTCAGTTCAGTTCAGTTCAGCTCAGTCGTGCAGTCGTGTCTGACTCTTTGCGACCCCATGAATCGCAGCACACTAAGCCTCCCTGTCCATCACCAACTCCCGGAGTTCATTCAGACTCATGTCCATCGAGTCAGTGATGCCATCCAGCCATCTCATCCTCTATCGTCCCCTTCTTCTCCTGCCCCCAATCCCTCCCAGCATCAAAGTCTTTTCCAATGAGTCAACTCGTCACATGAGCTGGCCAAAGTACTGGAGTTTCAGCTTTAGCATCATTCCTTCCAAAGAAATCCCAGGGCTGATCTCCTTCAGAATGGACTGGTTGGATCTCCTTGCAGTCCAAGGGACTCTCAAGAGTCTTCAAAAGCTTCAATTCTTCGGTGCTCAGCCTTCTTCACAGTCCAACTCTCACATCCATACATGACTACTGGAAAAACCATATCCTTGACTAAACGGACCTTAGTCGGCAAAGTAATGTCTCTGCTTTTGAATATGCTGTCTAGGCTGCTCATAACTTTTCTTCTAAGGAGTAAGCATCTTTTAATTTCATGGCTGCAGTCACCATCTGCAGTGATTTTGGAGCCTCCAAAATAAAGTCTGACACTGTTTCCACTGTTTCCCCATCTATTTCCAATGAAGTGATGGGACCAGATGCCATGATCTTCGTTTTCTGAATGTTGAGCTTTAAGCCAACTTTTTCACTCTCCTCTTTCACTTTCATCAAGAGGCTCTTTAGTTCCTCTTCACTTTCTGCCATAAGGGTGGTGTCATCTGCATATCTGAGGTGATTGATATTTATCCCGGCAATCTTGATTCCAGCTTGTGTTTCTTCCAGTCCAGCATTTCTCATGATGTACTCTGCATAGAAGTTAAATAAGCAGGGTGACAATATACAGCCTTGACGTACTCCTTTTGCTATTTGGAACCAGTCTGTTGTTCCATGTCCAATTCTAACTGTTGCTTCCTGGCCTGCATATAGGTTTCTCAAGAGGATATCTGCTTAGTATAAGGCAAAAACAATAATCTTCACAAGAGAAAACAAACTCTAGACTATCACAAAATACAACAATGTCTGGTTTTAAATAAAAAATTATCAGCTATCCAAAGGAACAGAGAGGTGGGAAACACAATTAGTTAAAAGAGAAGTCAATATAACTAAACTATATTTATTGGCCACAAATATTGGGTTGAAAAGACTAGATCTGAGATCTTAAATTTTTTCATCACACAAAAAATTTATAGCTGTGTTTGATGACAGATGTTAACTTTTTGTGGTGATCATTTCATAATATATACCAATGTCAAATCATCATATTGTGTGCTTGAAACTAATATGACGTTATACATCAATTATATCTCAACAATTTTTTTAAGGGTTGAATTTCAAAGCAAGTATTTAAAATGTTTAGTGAATTAGAGGAAAATATATTCATGGTTGGAATGATAATGAGTAGAAAAATGGCAACTGTAAAAAAAAGTGGAAATTATAATGTTTATGAAACTCAATAAACAACAACAAAAAAGTCATTAGATGGTAAAACAGTAGATTTCAAGGGCCAGAAGAGTCAGTGAGCACAGACTAAAAAGATAAAACCGGATTAAGAAAGTATGAGATATATGAGACAATACCAAGTAACTCAACACACAGGTCTACCTCGTTTTATTGTGCTTTGTTTTATTACTCTTCACAGATACTGTGCTTTTTACAAATTGAAGGTTGTGGTAGCCTTTTTACAAGCAAGATGGTCAGTGCCATTTTTCTAACAGCATTTGCTTGCTTTGTGTTTCGGTGTCACATTTCAGTAATTCTCACAATATTTCAAAATTTTGTTATTATATTTTTTATGATGATCTGTAATCAATGATCTTTGATGTTACTATTGTAATTGTTTGGGGGCATCGCAAACACTTCCCACATAAGAAGATGAACTTAATTGAGTGTTGAATTGAATGGAGGCTTTACTATGGGTATATTACTGCTGAGAATTCTGTGTACTAATTGCCTTTGCCCTGGCCCATAAGGTGGTGGTTCCACACCAGGAGAGACAAGTCAATAAGATTTCAGGATATGGTCTACCCTTATCCAACAGAGTGTGTAGCTCCCAAGTGAGATTGTTGCTCAGAGAAGAGCATGCCAGTGTGTCCACCTCTACACAAGTAACGGAACAGAGATTTTGCCTGGGAGAAAGCAGAGGAATTGGATGAGAGACAGTTGGGAGGATCCTGCCTAGAGACAGAATTTCAAACACTGACCTCAGAACTGCTGCTGTGAAGGAGCCCAAATTTAATTGAATTAGTCCTTAGAGCACCTTGAGCCCCCTTGCCTTGTTGGAAACAATACAGCAATCAGTGAGCAGTTAGTGGAGCTTAACAGCTGGATGTGGCTAAGTGAAAGAGATCCTTGCCAAAAGCATTGCCATCCAGGGTGACTTTGGACAAACTGAAGGCTGTGTGCCCCTGAGGAGTAACATAAGAAGTTAAACACTGCAGGGGGAGAATGCTGTGCATGCTTAGTCACTCAGTCCTGTCTGACCCTTTGTGACCCCATGAACTATGTCCGGTCAGGCTCCTCTATCTATGCGGATTCTCCAAGCAAGAATACTGGAGTAGGTTGCCATGCCCTCCTCCAGGGGATCTTCCCAACCCAGGGATTGAACCCAGGTCTCCTGCATTGCAGGCAGATTCTTTATCATCTGAACCACCAGGGAAGCCAAAGAATACTGGAATGGGTAGACTATCCCTTCTCCAGGGGATCTTCCCGACCCAAGAATCGAACCAGGGTCTCCTGCACTGCAGGCGAATTCTTTACCAGCTGAGCTACCAGGGAAGCCCAAATAGACCTCACCAAAGTAATCCAACCAATCACTAAGTAAATCAAAAAGCAAATAACAAAAACAAACCCTGGAGGGGGGCAGGTACTAAGAGTTACTACAATATAGTATTTAAAATGTCTAATTTCAGGATGCTGTTAAATATCCTGAAATAAATATGATAGAAATACCAGATGGAGAGGAGAGAGAGAGAGAAGAGCAAAACAAATGTTTAAAGAAGTAACAGCTGACTCTATCGTCAGGTCACTCAAATGGCTGTTCTCTTGTTCTCTGTACATCCCCTGCCGAAACAGTGCCTGCTTCACTTACACCCTACTCACATGACTGACTTTCCTACACACTTGTCCCAGGACCCAGCTGATGATTGTTCTTATAAAGGGGTTAGTGAGTGGTGTGCCCCTCTGCTGGTTTCCCTGGTAACTAATGAGCCCAAATATATCAACTTCCCCTACAACTGGCAATCTCCCCTTTCCTCTAGGAGCAAAGACTGCCATAATTTCCTGCCTGCTGTCTGCCACACAAGGCAGGATGTCTGTCTAGGACCTTACTTCAGATGCATAAGCTCCCTTATCCATTAAACCACTGATGTCTCTTTTGCTCACTTGGGTTCTTTCTTCAGTCTTGAAGCTGGGAAAGTGCTGGCCTTGTAGGCCTGTGCAGTGCAGCCTAAATCTGACCTCCCTTGCAATAGGGAAAGAAGAACAATGAGTGAGTGAGTGGCTACTCCAGTTATGCCAGATGTGACTGGAGAAACAGGTTTCTCCACCAGCACCCAGAGTAATGAGGCCAAACCTCCATGACTTGGGGAGGGAGGAGACTGGAGAGAGGCAAATAAAAATGTTAAAGGGCATTAAAAGAATTGCATTGAGGAGAAAGTTTCTGGCACTACCACACCTGGGGGTCTCTTACCAGATCTGTAGGCACCTCCAGTGCCCTAAATGCTTGACCCACAAGTCCACCCACTGTGGCCAACTCCTTGTGTGTGCTCCCTTATGCACTGGTGAGGGAGACCTCTGGTGGATAGGGAGCGTGCTCAGAAAACAAGGAAGCATCTGTAGGTAAGGTAGAAAACATAAACTTGAGCTATAGTGCCACATCCTGGAAAACAAAGAAATTTTAAGTAGCCAGCCTGCTGAGTGGTAAGAACCAGGGAAGGCAAAAATGCTTAAGAATTCTGGCATAAGAGGGAGTGAAGAGTGGAGCAGGTGTACCTATATATAGGTATATATATATATACCTTTCTAAAGGTATAGAAAACTCCACATAATAACAAAATTGAACAGAACACTGCATCTGTAGACACCTAGCAAACATTTAAGGAGGTGTCTATTACTTCACGTGTGAAAACAACAATACAAAACTACAACATAAAAAAAAATCAAGGAAATATACCATCACACACATACCAGAAAATTAATTCTCCAATAACTGAGTTCAAAGGCAAGTAATTTTGTGATCTAGTTGATAAAAAAAATCAAAATAGCTATTCTGAGGATATTCAACAAGCTACAAGAAACGTCAAAAAGACAATTCAATAAAATATTGAAAAAAAAGCATGGTCAAAATGAGATTTTAACAGAGATTATAAATTATATTTTTTAAAATTCTGGAATTGAAGAACTCAATGAATGAAATGAAAAAAGCAATAGCGTCTGCAGTGGAATAGAGCAAATGGAAGAGAGAATAAATGAGTTAGAGAATAAGAATTTTGAAATAGCCATGTTAAAGGAGAACAAAGAAAAATATGAAAAACTGAAGAAAGATTATGTGATCTATGGGGTCCCATCAAAAGTGTAAATATTAAAATAATCGAGATTCCAGAATGAGAAAAAAAAATGAGAGAGGAGCAGAAAATTAAAGAAACAATAACTGGGAATGTCCCAATCCCGGGGAGAGAATTGGACATTCAAGTTCACAAAGCTTAATAGATCACCCTTTATCTCAGTGCAAAAATACATTCTTCAGAAATTACAATGAAACTGTCAAACCCAAGAATAAAACAGCCAGAGAAGTAAAGATTGTAACCTGCAAAGGACTGCCTACCTCCCACCTCCCACCCCCACAATTTGGCTATCGGCAGATTTCTCAGAGAAAACACTACATGCCAGGGGAGAGTGGAAAGACATTTTCAAATCATTGAAAGAGAAAATAGCCGGCCAAGCATACTCTTTACAAAAAGTTATCCTTCAGATATGAAGGAAGAATGCTTTCCTAGACAAACAAAAGCTGAGGGAGTTTATCACCACTAAACTTCATAAGAAATACTGTAAGTTCTTCAAGCAGAAGCTAAAAAACAGTAATCAGTGACATGAAAATCAGTGAATTCTTTACCATCTGAGCTACCAGGGGAACCCCAAAATATACAATATACTGGTAAAGCTAAATATACAGGTAGACTTAGAAAACTAAATCTGTAGTAAGTTGGTGGTAATCATTTAATTGTAGCATTAATGTCAAAAGAAATAAGTATTAAAAATAATTACAGCTACTATAATGTGTTAGGGCTTCCCAGGTGACTCAGCAGTAAAAAATCCACCTGATAATGCAAGAGATACAGAAGATGTGGTTTCTACCCTGTGTTGAGAAGATCCCCTGGAGAATGAAATGACAACCTGCTCCAGTATTCTTGCTCGGGAAATCCCATGGACAGAGGAGCCTGGTGGGCTACAGTCCATGGGGTCACAAAGGTCAGACTTGTCTTAGCAACTAAACAGCAGCAACAACCAGTATTCTTGCCTGGGAAATCTCATGGACTAAGGAGCCTGGCGGGCTATAGTCCATGGGGTTGCAAAAGAGTCAGACATGATTCAGTGACTGAACAACAACATAATGTGTTAATAAATACACAACATACAAAGAGGTAAATAATGATATGAAAAAATAAAAGGGGGAAGTAAAAGGGTGAAGCTTTTGTATTTGATTGAAGTTAAGTTGCCATCAGCTTAAAGTGGACTGTTTTACCTATGAGATGTCTTCCATAAGCCTCATGGTAACTACAAAGCAAAGCCTAGACAAGAAGGAGAAAAATAAAGGCAAAATAGGGCATACCACCATGGAAAATGACCAATTTACAAAGGCAGAAGTAGAGGAAAAAACAACAGTGGAAATACAAAACAATCAGAAAACAATAATAAGATGACATTATTAAGTCTTTGTGTGTGTGTGTGCATGTGTGCTCAGTCATGTCTGATTCTTCGTGAGCCCATACTCACACATCAATAATTACTCCATATACAAATGATTGAATTCATCAATCAAAAGGCACAGATTAGCTAAATGTAACCAAAAGCTACAAGACACTTGTATGTTGTATATAAGTGACACACTTAAGCTTTAAGGACACTCATAGACTCAAAGTGAAGGGATGGAAACAGATATTCCATGTGAATGGAAACCAAAAGAAAGCAGGCTTAGCTATACTTATATCAGACAAAATAGAATTTAAGCTAAAAAGGGTAACAAGAGACAAGTTATTTTTATAATAATAAGATCAGAACACCTAAATATATTAAGCAAATGTGTTGGAGAAGACTCTTGTGAGTCCCTTGGACTGCAAGGAGATCCAACCAGTGCATCCTAAAAGAGACTAGTCTTGGGTGTTCATTGGACGGACTGATGCTGAGGCTGAAACTCCAATACTTTGGCCACCTCATGCGAAGAGTTGACTCATTGGAAAAGACCCTGATGCTGGAAGGGATTGGGGGCAGAGGAGAAGGGGATGACAGAAGATGAGATGGCTGAATGGCATCACCGACTTGATGGACATGAGTTTGAGTAAACTCCTGGAGTTGGTGATGGACAGTGAGGCTTGGCGCACTGTGATTCATGGGATTGCAAAGAAAGAGTCAGACACGACTGAGCGACTGAACCGAACTGAACTGAACACATGTGAAGTGGGAAGTAACAATACAATAATAGTAGGAGGCTTCAATACTGCATTTTCAGTTATGGATATATCATCAGAAAATCAACAAGGAAATGCTAGACTTCAACAATATATTAGGCCAAATGAACCTAACAGACGTTTATAGAACATCCTATCCAATAGCAACAGATTGTACATTTTTCTCATGCACACATGGAACATTCTCCAGGATATGTCATATGATAGGTCACAAAATAAGTCTTAGCAAATTTAAAAAGATTAAAATCATATCAAGTATCATTTCTGAGAACAATGATATGAAACTAGAAAAAAGGAAAGCTGGACAATCTACAAATATGTGGAAATTGAACAACGTAATTTGGAACCACCAATGGGTCAAAGTAGAAATAAAAAGGGGAATTTAAAAAAATCTAAAAAAAAAAAATGGAAACATACTATATCAAAATTTATGGGAGGCTGCAAAAGCAGTTCTGAGAGGGAAATTTATAGCAATAAATGCACATATTAAGAAAATAGAAAGATCTTAAATAAATAATCTAAATAGATCCCTCAAGAAACTAGAAAAATAAGAAAATATTAAGGTCAAAGTTAACAGGAGAAAAGAGATAACAAAGATTAGAATTGAAGTAAATGAAATTGATAACCAGAAAAACAATAGAAAAGATCAACCAAACAAACATCTGTTTTTTCAAAAGATAAACAAAACTGACAAACTGTTAGACAAACTAAGAAAAAAGAGAGAAAACTCAAATAAATGAAATCAGAAATAAAAAAGGAGACATTAAACCTGATACCATGGAAATATATAGGCTCATCAAACTATCATTACAGTTATATGCCAACAAATTGGATAACTTAGAAGAAATATAGTGTTAGAAACATACAATCTAGCTAGATGCGCACAGGAAGAAATGGAAACTTGAACAGATAATAAAAAGTAAGGAGATGGAACCAGTAATCAAAACCTGTCAACACAGACAAGTCTTACTGTGAATTGTACAAAACATTTAAAGAATAATAAATACCAATCCTCACACCCTTTTAAAAAATAGAAGAGGAGGGAATGCTTCCAAACTCATGTCACAAGGACTATATCACTCTGATACTGAAGCCAATAATGAGACTACAAAAAAGGTAAACTATAGACCAATATCTCTGATGAATATAGATGCAAAAATCCTTAACAAAATATTAGCAAATGGAAGACAACAATTTAAAAAGATAGTATATCATGACCAAGTGGGACTAGGATGCAGGGATTGTAGATAAAAGCAAGTCAATAATGCCATATTGATAAAGTAAAAGGTAAAAATCACATGATCATCTCAATAGACACAGAAAAGGCATTTGACAAGTTACAATATTCTTTCATGATTAAAATCTTCAACAAATTGCATATAGAAGGAACATGCCTTGAAATAATAAAGACCATATATGACAAGCCCAAAATTAACTGTTTTTTCTTGCATAATACAAGATCAATATATAAGATTCAATTATATTTCTATATACTAGCAATTAATAATCCAATAAATGAAATTAAGAAAAAATGCAATTTACAGTAGCTTTGAAAGGAATAAACTAAAGAATAAATTTAACAGAAGAAATCAAAAACTTTTAAATTGAAGAGTATAAAACATTGATGAAAGAAAGTAAAGAATTTAAATGAATGGAAAAAAGCTTATGTCTATGGGTCAGAGATTTAAAATTGTTGAGATGGCAATACTCTCCAAAGTGATTTAAAGGGTCAATGCAATTCCTGTCAGCATCCCAGCTGACTTCTTTGACAAGCCAATTCTAAAATTCACACGGACCTAGAATAGCCAAAATAATTTTGAAATAAAACATAGTATGAGAGCTCACACCTCCTGATTTTAAAACTTACTACAAGATAATGATAATCAAGACCATGTGGTACAGATGTTAAGGACAGATGTACAGATCACTGGAATAGAACTGAGAGTGCACAAGTAGACCGATGTGTCTATAATCAACTAATTTTCAACCAACGTACCAGGACCATTGCTATGATCTGAATGATTGTGTCCCTTTTAAAATTCATATATTGACATCCTAAACCCCAAAGGGCTACTAGAAGATGGGGGTTTTGGGAAGTGGTTAAGTCATGAAAGCAGAGTGCTCATACATGAGATTAGTGCCCTATAAAAGAGGCTACAGGAAGCTCCTTGGCTTTCTGCCATGTGAGATTATAGTGAAAAGATGGCCATCTAGGAAGTGGAACTTTACCAGACACCAAATCTGTCAGTGCCATAATCTTGGATTTCCCAGCCTCTGGAACTGTGAGTAACAAATATTTTGTGTTTATAAGCCATCCAGTTTATGGTATTTTGTTGTAGCAGCCTGTACAAACTAAGACAACTATTCAGTGGGGGAAGGAATAGCCTTTTTAAACGGTGCTGGAATAACTGGATGTCAATATGCAAAAGGAGAAAACTGGACCCTTACCTTTCACCATTTACAAAAATTAAATAAAAATGAATCAAAGATTTATATATAAGAGGTAAAAATTATACACCTTTAGCAAGAAAACAGGGATATACCCTTATAATTCTAGACTTAACAATATTTCATTAAATATGACACTGAAAGTAAGCAACAAAAGAAAAATAGATAAATTGAACTTTATAAAAATTAAAAAGTTTTGTAAGTGATGTCATCGAGAAAGTAAAAGGACAACTTACACAGTGGTAGAAAATACTTAGAAGTCATAGAGGTCTTCTAAGTGTCTTTCAACCAGAATATATGAAAATGTTTACTACTCAGTAGCCACAGATAACCCAATTAAAACTGGGCAAATGGTATAAATATGTATTTTTCCAAAGAAGATATGTCAATACTAATGACCAAAGTGTATATGAAAATATGCTCAACATCATTATCAATTACAGAAATGCAAAACAAAATCACAATGAGACACCACTTTATGTATGGTAGAATGGATATAATCACATATACAGTGCTTCCCTGATAGCTGAGTTGGTTAAGAATCCACCTGCAATGCAGGAGATCCCGGTTTGATTCCTGGGTTCGGAGATCCACTGGAGAAGGTATAGTCTACCCGCTCCATTTTTCTTGGGCTTCCCTTGTGGCGTAGCTGGTAAAGAATCTGCCTGCAAAGTGGGAGACCTGGGTTCGATCCCTGGGTTGGGAAGATCCTCTGGAGAAGGGAAAGGCTACCCATTCCAGTACTCTAGCCTGGAAAATTCCATGGACTGTATAGTCCATGGGGTCACAAAGAGTGGGACAAGACTGAGCAAACTTCACTTTCACTATAGACAACAAAAAGTGTAGGTAACAATGTGAAGAAATCGGAAGCCTCCTATATGGTTGATGTGAATTTAAAATGGTACATCAGCTTTGGAAACAATTTGACAGTTATTACATGATCCAGGAATTCCCTCATTATATAGGCAAAAGAAGTGAAAACAAGTATTCAAACAAAAATTGCTCCATGAATACTCACAGCAGCATTATTCATTATTCAGAAAGACTAGAAACAACTCAAATGCCCATAAGCAGAAGAATGAAAAAATAAATGATGGTAGAAATATATATATATATAACAGAATCTTATTCACACTTAGAGAAGGAGTTATAAATAACTGCCACACTATGGATGAACCTTAAAGGTTACTGAGTGAAAAAGACAATCATGTAGGACCACATATTATATGATCATAACTACATGATATTCCATCTATTGCCAGAGTAGTTACATCTATAGGTAGTTGATTAGTTCTTGGCTAAGCATCAGTTCAGTTCAGTTCAGTTGCTCAGTCATGTCTGACTCTTTGTGACCCCATGAATTGCAGCACGCCAGGACACCCTGTCCATCACCAACTCCCGGAGTTCACTCAGACTCATGTCCATCAAGTCAGTGATGCCATCCAGCCATCTCATCCTCTGTCGTCCCCTTCTCCTCCTGCCCCCAATCCCTCCCAGCATCAGAGTCTTTTCCAATGAGTCAACTCTTCACATGAGGTGGCCAAAGTACTGGAGTTTCAGCTTTAGCATTATTCCTTCCAAAGAAATCCCAGGGCTGATCTCCTTTAGAATGGACTGGTTGGGTCTCCTTGCAGTCCAAGCATGGGGGATGGGTAAATAGGGGTGGTGATAGCTATAAGGTATTTTGTAGTGACAAAATATTTTAAAACTAATGGAGGTGACAGTTACATGCATTTATGAAATATTAAAAATCTTTGAATTATATACTTTAAACCAGTACCACATCTGAATTATATCTCAATCAACTGCTAAAAACTGACAAGAGAAAAAATAAATGAAGCACTAATGTAAGCTACAACACCAAAGAACTGAAAACATTTGAAAGGAGGCAGATAGAGAAGGCCTCATATTGTATAACTCTATAGGAAATGTCCAAGGTAGACCAATCCATAGAAATAAAATAGTAGAATGGTGATTTCTAGGGTCTAGGGAGAGAGGGAATGGGGAATGACTCCTTTAAATACTTTCCTTTTTGGCATAAATAATGGTGATGGCTGTACAACCTAGTGTGTACACTAAAGAATACTGACACTTGAAAACCCAAATTTTATGGTATAATAATTATATTATGATCAAAAAAAAGTAAATAGGAAAAGGAGAACAGAGAAACAATAAAGATATAAGATGAATAGAAAACAAATGTCAAAAGCAATATCAATACAAATATAAATTTACTAAACCCTCTAATCAATGATAAAAGATTGCATAGAAGTTTTAAAAACTCATGTTGCTGCTAACATGAGGTATATATTATTTTATTTATTTTTCATTATTCTAGAGTTTAATTTCTCTAATAGCTTGGACTCAATTGCACACACTATCCAGAAATTAACACAGAGACAAAAAGACCTGAAGACCAACTTAAAAGACTAGAAATGCTTTTCACACCTTTTTTATACTCTAAGACTAATAGTATTATAATAGCTACTGTTTTTTGACTTCTTACAGTGGGCCAGGCATTCTGCTAAGCACTTTGCATAAATTATCTTTACAACAATGTATGAACTGAGATTTACATTGTTACACATCTAGTAAGACTCACAACTAAGATCTGATCTGACTCCAGAGTATTGTGGCACTCTTATCCACAGTATAAAGCTCTACAGTCTTTCATATGAAATACTGAAACCCCAATGGCACTGAACAAAGTCAGTGTTGAGGACCTGGGATATTTTCAGCCAGTAGCCAATATGACCTAAACTGATGTGACACGCCTTAGAAGCTTTATTAATCTTCACAGATATAAGAATGCATTTGACTGCAAGTTGCTCTTTTGGATGTCATTACACAAAGTAATACTTCCTTAAAATCAGAAACATGCAGAATTCAACATACATTTGACTGCAAATATTCCAGAGAAGAGATTATGGACCTCTATATGCAAATATTACTTTTAAAAATATTTCAGAAGTTGCTGGATCAAACTTGGGAAAATGTTCACTATAGCAGTATGTACAATAGTCAGGACATGGAGGAAACCCAAATGTCCAATGATAGATGAATGGATAAAGAAGATGTGATATAACATGAGATATATTTTAATTACAAACACACATATAGGTTGAAAGTAAAGAATTGAAATATATACTATATGAAATGGTGTGCATAAAACATTGCAGTAGATATTAAGTTCAGATACCATATAATAGTATGATTACTATCAGAGGCAAAGAGGGAGATTGAAAAACTATAAATGGTTTAATATAGCAGGATGATATAATAATTTAAAATATATATATATAGCTAATAGCATAGTTCCATACATAAAACCAGCAGAAATGAAAGAAGTAGATAAGTTAAGATTTTTAGTTGGAGTTCGGGCTTCCCTGGTGGCTCATCTGGTAAAGAATCTGCTTGCAATACTTGGAGGCCTGGGTTTGATCCTTGTGTTGGGAAGATCCCCTGGAGAAGGGAAAGGGTACACACTCCAGTATTCTGGCCTGGGTAATTCCATGGACTGTACAGTTCATGAGGTTGCAAAGAGTCGAACATGAGCAACTTTCACTATCAAACTCTTAAAAATTAGAATGAATAGACAGAAAAGTAGAAAGATATAATAGACCTGAAAAGCACTATGAGCCAATTCAACATAAGTAAAATTTATACAACTTTCACACAACAGCAGGATGCAAATTCTATTCAAGCTTCCATAGTCTATAAACCGGGAGACACTGGAACATATCCAGGGACACAAAACAAAATGCAAAATTTCATGGTCTAAAGGTATTGAAATCATAGAGTTTACTTTATCACTGTGAAATTATGTTAGAAATCAATATCAGAAGATATTTGAAAATAACCCACATATTTTCAAGTGCAATGTGACATTTACCAAAAGACATTTTGATTTAGCCATTGCAAGCCTCAATAAAGTTACAAAACTGAAAAAACAGAAGGTGATTGCAGAGAAGAAAGCATTTAAATGATAAATTAATATCAAAAGATACTTTAAATACCCCATGTATTTGGAAATTAAGTGTCCACTTTTAAATGTTGGGTGTATCTAAGAAGCCATAACAAGGAAAATTAGAAAATGTTTGTAGCAGAATAAAAATGAAAAGAGAATTTATCAGAATTTGTTGCATGCAGCTGAAGCTGCTCAATGCAACTAAATACAATGTGGAATATTGAATAAGATATGAAAACAAATAATGGACACTAGCATAAAATTTTGTGAAATTTGAACAAAATCTGTACTTTGGTTAATAATACTGTATCACATGTTCATTTCCTGTTTTTGATAATTTTACCTTGGCTATACAAAATGTTAACATTCAGTGAAATAGGATGAGGATGTAAGGGGGACTCTGCTATTCTGCAGCTTTTTTGTAAGTCTACAATTAGCTAAAGGATAATAAAATCCTAGCGTTACCAAGTGACACTGAAGTCACTGAGCAACTAGTGTGTGTGTTAGGCCTTGGGTAATGGCTCAATGGTAAAGAATCCACTTGTCAAGCAGGAGACACTGGTTTGGTCTACAATCAGCTAAAGAATAGTAAAATCTGACATTACCAAGTGGCAATGAAGTCATGGAGCAACTAGAGCTCATATATTGCTTGTGGGAATACAGAACAGTACTGTTATTGAAAACTGGTTTGATAGTTGTTTTTTTTTTTTTTTTTAAGATAAACTTACATCTTTGTTTTGACCCAGCAATCCTACTCCTAAGTATTTACCCAAGAGAAATAAAAATGAAGAACCTAAAATAGACTTTGATAAAGAATTTTCATATCAATTTTATTCCTAATAGTCCCAAAATGAAAAGAAGTTAAATATCCATCTAGAGATAATTGAATAAACAAATGGTACTATATTCATGTGATGATAGTTACTTATCAATAAAAAGAGCAAGTTATTGATAAGTGAAAGAAGATGGATATATCTCAAAATCATTATATTGAAAAGAGATGATAAACACAGAGAATAATTCAATGTTTATTTATGTTTATTTGAATATCTGGGAAAGTTAAAACTAAATATTAGTAATAAAGATAAGAACAATGGTTGTCCCATTACAGTATATTGCCTGGAAAGTGAATGGGGGACAATTATTGAGTGGTAGAATTATTTTAAAGCTTTTTTTTTTGATGGTTACATAAAAATTATCTTTTCTTTTTACTCATCAATCACTATACATAAAAATCTGTACACTTTATAGTATGTAAATTTTACCTCAGCAACAAAAGGGAGAATACAAGGCCACACCAAATCTTTAAGAGAAAGGAAGCGCATATTTGAGCTCACATTCACATGAGCTTCCTCCTGTTGAACAATTTCATCTTTTAAGGAAATAGAGCCCAATAAAAGAGTAACACTTTTGCTGGGAAGTTGAGACAGAAATAACATTTCAGAAGTGAATGGAGACATAAATGTGGGTGTTATGTGAGGAGAGAATGGACAGACACAGGGGATTCTTTAAAACTTTCATTAAATTTCTTTTCATAACTGTGGCCAACTCCAGATATGAAAATGACCTAGGTAAGCCTCATTGGAAGGCTGGAAAGCAAAGCTGAGGTGTTAGAGATTGTACAAGCATAATGGACTGCCTTTGGAAAATACTCAGAGCTTTTCATTGAGACTAAAGTAAGGCCATGCCCTAGGAATAAGAAATATTCTCTAGGAGTAAGAGTAACGTGAAATAGCCTTTTCCCCAAACAGAGTCTGACACAGTACCCAGGTGATATGCTGGTTATTTAATTTTCAGTTAGAATACAATTTAATACTTATGAGGGAAAATTGACAAAATCAAGGTGTTCTATAACATAATATCCACAGTGCTGGGCATACAATTAAAAGTATTAGATATGCAAAGAACCTTGAAGCAGCAATTGCTGATCAGATCAGGAAATGAAAGAGTTAATAAAAGAGACCTTAAAGTTATGAAGTATTGAAAAAAAGACAGAACAACAACAACAACAAAGACAGACAATAACAACAATAAAACAAATGGGACAAATATTAATAAATAGCAAAAGTTTAGATTTAAATTCAACTATACCAATAATCACATTATATTAATATATAAAAGATGTAAATAATATGAGCAGTAGAGATTGAAAGATTAGATAAATAAATGACTCAACTATATTCTATCTATAAGACACCTAGCTTAATTATAAAGACAAAAAGAGATTAAAGAATGATGGTACAACTGGAAGTGACAGCGGTGGAAATGGTAGAATAAGGACAAAAAAAAAAACAATGTTCTTATCTATAAAAACAATGAGAACACTGGAAAATATTGTCAAAATCAACCTATCAGAACTTTGGAAATAAGCCAAAGGCTTTCAATAATTTAGGGAGCATTATTCAAGAAAAAAGTTATATTTCCATAAGAACTTTTGGCATTTAAACTTGCCTTATTTTCATTCCTTCTCTCCAAGTTCTGCTGTAGTCTTGGAAAATAACAGTTCTGCAATAACACTGAAGATTGGCAGCTGAGCAGCTACTTTAAAGGTCAGAAAAGAGTTGGAGATCTTCCAAAACCTCATTCCCAAGAATTTTTTTTTTGACATCTTTGTCCATTTCCTGGAAAACCCCACTTGCAGAGTTTGTCATTATTTGATCTGACTAAGTGTTCATTCATTGCAAATAGATTTTTTTTTTTCCCCTGGGAGTCATTGCACTTGCTTGAGGCGGTGATACAACTTGAGGTAGAAAACATACTGAACAAAAAACTTATAAGGAAAATCCATGTCATGAGATTTCCATAGGGGTATTTTCAAAGTTATAAAATATTTCTTGGAATCCAGAAGGCCATATGCATGGGTAGTGCTGTAATGGAGACTTAAGGAAAATCTATGAGGGCCCTACATGCTCAACTAAAGCTTGCCTTGAGGCACTGTGCAAGCAAGAATTAAAGAGCCTTGTGACAAAGATTGGAGACATATAGGTCCAGACACTTCAGAAAACCCCTCTTGATCATTAGCTGACCATGAAACTAACTTAGCAGAAACTTTAGTGGCTATACATAGCAAAGAATGCCTGCTTCACAGAATTAGTACAGAGAAGTGAGAAAAGAAAAAATCAGCAACAATTATAAACAGCAATAGCATTGAACCCTTGGGAGAAAGAAACTGATACTAAAATTGTTAAATTATGCTAAGTCGCTTCAGCCATGTCAGACTCTTTGCAACTCCATGGACTGTAGCTCACAATCTCCTCTGTCCATGGACTTCTCTAGGCAAGAATACTGGAGTAGATGGCAATGCTCTTCTCCAGGGGATCTTCCCAACCCAGGGATCAAATCCGTATCTCTTATGTCTCCTGCATTGGCAGATGGGTTCTTTACCACTAAATTACAGCATTTAAAATGTATGTCAAAGAATGTTCAAATTACCATACAATTGCACTCGTTTCACATGCTAGAAAGATTATGGTCAAAACCCTTCAAGCTAGTCTTCAGCAGTATGCAAATCGAGAACTTACAGATGTACAAACTGGATGTAGAAAAGGCAGAGGAACCAGAGAACAAATTGCTAACATCCGCTGGATCATAGAAAAAGCAAAGGAATTCCAAAGAAAGAAAATGTTTCATTGACTATGCTAAAGCCTTTGACTGTCTGAAACACAACACACTGGAAAATTCTTAAAGAGATGGGAATACCAGACCACCTGACCTGCCTCCTGAGAAAACTGTATGCAGGAGAAGAAGCAGCAGAACTGGACATGGAACAATTCAGTTCAGTTCAGTCGTTCAGTCGTGTCCGACTCTTCGTGACCCCATGGATCACAGCATGCCAGGCCACCCTGTCCACCACCAACTGCCAGAGTTTACTCAAACTCATCTCCATTGAGTCGGTGGTGCCATTCAAACATCTCATCCTCTGTCGTCCCCTTCTCTTGCCTTCAATCTTTCCCACCATCAGGGTCTTTTCCAATGAGTCAGCTCTATTCATCAGGTGGCCACAGTATTGGAGTTTCAGCTACAGCATCAGTCCTTCCAATGAACATTCAGGACTGATCTCCTTTAGAATGGACTGGTTGGATCTCCTTGCAGTCCAAGGGACTCTCAAGAGTCTTCTCCAACACCACAGTTCAAAAGCATCAATTCTTTGGTGCTCAGCTTTCTTTATAGTCCAACTCTCACATCCATACATGACTTACTGGAAAAACCACAGCCTTGACTAGATGGACCCTTGTTGCTTTTTAATATGCTGTCTCAGTTGGTCAGAACTTTCCTTCCAAGGAGTAAGCATCTTTTAATTTCATGGCTGCAGTCACCATCTGCAGTGATTTTGGAGGCCAAACATATAAAGTCAGGCACTGTTTCCACTGTTTCTCCATCTATTTGCTGTGAAGTGATGGGACCAGATGCCATGATCTTAGTTTTCTGAATGTTGAGCTTTAAACCAACTTTTTCACTCTCCTCTTTCACTTTCATCAAGAGGCTCTTTAGTTCTTCTCCACTTTCTGCCATAAGGGTGGTGTTATCTGCATATCTGAGGTTATTGATATTTATCCCGGCAATCTTGATTCCAGCTTGCGCATCATCCAGCCCAGCATTTCTCATGATGCACTCTACATAGAAGTTAAATAAGCATGGTGAGTATATACAGACTTGATGTACTCCTTTCCCTATTTGGAACCAGTCTGTTGTTCTGTGTCCAGTTCTAACTGTTGCTTCCTGACCTGCATACAGATTTCTCAGAAGGCAAGTCAGGTGGTCTGGTAGTCCCATCTCTTGAAGAATTTTCCACAGTTTATTGTGATCCACACAGTCAAAGGCTTTGGCATAGTCAATAAAGCAGAAATAGATGTTTTTCTGGAACTCTCTTGCTTTTTTGATGATCCAGCAGATGTTGGCAGTTTGATCTCTGGTTCTTCTGCCTTTTCTAAAACCAGCTTGAACATCAGGAAGTTCATGGTTCACATATTGCTGAAGCCTGACTTGGAGAATTTTGAGCATTACTTTACTTACATGTGAGATGAGTGCAACTGTGTGGTAGTTTGAGCATTCTTTGGCATTGCCTTTCTTTGGGATTGGAATTAAAACTGACATTTTCAGTCCTGTGGCCACTGCTGTGTGTTCCAAATTTGCTGGCATATTGAGTGTAGCACTTTCACAGCATCATCTTTCAGGATTTGAAATAGCTCAACTGGAATTCCATCATTTCCACTAGCTCTGTTCATAGTGATGCTTCTTAAGGGCCACTTGACTTCACATTCCAGGATGTCTGGCTCTAGGGGAGTGATCATACCGTCGTGGTTATCTGGGTCATGAAGATCTTTTTTGGTATAATTCTGTTTATTCTTTCACCTCTTCTTAATATCTTCTGCTTCTGTTAGGTCCATACCATTTCTGTCCTTTATCGAGCCCATCTTTGCATGAAATGTTCCCTTGGTATCTCTAATTATCTTGAAGAGATCTCTAGTCTTTCCCATTCTATTGTTTTCCTCTATTTCTTTGCAGTGATCACTGCGGAAGGCTTTCTTATCTCTCCTTTCTATTCTTTGGAACTCTGCATTCAAATGGGCATATCTTTCCTTTTCTCTTGCTTTTCACTTCTCTTCTTTTCACAGCTATTTTCACTTCTCTTCTTTTCACAGCTACTCAGACAGCCATTTTCCTTTTTTTGCATTTATTTTTCTTGGGGATGGTCTTGATCCCTGTCTCCTGTGCAATGGCATGAACCTCTGTCCATAGTTCTTCAGGCACTCTATCAGACCTAGTCCCTTAAATCTATTTCTCACTTCTATTGTATTATTATAAGGGATTTGATTTAGGTCATACCTGAATGGTCTAGTGGTTTTCCCTACTTTCTTCAATTTAAGCCTGAATTTGGCAATACGGAGTTCACGGTCTGAGCCACAGTCAGCTCCTGGTCTTGTTTTTGTTGACTGTATAGAGCTTCTTCATCTTTGGCTGCAAAGAATATAATCAATCTGATCTCGCTGTTGACCATCTTGTGATGTCCACGTGTAGAGTCTTCTCTTGTGTTGTTGGAAGATGGTGTTTGTTATGACTAATGTGTTTTCTTGGCAAAACTCTATTAGACTTTAATGGATTGGTTCAAAATTGGGAAAGGAGTACGTCAAGACTGTATATTGTCACCCTGCTTATTTAACTTATATGAAGAGTACATCATGTGAAATGCTGGGTTGATGACTCACAAGCTGGAATCAAGATTCCTGGGAGAAATATCATCAAGCTCAGATATGCAGATGATATCACTAATGGTAGTAAGTGAAGAGGAACTAAAGAGCCTCTTGATGATGGTGAAAGAGGAGAGTGAAAAAGCTGGTTTAAAACTCAACATTCAAAATAAGAAGATCATGGCATCTGGTCCCATCACTTTATGGCCAACAGATGGGGAAAAGTGGAAACAGCATCAGATTATATTTTCTTGGGATCCCAAATCACAGAGAATGGTGACTGCCTCCACAAAATTAAAAGATTCTTGCTCCTTGGAAGAAAAGCTATGACAAGCCTAGATAACATATTTAAAGGCAGAGATGCCACTTTGCCTACAAAAATCTGTATAGTCAAAGCTATGGTTTTTCTAGTAGTCATATATGGATGTGAGAGTTGGACCATAAAGAAGATTGAGTGCCAAAGAATTGATGGTTTTGAACTGTGGTGTTGGAGAAGACTCTTGTGAGTCCCTTGGACAGCAAGGAGACCAAACCAATCATTCTTAAAGGAAATAAAGCTTGAATATTCATTGTAAGGGCTGATGCTAAAGCTCCAATACTTTGGCCACCTGATGCAAAGAGCTAACTCATTGGAAAAGACCCCAATACTGGGAAATATTTAGGGCAAGAGAAGAAGGGGGCGAGAGAATATGAGGTAGTTGGATGGCATCACCAACTCAATGGACATGAGTTTGATCAAACTCAGGGAGATAACGAAGGACAGGGAAGCCTGGTGTGCTGAAGTTCATGGGGTGGCAAAGAGTTGAACATGAATTAGTGACTGAACAACAGAAAAATGTATAGGTTGTGACAAAAATTATGATACATACAAATAAACAAAGTATGACCTATACAAAGAATAAAGGCAATTAATAGAACTGCTTCTGAGGAGGCCACAGACAGTGAGCTTACTAAAGATTTTAAGGTATTTATTTTAAATATGTTTAAAGAGATAAAGTTTTATCAAAAGAACTAGAGGAATGCCAGTAAATATATAGAAATTATAAAATGATGTTAAATAGAAATTCTGGACCAAAATAACTGAAATGAAAAAATTAAGTACAGAAGCTCAATAACAGATTTGAACTGGCAGAGACTCTTGCAGCATAAGCTAATGCATTCTGAAGAAAAGAATGAATAAAGAAAAAGGAAGAGAGCCTCAGAAACCTGTGAGACACCATCAAGTGTACCAACACATGCAAAATGGGTGTCCCCAAAAGAGAATTGAAACAGAAAGGATCAGAAAGAATACTTGAAAAGATGGTGACAAAACATTCTCAAATTTGAAAGCAAACATTCATCTGCATGTCCAAGAAGATCAAAGAACTCCAAGTATACTAAACTCACAAAGATCCATATCTGGAAACATCATAGTCAAACTGTTAAAATCCAAAGACAAAAGGAGAATCTTGAAAGTAGCAAAAGAAAAGCAATGTGTCATGTAGAAGAAATCCCTAAATTTTACTGTTTTCTCACCAGAAACCATGGAGGCCAAGAGGCATTGAGGTAACATATTCAAAGTCCTTAAATAAAAATATTATCAACCAACAATATGTTTAGCAAAGCTGTTCTTTAAAAATGAAAGTGAAATTAAATGTTTCCAGTAAATAAAAACTAAGAATTTGTTGCTTGCAAATGTGCCCTACAAGTTATATTATTAGGAGTCCTCCAGGATGAAATGAAAAATAACAAAATTTGATTTTAGGGGGAAAAAAAGTCAACATTATTAAAACTTTAACTATACTTAGCAGAATAAAGAGTGGAGGTACAAAGTACTAAAAACATGAATAGATGAGGATATGTGAAAGAAATAAAATGGAATATAAGGAAATACTATGAATAATTGCATGCCAGCTAATCAAAAAAAATCTACATGAATTTTAAAATGATTCATGTTGATGTATGGCAAAATCAATACAATATTGTAAAGTAATTAACCTCCAATTAAAATAAATTAATTAAAAAATATTTTTTATTGGAGTTTAGTTGATTTGCAATGTTGTGTTTGTTTTAGGTGTAAAGTGAGTTAGTTATATACATACATACAGGCACTCTTTTTTAGATTTTTTTTCCCATATAGGTTATTACACTATTGAGTAGAGTTTCCTGTGCTGTACAGTCCTTAAGTTTTAGTCACTCAGGCATGTCTGACTCTTTGTGACCCCATGGACTCTAGCCTGCCAGGCTGCTCTGTTCATGGAATACTCCAGGCAAGATACTGGAGTGGGTAGCCATTCTCTTCTCCAGAGGACCTTCCCAGCCCAAGGATCAAACCTGGGTCTCTTGAATTGCAGCCAGATTTTTACCCTTTGAGCCACTAGGGAAGACGTATATAGTCCTTATTAGTTATCTATTTTATATATAGTAGTGTGCATATATCAACCCCAATTTCCCAATTTATCCCTCCTCCCCATCTCCCTGGTAACAATGTTTGTTTTCTACATCTGTGATTCTATTTCTGCTTTGTTAATAAGTATAATTGTACTTTTTTTTTTTAGATTCCACCTTTAAGTGATATCATGATAGTTGTCTTTCTCTGTCTGACTTACTTCATTCAGTATGACAATCTCTTAAGTCCACCTATGTTGCTGCAGATGATGTTATTTTGTTATTTTTATGGCTCAGTAATATTTCATTGTATGTATGTGTGTATATATATATAATATATATATATATATATACACATACATATATATATATGTGCATCACATCTTCTTTATCCATTCCTTTGTCCATGGACAGTTAGGTTGCTTCCATGTCTTGTTTATTGTAAATAGTGCTGTAATGAACATTGGGATGCATGTATCTTTTTCATTCATGGTTTTCTTTGGATGTACACCCAGGAGTGGGATTGCTGGATCGTACGGTAGTTCTATTTTTAGTTTTTTAAGGAACCTCCAAACTGTTCTCCATAATGGTTATACCAATTTACGTTCCCACCATCAGTGTAGGAAGGGTTGCCTTTTCTCCACACACTCTCCTGCATTTATTGTTTGTAGATCTTTTTCAAGATGGCCATTCTGATTGATATGAGGTGATACCTCATTATAGCTTTGATTTGCATTTCTCTAATAATTAATGATGTTGAGAATCTTTTCATGTTGTTTTTCAGCATCTATATGTCTTCTTTGGAGAAATATCTATTTAGATTTTCTGCCCATTTTTTGGCTGGATTATTAGCTTTTTAATATTGGATTGCATGAACTGTTTGTATATTTTGGAGATTAATCCTTTGTTGGTCACTTGTTTGCAAATATTTTCTCCCATTCTGAGGAGTGTCATTTCACTTTGTTTATGGTTTCCTTTGCTATGCAAAACCTTTTAAGTTTATGTCCCATTTGTTTATTATTGTTTTCATTTTTCTTACTTAGGAGGTGGATCCAAAAAGATATTGCTGCAATTTAGGTCAGAGAGTGTTCTGCCTATGTATTCCTCTAAGAGTTTTACAGTGTTTGGCCTTACCTTTAGGTCTTCAATCTCCTTTGAGTTTATTTTTGTGTATGGTGGAGTACACACCATACACGAGGGAGTTAGGGAGTATTCTAATTTCATTCATTTACATGTAGCTGTCCAGTTTTCCCAGCACCACTTATTGAAGAGACTGCACTACAAGTGCATGGATTTATCTCTGCACCTTCAATCTTGTTACACTGATCTACATTTTTGTTTTTGTGCCAGAACCAAAATATTTGATTAATGTAGCTTTGTAGTATAATCTGAAGTCAGGAAGCCTGATTCCTTCAGCTCCATTTTTCTTTCTCAAGATTACTTTGGCTATTAAGGGTCGATGGAGAGATATACCATGTTCTTGGATTGGAAGAATCAACATTGTCAAAATGGCTATCCTATCCAAAGCAATCTACAGATTCAAAGTAATACCTATCAAATTATCAATGGCATTTTTCGTAAGTTAGAACAAAATTTGTAACTTGTATGGAAATATATGAATTTTTAAAAATACACAAGCTATGAAGACTTTGGGATTGGAATGAAAACTTGGTCATGAAGATCTTTTTTGTACAGTTCTTCTGTGTAGATTATGGCATCTGGCCCCATCACTTCATGGGAAATAGATGGGGAAACAGTGTCAGACTTTATTTTTGGGGGCTCCAAAGTCACTGCAGATGGTGACTGCAACCATGAAATTAAAAAACGCTTACTCCTTGGAAGAAAAACTATGACCAACCTAGATAGCATGTTGAAAAGCAGAGACATTACTTTGCCAACAAAGGTCCGTCTAGTCAAGGCTGTGGTTTTTCCAGTGGTCATGTATGGATGTGTCTTCCAGTTGGACTGTGAAGAAAGCTGAGCACTGAAGAATTGATGCTTTTGAACTGTGGTGTTGGAGAAGACTCTTGAGAGTCCCTTGGACTGCAGGGAGATCCAACCAGTCCATTCTAAAAGAGATCAACCCTGGGTGTTCTTTGGAAGGAATGATGCAAAACCTGAAACTCCAGTACTTTGGCCACCTCATGAGAAGAGTTGACTCATTGGAAAAGACTCTGATGCTGGGAGGGATTGAGGGCAGGAGGAAAAAGGGATGACAGAGGATGAGATGGCTGGATGGCATCACTGACTCGATGGATATGAGTTTAAGTGAACTCTGGGAGATGGTGATGGACAGGGAGGCCTGGCGTGCTGTGATTCATGGGGTCGCAAAGAGTTCGACATGACTGAGCGACTGAACTGAACTGAACTGATGAAGACTAATTCACAAAGAAAAAGAAAATCTGAATTAGACCTATAACAAGTAAAGAGGTTCCATTTGACATTTAAAAAACTCCACTAAGCACAGCTCAGGCCCAGATGGCTTCATTGGTACATTCTATCAAATATGTGAAGAATTAACAGCAATCATTCAAAAACTTCCAAAACAAGAAGAAAGACTATTTCCCATCTCATTTTAAGAGGTCAGTTTTACTCCCAATACCAAAAACAAAGACATTATATTTTTTTAAGAGCCGCAGACCAGTAATTTTTCTTAATATAAGTACAAAAATGCTCAACAACACACTAGTAAACCAAATCCAGCAGCATATAAAAATGAGTATACATAAACACCAAGTAAGATTTATCCAAGGAATGAAAGGTTGTGTCAGCATATGTAAATGTGAAAATTGATCAATGTAGCATGTGATATTGGAGAAGGAAATGGCAACCCACTCCAGTATTCTTGCCTGGAGAATCCCAGGGACAGAGGAGCCTGGTGGGCTGCTGTCTATGGAGTCACACAGAGTTGGACACGACTGAAGTGACTTAGCAGCAGCAGAAGTAGCATGTGAAATTACTAGAATAAAAGACAAAATCTTATGTGTTTTTATGATAAAATAATGACCATACAAAAAATAGAAGGGAATTTTCTCAACCTTATAGAGGATATCTATGGAAAAACCAACAGCTAAATCTTACTTCATTATGAAAGACTGATTGAGCTCCTCCTAAGATCAGAACAAACAATTTTGTTTTTACCACTTCTATTCAACTTTGTACTGGAGATTTTAAGCAGAGGATTTAGGAGAGGGAAAGACATTAAAGGATATCTAGATTTTAAAGAAAGAAGTAAAACCATATTTATTTGAAGATACATGATCTTGTACTAGTAAGAAAGTTAAGCAAGTATTCAGAATACAAGAGCAATAGAAAAGAACCAATTGGAGTAGTATATAGTAGCAATGGACAGTCTATAAATGAAATAATTGAAATTTCAATAACATCCAAAAATAAAGCATTTAGAAATAACTTTCACAAAAAAATGCAAGACCTGTACAATGAAAACTGCAAACACTTTTTGAAAAAAAATTTTTTTAATCTAAATATATGGAAAGATATCTCATGTTCATGGATTGGAAGACTTAATATTGTTAAAATGACAATACTCTATTAACTTAGCAGCAAATTCAGTGCTTACTTATCAAAATACTAGATGCTTTGCTTTTCAAAAATTAGTAAACTGTTTAAAAAATTCATCTGGAACTTCAAGGGACCCAATAACCAAAACAATATTGGACAAAGAGAACAAATTTGGATCATTTCTGCATTTAAAAACATACTACAAAGCTATTGTAATTAAGATTGTGTGGAACAGAAATAAGGAAAGTCTTGTAGCTCAACAAAATAGAATTGAATATAATTTATATGATAACAAATTAAATAACCTAGATGCATACAACCTACCAAGATAAATCATGAAAATATAGAAAATTTGAACAGACCAGTAATGAGTAAGATGATTGAAACAGTAATAAAAAAACTTCTCAACAAAGAAAAGTCAAGTACCAGATAGTTTCATTAAAAAATTCTACCAAACATTTTTAAATCAAGGCCAATCCTTTTCAAACTCTTTGAAATATATCAGAGGAGAGAACACTCCCACAATCATGTTATGAGGTCAACATTAGCCTGATATCAAAGCCATGTAAGGACGCTACAAAAAAGAAAATTACAAGCCAATAGCACTAATGAATATAGATGCAGAAATCATTAACTAAATAAAGTTGACTCTTGAATAACATGAATTTGAGCTGTGTGTGGAATTTTAAATATAAATACAGTATGACAATAGAGGAGTAGGAAGACCCTGAGCTCACCTCTCACAGGCACACCAAAATTACAACTGTTTACAGAGCAACTATTGAAGAGAAAGACTGGAATCTACCAGAAAAGATTTTCTACAACTTAAGGTATAAATAAGGAACCACAGCAGGTTTGGGCTTCCCTCGTGGCTCAGATGGTAAGGAACCCGCCTGCAATGCAGGAGACCTGGGTTCAATCCCTGGGTCAGGAAGATCCCCTGGAGGAGGGCATGGCAACCTACCCCACTATTCTTGCCTGGAGAATCCCCACAGACAGAGGATCCTGGCAGGGTACAGTTCATGGGGTCACAAAGAGTTGGATATGACTGAGCGACTAAGCACAGCAGAGCACATACATGGCACAGCAAGGTTGGTAGCAGGAGTGGAGTCATAGTATAATCAACATTTATAAACAGGAGAATAATTACAATTGCAGAGGTTTTCCCCAAGGAATGAGTGGTCTGATCACTACATTGTATTCTCCAGAACAGAGTCCTACACCAGAAAGATGAGCCCCCAGATCACTGGGCTAGTAGAGCTTACTTTTGGGAGACCCAGAAGGCTGTGGGAAATAGATTCCAGTCTTAAAGAGTGCACACAAAATCTCACATGCTTCAGGACCCAGAGCAGAAGGAGTAATTTGAAAGGAGCCTGGGTCACACCTACTTGCTGATCTTGGAGAATCTCCTGAAGAGGCAATAGGAGCTCACCGTTATGAAACAGATACTTGCTGCAGCCATTTTTGAGAGCTCTGTCATGTTCCACCATGTGGACACTGACATTGGCAAGCACAATTTTGGAATCCTCCCTCTAGTTTATTAGCCTTGGAACAAGCCACACTTCCATCCACTGTAGACACTAGTACTAGGATGCCGCAGGCCAAGCAACTAGCTGAGTGGGAATACAGCCCCATCTACTAACAAGCAGGCTGCCTTAAGACACCCTGAGCCCACAGCCACTGTTGGACATAACCTTGTCCACCAGAGGGCCCACAATCCAGCTCCACACACCAGTGCACAGGGACTGGAGCTGGGTCCCACAGGATCCTCTAGCCAGTGAACCCAGGACCCAGCTCTGCCTACTAGTGAACAAGCATCAGCTCTAGGAGACACTGGGTCCCAGCTCAGCCCACCAGAAAGCTGGCTCTAGCCTCGGGACCAGCCTTACCCACCAGTGTGCAGTCACTGCCTCAGGACTCTGGGCCCCAAACACTAATTCCAGGACCACTATAATTCTTAAGCCTGGTGTAGCAGGACCCAGCCCATCCACTAACAGGCTAGTGCCAGCTCCAAGACACCATGCGCTCCGTAGCCAGCTGCCCTGAGATCAGACTCCACCCACCAGTAAGCTGATATAAGCCCCAGGACACCCTGGATCCTACAGCCAGCTATGTCAGAACATGGCCCCACCCACCAGTGGTCTGACACCAGCTCTGGGGCCCTTGGGTCCTGTAATCAGAGACACCAGGACACAGTTCTACTCACCAGCTGACTGGCACTAGGCCCAGGACATGGCTTTACTCACCAGTGGGCAAGCATGTTTCCTAGGATCTGGATTCTGACCCTACCCACCAGCAGGCCGTCACCATCCCCAGGACCACCTAGTCCTTGGCCCTAAACAGCAATTAGCCATTTCTAGTGCTGGGGCACCTTGGGCTCCTCAACCAGCAGGCCCTGAATCCAACCCCATCCACCAGGTGGCTGACACCAGCTTGGGACATCTTGGGTCCTGCAACCAAGGACCTCAAGACCCAGTTCCAAACACCAGTGAGATGACACTAGCACTGGGACATCCTAGGCCTTGGCTCTTCCCACTAGCAGACTGGTACCAGCCCTGGAACCCCTGAGCCAAAGCTCACCAGCAGGCCAACATCAGCTCTGAGATATCTTGGTCTCCTCAGCCAGCCAAATCAGGATCCAATTCATCAGCAGGCCAACACCAGCCATTGGACACCTCAGAACTTTCAGCCAGATGTATCAGTACTGACCTACCAGCCATCCAGCGCTGGATCCAGGAATAATGGCTCCACAACAGAACCCACCTCAGAATGTGACTTTGTCCACCAGTGAGCTAGCATTAGCCCCACGACTACCCAGGGATCCACAGCCCAATGCCTCATGACCTGGTCCTGCCAAACAATGGTCAGCAGACTCCACATAAGGCAGGTCCTGGTAGCCAACTAGATTAGTGGCCAGCCACACCTACCAGACTGCCCACAGTAGTCAGCCCACCACAACAGAAGGAAGGAACTGAAGTCCACATATAGCATACAGCTTTAGTGACCAGAGGGGAGTATGCTGCTGGGATGCTTAGGATGTCTTCTATAAAAGGTACCTTCTTCAAGGTCAGGAAATGTAACAAACCTATCAGATACTTAGAAATAAAGCAGCAGATTAAGCAAAATGAGGAGACATGGGAACAAGTTCCAAAAGAAGGAACAAATTAAAGCCCCAGAAGAAGAACTAAACGAAGGGGCTATCTCCCTGATAAAGAGTTCAAGATATTTTAAAGGTAGTCAGAGAACTTGGGGGGAAAATGGATGACTGGAATGAGAACATAGAGAAATTGAGGAAACAGTCCCATTTATAATAACATCACAAAGAGTAAAATGCATAAGGAGGTAAAAGATATGTACTTGGAAAACTATAAGACCCTGATGAAAGAAACTGAAGATGACACAAACATATGGGAAGATATATCTTGTTCATGGATTGGAAGAATTAACATTGTTAAAGTGACCATATTACTCAAAACAATCTACAGATTCAGTCTAATCCCTATCAAAATATCAATGGCCTTTCCCACAGAGCTAGAATAGTTAAAAAATTGGAATGAAAACACAAGAGACCATGAATACCCAAAACTATCTTGAGAAAGAAGAACAAAGCTGGAGACATCACATTCCTAGATTTCTAACTATTCTACAAAGCTACAGTAATCAAAGCAGTATGGTACTATCACAAAAGAGACCTCTAAATCAATGGAACAGAATACAGTACCCAGAAATAAAGCCACACACTTTGATCTATAGCAAAAGAAGCAAGAATATACAATGGGGAAAATAATCTCTTCAATAAGTTGTGTTAGGAAGAACTAGACAGCTCCATGTATAAATAAAGTAAAAATGAATTAAAGACCTAGATGTAAGACCTGAAACCATAAAATTCCTATAAAAGACATAGGCAGAAGACTTTTTGATATGAATCATGGCAAAATTTTTCAAATCAGCTTCATAACGCAAAGAAAGAAAGAAAATACCAAAGCAAAATAAACAGACAGTACTTGGTTAATTAAAAGCTTTTTAGCTTTTTCACAGCATGGGAAACCACTGAGAAAATGAAAAGGAACTTACTCCATGGGAGAAAATATTTCCAAATAATATGATTGATAAGGGGTTAATATCCAAAATATATAAGCATCTCATATGATTCAATATCAAAGAGCAATAAAAAAGAGGAAACCTACAGACACATTTTCCTAAAGAAGATATAGATGTCAGTCAAATGAAAAGATGGTCAACATCACTAATCATCAGAGAAATACAAATAAAAGCTACAATGAAATATTACCTCACACATTTCAGAGTGGCTATTGCCAAAAGGATGACAAATTACAAACACTGGTGAGTATGGAGAAAAGGGAACACTTTTACACTGGTGGTGTACAGCGGTACAGTCACTGTGGAAAATAATATGGAGGTTCACCTCAAAACTAAAGATGGAACTACCATGTGATTCAACAATTCCACTGCTGAGTATTTATTCAAAGAAAATGAAAACACTGTTTCAAAAAGACATATGCATCCCTATGGATATATATACATATATATATATGCAGCTAAGATATGGAAGCAATCTAAGCATCTGTCAACAGATAAATGAATAAAGAAGATGTTACATATATGTGCACACACACACACACACACAGAAATTATACTCAACCAAAAAAGAATGAAATTTTGCCATTTGTAACAAAATGGATGGACCTGAAGGTTATTATGCTTAGTGAAATAATCAGATAAAGACAAACAGTGTATGTTATTACCTACATGTGGAATTTTAAAAATAAAACAAAAAAATAAATATAACAAAACAGAAAGAGACTCACAGATATAGAGAACAAACTAGTGGTTACCAGTGGAAAGAGGGAAGGGTAGAGGGGCAAGATAGGGTAGGGGATTAAGAGGTACAAATTACTATGTATAAAATAGATATGTTACAAGAACGTATTGTACAGCACAGGTATTATAGCCAACATTTTCTAGTAACTTTAAATGGAGTATAATCTATAAAGAATTTGAATTACTATGTTGTACATCTAAAAGTAATATCATATTGTAAATCAATTATATCTCAATAGAATTTTTTTAAAAAAATACAGTACTATGCAACTGTGGGCTTCTTAGGTGGCATTACTGATAAAGAATCTACCTGCCAATGCAGGAGATGTAAGAGATGCAAGTTTGATCCCTGGGTCAGGAAGATTTCCTGGAGAAGGGAGTGGCAACCCACTGCAGTATTCTTCCCTGGATATTTCCACGGACAGAGGAGCCTAGTGGGCTACAGTCCATATGGTCGCAAAGAGTTGGACATGACTGAAGTGACTTAGTATGCATGCAACTTGGTTGTTGAATATGTGGATGGAACCGCAGGTATGGAGTGTTGATTGGAAAGGTATACATGAGTTTTTGACCTTGCAGAGTTTGGCATCCCTAACCCCCACGATGTTTCAAGGTCATCTACACTAGCAAACTGAATTCAACAGCACGTTAGAAGGAAAATGCACCATGATTAAGTGGGATTTATAGTTGGGCTGAAAAGTTGGTTGAAAATACACAAATTAATAAATGTGATATACTATGTTAATATAATCAAGGGTAAAAATCATATGATCCTCTCAACAGATGCACACACACACACAAAAAAAGCATTTACAAAACTTTTTCATGACAAAACTTCTCAAGAAGTTGTGTATAGAAAACATGTATCTCAGGTCTTCCCTGGTGGTCCAGAAGTTAAGAATCTGCCTGCAAATGCTGGGGACATGGGTTCGTTCCCTGATCCAGGAAGTTCCCACATGCCTCGGAGCAACTAACCCTGTGTGCTACAATAAGAGAAGCCACTGCAATGAGAAGCCTTTGCACTGCAACTACAGAGCAGTCCCCACTCACCACAACTAGAGAAAGCCAGCCCACAGCAATGAAGAATCAGCACAGCCAAAAATAAAAAAATAAATCTTTTTTTTTAATAAATGAAGACATGTATCTCAACATAATAAAGGCTCCTTATGACAAGTCCAGAGCTAACATAATATTTAATGGTGAAAGGTTTAAATATTTTTCTAAGATTAAGAATGAGACAAAGATGCCCATTGTCACTACTTATATTCAACATAATACTGGAAGTCCTAGCCAGAGCAGTTAGGCAAGAAAAAAAAAGATATTCAAATTGAAAAGGAAGATCTGTTTACAGAAACAGATCTATACATAGAAAATTCTAGATTACCAAAAAACTATTAGAACTAATGAACTAATTTAATAATGTTTCACAATATATTATCAATATACAGAAATCAGTTGCACTTCTATACACTAAAACTAATCTATTTGAAAAAGAAGTAAAGAAAATAAGCCTATTTACAATAGCATTAAAGGCAATAAAATATTCAGAAATAAACTTAACTAAGTTGGTAAGAGGACTGTACCCTGGAAACTCTAAGACTTTGGTGAAAGAAACTGAAGAAAGTACAAATAAATGAAAAAAAATCCCATATTCATGGAAGAGAAAAATTAATTTTGTTAAAATGCTCGTGCTACTCAAATCCATCTATAGGTTCAATGCAATTTCTATCAAAATTTCCATGGCATTTTTCACAAAAATAGAAAAAAAAATCCTAAAATCTGTCAGGAATCACAAAAGACCACAGACAGCCAAAACAATCTTGAGAAAGAAGAACAAAGAGGGAAGCATTATGCTTCCAGATTTCAAACTGTATCACAAAGCTATAGTAATCAAAGCAGGATGGCATTGGCTTAAAAACAGACACATATACCAGTGGAACAGAGTCAGGAACCAAGAAATAAATCCATGCATATAGTCAACTAATATTTGACAAGGGAGCCAAGAGTACTCCCTGTGAAAAAGATAGTCTCTTAAAAAAATAGTGCTGGAGAAACTGGATATTCATATGTTAAAGAATGAATTTGTACCCTTATCCTATACCATTTACACAAATTAAACTTGAAATGCATTAAAGTCTTAAATGTAAGACCTAAACATTTTTTTTCTTTTTTTTTTTAAACTTTATTTTACTTTACAATACTGTATTGGTTTTGCTATACATTGACATGAATCCACCACAGGTGTATACAAGCTCCCAATCCTGAATCCTCCTCCCACCTCCCACCCCATATCATCTCTCTGGATCATCCCCATGCACCAGCCCCAAGCATCCTGTATCCTGTATCGAGCATAGACCGGCACTTTGGTTCTTGCATGATAGTATACATGTTTCAATGCCATTCTCCCAAATCATCCCACTCTCTCCCTCTTCCTCAGAGTCCAAAAGTCCACTCTACACATCTGTGTCTCTTTTGCTGTCTCGCATACAGGGTCATCATTACCATCTTTCTAAATTCCGTATATATGTGTCAGTATACTGTATTGGTGTTTTTCTTTCTGGCTTACTTCACTCTGTATAATCAGCTCCAGTTTCATCCATCTCATTAGAACTGATTCAAATGTATTCTTTTTAATGGCTGAGTAATACTCCATTGTGTATATGTACCACAGCTTTCTTATCCATTCATCTGCTGATGGACATCAAGGTTGTTTCCATGTCCTGGCTATTATAAACAGTGCTGCAATGAACATTGGGGTACATGTGTCTCTTTCAATTCTGGTTTCCTCGGTGTGTATGCCCAGCAGTGGGATTGCTGGGTCATAAGGTAGTTCTATTTGCAATTTTTTAAGGAATCTCCACACTGTTTTCCATAGTGGCTGTACTAGTTTGCATTCCCACCAACAGTGTAAGAGGGTTCCCTTTTCTCTACACACTCTCCAGCATTTATTGCTTGTAGACTTTTAGATTGCAGCCATTCTGACTGGTGGTGAAAAGACAGCCTTCTGAATGGGAGAAAACAATAGCAAATGAAGCAACTGACAAACAACTAATCTCAAAAATATACAAGCAACTTATGCAGCTCAACTCCAGAAAAATAAATGACCCAAACAAAAAATGGGCCAAAGAACTAAATAGGCATTTCTCCAAAGAAGACATATGGATGGCTAACAAACACATGAAAAGATGCTCAACATCGCTCATTATCAGAGAAATGCAAATCAAGACCACAATGAGGTACCAAGACCTAAACTTTTAAGAGTTACAGAAGAAAATATAGGGAAATCATTCCTTGACATTGGTCTTGGCAAAGATATTTTTTATATGACACCAAAAGCACAAACAACTAAAGCAGAAATAAACAAGTGGGACTACATCAATAATAAAAACCTTTTGCACAGCAAAAGAAACAACAAATCGAGTGAAAAGACAATCTATATGGTGGGATAAAATATTTGTAAACCCTACAGCTGATAAGGGTTAATATCTAAAATAAATAAGGAATTCATACAAGTCAATAGCAAAACAAAAAAGAAACAATCCAATTAAAATGTTTTAAGAAAGATGCTAACATTCAGAAAACTGGGAACAGAGTATAAAGGATCTCTCTATCTTATGTCTTAGAATCACATGTGAATCTAAAATTATCTCAAGAAGCTTATTTAAAATTTTTAAAAAATGGGTAGAGAACCTGAATAAATATTTTTCCAAAGAAGACATGTACATGGACAATCAATAAATGAAAAGGTGGTCAGAATCACTAATCATCAGAGAAATGGAAAATAAAAGTACAATGAGATATGTCACTCTTATTAGAATGAAACAAAACAAAAAAAGCAAAACAAGAGATATCAAGTGCTGGCAAAGAGGTGGGAAAAAAAGGAGCCCTGCTGCACTTCTGATGGGAGTGTAGATTAATATTATCACTATGGAAAACAGTCTGGAGATTCTTCAAAAATAATTAAACATATATCTAGCATATGAACCAATAATCCACCTTATGGGCATATATGCAAGTTCAGTTCAGTTCAGTTCAGTTCAGTCGCTCAGTCGTGTCTGACTCTTTGCGAACCCACGAATCGCAGCACGCAAGGCCTCCCTGTCCATCACCATCTCCCGGAGTTCACTCAGACCCATGTACATCGATTCCGTGATGCCATCCAGCCATCTCATCCAAGGTCGTCCCCTTCTCCTCCTGCCCCCAATCCCTCCCAGCATCAGAGTCTTTTCCAATGAGTCAACTCTTCGCATGAGGTGGCCAAAGTACTGGAGCTTCAGCTTCAGCATCATTCCCTCCGAAGTAATCCCAGGGTTGATTTCCTTCAGAATGGACTGGTTGGATCTCCCTGCAGTCCAAGGGACTCTCAAGAGTCTTCTCCAACACCACACTTCAAAAGCATCAATTCTTCAGCACTCAGCTTTCTTCACAGTCCAACTCTCACATCCATACATGACCACAGGAAAAACCATAGCCTTGACTAGACGGACCTTAGTCGGCAAAGTAATGTCTCTGCTTTTGAATATACTATCTAGGTTGGTCATCACTTTTCTTCCAAGGAGTAAGCATCTTTTAATTTCATGGCTGCAGTCACCATCTGCAGTGATTTTGGAGCCCAAAAAAATAAAGTCTGACACTGTTTCCACTGTTTCCCCATCTATTTCCCATGAAGTGATGGGACCGGATGCCATGATCTTCGTTTTCTGAATGTTGAGCTTTAAGCCAACTTTGTCACTCTCCTCTTTCACTTTCATCAAGAGGCTTTTTAGCTCCTCTTCACTTTCTGCCATAAGGGTGGTGTCATCTGCATATCTGAGGTGATTGATATTTCTCCCGGCAATCTTGATTCCAGCTTGTGTTTCTTCCAGTCCAGCATTTCTCATGATGTACTCTGCATATAAGTTAAATAAGCAGGGTGACAATATACAGCCTTGACGTACTCCTTTTCCTATTTGGAACCAGTCTGTTGTTCCATGTCCACTTCTAACTGTTGCTTCCTGACCTGCATACAGATTTCTCAAGAGGCAGGTCAGGTGATCTGGTATTCCCATCTCTTTCAGAATTTTCCACAGTTTATTGTGATCCACACAGTCAAAGGCTTTGGCATAGTCAATAAAGCAGAAATAGATGTTTTTCTGGAACTCTCTTGCTTTTTCCATGATTCAGCGGGTGTTGGCAATTTGATCTCTGGTTCCTCTGCCTTTTCTAAAACCAGCTTGAACATCAGGAAGTTCACGGTTCACGTATTGCTGAAGCCTGGCCTGGAGAATTTTGAGCATTACTTTACTAGCATGTGAGATGAGTGCAATCGTGCAGTAGTTTGAGCATTCTTTGGCATTGCCTTTCTTTGGAATTGGAATGAAAACTGACCTTTTCCAGTCCTGTGGCCACTGCTGAGTTTTCCAAATTTGCTGGCATATTGAGTGCAGCACTTTCACAGCATCATCTTTCAGGATTTGAAACAGCTCAACTGGAATTCCATCACCTCCACTAGCTTTGTTCATAGTGATGCTTTCTAAGGCCCACTTGACTTCACATTCCAAGATGTCTGGCTCTAGATGAGTGATCACATCATCATGATTATCTGGATCGTGAAGATCTTTTTTGTACAGTTCTTCCATGTATTCTTGCCACCTCTTCTTAATATCTTCTGCTTCTGTTAGGTCCAGACCATTTCTGTCCTTTTATTGAGCCCATCTTTGCATGAAATGTTCCCTTGGTATCTCTAATTTCCTTGAAGAGATCTCTAGTCTTTCCCGTTCTGTTGTTTTCCTCTATTTCTTTGCATTGATTGCTGAAGAAGGCTTTCTTACCTCTTCTAGCTATTCTTTGGAACTCTGCATTCAGATGCTTATATCTTTCCTTTTCTCCTTTGCTTTTCACCTCTCTTCTTTTCACAGCTATTTGTAAGGCCTCCCCAGACAGCCATTTTGCTTTTTTGCATTTCTTCTCCATGGGGATGGTCTTGATCCCTGTCTCCTGTACAATGTCACGAACCTCCATCCGTAGTTCATCAGGCACTCTATCTAGGCCCTTAAATCTATTTCTCACTTCCACTGGATAATCATAAGGGATTTCATTTAGGTTCATATCTATCATATAAACTAATAATCTACCTTATGGGCATATATGCAAAGGAAATGAAATCACTATCTTGAAGATAGTCTTCTATATTCATTGCAGTATTATTCACTATAGCCAAGATGTGGACACAACCTAAGTGTATGTTGGTGGAGGAATGGATAAAGAAGTTATCACACACACACACACACACACACACACACATACACACAACACAATGGAATATTATTTAGCCTTAAAAACGAAGGGAATCCTGCTACTTGCAACAACATGGATGAGCCTTGAGGACATTAAGCTTACTGAAAATAAAAAGAGAGAGAAAGAAAAGTAATCTCACTTACACATGTTATCTAAAAAAGAAAGCTCATAGAAATAAAGAGTACATTGTGCTGTGTGTGCTTAGTTGCTCAGTCATGTCTGACTCTGCAATCCCATGGACTATAGCCCGCCAGGCTCCTCTGTCCATGAGTAGTCTCCAGGCAAGAATACTGGAGTGGGTTGCCATGCCCTCATTCAGGGGATCTTCCCAATCCAGACATCAAAACCAGGTCTCCTGCACTGCAGGCAGATTCTTTACCATCTGAACTACCAGGGAAGCCCAAGAATACTGGAGTGGGTAGCCTATCCCTTCTCCAGGGGATCTTCTGGACCCAGGAATCGAACCAGGGTCTCCTGCATTGCAGGCGGATTCTTTATCAGCTGAGCTACCAGGGAAGCCCCCAAAGAGTACACTGGTGCTTGCCAGAGGCCAAGGAGTAGGGAAATGGGGATATGTTGCTCAAAGGGTACAAACTTCAAGTTGTAAAGTAGATCTTATGTACAACATTGGGTGACTATAGTTAACAATATTTATGGTATATTTGAAAGTTACTCGGAGAGAAAATCATAAAGATTCTTACCACACTCACAGTTACACAAAAGGTAACTATGTGAGGTAATGAATGTGTTAAGTAACATTATTATGGTGATCTTTTCACAGTATAAATGTACATCCAATCATCATGTTGAACACCTTAAAATTACATAATGTTATATGTAAATTGCATGTCAGTAAACCTGGAAAAATTGATCAATCAGTAATTCATAAAACTGGTAGAAGAAACAAAAAAGTACACTTGAACAATACTATCAACCATGTATTACTGATATGTTGAGAAGATGTTGAAAGAAGGGATATCCTGAGGGTATGAATTGAATTTGTGGACTATGGCTACTAATGAATCATGAAGGTGGACAAAATTCCTTATTGACTGTTCAGATAATTACATCATTAATATGATAGAGAATTTTGGGTAGCAATCCAAAACAGCCCTGGCTAAACGAGAAGGGTGAATAAATATGCAAAAGCCAGATGATTAGGAAATCAAACAAAGCACAAAACAAGGCACAGAGGAAAAGACAGAAAAGCAACGTTTAAAGAAATACTCTTAATAATTGAACATGAAGATTTGGAGAAGAATCTTTAGTTCTTATTGTCATGGGATACCTAGCTCACTTAAGGAAGTGAGGCTATATCTTGGATATGCTAAGAACTAAGGCTGATACCTTAGCATGAAGTCAAAGCTTAAACAAAGAAAGCAACTGAGGGAATGGAGAATCTGGAATGTGAGAAATACTAAGGAGAAATATTAAGAACAAGTTATGTTGATTTGCTATGGGAAGTAAGAGAACGAGTCTAAAATAATCCTCAGACTTCTTTTTGGGTATATGGAAGATGCTGTTACTTTGAGAACACACTTGAGAAACAAAAGTGTAGGAGGAGGGAAAAATGGAAAAGAGAGAAAGGTGATGAGTACAATCTTGGTGAGATGGCATTTGAAATATACATACCCAATATTCATCTCAATACAGCTTAAGCTAGAGATCTGGATAGATAATCTAATAGAAATAAATAGAAGTATTTATTTGAGATTCATCTGTAGATTTTAAGATATTTCTCTGGATGAAGTAAGCCAAGAAAAGTGTATAAGCAATTGGAATGGACAGAATGCTAGGAAGAGTAAGAGTAAAGTGGAGAATGAATTGGATAAGAGCAGACAGAAAGATGGAAGAAAAGAAAATCAAAGAAAACTGATGTAGCATGCAAAGGATGAGAGAATTAGGAAAGTATCTTCCATTGTTTCAAATGACACAACGAGAGCTAGAGTTGGAAACATAGTTCTTAAAATTTGGTCCATGGGTACCTCAGAGTCTCTAAGAATATCAGTGGTTTTATAAAGTCAAAACTATTCCCATAATAATACTAATATTTTATTTGCTGTTTTCACTGTGTGGTTACATGCTGCAAAATAATGGTGAGTAAAACTGCTGATTTGTTGTTGTTCAGTCACTTATGCATATCTGACTCTTTGCAGCCCCATGGACTGCAGAACACCAGGCTGATACCTTAGCATGAAGTCAAGCTAGTGATACTGAATTGTAAAAGTAGTCCTTGTATTGCTTACCACCGCATACTTTCAAGGGGGAAAAAGAGCCAATCTTACTTAAGAATGTCTTTGATGAAGCAGTAGAAACAAATATTAATTTTATGAAATTTTGACCCTTTTAATAATCCATGTGATGAAACGGAAGTATACATAGAGCACTTCTACTGCATATTGACATAAGATGGTTGCTATGCGGAAAAGTAATTGCTAGAATTGGATGATAAACTAGCCTTTTTTCCCATGGAATAACATTTGCATTTGAAAGAATGACTGCAAGACACGCTAGGGTTATTCATACTTGGATAACTGGCAGATATTTTCTCAAAGATGGATGAGTTGAATCTGTTGTGTCAAGCAAAAAAGAAATGGTATTTGCTACCATGATAAAGCTTGAGCTTTCAGGTGAATATTGGAACTTTGGGAAACTTGTATCTGTCCAGGAAACCGTGATACTTTATGTTTAGAGTGCTTTCTGATAAGATTGGTAGGAATTATTAAAGCATGTGATTTTTGGTATTGTATTAACATTTTAAAAATCTACACAACTCAGTGAAATAATTTTCCAAAATATCTACACTTGACATTATTAAAGAAAGCATGGATAAAATATTTTTCAAAATGAAAGACAGATTAGTGGATTTTAATGTAAGAGCATATGAAAAGTTCAGTGATATGGCTTCCGATTCCACATTGCAACTAAACTTAAGAAACTACCACTTACTGAATTTTAGCATAGTGTCAAAAAAAATAGTGTTTACTATTATCTGAAAACATTATTAAAACATTTTACTGTATTGAAGCTATCTATCTCTAATGAGGTTATATACTTTATTCACATAATTTAACCAAAGCAGCTCATTACAGCAGATTAGATGCAGTAGCAAAGGTGAGAATCTAACTGTCTTCTAAGCCAGAAGATAAAGAGATTTGAAAAAAGTTTGACAATGCTACTCTATTCACTAATTTCATTTCTTTGGAAAATATAGCTATTTTTCATAGAGCTATGTTATTTATGTTAACATGTATTAAGTTTAGTATTTTTAAATAAATCCACACATAATTTAAATTTTTCTCAATTATAATTTATAGACAGATATATGTCTATTTCTAAATAGATATAATTCATATAAACAAAAGTTCTTTGGGGTCTTCAATAACATTTAAGTGTGTACAGAAATCCTGAGACCAAAAACCTTGATAAGTAACAATTATTTAATAAATGATTAAGAAGTCACTGAACCGTGAACTCCCTGATGTTCAAGCTGGTTTTAGAAAAGGCAGAGGAACCAGAGATCAAATTGCCAACACCCGCTGAATCATGGAAAAAGCAAGAGAGTTCCAGAAAAACATCTATTTCTGCTTTATTGACTATGCCAAAGCCTTTGACTGTGTGGATCACAATAAACTGTGGAAAATTCTGAAAGAGATGGGAATACCAGATCACCTGACCTGCCTCTTGAGAAATCTGTATGCAGGTCAGGAAGCAACAGTTAGAAGTGGACATGGAACAACAGACTGGTTCCAAATAGCAAAAGGAGTACGTCAAGGTTGTATATTGTCACCCTGCTTATTTAACTTCTATGCAGAGTACATCATGAGAAACGCTGGACTGGAAGAAACACAAGCTGGAATCAAGATTGCCGGGAGAAATATCAATCACCTCAGATATGCAGATGACACCACCCTTATGGCAGAAAGTGAAGAGGAGCTAAAAAGCCTCTTGATGAAAGTGAAAGAGGAGAGTGACAAAGTTGGCTTAAAGCTCAACATTCAGAAAACGAAGATCATGGCATCCGGTCCCATCACTTCATGGGAAATAGATGGGGAAACAGTGTCAGACTTTATTTTTTTTGGGCTCCAAAATCACTGCAGATGGTGACTGCAGCCATGAAATTAAAAGATGCTTACTCCTTGGAAGAAAAGTGATGACCAACCTAGATAGTATATTCAAAAGCAGAGACATTACTTTGCCGACTAAGGTCCGTCTAGTCAAGGCTATGGTTTTTCCTGTGGTCATGTATGGATGTGAGAGTTGGACTGTGAAGAAAGCTGAGTGCTGAAGAATTGATGCTTTTGAAGTGTGGTGTTGGAGAAGACTCTTGAGAGTCCCTTGGACTGCAGGGAGATCCAACCAGTCCATTCTGAAGGAGATCAACCTTGGGATTTCTTTGGAAGGACTGATGCTGAAGCTGAAGCTCCTGTACTTTGGCCACCTCATGCGAAGAGTTGACTCACTGGAAAAGACTCTGATGCTGGGAGGGATTGGGGGCAGGAGGAGAAGGGGACGACCTAGGATGAGATGGCTGGATGGCATCACGGACTCGATGTACATGGGTCTGAGTGAACTCCGGGAGATGGTGATGGACAGGGAGGCCTGGCGTGCTGCGATTTGTGGGTTCGCAAAGAGTCGGACATGACTGAGCGACTGAACTAGAACTGGAAGAAGTCACTAATGAATTCACAGAGACTGTTTCAGTAGAGTGACAAAGTTGTAAGATAAATTCTTATGAGATAGATTATAGATAGTGATAAGGAGGACATGAGAGTGACTATATAATAAGATTGCTGTATAGTCTGAGAGATAGAGTGGCCATAACCTAGAAAGTATTTTTTTTTAATTCAGTTGTTTATTTCTTCTAAATTTATAAACAGACCCCTATCAAAATACAAACAAGCTTTTAAAATGGAAGTAAAGTTAATGTTAAAGCTCATAGGGAAAATTAAACACCTTGGAATTTCTAGGCAAGCTCTGAAGAGCAAGAGCAATGAATGGTGATTAATTATATCAGATGCTGACATTTATTATAAAACTTTCATAATTAAAACAGTGTGGAATTAGCACACAAAGAGACACACTAATAGGATAGAATATAAACTTCAGAGATAGGCCCAGATATGTAAGAAAATTTCACATGCTATAAAGATGGCATCATATATCAGAGTAGATCTACTTTTTGAGTAACAAGCATGAGACAAATGAATGGTTATATGGAAGGAGATAAAATTAAATGGTCGTCCCAGTGCACCAGCCCCAAGCATCATAAATTTATATTAAAAACAATTAAATGGATATCTCACCACAGGCAAACATTAACTCCAAATGGATTGGGGGCCTAAATGTAAAAAAATGAGGAAAACATGAGTAATTTATTATTTAAGCTGACTATGAGAAGAGAATATATAAATATACCTGAACTTAGAAAGGAAATTTGATTGATGAAATGAACTGCAAAATAATAATAATAATAATTTTGCTTGGCAAAAGCACCATGAGATATAGCAATAGCAAATATATTATTTTCATTTACATGTGAAATGTGTATTATTTTTGATATAAAAAGAGTTTCAAAATTGAGAAATAAAGATATGAAAAACAGAACACACTTTGTGAAAAACTGAATTAATAGTGACAAACATGAAAACAAGCTCAACTTCAGCTATAATAGAATAGTTAAAACTGTACTTAGATAACATATCTCACCTATTAGATTGGCAAAAATTTAAAGTTTTAAACTACACTTTGTTAACAAGATTTTGGGCAAATCCGCTTTCTTAGAAGTAAAAAAAAAATAGCTCAAGCCCTAGTGAAATGTATATGTGTACATTTATCTCTTGATAAATCAACACTGCTTCTTGGAATTTTTGCTGAAATTAAACTTCCAAAAATATGAAACACACAGAGTTAGAGAGAGAATGGTATGAACATTATTTCTGGTGGAATTATTGGTAATTGCAAAATATTAGAAACAACTTAAATACTCACATTACATGAGACTGATTAAATAAATTATAATATAACTGTAAAATACAGTCCTAATGAGTATTAGAAAAAAGAATTAAACAGAGTGTATAAATCATTTACATGATATCTGGGTTTACATCTACCATCTTCCTATGAATTGATAGAGAGGGATTCCCAGGGCATATTACCAAGTAAAGAACAGCAAAGTGTTAACATGTATGTAATATTTTATCTTTTATTTAAGAAAAGATAAACAGAAATATATATAGTTTTTTTTTTTTTTTTGCAAAAATAAACTTCAAAGTATATTTCAGAAATCAGTGAATGGGTTAACCAAACAAGAAAAGAAAGAGTGACATTTCTCTGAATATACTATTTGCATACTTTTGACTTTTGGGACATTATATTAAGGTGTTTTTTTTTCTTTTTAAGTTTGTATATATTAAAAAACTGAGGTTTTATGAATTAAAAAACAAAGGCAACAAGATAGGATAAATCAATACTGAATGTGTACAGAAACCAAAACAATCCCTAACTGTAAAGAATTGGTAACAGATAGAAAAAAAAAATTCATCCTAATTCTGCAAGTTTGGACACAGAGCTTTGATCTATATCCTCAGTGGGAAACATTCTAAAGACAGAAAATATTGTAATGCAATTTTAAACGTAGCATTTTATTTACTGAGTGGTATGAAGATAGCAATTCTGAAATGAATTTTTATATTGTAGGATTTAGAAAATATAAATAGTAAATAAATATATTGATGCTTTTGAGGACCACATTACTCACTGTGAGAAAAATGAGGAATAACAAGGAATTGGGAAAGTAGTGGAGGAGTCTTGTGTTACTGGATAGGAATTAAAGGCATAGATATATAGAAGCAACCATATCCTAGTAGCAAAGACTATTCCAAGATTTCTTATTGGTTTATAAAACATTTGACCACTAAAAAAAAGGGGGGTTCCTTGTATGAAATAACTGATTGCAAAACTGGGACATGGAAAAGAAAGGGTAAACCTGGTAAAATCAATGGCAGGGAGTAAGGAAATGCTCAGAGTACTGATGGGACATATCAAAGGGGTTCTCATTGGACAAATCTGGGATGACTTGAGCATCAAAATAATTAAGGATAGGAATGAATTAAGTTATACTGATTACAAAAGAATTCAGGAGTCTTTACCAATACAAATAAATGAATAACAAAGTGGGCAAGAAAATTCCTCCTTACAGTATGCCAACTAATAAAGAATAATAAAGTGAGAAAGATTATCAGTCTACAATCACATAATAATAAATGGTTCAGAGATGAGTCATCAGTGGATTCTAAGTCCATTGGGTCAAAGCTTATTGGGAGATAATTTCTTAATTTACAAATATATGTAGATTTTTCTACTTACCTTTTTGGTAAACATTTCTATTTCATTTGAATTTGAATCACTTTATGACTCCAATACTTGAAATTTATTGAGAATTAATTTATGGTCAAATATATGGTCAATTCTGAGAAATATTTCTTATGTAAATGACAGAAATATGTATTTTTCACTTGTCAATGAGTTCAGCTTTTTTTTTTTATTGTCCTCATACAATCACTGAAAAGTGTGTGTTAAAATCTTATACCATGATTTGAGATTTGTCTGTCTACAATTCTGTCCATTTGTGACTTAGTAATGTTGAGGCCATATTATTACACATATACATGTTTATTATGCTGTGTCTTCCAAATGAATTAAATCCTTCATCATTATGAAGTAACTTTTCTTTAAAATTATTATTTTTTGTTGAAAAATATATCTTGGTAAATTGTTAACATAGCTGCACATTCTTTCCATTGGTTAGTTCTTCTGTGGAGTACCTTTTTAATCCTTTACTTTCCTTGTGATTTGTATATGCTTCTTATAAACACATAGATTATTTTTTCAACTCTTGTCTGAGAGTCTTAGAATATTTACTTCCATTTATAATGAATATAACTATGGATATATTTGGTTTTAATTCTGCCATCTTAGATGTTTCTATATTTTGCCACCTGATTTGTATTTCTTTTCTTTTAATATTTTATTGCCTCCTTTTGGATTTATTATATTATTTTCTAATATTTTTCTATAAATTTGGAAGTTAAACATTTCTTTTCTATTAGTGATTACCTTTGAATGGACATGTTATACTTAGTCATCAAAGCTTAATATTAAATATCATTTTTATTTTTCTCCTAGAAAATGAAAAAGTTTACTTTCAACCCTCTGTTCTTATATGCTGTTGTTTTTTGAATTTTAGTTTCATTAATATACTGAGCTCCATAAAAATTATCACTATTGTTTTATAAGTCAATGTTTATGTTTAACTTCACAATTATCATTTGCATTTCATTTAGTCACCTCCTGCATCTTCAGCCTTCCATTTGTGACCATTTTCCTTTGTTTGAAGAATATCCTTTATTATTGTTAATAGAAGTCTGCTTTTGTCATGTTCTCTTAGTTTTTGCTTGTCTGATAATGTCTTTATTTCACTTTGATTCTTGAGTGATTCTATAATTTTGCTGAATATATGATTCTAATTTATCATTCACTTTTTAAAAACTTTATTTTGTATTGTGGTATAGCTGATCAATAATGTGATAATTTCAGATGAACAGTAAAGGGACTCAATTATACATATATCAGTTATACATATATTGACACTACAATTTGAATGGTAGTGTTGAATGGTAGTTCTCACTGTTGTTGAGAAGGCATTCATCCATCTTATTGTTGCTTTATTGAACTGAACCTGAACATTTTTTCTTTAAGGTTGATTTATATTTTCTCTTTTTCTGCAGTGTCACTATGATGGTTCTTAATATGGACTGCTTTTTATTCATTCTGCTTGAGACTTGTTGAGCTCTTTAAATATGAGTAACCGTGTCTTTCATCAATTTGAAAAGCCATTATTTCTTCAAATCTTGCTTTCCTACCATTCTTTTCTCACCTTGTGGAACTCTTCTAATTTTATACTATATGTCTATTATCTTCTTATTTTCTCTTTTATAACCTTCCAATTTTCCTTGCTTCATTCATCACAGTTTCCTGTAACTGACATCCAGTAATGCTCTCTTAGCCTTCTCATCCAGTAATGCTTTCTCTTGTCTAATCTGTCTTTGAGTTCTAAAGTTTCCATGTTAATGCTTAAGTTCCACATTTTCTCATTGTTTATTGATTGTATCTTAAATGTCATGCTTTATAGTTTGCAGTTTCTTGCTGAAATATTTAAGTTCAGCTTATAATTTTCATGTGCTGTGCTGTGCTTAGCCTCTCAGTTGTGTCTGACTCTTTGTGACCCTGTGGACTGTAGCCTGCCAGGATCCTCTGTCCATGGGAAGTCTCCAGGAAGGAATACTGGAGTGGGTTGCCATGTCCTCCTCCAGGGGATCTTCCCAACCCAAGGATCAAACCCAGGTGTCCCACATTGCAGGCAAATTCTTTACCATCTGAGCCACCAGGGAAGCCCAAGAACACTGGGGTGGTTAGCCTATACGTTCTTCAGGGGATCTTCCCGACTCAGGAATTGAACCGGGGTCTCATGCATTGCAGGTGGATTCTTTACCAGCTGAGCTACCAGGGAAGCTCTAATTTCCATGTGAACACTACAAACAAAACACACTGTCTTGTTTTCTTATTTCTTCTTTTCCAATGACTCCTTCCAATGAAGGACTGATGTTGAAGCTGAAACTCCAATACTTTGGCCTCCTGATGTAAAAATTGACTCATTGGAAAAGACCCTGATGCTGGGAAAGACTGAAGGCAAGAGGATAAGGGGACAACAGAGGATAAAACGGTTGAATGGCATCCCCAACTCAATGGACATGAGTTTGAGCAAGTTCCGGGAGTTGGGGATGGACAGGGAAGCCTGGCATGCTGCAGTCCATGGGGTCGCAAAGAGTCTGACATGACTGAGCAACTAAACTGAACTGATATGGTTCACGTTATCTCTTTTCTTCATGTGCCTGTTTATCACTGTATTTCAGTTACAGGAATTAAAAATAATTGAAAGAAACAATTTCAAACTTAGGATGATTTTTTTTTTTTTGCTTCCATCAAGAAAATTAGAAAGGTCAAGAATATGAAATTACTTTATTCCAATTTCCAGGCTCAATATTTTTTTGGTTACATAGGTGACTTGAACGAAGCCATAACTCCATGTCAACAGTGGTTTAATTCTGCTTCATCTGTATTTCTAGTGTACAGGCCTTTGGGATCCAAAAATAAGCTCAAGTTGGTTTACCTTTGCCAGGCTAATGAGATTAGAATGAGCTTCTCAACCTGTTATCACATCTTCAGGTTTGCAAATGCTTCATTAGCAGACATTACCCAGAAGTCATACTCATTTTTCTGGATTTCTGTCTTTCTGGATGTCTCACTATTTTATTATCTTCTCAATGCTTATAATTTTTTTTCCATATTTTTATTGTCTTTAGCACAAGAATCTGTCTAAATTACCCAGGCTGTAATTGTTAGAAGCTAATACTTTTTGTAATTATTAGAAGCTAATTGATGCTTTTGAACTGTGGTGTTGGAGAAGACTCTTGGAGTCCCTTGGACTGCAAGGAGATCCAGCCAGTCAATCCTAAAGGAAATTAGTCCTGTATATTCATTGGAAGGACTGATACTGAAGTTGAAATTCCAATACTTTGGCCACTTGATGTGAAGAACTGACTCATTGGAAAAGACCCTGATGCTGAGAAAGACTGAAGGTGGGAGAAGGGGATGACAGGATGAGATGATTGGATGACATCACCGACTTGATGGACATAAGTTTTAGTAAGCCCCGGGAGTTGGGAGCCTGGCATGCTGCAGTCCATGGGGTTGGAAAGAGTCGGACATGACTGAGCAACTGAACTGAACTGAATGCTTCTAATATTCTGATTTCATTTAGCTGTGTATTTCTTTTGTAAGCACCATAAGAACTAGCATCTTCCTAGAGAAGCTCTTCAGGATGGAGATGGTAAAAATCTGTAAACCTTTGAACATGTAGTTCAAATTGTGTGTATAGGTTCGCTTTCCTTTCTGGGAGATGTTTCATTGCTTTTTATCTAAAGGTGTGTGTGTGTGTGTGTGTGTGTGTGTGTGTGTGTGTGTGTGTGTGTGTGCGCGCGTAGCCACCTATAATAGAACTATCTTAAAACTTAAATTTACTTTATCAATAAACCCAGAGTCAAAAATCTTTTGATGATATTAGAAATATAGTCTTGATCTTGTAAAATTTACTGGAATCTTTTACAGAAACATAACTTTGAAGAATTATTTAATGAGACACTAACTTTAAATTCCAACTGGAAGAGAAAAAATAAAAGGAAAAAAATGGATTTTAAAAGCTCTTATATACCAATTAGTTAAATTCTGTGACTTGAATATTAGCATTCTATCACTTCACAACAAATAGATGGGGAAACAATGGAAACAGTGAGAGACTTTAATTTTTTGGGCTCCAAAATCACTGCAGATGGTGACTGCAGCCATGAAATTAAAAGATGCTTAATCCTAGGAAGAAAATCTATGACCAACCTAGACAGCATATTAAAAACCAGAGACATTACTTTGCCAACAAAGGTCTGTCTAGTCAAAGCTATGGTTTTGCCAGTAGTCGTGTATGGATGTGAGAGCTGGACTGTAAAGAAAGCTGAGCACCGAAGAATTGATGCTTTTGAAGTGTGGTGTTGGAGAAGACTCTTGAGAGTCCGTTGGACAGCAAGGAGATCCAACCAGTCCATTCTAAAGGAAGTCAGTCCTGAATATTCATTGGAAGGACTGATGCTGAAGCTGAAACTCCAATACTTTGGTCACCTGAAGTGAAGAAGTGACTCATTGGAAGAGACCCTGATGCTGGGAAAGACTGAAGGCAGGAGTAGAAGGGGATGAGAGAAGATGAGATGGTTGGATGGCATCACCAACTCAATGGACATGAGTTTGAGTAAACTCCAGGAGTTGGTGATGGACAGGGAGGCCTGGTGTGCTGCAGTCCATGGGGTTACAAAGAGTCAGACATGACTGAGCGACTGAACTGACTGACTGAACTGAAGGTATGCATATTTTAAATATAAGCAATAAGATGATCATTTCTCTCTTATCAACCTCCCCTGAATCTTCAAAGAAACCAATAGATGTTTTTCTTTTTGTATAACCAGAATTCAAGGATATATTTAAAAACATGGGGTAAATAGTATATTTTAAGTAGATTAGCGGTATAAATTTAGGCATGTTTACTTTGTGAAGATTTGTATTGCACTATAAAATTTTCTACTGGAGATATACAGTTAGAATAAAAATGTTAAGATTAATATTCTGGGATAGATGGATCTTTTCCAAGATTTAAATGCTCTATTTTAAAAATTTAGACTTTGCTATATATTTTTGTCATCTTCAAATCATTTAAAATATCTCACAGTTATGTGTCTGTGTTGCAGAATTCATTGGCACTTTGACTCACAAAATAATTAGCAGCATAAACGGAAACTTTACTTTTGCAAATTCATATGCTTTACATTTCTTTCATTATTGTTAACCTAAATATCAGATAAATAGGTTAAGAATAATCATTAACTAGAAGAATCCCGATTAAACGCAAATGTTACCACTCGACGTCTGTACGTTGTTCACAGTACATAATCCGAAAGTATTGAGCATAGCCGCTGCAATTCTACTGGCCAAGAAAGTTAATTACCTAAAGAAATTGCCCAAACAATAGCAATCTTCATGATGGCCTTAGTCCGTGAATTGAAACGGCTATGCTCAATAGGATTACGTATTGCTACATACCGATCCAGCGAAATAGCGCAGAGGTGCATGATGGACGCTGTAGAAAATAAAACATCTAAAGAAATCCAGACGGGGCACAAATATCTAGGTAGTGGCCAGACATAATCTGAAAGAGAACAGAGAGAAGACAAGAATAACATGTTATGCAAATTATACCGACTATAAGTTTAGTCTATTTTTTCTCATAATCTAAATTTTTAAAAGGAAGTGAAAATTGGTACACATTGTTTTTCCATAGTAATGATGATGACAATAACAATAACACATTCAGTGTTACATATATTATTTTTTATTGAGGTAAAACTTACATATTATAAAATTAACCGTTTTAAACTGTACAATCCTGAAGCATTTAGTCCATTCACATCATCATGCAACCATCACCTCTTTCTAGTTCTAAAACATTTCATCATTGCAAAAGGAAACTGCTACCCATTAAGCAGTCACTCTCCATTTTCCCATTTTTTTGTCCCCCTCCCCGTCCCCTGAAAATTTCTTATTTGCTTTTTATCTCTTGAATTTAGCTAATCTGGGTATTTCATACAATCAGAATCATACAGTAAGCAACCTTTTGTGTCCTCTTTCACTTAACACAGTATTTTTTTAAATTTTATTATTATTATTATTTACTTTACAATATTGTATTGGTTTTGCCATACATCAACATGAATCTGCCATGGGTATACAGGTGTTCCCAATCCTGAACCCCTCTCCCACCTCCCTCGCCATACCATCCCTCTGGGATTAAGGTTCTTCCATTTTGTAGGTTCTATCAATACTTCATTCTTTTCTATCACTGATGCTCTTATCAGTTGAGATTTTTTGGATGCTCTTGTAAATGGAATTGTTTTCTCAATTTCATTTATGATTTTCTCATTTCTCCTGTATAGAACTATAATTAATTTTCATGTATTAATCTTGTATCCTCCAACTTTGCTGAATTCATTTATTAGATCTATATTTTTATGTGTGGGTTTTTTAGGATATTCCATATGAAAGATCATGTTACCTGTGAAAGTGGTAATTTTATTTTTTCTTTTCCAGTTTTCGTCTGCCTTTTATTTTCTTTCTTGTTTCATTTCTCTAGATAGAATTTCCAGTGCAATGTTAAGTGTAAGTAGTGAAAGCAGATATCTTGTCTTTTTCCTGATCTTAAAAAGTAATCTTTCATTCTTTCGTTATTGAGTCAGATGTTTACTGTGGGTTTTTCATAAATGCCCTCTATTGTGTTGAGGAAGTTTCCTTTTATACCCAGTTTGTTGCATGTTTTTATCATGAAAAAGTGATGGTTTGCTAAATGCCTTTTCTCTATCAGCAGAGATGATCACGTGCTTCTCTTACCTTTATTGTATTAATGTGATGTATTACATTAATTGACTTTTATATGCTGAGCCATCTTTCATTCCTGGGATAAGCCACACTTGGTCATGGTGTATAATATGATGCCAGATTTAGTTTGCTTTTATTTTGTTGAGGATTTTTTGCATCTATATTCAAAAGTGACATTGGTCTATACTTATCTTTTGTTGTAATCTGGCTTTGGTATCTGGATAATGCTGATCTCATAGAATGAGTACATTTGTTCCCTCATCTTTTATTTTGTAGGAGTTTGAGAAATACTGGTGTTAATTCTTCTTTAAATGATTGATAAAATTTTCCAGTGGAGCCATCTGGTCCAGGACTTGTCTTGCTGGCAGGTTTTTTGATTATTGATAAAATGTCTTTACTTGTTATCAGAGTATTTATTTCTTCTTGAGACACTTTTAGTAGTTTGCATGTTTCTAGGAATTTGTTCATTTAATTTAGGTTATGTGGTTTGTTGAAGTACAATTGTTCATTTATTATTTTATAATTCTTTTAATTTCTCTAAGTTCAGTCATAATGCCCCTCACCACTTTCATTTTTAATTTTAGAAATTTGCGTCTTCTCTCTTTTTTTCATAGTATTTCTAGTTGAAGGTTTATCAACTTTGTTGACTTTACTGTGCCTTAAATCTCAATTTCTCCATTTTTTGAAGTAGCGTTTATAGTTTTGCCATATACAGAATTCTTGGTTGACAGAATTTTTGTTGTTGTTGCATGCTTTAAATATGCAATCTCACTGCCTTCTGGCCCCCATAGTTGCTAAAGAGAAATTCATTATTAATCTTGTTAAAGATCCTGTATAATTTTGACCATAATGTCTTGCTGTGAATCTCCTGAAATAATATATGTTTATAGAGTTCATTGAGCTTCTTATACATGAAGTTTCATATCTTTCCTCAAAGTGTGGAAAATTTTGGCCAATAGTTCCTTAAATTTCTTTCTGCATATTTTCCCCCTTCTCCTCCTCTTCTGGCAGTATCATTATGCATGTGTTAGTAAACTTGATAGTGCCTCACATGTCTCTAGGGTGCTGTTCATTTTCCTTCATCTTTTCTCTTTCTTCTCAGACTGGATGATCTCAATTGATCTGTTTCAAAGTTCTTCAATTTTTCCTTCTTTTTGCTCAGTTCTGCAGTTGAATCAGTCTAGTAAATGAACTTCAGTTTTTGTATTTTTCGTCCTCCAAATTTCTATTTATTGTTATAACTTATATTCCTTTATTGCTATTCTTTGTTGAGATGACATTTTCCTTATTTCCTTTGGTTCTTTGTCCATGGTTTCCTTTGGCTATTTGAGCATTTTGAGAGTTGATTTAAAACCTGTCTATTTAAGTCTAATGCCTAGGCTTCCTCAGTATCATTTTCTTCTTTTTTTTACTATGAAGGAGTCATACTTTCTAGTTTCTTTGCATTCTTCTTACCTTTGATGAAACTTGAATACTTTGAACTTTATAATGTGGCAACTCAAGAATTTAGATTTTTTCCCCTAGACATGCATGGTTCAGAGTTCAGCTAGAGATATAAGCAGAGTTTATGGTTCCCCAGAGAAGAATCTGTGGTTCACTCTATCTCTATCCTTTCCTAGATTCTCCCTCAACTTTTAATTTTGAGATTTTCTCAAACTCTGTCTTCAGTTCCTCTGAGCTACTAAAACTACAGATTTTGGGGAAGTTTAGTATTTCACCTGGCATAGACTGCATCTTCCGCTTTGGCTAATAAGTCATGAAATGTGTAAACTCAACCAGTGTTGTTCACTTCTTCCAAGTCTTAAGAAACCCCTGAATCTTTGTTTCAGGTTTTTCTCCAGTACATTTAGAGTTGTTTTTGTATTGTGTTTAGAGTTGATGGGCTTGCCTGATAGCTCAGTTGGTAAAGAATCCTTCTGCAATGCAGGAGACCCTGGCTCAATTCCTGGATCGGGAAGGTCCTCTGGAGAATGGATAGGCTACCCATTCCAGTATTCTTGGGCTTCCCTTTTGGCTCAGCTGGTAAAGAATCCACCTGCAGTGTGGGAGACATGAGTACAATCCCTGGGTTGGGAAGATCCCCTGGAGATGGGAAAGGCTACCCACTCCAGTATTGTGCCTAGAGAATTCCATGGACTGTGTAGTCCAACGGGTTGCAAAGAGTCAGACAGGACTGAGAGACTTTCACTTTCACTTTCCACTGGCAATTCCAGAAGTGTAACTAACAACCATTGGAATTCAAGGAGCAAAACAAAGAAATCAAAGAAGTTATTAAGAATTATTTTAAACAAAATATTGATCAATGTTCATTTCTGTTCATCATTATCTTTTAATCTCCTCAGATTGTATCTACCCAGAAGTTGATTGTATTGAGGGTTTGTGTATTCTCAACCTGTTCCATTTGTAGAAATTCAGTTCAGTTCAGTTCAGTCGCTCAGTCATGTCTAACTCTATGTGATCCCATGGACTGCAGCACGCCAGGCCTCCTTGTCCGTCACCAACTCCTGGAGTTTACTCAAACGCATGCCCATTGAGTCAGTGATGCCAGAAATTACTTTTCCAATTTTGTTTCAAATATACAAGTATCACCTGACTGCCATTATGTGGAGAATTTTGTTTCTATAACCACTGGAATATAAGATGCATTAAGTCAATGTTGTTCTCTGTGTTTTATTTTTCTACTATTTAATTCATGATACATAGGTCAATGCATGGCACAAAGCAGGTACTCGATAAATATTTATTAAATTTGTAAATGAATATATCCCCCTCAACAGATTATAACATCACCCTAAATCCAACTTCATCATGCTGTGCTGTGCTTAGTTACTCAGTCATGCCCGACTCTTTGGGACCCCATGGAGTTAATCCTCAAGACTTCTCTGTCCATGGGGATTCTCCTAGCAAGAATACTGGAATGGGTTTCCATGCTCTCTTCCAGGGGATCTTCCCAACCCAGGGATTGAGCCCAGGTCTCTTATGTTGCAGGTTGATTCTTTACTGTCTGAGCCACCAGGGAAGCCCAAGAATACTGGAATGGGCAGCCTATCCCTTTTCCAGAGGGCCTTCTCAACTCAGGAATCAAATCAGGGTCTCCTGAATTGCAGGTGGATTCTTTATCAGCTTGGCTATCAGGGAAACCCAACTTCATCATATGCCAATATACATTCTCAATAAGGTGCGTATCCACTCTGCAGATCCACTATCTAGTCAGTTCTCAGTTCTCAGCAATTACACATTTAATAATGGCAAAAATGGCAACAGCTGTTACACAGTATCTTATACCAAGCACAGTGTTAGCAGTGTTAGTTAGGTACTTCATTTTTAGTTCTATTCCATATAACTGTAGTGTCAACTCTATTACCCTACAGTGTGAGGAAAATGTGTCTCAAAGTCTCAGACTTGTTCAAGTCTACAGATTTTTGCTCCAAATCTGACTTTTTTCCCCCAAACACAAAGGTACTTCCTATCACCATACACTATTTATTAAATAATAAATACAATTTTTTTTAACAATACAGGACAATATTTCTTGTGCAGGTTTTTCAAGAAGTCTACTTCCAAACCTGTAAGACAGCAAAATACAAAAACAAAGGGAATGAACAAGCACCTAAAGTAAAAACTATCCCAAAGATAGCAATATCAGAATGAGTTAAATTATTTATTTCTAGATTAACTTCATCGGAGAAGGCAATGGCACCCCACTCCAGTACTCTTGCCTGGGAAATCCCATAGGCTGCAGTCCATGGGGTCACTAAGAGTCGGACACTACTGAGCGACTTCACTTTCACTTTTCACTTTCGTGCATTGGAGAAGGAAATGGCAACCCACTCCAGTGTTCTTGCCTGGAGAATCCCAGGGACGTGGGAGCCTGGTGGACTGCCGTCTATGGGGTCGCACAGAGTCGGACACGACTGAAGTGACTTAGCAGCAGCAGATTAACTTCTTTATCAAAAATAATTGCAGAAAACGTTCTCTGAATTTATGTAAGCCAAGTTTTCTCAAACTTGTCTGATTATAATTATCCCCTAAGGTTTTTATCAAAAATGTTTTTCCTGGATTTCACTACAGACATTTTAATTCAAAATATTTAGAATTTCAGTGAAAATTTAGTTTCTGTTTGTCTTTGTAAGAAGACAAATGGATCTTTCAAGTTGTCTTAATGGAATTAAAGTGTATTTTCTTTAGATAAAATTTTTTAATATAAATTTATTTATTTTAATTGGAGGTTAATTACTTTACAATATGTGAAAAGTTTGTTGGAAGTTGCATAGCAAAAAGGCCATATAACATAATTTCCATGGGGGAGATCAGTTAGTCGAAAGAGATAAAATCTTGTTTTCAGAAGCAAAAATTGCATAGTGTTTCGTAAGACATTTTCTTATATTCACTCATTTATTCATTCAAAGATTACATCAAAGATTACATCAGATTACAAGATTAGTAACCAAAACTCACAGGCATCACCACCAATACTGACAATAATGACAAAGACTAAATAATAGACACTGTAAAATTTCAGTTCATTTGTTGAAATGAAAAAATAAAAGGGATTTATTTCTATGAAATGTTGGAGATAACATTTGCTTGGTACAATAAATATTTGTTACTTGTATAAAGGAGTATCCTTACCCTGCAGATCATAACCCCACCACAGAGAAAATACCAATTTTCTAATGTTCTGATAATGATTAAGAGATGTGGAATGTTGGACTGTAAAATAATGCCAAAGCTAAAATGTAAATGAGAAGTTATAATTGATGTCTTTAAGTTAACATATATGAAAAGATGAACAAACATTAAAAAAGTTTTAAAATTTCTTCAGTTCATTTCATAAAATAATACAGTGTAAGTATCAAAACTTACAAAATACTGAAAAAAATGAGACTAGAGACAAATAGCATTCATTGATATAGATTCAAAATTGCAAACAAAATATTCACAAATATAATCCAGCAAAGAGTAAAATGAATAAAACATCACAGTAAAACAAAATTTAGTCTAAGAATGTAACGATAATTTAATATCACAAAAATCTGCCAACATAGTCTCTTATATTAACATTTGTAAAGAAAGTTTATGATCTTTATTCTTAAGAATAACTTTATAAAATGCTATAAAATACAGGAGCCATTCCTAATTAAAACTTTAATTAATTATATAGAGATAAATAGAATTCCCCCTTAAATTTGATAACTTAACAAAAACCAAGAACAAATATAAACAGTAATGCATTAAATTCATTTCAAGTATGTTAAATTTAAAAACTGGACAGGGCAGAAATTTACAGAGACTTTAAAGCAGCTACCATAGCCCTACTCAATGAAGGAGGGGTGGATATTCTTGAAATTAACAGAAAGAGAACTTCACAAATAAGAAGTAGTACTTATGAAAAAGAAACAAATGAAGAGTTTAGAGCTGAAAAAAAAATCACTGGGTGGCCTCAATAGAAGAATGGACATGAGAGATGAAGAGTCATTAAAACTGAATGTAGATCAATAGGAATTATCCAAATGAACAAGAATGAGAAAAAATTAAAAATAAATGAGCACTGTAGGAACTATGGGACAACGACTATAGGAACATGCCTTTGAAATCTTGAGAGAGAAGATACTGGTACAGGAGAAAACTATGTGAAGAAACAATGGGCTAAAAAATTTCATATTCGATGCAAAATAAATCTACAAATTTACGAAGTTCTGCAAAGCCCAAATGGTTAAACCAAAGAAAATCATGCCTAGACACATCATAATCCGGTGAAAACAAAAGATAAAGAAAAAAATTCTTGAAGCAGCTGAGAAAAATGACTTTTTCATGAGAGACCAGAAGGTATAATCACAATTTGGAATTTTATATCCAGTGAAACTATCTTCAGAAAATGAATGTGAAACAAAAAGATTTTCTTTAGGAAAGGAAACTAAGAAATTGATTGCCAGGAGACTTACTTTAAACAAATTTAATGATGCTCTTCAGAAAGAAAGAAAACTTATAAACTTTAAGAATAAATGAGGAACAACAGAAATGGTAAACAATCTGGGAAAATAAAATAATTATTTTTCTTTTCTTAGGTCTTTAAAAGATATGTGACTGTCAAAAACAAAAATTATTACATCATCTGAGAAGGTTCTCAATGTATATAGGTAAATTCCATACTATAATTAAAACAAAAAGGCAAAGGCTTAAGGAGCCTATATGGATGTAAGATTTTTATATTCACTTGAAGTAACATTAATTACTGGGAAATTATGACAGATTAGCTATGCATATTTTAATCTAAACACAATCATTAAAATTTGTATGGCAAAACCAATACAATATTGTAAAGTAATTAACCTCCAATTAAAATAAATAAATTTATATTTAAAAATTGTACAAAGAATATAGCAAAAAATCAATATATCAATGAAAATGGAATACTAAAATAAAATGCAGGACCCACCAAATAATTCAGAAGAGGAAAAAAGTAATTAAGAAGAGAAGAAAAAAGTAATTAAAAAGTAAAGAAAAAGAGAATTAATAATTGCATTAAATGTAAATGATATAAGGTGTAATTTGTATCAATTTAAAGAACTAGCCTTGTTGGATTAAAAAAGTATAAAAATACTATATACTGTCTATAAGAAACCTACAATTTTAAATATAATGTAGATAGGTATATAGTAAGAGAATGTAAAGAGATAAACTCTGCAAGTACTAATCAAAGAATGCTGGGGTTATATATTAATATTAGACAAAGTAAATTTCAGATCAAAGAATGTTACTAGGGATAACAGTGACCATTTTATAATGATAAGGGTGTCAATTCCTCAAAGGGATCTAACCATACTAAATATTTATGTACCTAATAGCAGAGCTTCAAATTTCATGAAGCAATTAAAGATAGAAAAGAAAGAGATCAGAAGTACAATTGCTACACATACACACAAACATATGTACAATGGAATATTGTTTCATGTTCAAAAGAATAAAATTAAGATACATGCTACAACATGGAGGAAACTTAAAGACATTATTCTTGGTGAAATAAGTCAGACACAAAGGGACAATTCCACTTACATGAGGTTCCTAAAATAGTCAAATTCATGGAGACAGAAAGTAGAATGGTAGCAGCTGGGGGAAGGGAGTATGAGGAGTTATTGTTTAATGAGTTCAGAGTTTCAATTTGGAATGATGAGTTCTGGAAATGGATAGTGGTGATTGCTTCACAATAGTGTAAATATACATAATGTTACTGAAATGTATGCTTAAAAATGGGTAAAAGGATAACCAAAAAAGTAAATAGCACTTTTCAGCCACCGTAGAAGCCCTTCCATGTGGTCTGACTGAATTGTAAACTCTTCACCTCCACAAATTAACCACAGTCCTGGCATTTACAGTAATCAGTAATAACATTTCTCTATAGCTCTATAAATAAAGTGTGCATTTCTTAGTGGGAAAAAAGTACAATCACAATTATACTTTGAGATTTCAACATCTTTTCCTCAGTAATTGATATAAAAGCAAACAAAAATTACTAATGGTATGAAAGAACTGAACAACATTAAGAACAAACTACAACAAATTGACGTTTGCAGAACACTCTATGCCACAATGATATATACACATTCTTTGCAAGAGTTCATGGGAAGAAACACAATAAATTAAATCTTAAGAAATTAATATAATTTATATTACATAATGTATAATTTTCTGACCACAACAGAATAAGCCTAAAAACCAGTAACAAAAAGATACCTTGAAAAAGTCAAAGTATCTGGCAATTAAACAACACAGTTCCCCACAATCCATGTTTCAAAAAGGAAGACAAATCATATCAGAAAATAATTTGAACTAAATGAAAATTAAAATAAAGGATCAAAATTTGTGTGATGGTGTTAAAGCAATACTCAGAGGGGAATTTCTAACAATAATGTTTTATTTTTGAAAGGAAAAAAAAAATGTAAAATCCATGATCTATGCTTCTATATTAAATGGACAAAGAAGGGTAAAAATTAAATCCAAAGTATTAGAAGAAATGAGGTAATAACTACAAAAGCAGAAATTAATGAAATTGAGGAAATTCAATGAGATCGAATGAAATAAAATGTTGGTTGTTTGAAAAGATTTTATAAAATTGATAAACTTCTAGTCAGATTGAGGAATAAATAAAAATAGAAGACACAAAGTACCAATATCAGTGATGAAAGAAGAAATATCTCTGTAGACTCCACAAACAGTTATAAGGGGATAATAATTATAAACAAATATATAAATGGATATATATGGAGTATTAGAAAATGGTATTTATTTGCAGGGAAGGCATGGAGACACAGATAGAGAGAATGGACTTGTGGATACAGTGGGGGAATAGAGGATGGGACTAATGGAGAAAGCAGCATAGCACTACCATGTGTGAAATAGATAGCTGATGAGAAGTTGCTATATAAAAAAAGGAGCCCAGCCTGGCACTCTGTGATGACCTAGAGGGATGGGATGCAGGAAGGGGAAGGAGGCTCAAGAGGCAGGGGATATAGGTGTAATTATGGCTGACTCATTGGAAAAGACTTTGATGCTGGGAGGGATTGGGGCCAGGAGGAGAAAGGGATGACAGAGGATGAGATGGCTGGATGGCATCACTGACTCGATGAACGTGAATCTGAGTGAACTCTGAGAGTTGGTGATGGACAGGGAGGCCTGGCGTGCTGCGATTCATGGGGTTGCAAAGAGTCAGACACGACTGAGTGACTGAACTGAACTGAACTGTGTTGTTGTACAGCAGAAACCATCAAAATATTGTAAAGAAATTTTCCTCAATTAAAAAAAAATCAAGAATGATTTGCCCATAAATTTTCTAGGGTTTTGGAGTCCTTAGACATGAAATCACAAAGTTTCTGAGCTATGCACTGAGGCAAGAATTTCAGTGGAGAATGTGCTCCTGAGAAAAAATGAAAACAACAAAAGAAGGATACAAGTGTTCTAAATCACCAAACCTGAGTCAGCCTTTTCCTCAGCCTAACATTTGCTCACTTGCACTCTGTGAAGACTGCCAAAACCAGGATAGTTTACTGGAAACTTAACCCAGATTTGAATTCATCTGAACGAAGCCTTTTTAGAACTCCAAAGTCTTTTTAGACAGCCAGTCTTTTAAGTTAGGGAACAGTTCCATCCTAACTTAAAGTCTGGAAAACTTAATGGAATCCTAGGCTGTCACTCAAGTTGATGGTATTGACAGAACTAACTGTCAGCAATATTTCTTATAGATCAGTAATTTCCATACACAGGTCCATGGAGAAAACTGAGAAATTAAGTGTAACAATGTAATTTTAATAAGGCTATATTTATTCCATTTAAATATATTTTATTAAATAAATTCAATAAATATATGGAATTTTTTAAAAAAAAATTCTGAAATTATCCTCCTTATGGAATCTATAAGGGTCTAGCCCATATGATTGGCTGAATTTTGCTTTATTATTTTATTCCTGATCCCATGTTTTTGAGGACTCAGCACATTCTTGATGTTTCCTATCACTCGGCCCTTGACAGAATACCCTGGATATCATTGCATTCTGCATCTTACATCAATTATTTCTTCTAAATGCTTTCGGGGAATGCCACGCTTTCTCCCTTGTAATCACACCCACCCCCTTGCAACTTGATTCTTCTCTGATACTAGACTGCGTTTCTACCCACTTGAACTTGATTTAGAATTATTGGATCTTCTTTTGCTTCTGAAATTCAGACATTTTAAAAAAAATTTTGCCTTGACCACCAGACATGAAATTCTGGGCTGCTTTTTAGGCTATAACCTTTGCTTCTTTCTGCAGTAGAAAGTAAATTCTCTCTCCTTCTATCTACTCTGAGTAAACAGACCCTAAGTAAATTTGTTCAACTACTAGACTCCACTACCTTGGTTCTGCTGAGAGGAGGAGCTGCAATTCTGGAGGTATTACCTGTATGCTGTAGAGTTGCTGGCAACTCTGCAGAATGCTCAGACTACCGCACAATTGCACTCATCTCACATGCTAGTAAAGTAATGCTCAAAATTCTCCAAGCCAGACTTCAGCAATATGTGAACCGTGAACTTCCTGATGTTCAAGCTGGTTTTAGAAAAGGCAGAGGAACCAGAGATCAAATTGCCAATATCCGCTGGATCATGGAAAAAGCAAGAGAGTTCCAGAAAAACATCTATTTCTGCTTTATTGACTATGCCAAAGTCTTTGATTGTGTGGATCACAATAAACTGTGGAAAATTCTGAGAGAGATGGGAATGCCGGACCACCTGACCTGCCTCTTGAGAAACCTATATGCAGGTCAGGAAGCAACAGTTAGAACTGGACATGGAACAACAGACTGGTTCCAAATAGGGAAAGGAGTACGTCAAGGCTGTATATTGTCACCCTGCTTATTTAACTTCTATGCAGAGTACATCATGAGAAACGCTGGACTGGACGAAGCACAAGCTGGAATCAAGACTGCTGGGAGAAATATCAATAACCTCAGATATGCAGATGACACCACCCTTATGGCAGAAAGTGAAGAGGAACTAAAAAGCCTCTTGATGAAAGTGAAAGAGGAGAGTGACAAAGTTGGCTTAAAGCTCAACATTCAGAAAACGAAGATCATGGCATCCGGTCCCATCACTTCATGGGAAATAGATGGGGAAACAGTGGAAACAGTGTCAGACTTTATTTTTTTGGGCTCCAAAATCACTGCAGATGGTGACTGCAGCCATGAAATTAAAAGATGCTTACTCCTTGGAAGGAAAGTTATGACCAACCTAGACAGCATATTCAAAAGCAGAGACATTACTTTGCTGACTAAGGTCCGTCTAGTCAAGGCTATGGTTTTTCCTGTGGTCATGTATGGATGTGAGAGTTGGACTGTGAAGAAGGCTGAGTGCCGAAGAATTGATGCTTTTGAAGTGTGGTGTTGGAGAAGACTCTTGAGAGTCCCTTGGACTGCAGGGAGATCCAACCAGTCCATTCTGAAGGAGATCAGCCCTGGGATTTCTTTGGAAGGAATGATGCTAAAGCTGAAGCTCCAGTACTTTGGCCACCTCATGCAAAGAGTTGACTCATTGGAAAAGACTCTGATGCTGGGAGGGATTGGGGGCAGGAGGAGAAGGGGACGACAGAGGATGAGATGGCTGGATGGCATCACTGACTGGATGGCCGTGAGTCCGGAGTGAACTCCGGGAGTTGGTGATGGACAGGGAGGTCTGGTGTGCTGCGATTCATGGGGTTGCAGAGGGTCGGACACAACTGAGCGACTGAACTGGACTGACTGAACTGCAGGCCCTTCTCTATCACTAAGTCATGTCTGACTCTTTGTGACCCCATGGACTGTATCTTGCCAGGCTCCTCTGTCCATGGGACTTTCCAGGCAAGAATACTGGAGTACGTTGCCATTTCCTTCTCCAGGGGACTTTTCCGGGCCCAGGAGTCAAACCCTTGTCTCCTGTATCTCCTGCACTGCAGGCAGATTCTTTACTCACGGAGGCATCAGGGAAGCAGGCTAATATGTTCAATGGTTTCCTATTGGCCCCGGGCTTACAGATCCACTCAAACACCACTGTCTCTTACAAACCAAGGTCATAGAACACAGTACTCTACCCTCTAACAAAGATCTGTCAGAATGCCTCTCCAGCGATGTAGTTCAGCATCTGTGGCACGTAGATTTTATGCTTCTTCAGTGAGGAAGAGTGATGTTTCTGGGATATGTCCTGATGATGTGGGCAGGGAGATGGGACATCCTACATATGCAACCAGCCAGCACCCCCTTAGTATAAAATAGGGATTTTCTGGCAGCACTATGCAGGATGTTCAACCTCCCCGCCCATGTGAAGGTTAGCTGCCGCATCATGAAGTTTCAATTTCTGTCGAAGGATTTGTCACTTGATGCATCTTTGTGTGAATCATTTCAGAAAGACCTCTTCCAAACGGGTCATCTGTTCCTGGTGAACTGGCTGTGATTACTAATAGCCTAAATGATCTAGAAGGCTGGTAACTGATAACCCACCTCATACTCAAACTTAAGCCTAGTATCTCTAACGATATAATTTTCCATCAACTTAAAAGATAAAATTCTCTTGATATGGATGCCAAGATATATCATGGGTTACAAACACTCTCCAGTTTCACTCCCAATTCTGTCAACCCTCATAAAATAAATAACCCTCATGAAATAAAATGTCTAATATAAACATAGACTTCTTATACTACAGTAGAGGCAATTCTATTTCTCGAAGACCCTAGTTGGGCTACATATACTTATTCCAGTTATCCAAGATTATCCTAGTTGAAATTAACTATCTTATATGTATCACAAGTTAATTGCAGAAAGCATAGGTCTAGAAGCAACATCCTGAGACTCACTGTTCCATGGCTATGCAATCTGATCATCACACTCTGAAATAAATAAACTTAGCTAAAGGCAGACTCTGTCAGCCTCATTCTTTTACTTGAACAAATTTTGCTTTATGTACTATCCTATCTCAAGCCTCTCAGCTCTGAGAACTTTTATACCTGTAAAAATTCTTGAATCTTCTATTCCACAAGCACCTAACACCTGAAAGGTTCAGTATGATGTTTATTATCTTTTAAAAAACATCCTGGACTTGCTCCCCTGAAATAATCCTTTAACCCATCTATCCTGGAGTTTCCCACATGATTTGCAATAGAGCTAGTTACTTTTGAGTTGACTTCAAGTCTTTTCCTAGGGGAATATGGCAAAGATTTCCATTTCTCTGTTGATATTTTTTCCAGAGAATGGAAGACTCAACAATTTCATGTATCTTGGGTGGGAAAGGGATAAAGACAAAGAAGAAATGATGAGTACTTTCCTGGAGCTCTCTGCCTAACCAAGTATATATTAATGAGAATTTTTGTTATTGATATTAGGGGTTCTACTCTAGTAGAGTAAGTATTAGGTATTTTTCATTCTGAGTTGTGTCCGATTCTTTGTGACCCCAAGGATTGTAACCCATCAGGCTCCTCTGTCCATGGGGTTTTCTAAGCTAAGAATACTGGAGTATTCTCCTCCAGGGGATCTTCCTGACCCAGGGATTGAACCCCCATTTCCTGCATCTCCTGCCTACACTGGCAGGATTCTTTATCACTGAGACACCTGGAAGGCCCACTCTAGCACAGTAGTGGAGGAAAAACAAACAATGCGCATAAGGGAGTAAGATATTGTTGTGGCTTTAAATTTATGCCTCTAGATGTTTTTTGGTTTTGGCTTCATTTTAATACATTAAGTTCACCTATAATATGGTGAACTTCCAAAGGGAGGAAAAGCCTATTTGTATCATTTAGGTAAGGTGATTACTAAATCAATAGGAGAAAATATATTTTAAAATGTATTAAGTATTCATAATTTATCATCTTGATGATACTAGTAAGATTAAATTTAGATAATTCTTAGATACTTGAGTGATAAGCATCATGACCACCCCATCATTCTGACTAAAGGCCAAAGTAAACATAAAATGTTCTTTTGAGTAAATTTTTAATAACAGTCCTTTAGATTTCTGTATCATATTCATTAATACTAAAATGCACTTTTTATTAACAATTAGGATTCCAAATAATGAATAACTCATCCCTAACTGGGAGAAGGCACTGGCAACCCACTCCAGTACTCTTGCTTGGAAAATCCCATGGACGGAGGAGCCTGGTAGGCTGCAGTCCACGGGGTCGCTAAGAGTCGGACACGACTGAGCGACTTCACTTTTCACTTTCGTGATTTGGAGAAGGAAATGGCAACCCACTCCAGTGTTCTTGCCTGGAGAATCCCAGGGACAGGGGAGCCTGGTGGATTGCCGTCTCTGGGGTCTCACAGAGTCGGACACGACTGAAGCGACTTAGCAGCAGCAGCAGCAGAAATTTTTAGGTCAGTGTGTTTCTAACTTATTTGGTTGCTACTCTTTAATTTACTATTTGGTGGAATACATTTTCTACAATACATTTAATCTAAAGATATAGCACAAAATCTGTAAAATCAATTGACTTTTATCTTACATTTATATGTTAATATTTACTAAAAATCTAGTCAAGTCTGAATTAATTGCTATTGATACTAGTATCGACAACATGCTGCCAGATAGTTGGCAGATTTCTTAAAGCCCTGGGTAGGAATCATGGTTTTAGAACACTCAAAGTAACTAGGTCAAAAAGACACCATCTACAGCCTTATTTAGAGCACCTTAGTAACTGCTGTTTGTGAACTTGTAACCCATACTCATTATCTGCTCTCTCTAGTTAGTAATCCTCTTGATTATTTGCAGGGAATACCCAAGGCTTGGAAATACATCTTCAAGTGAACTCCAGGTATTGAATTCCCTTCTTTTACATCACAGATTGAAACCAATACTTAATCAGTACTTTTCATATGCCCAATTTTCAAACATCCCCACATCCTAAGGTTTACTAAAGCTTTTTGTTTTTTACTTATTCTCTATTCAAATGATTCACTCTGCAGAAAAATGAAAATAGATTAAAGGTTACTGTGAAATTTTAAATAACAGAAAACAGAAACTCCTTATAAAGCTTCTTAACGGGGACCAGAAAGCAATATTGACAATACTGAAATACAATTTCATAAAGACAAACTCTCTCTCTGTCTATGTGTGTATATATATATGACTAAAATGTTGTGGTTTACAATGAAAATATTGCCATTTAAAAATATTTCCCTAAAATTTCACAAGTTTGCTTTTAAAAAACATAAAACCAGTGACAATGTGTTTCAGGAGCCAAGTAATGGAGTAACTACTACATTGTATAAAGATATGTTCTTTTCATAGTAATACATTACTCAGATTATTAATTTGAATTGTTAGTATTGTAGATATATGTTGAAATGAATTTTAGGAGAACTGGTATATTTTATTAATTTAGGGTTTATTCTCTCCCTTGTTCCAAAATAAGTTTAAGGTGTTTTACTGATATGGCATTGAAATATGTATTTAATAAATATTAAGTTCTTAATACATAATAGGTAGATGGAGATGATACAGAAGGCAAACATTATATTTGTTCTCATGATTTGATAGTACAGTGAGAAATATTATAAGATAGAAAACTAAACTGGGCAAAAGAGAAGCACACATGGAGTAAAAGGGTATTTTTTTTCATATGCAGCAATTGAGAGAAGAAAGCCAAAGGAGAAACAAAATCAAAAAGCAAACAAAAACTTGGGATTTTTGAACGGCATTTTTAAGCCAGAGAATGGCAAATATTTTCTGTAAGGGGCTAAATATGTATTTTAGTCTTCGTAACTACTCAACTCTCCTTTGGTAGGGTGAAAGCAGCGATCTTTGAAAGAATAGGTATGACTATGTTCAAGAAAACTTTATGTATCATTAGCTTTAGCCAGCACAATTTGACACATGGTATAGTTAGCCAATCCCTGACCTTGAGAGCTAGGAAGGGGGATCTGATATGGTTGAGGATTGATGGAGATGATTTGGTGTTATCCTCAATGCTGCTGTTTGGCATTATCAGGGATAGAGCTAATTCTCTCTATATTAGGATCAGGTTGGGAATTGAAAAAATAATCCAGGTACACAAAAAAGATTTCTGCTTTAACTGCATAAAATGAGCATGTTATTGGGGATCCTAATTAGATTCTTAAAAGACATTAATATTCAAGAGAAGGAAATTTAAACATTTCACTCAAGTCACTAAGAAAATTTCATGGTGAATCTGAACATTTGAAGTTTCATTTTATTAGGTATTGAGATCCTCCATTTTCAGTAGGAATCAAAGGCCTGTAATTTAAGTGAACACAAGCTCATACACATGTATCCTTCACTTTACACCAAGTTCTTGATCAGGCTGAGGAAGTTCCCTTCTATTTCTAGTTTTTCCTTTTTATCACAAAAGGGGGTTGGATTTTGTTGAATGCTTTTTGGAGTCTATTAAGGTAGTGAGGTTATTTTTTTTTCTTTTATTCTGTTAATAAGCTGCATTATATTGATTGATTTTCTCAAGTTGAACCAATTTTGCTTTTTTTTTTTTTCTTTCTTTTTGCTGCAAAAGTTTTATTGTTTCCATTTGATGCAAGGATTGGGCGAGGCTCCAGGATGTTTAAAAAGCTGCCCAGTGGATGCAGAGAGGGGCTTCAGGTGCAGCCCTGACTCCAGAGGGCTCCTCAAAGACCGTTGGGCTCTAGTGGTGTTGGAGGGTGAACGTTTCAAAGATATATTTGCCCAGCCCAAACAGGGGACCAGCCAACCTGTGGAGGTTAGTCAGTTGGTTGCCATCTACTTGATGAGTTTCAGCTGTTGGCTCAGCTCCCCGCCTTCTCCCCATCCTCCACTACTCCAGCAGCCTGTTGGTGTGGGGGGATGGGGCTGATCAGGTAGTTGTAATCTACTTGATGAGTATCAACTGCTCATACAGGAAGCGGCTCTCTACGAAGTCACAGGGATGGGAGTCTGCAGGGGCTGAACCCAAGGCATGAAGGTCCACAAGGGCCTAGCTCAGGTTCTTCTCCACGGCTGTGGCAGCTTCCTTATTGTCCAAAGTTTTATCCCATTCATCTTGGGATGGCTTTTGCACGTCCTAGAAGAGGGCACAGGACACCGTGCTGGTTTTCCATCTTCAAGAGATCCTAGGGGCCCTGCTCCTTCTTGGCCAACTTGGAAAAAGTGGCTCACGCTGTCCAGAGCCACATCCTAGCAGTGGAAATAGAAGCCCATAGAGAGGTAGGTGTAGGGGGACCCAGATGGTGTTGGCACCGTGGTTGATGGCAACCTCCACCTCAGTGAAATAATTCTGAGGAATCATGGTTGTTTGGTCTTAAGGAGTTAAGCTCAAAATGTGTTGGCTAGTCCAGAGGCCGAGGATGGCTGAGAGGCTGGTTCCAGAGGTTACAACTGGACAAAATGTTGGAGGGCTGTCGGCGGCTGGAAAAGGGGGGGAGGTGTCCCTGGGTCCCTTCTGTCCAAACACTGTTGAAGCAAGAGACAGATCCACAGTACCACCTGAGAACACTGCCTCAATTTTGCATTTCTGGGATAATACCCATTTTCTTGGTATCCAACGTGTTTCATATCTTGCTAGATTCAGTTTGCGAGTATTTTGTTGAGGGTATCTGCATCTATATTCATACAGGTTATTGATCTATAGGTTCTTTCTTTTTTTTCTTGTGCTATATTTGTCTGGTTTTGGTATCAGGATCATATCAGTCTCATAAGAAGAGTAGGAAAGAATTCCTCTTTTTTTTTTTAATTTTTGAAAAAGTATTCAAAGAATTGGTGGTAATTCTTCCAGGGACTTACCAGACATGTCAAACAATGACAACTGTCTGGAAATGAGGCTCTGAAGGAGTTTGCTAACTCTGTTCCACTCTGGTAGGTATCAGGCTGCTAGTTTGCACTGAGATTACAGGCTCTTGGTTTTCAAGGCTATCCTGGAGCCTGAGAGGGGTCATGAAATTAGGCAAGATAAAATGCTACAGAGACTGCTGTTCTTATCAAAATTCAGTCATTTTTCTTGGATAAGCACTCCCTGGCTTGCTTTGAGCTTTTAGGTAACTTCCAGAGTCCCAGATTAGTTTATTCTGACAGTTTTTATAAAATTTCTTGTTGCTGTTAATGAAGAGAGAATTTTGGAAGGAATAAAGACTGATATTCACCTGTAATTTCTGTGTTATTAACATATCTTAAAATTTGTTTTGTTTTTGTTTGTTTAATATAAATTTATTTATTTTAATTGGAGGTTAATTACTTTACAATATTGTATTGGTTTTGCCATACATCAACATGAATCCCCCACAGGTATACACGTGTCCCCCATCCTGAAACCCCCTCCCTCCTCCCTCCCTATACCATCCCTCTGGGTCGTCCCATTGCACCAGCCCCAAGCATCCAGTAACATTTTGTAGAAAAATTTTCACACAGATCGTATTATTAATACAGAGAATGGAAATGGTGATTTTGAATAGAAGTACAAATGAGAATATGGAAACATCATATCAATATGAATTACCCAGTATCTAGGGGATGCATAATATACTATTCTTATAAATAAAACTATAGGTATATTTTATAATAAGAGTATTTTAACATAATTATCTCAAATAGTTTATATCAATCATTGCTTTATCTTATAATTTTGCTTATGTTTGTTCTTACTGCAATTCTTTTATCCCAGTCTGTTTCACATTAAAAAAAATTTATTGGAGTATAGTTGATTTACAATGTTTTAATTTCGGATGTACAGCAAAGTGATTAAGTTATACATATGTGTATATTCTTTCTTTTTCAGATTATTTCTCATATATTTTACCACAAAATATTGAGTAGGGTTCTCTGTGCTACACAGTAGGTCTCTGTTGGTTATCTATCTTATATATAGCGGTGTGTGTATGTTAATCCCAAGTTCCTGATTTATCCCCCCACCATGTTTCCCCTTTGGTAGCCATAAGTTTGTTTTCGATATCTGTAAGTCTGCTTCTGTTTTATAAATAAGTTCACTTTTATTATTTTTTTTAATTTCAAAAATCTATTTATTTTTTTTTTTATTTTTGGCTGTGCTGGGTGTCGTTGCTACGTTCAGGCTTTCCCTAGTTGCAGTGAGCTGGGGTCACTCTTTGTTGTGGTGCATATGCTTTTCATTGTGGTGGCTTCTCTTGTTGTGGAGCATGGGCTCAAGGGCGCACCAGCTTCATTAGTTGCAGCTCCTGGGCTCTAGAGTAGGGGCTCAGTAGTTGTGTCACACGGGCTTAGCTGTCCTGCAGCATGTGGAATCCTCCCAGACCAGGGACTGAACCCCTGTCTCTGCACTGGGGAGCAGATTCTTAACCACTTGACCACCAGGGAAGTCCCTGTATCATTTTAAAATTAGATTCTACATAAGAGTGATGTTTTATATTTCTAGGTCCACCCATGTTACTGCAAATGACATTGTTTCATTCTTTTTAATGGCTGAATAATGTGTGTGTGTGTACCACATTTTCCTTATTCATTCTTCTGGCAAAGGTCACTTATGTTGTTTCCATGTCTTGGCTATTGTAAATTGTGCTGCTGTGAACATTGGGGTGCATGTATCTTTTTGATTTATGGTTTTCTCTGAATATCTGCCCAGGTAGTGGGATTGCTGGATCATGTGGTAGTTCTATTTTTTGTATTCAAGGAACCTCCATACTATTGCCCATAGTGTTTGTACCAATTTACATTCCCACCAACAGTGTAGGAGGGTTCTCTTTTCTCCACACCCTCTCAGAATTTATGGTTTGTAGACTTTTTGATGGTGGCCATTCTGACTGGTATGAAGTGATCTCTCATTATAGCTTTCCATTTCTCTGATAATTAGTGATGCTTTACTTTATATTTTAAAAAATGTTGCCATAGTCAGAAATGGTATATTTTTATGTAGCCGAACATCTCATTCTTCTCATTTGTGTAATCATCTATGGTTTCTTCATCTTAGATGTTAGGTAAAGATCCCATTGGGATATTTTCAATTTCTTCTTGTTTTTACTTGGATAGGTTTTAGTCAACTTTTTAATCTTTCATAGAATTTATTTTCATGTGTGAAATGAAGTGAGAATTTAAATTTATCTAACATGTTTTCTTTTATCATTGATTTTTGATGTCTCATTTATCATAAATAGTATGACCTACTACTAGGCTTTTAACTTTTTTGATGTTTTTATATGTTTAATCCTACATTCACACATTATTATTATACTGGGTCTTAGAATATATTAAGAAATAGCTTTCTATTTCCATCTTTGAAAAATGTTTATTAGAAATATGCATTGAATTTATTAAATGATTTTCAGCCTTTACCAGAATGAGTTTATTGTATTTAACCTACTGCAATGCCATATTTATATATTTCATAATATGTTTAAAAATCCTTAAATTCATTAGATAAAAATAAACTAGCATTAAAGTATAATTTTTTTCCAGGAAACTTTATAGATTATATTACTTATGTATCACAGTAACTTTACAAATTAGTTACAGATCAAAGCCAAAACCCCTAAGGTTTGGTGATGTTAATACTCAAAGTGATGTATTTGATAATTTGTATTTGAATATACATATCAAAAGCCATGATTTCACCCTGTTAATACAATCTGTATTGTGATTTATTGAGAATTTTTCTATGTTAATAACTCTTATTCACTGTATAATGGAGAGACAAACATGCAAACAAACTTCAGTACAATGAGTTAAGTGCCATGACCGAGGTAGTACACATGATATTCTGGAAATAGTATAACAAACTTAACTCTCCCCAGGTTTATAAGATAAGGCTCCTTAGAGAAGCCTGGAAAGGGAAGAAAGTGAAGTTTGGAGGAAGTAAGAGAGCTGGACAAAAAGTCAAGATCAGCAATGATGTCATAGAATACAGTATTTGTGAATGGAAGAGTTAAAAAGCTGGAAGGAGGTACTTTATATTTAGATGTAGGAAGTTGGGGCTTCCCTGATGGCTCAGAATCTGCCTGTAATGCAGGAGACTCGGGTTCGATCCTTGGGTCAGGAAGATCCCCTGGTGAAGAGAATGACTAACCCACTCCAGTATTCTTGCTTGGAGATTCCCATGGACAGAGAAGGCTGGTGGGCTACAGTCCATGGGGTCGCAAAGAGTCAGACATGACTGAATGATTAACATTAGGAAGTTGATTGGGCTTCCCTGGTAGATCAGATGGTGAAGAATCTGCCAGCAATTGATTACAGAAGTATACCCATTCTAAATTTTTGTCAAATTATAGGAATAATGATAAAAATTATGTGGCTTTGTGAATTTTCAGGAAGGTTGTGCTTTAAAAAATATTTATGCCCACATTATTTGGTATATATACCAACTATATAGTATCCTATACTTTTTCTACTGTCAATTTTTTAGATTAATGCAGATTTTCTATCTTCCAGCTTCCCTTGTTATAACAGGAAGTTGGAAAGCAAGACTGAGAGAGAGTTAGAATCTCCTTTTACCACTTTCCCATCCTAACCAAGGAGATAGCACTTAGGGTGAAGTTGTGAAAAGAGCAGTGTCAGGGATGACTGAGACGTGCCCTGAGGACCTCCAGGTTCACTGCTTGTGCTGAACTTCTGCTGAACAGTCTAAACAAAACTGCTGAACAGTTGCTGAATTGCCAAAAGAAAGCAAAAGTGTTGAGATCTGTACTTTTTTCTGAACTAGAGAAAACATATCTTTCCGTAGTAATAGGTGAGATATGCTCAATAACCCAATTGTATTTATATAACAAATTTATCTTCCAATCCAAAGTCTTGGGAAACAACTTGTATAAGCCGGCATAAACTTCTCACATTACATAAAAAACCCTATCCATTTCCTCTAGTGTGACATTATTCTGTGTCCCTCTGGAAACTGTGATCCCAGAATTCCAATTCTAAGACTTCAAATAAACTGTGTTTTGGCCTCTTTATAGTTTGTGGTCCTTTGGGTGGACAAACTTTAGTATTGTTTTTCATTCTAGTCACATCATTGTAGTTTTTATAAACATTTAAAACTTCTCCCATACAGGGTTATTGAAAAGTAACCCCCAATTAAATAAATTTATATTTAAAAAAAATAAATAAACCCATTTTTATTTGCACACAGGATAAAAAAAGTAATAAATAAAAATAAAAGTTCTACCATATTTGGAATACTCCTTATTAATTTCTGGTAGCGTTTTAGATTTCTTTTTGCTTGATATTATAGGACTTGTGTGAAATGCTAAGATTGGTTTCTATCATTTTTACATATTCTGTCACTTTAAGGAAAAATATATTCTTTTATTTATTTATTTTTGTTTTATGTTGGAGTATAGCTGATTGACAGTGTGGTAAATTAAGGTATACAGCAAAGGAACTCAGGCATACATATCAGTTCAGTTCAGTCGCTCAGGCATGTCCGACTCTTTGCGACCCCATGAATTGCAGCACTCCAGGCCTCCCTTTCCGTCACCAACTCCTGGAGTTCACTCAAACTCACGTCCATTGAGTCGGTGATGCCATCCAGCCATTTCATTCTCTGTCGTCCCCTTTTCCTCCTGCCCTCAATCCCTCCCAGCATCAGAGTCTTTTCCAATGAGTCAACTCTCCGCATGAACTGGTCAAAGTATTAGAGTTTCAGCTTCAGCATCAGTCCTTCCAATGAACACCCAGGACAAATCTCCTTTAGAATGGACTGGTTGGATCTCTTTGCAGTCCAAGGGACTCTCAAGAGTCTTCTCCAACACCACACTTCAAAAGCATCAATTCTTTGGCGCTCAGCTTTCTTCACAGTCCAACTCTCACATCCATACATGACCACAGGAAAAACCATAGCCTTGACTAGACGGACCTTAGTCAGCAAAGTAATGTCTGCTTTTGAATATGCTATCTAGGTTGGTCATAACTTTTCTTCCAAGGAGTAAGCATCTTTTAATTTCATGGCTGCAGTCACCATCTGCAGTGATTTTGGAGCCCCAAAAAATAAAGTCTGACACTGTTTCCCCATCTATTTCCCATGAAGTGATGGGACTGGATGCTATGATCTTCGTTTTCTGAATGTTGAGGTTTAAGCCAACTTTGTCACTCTCCTCTTTCACTTTCATCAAGAGGCTTTTTAGTTCCTCTTCACTTTCTGCCATAAGGGTGGTGTCATCTGCATATCTGAGGTTATTGATATTTCTCCCAGCAATCTTGATTCCAGCTTGTGCTTCCTCCAGCCCAGCGTTTCTCATGATGTACTCTGCATAGAAGTTAAATAAGCAGGGTGACAATATACAGCCTTGACGTACTCCTTTTCCTATTTGGAACCAGCCTGTTGTTCCATGTTCAGTTCTAACTGTTGCTTCCTGACCTGCATATAGGTTTCTCAGGAGGCAGGTCAGGTGGTCTGGTATTCCCATCTCTTTCAGAATTTTCCACAGTTTGTTGTGATCCCCCCAGTCAAAGGCTTTGGCATAGTCAATAAAGCAGAAATAGATGTTTTTCTGGAACTCTCTTGCTTTTTTGGTGATCCAGCAGATGTTGGCATTTTGACCTCTGGTTCCTCTGCCTTCTCTAAAACCAGCCTGAACATCTGGAAGTTCATGGTTCACATATTGCTGAAACCTGGCTCGGAGAATTTTGAGCATTACCTTACTAGCGTGTGAGATGAGTGCAATTGTGCACTAGTTTGAGCATTCTTTGGCATTGCCTTTCTTTGGGATTGGAATGAAAACTGACCTTTTCCAGTCCTGTGGCCACTGCTGAGTTTTCCAAATTTGTTGGCATATTGAGTGCAGCACTTTCACAGCATCATCTTTCAGGATTTGAAATAGCTCCACTGGAATTCCATCACCTCCACTAGCTTTGTTCGTAGTGATGCTTTCTAAGGCTCACTTGACTTCACATTCCAGGATGTCTGGCTCCTGGTGAGTGATCACACCATCATAATTATCTGAGTCATGAAGTTCTTTTTTGTACAGTTCTTCCATGTATTCTTGCCACCTCTTAACATCTTCTGCTTCTGTTAGCTCCATACCTTTTCTGTCCTTTATCAAGCCCATCTTTGCATGAAATATTCCCTTGGTATCTCTAATTTTTTTAAAAATATCTCTGGTCTTTCCCAATTCTGTTGTTTTCCTCTATTTCTTTGCATTGATCACTGAGGAAGGCTTTCTTATCTCTTCTTGCTATTCTTTGGAACTCTGCATTCAGATGCTTATATCTTTCCTTTTCTCCTTTGCTTTTTGTTTCTCTTCTTTTCACAGATATTTTTAAGACCTCCTCAGGCAGCCATTTTGCTTTTTTGCATTTCTTTTCCATGGGGATGTTCTTGACCCCTGTCTCCTGTACAATGTCGTGAGCCTCCATCCATAGTTCATCAAGCACTCTGTCTATCAGATCTAGTCCCTTAAATCTATTTCTCACTTCCACTGTATAATCATAAGGGATTAGATTTAGGTCATACTTGAATGGTCTAGTGGTTTTCCCCCACTTTCTTCAATTTCAGTCTGAATTTGGCAATAAGGAGTTCATGATCTGAGCCACAGTCAGCTCCTGGTCTTTTTTTTGCTGACTGTATAGAGCTTCTCCATCTTTGGCTGCAAAGAATATAATCAATCTATATAAATAGTTATAAATATAATCCTTGCTGTGTAACTAGTTGCTGTTTTGTGGCAAATTCAAGTTTTGCTTTTGAAATTTTCTGGAATTTTTAAAAAATATTTTTGATCCATGGCTGGTCGAATCTGTGGATAAAGAGCTCAAAGGACGGGCTGTATTCTCTAGGAAACCTGGCAAGGGTAAGTAAATCTTTATTTTAGTTAGGCAAAGAACTGTTTACAAAACAAAATAGTGTTCATTATAAAATTTTCTTTGTGGAACTTGATGAACACAAGATTGCTTTCAGTCAATGATTTAAACAATAAATGACTCCATTTTGGATTAGGAGAATTTATGTTTTGTTATTACATTGTTGTAACATTTTAGATGTTGATTATTTAGTATCACTTTATATTCTTAGTACTCAAGTCACATTTTAACTTCCTGCTAATTAACCATATAAAATGGTCTGTTCTACAAATTTGTAGCTTGGTGCACATTAGGTATAGTTTTAGGTTACACATCTTTCTAGGAGAGTCACCAAGATTATTACATGCATTATAAAAATCTACAGGATTTCACTAAGTAGCTAGTTTTGCTTAGCTTTCTAAGAAATAAAACATTAGTTATGGTTTAGAAGTGTTCATGGCCAGATATTAATATTCCTCATCCAGTCAAATATAAAACCTGAGTAAAGAGGTCATAACTATGTCATGAAAACTTATTTCTCTGAAATCTAATATCTCACTTTGTACTCCAATCCCATCTCTAGCCATCTTTCTGCTTTCATCTTCTGATACCTTTGTACATTTTGACTCTCTTGCCTAGCGTGACATCTGTAAAATACCTCTTCTTCAGCTCCTTTTCCTGGTCCACTAGACAAACTCCTACACATAAAGACCCAGGTGAGACAGTGTTTAATTTGGGAAGCCCTTTCTAAAACTGCAGAGTCTGGTATTTTATTAAGTTATTAACATACAGAGTTAATTATTCCTTCCTATATCTTCCCATGGTACCCTGAGTAAATCTGTATCTTAGTATCTATATTTTGCTCTAATTGCTCTTTTTATCTCTTCTGGTATACTGTAAACTTCTTGAAATTACAGTCTGCCTTAGTACTGTGTAATGTTTCACATAGCTCATTTAATAACAGATGTCAGTCTCTATGTGTTCTATGATGTCACAATTCCTGATTATTGACATAATCAGCCCCACCCAGATTTAGGACCAATGAGAGACAGACCTATTAGTATACTAGGAGCTCCTAACAACAAGCTCTTGCCTTCTGTGGCCAGGCTGTGTAACAGCTGGTCTCACTGTGTGGGTTCCAGGTACCTAAGTTTTCCAACATTCTTGCTACAGAAAAATATCTTCGGTAGAGACATAACTTGTCACTCTGGAATGATATAACTTGTGTGGAAGGAGCATGTCTACTTCTAGACTTCCGTATTTCATCTCAGGTCTAGATTTCACCGCGTTAAGATCTTGTCCTGTGTTGTATCTCCAGACGGACTATCAAGAGTAGTGGAAACACCAGAAGTTACATCACTACCGGCACAAAAAGCTTCCTTGGACTGTCTAGATACTCGATGTTTGAACTGTGGTTTGGTACTTGAGACTTCCAAATTTGGATTCAATCTGATGAACCAGTCACCAGGATGGGGATAGCAATTTTTGCTTGACTATTTTATCCTACCCTAGAAGAAATTTACGAAGGTATTAATGGGCCTCCTCCACCAACTCATCGTCAAGAATTTCCAGATCCTTATTTCTTGACTGTTTCTGATACTATTTAATCATCAAGGGTGTAGTTTTAAATGCCTGCATGCATTAATAAAGGAGATTGTGAAAGATATTTTTGATGTCGATGGATTTGGGGTAGGTTTTCATCTATGGGGGGGCATGTCTATTTTATGAATGTGAATAATTTAATTATAGGAAACTATAAAGACCTTCATAAGCCTGAATATGTTTAAAAATTAAACTTAACTATCAAAGGATATTTTGTCTGGTAAAGATATTCAAAATACTTGTTTCACTATTTTATGTTTTTTAGTTTTATTTAACAAGATATCTACTATTTACTATAATCATTCAATTTATAAGGTGATATTACTCAGGGAAATTGGAAATTAGTATCAGCTACTTCAATTCACTAACAGGTTATTTGAACTTAACAAGATGGCCTTTTCATCATTCTCTTTAAACATTCTGGATCTGTCTTAGCTACTGGTGAATGTCTTCAAAGACTATGGCCTGGTTTCCATAACACAGATTTGTTAAGTGTATAACCCATATAAGTGATAGGGAACAAAATTGGGGTAACCAAGGAAGGAGTCACAGAGTTTTGGGGTGGCTCCCACTCTAGATAATGCTTTCTATATAAAATCAATTTAGATGAGTAAATAACCATTCACAAAATAGTAAGGGATATAAGAGAAAGTAGTGAAACTAAAAATATCTCAAAAATTGTGGCTGCATAGAAACAGTAGGAAAAAAAGTGACACTAGGGAGAAATGGTTGTTATACCATGAGGAAACTTGAATGTTTGGAGTATGAACTGATGGCTGTTAATAAATGACTGGTGAAGACACATGCTTGGAGCAAATGGTAGCTTGACAGAAAGCAAAAACATTCCCATAAAGAGCCTTCCTGCAATAACTCCTCTCCAATCTTCTATTCAGACTATGTATTTAGAAATACAGTGACACAAAACATTTAGCTTTTATAGGCAAACTGCAGGTTTAATATGCTAATATATTTCTCAGTGAATTGAATCTTTGTAATAAGTTCCTGCAATGGGAATATTATTCTGACTCCTGCTTTTTTTTTTTTTTCAGTCAGGTAGATATTGCCATGATTAAAGTGACAAGAAATGTCCAGTATAGGTAAAGAAATTTGTAAGGGTTTCCCCAATATGAGTATTCCATGTGTGTGACATGTATATGTTCTTTGGATATTTTCCTATATTTCTATCATCATTGTACTACTTACATTTTTTTTTTTGTTCAAAGACTTTAAAGTATTCTTTAGAACAGTCTTTTGGACTCTGTGGGAGAGGGAGAGGGTGGGACAGGTTCGATGCATGATACTGGATGTTTGGGGCTGGTGCACTGGGACGACCCAGAGGGATGGTATGGGGAGGGAGGAGGGAGGGGGTTTCAGGATGGGGAACATGTGTATACCTGTGGTGGATTCATGTTGATGTATGGCAGAACCAATACAATATTGTAAAATTTAAAAAAAAGAAAAAAACATTAGCATATTAATCTTCTAAAAATATACATCAAGTGGAGTCTGGGTAAAATTATGAAAAGATGAAATTGGTCCTTGGGCATTTTCATTACTTTCAAACCTCTTTCTCCCATTAATAGTACCTATAGTTTAATTAAGCAATTTGAATTAAAATTAGATTTCAATGATTAGAATTATAGGAAAGGCAAAACAATAGGGAAAAAGTGATAATGGAACAATTTTGGGTGGTATGGGAGGACAGAGCAACTTTAGCAATGTCCCTCAGAATACAGGGGGCCCTCCCTGGTGGCTCATATGGTAAAGAATCCACCTGCAATGCAGGAGACCCAGGTTTGATCCCTGGGTTGAGAAGATCCCCTGGAGAAGGGAATGGCTACATAATCCAGTATTCTTGCATGGAGAATCCCATGGACAGTGGAGCCTGGTGGGCTAAAGTCCATGGTGTCACAGTGTCAGACACGACTGAGTGACTAACAACACATGACCCTCAAATCACACCTCATAAAAGGCTTCCTCTGAAAGTATAAGAAAGAATTCTAAGAACACACTTAGCCATTCTATGACATAAGCAGTTAGTCTAATGCTGCCACATTTTGTCTGTTATTAATATTCAATATAATATACTATAAAATATTTTAATAAATTGGTTGTTAAAAACAGAACCTATAAATTTTAGCTGAACTATCACTATCAGATAATCACTCTGGGATGAAATATAAGAATTTTTCTAGTTTTTTTTATCTTTAAGTGATGAAAGTCTTCAGAATTGAAACTGAAGACATGAAATGGCAAAGGATAAGGTGTTGACACAGGTTTAAGGGTTGAAAATAGTGGATGGCTAGTGAAAACTGTATCATAAGAGGAGGTTCCAAGCCATGGTTGAGGAGTCAGCAAAGGTTAATCAGGAAATAAAGCTGTTATATCTACAGCTTGAGGAACAGATGAATCATATGCTAAAGTTTGAAAATCAGAGGGAAAAAAAAAGGCAAGAAGAAATGGTTGGAAAGTAAAATGGAGAAATTTGCTACCCCAGGGGACTCATCAGGATACAGGATAAACAGGGAAATGTTTCCTTTAACCCACTGGTAAATCCCAGTTCTTGTCCTGCCTATTTCCCTCAGGTTAAATGTACTATTTGGCTACATACCTAACTTTCAGCCTTTGTATTTTGTTCCCTGGGTGCTGATCAGCTTCCTTTTTCTTTGGTATGACTCTTTCACAAACAGATAAGCTTTCCTCTTGGGATAAAAATATACATAAGATCTGAAGACAAAGGGCTCAAAGTGTAGAAAAAGCATGTGGCCTGGATTTTTGATTTGGATGTCATTGCAGATGATAGCTGAGAATATGAAAGTAGATGTGTTGCCCAGGGAAAGAATGTAGGGGAAGCAGACACTGAGACTTTGATATCTTTTTGAATAATTTTTTATCTGAAATTATGTTACTGAAACAAGTCCCTAGAAAATACCAGTTAAAGGTTGATTTTATCCTTCTATAATGTAGATTACCAAAGCTTACTCCATAATCTATATACTAAAGCTGAGGGGTGCTAAAGTTTTATTTTATTCCTTTTGACCACTTGAATGTCTCAGCTACTGTAAAATTTTGCAAAAGCGGAAAGTAATTATATACAATTTTAACATTACATCATTTTGGCAGGAATTATTTCTTAATGATTTTCATTCTTATCTCAACAACCTTATATAAAATAGAAGCTTACTATTCTTAGATCCAGCAATATTTAATTGCTAGTTCAGCATTGTACATCCTCTAATTTTACACTATCATGGAATGAACATGGACTTTGAAACTAGACAAACGTGAGTTTGAGATACAATATCACTAGCTTAGGTGTCACCACCTCCATGAAGCCATTAACTACATTTTGTCTTCACAAAAAACTGTGTTGGTTGTTCAGTTATGCCTGACTCTTTGTGACTCCATGGACTGCAGCCCACCAGGCTCCTCTGTCTATGGGATTTTTCAGGCAAGGATACTGGAATGGGTTGCCATTTCCTTCTCCAGATCTTCCTGACCCAGGGATAGAACCTGGGTCTCCTGCACTGCAGGCAGATTCTTTACCGACTGAACTATGAAGGAAGTCTCTCACAAGAAACTGACATAGATCTAACTTGACAATTATACCACCATGTATTAAAATTATCAGCTACTGTGTCCATTTCCTGCATTACAACTCCTAACAGGCAAAGGAATATATTTATTCAACACAGAGCCCAGCACACTTTAGGTGTTCCTTTTAATGTTTGAAAAGACAGATGAATAGACAGTATTCAAGTTTCTTGATTTATCTTTTTCTTACAGGAAGAATAAAAAGAGAGGGATGGTAATATTTTTTTTTCAGCTTTGTGGATAAAAAGAAACCTAAGCATAGTGTATCAGTAAAATAAGACCAGGAAATGAAAGCTAAAAGGCATTATCCTGAGCAAAGCTCAGTGAAGTAAGTAGGGACCTTCATGTTGAAATTTCTTGTCATCATGGGCTACATAATAGCTTGAGTCTGATTAGGGAGACAGAAGTTCTGACAATTAATTTGGCTCTTTGGAAATAATGAAGCATATTTCTGAGAAGAAGCTGAATTGTGAAACTCTAGGGCACATTCTAAGATGACTGCCCCATTTTGTATTTAATTAGCTCATATTCCTAATGGACGTGTCATGAAACAACACAGAAACTCCATGCAAAAGCACTTGACCTAACTCTATGATTTCACATCTCTGTGTCTAATAGCATCATTAGGCCAGACTTTGAATCTGGTTTCCATAGAGACTATTTGCTCGAGTAAAAGAAACAGATGAGAAAACTCATTATCTTGTATTTGGAACTTTATGCAGCTAAAATCATACAAGAATACATCACAGCTAGTGCTAAATATTCACTAGATAGCTCCCATCATTGTATTGCAAAATCCCTGGTTGCTGATTCCAAAATTACAATGCCTCAATTTAAAACAATTTACTAGACATCTCTCTCAGGAATATGGTACAGAAGTTTCATAAATGGACCTTTTGGAAATTCTTTATTGTCCCTAAACCTCACTTCACTGCTACTTTAATCAAAGAAACTTTGTGACTTAGAAAATGCACCCAAATTTAGGGAAACTGCCGTCGTCTTTTAAAATTAAGATCATTCATTTGACTATATATATATGTATATGTGTATATATATATATATATAATATTGCACACAGTTAAATCTTGTCAAAGTAGTTATAGTTGTTCACAAATGCTCAAATTCTATCAGACAGTGGATGTTTAACTTGGTAGGAGCTAACTAGAAATATTAGACAAATCTGGGACTTCCCTGGTGATCCAATGGTTAAGACTTCACCTTCCAATGCAAGGGGAGCTAAGACCCCACATGTCTCAGGGGAAAAAAAAAAAGAAGCAATATTGTATTAAATTCAATAAAGACTTGAAAACATTGTCTACATGAAAAAAAAATTTAAAAAAAAATTAGACAAATCTAAAAGTATGCCTTGCTAGCATGGAGGCAAATATGTCCACACCATGGTAAAGAACAAAGCAGAAAAGCTAATCTTGACTGGAGCTCATTTTACCACATCTAGACACAACATTATCCATGGTGACAAATGATTTTGCATTTGTTTCTAGTCTAGATTCTATGTAAATTGCTTTTTCTTGGATGCAATGATGATGAACTTCAGGGAGAATATGTATGATTCTGAGTAGAATCTCTACTATGATCTAGGTTGATGTTGTAAAAAGCTTATTGTTTAATGTTTTATGTCTGGGCAACAGAGGAAGGCCAGAGGAAAAAAATTAACACTGGGACCTTGGCATCTGTGTTAATGTGTAGGTCTGTTTGCTCTTCTTTTCTGCCTAATAAGGACAGCTAAATATTCTGTTACCAAATAGGATCCCCCTATGTTCTTTCACTCTTATATTACATTCTCCACTGCTTGATAGGCTGCCTTGAGTCCCTGTGTGTCAACATGAGCTGACACAAACACAGAAAGGCTTATTGAACCATCTCTTATATTGAGGTGAGAGTTGCTTCAGTCATAAGAGGGCTAAGTAAGCTGCCAGAAAAACTTGCTTCTATGGAATGGGTGCTCCAGTATGTATTTTATGACTAATAATACTCTGGATTAACTTCTAAACCAAATTAGTCTCTGTCTTTACACAAAGGGCATGGTTATACTTTAAAAACTTCTGCCAGTAACATGTTGTTATCTAAATGTTGCAGTAACAGAGCACCTTCAGTTTAGTGCTCACTGTTGATATCTAGGATGCATGTTTGCTCTTTGACATAATATAAAAGAAAAATAAGGAATAGTCAATCACCAAAAAAATGCTGAAGAAGTAAATGATGATGCTTAAAATCTTCACCAATCTGAAGTGTGGCCAGGACCAGTCTGAAGCTATGAGTTGCTTCCAGGGCATAAAATGTCCTCCAGGTATGATAGTGATTTGGGAAAGCTTGAGAAAATGAATTAGGGATGGGTGTGTATTAAAGATGGCTGCCTCCAATCTTCATCTACTTGAATCCAATAATCCTATAAAACTTATTTTTGTATAATAAAAATAAAATGCTTTCAATAGTTTTAATGGGTAAAATATATTGCCTAGACAGTAACTCCAAATTCACTTGAAATTCAAAGCATGTTATAATTTGATGTCTACCTATGCTTTCTAGCTTACTCTAATGTTGACACACCCACTGTTCTACCACACAAGGTTGATTTCCTGGATCTCATCATGCATTCATATTTACCACTTCTTTTTATGTCATTCCTACTACCTGCAGTGTTGAGCCTACTCCTTACCTGCCTGTCAAAATCCCAATTATATGTTAAAGACTTTCTTAGTAAGCATCTGGAATAATGCTTCATACACAGTAGATCCCAAGTGAATACTAGTCATTGAATAAATGAATGAATTAGTGAATGAAACTACTGAGCTAATATATTCCTCTCAGAAGTTTGTGTATACTTCTAATTGAACATCTATCAAACATTATCATAATAGAATGTATATAAACATGGATACACTTATAAATATAAGTCCACTATATATGTATATATAAAATACAGGGTTCTACCTAGTATTAACTTGTTGAATTAATGAATGCATCTACTACTAAATTCAAGTCTATAATACTTGGTTTGTCTTTTAATTAAATAAATTTTGTAGTCTATTTTTAGATATTGAAGACTTAATTTTCTGCTCCTTGTGTTAGGAAAAATATGTACTAAAACTTCCAAATATCCCTCAAAAAAAGAGGACAGAAACTTTGTAATTAAAATACATTTTTTAATTTTTCAGGGAGGAGGGATTTTAGTGACTATTGAACTTATAGCTCATGCCATCCATTTATAACTCACAAGTAGTGATATAAATCATGCTATAACTGCCAAAGAATGCATAATGTTGTGATTTGCCTCATTGTCATTTTACTATTCTGAATGGCATTCCTTACTAGAGAGCTGTGCTGCTGCTGCTGCTAAGTCACTTCAGTCGTGTCTGACTCTGTGTGACCCCATAGATGGCAGCTCACCAGGCTCCCCTGTCCCTGGGATTCTCCAGGCAAGAACACTGGAGTGGGTTGCCATTTCCTTCTCCAATGCATGAAAGTGAAAAGTGAAGTCGCTCAGTCATGTCCGACTCTTAGCGACCCCATGGACTGCAGCCTACCAGGCTCCTCCGTCCATGGGATTTTCCAGGCAAGAGTGCTGGAGTGGGGTGCCATTGCCTTCTCCCTAGAGAGCTGTACAGATGCTATTTATCTGAAAATACCATCTTTTTAATTAAAGTATGCATGCGTGCTAAAGTCACTTCAGTTATGTCCGACTCTTTGCAACCCTATGGACTGTAGCCCACCAGGCTCCTCTGTCCATGGGACTCTCCAGGCAAGAATACTGGAGTGAGTTGCCACTTCTTACTCCAGGGGATCTTCCCGACCCAGGGATTGAATCTGAGTCTTCTACTTTGGCAGGTAGATTCTTAACCACTAGCGCCATGTAGAAAGCCCAGAGCATAGTTGTTTCACAATGTGTGTTAGTTTCTGGTGTACAGCAAAGTGATTCAGAATATCTCTCTTGTGTTTTTAATAGCAGCAAAGAGTCATAAACTGGTATAAATTTTAGACTATATAGATGATATTGAAATTTAGAATGGAGAGACAATTTTAAATATAACTAATTCAGCACTATAGAGTACTGAAGACTTGAACAATGCTTTCCTTTTGTGGGGGAAAATAAGTATACACCACATATGCCATGCTGTGCTTGCTCAGTCCTGTCCGACTCTTTGTGACCCCATGGACTGTAGCCTGCCAGGTTCCTCTATGCATGGGGATTCTCCAGGCAAGAATACTGGAGTGAGTTGCCATGCCCTCCTCTGGGGGATCTTTTTCTACCCAGGGATTGAACCCAGGTCTCCCGCAGTGCAGGCAGATTCTTTTCTGTCTGAGCCACCAGGGAAGCCCAAGAATACTGGAGTGGGTAGCCTATCCTTTCTCAGGGAGATCTTCCCAACCCAGGAATTGAACCAGGGTCTCCTACATTGCAGGCAGATTATTTACCAGCTGAGCTACCAGGGAAGGCCATATACTCCATATATAGTATATATAGATAGTATATAATACATATTTACATATTTACACACTACTATGGGCTGTTTAATTTTAGGTAATATCTCTCAAAATACTTTATTCAGTAATTAAATATAGAACTCACAGATGTTTCTTAATATTTTCAGAGTCAAGGATTTAGAAATGAAAGGTAGATATGTACAGTGAGAAAGAGTTTTTCAGTACTATAATAATGCATTGTCTTTACTATGCCCAACAATAGCATATTACAGTTAAGTAGTGTTTTAATGTGATAACTAACACCACAACATATTTAACTATGTATAGGAAATATGAGTTTTCACTTAATTGTAATCTGAAGAATATAAACGCTACTTGAAAGTTCTTTGTGTATAGGGAACATATTACTGTCCTGACACATCAGTCAAAAAGTTATACATCCTTCTGTTCACATTCCCATTTAATAAAATCATAATGTGCAACTGAATTCTTTAGTCATTGAAGGCCCATGTTGAAATACACAAATCATTTCCTGATACTAAAGCTCCAGCCACTGTGACTCAGTCAGATTAATCAGTTCCTGGTGGAATCAAGGCCAGGTATGCTTGGGAAGCCCTAAGTACCTAGGGTTCTCTTGGTTTTAAAGGACTGCAGTCTAGTTCAATAGAGTCCACTCCCTGATCTCATACTTTGTGTCTAGAGTAATCAATTGACTCCAATGAACCTTAGTTTCCAAGCTAGTAAAACGAGGGAAGCTGAGAGATTTGCATTTTAAGGTCTCTTTTAGTCCTCAGACCCTGGGTATAAACTAGTAGCTGTCTTCCTAATTATCTGGGGACTATGGAGATGTCCAAACCATTTTTTTTTCAGGCTTATTGAAATTATATTAACAGGGCAATATTAATACTAACATAATTTACAGCAAGATTAACACTCAGAGCTGTGTGGAATCACATGAAGGAAGCAAATATTCTTATTGCAATTTGACTGTTTCATATATGTGATTTCCAAAGACCCCTGCCTATCTTAGCACATGTGTACCATAACATCTCATATAGGTAACAAGTACAATGTTAATCTTACTACTGGGTCCCAATGGGACATCATTTGTCCTCTTTCCCTGATGAGGATTCATTCCCTGTATCCCAGAAATAAATCCCCTTTAATACATAGCATTCTGGGCTGTAGCCAGATGCTCTATTTACGAGAATAGACCTCATCTAGTCTTACTAGGGGTATTTCAGTCATACACTGTCTGCCTTGGCAAAATGTTCTTTAGTTTGATTAGGCTTTATTGCCAACTCTCAAGTGAGAACACTTATGGGACAATGTGCTCTTTTACAGCCATTCACACTACTTAATCCTGATAGCACAGCAATTGACTGATTAATTAATTTAAGGGTAAGAAGGAAAATCTGTAGGGACTTTTATGCTCCAGAATGTTTAATTTATATATACTGTAGCTTAGGTTAAAAACTCTAAACACACTGTTGTCTGTGTTCAATCAAAATGAACTCTTAATAAAAAGAAAACCTTACATTAAATGACGTTCACCAGAATTTACCTTAGGCCACCTACAGGTGGATTGAAGTTACTGCTACTGCTAAATCGCTTCGGTCGTGTCCGACTCTGTGCGACCCCATAGACGGCAGCCCACTAGGCTCCTCTGTCCCTGAGATTCTCCAGGCAAGAGTACTGGAATGGGTTTGCAGAGTTAAGAGGGCCACAATTTGCCAGAAAGAATGGTATAGTGCTGGGGTCTCCGAACTCCAGGATTTAATGTCTGATGAACTGAAGTGGAGCTGATGTAATAAGAGGAGTAAAGTGCACAACAAATGTAATGTGCTTGAATCATCCCCAAACCACCCCCTCCCCAGTCCATGGAAAAATTGTCTTCCACGAAACTGGTCCCTGGTGTCAAAAAGGTTGGGAACCGCTGGTATAGTGGAAAGAGAACAGGGTCAAGGGTGACACATGGCTTGTGGGTCTAGTGTTAACAATTAACTGTCATAAGCATAGTAACCCTCTGGTTGTCAACAGAAGGAAGAAAAAAAATTTGGTTGTAGATTTGCACTTAATTCTCCATTATATCCTAACACATGAGAATAATGATACTGCTTCCACCATGTACCTCTGTGTCACTGTGTTTATTAAATAATGTAACAAGCTCAAGCTTTGGAGTCAGACACAGCTGGGCTCTTGTACAGCCAGACCTAGAATGCAGATCTTCTTTTAATCTTGTACTCTTTTTATTACACCATGCTTGAGGCTGATCAGTGAAAGAGAAAGATAACTATGAAAATCCATAATGTCCCCTTATAGAAAGGTAAACATGGATGGTACAGGTGATGCATATAATGAAAAGATTATTCTTTGAAGATTATTAACTCATCATGTAACTTTTCTTATCAAAAGTTAATTGTCCTAAGCCCAAGGACCAGTAAGAAGCTGGTGAGACATAGCTTCAATATTTGTGAAGCATAAAGATTAGATCAGTTAAACATCACTATCTTCCTAAGAACCTGACTGTTAATTATAAGTTTTTAAAAATATTCTACAAACTCTCTCTTTATCTCTTCACTGCCTGAGATTAGTATATTACTGTATGGGACTTTGGTCAAGAAGATAAAAAAGCAAGAATGACTTTTAGAAAATTATTGCGCTGCTGCTCTCATATGTCTGGAAAATAATGGATGGGCCATGGGGCTTAGTACTAGAAACTGTCTTTCTGAAAGAAGGATCTGATAGAGAACAGTGAGATCTTGATAGAGAACAATATCTTTGTGGGAAGGTAAGCAGTGCTATATTCTAAATTAGAGAAAGGAAAGGGTAATTTTACTCTGTATCTATAATAAAAATGTCTATTGGTTTGAGTGCTTATTTTTCAACTTAGCTTCTAAAATGAAATTTTATAAGTACAGTGTAATATCTATCATATATCTTATCATAGTTAATTTCCATGAAATAGAAAAAAAATTTTTTCAATAAAGAACTGATATTGTCTAACCTAAGTGGTTCATTGGCTAAGATTCAAAAATCTTTGTTTTTGTAAAACATTTCAACATAATGGTATTTTTGGACTTTATTTCACTCAAACAATTCAATACTTATGGAGATTCATGCCACAACAGATATCCATTTGATAGGAAAGCAATTATATCTCTAATGGATTATTAGAAAAATAGAATGGATAGAAGGAATGAGACCTTGGAAAGACATAGAAGTAAATATCCACATTTATACCTATTGTGGAATATTTTAAAATATCACAAGGTCTTTGATTATCCTGAAAAAGAACAGTAGGATCTTTGTTCCTAAATATCTTGAAAAATAGGACAAACTTCTAACTATATATATTATGTAGATATTTTTAAAAACATGACTAAAGAGCAAAAAAAGGGAGGGGGCAGTAATGTCCTTCACATACCAACCAATCTATTATTATCTATTTAGAATCAGCAAATAAAGCAATTTATTTTTTGCAAAATGTAGCCAAAATATAAGTACTTAGATGTGCAAACATAACTCAGCATTGTTCAAAAGACACTCTAAGGCCCTAGAGATAAATATAAAAACTTGGTAGGAAAGAAAATCCTTGAAATACTATTTACATCAGTAGTACATAATATGGGATTCCATGGTGGCTTAGGTGGTAAAGAATCCACTTGCAATGTAGGAGACCTGGGTTTGATCCCTGAGTTGGGAAGATCCCCTGGAGAAGGGAATTCTTGTCAGTATTCTTGCCTGGGAAATTCCATGGACAGAGGAGCCTGAAGGGCTACGGTCCATGAGGTCACAAAGAGTTGGGCGTGACTGAACAACTAATGCTTTTATTTTCTTGTTTTCATTTTTCAGTGGGTAATATATATTGCTTACTATGTGTCAGGCACTGTTCTAGGAGCTTCGTTTATTACACTGGTTAGTCCTCAAATCATGTGACATATTTACTGTTATCATCCCCAGTTTACAGATGAAGAATCTAGAGTATATCTGAGCCATTTTCTCATCCTCCAAACTCTTATCTAAATAGAAGAGAAGACTTTCTTCCTTTCGTTGCTTCTTATCAATACTGTCCTTGGTTGTGGGTGTGTTAGCGGTATTTCCCATTTGTGGCCCCCATGAAATGGCAACCCACTCCAGTACTCTTGCCTGGAAAATTCCATGGATGGAGGAGCCTCGCAGGCTATAGTCCATGGGGTTGCAAAGAGTCGGACACGACTGAGCAACTTTACTTCATTGCTTTTGCTAAGCTCAGAGTTAACTTTTCAAGTTCTTAGAGGTCCTTGGTAACTTTATTTTTACTGTAATATTTAAGATAACTTCTAATGAAGATCACCAATAATTATAATTACTGGTAATTATTTTGTTTCTGAGAAAAGCCTGTAATAGTTTAGCTTCCTTTCAGGAATCAACTGAGAAATAATTAAATGACATATTTAAAGGCTTTCATTTCCAAGAAGAAGCTGCAGATGGAGAGGAGTTTACTCAACATTGTATGGTGTGTATGCCTTCAGTTAATGAGAAACATTGGGATTTTGGGTCTTTATAAGTGTAAAGTATGATAAAGCATGAATCATAAGTCTCTTGTACAATAACAAAATAATGACTTCACTAAAATATTTGGTATTCTGCAGCACAGTTAGAATCTCAAGCAGTTTTCCATTTTAATAATCACAAAAGGGTGATTAAACTGTTTCAGAAACCTTTCCTCAAAACCCTCCTTGGGCCAAAAGTAAAATAAATAATTTTCTTATTGAGCTTGTATCACTCAGGGGGAGCTTTCTTGAGAACTTCATTTTTAGACCAGAGCAAATGTACTTTGAGGAAACTGATATTAATAAGGTCACTTCCTCCCCCGACATAAGCAGGAAGATGAAAACTTGAATTTGAGATATAACAACAAATTTCCCAAAATGTTCCTGACACTGTCCTAATCTATACCTGATTTCATCTAAATTGGGAAGGTTATATTGATGAAGTATAAAACCTCTTCAGAATCTGAAATTTATCTAGTTCATAAAGATTTACAACTGCTCTGGAGGTAGGGGCAAGGGCATGCGCGACAGAGACAGGGAGTTCCCTAGTTTTTCTTAGTTTTATGAATACTATTAAATGAATGATGCAGGACTAATCCCTGAACAGAATGTTCTCATCCTCCAAACACTAACCTAAATGCAATATATATATATAAATGAATTTCTTCATTATTGTAAAGAATATGTGAGGATTTTATAATTTAGCTTTGATGTGTTTATTGCTGCATGAAAAGAAAAACCCTAGCTTGTATTATTATTCTGGCTACACTGTTAAGCATGTGGAGTCTTAGCTTCTTACCAGGGATTTAACCCAAGCCCCCTGCATTAGAAGCATGGAGTCTTAACCACTGGACCACCAGGGAAGATTCCAGAAAACCCTAGCTTTGAATCATTAGAAAAAGATACACTTTTTAGAACAAAATTACATGACAACTTTGTAGCTTTCTTTTTCCAGATTATTTGATTCAATCTCCTATACTTAAGACACATTGTCTCAAGCATCTGTGATCTTCTAATTCATTTTTTTCCGTACCCAACAAATAAATATTTCTGGTCTGTGAAATCATAAAGACTTTCTTGTGACTAAATTTTTCATGACTTGCTTATCATCTTTCTTTATCTTCTGCTATCTTCTTAAAACCTTGAACTAAAATTCTGACAGAAATTTCTCTATGTGTATAAAAACTAAATGTCCTATATTTCCTTATGGCTTCCCTGATAGGTCAGTTGGTAAAGAATCCACCTGCAATGCAGGAGACCCCAGTTCAGTCCCTAAGTTGGGAATATCCCCTGAAAAAGGGAACAGCTACCCACTCCATGATTCATGCCTGGAGAATTTCATGTACAGAGGAGCCGGGCAGGCTACAGTCCATGGGGTTGCAAAGAGTCCGAGATGACTGAGTGACTTTTACGACTTTAGTTTTAATTTCCCTGATTACGAATAAGTTTGAGCATCTTCACATATGTTTATTACCCATTTGGGTTTGTTTTATGAACTACCTCCTCAATTTTGTATTTCTGTCAAATGCATTGTTTCAGTTTATTTCAGTTCAGTTCAGTTGCTCAGTCACGTCCGACTCTTTGCGACCCCCTGAATCGTAGCACACCAGGCCTCCCTGTTCATCACCACTTCCCGGAGTTCACTCAGACTCATGTCCATCGAGTCCATGATGCCATCCAGCCATCTCATCCTCGGTCGTCCCCTTCTCCTGCCCCCAATCCCTCCCAGCATCAGAGTCTTTTCCAATGAGTCAACTCTTCTCATGAGGTGGCCAAAGTACTGGAGTTTCAGCCTTAGCATCATTCCTTCCAAAGAAATCCCAGGGTTGATCTCCTTCAGAATGGACTTGTTGGATCTCCTTGCATTGTTTACTATCTCCTTATTGATGCAGAAGCAGAAGGTATTAAGAAGAGGTGGCAAGAATACACAGAAGAACTATACAAAGATCTTCAGGACCCAGATAACCATGATGCTGTGATCAGTCACCAGAGCCAGACATCCTGGAATGCGAAGTCAAGTGGGCTTTAGGAAGCATCGCTATGAACAAAGCTAGTGGAGGTGATGGGATTCCAGTTGAGCTATTTCAAATCCTGAAAGATGATGCTGTGAAAGTGTTGCACTCAATATGCCAGCAAATCTGGAACACTCAGCAGTGGCCACAGGACTGGAAAAGGTCAGTTTTCCTTCCAATCCCAAAGAAAGGCAATGCCAAAGAATGTGCAAACTACCGCACAATTGCACTCATCTCACAGACTAGCAAAGTAATGCTCAAAATTCTCCAAGCCAGGCTTCAATAGTATGTGAACCATGAACTTCCAGATGTTCAAGCTGGATTTAGAAAAGGCAGAGGAACCAGAGATCAAATTACCAACATCCGTTGGATCATTGAAAACACGAGAGTTGCAGAAAAACATCTACTTCTGCTTTATTGACTATGCCAAAGCCTTTGACTGTGTGGATCACAAGCTGTGGAACATTCTTAACGAGATGGGAATACCAGACAACTTGAACTACCTCCTGATAAATCTGTACGCAGGTCAGGAGGCAACAGTTAGAACTGGACATGGAACAACAGACTGGTTCCAAATTGGGAAAGGAGTACATCAATGCTGTATATTGTCACCTTGCTTATTTAACTTATATGCAGAGTACCTCATGAGAAACACTGGGCTGGATGAAGCACAAGCTGGAATCAAGATTGCTGGGAGAAATATCAATAACCTCAGATATGCAGATGACACCACCCTTATGGCAGGAAGTGAAGAGGAACTAAAAAGCCTCTTGATGAAAGTGAAAGAGGAGAGTGAAAAAGTTGGCTTAAACTCAACATTCAGAAAATGAAGATCATGGCATCTGGTCCCATCACTTCATGGGAAATAGATGGAGAAACAATGGAAACAGTGGTAGACTATTTTTTTGGCTCCAGAATCACTGCAGATGGTGACTGCAGCCATGAAATAAAAAGACTCTTGCTCCTTGAAAGAAAAGCTATGATCAACTTCGACAGCTTATTAAAATGCAAAGACATTACTTTGCCAACAAAGGTCCATCTAGCCAAAGCTATGGTTTTTTCAGTAGTCATGTATGGATGTCAGAGTTGGACCATAAAGAAATCTGAACAACAGAGAATTGATGCTTTTGAAATGTGGTATTGGAGAAGAGTCTTGAGAGTCACCTGGACTGAAAGGAGATCCAACCAGTCCATCCTAAAGGAAATCAGTCCTGAATGTTCATTGGATGAACTAATGCTGAAGCTGAGACTCTAATATTTTGGCCACCTGATGTGAAGAACTGACTCATTAGAAAAGACCCTGATGCTGACAAAGATTGAAGGCAGGAGGAAAGGGGATGACAGTGGATGAGAGGGTTGGATGGCATCACTGATGAGATGGACATGAGTTTGAGTCAGCTCCAGGAATTGGTGATGGACAGGGAAGCCTGGAGTGCTGCAGTCCATGGGATCATAAACAGTCGGACATGACTGACCAACTGAACCAAACAATTATTGCACAGGGGCACTTGTTCATATTAATATTATCATATGTCTTTGTTGCCTTTTCCATGTTTAAAAAAATTTGTATTTGTTATTATGAAAATAGAGCTATTGGATGAAACTTCCTCCATAAGAGACAGTGGCAGAGCCTCTGGGACATCGCTGGAGGGTTGGATAATATTCCATGATTATCAGCTCAGTTTATAGCTTGAATTTTTGGACTACTGAAAATCGCTGTGAGTTCTGGCTTGTGATTATTTTTGATTAGGGACAGGTTCCTTCCTCCCAGTAATTCCAAATTACCTTTCTTGGAAGACCCTAGGAATTAGGGTATGATTCTGGTCTATCTCTTATTTACTCTTATAACACAGTATAGTCCTTTAGGGTGCCAGCTTAAAATGGGCATGATCTTCTGTTTGAATTCTTGTCTGCATACTCCAAACTCCCTTTTTAAGCAAATTTCTGCAAAAGTCCTGAGTCTATGTGTGGGTTCCACTCCTGACTAAAATTTTGCCTTGATAATTCCTTACTTATACTTGCTTGGTAGGATTGTTCAAAAAAGCTTACACTGCTATAATTTCAGAAAACAGAATTCATTGCTAAATAACCCTATAAAGTCTCATCTTGTATGAAATGCCTCTAAATCCCTTAAAAATAAGTTGAGGTCCAAAAAGGGAAACTAAACTCTGAACTAGAGAGATTTTCATTGAAATGTAGAGTTGTCATTTGAAATAGCTGCTAATCTTCGAGTACAACTACTGCACCCCCTCCCAACACACACACACTGCCCTGCCGCCCCCTGGCCACAAGCGGCTTTCCAGAATAGTGCAGTGTGAGTCTAAAGGAGCCCAGGCCCCAATGTCCATGTAAAGCAGTGATCGTGCTTGAGTTGAAAGAATTTTTACCTAAAATAAGAAGTTGCATAGGAGATTTTATGTATTACTGTTAACAGGCGCTTAAGTCTTCTTCCAACCTGCAGGGCACAGGAGACAGCATTCTTCGGTTCTAATGAACATAAGGAAGGGAGGCAGATTTGTTCTAGTACCTGCTTTGTCATATACTATCTATATGTGTGTATCCATTTTGGCATTTAGCTTTTTTTTTCCTCTCCTTCTGAAAGCTCAAAAAAATCATCCGTTTCATGTACTTAACAAACTTGTTTAAAAACAAACTAATGTGTTAAATATTTAAGATAGCATCTATAGTTTTCCACCCAAGATAACATACTTCTGCTGCTCATGCTTCAACTGTCCTCATAAGTTCTCCAGAGCACTGAACCAGTGTGGGCCTGTGCACCTTTCCTTACCTCAAAGGCCTACCTCAAAGACAACTGGAAATGAATGCTGCAACAAGTAGTGATTTTATGTTTTGTTAAATGTCTTTGGAAATGGAATCCTGGGGAGGTTGGTCAGTCAATGATTAAGGATACAAGATTTAGACACAAAACTTCTAATATTCTCTTTGATTATTTAGCCCTATATATTTTTTTATTCTCCATATTTTGGTTTGTTTATGTGGAGTCTAAGAGATAGTAAAGAGATTCAAAATGGGAAGTGGTTGACTAGCCTGAAAGTTAGTCCTCCATGCCTGACCTGGGAGAGCAAAGATTGAGTGCTATAGAGCCAACCCTCCATCTGTGTCCCAGAGGGTCTGCCACTGTCTCTTATGAAGGAAGTTTCATCTACATAGCTCTATTTTCATAATGACAGATACAAACTTTTTTTAATATGGAAAAGGCAGAAAAGATATATATATGAATTAAAGCATGAACTATGTATGATCATTTCCCACTCCACCAAGTCATATATGCTGTACACAAAAATGTTAATCCAGTACAATTCACAAAGCTGTAAGGTACTTCCACTTGTAATCTGACTTATGAGATAGTGTAGTCTTTTTTTCTATTTTTAAAAATCTCATTCTACTAACCTATCATTCATCTGGGACAGATTCTCAGAAGTTTGTGACATGTGAACTTCAATATAATTTGCCTGATCACTTTTATTCAAGGCTTTCAAAATAAGATTCTACTAAAATCAATTCCTTCCTAAGAGTAATTTTATTAACATTAAGTAAAATATCACACACATACTCAGTACCAGATATTCTTTGTGTACAACCTCTCTCAGTGCCATACCACTTAGATATTTATTTCCCAGTTTAATAGGTGAAGAAATTGTTTTTTAGAAATAAAAGATGATTTACCTAAGGTAAGAAGATGGTAATATATGGATTTAAACCCATGTTCATCTGGTACAAAGCTCACTTTCTTTTTTTAATAGATTTATTTATTTATTAACAATTAATTTATTTGGTTTTGCTGGTCTTAGTTGTGGCATGCAAACTCTTAGTATGACATGTGGGATCTAGTTCCCTGCCCAGGAATTGAACCCAGGTCCCCTGCATTGGGAGCCTGGGGTTAGAGCCACTGGACCACCCGGAAAGTCCTCAAAACCTACTTTCTGTTGTATCACAACACCTCAAAAACTGCCACTGTTTATTGATAGTTGTCAATGTAAATAGACTGACAAGTCATCTCTAATACTTGCATTATTAAAAAAACCTCTTTGGAAAAGGAATGATACCCATTCCTACATTAACAGTAACACCCAAAAGCAATGCAGCACTTTATTTCCTTCCAAAAACATTTTGTCACATAGTCATAGGCATTATATATCTTTGAAAAAATTAATGTTTTTTCCTAAGGAATGTTATGAAGTCATTATTTGCCTCAAGAATTTTAATTAGAACCAGATATTTCAGCTCTCCTTTAGCTGCCCTTAGTCAGAGTCACTGAATTTAGACAGTGTGATTTTGAAAATTCTCCAGAAATTATTCAAGGCCTATGTTGAAAATTAATGTTTTATCTAGTGACACTAATTAAAAAATAAAATACTAGATTGTGTGACTTGTTTAAATTATTTGAATATTTTTCTGAATGTGAGTATGTTCCCTAAGGGCTAGAGCCCTATTTATTTACTTCTATATTCCTAATGCTAACAACAGGGCCTAATACCAAAAGAGAATTCAATAAATACTTGGTGACCTGAAATGTTGACACATGATCCCAGAAAGCATCTTCAAAGGCCATTCTCCCTTTAGGCCCTATGAACTGTTCAGAATGAACATAAAACTATAAACATAAAACTGATTGGACTAAAAGCAGATAAAGTACGAATGCAGAGAAGGACAATCAAAATTTTCAGAAAAAGTATAGAGATAAGTTAACTTTATAGTACTTAATCTCAACACTTTAAAATTATAATTAATAAGGACTAGTTCAGTTCAGTTCAGTCACTCAGTCGTGTCCGACTCTTTGCAACCCCATGAATTGCAGCATGCCAGGCCTCCCTGTCCATCACCAACTCCCGGAGTTCACTCAAACTCACGTCCACTGAGTCGGTGATGCCATCCAGCCATCTCATCCTCTGTCGTCCCCTTCTCCTCCTGCCCCCAATCCCTCCCAGCATCAGAGTCTTTTTCAATGAGTCAACTGTTTGCATGAGGTGGCCAAAATACTGGAGTTTCAGCTTTAACATCATTCCTTCCAAAGAACACCCAGGGTTGATCTCCTTTAGAAAGGACTGGTTGGATCTCCTTGCAGTCTATGGGACTCTCAAGAGTCTTCTCCAACACCAGTTCAAAGGCATCAATTCTTCAGTGCTCAGCTTTCTTCACAGTCCAACTCTCACATCCATACATGACTACTGGAAAACCATAGCCTTGACTGGACAGACCTTTGTTGGCAAAGTAATGTCTCTGCTTAGAGAAGGCCCTTATAAGGGCAGTTGTACATTTATTGGTCACTTTATTCATGATAATTTTATTTATGTTTTGGTGCCATTTTTTAATGTAGCAGATGACAATTGGGGGAAAACTTTTCAAAATATTAGTAAGTCTTTATCATAATGTTTTTGCCATCATATTTCTGTTCCACAGCATTTGTCACAACATTTTCAACTACATCTATTTTTTTCCTTTACAATAATTAGATAGTAGTGTGTTAAGAATATATATCTAAAAGTTACAGAGATATAACCACTTGTAATTTAAATGAACTATTAATAAAAAGATGCTCTCCTGAAAGCATGTGTAATTAAATTGCCTTTCTCTCTTTCTCCTCAAAATTGAGTGGACTTTATGAATAACATATTTAAAGTATGAAAAGGACCACTTATATAGTAATTCAGAAACTGGGAGAATATGCAGTCTATTTTATTGTCATTGGAATGCTGCCTTTGTGAACCTTATTATCATCAGACCTCAGAGTTGACCACAGAGACATGTCCTTCCTCTGAATTTCTGTACTACTTGTTATATGTTCAGTACATTGCATCACTGGGCTTCCCTTTTGGCTCAGCTGGTAAAGAATCTGCCTGAGATTTGAGAGACCTGGGTTTGATCCCTGGGTTGGGAAGATCCCCTGGAGAAGGAAAAGGCTGCCCACTCCAGTATTCTGGCCTGGAGAATTCCATGGACCGTATGTTCCATGGGGACATGGAACATGTCTGAATTGCAAAGAGTCAGACACGCCTGAGTGACTTTCCCTTCACTTGCATCATTAGCACATAACCTCACATTGCTCATTATCTCTTTATGTACATTTCTGCCTCCCACCAACACATACAAACACACACATGCACACACATAATTATATGAAAAATTCCCTCGTGGGCACACTTTTCTATATCCCACTTTGTTCTGTTCAATGCTGGACAAGAACGGATATTCAGTAGTTTGTGCTTTTTTTTTTTTTTCAATTGGTTGTGGTTTGACCCATGAGTTAGAATAGTTTAACTATGACCTTTGTTTTCTTTCCTTTTTTTTTCTTATCATCGTTATGACATTTCCATCTTTGTGACTTACTAGTTGTTTCTGGATCCATAAGAACATGTTTAAGGTGTTAAATACAGTGAAGCTGGTCACAGAATAAGATAGTATGGGGAGACCTCTGAGTAAAATAAAGGTTTTAATTTAGTTTAGATGCATATCTTAGACAGGATACAGAAACCAAATCTGATAGCTATAGGATTAGATGCACAAAGTGAAAGGCATTTTAGCATTTATCTGATTTATGTAATCAGCTTATAAAAGAAAATGTTTAATTTCAGTCAGAGGGTGGACTCTGGTTTCAGCTATCTGATTTGGTTGACTAAAAAGTATGATATATAGACTGCCTTATGACCCAGCAATCCTACTGCTGGGCATACACACCAACGAAACCAGAATTGAAAGAGACACATGTACCCCAATGTTCATTGCAGCACCGTTTATGATAGCCAGGACATGGAAACAACCTAGATGTCCATCAGCAGATGAATGGATAAGAAAGCTGTGGTACATATACACAATGGAGTATTACTCAGCCATTAAAATGAATACATTTGAATCAGTTCTAATGAGGTGGATGAAACTAGAGCCGATTATACAGAGTGAAGTAAGCCAGAAAGAAAAACACCAATACAGTATACTAACAAATATATATGGAATTTAGAAAGATGGTAATGATAACCCTGTATGCAAGACAGCAAAAGAGACACAGATGTATAGAATGGACTTTTGGACTCAGAGGGAGAGGGAGAGGGAGAGGGTGGGATGATTTGGGAGAATGGCACTGAAACATGTATACTATCATGTAATAAACAAATCACCAGTCTATGTTCGATACAGAATACAGGATGCTTGGGGCTAGTGTACGGGGATGATCCAGAGAGATGATATGGGGGGGAGGGGGGTTCAGGATTGGGAACTCATGTATACCCCTGTTGGATTCATGTCAATGTATAGCAAAAACAATACAGTATTGTAAAGTAGAATAAAGTAAAAATAAAAATTAAAAAAATAAAAAATAAAAATAAATCTAAAAAAATAAAAATAAAAAATGAAAAAATAAAAAGTATGATATAAATGAAAATGAAATTAAAATTTTTGGAATGGAGCTATCGTATTGTTCAAGAAAAGTGATCTCTGAAATATCTGATTCACATCCCAAAAGTACATTGATAAACATAACTTTTATTCTTGCAAAAGTGTATGACTCCATGATATCTGCAAAGTTATCTCAATTTTTAGATGATTTAAGAGCTTATGTTTCAATTTGACAAAGCTTACTCCACAGTTTAACTTTTGGAAACTGTGTATGGTTATTTTCAATCACAATATACTATTTTGCTTCCACTCCCTCAGAGCTATTTTTTTTTTCAGGTATTTTCACTTATGATACTGGCTCTTATTACAAAAACCAAATACAACCTGTCATAGTAATAATGTTTTATCTTGAATTTTAATGGGAAGAAAGGGTAATATTTCTTTCCTACCAATTAGTTTACATCAGTCTTTAAATTTAGAGTCTTTCCATAAAACAGATTATGATGAGAGATGGGGAAAGAAAGTTCTTGTGGGCTTGATTTTCAGGTAAGGAAAGCAAAAAGGATACACTCAGTCATTGATGATAATCTCAGTTTATTGTGTGTGTATGTGTATACACACACCTAAGGAAGGCCTTAGAATCATCATATTTTAGAGATAAAAGCAATTTTAAAGACATCTAATCCAGTCCTCTCATTTTACAAAATATTAAAAGGAGCCTCAAAGAAGTCAAGTGGCTTCAGAAAATCATAGTTATTGGCAAAGCTGAAAATAGAGACAAGGCCTTCAGTGCTTTTTATACTATTCCTTGGTGTTAACTAGTGGAAAGATATGTAAAAATTCAGAATAGAAAAGCAGTTCACAAATAAGAGTTGTTCACCAAAAGTGTGGCATCCCCAAAGTAAAGCCAAGTTACATTATTGATGGTTTGCCCAAGAACTTTCATCCTTTCTCCTCCGGCTTTTTAACTGACCTGGTACCATTCTAAATTCATTCTTCCCAGTCTGAGCTTTTGCTTTTTCTCCTGAACCCCAGGCTGAACTGGAATTAATAGTCACTGTTGGATTAGACCTTTGAACATTGGGAGGGTTGTTTTATAAGCCATAATCCATACTGATTTCCCTTAAACCTAAAACATGTGTAAGTCTCTCATCTGCAATTAAAGTACATCCTTGACTTTGTATTTTCTTCTGATAAATGTTCCCTCTCCTAAGGGTTAGAACCAAGCCTTTCCAAGAATGGTTTCATAAGAAATGAATGAAATGTGTGGCTGTTGTTGGGTCTTAATTTAAATGAAGCAACTTGTTTAGATCTTAATTTTAGTCAGTTGGGAAAACTGAATATAGATTAAGTGGCCGATAATATTAAGTAACCATTTAATTTTATTAAATAGGACAATGTTATGTTTAAAATGTTTTTATAATTAAAGACTTATAAAGAAGTATTCACAAGTATAGGAATTCCAGAGTGGCAAAATGAGGAAATGTTTTCTCATGAAGGCAATAAAAATACTTGAAAGTCCAGGACTGATGGCTTCACTGGTGAATTCTACCAAACTCAAGGAAGAATTAAGACCAATCTTTCTCAAACTCTTCTAAAAAACAAGAGAGGAGAGAATGCATCCAAACTCATTTTACAAGGCCAGAATTACTCTAATACCAAAACCAGAGAAAGACACTACAAGAAAAGAAGATTGCAGGCTGAAATCCCTGATGAATGTACATGTGAAAGCCCCCCCAAAAATGTTAGTAAGCCAAATTCAACAATAAATTAAAAGAATCAACACTGAAATGATGCTAAAGCTGAAACTCCAGTACTTTGCCCACCTCATGCGAAGAGTTGACTCATTGGAAAAGACTGATGGTGGGAGGGATTGGGGGCAGGAGGAAAAGGGGATGACAGAGGATTAGATGGCTGGATGGCATCACTGACTCAATGGACGTGAGTCTGAGTGAACTTCGGGGGTTGGTGATGGACAGGGAAGCTTGGCATGCTGTGATTCATGGGGTCGCAAAGAGTTGGACACGACTGAGTGACTGAACTGAATTGAACTGATATGCCACCCACTGGTGAAATTCATGTAAGTATAGAGATTATAATCCTAGGTTTTTGAGAAACTGAAAATTAGAAAGTTCACTCTCTCTCATCACAAGAAAAACTTCAAAGAACATAAGGAATTTACTTTTCATTATATATCTGTTCTCTATTTTGCATATATTTTCCATTTGAAATTGTATACATGAAAGTTAGCTTCATCTATTAGCCTAATAGCACATATTTAGTTTCCTCCTCTATGCCTGTTCCTAAAATAGGAAATCCAGAAAAGTCCTTTTTGCCTACAAATACAAAGATTTTAAGCTGAGAGTGTATGAGATGGGATTAAGTAAAATCAAGAAATGAATAAGTGCCTAATGAACATTAAATGCCTTTCCTTTAGTTCTCTTTCAAGTTTTATGCCACATAATTTTGAGGAGAAACTCCGTGTGTGTGTGTGTGTGTGTGTGTGTGTGTGTGTGTGTGTGTGTGTATTAGCAGATAAAGGGCTCCAAAATGAACTTGACCTAGAATAAGGAATACTTTTTCTCTACAGAAGATGTCCTGACCTATTTATCTCATGTGTACCTAATTCAGAATGCTTCCTTTCCTCCTTCATTCTGAATAGCGTTAAAATCCACAGTAGCTTTGATCTCATAATTACGTAGATCTTCAATGGTTTGGGTTCATTTGAAATTGTATACACTTCATAAAGACACTCAAATATTTCTTGTCATGTAATTAAAGAATAAAAATAGAGATATATAGGCTGATAATTAAAATTCTGCTCCCACTTCCTATTTTATTAAATATTTGACCCTGTATGCAAGACAGCAAAAAAGACACAGATGTGCATAGCGGACTTTTGGACTCAGAGGGAGAGGGAGAGGGTGGGATGATTTGGGAGAATGGCATTGAAACATGTATACTATCATGTAAGAATTGAATCGCCAGTCTATGTCCGATGCAGGATACAGCATGCTTGGGGCTGGTGCACGGGGATGACCCAGAGGGATGTTATGGGGAGGGAGGTGGGAGGGGGGTTCATGTTTGGGAACGCGTGTACACCCGTGGTGGATTCATGTCAATGTATGGCAAAACCAATACAGTATTGTAAAGTAAAATAAAGTAAAAATAAAAATTTAAAAATATATATATATTTCTCAGTGAGAATATTCACACTGAAAAAAAACTTATTTAACTTTGACTGTCTTGGTGATATTACTTAAAAAAATGGCATCAAGTCATGGAAAAACAATTTGTGAAATGTATTTTTGGAATTTAGTGTTATGTGATCAGCTTTTCTTGTCTGTATTTTGAGTGCAGAAGAATTAGAGTGCAAAGATTTTAGATTTCTCTTATCTTGGAACATGAAACAAATTTCAGCACTTGCAGAATATATAAATTTGAGTAAGGAGGAAAAGAAATAAGTCAATTTTAATTAGTCCAAGAACCTAGATACTACACAGTTCAAGCACTGTTAGGAATACAGAGATATAAATGAGAATGATTCAGATTCATTGTTGTAAGATATTCTGTTTAGCACATGAAAGACAGTGTTCAGGATTGAATTACTGCCCTTTGAGATAAAGTCTAAGTAGGCTATTCTTATTCATCTCATAATGTTTAAGACTGAGGGTTTTGGATATTCAGTCCATTCATTCTAAGCAAATTTTCTTTCCTGTTTCCTTAGATGGCAACAAGAGATAAAATGTATTCCGAGTTGTTAAAATATTATATAATTAATGAGTAGGTTTTTCACCCAAGGTCTCTTGAAAGCACATGTGAAATGTAACCCTGTTGTATGAAATATTGATTCTTTTCATCTCCCTATCATTCACATCAGGGCTTCCCTGATGGCTCAGCAGTAAAGAATCTGCCTGCATTGAGGGAGACCTGGGTTCAATCCCTGGGTTGGGAAGATCCCCTGGAGGAGGGCATGGCAACCACTCCAGTACTCTTACCTGGAGAGTCCCATGGACAAAGGAGCCTGCCAGGCTACAGTCCATAGGGTCGCACAGAGTTGGACATGACGAAGCAACTAAACAACAAACAACAATAATCATTCACAAAGGCACTGTCTTTCTACTTCCGTAATGACAATTTCAGACTCCAAATAAATTATTCAAAGTGACATCTGTAGAAATTTAATTATACAATCTGAAAACATAAAAGGAAACACAGAAAATACCTAGTGCAACTTCCTACTCAAAACAGAAATTCCTTATATAACCTCCAGTAATGTGGTGGTTCCTCTCTTTGAAAGAGCTTTTCGTTAAAGAACATTTTAATGAACCCTAATCTGCTTCTTTCTGTATCTTTTATCATTTATTTTGGTTTCACCTTTTGGAGCCATGAAAATCCTTCAACTATTTGAAAATATATTATGCCCCTCCCCCACACCCTCTTAATTCTATGTTCTAGTCTCATGGCAACAAAGGCATTGAAACCTGGATCTTTAAACTGTGTCTGAAGGAGATGTTAATAGAATCTAATATGTACTGAAAAGAAATTATTTTGAGCAAAACTATGGATCTAAAAGAGTATCTATCACCCAAGATATTGTATATTATCATCATTGTAGGTCTTGGAGAAATTACTGCTGAATATAAAAAGGATTGTTTTCTTAGTTGTGGAACTCTGTATCTCTAAAGCTTTATCAAGATAGGAAACAAGAATCAGCATTTGTTTTTTCAGGAAGATATACTAAGTTTCACATTTCCAGGGATGAGTGGTAAAAATATCAGTCTGAGTAGCAGGGGGAGGTGCTTGTGTGCTTAGTTGTGTTTGACTCTTTGTGACCCCAGAGGCTGTAGCCCACCAGGCTCCTCTGTCCATGGGATTTTCCAGGCAAGAACACTGCAGTAGGCTGCCATTTCCAACTCCAGGGATGGAACCCATGTCTTATGGGTATCCTGCATTGGCAGGCAGATTCTTTACCACTGAGCCACATGGGAAGTCCCAGAATGGGGCCATTAATGTCATTGATCTAAGTAAGAATGAATATGATGAGCCTCTCATGGTCCTAAAATCAGGTAAATTGTGTGTTTTCATTTTCCTTATCTGTAAAATGGGGAAAATGTAAAATTCTACCTACATGTTGGTGTGGGAATTAAACAAGGTAATAGACACAGAATTAGTGCTGAAGGAGATCAGAGCACACCACCCCTAAATATACATTTTTGGCATGAGGATTATTTTGAGCTGAGGAAATGAGAAATAGCCAATACAGGAAAAACTCTTCACCTTCCCCTTTCTGCTTAAAGGCAGGGTATAAATTTCCCTTTGTGAAGGTGTTTGCCTCCCAATCTATACCAGGAAGAGGAGGATGACTCAGCCTCTGGAGACACACAGGTATCCCCCAGATTACACAAGATTGAGGCTTCATAACAAACCTTTTTAACATAACCCTTATCTTCCATTAGGTTCCCACATATAGTTACCTTCCCACATTTACTGCACTTAGAAGCCTAAACTGTTTTCCTTTGTCTTGTCACTTCTCTATAGTTTATTGCTCTTTGTTAAAATATTTACAGCCCCAGGTTTAACTGCTTCTTTGGGTTTTCACTTATTTTCTATTAAGGACTCAGTATGCATAAGTAATAAACCTTTTTCTCCTGTTAAACTGTCTTTCTCCTGTTAACTGTCTCCTGTTAAACTATCCTTTGCCAATTTAATTTGCAGGGCCCCAGACAAGATTTCCTTCCTATACAGTGCTCATTTAAAGTTAGCTATATAAGTATTGTTGTCATTATCTCTATCATTATTGAACCAAGTTAAAAGGCTCTTGGATTACATACACTGGCTTAGGGTAAAGAGTCTTGGAAATAAGGGCTGAAAATTTAACTTTTTAGGAATTGACACATTATAAGATGATAAAAAAAAAAAAACACCTCTGAAAGTTTCCATGAAAAATGAGATTTTCCAAAGTCAAAAAATACCTATACCAGGAATTATGTTTGAGATTAGCCAAATAGAAGTAAAAGATAAAGTGAAGTGAAAATTTAGAATGTCAGAAATGGACTCTCCACCAGGAAACCCAAACCTAACTTGAGAAGATAGACAAGAGTTTCCTCTTAATGTTGAAAATGTAGGGGGCTTTCTCTCGAGTTGACAACAGAACACTGGGAGTCCTTAAACTCTTGGTGCTTTGATTTTCCTACCTGTTAAATGTGGCTAGTAAATGTATAGCACTTAGAATAGGGCTCAACACTGAGTGAGCACTCAGTGCTGCCTATCTGCCGGTAGTGAAATGACCTTTGGAAGTAGAACTGGAATGTTAAGCAAGATTGCATCATGAATTTGTTGGAGAATTAAAGATGTAATTAATCTGGAGAAGTTGCTCTAAGGAGGAAAAAAGAGAGAGGAAGTACAAAGAATTATAGCAAGGTATAAATAATAACAACCAGGACCTCTGGATCGTGTTCTTTAATATGTGTCACTGTAAGTTTCTATAAATATACTGAGTGCCACTCTTTCCTTTTAAACTTGTAATTGAAATGTACTTGGTAAAGAAAATTCTCCCCATCCCCAGGATAAAGAGCCATAGTGAAATGACTAAGTACATTGGGAAAGGGAATATTGGGAGTAGACTTTTGTAAGTAAAGATTCACAGGTGTAAATGTGTGGGGCTGGGAAATCCAAAGTATCCAACCTCATGAACTGATTTGCAGGAGGGAAGGAAGCCTTCATTTATTCATTTAAAAATACCAGGTATAGGGATAAGTGCTAGACTACAAGACTGATAATGTCACTGTTTAGCCTTTCAGGAGGTATTTTATGTAAATACCTGAGGACAGAAATTAAGGTCTCAGCACATATACTTTAGACCAGCCCTATAGAATGTGTAAATCCTGAGGAGACTACATTAAGTAGAAAAGAAAAAAATAAGTAGAGTTGTTTTACAGAGGGATTTTGTGAAGAGGGCAAGGACAAGCATTGCTTTTTCAATGTTTAGATAACAAAGCATGCTCCATATTCCTAATTTTCCTGAGGAATACTAAATAAAACAGAGACAGAAGCAAAGGCAGCACTGTCTTGAGGTATCTTGAGGGTCTGTAGGTTTGGCTGTACCAGGTGATAGCACTCAAGACAGGTGAAGCAGCATTCTCATGGAAGGCACTGGTGATGAAATGGCAGAGCATCAGCAGAGACCACAATGCCTGGTGGGAGACTGTGGATTCCCAACAGACATGGCGGTACTCAGCAGATGCCCAGCATATGATGATGGATACTCAGTGGCAGGTGATGATGTCCAGTGAGGGATGTATGATGAGCAGATACAGTGAGTAGTGGCAGGTGAGGGTAAATACAAACATGCTTGATGAAAGCCCAGAACAATTGCAGCAGTAAATGATGAACATTGACTTTATTCATGATCACATGTGAGATAACTCCTAGGGACTTCTAGAGGTATTTGGAGGGAAGGTGTGTATCTTTCTGGGAGATTCAAGTAACTTTGTTAGCACATGGGGAAAACAAGCTAGTGAATTTAGGGTATTGATACCAAGGTTGTTTCTTTTGTGCCCACAAGCTCTGAGGCCTGTCACAAACTTAAATGCTTTTAGGGACCAGGCAAGTTTATAATCAGTGAGTCAGCAGCTAGGTGTAAGAAAATCAGAAGAGGGAGAAACACAGCAAAGTTGGAAGCCATACAAAACTGAATAAAAAATATTTAATTTACAAAGTTTAAAAATCATTGGTTAGGTAAAAAGCCAGGTATACAAATTTTGGAGATGTGTTATATATTTGAGAAGATGATCTTCTACTACTTGTTAACCAGTTCAAAGAAATCAGGAAGATTCTATTTATCACATATTTACTTCCATTAACTATAGCTTTTCTAGAATGTTTAGGATAAAGACTTTTTCACTTAACATCTTTAGAGCTAAAGCACATAACTTAAAAATTATATTTTAATGTTATAAATACAATGCCATGAATATTATAGTTGTATCAATACTGATAATATTTTAGCTTTAACTATTAACAAATATTAATTAGTGATAATGTTGACACTAATAATATATTATATATTAATATAGTTTATTGAGGGATTCCCTAATATTGGGCCAACATAGTTACTGGAATTACTTACAGTTGTTCATAGTATAATGTTTTTAATGTGGCATTGGATTCTGTTTGCCAATTGTTTATAAAGAATTTGTCTTAACTGTTAGTCTGTAATATTCTGTCTTTGTACTGTCTTTATTTGGTTTATATGTTAAACCTATGCATGCTTCATATAAGAATTATAAGTTTTTTTTTCAACTGTCTTAAACAATTTATGGAACATTACAACAACTAGCCAGTCTTTGAAGGTTTTATAGAAATCCCTTGTGAAACTATCTGGATCTGATGATTTTTGTGTGTGATGCATGCATGCTTAAGTTATTTCAGTCATGTACGACTCTTTGTGATCCCATGGACTGTAGCCTGCCAGGCTCCTCTGTCCATGGGATTCTCCAGGCAAGAATACTGGAGTGGGTTGCCTTCTCCTCCTCCAGGGGATCTTCTCAACCCAGGGACTGAACGCACATCTCTGGTGTCTCCTGCATTGGCAAGCGGGTTCTTTATCTCTAGTGCCACCTGGAAAGTCCGCTTTAGGTCCTTGATAACTTTAATTCTTCTACTGAAATTGTTCTGTTGCTTTTTATATCTAATGAGGTCAATTTTGCTAACCTGATTTACTCCAGGAAATTACCTGGTTTTTTTTCTTAATGAGCTCACATGCAAATAAACCTACAGAGTAATCTAATGATTTAAAAATCTATTTTGCTTCAGTGGTTATTTTCCTTGTTATTTCTTATTTTGAATATTTATATTTCCTCCTTTTTCCTTGTTTAAGTTACCTAGTATTTTTATTTTAAAAGTTGCTTTTTTAAAAAACGGGATTTTGACTTACGAATTAGGTATATTGTTTTTCTATCCTCTAATTTCTAATTTTATCTTTAGTTATTTTCTTTGTGCTTTCTTTTGGGTTACTTTGCAGTTTTTCTTTCAAGGTTGCTTTCTAGAAATTTAATTCATTTGTATACTTTCAGTTTTACTTATAAATGTGATTAGATATGAATTTTCCTTTGATCACTGCTTTAAGTATATTCTATAGATTTTAATATGCAGTTTATGCTGTAAAATTTCTAAAGAAATTTGTAATTTCAATTTGCATTTGTCTTTTTAACCAACAGTTGCTTAGAATTTGTTATAACTCAAGATCAGATGGTCTTTAAACCTTGGTTGTTAATAGTTCTAGTGTTAACTGTGTTTTAAATCAGAAAGTAATTTTTTGTAATAGTTCTACTTTTCTAATATTTTCTTTGTCGCCTAATCGATAATTTTTGTGAGCATTCCATGTGCACTTGTGAAGAAGGTGTACTTTCTATGATAAGGATATAAAGTTTAACATACATCTGTAAGATCTACATGTCCATTTCTTTTTGTTCTGAGTATGATATACTAAAGTCCCCTATTAGTAGAATGTATCCATAAATGTAGACTTCCCTGGTGGCTTAGTGGTAAAGAATTGCCTGCAATGAAAGAGATGGGGGTTGGATTCCTGGAGAAGCAAATGCCAACCTATTCCAGTATTCTTGCCTGGGAAATTCCATGGACAGAGGAGCCTGGTGCAAAAGAGTCGGACATGACTTAGCAACTAAACAACAACAATCCACAAATGCATTCTTCCATTTTCTTTGGTTTTTCCTTTAAAAAATAGCATTGCTGTATTTTTAGGGTCATAGATATTCCTAACCACTAAATATTAGTTGTTAATTGCAGCTTTTTTTTTTTTATCATAAATAAGCATCCTTTTTTGGGAAAAAAGGATCATGAATTTAAACTATTACTGTTTTTTTATCCGGTTGAAATTCACTTTGTCAGATATCAACATCACGATTTCTGTTTTCTTAGTATTTCTATTTGCTTAGCATACCTTTGCTCACTCATCCCTTATTTAAATCATTATGATTCACTGGGTTTTGAGTTATCTTATAAAGTTGGTATAATTAGGTTTTTCTTTGTATGCCAACATGAAATCTTTTCTTTTTAATGGTAAGTTAGGTCTTACACATGTATTGCTCTTACTGTTAGGTTTGTTTTCAACTCTGTCTTGTTATACAATCATATAATGTTAAAAACATTGCCTTATTTTCCTTGGTTTCTTCCTCTGCCTTTTTTTTTTTTTTACTTTTCTGTTAATTGCATTTCTTTTAGTTTTAGATAGGTTTGTCTCTTTGTCCTAGTTGTTAACTTTATGTCATGTTTTATTTATATCCTGCTTAATACTCTTAGCCCCCTGTTTTCTTATAAAATCTGGTACTTTCTGGTTTGCCATTTTTTTAGGGGGTATAATTTAATATCTATCTTTTCTTTAGAGAAAAATGAATGAAGTTATTCATTCTTCTTCCCCTTTCTCTTTCTCTTTTCTTCTCAGTTTTTAGTTGCATTGCTTCTAATTTGTTAGTGTATATAACAAATAATATATATCATATAACATATGACAGTATTCTTATGCCCTTATACCACCTTTATATTTGTCCTTGCTCTAAAATTAAATATATTAAATGATTGTGATCTATCATTTTGAGGAAAATTTCTCAATCATCTCTTTGTTAGATGAATCTCACTCAATATTCAGTTTCTTAAGAGGAAGTTAAAGTTTCAGAATTCCCTGAGTTAAAAAAATAAATAAGCTTTTTATAGACTTGATTGCCAATTTGTCTGGATGCAAAATATTTGTTTCAAACTTTATTTAGGTATTTTTCTATGTTTAAATTTAAGGTATAATTATATCCAGTAAAATTTACCCTTTTAAAACTGCATACTAGAATATATAGTTTTTCAAATTTTTATAAATATATATATATAATAAAACCACCACAACCAAGATGTAGAACAGTTCCATAGAACCAAAGTAAATGCTGCTTTAGAACCAGAATCCCACCTTCAGACCCTGTGAACTGACGATCTGTTTTCTATCTTTATAAATTTGCTTTTGAAAGAATATCACATAAGTGGTTGACTTTCAATAAAATATTGTCTCACTGTTGCTTTGCTTTTTTTTTTGATTATGAGGCCAGTCTAATTCTCTTGCTTTGATAAATTATTTCTTATTTTTGCCTGAAGATTTTTCTTTATATTTAAAACCCAATGTCTCAGATACATCTCAGAGTTGACTGCTCCAGGTCAAATTATTGGTACTGGCTTGGTGCTATCAAAATGTATATTTAGATTGTCTTATTTCTAGAGAACTTTCCTAGATTATAGTCTTAAATATTAACTCTGTAATTCTGTACCTTTTTTTTTTCTTCATCTTCAGGGATTCTCATTATACATGCATTTGAGTTTTTCTTTTTTTTCTGGTCTTCCATCTTAAACATTTTCTTTCTGACTTCTTTCTTCATCTCATTTTCATTCTTTTTGTTGTTTCCCTATTTTTCTTTAGTGTTCCTTATTACATTTTCATGTTAATCTACTCTTTAGGTGCTATTAATATAATGTTTATTTCCAATATTATTTTATCCTTTTCTTCTAATTTATTGTCCTGGGTTCAAGCAACTTTTGCTTTCTGTTGACCGATGTTTTAAATCCATTTTTTTCCCTCAGTTTTTAGATTTGTACTTCAAGGTTTTATATATATATATATATATATATATATATATTTCAATATTTGAGAAAATTTAGTTTCTCTTGAACTATTTTGTTATAGCTTTCTTTTTTTGATAGTTCTTTATTTGGGGTAATTTTCATCAAATGGCTTTTTTAAAAATTCTTGTGTTCTGCTTTATTTTTATTGTAGCTTGGTATAGATGTAGATTATTTGCATATTTGAATTTGTTTGAACATGGGTAGCAGTCTGTGGGCAGTTTCCAAGTTCCAAGCTCAATAGCACCCACTTTTCTTTATGTTAACAAACTCTGATTTCTTTATTGGAGCACTTTTGGGGTACAGTGGACGGCAGTGGGGGGAAGGTTGAAGGAACCTTACAAGTTGACTTTTTTTTTTGGTCTTTTAAGATGATAAAATTTCCCCTCTAGTTTCTTTTTCCCTTCACTGTGCATTGTTTTCAAAAGTCACCTCTCCCTTTTAACCCTTTCCAAACTCCAAAGAGTTCCTTCCTCGACATTGCTTTATTGAGTTCTGTGCATACTTCCAAGTCACTTCCCTGAAGGATGAGCTAGCTTCCAGAGAAGTTTTTCAGAATGTTCATACTTGCAGTAAACTTTCTTTCTTGTAATGAGTTGAGATCAATCTTAGGCCTCCTACTAGCTTTTCGTCTCTCTTTCTCTCTCATTTAGTATTTATTGGACTGGCCTTCCTCTTCACAACAGCACATGGTAGGAACCTAAGAGAGAGCTATTGTGAGCTCCTATTTATTTTCTGCTTACAGATAATTTGGAATTTGGATGTTTTCCAAATTTGGGGTTGATATTGTGTAGTTTGTTTTTGTTGTTCTTTATTGCTTGGGGGAGGGGTGGCAATGGATGTGTTAGATTTGGATTTCAGCTGATGCTATATTTTGATCACCCATATATTTTTAAGGGAGAAACTGACAAAATAAAACAGGCACCAGAAAACAAAGCATGTCTTCTAAAGTACATTCATTCCAGTGACCTTTTCTTACATAATTTGGAGCTACAGTGTGGTAAAATGCTCATAGAGAAGGTAAAATGCTTATATTTTGAAATTAATGCATCATGAAAACTCAGTAACTATAAGAAAGTACATTTTCCTGAGAATATTGTTTATAAAATGCCTATTGAGATAACCTATTACCACTGTGTATTTAGAACAGGATAATTAATTTTTAAGTTCCATGAAAGATTACTTTTTAGATGCAGTAATCTTCTTTTAGAATTTGAGAACTAGATCCATTTCCAGTATTAGACCTTCCAGTCTAATTCCATTATACTCTGCAGGGAACAGGGAGTCTATTTCATTCCCTTGTGAGATGAGTATATCTGCAATGATATTCAAACTGGGTTCTCCAACTTCCTAGCAAAGATACTTAGCAGTTTAGTATAAGTGGTTTTGATTGTTCTTTATAAATATTACATACAAACAAAAGTTAGTGTTAAAATGAATAGGGCAAAGATATAGCAGAAAATCAAAAGAAAAATGAAATCTCTCTAAAATCCTACATCAAAACTTTCAAATGCTTGAATTTTTATTGTGATAATGTGACCTTGTACTTATATAATTAGTTGTTAATTTTTTATTCCTGTCTCCTTGTAAAAAATATGAATTACAGTCTCTAGGAAGAAGAAGAATAGCTGTTATTGAGTGCTTATTATGAGGTAAGCAGTTAGTTTGCCAACTTTTAAGATTACTTAAAATTTGTTTTAAGATGATAAGCTTCTTTCATCTTCCTTTTATACAAGATGATACTAGGTATGTGTTATGTCCAGAACATAGGGGTCGGTGTGTGTTTCACTGTCAGATTCTGTACATAGGAAGGCAAATGTCATTGTTTAGAAATGACACTAAGCAACAGAGTATCTATATATGATTTTAATATAAAACACTTGTTTTGCTTTTTGAATACTGATTTGCTACTGATTTATTTAAATATGATATGTCCAATTTTTCTGTCACACAATTTCCTTAATTTTCCAAATGATATGAATAGAATAGTTAACTTTCTGTTTACTATAATACTTGACAGAAACTTATGACATGACCTGAGATGGAAAAACTAATAAAATGGTACTTACCATAAAGGATTGCAAGCAGAGACAGTGGCATGACAAGTAGTCCCACTAGCATATCAGCAATGGCTAGGGACATTAAGAAGTAATTGGTGGCATTGTGCAGTTTCTTTTCCAAGCTTACTGCCATGATAACGAGGATGTTGCCACCTATTGTCAAGATTATTATTATGACAATTGAAAGTGCTGGCCAGTTTTGTACCCCGTCTGGGAATTTGAAGCGTCCACCATCGGAGGTATTGAAAATGTCAGTTACTATGGCTGCTACTGGGCTCACAGATATATCACATTGCCAAACCAATAGGCCAATCAGGTGCACACTGAAAATTAAGAAAAAAAAAATCAGGTACATATTATATTACTTGTACCTAATAAATTACTTATATAAAACAATTCTTTTTCCTTTAACAATCATTATCACATCACTGGTTTTACTCTCTTAATTAAATTTCAGTATTTCTTATTCCTATCCTTTTATTGAGTGTTTAATATGAGTCAGGCTCTTAGCTTACTGAAATATATATATATATATATATATATATATATTTAAGGAATCTCATTTGATCTTATACAACATCCTCATGAGGTCAGTACTGACTATTATGTATATGGAGAGACTGAGGTTCAGAGAAGTTAAGTAACTGTTTCAAGGAAGTACAGCCAGTAAGTAGCAGGGGCAGGGTCTGTACTCAGGTCTCACTGATACAAAGCCTATGTTTTACTTTTACTCTATATAATCAATCTGAAACCACAGTATTATTTGACTTGCTGAGTGACTTTATGCTGGCTTGTGGTATCTTTAATAGTTGTCCTATACATTTTCCTTCTATCTGACACTCTTCCCATCCCCATTTCTGTCCTGTGTTTTCTGGGTCCCGTTCTAGGCTAGAAGATGATTTGTGGTGATAATTAATTCCTATGGGTTTGATGCTTTCCTATGCTGGAAACCAAATTTCTTAAAGTCATTTTAAATGTACACTTCTCATAATGGTACTTATGTAGACTTTTACTAATAAGGATTTCAGGCCAAATGTCAGACTAACGCAAGAGACACAGATGTGGTTTTGTTTTGTACATTCCAAATTAATTTCCCCTGATGGTGACATACGATTTATTCAGTTTACATACTCAATGTAAGTCCCAAAAGTGTCTAATAAAACTAGCATTAATTTTCCTTAACAAAACAGACAAAGACAAGCATATTCAATATTTCCTGCTTTAAAGCAAGAATTATTATCTGCTAATGACTCTTATGTGTATTCTGTGTTCAGTAATAGTTATTTAATGAATATTAAGCAACAAGTACACTATATGTACTAGCTGTTAAACCCTGATATTTATAGAGAAGAAAATTTCCTCTATTGGTACAACATGTGCTAAAAATTTTTCTTTGCAAGAAAATTGCATGGGGTGATGGAACATATAACGTTACAAAATCCAGACTCTGTGACTTCTCCATGTAAATGTTTTTATTTCATTATCTCATTCACTTGTTCTTTGAACTAAAACTATTATTTCTATACAGGGAAAATACATGTGTGGTTTGACTATTGCTTATTACCAATCACCAGAGAAATTTGAAGTAGTTAACACTAGATGATTATGATGATCATAATTGTATCTATAATATATACACACACACTACACTTTCTGAACCATCAAAACTGAACACTGAACCTGAAAACTTATTGGCATTATTTAACTTTAAATAAAATATTATAATAATTTTCTACCATATTTAAAAATTATTTCCCTTAATATCTTATGAATATACTTTCCATAGTTTAAGATAATAAAGAAATGATGAACATATTTTAACTTTCTCATTCTACAGGGGATGAAAACTAGTACTTCAGACATTTAGCTTAAAACTACTTCCTCATTATTCAAAGCTACCTGATATCCTAAGCATCATGTTTGGGGAAGAGATATACATAGTAATTTTTTCAAATATGAGAGATATTCATTCAATTTTTTCGATGGATGTATTTTTTCCTGGGACATAAAAATAAGCTAAAATAATATGTGATTCAAAAAATCTATAGCATAATTAATCTGTGATTAAGGTATATAGAAATTATTGAAATAAAGACCCAAATAAATAGAAGCAAGGTATTTGCTTTCAGCTTTGATTATTCTGTCACAGTATTTGCTGCATTTGGCATGTGACCAATGTCCTGGCTATATTATCTTAATGATTTTTTTGACCAGTCACTTAACCTTTCAGAACATCTATTTCCTCATCTCTAAAACAAGGATGATCTTTATGACATTATTTTTGTGAAAATTAAATGATAATGTAAAGTCTCAAAATAATACCTTTGCCATAATAGGCCCTCAGTAAATGTTGGAGCAAACATTCTTTCTACCTTCAAAGTTAAAAACAAAGTATTTTGTGGTAGCTATACCGTAACTCAGTGTACTTCAAAATTTGTCAAAAATTTAAGTCCTAGTTTTATTTTAAGAAGATATTTATGCAGAACTGGGTTCAGAAAGTCATTTTAAATCCAAAGTGTTTTCTGGCCTAACTGATGAAAAACATGTTCTCCTGAAATTTAAAAAAAAAAAAATTAGTTTCTATTAGTTGATGACCATTTCAGGTAGTCCCATAAGACTTTCTGCTCAAAATAATATGCTACATTCTCAACTGGCAGTTACAGAAACACAAATATATTTATTCTTATGCCTATAGAATATGGTCCTAACAGGATATGCAGTGCAACTTCAAATTTCCTAAGTAAATTGTGAAAACATCTAAGTACTTCCATATTTCTGTAGCAATGGTAAAATAATGCAAAATAAATTGTATATAACAAAAGTATATGAAAACTACATTCAATTATGAATTTTAAAATTTGAGTATCTTAGAACTTTGGGATAGAAAAATATTCAAAACATTTGGCCTACCTGTATTGGTCAAATATATTTCTATTTTTTATTAAACAGTCCATGAGACAAATATTAAATTATTGAGGAAGTTTATAGAATCTAAATATATCTTCTGTGAATTATTAAATAAATTAATATTATTGGGAATAATCCTGCCATGTTTTTACCTAGTTTCAATTCAATTTAATAAATTCACTTTGAGCATTACTTATGAGCAAATTTTTATGATTTTTACTGCAGTAAATCCTATTTTCTATAGTATTGCAATCAAGAATTAGCTGTATTCTAATTAAACCTAATTTCTAACATTTACATGCTTAATGAAAAACATACAGTCCTTTTACAAAAGAGGAGTGATTTGGGTCTTGTTTCTAAAGCTCACATTAATTGCTATTAAGCTCACAGAATTCTCATAAAGTATGTACACAAAAATCACAGTGTCTGTCCAAACAATTCAAATAATTTATTCATTGCTACTAAATATTTAATGAAAATATAATCTCACATTCTTAGTAGATAATGATAATTTGATTTAAAGGTCTGAGTACATTTTAAATCTACTGAGTTTTTGTGTGGCATATGACGATGGGCATTAATAGCAGAGATGAATGGGCCCTTATTTCTCTTGCATGGTGCTCGGTAGTGTCTGACTCTTTTTGACCTCCTGGTTCGTAGCCTGCCATGCTTCTCTCTCCTTGAGATTTCCCAGGCAAATATAGTGGAGTGGGTTGCCATTTCCTTTTCCAGGGAACTTCCCCACCCAGGGATTGAACCTGCAACTCTGGCGTCTCCTGCATTGGCAGGCAGATTCTTTACCATTGAGACACAAATTCTTTAATTTCATACCAGAATAATTTGGTGCCTTTTAAGGTATCCCTAGGGCTTCCCTGGTAGCGCAGCTGGTAAAGAATCTGCCTCCAATGCAGCAGACCCTGGTTGGATACCTGGGTTGGGAAGATCCCCTGGAAGAGGACATGGCAACCCACTCCAGTATTCTTGCCCGTAAAATCCCCGTGGACAGAGGACCCTGATGGGCTACAGTCCATGGAATCACAGAGTCGGACACGACTGAGCGACTAAGCACACAATATATCCCTGTATTTTGGTATGTGGAACAATGGCTATATACTAAGTTGACATAGCCACATGGAGTGGGAACATTGGTCCTTTCATTTCCCCACACCTGGCTCTTCTTTCCTCTTCTTTATTACTGTCCTTCACTTTCCTTCTCCTGTCTGCTCTAGTTTACTTGGAATCACAAATCTTTGAGACTGTCGTCACTGCAGTGTTCAGTGGCATCCACGATGGACTATAGTGCACATATTGTAGAGAATCCAACATTGATGTACTTTGTTTTTACCTTGCTCTATAAACTTTTTCCTTAGTGAGCACTTTTGGAGAAATCATAGAGGAGATGGTGTAGGAGTAAGGCAATTCAAGGCCTCTCAGTTGAACTGATCAGAGTTTACAGAGCCCTGGATCTTTTTTTGCCATGCCCCCATTCCTCAAAGTGTAGGTTTAGAAGAAAACAATCCAACTTTTTACTATATTAAAAAGAAAATATACCTGGATTAGATCACATTTAGTATGTTCAGTACTTGAATTCAACTTCTTCCTTATCTCTTTTATGTTATTCTATTGATTTCAACTTTTGGTTCATTGTCTCAAGGTTTCTGAGAATGGTATTACTTTTCTCTGTCCAGCTACATTCTTCAAATGCTACTCCGTGACTTCTGACCCATTCTTTTGAAACCTCAACTTTCTTCATAAAAACCAGAGACTTATAAAAATGCTTTATTCTCTTGGCTGTTTAGTTTGTCTAGGAAGGAAAGAACCTTTTCTCATTTCTACATTAATAGAGAAAGCAACCACAGCAACCACAGCAACCACAGCATCAGGATTATTTTTACTTGTTTGAACATATGAGTGGTTGTGTTTAATTGGAGTTCAAATTATTGTTTTTCCCCATTTACTGTTTTTGAATAGAAAACGCCAATGTTAGTCTATTGGTATGCAAGTCATTTATGCATGTTGAGGGAAATATAGCTGAATAATCATATAAAAACCTGTTTAACATTTTTGAGCAAACCACTCTGAAAAGTTAGTTTTCAAAAATAATAGGTAATAACATCCTTACAGGAATGAGTGCACTGCTTTCCTCAGGTTCACCATGATTGCTTCAGTCTTAAGCAACCAAGTTTAAAATTGAGATGAGGAAATTTAACAGACTGGATTCATTATGCCATCCTTTCTGGGGAGAGAAAAAAAGAAAAAGAGAATTACTAAAAGTTGAAATAACTTGCATAACATTTAACTAAATAAAAGAAAATATACTTATTAAGTGATAAGAAACAATCAATACTAAATTTAGCAAACAAATATTGTCATATAAGTGATAAAAATAGCAAAGAGAATATATTTTTCATTTATTTACCAATATACAACCATTATAATTTTTCTAAAATTTCTTATATACACTTTCTTTTTATGGAACTTCTACTAAATCTTACCCTGTTTGAGTACAAATTAGTGTTTTGAAAAATATATTAAGAATATTATCTTTTTAATTTGCAAACCATTGGGAGAAAGTTTGTCATCTAATAATTAAGTAGCATGTATAAAGTAAAAAGGTTTCGTCTTATAGAAACATGAAAAACTAAAACAAATTTTAAGCCTCTTTATAAAATGAACCTATTTTATACAATGTTTCTAACATTTTTCCTTCAGTGAAGCAATCTGTGTTTTCATAGAAAGCTTTTTTTATACATTTGTGTTAACCAACAATATTATCCAAGAGTGGCAACAGGTTTATACAAAAAAAAAAAAAATGAATTGATTAAATTAACTATAGTAAATATAGCAACCACTCTATGTACCAACTAGTTGGTATCCAACAGATAGTATGCTGCAGTCAGGGCACATGGAATAATTTTGAAAATTGCAAACAAAAGGGCAATTGTACTAGGTGATTGAAACAAAAAGTTTTAGTTTCATTTATTAAGAACTGACAGTTCATCTTCAAAGGAATTAGGAAGAAAACATGACAACTCTGTAAACATCAAAGAATTTCAGAGTGAGTACCTTTGATTTCTGTAGGCTATTTTTGAATGAGCTATTTGTTGCATTGCAAAACTCTATCAAATATTTATGTAACAGATTATTTACCACTTAGCACTCATTATATTCAGTGTGCTAAAATGTTTGCCAAGAGTAGACTGGACGCAAATTTGCTGAGGATCTCTGCTGTGCTCCTTGTGGAAATAACATCTTTACACAGAGTGAAACATGTCACTTTGAATTTTTACATTGATAATGAAGAAATACTGTTTGAATTCTAATGATTAACATAGAGACCTGCTGGTTTTTCTGCCTGGCAATTCTTTATTGGGAATAGAGTGGGCAAAGCTCTCTATTTTTCATCTTGCTTTCTCTATATCTTCTCTTATTGGATTTTGACTAAACTCTTTCCATACATGCCAAACATGTAACTGTATTCTTTTGGGGGATTGCGAGCTATTTTAAGAGTCAAGATTGTGATATTAAGTTTGTATGTATTGGGCTGTCAATGAGAAAAATTTAGTTTGTGTGTGTGGGAGGGGTGGGGGAGAGAGAGAGAGAGTTAAATAGCTCGAGAACATGAAATAATATTGAAAGGTCATCTCTTTTGTCTAATTTGTAAATATTTTCAAGGAATATGATAAAAATTTGTCAGTAATCTTTTTTAGTATTTTCTAGTTCCTTTTAGAAATATGGAAATAAATTTTTTACCAGAACAAACTGCCTCCCTATGTTGCCCATCTTACTCAATAACACTGTTATTCTAGTCAGTCAAGCTACAAATTTAATTTATTCTCTCTTCTTATCCCTCAACTCTCACTGTGAGATCTTTCAGGGATATCTACACAAAAATCTGCCCCCAAATCATCCCCTTACAGTATGTGAAATGTTCTGTGCATAATTCTACAAGGGGAAGGGATACAAAATCTCTTAGAGCCTTGGATAAGGTAAATTAATAAGAGAAAAAGAAATACCTGTGAGTTCAATTATTCAAATTTGATAGAAAGTCAAATGTTTATATTTTATAAAATAAAGAAAATAAATCTTTTATGGAATAACTGACAGAGTGATTGATTTTTATTGAGAATTTATATTATTCTCATAGAAACTGTTTGATCATGTAACAACATAATAGTGTTATAAGAATACATATACACATACATGTGTGTAGGTGTGTATGTGTATTTGTGTGTGCATGTGTATATACATAATTTTGTGTAGAGGAAAAACTTTGATTAACATGAAATTGTCTCAAGCATGATGAGAAAATTACAGATTAAGCCACAGAAAGTAAGCCAGAAAGAAAAACACCAATACAGTATACTAACACATGTATATGGAATTTAGAAAGATGGTAATGATAACCCTGTATGCGAGACAGCAAAAGAGACACAGATGTATAGAACAAACTTTTGGACTCTGTGGGAGAGAGAGAGGGTGGGATGATTTGGGAGAATGATGGCATTGAAACATGTATACTATTATGTAAGAAACTAATTGCCAGTCTAGGTTCGATACAGGATACAGGATGCTTGGGGCTGGTGCACTGGGATGACCCAGAGAGATGATATGGGGAGGGAGGTGGGAGGGGGGTTCAGGATTGGGAACTCATGTACACCCGTGGTGGATTCATGTCAATGTATGGCAAAACCAATACAATATTGTAAAGTAAAAAAAAAAAAAAAAAAGAAAGAAATTTAGGATCAGTAAATTCCCATTTAGAATGATCTCATTTCTTTCTGAAATATAAATTTCAAACGTTTTCATGCTCTCTCTAAATCTTTGTAAGATCTTCAGTTAACAATAAGTTATTACATTTGCTAAGGCAAAATTGGGGACAAATATTAGTTTTCATATAGTTCTTGATAGTACACAAGATATTGCAGAATAACCTCCATTAATGTTGAATTATAATTAATCAAAACTCATACCCTGAGATTATATTTAATTGATGCCTATGATATCTATGCTCATATGTTAACATATGTCATATAAAATATGGCATCATCAAAAATAGTGTGAACAGTTGAAAACAAGTGGCCCCAAATAGGCTCTCTAGTTCACTGTATATTCAGAACTGCTAAACTTCAAACTATCAGAATCAGTATCACTCAAAGAAAGCCATTATTAATAGTCATCTTGGAAGTGAAAATCTTTTTTAAAAAAGTGAAAACACTATGGGGAAGAAAGACTGGCATGAATTAAAAAGAGAAAAAGCTTTCTTTGACTCTTCCAACATGGCTATAAGTTAGACTTCAGTCAGTTCAGTCACTCAGTCATGTTTGACTCTTTGCAACACCATGGACTGCAGCACACCAGGCTTCCCTGTCCATCACCAACTCTCGGAGCCTATTCAAACTCATGTCCATCGCGTTGGTGATGCCATCCAACCATCTCATCCTCTGTCATCCCCTTCTCCACCTGCCTTCAATCTTTCCTGGCATCAAGGACTTTTCTAGTGAGTCAGTTCTTTGTATCAGGTGGCCAAAGTATTGGAATTTCAGCTTCGGCATCAATCCATTCAATGAATATTCAGGATTGATCTCCTTTAGGACAGACTGGTTGGATCTCCTTGCTGTCCAAGGGATTCTCAAGAGTCTTCTCCTACACTACAGTTCAAAAGCATCAATTCTTTGGTGCTCAGCTTTCTTTATAGTCCAACTCTCATATCCATACATGACTACTGGAAAAACCATAGCTTTGACAAAACGGACCTTTGTTGGTAAAGTAATGTCTCTGCTTTTTAATATGCTGTCTAGGTTGATCATAGCTTTTCTTCCAAGGAATAAACATCTTTTAATTTCATGGCTGTAGTCACCATCTGCAGTGATTTTGGAGCCCCCTCCAAAATAGTCTCTGACTGTTTCCATTGTTTCCCCATCTATTTGCCATGAAGTGATGGGACCAGATGCCATGATCTTAGTTTTCTGAATGTTGAGTTTTAAGCCAGCTTTTTCACTCTCCTCTTTCACTTTCATCAAGAGGCTCTTCAGTTCTTCTTCATTTTCTGCCAGAAGGGTGGTGTCATCTTTGTATCTGAGGTTATTTATATTTCTCCCAGCAATCTTGATTCCAGCTTGTGCTTCATCTAGCCCGGCATTTCGCATGATGTACTCTGCAGCATTTGCCTGCAATGTGGGAGACCTGGGTTCGATCCCTGGGTCGGGAAGATCCCCTGGAGAAGGAAATGGCAACCCACTCCAGTATTCTTGCCTGGAGAATCCCATGGACGGAGGAGCCTGGAGGGCTACAGTCCACGGGGTCGCAAAGAGTTGGACACGACTGAGCGACTTCACTTTCACTTTCACTCTGCATGTAATTTAAATAAGCAGGGTGACAATATACAACCTTGACGTACTCCTTTCCCTATTTGGAAGCAGTCTGTTGTTCCATGTCAAGTTCTAACTGTTGATTCTTGATCTGTATACATATTTCTCAGGAGGCAGGTCAGGTGATCTGGTATTCCCATCTCTTTAAGTATTTTCCACAGTTTGTTGTGATCCACACAGTCAAAGGCTTTGGTGTATTCAATAAAGCAAGGGCAGATGTTTTTCTGGAATTCTCTTGCACTTTCGATGATCCAGTGGATGTTGGCAACTTGATCTCTGGTTCCTCTGCCTTTTTCTAAATCCAGCTTGAATATTTGGAAGTCCATGGAAGCACCAGGACCCAGGAGAAAGAAGCTGACCCAGACAAGAAACTGACCCAGATATGCCCATGAGTGTCCAGGAGTCTCCGGTGGAGGCATGGGTCGGCTGTGGCCTGCTGCAGCCTTGGAGGCACTGAGTGCAGCAGTGCATGCATGGGACCTTTTGAAGGAGGTCACCATTATCTTCATTATCTCCACCATAGTTTGGCCTCAGGTCAAGCAACAGGGAGGGAACAAGTTCCCGCCCATCAACAGAAAATTGTATTAAAGATTTACTGAATATGGCCCTGCCCATCAGAACAATACCCAGTTTCTCCCTCAGTCAGTCTCTCCAATCAGAAAGCTTCCATAAGCCTCTTATCCTTATCCTCAGAGGGTAGACAGAATGAAAACCACAATCACAGAAAACTGACCAAACTGATCACATGGACCACAGACTTGTCTAGCTCAATGAAACTATGAGCCATGCCATGGAGGGCCACCCAAGATGGATTGGTCATGACAGAGAGTTCTAACAAAGTGTGGTCCACTGGAGAAAGGAATGGCATACCACCTCAGTGTCTTGCCTTGAGAACCCCATGAACAGTATGAAAAGTTGGATTTGGGAATTTGTTAATTTCATAGCTAATTGATGTGATTCTTATTTAGCTCCTAATATTAAGAATGACTATAAAGGGACCTGGTTAAGATTTCTTTAGCATACAGCTCTGATTCTGACTTCTTTTTAGTGACCTTATAAGGATTTTGCATGGTTATGAGTTTAGTCATGCTACACCTCTTGCCTTTATTGGACAATAAGCTGATGATTCACTTGGGAGACCAACACTGTATTCTTTCTAAGAAATATCTAGTTTTCTACGCCAATTTGCCATCCAAGTGGTGGGAGCTATATGACCATTCTTGTGGTCCTTGAACACTATTAAATTAATTTGTGAAAACTACAAAGATGAGGCAGGGAAATAAGTTTTCCACATTATCTCAGTTTTACACATATGAAATTTAGCTTTTAAGAGAGTATCTACATTGCTGTCTATTCAAAGATAAAAGTAATAACAAGACCATCAACAAGGGGGAAGAAAAAAACATGATGTAGGACTCCAGTGAAGTCATAATTGTGGCTTCCCTGTTGGTTCAGCAGTAAAGAATCCACCTGAAATGTGGTAGACCTGGGTTCAATTCCTGGGTTGGGAAGATCCCCTGAAGAAGGTCACAGCAACCCACTCCAGTATTCATGCCTGGAGAATCCCATGGGCAGAGGAACCTGGCGGGCTACAGTCCCTACGATTACGAAGAGTTGGACATGACTAAAGCAACTCAGCACAGACACATGCAAAGTCATAATTGAGGATCAGGTTGAAGAGTCAACTGTGTAACCAATAGAGAGTAGATATTAGAGAAAAAATAAAGGAAGAGGGCAGTAAATAAAATGGAAATAATAGGCAAAAGGGAAAATGTCAAGCAGATATATTTTGAGAAGGAACAAGAGTGCATACTGTATGATTTGTCTAAAAGGAGATTGACTGCTGGTGATCTTAGCGCCATTTCAATAAAGTAGTGTGGAAAGGGTCTGGAATATAGTTGGATGAGGGGAGAGAAGAGAGCTAGCTAAATTAGAGGAGGTGGTTGGTGAGGAAATGGAAAAGGTTCAAAAAGTTTTGTCCGATGTAGTAGAGGCAGATGTGTACTAAAGGTATACTAAAGAAAACTTTTTGAGCAGAAGAATCATCTATGTGTATTTTCCAGGTCACTTCCACATTCCTTGGCCAAGTGCTGGGTACAAACTAGTTGACTGAAGGAAAGGGAAAGGGAGAAAATTGAAGTGATTTAAGGTGTGACATCAAAAGAAGCTAAGAATAAAGGAAGAGCTGTTGTTTTGTCCAAATTGTTTTTGGAGAGGATAAGAGTCCTTGGACATTCCCTTGCATCTTCTAAAGATAACCATTTATAATTCATTTTTACCATTACCTTTTCCACCTTCGACATAGAAGAAACATTGGTCATGTTTCAATAATATTTTCTGTCCTCAAACTGTTTCTTACTCTCTCTTTCCTAGACCTGTACAAACATGATATTGATGAGACTAAAAAGAAACTGCCGGCATTTCTTCTTGATGCTTTAACAAAATTTGGGGAGTATAAAGTAACTCGTAAGAAGACATAGTTTACATGAGATTTCTGGAAATTGTATGAGTTCAATCTGGTGATGCAGCAGATGGTTTTCTCTGATACACAAGAGCCTATGTCTGACCCTTAATGTTGTAATATATATATATATATATAGAATAGAGAGTCAACTGATATCCTTCTTGTCTGACATTTTAAAAAGTTTTCACTTCAGTTCAGTTCAGTTGCTGAGTCATGTCTGCCTCTTTGTGACGCCATGGACTGCAGCATGCCAGGCTTCCCTGTCTATCACCAACTCCCGGACCTTACTCAAACTCATGTCCATCGCATTGGTGATTCCATCCAACCATCTCATCCTCTAGCATCCCCTTCTCCTCCTGCCTTCAATCTTTCCCGGCATCAAGGACTTTTCTAGTAAGTCAGTTTCTTGCATCAGGTGGCCAAAGTATTGGAGTTTCAGCTTCAGCATCAGTTCTTCCAATGAATATTCAGGACTGGTCTCCTTTAGGATAGACTGGTTGGATCTCCTTGCTGTCCAAGGGACTCTCAAGAGTCTTCTCCTACACCACATTTCAAAAGCATCAGTTCTTCGGTGCTCAGCTTTCTTTATAGTCCAACTTTCATATCCATACATGACTACTGGAAAAACCATAGCTTTGACTAGATGGACCTTTGTTGGTAATGTAATGTCTCTGCTTTTTAATATGCTGTCTAGGTTGATCATAGCTTTTCTTCCAAGGAGTAAGCATATTTTAATTTCATGGCTGCAGTCACCATCTACAGTGATTTTTGGAGCCCAAAATTTACCTCACTAAATAACCAACCAACGCCTAAGTTTCTTTATCCTCTCAATTCCTTACAAATTTATTTTTTTGGGGTTTCTAAAAATTAGAAAAACTTCTTGGTTTAGCTACTTCTTAGGTCCTATTTCTATGATTCCTCCATATGCATGAATTAAAATTTGTTTATTTTTTTTTCCTATTAGTTTTTCTTGCCTCAATTTTATTAGTCCAGCAACAAGAACTCAAGAAGCATAGGGGGGTAAATTTCCCTCTCCCTGACAGTAGTAACAGATATTCAGAGAATCTGCCTTAGTGGGCAGAGTACCCAGGAATTTGACACTGCTTTCTCCCTCAAAGCTATCCCAGAATTATCTCAACCTAAAGATCAAATTGCCAACATCCGCTGGATCATGGAAAAAGCAAGAGAGTTCCAGAAAAACATCTATTTCTGCTTTATTGACTATGCCAAAGCCTTTGACTGTGTGGATCACAATAAACTGTGGAAAATTCTGAGAGAGATGGGAATACCAGACCACCTGACCTGCCTCTTGAGAAATCTGTATGCAGGTCAGGAAGCAACAGTTAGAACTGGACATGGAACAACAGACTGGTTCCAAATAGGAAAAGGAGTACATCAAAGCTGTATATTGTCACCCTGCTTATTTAAGTTCTATGCAGAGTACATCATGAGAAACGCTGGACTGGAAGAAACATAAGCTGGAATCAAGATTGCTGGGAGAAATATCAATAACCTCAGATATGCAGATGACACCACCCTTATTACAGAAAGTGAAGAGGAACTAAAAAGCCTCTTGATGAAAGTGAAAAGGAGAGTGAAAAAGTTGACTTAAAGCTCAACATTCAGAAAATGAAGATCATGGCACCTGGTCCCATCACTCCATGGGAAATAGATGGGGAAACAGTGGAAACAGTGTCAGACTTTATCTTTTGGGGCTCCAAAATCACTGCAGATGGTGACTGCAGCCATGAAATTAAAAGACGCTTACTCCTTGGAAGAAAAGTGATGGCCAACCTAGATAGCATGTTCAAAAGCAGAGACTTTACTTTGCCAACTAAGGTCCGTCTAGTCAAGGCTATGGTTTTTGATGTGGTCATGTATGGCTGTGAGAGTTGGGCTGTGAAGGAGGCCGAGCGCCGAAGAATTGATGCTTTTGAACTGTGGTGTTGGAGAAGACTCTTGAGAGTCCCTTGGACTGCAAGGAGATCCAACCAGTCCATTCTGAAGGAGATCAGCCCTGGGATTTCTTTGGAAGGAATGATGCTAAAGCTGAAGCTCCAGTACTTTGGCCACCTCATATGAAGGGTTGACTCATTGGAAAAGACTCTGATGCTGGGAGGGATTGGGGGCAGGAGGAGAAGGGAACGACCGAGGATGAGATGGTTGGATGGCATCAATGACTCGACGGACGTGAGTCTGAGTGAACTCCGGGAGATGGTGATGGACAGGGAGGCTGGGTGTGCTGCGATTCATGGGGTCGCAAAGAGTCGGACACGACTGAGCAACTGAACTGAACTGAACTCAAGAATCCACATGGGTTTCCTGGGTGGTGCTAGTGGTAAAGAACCTGGCTGCAAATGCAGAAGACTTAAGAGACCTGGGTTCAATCTCTGGGTTGGAAAGATCCCCTGGAGCAGGAAATGGCAACCTACTCCAATATTCTTGCCTGGAGAATCCCATGGACAGAGGAGCCTGGTGGGCTATGGTCCATAGGGTCGCAAAGACTGAAACAACTTAGTACATATGCAAGAATCCACTTAACAGAGTAAAGTGAAGGCTTTTAAACAGGGAAACTCATGGAGCAAACCATATGTTAAATCTCTGTGTTGGAGGCCAATTTTTACTGATTTGCAGGACTGTATAATAGTCTGTATGATAGTACTTTCATGAATTCAATTATTTATTGATTGCTTATTATGTGCTTGGTAGTCTGCTAGGCACTGTAGCAAAGAAAGTAGACCAGGACCCTGCTCTCAGGGAGCTTATATTCTAGTAAGAGATACAGACAATAAACATTTAAATAAGTAGGATAGTTTCAGATAGTAAGAGCTGCTATGAATAAAATGGAATGGCATAGTCGGATAAAGAGTGACTGGGAGAAGTACTTTAGATGGACCTATGTATGTAGCCATAGCTTGAGGTTAGATATTTTTAGAATATTATAATATACTAATAATATGAGTCAGCATTTGTTGGGTCTTGTCAATCACAATAAAAAATCCAGTCCTTTTATACTGGTGAGTTAAGCACACATGTGTCAGTGGTGGGAACAGTTCAAAATTTTCTTAGTCTGATTTTAATTTCACAAACTAGAAGGGGAAACTGTCTTTTTAAAGATAATTAACATTCAATTCAGCTGCAAATTAAAATGTGTTCCCACTTATATCATACATTGGTGTCTTTTGCCCCATAAGCAACTCCCATTTCCCATCTCATTAGGTTGAGATCACAAACTTTTGGCTATTATAGCAGGCCCTTTTGGCTGTAGAGGGATCCAGTTGAGTCTGAAAAGCGAAAAGTTCAATCAGTTGCCCAGATGTATTTATTGCCAAATATCAGGGTACTTGGATACATCTGGACAGCCGAATGAACTCTTAACTTTTCATCTTTCCAACAGCTCTTCATTTCACGGCTTCAGAATCACCTATATAATGGGAAGAGAAACAAACAAAAAGCCACTTTGGATTGGAAGGCTCAGTCTAGGGCTGGTTTTGCTGTCCCATCTTAAAAAAGCAACTGTTACTATTGCTTTATAACTTATTATTGTACAATGCACATAAATTCCTAAAATTGAGCAATACCTTTAAAAAACAAATTAAAAATGTGAAAATAAAGTTTATCACAAGTACAAAAAATTGAGACAAATTGAAAATTAATTGTATAACCAGTAACATATAATGTATACATTACTGTAGTACCATTCAGTACCATCCCCTAGATGTTAAATATGTGAGGTATAGGAAGAAGGAAATGAGGCCAAGAGGCGGAAAACCCAGATTCTAGTCTTGATTTATATCACTTAGTTGATGTGTGGTTTAGGAAAAGTCACTGAACCAATTTGGGCCTCAGTGTTTTCAACCATGACATGAAAGGTTTATGATAAAGTATCTGTACCCTTTCTGACTCTGAAGTGCTGTGATTCTGGTTTTCTTCATAAATATTGGACATTATTCTATGCTATCTTACATATAAGATGCTTCTAAATAGCTAAGTTTGGTGGCAACTACATTCTACTTCTTGTTATTGTCAATTAAATGTAGGAAATGACATTCATCTGAGGAAGTCTCTTGATTTGAAAGGAGTGTGAAAGTGGTTTTTACCTTGAGTATTCTCATGATACAGCCTGTACAGCCTACAAATTAATGTGCATGTTTTCTGCCCCATCTCTTCTTTCTGCTTCCTTAAATGATTCTTAAATGTGTGTCTCATTCTCAGAGGATTAGGAGACTACAGAGACACACAAATTTTAAAACAAAATTATTTGTGATTTTCTGATTTTATAGTCATATGCCTGGGATACTTTACAGAAAAGTGAATTATAGGAAGTACTAGCCAGTTTCACATCTATCTAAAGTTTTACTTCTGTTTTACTGGCCTAATGCTCAACTAAACCTGATTGCTCCTTTGTGTACTCTTCTTCCATTTTATTTATTTATGGAGAAAAATGGTACATCAGTTCAACACCTTTGAAAATACTGTTCCTTGCACCAACTCTGTGAACTTTATATAACAGAGATGCCTATCAATATTTACAGATGTAACAGAGATGCTTATTTTATAACTCCTCTCTGTGAGATTAAAGTTAAATATCAGGCCACAAATGACATGTGATATGGTTTCACTTTTTTCCTAACTAGACACATGAAGGATTCTGCTAATTACTCTCCCAGAGTACCTCCTGTACAACTCAATTTACAAAAATACAACCTGTCAAGAAGTTCAAAACCAACATAAACCCTCAAATTCTTTTGCTCATGATTTTAAAGTGTGCTTGTGTGTGGTATTTTGGGGCTGGGGAATGAAAAGAAAGGTACCATGGATATACAAATTTTATCATCCTCCATAACACCGTAATTTCACAAGTGGAAATCATTTCATAATGATTCGAAGTCCCTTTGAGTGGTTGAATATTTTCATTCATATTTTCAAGGAAGAGAATTAATTTACCTAATATTAAAAATCTCTGAAATATTGATCACTGTAAATTTGACAAAAATAAGCAATTTATGAGATAACAGCCACTTAGTAACACTGGTTTTTACATCTCACTGAAAAATTATTTTATATATAGGCAGTCACAACTGTTCCACCCACTCATGTGCTACTTAGTTTTAACTCTAGGCAACTTTGCTAAATATCACCATGTTATTCTACAGTTTCACCCAAAATTAAAGTAAATCTAAGAGGAAAAATATTAAAAGGTATTTCTGAGACAATGTTGAAAATGTGAATAGACTGGAATAGTAGGTGGTACCAATGAATTATTCTATGGTAATTACCTCATGGGTATGTAAGAATATACCCACAATTTTGGAAACACATACTGAAGTGAAGCAGAATGATTTAAAATAATTCAACAAAGAGAGTAGGAGAGAAAGTGGTAGATGAATCCAACTTTGAAAAATCTTATTCATTATTAAATCAGGGTGATGGGTACATAGAGGATCATTATACTATTGTCTCTACTACTGTGTAGATTTGAAAAATTTTCAAAAGAAATTATGACTATAAATGATATATGTTTTCAGGTTATATAGCATGAAACATACTTAGCTTTCTCAAAGATGGAAGACCTCATGTTTTTAATGCCCTACCCAGTTTTTGTTTTTAGCACTGTAATGTGCTACCAGTCCAGTTGTTAAAAACAAAACACACAAACATTAACCATCTCTAAAATGATGAAGATAGTTCATTTTCTCTAGAAAAAAAAGTTGATCTTTCTAGATAGTGTAAAATTATATAGGCATATTTCTTCATTGATAGCTTTCTTCCCAGTGGGTATTACAACAGCATATCTTGAGAAAAGTAGTCCTTGAGTGAACTATATTTCCAATACTAATTCATTAAGGTCTTCTCATCAGCATACCCTCTGCACTTTAACAGTAGCTTACAACAACAACTTGAAAGCTCTCATCTAAGCTCTCAAGGGAGACACTAAATACAGGACATGGCTCTAATTCGGTGAAAGGCTTAAAAGTCTTGCAGGACAACAATGGTGATCATTTAGAGGAAGATAAATGATTGTAAATAAGGGTTTCTGACAGTTTCCCATGTAGTATGTATATTATATTTAAATTTGCTATGGATTTCTCTAGCAGCTGTAGCTTCAAAATTGGTTCCATCATGCATAACTGGACATAATTCTTAATATCAGTGACTAGATATATTGAAAATTTACATTGATTAAAGGTATTCATTTCTCATTGGAAGCCTCTGTTCACTCAGAAAATTTATAAAGGAAAATACATTTGGTGCAAATCCTCACTGAGGTACTGTGTGACCCCTTTGCCTCATATGTGGTTTTTATAGACCTTTGAAATTATGCTGGGAAATAGGTTAATGAGAGTACTTTATTCTTTTTTCTCTTTTCATGGACTCAGTATTTCATGATATCACAGGAAATGGCATTTAAATAATGCTTTACTTTTCCAAACTGCATATGATACTGACTAAATTATGCATTTGTTTAACAAAGATACATGCATCAACATGAACATTTGTTCTTTTTTAGTAAATCATAGGCGGTGTTACTTCTATTGTTACATTTCAAAAACTGGCACAGGGAGTTCTATTTTCTTATTTTGCAAATAACAATTTCTAGGTTAAAGTTATAGGGGCCTATTTTTTTCAAAGTGCAGGTACAGTGCTAATAAAATTCACAAACATTTAATGACCACCTACTGTGTCTCAGGCATGATGTTCATTAGTTTCATCTAATTTTAAGGTCCACAAGTCATTTTACAGAAAAAGAAATCACTAGATTCAAAGAGGTTAAGCAGTTTTTCCTAGTAAATAGCAAGTCAAGATTCTAAAAGAACATTTTGGCCATTAAAAAAAACCCATCACATTTAGAAAGACAGTATAAGCAGAGAGTTTATGTACTCATCAAGGTATTGTTCATTTAACACAGTTATTTGATGCCTAGTATGTACTTGACAATATTCTAGACACTTGGAATGCAACAGTAAATCAAAGACCCCTGCCTATGTAGCGATTATATTCTTGTTCTCCGTTCTTGTTCTTCCTTGTTCTTCATTAATGAAGCATGTATGATAAAATAAATTGGTATAATTTCTAAATGTTTTTAAGATTTTACTCATCTCTTCTATAAATAAAGGAATAAAAGTTCTGCAAGCTACTTTTGGAAATTACCTCAGTTCTTAAGGTTACTGAATAGCATATTTGTGATTTTATACCCACTGCTGTTCTCTATTGAAATTTAATTTTTTCCCACCATCTGCTGGGTATTGGAGTTCTGAAATAAAATCAGTTGTCATTGAATTACTTGTTATTATAAGAAAGGTTTCTTGAGTTTTAAGATCTTATTTTAAAGTACTAAAATATTTTGGTCTAAATTAAAACCATCTGTATAGAAAAACAACTTAAAAAATAAAAGCCAAAGATAGAGGAGTTGGCAATATAGTACCTTCATAACTAATCATATCACACTGCATATATATAGCTTGGAAAATTCTATAGATTCCACAGAACACCTGCTTCTCAGAGAAAGCCAGAAATTATCTAAATGGTCATTGCAATTAACTTGCCAAAAACTGAGAATATACATTCATAAAATAAGTACCCAGCTCTTGCCAATATTTGTGGAAACTTATGCACCAGCTTCCCACATACTTTTGGCTCAATACTTTGCATCTGGCAGCAGAAAAGCTTTTAGTATAAAACTTTTTAAATTTCATGCCACTGAATCTGTCATTGTGGTATACCCTGGTAAGTGTTACTATGTAAGTCACCAACTGTCACTCTAAGATATGTAGAGAGAAGAATAAAGGATCTTTCTGATGAAGTAATTCCTGTAGAAATTTCTCAACATGAAAAGATGATGAAAAATGAATGTATAATAATTGTTTCCATTTACTAATGTATTATTATATGTCAAACACTGTGAGAAATACTTTATATACTTTTTAAAATCATTGCCATGACAACAGTGCAATACCAAATTAAAAAACAAATATTAAAATATTTAAATATTAAAATAACACATATAGATTGTAAATGGTAGAGATGGATTCAGTTTAAAAATTGTTCATTCCAATGTCTATATTCTTTCACCCTGTACCATTAATGCTTAAAATTGTTCGTTGAGTCCTGTAAGAAACTATTGGGTTGGCCAAAAAGTTTGTTCGGGTTTTTCCATATGATCTTAGGGAATACCCCGAACTAACTTTTGGCCAACCCAGTATAAAATCCTCCAAGTTGAACATTGTACCTGTCAATTTCTATGTCTTAATATGTACACTCTCAGGGAAGGTATTGAAAGGGACATTCAAAGACCATCTGACTTTCTGTTTTGACAGTTGAAGCAACTGATCCAGAAGGGATAAATGACCTATCCAATGTCCTGCTGTTAATTCTTATTGGTGCCAAGATTAGAAGCAAGTCTCCTATTCTCTTTTCAGTCCTTTTATGCTCAGCTTTACCAAGAGCAAAGGGCCTCTAAGAGTCACAAATGTTTAAAGTCTTACTAGCATCAGTGTCTTATATCTTCCCTTTAAATAAAACAAGTAAAGAAATTGTCATAGACTGCACAATTAAATGCAGTAGAAAGCTACTTTGGAATGCATTCCTGAATATTTCACTCTTAAAATATTCAATGAAAGGAAGTCAGACAGAAAGGCAGGAAAAAGAAGAGAAGGAGAGAAGAAAGGGAAGGAGGGAGAGGGAGAGAAAGGAAGGGAACAGAAGGAAGAAGAAGAAATAAAATTGTTCTCAAATCTGTATTAATTTTCCTAGATGTCTGGAAGCCCCACATGGTTGTGTTATACATACTGTTCCAGGGACTAACTCTGGCAAGAATAACTGGCAGAACTATTCTCAAACATAAGTTGTTTATGCAAAACTTTGTTAAATCTCACACTTGCTTTCTCAGTCATTTAATTTACTCACAACAATAGCAAAGGGACAAAGTGATTTCTGGGTACAATTAACACTTCCATGACTAGAGTAAAAATGTAAAGAAGGCAATTTTGCTCTGTTGGGAAACATACTAGTTTATGTATCCAATCAAGTAGTATGGAGATAATCCCACCAACCAATAGTTCTAGATTATTACTTTAATACAATTTGTGAATTTAGCATAACTGACACAGTTTTAGGCCAAGGTTTAAAATGAAGGAAAGATAGCTTTTAGCTTTGGTGAATTAGGATTAACCCAAGTGATTACACTGTTTATTTGCATCAGTAGTTTTGAAAGCAGAGATTCTTTTCAAGCAATGAAGTGTTCTATTATAGTTGCCAAATAATGTCTTCTTCCTCTGGGTCATGTAGTTAAGTACATATAAAAAGTCTTTTGTCCATTTCATGTGAAGTTGAATAATGCTAAAATTTTTGAGTCAGGTAATCAACTTTTGGAGGACATTTTGTCTCTAAACCTATAAGATAAGATGCATAAAATAGTGGGGAAAGCTGACTTTGTTATTAAAGGAAGATAGAAGTATATTGCATTTGAATGAACGTTGAGTTTTGTGGTTCAAGGATAGAAAGCTGAGTACAACTTTTACTTCTGAACATTATAGCTTTGGGCAACTCATTTAATCCTTCTGTGTCTTTTAAAATATAGTGTGTGGCCAAAAAACTGATATTGCTTTGTAGAAAGCTAAATGATTGGCAGATATCAGAGAGGTATGTTGATTTTATGTGAAATTGCTCTAAAGAAAGCTAAATGATTAGCAGATATTGAAGAGGTATGTTGATTTAATGAACAAGTGCATTTTCTGAAGTTAGTCAATAGAATCATCTAATTATTTTGAAATCATGATCAGAGTAATATGATTAGGTCCCAAGCTATTTTAGTTAATGTTGATTGCTTTCCTAATATGCAACTTTAACAAAATATATTTGTAATGAAATGTCTCACAATAAAAAATTATTGCATCTGGATTTTTTTCTTTGCCTTCAAAGACTGGGAGGGAAACCAGTTAGTTAGAAATGGTTATAATACCTTTATATAAGCAGTCTTACCTTGAAAAAAAAGGGCAAAGTTGAAATCAGAAAGACTGAATTGATGTATTTATGCTCAACTAGAATTGAAATCTCTAGGGTTTTTATGATACTCAAATGAGGAGATACAGAAACACTATGAGAATTTACACTTGTAGGGAAAGAAACAAAGTCCCTCACATAAGCTGTGAACTAAAATATAGGACTAAATGAACTATCAAAAGGAGATTATGGTGAAAAAATAGCTCTTTAATAGCAAGTGAAAAGTGAAAGTTGCTCAGTCGTGTCCAACTCTTAGTGACCCCATGGACTATATAGTTCTGAATTCTCCAGACCAGAATACTGGAGTGGGTAGCCTTTCCCTTCTCCAGGGGATCTTCCTGACCCAGGAATCAAACCAGGGTCTTCTGCATTGCAGGCAGATTCTTTACCAACTGAGCTATGAGGGAAGCCCCTTTAGTAGCAGGTTCAGCCTAAATACAATCTCTAGTCAGCTTCATCCTCTTTGTAATCCTCTGGATTATAGTACCATCCTGAGCTGAAATTGATAGTCTTTGGCAATACATTCATGGAGAAGGAAATGGCAACCCACTCCAGTGTTCTAGAGAAGAGTGGTAATGAACAGTCACAATGGTTTACTATAAAAGTACATGCCTTCAAATTGATAGGCCTTTTCTGTAGGATTTTTAAAAATTTATTTATTTTAATTGGAGGCTAATTACTTTATAATATTGAGGTGGTTTTTGCCATACATTGACATGAATCAGCCGCGGGTGTACATGTGTTCCCCATCCTGAACCCCTTTCCCACCTCCCTCCCCATCCCATCCTGCAGCGTCATCCCAGTGCACCAGCCCTGAGCACCCTGTCTCATGCATCGAACCAGGACTGGTGATCTATTTCACATATGATAATACACATGTTTCAATGCTATTCTCTCAAATCATCCCACCCTCACCTTCTCCCTCAGAATCCAAAAGTCCTGTTCTTTACATCTGCGTCTCTTTTGCTGTCTCGCATACAGGGTCATCGTTACCATCTTTCTAAATTCCATATATATGTGTTAATATACTGTATTGGTGTTTTTCTTTCTGACTTACTTCACTCTGTATAATAGGCTACAGTTTCATCCACCTAACTAGAACTGATTCAAATGCATTCTTTTTAATAGCTGAGTAATATTTCATTGTGTATATGTACTACAGCTTTCTTATCCATTCATCTGCCAGTGGACATCTAGGTTGCTTCCATGTCCTGGCTATTATAAACAGTGCTGCGATGAACATAGATCTTTAGGTTTATAGCCCCACTGAAACAATGCACTGTCAATACATCTTTATAAAATATGATAGATATATTTAAATCTAAATGTCTGTAATGCTATTTTGAGTAAGAATTCCTTTAAGAAGTTTCTATCACTTCATTTTTTTTTTTTAGCAGACACATAGTGAGCACTCAAAAATAGTTCTTGAGCTTTTTGAGTTGAAGTTTTAAAGATAAGTTCTTAGAAATTTTCTTCCTGAGTTCAGTTAGGGTGGCTGGCCGGTAGTCCTTGACAGTCTGTATTTTTTCTTTATATACAAAAGTAATTGAAATTTTTGTTTTGTTTTATTTAGTTGTTTTTAAAACTAAGATCATGGCATCTGGTCCCATCATTTCATGGGAAATAGATGGGGAAACAGTGGAAACAGTGTCAGACTTTATTTTTGGGGCTCCAAAATCACTGCAGATGGTGATTGCAGCCATGAAATTAAAAGACGCTTACTCCTTGGAAGACAAGTTATGACCAACCTAGATAGCATATTCAAAAGCAGAGACATTACTTTGCCAACAAAGGTCCGTCTAGTCAAGGCTATGGTTTTTCCAGTGGTCATGTATGGATGCGAGAGTTGGAATGTGAAGAAAGCTGAGCGCCGAAGAATTGATGCTTTTGAAGTGTGGTGTTGGAGAAGACTCTTGAGAGTCCCTTGGACTGCAAGGAGATCCAATCAGTCCATTCTAAAGGAGATCAGTCCTGGGTGTTCTTTGGAAGGAATGATGCTAAAGCTGAAACTCCAGTTCTTTGGCTACCTCATGCGAACAGTTGACTCATTGGAAAAGACTCTGATGCTGGGAGGGATTGGGGGCAGGAGGAAAAGGGGACGACAGAGAATGAGATGGCTGGATGTCATCACTGACTCGATGGATGAGAGTTTGAGTGAACTCTGGGAGTTGGTGATGGACAGGGAGGCCTGGCGTACTGGATGTGAGAGTTGGACTGTGAAGAGGCTGAGTGCTGAAGAATTGATGCTTTTGAACTGTGGTGTTGGAGAAGACTCTTGAGAGTCCCTTGGACTGCAAGGAGATCCAACCAGTCCATTCTGAAGGAGATCAGACCTGGGATTTCTTTGGAAGGAATGATGCTGAAGCTGAAACTCCAGTACTTTGGCCACCTCATGAGAAGAGTTGACTCATTGGAAAAGACTCTGATGCTGGGAGGGATTGGGGGCAGGAGGAGAAGGGGGCGACCGAGGATGAGATGGCTGGATGGCATCATGGACTCGATGGACGTGAGTCTGAGTGAACTCCAGGAGATGGTGATGAACAGGGAGGCCTGGCGTGCTGCGATTCATGGGGTCGCAAAGAGTTGGACACGACTGATCGACTGAACTGAACTGAAAGAGTTGGATATGACTGAGCGACTGAACTGAACTGAAATAAACTCTAGAACAAAACGGCCTGGACAAATATTAAAATCTTAATCTTTTTAAAATTACTGATTGATTACATGTCAATTTATTACCATCTAATACTTTTATAAATTATATGTGTTCATTTGGTCACTACTTTTCCCTTGACTGGATTATGCAAAAATATAGACTTCAGCATAAGATGGTACTATAATCCAGCCTATTTTAGAGGATGAAACCAACTGGAGAGTGTATTTATGTGAACCACTTTTAACAGATAACAATTCTTCTTTGCTCTTAAATCTTGAAATTAGCATAAAAGTATCAAATACTTGGGTTATTTTTACATTCCAGTTCAAAAAAACCAGGACAAGCAAGTATAGAAAAAATGAGCACATCCCATCTATTTGAATCCTTATATGACTCCAAAGCACATCAGCAAAACCTTTTTGAAGCTTCTATTTCAGCAGAGATTTTGTTATTTGAATAAAACAACAATAATAAATGAAGAGTCAGTAAACTAGGGAAGGTATATAATGTTCATCAAACTTTGGAACATGACAGAATGCAGTTTTTTATTGACAAAGACAGGTACAATCACACGCCTTCACATCTATTGATAATTATTTAGAGTAGCATGTCAATCCTATTTACACTTAGCTATAATTCATATTATACTTCAAGGAATAATTCAATGCTTCATTATATTACTTATGTTATTATAAGAGAAAAAGAGTATGAATGAGTACAAAATCACCTGCCAATAAAAACTGCTAAAATGAAATGAAAAGACATATTTCTTATGCTCATATTATATATGCTTTCAAAGCTAGATTCATGCTTTACTTGCCACAAAATTCATAACTGAATCATAAGAAATGTGAAAGACTAATATCTGTGGCAGTAACCTTTGATGTTAATGAGGGAACTGGCAGTCATATAGAATCAGATGTATCACAGAAAATACAAGAAAGTACACATTGGCTAGCAGCTTGATATTTCTTCTCTTTTTCCATGAAATTATATGCACAAGAGGATTTTTTTAATCAACATTTTCATTAAAATGGTGTACAGGAAGACTTCGAAACTATGCCTTAGAGTAGTTGTGTTCTTTTTGCAATAGTAGCAAAGGTGATTCACTTTAGCCTTGGTCCTCCCTAAGGAAAAGCTCACATATATCTAAGTGTTAGCAAGGTCCTTAACAAAACATCACTTGATGAGGAAAAAAGAAAACAGTCTGTAATCATATCCATCACTAATTTATTGCATAAGCCTTACTTAAAGACTTTCTGTGCATCAGACACAGTGCTAGGTGCTGGTGACATGGTGACAGGCAAAACAGACATAATCCCTTTTTGTGTGGAGAAGAAAGTCTATTGCAGGTAATAGACTTCGTACAAATAATCACACCAGTTTCATATCATTGGAGGTAGTGATTGGTGCTAAGAAAGGAAAGGGTAGGGTGCTAGGAGAGAGTTTAGATTCATTGGTCAAATATGGCTTTTTCAAGAAGTAACAATTAACTGGGATTGGAAGCATTCATGTTTCATTTAGTTTTTCGTTAGGCTATAAGGTTACAGTATTGGAAGAAAATTGTACAGCCTCAAGTTTAGTGGATCCAAAGCCACTTAGAGTGCTGGAGTTGTATGATGAGTATATTAAAAAGTCATAGCTTAAAATAAAAGAAAAATCTATTATAAATATTTCTCAAGGAAAACTAGAAGACATTAAATTATATGATGTTAGGGCCTGCTTTACTGTTTAACAATCTCAAGATTCCATAGAAAATCTGAGGTAGAATTCTAATACTTAATAAATAGACTTCCTTCTGAGGGCACCTTTCATTTTGGCAACACACATCTGCCATCTAGCGACTACCACAATAACTACTTAAAAAAGCATGGGGATGATCCAGAGGGATGGTGTGGGGTGGGAGGTGGGAGGGGGCTTCATGTTTGGGAACTCATGTACACCCATGGTGGATTCGTGTCGATGTATGGCGAAACCAATACAGTATTGTAAAGTAAAATAAAGCAAATAAAATAAAATAAAAGCAATAATGATTCAAAAAAAGATTATTTATATTGGTAGGTCATATGGTGGTTTTTACACAGAATAAAATGCTCCTACCTAAGTGTAACAATCTGTGTATTGAATTCCCAATTCTCTTTCATTATTAGAAAATAATTACGTTTGCACATTGGGATGATATTAACATAAAAGGATAATAAGATAAGTCAGTATTAAAATAAAAGACAACTCATTTTAAATGTTATCTCATTCCAATTTTCATAGATCAATTTTGCAGATCACCAAAATAGACTTTGTACGAAGTCTATTACCTGCAATAGACTTTCTTCTCCACACAAAAAGGGATCATTTCTGTTTTGCCTGTCACCATGTCACCAGCACCTAGCACTGTGTCTGATGCACAGAAGGTCCTCAAGTAAGGCTTATGCAATAAATTAGTGATGGATATGATTACAGATTGTTTTCCCATTTACTGGCTTTGCTTGCTTAATATACAGACAGAATCAGGTAAAATAATGATGGCTCCAAAGCCAGTAAATGGGAAATTGGTCCCATATTGCACAGACTGATATTCTTCTGAGACTTTAGATAAGAAATATAACTTACTTCAGGAAAGGTTCCCAGAAACTAAAACTCAGAGCTGTCAGATCATGAAAAGAAAAATTCTGAATAGGCTGTAATTGTCACTGAAACACTGAGGCAATTAAAATCTTAAATGTGAGAATAGGCAAAGAGATGATGACTTCCTAGGATACTGCCATAAAACTTTAAATATCTCCTGTGCTCTAACCTGCTCAGAGAGCTAGGAGGATTATTAAGTTTTTAATTCCTTTCCCTGCAGTGAAACCTCATAGAAAACCATTAATAAGCAACTACTATGAACAAGACATTATTTTCTTCTCCTTGGGGTTTATATAATAAGAGGGCAAATGCTAAGCTCACAGAGGATTCATGCTCCAAGGAAACAGAAGAAAGATGAGCCAGAAGTATTATCAGTACTGTATAGTTTTATCACTAATCATCAAATCCTTTTCCTCCTGTTTCATAAATCTTTAACAGAATCCAAAACAATGAAAATAAAACCACTCTCAACTTGAACTTAAGATAAATGAAAAAATCTATTATGACTGTGCTTTCATTCAGTTTTGCTTCTACTATTCCAGTCTGTTTTTATGGATTTTGGCATGGTTTCCAGAGTTTCTAAACTTATTTTCCACAACCAAGTGGTATAGGTAAATGCTACACTTAATTTCATGATTTTCAGCAGCATATGTAAGACTTCTCTGTTTTTCTTCTGCAAATACTGGTTTCTCATTAATTTTGAAGCATCATCATAGTAGGTACTATTGATTAAATACAGATTTTATTTCCAAGTAGGGATGAAAAGCCTGGTGTGCTGTAGTCCATGGGGTCACAAAGAGTCAGACATGACTGAGCAACTGAACTGAACTGAGGGATGAAAAGAGGAAGGACAGCAGATACAGATATACCAGAGAAGTCATTCACTATACGGCAAGGGATAATGGATGACCTGACTGTTGTAGTTAACAAGAAGTACTTGTGAATCACATTTTATCTCAGCCTTTAGAAAATGGATGTATTTCCATTTTTTCTAGTGAGCTTACAGTGTGGTCTTACTTGAAGTCAAGGAAAAGGACTAACGCCTATATAATCCTGTTCAACATGGTACAAAGTATGCTCAATTATATATATGCCTTTGAAGAATTGACTCATATACTGAAAGCATGCTACTTGAACAAAACTGTTTCATTAATGATCTTTGTATGTTTCCTAGTGTGAATGTACCATTCCTGCTGTTAATGAAAAGAGGGAAGTTTTCTAAATCAACTTTTTTTTTAAGCAATAAAATATTCATTTTTATTAGGTATCTTTTAAAAAATTTATTTATTTTAATTGGAGGCTAATTACTTTACAATATTGTAACGGTTTTGCCATACATTGACATGGATCCGCCTCTTGATATAATTAAATGGGAAGTATGACATTAAACTTCACTGCAACTCATCATTATTATCGTGGTGCATTTATCTGACACTTCATATTTGCAAGGTGCAAGACAAATACCCTCATATTAACTCTCTTACTGAGTTTGGGGCATCAGGGTGAACACATAACTGTATTGTTCAATTAACCAAGTTGAAAAGCTTACAAAACCTTGGAGGAACTACTGATTCACTGTAGTGACTATTTACATAGCCCTGGTAGTTCCCAGCTAGTGCTTGCTGTTGACTGGGAAAAGACTTAATGTTTGTAATTCTGCCATTAAAAATTCATAGCCTGTCAAAATGTCCCAGTGAATAAAGATCATGGCACTAGGAATTATATAATACAATATTTTAAAATGACTTCTTTGTTTCTGTTACAACAAACTTGTGAAAGTAAAGCAAGACAAACATGATGAGGTTGAAGATAATTGATTCTGAGACAGAGCAGGACGGACAGCTGATTATTTAAGAAATATGGATATTCAATACTAGGAAAATTAAAGAACTTTCTTTCTCTCTGTTGTCTCTTGTCCCCACTCATACACAAATAAACATATTTTAAAACTCCCAATCTTAATCTCACCTAAGGAGTCTGAATCTATAATATCAAAAATAAAACAAAACCCAGAACTAGACCTATGTTCTCATCATACAATAATTGGCATATTTTCCTTCTGGTGGTCCATTTTACAAGTTTCTAATGTGACTAAAAGATAGTTTCTATTTAAAATTTTCCCATCAAATAATTGTTTTCATTGTTAGACACACATGAAATTTCTGAAGGCTTTAATAAATTAGATAATTGCTTTGCATGACAAACTCCCCTTAGGGACTGATATTGCAGATAGGAAACTTATTTTTAAAAGGCCCAAAGGTACAATTTTCTAAATAACAAGCCTAAAGAGAGGCAAGGTAACAATAATCCTTGCCTTTTAATTTTAAAGCTTTAACGGGAAACTGCGAAATTAACTGAAAATATTAAAATAAAAAATACTTCAAGCTTTTCTATCCCTTGGCAACCCCTCATTCCCAGGATCCAGAAGTAATTTCTAGATTATTGGTTAGAAATACAGAGTATATTGCACTACTAGTGAGGTTTGAAAGGGATCCTGTAAAGCAAAGGAGAACAGAAACATTTCTGTTAATACAATATAACCCTAGCAGTCCTAGAAAGCATAAACGTAACAGATATTACAGAATATGTTTGAGAAAAACCAAATAATTAGATATTTATAACTAGAATAAGCATTCCTTGTTTTAGTGTGCTAAGTAAGTAAGTGTCAGTCACTCAGTCATGCCAGACTCTTTGCAACCCCGTGGACTGCAGCCCTCTGTCCATGAGATTTTCCAGGCAAGGATACTGGAGTGGGTTGCCATTTCCTTCTCCAGGGGATCTTCCCAACCCAGGAATAGAACCCGGGTCTCCTGCACTGCAGGCAGATTCTTTACCAACTGAGCTACAAGGGAAGCCCTTTTAGGGATAATTAAAAGAAACCATCCCAGCAGCCTTAAGTTATCAGGTAAAGGGATATCTTGTCTCTGCACTGAGGTTATGCAACATTTAATCCATCATTAAAAATATTCTTAAATTATGTTGCCTTGTTAGTTTAAAATATTTATTTTGCCTTTCTGGTTTTATTTTGCCTTCTAAGTGTTATCCAGGAAGGCAGCTTAATCTTTTCAGTGATTGAGTCTTTAAAAATTTTAACTTTGGCTTGATCTGAATGTAACTGGAGTCTACTGTTGGTACCAGAAATTTGGAGATGCTTGCAAGTCTTTTAACAATGATTTTTCTCACTGAAATTTTGTGGTTGCACGCGTAGGGTCACTTTTCATGTTAGGTTTTATGGTAACTGCATCAAAAAATACAGGGAGAGTAAAAAAGAAGCAGGTTGTGGCTTGAAAATTGCTAATGACTTGGGACAGCATTTTTAAAAATCAACTCTCATTGAATTCCCTTATATTTCCTTGGGAAATTCTGCCTCCATTTTTGATGAATTTTCTCTTTGTTTTGTTTTATATTTTAACCTTCCATTTCAGCCAACTTTTATTACAAAGATGGCAGAGTATAATCCAAGAAGATAGGTGATGCTGGCTTTAAACAGGTCATTCAAATTAATACAGAATAATATGACTATTACTACTACTATGACCCAGAGGGATGGTACAGGGAGGGAGGAGGGAGTGGGGTTCAGGATGGGGAACACGTGTATACTTGTGGCAGATTCATGTTGATGTATGGCAAAACCAATACAATATTGTAAAGTAATTAACCTCCAATCAAAATAAATAAATTTATATTAATAAAATAAAATAAAATGTTCTTGAAACTAGGAATATATTTGCAGACAGATTTCTAACCACCTCATCTTCTCACATATTGAATATGAATTTTTAATGAAAAATTATAATTGTGACTTGGTAGAGAAAATCTGTCTAATCTCCAAAGTTCTCATGAAATAAATGAGCAGTGTTCTATGAAGTCACTGTATTGGTTAGTTATTTTCAATCTATCATATAGATTTAAGAATGAGTCCAAATATGTCTAAAAATTAGTTTGGGAAGCTGCATTTTTCTTATCTGGAATTACTGATGATCTTACTAGATTAATTAAGTGGTGGCATTAATTGAAGCACATGTACAAGTATTTTGACTGCATCCTTATTCAAATATATAATTTAACAAATATTTTGGTGAAGAATGCTGACATTTCACTGTAATGCCAACTTTAAGCAGACTAGAGAAAATATCTAAGCTTGTTCTAACATTACTTTATTAGATATATAAAATAATACTCTCAAAATGCATGGATAAAAATGACTGATCCTTTCTGCTCATCTTTTCTGGAGCACTTTTCAAAGACTTGTTTTCAAGATCATATGTTATTAGAGGATATTTAAAAGGTTACTTAGAGAACACCATGATAGCATTCAATACAATGAAGCAGTGACTGACAACAAATGATCTTGTCATTCTACGTTGTATGCTCTGTCAAATACCTTGACTTGCTCAATATATAAAACATGTATAATACCTACTTTGTCCAAAGATTAAAAGCTGGAAAAACAATTTCAAGAAGCCATTTCCAAATTTGCAAATACCAATTCTTAAAATTGCAGAAAAAGTATTAACATAATTTTATAAACAAAGTATCCACAAAAATGTTCACACCAACGAGCTCACTCCATTCATTGCTCATTATGTGCCAGGTACATAATGTCAGACTTCTGGGGACCAACGTATAAATAAACCACAGTCCTTATCAACAAAGGGTTGATCATCTTGTGTGAAAAACTTATAGAGAAGATCATTATTCTTGCTGATATTTGTTGAGCTGAATCATTTTCTCCACAGATTAAGAGCTTTTTGAGTGTCCTCAGAAAACACAGAGCTTAGAAATGTAAATGCTGTATATAATTGGGGCAAATAACCTGAGAGGAAGAAGTCCCTGGAATGTTGCCTAGAAGGTGTGCTGAGTTCAGAATTTGTCCTTCATCATGGCCAAGCAAGTTATTATGGGGCTGAGAAAGTGAAGAAATGAAATAACAGACAAAACACCTGGCAGAGTCCATAGCAGAGACATGATTCTCAAAATATTCAGTATATGGAGACAGAGAAGACTACATTGTAGTAGTAAACAAAACAGGGGTTCAAGAATAACCTAAGATTATTCCTCAACTCTAACTTTGTGACTCATTGCTTGCTTGCTTTGCTTCAGTTGTGTCTGACTCTTTGCGACCCTATGGACTGCAGCCTACTAGGCTCCTCTGTCCAGGGGATTCTCCAGGCAAGAATACTGGAATGGGTTCCCATTTCCTTCTCCAAGGGATCTTCCCAATCCAGTTATTGAACCAGCATCGCTTATGTCTCCTGCATCAGCAAGTAGGTTCTTTACCACTAGCACCACCTGGGAAGCCCAGGTGACTCATTAAGGCTTGGCAAATAATCTAAGGATTCAACATTCAGAGATATAAAACTATTTCTTACAAACAAAAATGATAACTGTTATTTTTTTTTCATTTGTTCCTACAAAAGTTAGTCCTCCATAAAGAAAAAAAATGTTTAATAGCTTAAAATTAAGCCTACAGTCAACAGAATATACCAGTTTTTGGAAAATACATGATGATATACATAAATCATAGATGCTATCATTTTGAATGTATTACTTCTCAGGAAGCTGCTCAGGGAAAAGTAATAAATGTGATTGTTACTGAATATTAGTCTCATAAAACACATACAATTACAAAAAATAATTTTTTGTTTGAAGAAAGAAATGTTCTGTTCTGATAATGTTCATTTATTTGTATGCTTACAAGAAAAAAAACCTCCCATTAGTCAGTGCTTACATCAAAACTGGTATGATACATGTGTTTGAATTATTCTCCACAGCACACACACATTAAAGTTACATTTAAGATTTCATAAATATTGAGATAATGCAAAAATATGAACCTATACATTAGATACTTATATATAAAGATATATTTGGATAATGAAAATAAATTTTGTTTGTTCAATGAGCCAAATAAATACTCTAAATACAGAAAACAACTCATAATAAGAAGAAAAATCTCCCAAAGTAGCCTATATAATCCAAGTAGTTGTGAATTTATTTCATGATGGAAAAATTTAGACCCTCGGTAAACATAGCAAGAGAGATATGTTGAAATGGATCAAAAGTGACAAAGAAAATTACATTCATTGAGAAAATGAATTCTTTCAAGAAGTAACAAATTATTACATCTAAAAATTAATCACCTTTCTGACTACACAATTCCCAATCTGTGTTTCTTATAAATCATCTTGAGCTGGCTATGATTTATAAAGTGACTAATTTGGGAGATGGCCTAAAAAGAATGAAAAAGTGATGGAAGTAAATAAAAAATGACTGAGCTAGACTTGATTTATGAAAAAAAAAAAACAGAATAGATCAGGTAGTTAAACATGCAAAATTATGTTCAGTAAGCTACAATATATCCCTCTGATCTGTCTATATTTTTTGTTGGGCATTTCTACACTAAAAGTGTCTGATGAATATTTAGTCATGGAATAAAGTGAACAGAGCTTGGAACACATTTAATCCATGGTTTTATTAAGCCCAAGCAGATGGAATTTTATTTGGGTATCCACAGTAATAAAGCAGTTCTATGTAAAACATGTGGATTTCACCATGTAGAAATCACTAATAAATGGAAGCCAAGAAAAAAATTATAGAATAAAATAAATTCTCCCTCATACTTTCAAGAGTGAAGGAAAATAAAACAATTTCATTAATTATCTCACCATTTTTTCTTTAGATGAGCAACATGAAGTTGTCAAGGAAAAGGTAGATGGAATAATTCCAAAATCGGAGATACAGCCAAAGATATTCCTTGTCAAAACTTTCAGAAAAAAAAGTAGCAAAATTTTAATTGCTAATTACAACCATGTTTTGACACAAAGTAACATTTTCTTTTTCTTTTTTTTTTAAATCATTTTTCTTGGTTGTATTATTCGCCTACTTTTTTCACAGGTAGGAAAAAATGACTAAGTTTCAGACATAAGGTGTTTCAAGCTGTACCAAAGAATAATATGCTCTCCTTATGATTATTTTCTCTGTTTTAATTTTTTATAAAGGATAATACATTCTATTCCTGCTGCCAACCTCAAACATTCATCTTGCTATCTCATGGTGGGAGAAAGATGGCTAATTGATAACAGTGAATAACTAAAGCATGAAATTTTTTTTTTGTCAAATTGTAACTATTTGGATACATGCATGCTCAGTTGTGTCCAACTCTTTGTGACCCCATGGACTATAGCCCACCAGGCTCCTCTGTCCTTGGGATTTCCCAGGCAAGAATACTGGAGTTGGTTGCCATTTCTTTCTCCAGGGATCTTCCCCACCTAGGGATCAAGCCCACATCTTCTGTGCCTCTTGCATTGGCAGGATGATTTTCTACCACTATGCCATCTGGGAAGCCCGGATTAAGACTGGGAATGATGGAAAACCACCTGCAATGCATAGAACAGCTCTCATAGTAAAGAATTATTTGACCCAAAATGTCAATAATGCCAAGACTGAGAAACTCTGGTCCAGCTGTACCTTGCCAGGGACTTAGTCCTTTTTTATTTATAGTAATTCTTTAGCAAGAGGTTTTATGTTTCTGTATTCAATAATATATATTTCATATATGTCAGCTGTTTATAATCTATTTTCCATCACTTTTTGTGAGGCAGGAAGTCCTGGAACATTCTACATAGAGGTGTTATACTATTCATCTGAAGCTAATTTATAATTCTCAATATGGATGTGCTTCTCTCTTATGAATCATATATATGTCTCTAATGATGTCATTTTATTCCCAACATTCTTCATGAGCATAAGATTAAATACAACACTCTGTTAGTCCTACTGCTTTTCAAAATATGGTGGCCAATGCACTAATCTCTTGACTATTTTCTTCATTTTTTTTTTTTCTTGTCATCAGGTGAATTCACTGATCTTATGTGACCACTAAGTAGGTTAAGTCAAATTAGGTTTTTCACAGACATTAGCACTGGAAATCATCAATTTCAATAGTCTGTGTAGAATTATGGAAATGAGAACTTTGAAACTTGAGTGTTCCTTGCATACAAAGGCACTCAAGAAATAGTTGTTGAATAAGTTTTCCATAAACCACGGGCTTTTAAAAAAAGCAAGTTCTGAATTTTAAGATTGAAATAGACTAACAATGTTTGGTGTGCTAATTAAGTTTTCATATTTCTAGGCAACATCTCTGCTGATGATGTTTTGTCACAATCCTTATTCTTATGATGCCTAAGTTATTTGGCACTTAGAAAGTTATTTTAAATTTGAAAGAAAGTTTAACTGAAGGTTTATAACATGCCATATAGTAATTAGGTGACAAAAGCAGAGGCAGGAAGTTTAAAGAATATACCCACTCAGTTCATGATGTCCAAACCACATACCTCTCTAGTTAATAAATATATACAGAGAAAAGACCTTACACTAAATTCTTAAATCTTTTAACTTTATGTGATAAGGTAAAGCTACCTAATTTTTGAAAAGAAAAAGTTAAGCATAGTTATCCCCTCTGGAAAAGTTCACAAGAACAGGCATTTTCTGTCTAGCCGACTATGTGTGCTGTGTGCTCATGTCCAACTCTTTTGTGACCCCGTGGACTGTAGCCCACCAAGCTCCTCTGTCCATGGGGCTTCCAAAGCAAGAATACTGGAGGGGGTTGACATTTTCTTTTTCAGGGGATCTTCCCCACCCAGGGATTGAACCGGCATCTCTTGTATTGGCAGGCAGATTCTTGACCACTATGCCGCCTGGGAAGCTCCTAGCTGACTATAGAACTCACTAATTGGTTTATAATGGACAGTGACTTACCTGAAGTCTTAATATGAAATAAGAATGTAGAAATATGTATTTCTAAAATGCTCTATTTTCTTTTTGACTGAAAAGTGATAGTGTTCAGGAATGGTGCCTGATGAATATTAAAATTATATCCTTGAAATAAAATATATAACCTATAATTTACCAAAATTTTAGGTAAGAGTGAAGTGTTTTTTCTGGGATTACCTAATACTGGAAGGAAAAACTACATTGTTGAAAACAATTATTTACAATCAGTTCTTCCTCTGAGAACAAATGTTTCAGTCTAGTAATATGAAAATATATGTCAATATTTTCTTTTGCTTTGTGTTATAATGAAGGAGATGCTAAAGTGAGGCATAACATCTAGTATAACTATGCATTTAAAAAAATCACAGCTCTCTCTCTCTCTTGTCTTTTCAGATGGCCCACAATCTATCTATGGAGTATGTTTCTCTCTAAATAACTCCACCTCTTACTACCCCCCCCCCCAAAAAAAAATGTCACAGTCCAGGTACCTGAACTCATTCTTGTGTTTTAAAGTTAGAATCATTCAATTCTTTACCACTTTCTGATTAACCTAAATATCCTGAACTCAAAGAACCTCTTCACGAAAAGAGACCTAAACATTTTAAATTCATTGTTCCAATCATTCCCATGAGATAATTAAACAGACAAGCTTGGGAATTCATTGAAGACATTTGAAAAATGACAGTATGAAGATCCTCCATACCTTAGTGGATCATTCCTGGACTCAATCCCCAATTTCCTACCACCCCTAGAGTTGCATTAGTGTATGCCTGCAGTCCTTCAGTTTCTTCTCTCCAGCTAATGCTGCTGCTTCTGCTAAGTTGCTTCAGTCGTGTCCGACTCTGTGCGACCCCAGAGACGGCAGCCCACCAGGCTCCCCCGTCTCTGGGATTCTCCAGGCAAGAACACTGGAGTGGGCTGCCATTTCCTTCTCCAATGCATCAAAGTGAAAAGTGAAAGTGAAGTCGGTCAGTCGTACGGACTCTTAGCGACCCCATGGATTGCAGCCCACCAGGCTCCTCCATCCATGGGATTTTCCAGGCAAGAGTACTGGAGTGGGGTGCCATTGCCTTCTCCCTCCAGCTAATTCCTTACTATTAATACTTTGTCTTTGTACCTGCAGCACTAGGGATCCTTACTCAGCAGGAAAAGGGATCAGAGAGCAAACTATAAGGCTCAGAATACTGTTTTCTTTCTTTAACTGAGATTCTGGAATTCTGGACCCTTACTTCTGCTGAATACTGGGATCAGGTTGCTCCCATCCAATTTCACTAATACTTCTATTATCAACTGGCCCCAAACCTGATTTCCTTCTGAAAATGAATGCCTCCGATTCTTTAACTCCACCTGAATTCTCCTGTTTTAAGACTTTGTATAGATCGGGACTGTAGGTGCATTAACTCCCTAGGCACAATTTAGATTTCTTGGTTCTCATAATAAGCTGTTGACCTTTGGCACTACATGGGAAAGAAAGTTCTTATTTACCACTTGTGTCCAACTCTTTCACTTCCAGCTTCCTACTTGTCTAACTGGAACATATTATTACCTATAGAACCAATAATAGGAATCCCAGTTGCTTAATTCCTATTTCATTTCTTCTTACATGAAAGGAAAAAAAAAAATACAAAAACGTTGATAGTTACTTCTCCTGAAGGAGTTCTTTTTGTGAAACACAGTAATTTTGGAGAAATGTAATATTTCTTTCTTAGTGAGGTGTCTTTCCTTAGCAGATAAATAAAGCCTCAACATTTTTTCTTTTGTTGGATTATTTTCTCTTAAGGTTTCAAGAATTCCAAGCTAACAGTGATGATATCAACAAGATATACAGACGTTATTTTTTGCTAACAAGTAGTAGCCATCTGGGACAAACACATTTTATGCAACAACCTATTTATTTGTACCCATACATTTGGAAGTAATTTGTTTTAAACATGCAAAAACACCAAAGTTAATCCAAGCCATGTTTCAGATCATTGATGTAGTATTTGACAATAAATTCCTTAAGACAGAACCTGGCCTAGAGAAGGAATTCAGTAAATATTTCTTCAATGAAGAAACTCTTGAAATTTTTCTAACAAGTTGAGATTTTCTAAAGAATTTATGCAGAATTGAGGCATGCACGATATAGAAAATACCTAAAAAGAAAGAAATTTCAAATAATTGCTCAAAAGCATGCCTCGTCAAAAATATAGAGCTAACAACAAAGCAAAGTGTTATATAATAAACATGTAAGCTCTGGTTTTATACAGAAGTGCTTTCTAACTCACATTTCTCATCAGTCTGTGATAAAGCAAAATAAACTTAGTTTCAATGTTAAGTAGGGTATGTCACCACTACTGTTTTGTGACTTCTAAGGTTCAGCATCTGGTATTTGTTGGTGTGATTTCTATCTTACCACAGTCTTGTGTATAAGACTGAAGAGCATATGCTTATTTCTAGTTCACACACAGTGGTTTGCCATGGATTTCCATGTAATTATGATTGGTCTCTATATAATAATTTCCAAGGAAGCCAAAGAGGAAAGTGTTCTAATATTTCTTTTAGAGAAAACTCATTCCTTTCTCACTGTGTGGCCTTGTTCCACAAGATACTGAATCAATTTTAGTCTCAATTTCTTCTTCTATAATATAGAGGTAATAATAGTGTCTATCTCATTGGGTTTGATGAGGGTTGAGAATGATATAAATTAAGATTATTGTTGTTGTTAATATGATTGTGATGATAAAAGCAAAAATAGTGATACCCATTCAAGGGATACCTGTTTAATGAGACAACTTGTGTCTATAAATAGGGTGTAATGTAGAGTCAAAAGGGGTCTCAGTCTAGGGTGCAGGCTATATGGTTTTTTTGTTTGTTTGTTTTTCTTTTTTTTAATTTAAATTTATTTATTTTAATTGGAGGCTAATTACTTTACAATATTGTATCGGTTCTGCCAAACATCAACATGAATCCTCCACGGGCGTACATGTGTTCCCCATCCTGAACCCCTCTCCCACCTCCCTCCCCGTACCATCCCTCCGGGTCATCCCAGTGCACCAGCCCCAAGGATCCTGTATCGAACCTGGACTGGCGATTCATTTCTTATATGTTTTTTACAACACAATAAACTTGATAAATAAGTTAAAACATTTTTCAGCGTTAAAGAATTAATGTTTTCATCACAGAGAATGAATAAGTAAAACATTGCTTGCTTATGATTTTTAATCTCTATTAACTGAGTTTTGTTTTTACAATACTCACCTCAAAAAGAGCACTTGGTCTATTATCCTAGAATCAATAGATTGTCTTTTTAGTTGCTAATTTACTTAGTATGCTGTAAAGGAATCCTTTATGGTTAAGCTATTTTTGTGAGGCATGTCCTATAATGCATTCTTTTAGTTAAAGTCCTTTCATTGTATTCCACTTATTTATAGAAAATTTTTGTTATATTAGAAGGAAATGATACAGAAAAAAAAAATGGTATTGAAGCACAAGAAAACAGTCAAGCAATCAAAATCATACAGTGCTGGTTTTCATTTCTGTTTGGTATATTCTGGAGGGGAAAAGAAAAACCCCATGGACTATATATGGTGGTGAAGTCGCTCAGTCATGTCTGACTCTTTGCGACCCTGTGGACTGTAACCTACTCGGCTTCTCTGTCCGTGGGATTCTCCAGGCAAGAATACTGGAGTGGATTGTCATTTCCTTCTCCAGGAGATCTTCCCGACCCAGGGATCGAACCCAGGTCTCCCGCATTGGAGGCAGATGCTTTAACCTCTGAGCCACCAGGGAAGCACCATGGACTATATAGTCCATGGAATTCTCCAGGCCAGAATACTGGAGTGGGTAGCCTTTCCCTTCTCCAGGGAATCTTCCCAACCCAGGGATCGAACCCAGGTCTCCCACATTGCAGGTGGGTTCTTTACCAGCTGAGCCACAAGGAAAGCCCAAAGGAAAACTATCATGTACTAAATACCAGGGAACATGTCAAGATATTTAATTCTTGCCATCAATTTCCAGAGGAATAAATGGTTGGGCTGCAAATTGGAAATTCTTAAGCAGACATACATCTGCATCTCATAGAGTCAAAAAGTGTCTTGATCATCCTTAGTGCTCTGAGGAAAAAAAGACTGCCTTCCCAGGGTGCTGCTAAGATATGTTGACCAAAATAAGTCCTCACCAAGGAAACAGACTTTTCAAAACAGTGATGGACACGACAGATGCTTTAGTTGGAAATTACGCAAAGTTACTGCATTGCTATTCCTATTATTTGAATAAAAAAATAGAAAGTGCATCTCCAGTGCTGTCAAATTGATACCTTTTATAAATACTGATTTTTTTTTAAATGAGAGAGGAGTCATCTTACAAGTGACAGGAAATGTTCCCAGTAATAACTGTAAACTTAATTTCACTTTAAAAGTTACTGTATCACAAACCAAACTTAATCTGCCATATTGTGGTTCACTGGAACTATTAAGTTACTGACTAATGTCAGGACTAGTATTACGCTGAAATTCCAATAAAAATTAGCTTCTAGTCTAATGCATTGTTTTGGTTATAATGAATTATTTGATGTATTACAAATCCTAAGCTTGCTTCCATTTAGAGAAAATGAGTCTGTCTTTGCAGTCACACAGATATAACAGTTGGGAACACCACATTACTCAAGTGTTCCCACTTTTCCATTTATTAATAAGACTCTGGCCAGCCAAATTATACTAACAAATTCAACTGAGTCCAGATTGTCCAACAAAAAGATTATTTTACTAAATTAAAGTAAGACAATGTACTCATGTCTCCCTACTTCAAAGAACTGAATCATTCTGGAAGCCAAGTTGATGTGACATTAACGAAAATAGAACCAGAATGACACTGATGACACTGTGTTAGCCTCAAAATGAACTTTCTATCCAGATTAAGTAGACCATGTTTGGATCATACTCATACCATAGAGGATAAATTTGTATGGCAAGTACTATTGGGGAATATTGAGGCACTTGAGACCAAAAATTTTGCTTTTTAAAAATTAAACTCTCTCTCTCTGTTGGGCAGATGTTTTTAAAAGTGCATTTGACTGAATTTTTCAAGCTTTTTAGAAAGGAAGCATTTGTAGAGATTTTCTCCTTTAAATTATTAAAAAATAATTGTCAGAAATATCATTTTCCTCTGATATAGAGAAACTGAACCATTCTAGTGAAAGGTAGCCCTGCTTCAAACAAAATGCTACTAGGTGTGCTCTGATTCTACAAGGCTGTGGTCTGTTTCAATATCTAACTTTCTTGTTGTGAGTTACTATCATGACAGAATAAAGGTATCAATTTTTATCCATTTTCAATCACTTGAATAAAAAAATCCATTGCTTCAGAAGAAGAGCTGATTAAAGCTCTAGTTGAAGATTCCTCAAAAACTCTGCATTACCTTATGAAGAAGCACCATCCCTTAATCAAAATTAGGCAAGTGCAGCTATTGTGGTTTGTGATGATAGTATGGTGCCCCGCAACACATTAATAAAGGTTATTATTTAAGCCCTTTATGGCTATTTTATAAATTTGTACAATAAAACTTGGTTGTTAGATATTAATAATTATTTACAAATTTTTATAAGTCCTTCCTTTAACTTCTAGAAATATAAGATTAAATTATTCTGTTTGAAAGAAATGTCTAGTAAGAGAAATAGAAAATGAAGTGGGCAATTGCAGGTCAGTGACTTACATACTATGATGGAGGTACCTGAAAGGTGTTTTAAGAGCCAAGAAAAAACACATCTCACTGAGACATGGGAAGTTTTAAAACTTCCTTACAGTAAGTAAGTTTTGAAAGATGATCAAGAGTTGGCTAGAAAAAAGGACTTAGGGTATGAGTGAGGAGTGTGATCTGAAAATGTGGTTCTTTTCTCTTCTCCCCTTTCAGCATTGTATGTTTCCTCGTAATAAGTAGATCTGAGGATGAAATTCTCATCCCCACTTCTCTGGCCAGGAATACCAATATGCTGAAGTTAGAATTCTCCTCTTCTATTACTCAGTTTGCTTATTTCAGTGAAGACTTCATCAAAGAATGAATGATAAAATAGCTTTCTATTCCCAGATAACAACAGCTAAATTTAAGTGTACTACTCATTAAACTTGACTGTTAAATTATAAGATGGTCTTTTTATTATGTCATAATATGTTACATATATTTATCATTAATTGGTAACCATAATTCATTTTCTAACCAGCTGTGTGCACTGTAGGCTAAGTATTAGTGATGATATAGCACTTTCCCCAGATGTTAATGTGAATTTCATTTCAAGATTTTAAAAACAGATCTGTGCTTTAAAAAACAATTGGAATTGAGTTTAATATTTATGATTAGTTTAGCATTTAACATAATCTAACCTAACTTTAATGAAGATCAGAAGCATAGTACAAAAGGAAAGGCCTGAGACATTAAAAACTAAGAATGTAATTATTTTTAAAGGAAAGCTAATAAAATAAATTTTGCATTCAAAGACCATAAGGTTAAGATTCTCTAATGCACTTTACATGTATATATGAATCATCTATCTCAGTATTTAGCTGACTAAAATATAATACTTTTCAAAACTTAAATAACTCTGAAATTATACTGCTAAACTTTATAGGTCATACCAGGTAGGTCTAGAGGTTAAACAAACCTAATCTTAATTGTTAGCTATACAAAATTCATAATAAAGTAAAACCAGATCTTAAGTATTTATCTACTCTCTAATAAAGGAATTATAAAGGCTTTTACAGAAAAGATACAATAAAAGTAACATTTTATAAGCAATGCACTACTAATTGCTAGGGTTTAAGATACCTTGAGGTGATGTTCTGTTATGTGTGTTGGTCGCTTAGTCATGTCTGACTCTTTGCGACCCCATGGACTATAGCCTGCCAGGTTTCTCTGTCCATGGAATCCTCCAGGCAAGAATACTGGAGTGGATTGCCATTCCCTTCTCCGGAGAAACTTCCCAGCCCAGGGATCGAATCCTGGTCTCCTGCATCACAGGCAGATTCTTCACCATTTGAGCTACAGGGAAGTCCCAAATCAGTACAAGTACACAAAACATATAAAACATGGGTACATTATTAAATGATGAAAGAGTACAAAATAGTGTATTGTGAAAGTACAAATATAATTGTGTCTATGAACCAGCAGGGACTTAGTTCTTTTCTGAACAATGTAAGTTTTCAGAATATTGTTTTTCATATGGATTTTATACTTTATCTCTTATAATATATACCAAGTAATTGTTCTTCATATCATTTTTCAAAACAAGTTTAAATGCTTACTGGAAGAAAATAGAACTGGTATAAGTGACAGGAATAGTCTGTTTAATTCACAAAATCTCTTCTGAACCTCGGCATAATAAAGTCAATGCCATGAATTCCACTATAGCTGTATTTTCAAAAAGATATTTCAGGTACTGAATTTACATACAAATTTTATTTATCCTAAGAAAAGAATATATAAGATACATCAAATATTAAAGTAATTTTAAAAATTTCTCATTCTTCTTTCAAAAAGAAAATAAAATGCAATTAATAAGATTTTTATTTTATTTTGTTATCTGAACTATTATGAAAATATTGTTATTTTTACTTAATGTAAGGTTGCATCTATAATGTAATTGCAAGATGGCTAATTATTGTACTCATCTTACAGTTATGTTCCTTGATATTTATCATAAATCTGCTGTTAAAATCTTTAAAAATGTTATTTAAAAGGTTGTTTTACTAAAAAATATAATTGTTTTGGATGGAAGTAATACAGATAAACTTTTCCTTCCTTGCTACCTTTGCCTACTTTCCAAATTAAACAAAACATTTTACATTGTGGACATTTTAACAAACTCATTTTAAAATAATTCACAAGAGGTTAAATTAGAAATAACAACCTTGCTCCTCTCCCAAAAGACATATTGCCCTCTCAGAATTAAGTCCCTAATACATTCTCACATTGAAGCTTCAGCCAAAACTGAAGATGAATATTCTGGCAAGAGATCATAATGGAAATACCTTTTCAAAGAAAGAGTAGATAGTACTTTCTGACTGGAGCAAAATGGTTACAAAATTTGTATATGCTCAGTAGCATTAAAGTGCTGACATTCCTTGTTTTTATGTCCCTGGAAGAAGGACTCTGGAGAATGTGGAACCAATGGAGAATTATTTCTGAAACATGCTGTAGAGTAACCAAAAATTCTTCTTCCTCCTGCTACAGGATTCCCATTTCCTAAATGGGTCAAAAATTTTAGATAACAAAGTTATTTTTTTAATGAAGGATGCATTTTAATCATGTCTGAGGACTATAAAATCTTTAGAATAAATGATGAATGCTAACAGGGAAAGGCTGTCAGAGAATTACCAAAATGACCTTAATTTATATTGTTGGTTTTAAAGCAATTTGCTTTATATCAACTGTCCTTTATTGAAGGCTTAATACTGTTACACTTCACTGACTTGAATAGTGACAATGGGGAAAATGTAGGGGCTAGGCAAAAACACTTAATTGAATTCTCATTTGTAAAATGAAACAATTAGACTACATTCTTTCTTTTTAGAAAGTCCTAGAAATCTATGCTTGTTGTTTGGTCACTAAGTCGTATTATAATCTTTTGAGACCCCATGGACTGTAGCCGACCAGGCTCCTCTGTTCATGGGATTTCCTAGGCAAGAGTACTGGAGTAGGTAGCCATTCCCTACTTCAGGGGTCCTCCTGACCCAGGGGTTCAGCCGGATTCTTTATTACTGAGCTACCTGGGAAGCCTAGGAATCTATACGAATCTACTGTTAAAACCTCTCTCAGGTAAATGTGTTGTTTTGACAATCCAGGGACTGACAATCTCCCTGGTAATTTCAGTTTCATTTGTTGTAGGCAGAGAAATCAAATCTTGAAAGCTGTATCAGCATGTATAATCACACATGGTAATAATAAAAATTATGTCAGTTGTAGTAATAGATTACTATATTGATGAAATCAGAATTTGTGAGATCAGTTCAATGAAGTGGCACCAATGCAAAGTGATAGTTTTATTTACTTGGAGACAGGGTCTCCATGATTAAAGGATATAAAGAGCTAAGCCGCATTCGTCTTAACAGCTTTTGAAGGTACTAAAGTGCCAAAGTACCACTGAATATGTGAAACAAGAATACTGTATTGACATCTTGCTTATAAGCTGTAGAGTCAAGATAATTAAACATTGTTCTAGAGGGATGAGAAGATTTAATTAGTCCAGGACATTTAGACACCATTAAAACGTTTAAGTATTCATTCACCAATCTTAGAGCTGTTGTTCAATGGTACTAATGGATACTAATTCATTATCATGGTATTTATACACAAATTAATGGCATTTATAATATAAATGGTAGAATTAATATAACAATTTTTAAAACATGAATATTGCCTTTAGAAAAAAAATAATACCCACCAAATTTATTTTACTGAAGTGTTCTGACTGCAGTACACAGATTCTATTATTGCTCTTCTAGTTTTCAGTGCATCAAATTACAACTCATTATTGTTGAAAGATTTTACTCTTTCAACCTATTGTATCTAAAATATTGATATAAACATCACCTGTCTGGCCTTAAAGATAAAAGTCTTATAGTACAGGTTTTTGATTTTTAAAAGAGCTATTTTAAACTTTTAAAATAGCAAAATCATGTATATCACAATTATTTTTGAGACGTATCATATTCTTTCATATAAAACATTTATAAAGGCTGTGAGGAGAAATAAAATACTCCCACTATCATCCCCATTTTCATAAATTTGATATTTTGAAAAAAAAAACCTACAATACTTTTTATTTCAAAAAGCTTTTGCACTTAGTGTGTTTTTGAATAGTCTCAAGAAAGTGGAAATCATCTGTCTTTCTTTAGAAAAATATCTCCCCCTTTGATGAAATAAGCAAGAGAACCAGCATTAACTACTAAAGTAGACTTTACAAATTTCAAGACTGAAGTATGAAAGGTACTTTCTGTTATTAAACACCTGGCTTGGAAGAAGAAATGTGTGAAAACACATTCCAAAGCATACTTTTTCTTGGTAAGGAATATTCGAAAGTGAAAGTAAAAGTCAGTCGTGTCCGACTCTTTGTGACCCCAAGGACTATACAGTCCATGGAATTCTCCAGGCCAGAATACTGGAGTGGGTAGCCTTCTCTTCTCCAGGGGATCTTCCCAACCCAGGGATCAAACCCAGGGATCCCAATCCAGGGTCTCCCACAGTGCAGGCAGATTCTTTACCAGCTGAGCCCTGCTGCTGCTGCTGCTGCTAAGTCACTTCAGTCGTGTCTGACTCTGTGCGACCCCATAGACGGCAGCCCACCAGGCTCCCCCATCCCTGGGATTCTCTAGGCAAGAATACTCGAGTGGGTTGCCATTTCCTTCTCCAATGCATGAAAGGGAGAAGTCAAAGTGAAGTCACTCAGTCGTGTCTGACTCTTCAGGACCCCATGGATTACAGCCCACGAGGCTCCTCCGTCCATGGAATTTTCCAGGCAAGAGTACTGGAGTGGGGTGCCATTGCCTTGGAAGCCCAAAGAATATTTAATTTTAGTATAATCAATGCCTCTTTTTAAATAAGTGTAATCTTTGGACTCTTGTCTAGCTACATTTAGGCTTGGCCACAAGCTCTCACTGACTTAATGGACATGAGTTTGAGTAAGCTCCGGGAATTGGTGTTGGAAAGGGAGGCCTGGCGTGCTGTAGTCCATGGGGTCACAAAGAGTTGGACACGACTGAGTGACTGAACTGAACTGAACTGAACAAGCTCTTAGAGCAATGTTTTTACTTAAGGTCAGTGAATAATGTCCTCTTACTGCATTATTCAGTCTTGGTAAGCAAGTCATTTTACAATATGTGAGAAGCAGTCATAATACAAAGTATGTTAGAATACTTCAGTGGAATTCTAAAGTAAAGCTGATACAAAAATATAAAAACACTAAATTGGTAAGAAGTTAATGATAAACTGGTGGCTTATTTAATTTGCTAGTAGAGACTGTCTCAAAGGGTTTCAATATAAAGCTGCTTTCTTGTGTTATAAATATAATTTATGTTAGATATATTCACTGCTGCCAAGGGTCATTACTTTTTCAATGAAAGGGATGTACCTTAACAACTGGATGAACTTGTAAAGAAAATATTATCGTTTTAAAAGATAATTATAACTAAATTTTTTAGTGTAAAAATATTCTCAGAAGTCAACACTTTGAATATAGAGTGTCTGAGATTTCTAAACAAATTTTAAGAATAATGAGTCCCCCATCACCACCAAAACTCTTATTTCAGTGGAACTTCAGCTTATATTTACTTGGAATGCAAAATTTGGAGGTACAAATAAGACATTCAGTGTATAAAAGTGACATTTTGTGTATAAAAGTGCTTTTTATGACTAAATGATATACTTGCATAGATGAATAGCCATATAAAGATAAGTTATCTCTTTCTATTATATTTATTATTTGTATTTCCACATGTATTACAAAGAAAATTACCAAGAGAATGTTTATCTTTTGTATATGTAATAACCACTGATGGATTAAAAATAGTTTAAAAGTCAACCTGTGTTTCAAATACTGAAGTGTTTTATCAGACTTCCAAAAGTGACACAAAGTTGTGACATTTCTGGAGTGTTTGGTCTATTTATATTATGGCCATAATTATAGTCTCATATTATGCTCTGCTTACCTGGTATCATCTGTATGAGTACATGTTTTCCAATTTGGCAGAAAGATGAGCTTCGATTTACATAAAAATAATATTAAATTAATGGAAACCTTTGAATAAAGTGAATAAGGGCATACTCCAGTTCAGTTCAGTCGCTCAGTTGTGTCCGACTCTTTGTTCCTTTTCAAATAGTTATATGCAGTGGACTGTTTTACTTCTTTAAAAAAAAAAGGGGGGGTGCTTAAGGAGAAGTCTGGCTGAAGCCTACTATACACAGGTAGTAGTTTATATGGTTTCCCAGTCATAAGGAAAAGGTGTGAGGTGGGTACTAGGGAGGGGAGAGGGAGACAGGGAGACAGATCTTATCTTTAAATGAATTGTAAATTTCTATTTTTTTTTTTCTGGATAGGCAAAAAAAAGAAAAGGTTTATTTCAATGAAGATGTTAGGAGCCCTTGCTCTAAAACTTAATAAGCAGCTGAAAGTTAATGAAATATTCTTTAAAAGAATGAAAAATCTCATTTCTAAGGCAACCTCATTTCTTTGAACTTTGAAGTTTAAAAAGAGCAGCATTTTCAATGATATAAAATGCACACTTACATATGAAATTGTCATCTAGAAATTTCAATGTGTTACCACCCACTTATTACAGATACTAAGTAGTCCAGTTTTATAAAAGATTCAATTTCTACTTAAAATTGTACTGCTTACTTAAAAAATACATCTAAAAAGTTACTGTTGAGAGAAAAAATGGCAAAGTTTAATCTACACTAATAAAATCTCAGTCAGCATTTTAAAGGTATTAATTTATCTTTCTTCCATTAATACTTTTAACATATTTTTCTTTATGGTTCTAGGTATTTATTTCTGATTTTGCTGAAAAAAATAAGTGTGAGTTTATGAAGTGAATTACCTAATCTTTAAGTTCTTTCTCTGAATGCAAGGTAATGTTAATTGCTAATTCTAAACAATTGATTTTTGTTGTTTAAGTATACTTGATGTACAATGTTGTATTAGTTTTTGGTGTCCAGCAAAATAATTAGTCTCTAAGTCGTGTTTGACTCTTTGTGACCTCATGTACTGTAGCCCACCAGGCTCCTCTGTCCATGGGATTTCCCAGGCAAGAATACTGGAGTGGGTTGCCATTATCTTCTCCAGGGGATCTTCCTGATTCAGGGATCAAACCCACGTCTCCTGCATTTGAAGGTGGATTCTTTACTGCCGAGCCACCAGGGAAGCCATCTACCTACCTATCTATATATTCTTTTTCAGATTTTTTTCCATTATAGGTTGTTACAAGATATTGAATATAGTCCCTGTGCTAAACAGTAGGACCTTGTTTAATTTATATATCATAGCTTGTATCTGTTAATCCCAAACTTTTCATTTATCCCTCCCTTACTTTCATAATCATGTTTGTTTTCCATGTCTGTGGGTCTGTTTCTATTTTGTAAATAAGTTCATTTGTATATGTTTTAAGATTTCAAATACAAGTGATATCATATGATATTTGTCTTTCTCTGACTTACTGCACTAAATATGACAGTCTCTAAGTCCATCCATGGTGGTGCAAGTGACATTACTTCATTCCATTTTATGACTGAGTAATATTCCACGGTATATATGTACCACATCTGCTTTATCTATTCATCTGTTGACAGACATTTAGGTTGCTTCCATATCTTGGCTATTGTAAATAATGCTGCTCTGAACATTGGGGTACATGTGTCTTTTCAGACTATATATATATATATATATATATATATATATATATATATATATATATATAGTCTAACACTTTTAATCCATTTTAAAGTCTATCAACTAATCTTATGCATAACTTTCTTTTCCAGAGATTTTTCATTCTTGGCAAGATAATGAAGAAACTTCTTGGATTATATATGTTTTTAGATCTAGTAATTAATTACTGCTTGTTTAAAGAAGACAATACCCATTTTGTTATTTTGGTCACTTAATTCTACTGTTTTTGCCATGATTCCAAATTTAAGTCAAGAAATTGTAATCAAATATTTTCCAATTATAAACCAAGTGAAGTAAGCATAATTTATAATTTACCAAGTGTATATCAGCATAACCAGATTCAAGAGTAATGAATTTAGTGAGAGTTGGAGAAGGAAATGGCAACCTACTCCAGTGTTCTTGCCTGGAAAATCCCATGGGCAGAGGAGCCTGGTAGGCTACAGTCCATGGGGTCTCAAAGAGTCAGACATGACTGAGCGATAGGTCCTATGCATTAGTAATAAAGAAAATGTTATGCTCCTAGTTAAATTTTTCTCATTTGAAGATGACATCACATCCTTAAAAAACTCAGTGTGGCATGGCAGGCAAAGCCCTAAGCTAGGAGTGAAGATCCAGATTCTAGTTTTATGAACTTGAGCAAGATGCTGATATATACTTGGTAAATCTGATTATGCTGATATACACTTGGTAAAAAACATAATGGGAAAGACTAGAGATCTCTTCAAGAAAATTAGAGATACCAAGGGAACATTTCATGCAAAGATGGGCTCAATAAAGGACAGAAATGGTATGGACCTAAAAGAAGCAGATAATATTAAGAAGAGGTGGCAAGAATACAAAGAAGAACTGTACTAAAAAGATCTTCATGACTCAGATAGTCATGGTGGTGTGATCACTCACCTAGAGCCAGACATCCTGGAATGTGGTCAAGTGGGCTTTAGAAAGCATCACTACGAACAAAGCTAGTGGAGGTGATGGAATTCCAGTTGAGCTATTTCAAATCCTAAAAGATGATACTGTGAAAGTGTTGCACTCAATATGCCAGCAAATTTGGAAAACTCAGCGGTGGCCACAGGACTGGAAAAGGTCAGTTTTCATTCCAATCCCAAAGAAAGGCAATGGCAAAAAATGCTCAGACTACCACACAATTGCACTCATCTCACACTCTAGTGAAATAATGCTCAAAATTTTTCAAACCAGGCTTCAGCAATATGTGAACCATGAATTTCCAGATGTTCAAGCTGGTTTTAGAAAAGGCAGAGGAACCAGAGATCAAATTACCAACATCTGCTGGATCATGGAAAAAGCAAGAGAGTTCCAGGAAAACATTTATTTCTGCTTTATTGACTATGACAAAGACTTTGACTGTGTGGATCACAATAAACTGTGGAAAATTCTGAAAGAGATGGGAATACCAGACCACCTGACCTGCCTCTTGAGAAATCTGTATGCAGGTCAGGAAGTAACAGTTAGAACTGGACATGGAACAACAGACTGGTTCCAAATAGGAAAAGGAGTACGTCAAGGCTGTATATTGCCACCCTGCTTATTTAACTTCTATGCAGAGTACATCATGAGAAACGCTGGGCTGGAAGAAGCACAAGCTAGAATCAAGATCCTTGGGAGAAATATCAATAACCTCAGATATGCAGATGACACCACCCTTATGGCAGAAAGTGAAGAAGAACTAAAAAGCCTCTTGATGAAAGTGAAAAGGAGAGTGAAAAAGTTGGCTTAAAGCTCAACATTCAGAAAACTAAGATCATGGCATCTGGTCTCATCACTTCATGGCAAATAGATGGGTAAAGAGTGGCTGACCTTATTTTTGGAGCTCCAAAATCACTGCAGATGGTGATTACAGCCATGAAATTAAAAGACTCTTACTCCTTGGAAGGAAAGTTATGACCAACCTAGATAGCATATTCAAAAGCAGAGATATTACTTTGCCAACAAAGGTCCATCTAGTCAAGGCTATCATTTTTCCTGTGGTCATGTATGGATGTGAGAGTTGGACTGTGAAGAAAGCTGAGTGCCAAAGAATTGATGCTTTTGAAGTGTGGTGTTGGAGAAGACTCTTGAGAGTCCCTTGGACTGCAAAGAGATCCAACCAGTCCATTCTAAAGGATATCAGTCCTGGGTGTTCATTGGAAGGACTGATGCTGAAGCTGAAACTCCAATACTTTGGCCACCTCATGCGAAGAGTTGACTCATTGGAAAAGACCCTGATGCTGGGAGGGATTGGGGGCAGGAGGAGAAGGGGATGACAGAGGATGAGATGGCTGGATGGCATCACCAACTTGATGGACATGAGTCTGAGTGAACTCCGGGAGTTGGTGATGGACAGGGAGGCCTGGCATGCTGCGATTCATGGGGTCGCAAAGAGTCAGACACAACTGAGCGACTGAACTGACCTGATTTAAGCGATTAGGTTTAGGAATGCAGCTATACTGTAAAAATAAAATGGCCTCTATTTTCATGGAACTTACATTCCAGATGGGTGTCATTTTCTTACTGGATAGTCTCTAAATTCTCTTTCATTAAAAAAATTCTATGATAGTAATGTTGTTTCAGATTGCCAAGAAAGGACACAGGACATGTAGCAATTGTACATTAAGTATGGAAGGAGAAAAGGAGAGAATAAACAAACTCATGCACACAGAAGGGTTCAATTTAAAACCGTTTACATAATCATTTTACTAAGAAGTCTAACAATGTGTTTCCAATTTATAGTTTAGCAGATATTTTTCCAATATTTAATATTTCTGTTTTATTTAAATTTTATTTATTTATTTTTTGTTTAGCAAACTCCTGTGGAAATCTAAGAGGATATCTTTTAATAGATGAAAATAAGCCCTTTTAATTGACAGATTACATAGGCAGCAAGAACATTTTATTAGCTAAGTTCATAGCTCTTCTAAGTAGTTACATAATAAAAGTGAAATGGCTTAAGGCTAACATTTTCAAAGTGATGAGTGGGTAGCTGAGAAACTAAGTCTGAGTAGGAGAGATGAAAATTCCTACATCATTTGAAATGTTATCTAAACCCAAATGTATCTTGTTGTAAAATCTATGATACTTTATGCAAAGCACTTTCACATTCATCATTTCATTTGAACCTCACAAGATTGAGACCACTAGAATTTGAAAAAGAAGGAAAAACAAAACAAAACAAAACAAAATGCTATCTTTTCTTGTAAATAATTAGTATTAAGGCTCTATTCATTCCCCAGTATGGTCTAGCTGCTAATCTTCAACACCATTGCAACACTAGATGTGTGTGTTTTCTCTCTCATTTCCATCCTAACTACCAAAACGACAACACCACTTTCTGGTAATGCCTATCACCTTTCCTTTTTTCCAGTTCAAGTTATGAATATGGAAGTAAGAATACAACTGGGAAGGTTGACATAATTTGAGTGGGGGTTAATTAGTGTGACCCTTTAAATTTAGTTCTGTTTTACACCAGTCTTTATAAATGTATGATTGTGTGTGTGTGTGCACTCATGTGTGCTTTGTGCATTGAACCCAAATATGCAGTTTTAAAATATCTTCTCAAGCACACACTATCTGATCTCTTTAATATCAAGCACACACTATCTGATCTCTTTAATAATTACCATAGGGTTAGTCATAAAGTTTGTTCAGATTTTTCTATAACATCTATGGAAAAACCTGAACAAACTTTTTGGCCAACCCAATACATGTTCAGAAGAAACATCCTGCCCATATTCTATTCACAGGGTCTGTTTTCCTTAATTTATGCCAGGGTCCAAAAAATAATTCAAAGAACAGGAGAAAGGAGAGGAGGATGGCCAGACCTTCTGGTTCAGAAGTAATTTAATAAATTTTTAATTGCAAAATGGCATTGCTTCAAAGCAGTACTTAATGTCCTTAAATGTCATATGAATTCTGGAAAACAAAAAATAGAGTGCTTTAGAATACCTATTTTTTTAGCCACCGCCTAGAGGATCATTTTGATAATTTGGCAAGCTGTAAAAGTGAAAAATGATAATATTAGAAATAGGCATAGTAATATTTTCATTTTTTCCTAATCTCTGATACATGGAATTGAGCTTGACTGTTCTGTTTAAGAAGGCAGGTAAAAGGGAACCCTCCTACACTGTTGGTGGGAATGAACACTAGTACAGCCACTATGGAGAACAGTGTGGAGATTCCTTAAAAAATTGCAAATAGAACTGCCTTATGACCCAGCAATCCCATTGCTGGGCATACACACTGAGGAAACCAGAATTGAAAGAGACACATGTACCCCAATGTTCATCACAGCACTGTTTATAATAGCCAGGACATGGAAACAACCTAGATGTCCATCAGCAGATGAATGGATAAGAAAGCTGTGGTACATATACACAATGGAGTATTACTCAGCCATTAAAAAGAATACATTTGAATCAGTTCTAATGAGATGGATGAAACTGGAGCCGATTGTACAGAGTGAAGTAAGCCAGAAAGAAAAACACCAATACAGTATACTAACACATATATATGGAATTTAGAAAGATGGCAATGATGACCCTGTATGCAAGACAGCAAAAGAGACACAGATGTGGAGAGCGGACTTTTGAACTCTGAGGGAGAGGGAGAGGGTGGGATGATTTGGGAGAATGGCATTGAAACATGTATACTATCATGTAAGAAATGAATCACCAGTCTATGTCCGATGCAGGATACAGGATGCTTGGGGCTGGTGCATGGGGATGACCCAGAGAGATGTTATAGGGAGGGAGATGGGAGGGGGGTTCAGGAGTGGGAATGCATGTACACCCGTGGTGGATTCATGTCAATGTATGGCAAAACCAATACAGTACTGTAACGTAAAATAAAGTAAAAATAAAAAAAAAAGAAGGCAGGTAATAATTGTAAAAAGTTTAGCCTGTTTGTAATTATCATTACTTTCTCCTTTATTGACAAGTGCTCAAGATTGTTTAACCACCATAAAGTCCATTGTGATTTATTATTAGTGAATAATTATTGTCTGAGCTCTTCAGTTTTTAAAATCTCCAAGTCTTCTGTTGTTTTAAAATATAAAGCCTTATTCTGTCATTAGGAAGCTGGTGACTGAAAAATAGAATTTTTAACTCTGTCCAATATACTGTCTCATTGTGTCATAGTTAAAATACCAGTAAGTGCTTCATTATTCTCTAGGGCTGAATATCTTCTGTACTTAAATGAGGAGTGCCCTCCAAGAAAAAGACAAAAGTAATCAATATTTCATTGAGATATTATACACAGGTAGTTTTTCCAGATGACTTAGCCTTAAGTATCAGCTTACCAAAAATATTGCATCTGTTCCTTCCTTTCCTGTTGGCCTTCATCAATTTTGTCTAGACTATTCATATTTTTGACAATTTTACTCCTTTGGATTTTTGTTCAGTGAAATGATCAAGATGTCAGGGTTTAAACTATTTCTATGTCTGGCATCTTGGGAAGCTAGAACAACCATTTCAGGTCATCATATATTGCTTGATGACTCATTATTTCACTACTACAACTCAAGGGAATAAAAGGAATAATGTAAGTACCACAAGTCCTTAAACTGAAACTGTCAAGGAGAAAACAAAATAATCTTTCAACAAGCACATGGTAACTAAGTACAACACATTAACAGAAAATTAGACCATTCTAAGGGTCCCTTTCTACCCTTGAGCCTATAAATAAAGATTGGTTACCTCTTTGGTATTCCTTGGAATTCTTCCACTGACGTAAATGACAGATTAGATATTTGAATAAAAACCAGAAGACTCATGCATTTTAGAAGGATGTACAAATACAAACATTGAAGCTAAAAAAACGAAGAGGATTTAATGACAAGTTGTACTGCCAGACACTTCCAACTAAAGAAAGTCAAAATATTTTGAGGTTAATTTGTCTAATATTTATAAGAAGGAATATGTACCTATATCACATGTATACAATCTTTTCAACTGGCTAACAACAGATAAATAATCCAGAAAATCTTCTACTGAATATGCAAACTCACATTATGAATTTTTCTCATAATTATGCCACTAGATTATTTATAATACATTAATGTTGAGGAAAATGTTAATGTAATATTTAGAAAGCCACTAGTTTGCTTGTTTTATGGACACAAAGTAGGAGCAATGAGCACATAGGCAGCAATGAACACAGTGCCTCCTATATTTACTTGTAATCAGACTAACCATAGTTCCATATTTCTCTAAAGTTTAGATAACTATGATTTTACACTCAGGGTCCATGTTGAACTGAGTATGAAACTGTGAAATGGGATCTAAGATCTACCACATTCTTAGACCACAGTAATGAATAGAGTATCAAGAAGACTACCTGGTAAAGAGTAGAATTTAGTCAGAAACCATAGGTTCTAGAACCACTACTGCTTTTAATACACATTTGGCTTTAGGCAAGCACTCCATTATAACTTAATCACATATTTGCTAAGCAGATCTATATACTTGAAAAGATTATTGGGGGCTCAAATGAAATAACAGATATAATTTTTAAGGTTAAGACTATGTAGTATAAAGTATCTCTTATTGTGCTATACATTTTGACTTAAGAACATTGATCAGCCTCAAAAACCTACCACAAATATATTTCAGATTTTTTGATTTATGAAAATATGAGTAGAAACATAATGAGAAACCTGTTTGAAGTGAGAAAGTAGATAAGGAAAGGGGGTGCCGGAAGATACATTTTTCCTTTTTTTCCTGCCTCCTGCAGATATAGAGAAAAACAAATTCTTAAAAATGTCTCACTTTTTAAAAAGTCATTACTGTGAGTTCAGCAGTTTCCCTAAAATGTTTGTTGTTTAACATGAGAAATGGTAGTCTTTGAAGAGTTTCAAATTCTAAATGTTGCCATAGAAACACAGCTTAAGACACTGGATAGAATGAACCATATACAACTCATTTTTTTTTTCCTCCTGATAAGGATCTTCTTAGGAGAATACCTTGGTAAAACTAGACTATGAAATAGGTGGAAAGATATGGCATGAAGCTCTTTGCTGGGTTGTCATTGCAGAGCCTGGTCCTTGTTTAACCACAAATACATTTGTTCGTGTGTTTAAAAGATGTCTCTACACTGCCCTGCAAAACTACTGTCAGGAAAAACACTACTGAGAACAGAGCTATTCTATCAAATATAGCCTTGAAACAGCCAGAGGCTAATGTGTTTTCTTATTAGGATACACACACACACACACACACATATATATATATAATTAACATAAATATTTTGAGATATCTAGAAACCAAAAATTTTAGTTATGAAAGTAGAGGATTTGAGACTCCTTTTGGTCTTTGTGATAAATCTTATAAATAACATACATATATAGCATGTGAAATTTAAGAAACAGAAGAGAAAGCATGTAAAGATTCCAAGTTATTTTAACACTCATACAGAATGACTTTTAAACTTCTACATATTTTCACATAGATGAAATAGAAATGGTATCATTTTATAGCCATATTTTTGCTACTTAACATTGAGATTTTACGTTGAAAATAAAACCTCATATTGTCATATGATGCTGGACAGTCTGTAATAAGAATAGTAGAATTCAAGTATACCAAATGCCAAACGATGAATACCTTTCTCCTTTTCTGAACTTATTTGCATGTCCTCCATTAAGGATGGAAATCCTGAGAAGAGGCAGTGGTTGGGGGGCTTTTTTAAATTTATATGAAGGAAAAGTTGAGTTGTAACAATCCTAGATTTCTTAACCTTATTTTCAAAGTCTTGGATTGTTCACTTTAACATCATATATGTCTTTTTTTTTTTTTTTTTTACAGTCCAAAGGTCTTGAAAACATGGACTGCTTCATGAGTTTGTGTGTCACTCTTATGCAGGGGCCATGCTAATTGTCTCTGTATCATGCCAATTTTAGTATAAGTGTTGCTGAAGCGAGCACTCATATTTGTCAAGTTTATCAATCTATATATTTTCCATCAAATCTATTAAATATAGTCATAGGAACATAAAGATACAAATGAAGTTTAAAATAGAAATTTTAATAATTTAGTGAAATAATTTACTTATTAGTGTTTTTGTTTTCTTAGAATTTATCATTTAATATAAAGTTTACTACAAACTGAAGTTAATTCCTAATTCATTCAGATCACTAAAGTAAGAGTCAGTGAATTATTACCTTAGGCCAATTATAGTTCTTTGGCAATCTTAAGAGTTAATATAGCTTTTCAAGTTTGTCTACTTGACAGCTAGGTAAGAGCTTTTGCCCTGAGAATATCTGGTTCACTAAATAGAGAATCATCCCTGATATCTCAGTTGGTAATGAATCTGCCTGCAATGCAGGAGACCCTAGTTCCATTCCTGGGTCAAGAAGATCCACTGGAGAAGGAATAGACAACCCATTCCAGTATTCTTGGGCTTCCCTTGTGGCTCAGCTGGTAAAGAATCTGCCTGCAACGCAGGAGACCTGGGTTCAATCCCTGGGTTGGGAAGATCCTCTGGAGAAGGAAAAGGCTACCCACTCCAGTATTCTGCCTTGAGAATTCCATGTGATGCATTCCAAGAGTTGGACATGACTGAGTGACTTGCAATTCACTTCAATAGAGAATCATAGAATTTTTAAAGCCCAATTACACATGGGGAATTAGCACTTTAACTCTTGATGATCTTAAGGATACAATCAGAGAAGCCTCCTGATCCATATTAATTTTGTAATAGTTAAGTGAAGATAACCTTCCTTCATAGCTATGCTGTTCATATTTCATTTAATAATAAAAATTTAAGGCAGGAAACCAAACAATCCAGTTAAGAACAGCAAATTGTAACACAGTTCACTAATCTCAACTTCAGCATGTTAAATTTAATATATATATGTACATATGGCTGCAGAGTTTTCCAAAGTCATATTTGAAAATCCACAGAATATGTATGAAAGTGTTAGTTGGTCAGTTGTATCTGACTCTTTGCGACTCCATGGATTATATAGCCCTCCAGTTTCCTCTGTCCATGGGATTTCCCAGGCAAAAATACTGGAGTGGGTTGCCATTTCCTCTCCAAAGGATCTTCCCGACTCAGTGATCAAATCTGGGTCTCCTATATTGTAGGAAGTTTCTTTACCATCTGGGCCATGTGTCAGTGTCTCAATTTGAGGCTGTCTGTACATGTTGTGAATACTCTTTTCTTTGTTGTAGTTGTAGAGACAAAATGAAGTCATTTTAGTAAAATTCGTTGCATAACATCTAGGTTCATGTTGAGTTATTTTTATTTCTTGTTAGGTTCTCATTAGTTCTTTATTCTATATATAGCAATGTATGTGTCAATCCCAATCAAACTCTTGATATCCATAGGTTTCTTCTCTAAGTCTGAATATTCTTAATGTATATATTACCTTTAACTATTTAAAACTATGTATGTAATTATATTCATTTAATCTTTGTATCAAAGCTGTTATCCCCATTTTAAAGGTAAGAAATATTTCATTTTATAGGAATGCTAAGTAAATTGCCTAAGCTCATATAGCTAGCATATTACTTTTTTTAATTTAAATTTTATTTTTTTTTCTTTACAATACTGTATTGGTTTTGCCATACATTGATATGAATCCATCACAGGTTACTTTAAAAATTATTTTGTATAAATAAATGCTTCTGTGTGATGTTACTTTGGAGAAAGCAATGGCACCCCACTCTAGTACTCTTGCCTGGAGAATCCCGTGGACAGAGGAGCCTGGTGGGCTGCAGTCCATGGGGTCACCAGGAGTCAACTTAATCCAAAATATAAAATGGAATTGAAATTTTTAAGTGATTTTATCAAGTGATGTGAAATATTATTTTACATAATATTTCAAATAAACTTTAATTCTGTAATCCAAGTTACTTTACTTTTCAGATTTAACACTTCTCTCTTATAAAAGTAAATGCTCTTGATGAGTCTTTTTTTCTTACTTGTTTCTTCTTTGCCTATGTCTAACAGAATCCTGACATTTAGGGTACATATTTATGTACATCAGTAGTGACCTTTTTCATTTCTGAACTTTAGAAAGGAAAAGATAAATGTTTGGGTACTGTCATCGCTCATTTTCTATGAACAGACTCTATGACAAGTGCATATCTGTCTCATTGCCAAGTATGTTGCAGGTGAATGCAACTGTCTATGTAGATCTTCCTCGACTTACAATGGGGTCATGTTCCCAAACACATTGTAAGTTGAAAATATTATAAGTCAAAAATGCATTTAATACACCTAACCTACTAATACACTTAATCATAGCTTAGCCTAGCCTACTCTAAAGTTGCTCAGAACAAATACATTAGCCTGCAATGGGCGAAATCATCTAACACAAAGCCTATTTCATAATAAAGTGCTTAATGTCTCATGTAATTTACTACTGTACTGAAAGTGAAAAGCAGACTGGTTGTAAGCATATCAGTTATTTATGCTTGTGATCATGGGTGATGGCTGAATGGGAACTGACTCTTGCCCAGCATCAAGAGAGGGTAACACACTATATACTGCTAGCCCAGGAAAAAATAAAAATTCAAAATTTGAACTATGGTTTCTACTGAATTCGAATTGCTTTTGCACCATTGGTAAAGTTGAAAAAAATCATTAAGTTAGAGGACTGTCTGTATTTTTAAAGAAGAGATGGTAATGGTATCTGAATTTTTTTTTTACTTTCCAGTGAACTGCCAACTATGAAGAATGGTAATGCCTGAGCCCAATACTGTGTGTGCCAAATTCTTAAAAATATGGTCTCTCTCAATAATGTCAATGACTAATATTTAATAATTCAAATGATCAAAGAAATATTCTAAAAGTTTTATGGTATTTCAAAAGAACTACACAGTAAGGAATATGGCATATTTTCTAAGCCATCATAGACCAACTTAAAAACTACAGAAATAAACACCATATTGTTGTACAATGTCAATCATGATGAAAATGTAAAAATAACTGAATTAACAGTTAAAGCAAATGTCAAATCTAAAGCAGTCTATGCTACAAACTCAAATCTTCTGAATTTTCAGTCTATCAATTAAAAAGCACAGAAAATCTGTAACAAAATTACTCATTTTCATATTTGTTATTGAGATTAAATAATAATTTTTATGTAAGTTGGGGATTGGGCATCTGAGATCTGAGAACAAGGCATATAATTATAAATATATTTACATAGAATGGCTTTTGTCATTTTAATTAGATTTTCATTTAAAATTGATCTTAAGTTGTTGAAATTTGTCAAAAACCATTCATACATTTTGATAAAGAAAGCATTCTAGGTTTTTTTTTCCCTTCTGTGTATACCAGTGGGCATACATGAAAACTTAAATGCATGAAAATTTAAATGTTAATCTTCAGCTAGATTCCTCCCACGGTGTGTTAAGAACTGTATAAAAACAGTTTCACAAAGTGAAAGACTTTAGATACATCCTAATTAAAATCATTGACCAAAAAAATCAAAGGATGTAAGTCTGATGATGAGGCTAGTCCATGGTTTACGTGGCATGCCACCATGCAAATATATGAAACCAAGCATAGATAATTCACTGAATGCATCCAGTAACTTTAAATAGGCACACATTTTAAGTCTATCCTTTATTCAGATCTGTTCTCAGTTAAATGCATGCATTAATTATTAAAAAACAAACAGACTAGTTTTGTGAAAGAAAAGAATATTTTGGTCTGGAATGCATTTTATTCAGGCAAAGTGCTTAAAAACAAACACATAGCCCACTCATAATAGCAGTCTCTGGGTTTGCTTGCAGGGGGTATTAATCATCTATCTACCACAAATATATATACTTAATGAGAAATTTGATATATTGCATAAATTTCAACTTGGTCAATGCACAGTCATTATATACAATGAATCCACACTATTAGATTAGTAAACACCATAAGGTATGTTATTGCATGCACTCAGAAGAAGAAAAATCAATTGTCTTTTAACTGTACAACTGCTTAAGTGCTTATTTCAGGGTAAGTATGCCCTGCTTGGTGCTTCCCTGGTGGCTCAGACCATCTGCCTGGAGTGCAGGAGACCTGGGTTGGGAAGATCCCCTGGAGGAGGGCATGGCAACCCACTTCAGTATTCTTGCCTGGAGAATCCCCATGGACAGAGGGGCCTGGCGGGCTACAGTCTATGGTGTCACAAAGAGTCAGACACAACTGAGAGACTTTCATTCACTTACTTATGCCCTGCTTTGGGGCAAAAGTCAGTATGATATTTACATAATTAATGAAGACCAAACACAAAAGAATGATTTTCTTAGTATAAAAATGGAAAACTTCATGCAGTAAATTTCTATAGGAGCTGTCAGCTTTTCTGTGTACAAGCTGTATGATCTTGGGCCAGTGATTTAACCTCTCTGTGATTATTTCATTATCTTTTAAATAGGGATACTAGCAAAACTTATCATAAAAGGTTGTTGCAAGAGATAATGGAAAATGCATGTAATGCTCTTAGAATGATGCTGAGCATATAGTAAATGTACAATGAATGTGAGCTGTTATCAGTGCAAAACACTCCTAGTTTGTTGCACAAAAGTATTCTTTCAACTCAGGTCTTAAAAGACAGAAATGTATATATTCATCCATTAAATAGTTAACTATATCTTTTTGAAAGTACTACTCACAAGTAAACTCTAACTAAAAGTCTCTAAAAAACTGTTTGACTTGGTTCCTAGTACATAGAGGAGAAATGAAAGTTGCAAGGAAAGTTTTGGAGCTCAGAGGTTCAACTAATTCATAGTCTTTAGGTTAGGAGAGTCTGGAAATAACACAGGCATGTTACTTTCAACCTAAGACATTTGAAAGAAAATATCTCTTAAAATTTTAATCTTACAAATAAAGTTAAGAACTATATTCAGACATAATAATTGCCAGTAATATATTATTGTTATGCCAAGCCCACCATTTATTTTTTCTGTGCAAAAAAAATTTTTAAAAGAAAATATATAATCTTGTTTGGCCAATATTTAATGGGAAAAGTTGAAAAATTTTTTTGGGGGGGGCTTTTTTTAACTTTTTATTTTTAGTTTATTTTACTTTATAATATTGTATTGGTTTTGCCATACATTGACATGAATCCACCATGGGAAAATTTTTTTTAAATTAAAGGATAATTGACTTACAATATTATATTAGTTTGAAATTGGCATTCTTAATTATTTCAATAGCATGGCTCATACTGGCTTACTTCATGATTGATTATGCTCAATTCAATGACTCATAATTCATCTGATCATCAAAATTCTAATTAATAGACAAAGAGGGCATTTAGTAATGGCTTGGGCACTATTACATAAATCACCAGGGGATTAGGTTTTATGTTTTTCTGCTACAATGAGAGAGCTCTAATATGCAAAACTGCTCATCAAATTAAGGTAATATTTCACATGCTGAGAACTCTAATTTATTACCAGGATCAAGACCATTCCCATGGAAAAGAAATGCAAAAAAGCAAAATGGCTGTCTGGGGGGAACTTACAAATAACTGTGAAAAGAAGAGAAGTGAAAATCAAAGGAGAAAAGGAAAGATATAAGCATCTGAATGCAGAGTTCCAAAGAACAGCAAAAAGAGATAGCAAAGCCTTCCTCAGTGATCAATGCAAAGAAATAGAGGAAAACAACAGAATGGGAAAGACTTGAGATCTCTTCAAGAAAATTAGAGATACCAAGGGAACATTTCATGCAAAGATGAGCACAATAAAGGACAGAAATGGTATGGACCTAACAGAAGCAGAAGATATTAAGAAGAGGTGGCAAGAATACACAGAAAAACTGTACAAAAAAGATCTTCATGACCAAGATAATCATGATGGTGTGATCACTCACCTAGAGCCAGACATCCTGAAATGTGTAGTCAAGTGGGCCTTAGAAAGCATCACTACCAACAAAGCTAGTGGAAGCAATGGAATTCCAGTTGAGCTATTTCAAATACTAAAAATATGATGCTGTGAAAGTGTTGCACTCAATACGCCAGCAAATTTGGAAAACTCAGCAGCGGCCACAGGACTGGAAAAGGTCAGTTTTCATTCCAATCCCAAAGAAAGGCAATGCCAAAGAATGCTCAAACTACCGCACAATTGCACTCATCTCACATGCTAGTAAAGTAATGCTCAAAATTCTCCAAGCCAGGCCTCAGCAATACGTGAACCATGAACTTCCAGATGTTTGACCTGTTTTTAGAAAAGGCAGAGGAGGAACCAGAGGTCAAATTGCCAACATCCGCTGGATCGTTGAAAAAGTAAGAGAGTTCCAGAAAAATATCTCTTTCTGCTTTATTGACTATGCCAAAGCTTTTGACTGTGTGTATCACAATAAACTGTGGAAAATTCTGAAAGAGATGGGAATACCAGACCACCTGATCTGCCTCTTGAGAAACCTATACACAGGTCAAGAAGCAACAGTTAGACCTGGACATGGAACAACAGACTGGTTGCAAATAGGAAATGGAGTACATCAAGGCTGTATATTGTCACCTTGCTTATTTAACTTATATGCAGAGTACATCATGAGAAACGCTGGGCTGGAAGAAGCATAAGCTGGAATCAAGATTGCCAGGAAAAATATCAATAACCTCAGATATGCAGATGACACCACCCTTATTACAGAAAGTGAAGAGGAACTAAAAAGCCTCTTGATGAAAGTGAAAGAGGAGAGTGAAAAAATTGGCTTAAAGCTCAACATTCAGAAAACTAAGATCATGGCATCCAGTCCCACCACTTCATGGCAAATAGAAGGGGAAACAGTGGAAACAGTGGCTGACTTTATTTTGGGGGGCTCCAAAATCATTGCAGATGGTAATTGCAGCCATGAAATTAAAAGATGCTTACTCCTTGGAAGGAAAGTTATGGCCAACCTAGATAGCATATTAAAAAGCAGAGACATTACTTTGCCAACAAAGGTCCATGTAGTCAAGGCTATGTTTTTTCCAGTGGTCATATATAGATGTGAGAGTTGGACTGTGAAGAAAACTGAGCACTGAAGAATTGATGCTTTTGAACTGATGTGTTGGAGAAGACTCTTGAGAGTCTCTTGGACTGCAAGGAGATCCAACCAGTCCATTCTGAAGGAGATCAACCCTGGGATTTCTTTGGAAGGAATGATGCTAAAGCTGAAACTCCAGTACTCTGGCCACCTCATGTCAAGAGTTGATTCATTGGAAAAGACTCTGTTGCTGGGAGGGATTGGGGGCAGGAGGAGAAAGGGACGACAGAGGATGAGATGGCTGGATGGCATCACTGACTCGGTGGACACGAGTTGAGTGAACTCTGGGAGTTGGTGTTATACAGGGAGGCCTGGTGTGCTGCAATTCATGGGGTCACAAGGAGTTGGACATGACTGAGCAACTGAACTGAACTGAACTGAAATATAATTCTTAGCTTAATTTGTAAGATTAAAATCCACCCTATAATTGCTATCATTTTTATCAGTTTTTACAGTGACATTTTACCTATTAAAAAGTACTTATTAAAAAACACATTGAAAGGAAATAGATTGAAAAAACGCAAATTAGTCCTGCACTCGTATATCTCAAAAATTGACACAAATATAGAAAATATACCATACACACTTCTTACATAAAACAGGCATGTTTAGTTTCAACCTCAGTCATTTGAAAGAAAATATCTCTTCATGCCATGCTATGTCATCAATACCACTAATCTGCAAAAATTACTTGGTTAAGAAAATAGTCTGAACAATATATCATATATATAATATGTTTTAATTGAAATAGAAGTTAATTGTTGGTCTAAAGTATGTAACATTACTTGAAATAGCTAAATAATTCCAAAGAGGTATTATGACTATAATCTCCCTTCCATTTTGAATTTTAGATTCTTTCCAAGATTGCCAAATTCAGACTTAAATTGAAGTAAGTGGGGAAAAGCACTAGACCATTCAGGTATGACCTAAATCAAATCCCTTATGGTTATACAGTGGAAGTGAGAAATAGATTTAAGGGACTAGATCTGATAGATAAAGTCCCTGATGAACTATGGATGGAGGTTCGTGACATTGTACAGGAGACAGGGATCAAGAAAAAGAAATGCAAAAAAGCAAAATGGCTATCTGAGTAGGCCCTACAAATAGCTGTGAGAAGAAGAGATGCAAAAAGTAAAGGAGAAAAAGAAAGATATACCCACTTGAATGCAGAGTTCCAAATAATAGCAAGGAAAGATAAGAAAGCCTTCCTCAGTGATCAATGCAAAGAACTAGGGGAAAACAATGGAATGGGAAAGACTCTTCAAGAAAATTCGAGATACCAAGGGAATATTTGATGCAAAGGTGGGCTCAAAAAGACAGAAATGGTATGGACCTAACAGAAGCAGAAGATATTAAGAAGAGGTGGCAAGAATACAAGAACTGTACAAAGCAGATCTTCACAAGATCACTATGGTGTGATCACTCACCTAGAGCCAGATATCATGGAATATAAAATCAAGTGGGTCTTAGGAAGCATCACTACAAACAAAGGTAGTGATGGTGATAGAATTCCAGTTGAGCTATTTCAAATCCTAAAAGATGATGCTGTGAAAGTGCTGCACTCAATATGGCAGTAAATTTGGAAAACTCAGCAGTGGCTGCAGGACTGGAAAAGGTCAGTTTTCATTCCAATCCCAAAGAAAAGCAATGCCAAAGAATGCTCAATCTACCACACAATTGCACTCATCTCACATGCTAGTAAAGTAATGCTCAAAATTCTCCAAGCCAGACTTCAGCAATAGGTAAACCATGAACTTCCATATGTTCAAGTTGGTTTTAGAAAAGGCAGAGGAACCAGAGATCAAATTGCTGACATCTGCTGTGCCAGGAGCCAGCATGGGAGATCCCACTCATGGCAAGGTCATGCGGAAGAGGCCTGAGAGGCAAAGGTGAGTCAGGACTCAAGGGGTCCCCTGGATCTGCTCGAGCATCTACCCACAAAACCAAAATCTATCTGTTATACTACACTCTTCTGACATTAACAGGGGCTATCCCGACCACCTTTCTCTGGAAAATTAACTTAGAGCTCCAGTTAATAGTCTCCTGCATATAAAAGGAGTGTCTCAGCTCAAACCTCTCTGCTGGCAGTCTAGCTTGTGTGACAGGTTTATCCACACTCTTGCTACTATGTACATGATTGTTTACAACCTCTCAACCATAAACAGCACAGAGAGTTTGGAGTATTTTGAAAGTCTTAGTTAGCATAGGGTTTTTCTAAAGATAAAAATCATGTTGGTGAAGGGTTTCATTGCTGAGTTAATGATTGCCGCCAGGCCTCCATACCCTTAGGCACCTGGGAGTATGTTAATCAATGTAACTGGAATGTAGAAAAAGAAATATACTAGTTTTGATGTTAGCAATACTAGACTTTTGAGTTAATGAATTTTCTCTTTGCTATAAATCACTGTACTCCTCTTTCTTTGTTATAAATCATTGTATCCTTGCTATGTAAGAATGTAATTCTATCACTATCTTAAGACTAAGCAAATCTTAAGGGAAAACAAGTTTTCTGATTGACTAACCTTTATCAATAGAAAGAAAGACAGGGCCATAAAATGTTAATCGGTCTTCAGACCAGAAGATATTGTAAACAAATGTAAGACCCTTGAAATAACAAAGGTATGCAAAGAACACTCTGTCTTTAGATAAGGGTCAGAGCAGCTAACCCTGCGTGACTCTGCTTCTTACATTTATCTCTATGTACAACTTAAAGTATAAAAGCTTCCCTGAAAAATAAAGAGACAGACCAGGACCAGTTCCGAGAAAGCCTGGTTCCCCTGTGTCATTCTTTCTTTCAATTCTTTCTCTCGTTCTTATTCTCCTTTTCAGGCTGATCCCTTGGAGCACAGAGGCTCTCTGCATTCACTTTTTTGCCTGGGCTTCTAAGACTTGACGGGGAAGGCGCTCTGTGTCTTCACTCCTTCAGGAGACCGAGAGGGCACCTGCAGCCTACGTGAACAGAGAAAGTCCCTTGTCTGAGGCTTTATTGGCTTTCTGTGTAAACCAAGGAATATCAGCCTCTTTCTCTCCTCTATTCTCTTAACTGCAAATTCTTTCCTTATCTCTCTCTATATCTATATATCTCTCTTGCCTCGCTGTCCACACTTTGGATACCATGGATCCAACCAGGGCTGGACCCTGGTACTGCTGAATCATCGAAAAAACAAGAAAGTTACAGAAAAATATCTATTTCTGCTTTATTGACTATGCCAAACCCTTTGACTGTGTGGATCACAATAAACTGTGGAAAATTCTGAAAGAGATGGGAATACCAGACCACCTGACCTGCCTCTTGAGAAATCTGTATGCAGGTCAGGAAGTAACAGTTAGAACTGGACATGGAACAACAGACTGGTTCCAAATAGGAAAAGGAGTACGTCAAGGCTGTATACTGTCACTATGCTTATTTAACTTACATTCAGAGTATATAATGAGAAACACTGAGCTGGAAGAAGCGCAAGCTGGAATCAAGATTGCCAGGAGAAATATCAATAACCTCAGATATGCAGATGACACCACCCTTATGGCAGAAAGTGAAGAAGAACTAAAAAGCCTCTTGATGAAAGTGAAAGAGGAGAGTGAAAATGTTAGCTTAAAGCTCAACATTCAGAAAACTAAGATCATGGCATCCAGTCCCACCACTTCATGGCAAATAGAAGGGGAAACAGTGGAAACAGTGGCTGACTTTATTTTGGGGGGCTCCAAAATCACTGCAGATGGTGACTGCAGCCATGAAATTAAAAGATGCTTACTCCTTGGAAGAAAAGTTATGACCAACCTAGACAGCATATTAAATTTTGCCATACATAAGAAGAAAGTATATAAAATGAATTTAGTTAAAATTATTTGAATGCAAACATTTAAACAGTTTGTGTATTTCTAGAAATGTTTAAACACCCCATTATGTGTCATCATTGCTGTTGGTGGTGTTTAATCGCTCAGTCATTTCAAATGCTTTGTGAACCCATGGACTGTAGCCCACCAGGCTTCTCTATCCATAGGATTTCCCAGGCAAGAATACTGGAGTGGGTTGCTATTTCCTTCTCCAGGGGGCAATATTCCCTACCCAGGGATCGAACCTGCATATCCTGCAATAGCAGGTGGGTTCTTTACCACTAAGCTACCTAGGAAGTCCTTATATGTCATTCAGTTCAGTTCAGTTCAGTCACTCATTCATGTCCGACTCTTTGCGACCCCATGAAATGCAGCACGCCAGGCCTCCCAGGGACAGGGGAGCCTGGTGGGCTGCCGTCTATGGGGTCGCACAGAGTTGGACATGACTGAAGCGATTTAGCAGCAGCAGCAGCAGGCCTCCCTGTCCATCACCAACTCCCGGAGTTCACTCAAACTCATGTCTATCGAGTCAGTGATGCCACCCAGCCATCTCATCCTCTGTCATCCCCTTCTCCTCCTGCCCCCATCTCTCCCAGCATGAGTCTTTTTCAGTGAGTCAACTCTTCGCATGAGGTGGCCAAAGTACTGGAGTTTCAGCTTTAGCATCCTTCCAAAGAAAGGACAGGTGACTGGCTCATGATCAGGACATACACTTTGACTTGTCCTTCCATAGCTGCCTTGGGTCTGTGACACACATTTACAAAGGGGGTCTGTGTGCAATCTGTGCTCACAAAACTGAGAAAAACTAATTGTGTCCAATTTAATTCCCCAGCTTCCTAGAAATCAGTGGTGCATTTGATTTCAATGCCATCTAGTTCCTAGCTCCAGTTCCACTTTCAATGGCCTCACCATGTAATAAATAACATAACTTATTCTCATAAGCTTTCCAAAGTCCTGTGAAGTAGTCCTTTTTTCATTTAGCTTAGACTCCTCAAAATACAAGTCAGTATATATTTGAGTATACATTTTTTATAAGACACTGGAAGGAAAGAGTAAGCTTTGAGTGTTGGCTTGAGAAATTTTAAAAGTTAGTTTCCACCATAGATGCCTGGTCTTTGCTCCTGTTAGATTAATAATTCACTTGTTTATGCCAGATTACAAATAGGTTCAGTAACAGATATTTTCTAAAAAATGAGATGCAGCTAAGGAAATCTTCTTCTCCAAAATTTACTTGTCTTATTCTCAGTATCTCAGGAAAACAAAGACAGAAACCAGGTATCCTTTCAGAAAGAGCAGAATTAAAGTCATGTGTAAATTATCTTTTTTTTTCTTTTTCTGGCTGCAAATAACTTTATTGTTTTCATTTGGTGCAAGGCTTGGGAGAGGGCTCCAGGGTGGTTACAAAGCTGCCTAGTGGCTGCAGGGAGGGGCTTCAGGCTGCAGCCCTGACACCAGGGGGGCTTCTCAAAGACTGCTGTGCTCTGGAAGCTCCTGGTTGTGCTGGAGGGTGAACCTTTCAAAGAGAGATTTGCCTAGCCCAACCAGGGGACCAGCCAGCCTGTGGAGGTTAGTCACGTGGTTGCCATTTACTTGAGTTTCAGCTACTGGCTCAGCTCACCGCCCCTAACATAACTTAGGCAGCCTGCGAGGGTGGGGGAATGGGGCTGATCGGGTGGTTGTAATCTACTTTATGAGTTTCACCTGTTCGTCCAAGAGGCACCTCTCCAGAAAGTCACAGGGATGAAGGTCTGCACGGGCAGAACCCAGGGCATGCAGGTCCACAGGGCCAGGCTGAGGTTCTTCATGAGAATGGTGGCTTCCATAGCGTCCTGGGTCTTATCCCACTCATCCCGGGATGTTTTCTGTGACTTCTGGAAGACGACGCTGACACCGTGCTGGTTTTGTATCTTCAAGAGACGCTGGGTGCCCTTGTGCTTCTCCTTGGCCAATTTGCAGAAAAGTGGCCCACATGTCTAGAGCCACATCCTCTGTGGTGGAAATGGCAGCCCAGAGAGAGAGAAGTGTAGGGGACCCAGTTGTTGATGGCAGCCTCCAGCTCAATGTAATAATTCTGAGGAGTCTGGGAGCTTAATGGTTGATCAGGTAATAAAGGAGTCAAGCTCAAAAAATAGTGTTGGCTGGTCTTGGAGGCCAATGATGTCTAAGTGGCTGCTGATTCGAGGCTGGAACTGGAAAAAATGTTGGAGGGTTGTGGGAAGTTGGAGCAAGGGTCCTCTCTGGGTCTCTAACATGGAAACACTATTGAAGCAAGAGACAGATCCACAGGACCTGCCCCTCCCCACCCCTGCCCCCAGTGCACTGCTATAATTAACATTTTATTGTTCTCTAGAGATCTTTCTTGTTAAAAAGCAACACATTTTATAAATGATACTATTATTTTCAGATTATCTCCTAATCTACTATTTAGAATTGTTGCTTACAACCACAAATCAAAAACATACAATAGATTCACAAAAAACAAAAAGAGAACAGAAGTATAACAGAATTGTTGCTTACAGGTTTGAATATATTAAGCTCCCCAGAATGTGACACTATGTTTACCTCTATTTATTCAGTAGAGCCCAAAGTTCGCTTAAAACTCAAGAAACAAACGATTAATAGTTCAGTGATTCCATAAATTATAAAATTGTACAACTGTTCAATTATTTTCATAATTATATAGTGATAGCAAGTAATGATTGAAGTAACTAGCAAGGATCTTGCCTGTGTTAACAATAGATAGCATTGTATACTATAGAATGTTTGAAATCATTCTTCAAAGTCAAATTAGTCCCCATCATCTCAGTTGTCTGTTCTGATATAATGTGACAGTTGCATTGCTAAGAAATCTTGCATGATTAAAAAAGTTTTCAAGGGAAAAAAAAATAGGAGTTTCTAATGAACAACATTGTTGTTTGGAAGGAATATAGAGTATTTCCTAAACCGTATACCTTTCTTATGATTTTCATTTAGTCATCCTCAACATAGTGCTTTCCAGGTGGCAATAGTGGTAATGAACCTGCCTGCCAATGCAAGAGATGTAAAATAATATAGATCCAATTCCTGAGTCAGGAAGTTCCCCTGGAGGAGGGCATGGCAATCCACTCCAGTATTCTTGCCTGAAGAATCCCAAGGACAGAGGAGCCTGGTGGGCTACAGTCCATAGGGTCACAATGAGTTGGACTTGGACAAAGTGACTTAACGCACACACATCCTCAATATATGTCCACTCTGAATTAATAAACTTTGACTTAGAGAGCTCAGTGATTTTGATAATCCACAGACTATATCAGTTCAGTTCAGTTTAGTCGCTCAGTTGTGTCCGACTCTTTGCGACCCCATGAATCACAGCACGCCAGGCCTCCCTGTCCATCACCATCTCCCAGAGTTCATTCAGACTCACATCCATCGAGTCCGTGATGCCATCCAGCCATCTCATCCTCAGTCACCCCCTTCTCCTCCTGCCCCCAATCCCTCCCAGCATCAGAGTCTTTTCCAATGAGTCAACTCTTTGCATGAGGTGGCCAAAGTACTGGAGCTTCAGCTGTAGCATCATTCCTTCCAAAGAAATCCCAGGGTTGATCTCCTTCAGAATGGACTGGTTGGATCTCCTTGCAGTCCAAGGGACTCTCAAGAGTCTTCTCCAACACCACAGTTCAAAAGCATCAATTATTCGGCGCTCAGCCTTCTTCACAGTCCAACTCTCACAGCCATACATGACCACATCAAAAACCATGGCCTTGACTAGACGGACCTTTGTCGGCAAAGTAATGTCTCTGCTTTTGAATATACTATCTAGGTTGGTCATAACTTTTCTTCCAAGGAGTAAGCGTCTTTTAATTTCATGGCTTCAATCACCATCTGCAGTGATTTTGGAGCCCCAAAAAATAAAGTCTGACACTGTTTTCACTGTTTCCCCATCTATTTCCCATGAAGTCATGGGACCAGATGCCATGATCTTCGTTTTCTGAATGTTGAGTTTTAAGCCAACTTTTTCACTCTCCTCTTTCATTTTCATCAAGAGGCTTTTAGCTCCTCTTCATTTCTGCCATAAGGGTGGTGTTATCTGCATATCTGAGGTTATTGATATTTCTCCTGGCAATCTTGATTCCAGCTTGTGTTTCTTCCAGTCCAGCATTTCTCATGATGTACTCTGCATAGAAGTTAAATAAGCAGGGTGGCAATATACAGCCTTGATGTACTCCTTTTCCTATTTGGCACCAGTCTGTTGTTCCATGTCCAGTTCTAACTGTTGCTTCCTGACCTGCATACAGATTTCTCAAGAAGCAGGTCAGGTGGTCTGGTATTCCCATCTCTTTCAGAATTGTCCACAGTTTATTGTGATCCACACAGTCAAAAGCTTTGGCATAGTCAATAAAGCAGAAATAGATATTTTTTCTGGAACTCTCTTGCTTTTTCCATGATCCAGTGGATGTTGGCAATTTGATCTCTGGTTCCTCTGCCTTTTCTAAAACCAGCTTGAACATCAAGGATTTCACGGTTCACGTATTGCTGAAGCCTGGCTTGGAGAATTTTGAGCATTACTTTACTAGCATGTGAGATGAGTGCAATTGTACGGTAGTTTGAGATCCAGTAGAAAATGAACATATGATTCAAGAGTGTTGTGAAAGAGCTCTATTGATGCTTAACATTTTAAGTAAAAAGTAAAAAAAAAAAATAAAAGACAGTAAAAGGTTGTTTAGGAAAAGTAGGGAAGTAATTTAGTTCCTGTACATTTTCTGAAATATGAACCATGCTTTAAAAATAAAGCTCTATCACAAATAATTTACCCAGTGCATTTTAGTATCCAATATTGCTGTTCATTGAATTTAAGATATTTTCAAACTCTTTTCAAAACGTTTAAAAATTTGCCTGTACAATGGATTATACTTTTAAAAAAATAATCCTTATGTATTAGGGAAAAAAAAAACCTCTAAATGACCTTAAAAATAAAGTCTAATAGAAGGAAAAAGAAACACAATGTGTTCAATATTGATGTAAACAACCAAGCACACACCTCCTATCTTGAATTGCCTCATGTTATTATAAAACCAAAAATGTAATTTTTACTCAGAATTCAAGTTTTCTGCTAAGTCACTTTAATCGTGTCCGACTCTGTGTGACCCCATAGACGGCAGCCCACCAGGCTCCCCTGTCCCTGGGATTCTCCAGGCAAGAACACTGGAGTGGGTTTCCGTTTCCTTCTCCAATGCATAAAAGTGAAAAGTGAAAGTGAAGTCGCTCAGTCGTGTCTGACCCTCAGCGACCCCATGGACTGCAGCCTACCAGGCTCTTCCTTCCATGGGATTTTCCAGGCAAGAGTATTGGAGTGGGGTGCCATTGCTTTCTCCTCAAGTTTTCTGCTCATCCTATATAATATGGCACCTTGGTAACACTAATATGATAAAATTAGATAATCATAAAGAGAAATAAGATGATTGTTAGAAAGGTTGTTCTTTGCATAAACTTAATAAAACTATGTCCTAGATATGTGTTTTGCTTTTCATTTCAATTTCTCTAGAAAATTAAATTAGTGATGCTTACATTTTATTATTTTTGGCGACATTCCTCACAACGATCTTTGCAGGTTGGTTAGCATGACTTAGTCCATTTCTGCAGAGACAGCTGAGCCAAAATGAGCAAGCTCAGGACAGAAGTGAGCTCAGTATTCGTAACTGTAGCTTGTATTTTCAATCTGTTGCTTAGTCTCTAGGCCATTAGATCTTATTTCTAATGTTTCCCCTTACTTACTATATTTCATTGATAATTGAACCTATTGCTTTGCTTACATCTCTATGAATCTTTTGTCAGCAGCATGAAACAGATGAACATATCTCCTTCCTTATAAACAGGGTTTAGTCCAATAAATAATTAGATTGTAAATGATATGGATGGAAAACTGACAACTGTTATATCAGGTAGGTAAAGAATACATTTTAAGAAGAAAACACTCTCTTAAGGAAAGGAGAAAATGTGTCATGGATACAATGAAAGAAAGGGACCTTTAGTTTTTTACAGGGTATGTGTGCCAAGAAGAAAGGCATATAAAAAACTAAGCAAGAAATTGGTGGTGGTGGGAGGAATTGGTAGATTGGGATGGACACATATACAGTATTGACGTTATGCGTAAACTAGGTAACTAATGAGAACCTACGGTATAGCACAGGGAACTCTATGCAGTGTTCTGTGGTGACCAGAGTGGGAAGAAAGTCCAAAAGGGTGGATTATATGTATATGTATGGCCAATTCATTTTGCTGTATGGTAGAAACTAACACATTATGAAGCAACTATATCCTAATACGAATTAATTTAAAAACTAAACAGATATTTAAATTATATCTCAATAAGGCTGTTTTAAAATTTAACCACCAATTTACATGAAAATTAGCAGTAGAAAACTGAACACTTTTCGGCATTGTGGAAAGCTGCATCTTAAGCTCTGAAGCAGCTTGAAGTACTTGTGTAAAGTAAGATGACTTTCACAGCCAGTGGCAGCCACGTAGGTATAGGTCAAATATGAAGAGCGACACCTAGCTAGTCTCAACTGATAATGGCTGGGATTTCTACCTGTCACATAGGTTTGGTCTTTTAACATTAACTTCCTATACGCCTGGACCTTTGGTGCTGTCAGTCTTCACAATGTGCCTAATCAGATATTCCCCCGATTGTTTACTAATTAGGATCTTAGTAAATAGCTTGTCTCCTCCCCTCCTGATCTCCTGTGATTCTTCTTCCTAGAGAGCTTTACCTACTGAGACAAGGATCCAACCTGTCCCTCTGGCTCAACTGATAAAAATACATACAAGGTAAGTTGACTTAGCACTCTCCTTCCTGTTTATCTTCTGGAGAAAGGCCAACCTAGTAAATCAATAATTAAAAGCAAACAGGTTTGTTAGAAACACTTTTCCCTTAGTTGGTGGTTGTTAAATTTGGAAGATAACCCTGTGATTTCAGAGATCTTAGCATCATATGAAACTAATCCACCAATGGAGCTTTCCTGTAGCTCAAATGGTAAAGAATTTGCCTGCAATGCAGGGGACCTGGGTTTGATCCCTGGGTCGGGAAGATTCTCTGGAGGAGGGAATGGCTACCCACTCCAGTATTCTTGCCTGGACAGAGGATTCTTGCATGGACAGAGGAGCCTGGTGGGCTCTAGTCTGTGGGGTCCCAAAGAGTTGGACACAGCTGAGCAACTAACACTACTACTACTAATCCACCAATACCACATGCAAAACAAAAACTTCCACAGGGAGATGGAAATGATTTTTTTTTTGTAATGTGTGTTTGGTTTCATTGGCTTGTTTGAGAGATTTGGATGAAAATTGCAAGCACAAATGTCAGTTGTTTCTGATCCTCTTCTTGCCATATATATTCACTTGAAGCTTCACACGGAATGCAACTACATATCTGCTATGGTGTAAATAAGTGCCCCCCAACATGATAGTACTTTTTCATGTGATTAGTCTCTTTATAGTTGGGGAATTTACATTAAGTATCATGATTTTCTTGTTGCTCATGCAAGTACTTTATATAAAAGGCAATGCTACTGTACACATTTTGTTTTAGATTGATTTTTCTCCCTTACTCCTTGTGATTCCTCTCTTATTCCCCAAATAGAATAGATATAGTGCCTGATTGGTTGACCATTTCAAAAACCATAAGAGGTGTTCTCCTTCTGGCATGATCAGCATTATTTAATATACTATGTGAGTTATTACCACCATAAGTTCAGGTTATTGGTCCTTTTCATATATAATGGATTTTGTATACACAGCATAATCACTTAGGGGAAAAAAGTGCATTTCATTATTCATTATAATATAAAACCCCTAGGATATAATATTTATGCAAAGACCTATAAAGTTATTTTCAAATTATTTACTCAAGTCTTGATTTTATTTCAAGTCTTGCTGCTGCTGCTGCTGCTGCTGTTGCTAAGTCGCTTCAGTCGTGTCCGACTCTGTGCGACCCCATAGACGGCAGCCCACCAGGCTCCGCCGTCCCTGGAGTTCTCCAGGCAAGAACACTGGAGTGAGTTGCCATTTCCTTCTCCAGTGCATGAAAGTAAAAAGTGAAGTCGCTCAGTCGCTCAGTCGCTCAGTCGTGTCCGACTCTTAGCGACCCCATGGACTGCAGCCTACCAGGCTCCTCCGTCCACGGGATTTTCCAGGCAAAAGTACTGGAGTGGGGTGCTATTGCCTTCTCCAATTTCAAGTCTTAAGGGAACAATTTCTTTCTCTATATATGTGATCTACATCTTGATGTGTGTGTTGACAGGTAGATAGATGATAGATAGATAGATAGAACATACTATAGAATTAAATCACCTCAAATTGATTCTAGGTTATGAAAGTATTTGCATATGAAAGTAAATTGAATGCAGTTTAGGGCATACTGAATTTTATTTTTTCCAGGTAAAGAAGGATATAATTTTATGCCACACCTATGTAAACAAAATTTATCAAAATATTCAGTAACTCTATGTATTTGTCAACATTCTCTATCATGGGTGTGGTAAGTATCAAATTAAGAAGTACCAAGTGAGGTAGTAAATGCTTTGTTATTTCAAAAAGGCAGTCTCTTCCTCTCATATTCCCAGAGAATATTGAAAAATTCTGCCAGCATTTTACTTCAGCATTTGTTTTAGCCGCAAAGAGGAAGATAACTGCAGGTAAAGAAAAATAAGTACAGAATGAAGCAACATATTGACTGTACAATACATAAAGATTCATTGCATACAGTTAAACACTTTGAAATGGCTAACTAGTTTACAGTAAGATTCTTTCTGAAAGATCTAACAAGCTGACTACTACAGTGTTAATCTCTCAGTCATGTCCAACTCTGCAACTCAAGGAACTGTAGCCTGCCAGGCTCCTCTGTCCATGGAATTCTCCAGGCAAGAATACTGCGGTGGCTTGCCATTCCCTTCTCCAGGGGATCTTGCCAACCCAGGGATCGAACCCAGGTCTCCCGCATTGCAGGCAGATTGCACTGAAGAATAACTGGCAAATTAAACCTTGTTAATTAAATTAATTTGTTAAACCAAATTAAATCCTGTCTCATTGATGAGACCTAGGGAATGTAAGACTTGATTGATTGTGTACTTGCTTGGGAGACTTACGCAAAAGTCAAGAGAAAACCCACAGTTATTCATTACAGTAGTGGTCCCTGAATAACTTAAGGATTTGAGAGTACCAGAAGCCAAAATGAGGGCAGAATGTGAATAGAGATTTGAGAAATAGATGGTTTATTTATAATTAGATTTCTTGAAAAGTGTCGAGTACTGATTGATTTTGGCAGAGTGAAAAAATTAAGTAAATCTTATCTACTGTTATTGCTGAGTATCATGCTGGGTTATCCTAGGAGATTATAGATGCTATGCACTCTTATAAACCTACTAGGTTTAAATGTATAAAGTCTATGCTTTAAATCTCCAGTCTTGGCATTGGGTAATTAAAATGTGCATGGAATAACTCTGTACCCTAATACATTACTTTCACATTATTGAAACTTCTTTGGTAAACAAATGAAGAAACATTAGGTCATAAACATAAGACAAAGTGCACACATACTGCTGTCTTGTTTTGATATTAGTTAGAAAGTAAATAGGCACAGAAGAGCAAGATATTATTCATGAAATAAATTAGGTAATAAGCATATTTATAACTCAATTTTAAATAAAATCCAAACTCAAAATTTATGAAGCAAGTATATTCTGCAAGATAAAAAATGGAAGACTCCCCCCAACAGTGATTAATTCTTTTAAACAAACTATTTTATGCAAGGTTTGTTTTCAGCATTACTGACATTCTTGAGTAAAATTTATTTTTACTTTATGGCACAATATATTTATATTCCCTTAAAACATGTGTTCTTTTGTTGAGTGGTATAAGACAATATGGCAGCATTTTCCCCATGTTATCTCAATCTGTTCAGATTAATCAGCAAAATATTTATTGTGTGTTTATGTGCTGGCTTTATGAAAGGGTCAAATAAAAAGAGTGACCTGATTCCTGACTACAAGGAACATATAATTTAATTCTGTTGATAAGTTGCATATGAATAAAATAGAGTGCTAAACTATCTAGGGAAACAGTCATAAGGTATATATTAAAATAGTAATCAAACAGTACAAATAAGAAATGTAATAGGAATTCCGAGACAGAATAACAAGTGCCCTATAATTGCCTGCTGAAAGGAACTAATTAATTTAATTCACTCAGTAACATTTAATAATAAACTAATATATACTATTCTATGTCCTAGAAATTCACGGATAAGTAAATCAAGGGCCTTGCCAGTAGTAATGAAGATAATTTAAACCAAGGTACCTTGGTCTTTAGCTTAGATGGATTAAATCTTCAGAGCATGATGAATTAATTGACAAGGGCCAGTAGTTATACAGAAAGTATCAAAAGAAAAGAACAAGCTATTGGCTTATTCTTCAGGAGTTCTAAACTACAGTTATCAATAATCAATTTTTAATGTAAATTATGAACTATACAAGTTGAAAAATAAAATAATTATCTCTCCTGAAGAATTTGATTAGGTGGGTCATAATGTATAGAAACATATTCATGCCTGTTCTAGATAAACTATATTCTAAGGGAAGTAGACTTATCACATTAAAACAGATTTTTCTATTTGTTAAAATTGGTTACTTGTTCATAGCACTAAATGCTTTCCATATTACATGTAGGTTATAAAAATGCATTTTCAGAGTGCACTGTTGAATTTACATGCATTATTAATCAAGTAGAGAAGTTTTGCCCATATTCTTCTTATAACAGGTTTTATGCACGTAACCTGCTGTTGATTACCAGCAAATAAAGATTCAAACAATTAAAAGTGAAAGGTAATTTAGATAAATACCCTAAAACATCAGTGATCTTTAAAAACATAAAATATCATGATTGAATATTTTTTACAAGATGATTATTTTTTCTGGTTCCATTCCATCCTTATTTTGAAATGAAAGAGCAATCAGGTTATGGAAAATGTGTGAAAATATTTCTGTTTTAAACTAATATCTTAAAAATCAGGAAGCATGACAAAAGACATAGCAACTAATTGAATTACCTTGAAGCTATATGCCTCTAAATTTCATTGAGCTGCAGCTATTTATTTATATTGTATAATCACTTGAAAATTCATTTTTGGAGATAAGTGTCTCACTATAAACATTATTTATTATTTTATTATTATGTAATATTTACTTCTTGAGATAATTTAGACTTTTTTCCTACAAAGTTAAACATGATACAAGTATATTTAATTTTTTGTTTTTCCCAGATGCCCTTTTCTAGATCAAGATGTTTTTTGACCATTGAAATTAAATGAAATTATCAGTGTGTTAACTTTCAAGGTATATGACCTGATATAATTTGACTACATCTAAAAATGACTTCAGAAAACTGTATTCATTTCCATGAGGTTTATGTGTAAGGTCAATGATAATGAATGACTTTCAAATATAGAATTTTTATATTAGATACATTTTGCTCAGTGTAAAATCTATTCCAGAAAAAAATTACCTGACATTACCTGACACTTGAGTCAACTTTAGCAAACTCTTTCTAAGAGTTTTCTTTCTTTCTTAGAAAAATATATATATTCATTCTCTCATTTTCTCTTAAAGCAAACTCTAGGCAATGCTTGATATTATATATATGTATATATTTTTATTCTCTCTTTCTTAGAAATACATATCTATATATTCATTCTTTCATCTGTTCTTTAAGAAAACTGTTTCTAAGCAATGCTTGATATCTCTCTCTTCCCACCTCCCTCCCTCTTTCTCTCTCATTTTTTAGACTCAGGGAGTTTAAGGTAAAGCAAATGAGAACTTGACTCAGTGAGAATAGGACTTTTTATTACTTTAAGAAACTATGGATGCATCCATTCATTTCTAACCAACTATGTGTGAAGTATTGTGTTAATGATGTTTACAAAATAAATGAATATATAATAATTAAATGAGAATTATTTTTTCATGTTGAAGCAATACTTTATGAAAAACACTATAAAAGCAGAGAGGACAGGAAGAAATTTGGAGATTAAAGTGAACTATTTTTCTCTCTCCATTTAATTTCTCTAGTTAAATGATAAGCAGGGAGATGGTCAAGTATCTAAGAGAAAGAAAGTGAGCATATAAAACAATGATAGGTGAGTCTGTGATAAAAGTTCAGAAAAGATAATAGAGAAGCTCAGAAAAGACCTGGGACAGTTCAAAACTATATACAATAGCAGAAATCAATTAAATGGATGAAACAATGAGAGAATTCATTTTCTTGTACAAGGTGATCTAAATGAAGGTAAGTTGGCTGAAATTACCATGAAAACAAAAATTAAATGCATATTTGAAATAATAATGAAAATATGAAGAAAGCCAGGATGGGAATAATCAAAATAAATGTGGTATGATTCAGCAAGTTATTTTTACAACCTTAATTAGCAGGTCAATTCAAATGAGTAAAGTTTATACAATTAAAACTTGAGAAAGTACAGTATCTTCCAAAAGAATCCACTGAAAGGAGTGAAAAGAATTTAAAAGGCAGAAAAGAAGTGTACAATGTGTAGCCTCATCAGTCCCTTAAAATGGCAGATCTAGATATAGCTCCTCTAGGGTTGGTAGTAAAGCAAGTCATTTACTAACATTTTTTGGCTTGGTACATGAGGTAACTGTAAAATTATTTGTAAAAATATAGTAAAGGAACACTTAGTGATGTGTGCTGAAAATACATAAGAACTTGAGGAACAGTGAAAAAAGTGATAACTATGAAATATGCATATACAGCAAAAAATATTAATATAATTCATTAGAGATACACTAATATGGGTTGAGAATACATTGAAGGAATGTAATTAAGAATAGATATAAAAGTAATCATTATGAAACAATAACATTTTAGCTAAGAGACTAGACAGGTGATTTGCCAGAGCATTTAACACATCTAAAGAAGTAGTGCAATGGCAAATTGCCCTCAGAGCAATGTTCATTTCTATAAACAACCTAATAATGCACATAACTAAAAATGTGTGTCTCGTTCGTTACTTAAAAATCTGAGTATGTCACCCTCTAAGAAAAATCCTTATATTGTCACCTATCAGATTGCATTTAATCTTGTAATTCTTAATTTCTGAATTGTACCAGTGACCATCTGATTCTGCACCATACCTTATCCTTTACTTACTAGGTTCATGAAAATTGCCTCTTTCTTTCTTAGTTTTTTCTTGTCTTTTCTTTTTATCTCCACCTCTAGTCCCAGAAATGGGTTTTATAGTTCCTTGTAGTACAGAACTCATAGTAATCAAACCATAAATTCTTACTATATCTCTCATTTTTTTAAATCTCTCAGTTAGACGTTAAATATTTAAATAATTTGCACTTCAACCTTCTTGGGAAGGATATGTATGGGCAGAAGATATGCAACACAGATAATACCTCCTCTAGGAGGCCTTCCCTGATTGACTTCCCCATGTGGAGGCTGGATTGGGAGAGCTTTCATGTGCTTGCAAAGCATACTGAGTACTTCTGCTATAGCACTTAGAACATGATATTTTAATTGTCTGCTTATTTGCCCACTTCTCCCAATAAAATTTGATCTCTTTGAGGAGAGGGCTTGGGTCTTATTTATCATTACATCTGCAAATCCTAGCACAATAGCAAACATTAGGTGCAACTTTATTGGAAGAATAAAAGAACAATATGGAGTAAATGTTCAGGTCAAGTTAAAAAAAAAAAAAGGAGCTCACCAATACAAAGTATTTGACAATGACTGCAATTGAAGGGCCATTAATAATGGTTCTTTAACTTTTAATCCTTCAAAATATATCATTAAACATCTAGGGATGCAATCATGAATGACAAAGCTTTTGATCTTAATTTGTGTTTAGAAATTTCATGGATTACATACTTCTAAATGATAATATTACCCAGTAATAATAAGTAGAAGTCATGAGTTTTGTTATTAAATATTTATCTATGGATTATTTTTAATTTAGGTGTTGTAGAATTTCATGTGAAATTAGTTACAGTAACTTACTAATTTTAAGTAATAAGCAAAGGGGCATTAGAGTTTCATGTGAAATTAGTTACAGTAACTTACTCATTTTAAGTAATAAGCCAAGAGCAAATAACTCCACGTGCATTTTTCTACATAAATTTTAAAAATTATATTCACTTTTTTATGTGAATAAGTTGGATCAATAGATTTTCTCATTCAATCCACTACCTTCAGATAGATAAGATATTATTAGTCACATTTTATACTGAGAAAACTTGAAACTCAGGAATATTAAATCACTGGCTCAAAGTTACACAGCTAAAAGTGTTGAAGGGCATGAGGCAGAGAGACCCTAAGTCTTCTGTGCTCTTAGGCAGAGCTGGGTAGAGAAAGAGTAGTAGAAATATTTCAAAAGAGTTAATAAAATAAAAAAACTATTTACATTTTATTTTAGTATGCACTGTGTATACTCAGGAGTCAGATTAATATTCCTATATTTTGTTTCTTAGATTTTTGTTGTTCATTCACTAATTTGTGTCCGACTCTTTGTGACCCCATGGACTGCAGCACACCAGGTTCCTCTGTCCTCCACTGTCTCCTGGGGTTTGCTCAAATTCATGTCCATTGAGTTGATGATGATATCTAACTATCTCATCCTATCTAATTTTTAGATTATATTGTTATATTTAATTGGGTTTTCTTTTCCAGACCAAGTAGTTATTAATTTATTCAACATATATTTATATGGATGGCCATTCAAGCCCATGGGTTATGTTAGTAATTGGGTAAAGAACAGTGAATAAAACCTGCATGATCCCTGTGCACTTAATAAATAAGGGAAAAAGAACAAGAAGAAGAAACAGGAGATAGAAGAGGGAAAGTAAATGAAAGAAAGTGAAGTCACTCAGTCATGACTCTTTGCTACCCCGTGAACAGTAGCCTGCCAGGCTCCTCTGTCCATGGGATTTTCCAGTCAAGAATCCTGGAGTGGGTTGCCATTTCCTTCTCCAGGGGATCTTTCCGACCCAGGGATCGAATCTCGGTCTTCCATATTGCAGGTAGACTCTTTACTGTCTGAGCCAGGTAATCTATAGCTAAATAGGCGTAGCTAAATTTTATCTGATAAAATGGAAAGTGGGTTAGGAGAAATATGCATGAAAGGGATAGAAAACTAGATTAGAATCCAAGTGATCTTCATATTATTCATATGATAGGCATAAAAATCTTGGGTAAGGCAATCAACTTACTTTACTCCTGACACCTCTCCCTTCTCTGATGAAATCAACGTTTCCTAATACCAGGTACTTCTCAGGAAGATAGACAAAGAGGAAAAAAAAAAAAAAACTCTTTGATCTTCTCAGGAAGGCAAAGAGTTACAGATTTTTATAAGTAAGTGTAAGTGGAAATTGTTCAGTCGTGTCCGACGCTTTGCTATCCCATGGACTGTACAGTCCATGGAATTCTCCAGGCCAGAATACTGGAGTGGATGGGTAGCTATTCCCTTCTCCAGGGGATCTTTACAACTCAGGGATCGAACTCAGGTCTCCTGCATTGCAAGCGGATTCTTTACCAGCTGAGCCACCAGGGAAGCCCCAGGTTTTTATACTAGAGACTATTAACACTGTTATTATTATTTAATTTATGATAATGTAGGTTAGAAGTTTAACCTGAAGAATAAAATGACTGACAGAGTAATTACTGAAATGTTTTGCATATGCATCACTAGAGTTGATATACATGACATATTAAAGGGAAAAAAGCCAAGAGACAAAGAGGCTTCCAGGAACCTAGATTATTTCATATTATAAGAAGCAAAAGTCAAATGGAATTTTAAAGAATGGATGATTATATAAAAAGATTTCTTGATCTGGTATTTGTTTTTAATTAATTGTCTTACAGTAATATTGGTTTAGTAATCCCTATATATTTGCTAAAATTTCTACAATAAGTAATTTTGCCCACTTAGTTTTTACTAATTCTGAAGTTCAAGTCCCCTTTTCTCTCTAAAACCTCCCTAGATGGGAAATGATCTGGCTGGCTTTCCTCTGACCTTTCAAGATGACGTTTATTCTTATCACACACTTATGTGGTGGTCATCTGGGCATCTGCCTTATATTTCTTCTCTCCCATATTAGAGCATAAGCTCTGTTTGGGTTGTAGCTTTTTATCCTCCACATAACAGGTGCTCAAATAAGACTTGTTGGTTCTCTTATTCTTGCAACAAATACTTATTGAGGACCTGCTATATGCCAGGCATGAAGAAACACAATGTGTTGAATGTATTCTGACATTTTCTTTAAAACTATTATACCATAATTTTGTTTAATAATATTATGGAAAATATCCCAATATTTCAAATGAACATTTATTAAAATTCCTTTTTCCCTATAAGCCCATTTTCTATCTCTAATTATAGGTTCATTTCAATGCACTTTTGTTATTTTTCTATAATATTTTTTATTCATCTTTTGAACTAGGTCACTTAATAAGAACTTTTAAGTATATATTTTGCTATTCAATGTCTTGGGTCCAGCTTTTGATTCTTAATACAAGCAAGGAGACACCAAAATAAGAATAATATAATAATTTTCTAATTATGAGGGCTATAGTCATGATTGAAGCACATATATTTTATATTTAGAGTTTTATATAAAGATCATGCAGCTTTCAAATCAAACTAATTCATTTTAATACTCTAGGAAAAATTTTTTTCTATTTCAGCTTAATTTATTGTAATTATTGAGGTAACAGAAGCTCATTATGAAAACTTTTGAAATTCTAGAAAACTTTTTTAACAAAATAGTTAAAGAACCATCTGTTTAGCTAATCACAAAATTATATGTTCACCAATATTATCATGGGATAAAATCGTACTATGGAGATCTCAATTATGAACTGCAAATAGCATCTTATATGTTAGCAAAAGAAACAAATAAAATGATTAAAAAATCATAATAATTATGTTCTTCCAAATGTGCTTTTATGGCTTTATTAAAATAATGTTTCTGTTACTGAAAGCTAGCTTTGACTGCCCATGTGAAATTTTAACAAACTTTTATGGTAAGTAAAAGAGGACTAAAAAATCTATTATAAAAATAGAAGCAGTTAGCAGATTCCTAGTTATGAGTTTGGAATCTAGGTTGTGGAACTGAAAGTTTGGAAGCAGGTTTAGTACAAAGGTTAAAATGATGAGTTAATAAATCTACATGAAGCACAAAGTTACTTTTTAAGCCCTTCTTGCTGTCTTTCAATCTCTATTATGTTCACACTGCACGCTCTGGGTATGGAATAACAATATACACAGCTCATGCAATGAGCACATCCGAGAGCCAAGTCCAGTTGTGATATAAAATTCAAAAGGTAGTATCATTTGGTCAAATTTTAAATGTTAGATAACTTTTATTTTGAAAGTTGAAAACTTGGCAGAAAGTTTATACTAAAATGTTAGCAGGATGCTTGGGGCTGGTGCACTGGGATGACCCAGAGAGATGGTATGGTGGCGGGGGGGGGGGGGGTGTTCAGGACTGGGAACACGTGTACACCCATGGCAGATTCATGCTGATGTATGGCAAAACCAATACAATATTGTAAAGTAATAATAATAATAATAATAAATAACAATAAAAAATAGCAGTAAAAATAAAATAAAATGTTAGCACTTGAAGAAACCACATCAAAGTAATCTCTTACCTTCTAGCCATACCCTCTACCCTTTCCCAAACCATACCAGACAGATTAATATCTATTCTAAATGTAATATAAAGATATTTATGAACAAACTGGGATATACTTAATAGAATTTATAAACTCTAATAAGAAATGTCTTTTTTACATCCAAATTAAATTCTTTGTTTTTGAGACTAAACCAAAAGTGGTATCATGGAAAAAAATGTTGGACATGAGACGAAGAAAACATGAATTATACTTTACAACTATGTGACAAATCTGTTAAATTCTCTGTGTCATAGTTTCTATGCCTCTAAAACATGGATAATATTAATATCAACATGTTTACATATTTGTTATATGAAAGATTAAGGGAGTTTACACACAAAAAATTGTTCTGTAAACTATAAAAAATAAAACAAGCAATTATAACAGATTCTTTCTCTGGAGTAGTAATACTCCAATTCAATCACCATTTTCTCTTCTTCATAGACTTTATTTTCTAACCCTTTCATCATCTTTGTGTATCTTCACTGAAACGTTTTCAGTCTTTTGTCTTACATAATTATCCAATTCCACCACCCTGAACTAGACCTAAGACTTTATCGATTAGTTGGTTGAGATCTATTTTTATTACTTATCATTCTTACTTCAATAAATATTCATACTTGTTGCTTGTGATATAGCTGTGAAGAAGACAGATAAGGTCCTGGCTACCATGGGATTTACAATATAGAGGCAGATCTGCCAAAAAAGACGACACATCAGTCTTGTGCTATTTCCATTTCATCAGAAGTCACACAAAAGTGTTCCTGAACCACCCTGTATATGGATAAAACCATGTTTCCTATTTCTCACCTGTCAATGAGGAAATGATTGAATGATGATATACAGAAATTTTTAAAAACTAAAGAGGAAAGCTTAAAGACTACCTTTTTTTTCCCTCAGGTTGCTGCCCTACTGAAATCCTCTCCCCTCCCCAACCCATGCCCCACCTATGAAAACACAAACCATTCTTTCAGAGAAAAATGGAATTTATAGTACAGCAAGTGCTGGCCGTTTCTTTATACTAAAAGAAAAGACTGCTGTGTCATATTATATTAGGAATAATCAAGAAAAAGCCCACAAGAATAAAAATTACCTTTTGAATTGTTGACCAGCAGACAAAAATGATAAAATGTGCTCTCAACTGTTAATACTTTCTGCATAATATTTAGGTAGTCCTGAAAAAACTTGGATTTGATGAGTAAAAATAGAATTTCCTTCAAAATGCTTGAAAAGCATGTTAGGCACTATGGATTTAGTACTATAATTGTCATGATCATATGTGGAAAACACATGAAATAATTGGGAAAAAAATGGAGAATATAATGCCTGCATCTAAACTAATATATTACTAGTGCCTTGGAGCCAAGGACTGTAGGTATTTTAGGGGAGCAAAATTTACTACCCTGGAATGTCTCTGGGATGCAGATTATTTCGAGCTGAAAACAATCAATGCCCCAAAGAAGAAAAACTACTCAAGAAGAAACTTTGACCTTCCCCCTAACTGCCTAAAATAATTTAGACAGCGGGCCTGTCCCCAGAATAAAGCTATGACCAGATATAGCTGCAAAGAATATGGGCTGATGGTAGTGGGGTAGGGGTGGGGGATAAACAAGGCCTAGAGATCAGGGTCCACTCTATGTTTCATTGTTTCTGCATGGCCAGGAAACATTTATTTAACAAACAGTTTTCTACTTTGTTGTGAATTGCCTTCCGCCTCTTTGAAGTCCCAAGCCACTACCCCAACATCTGTTTTTGTCTTTAGCTGAAGACAGCATTTAAAGTTGTCTCTTGGGCCATCTGAGGGAGTTAGTTTCCTGAGTATTTCTCATGTATTCAGTAGGTATATAAGTTAATAAACTTCTTAATCTGTCTTTTATTACGGGGAATTTCAGCCAAGAACTCAGAATGGTAGTGGGAAAATTGCTTTTCATAGCTTACACAGACTACACTGTTTTAAGACCTCTCTGTCTTGGCACATGCTCTTTCTTCTGTCTGGAGTGACCTTTGACCCTTTCCATGCTTGGCCATCTCTGAGTCAGGACACAGTGAACTGCTAGATTTCATATCCTCTGTGAAGCCTGCTCTGAAAGTGCCAACCATCCCCTTCTCCACAGTACTTGTGAATCTCATACTTATTCCACCACTGCCTTCATGCCATTTTATTTTCATTATCTGTCTGCACATTGGTCTCTCTATGAGACTAGGAGCAATTGATTAACAACAAATATAACTGAATCTCTTTTTGGGCCCCCAACATCTGGCATAGTGCCTAGTATATAGTAGGCATTTTGTAAACTAGTACCAAACTGAGCAGTGCTAAGCAAAGGACCTGTAGATACGTTAAGTTGAACAAAATAGAAATGCTGATTTTAAAATAGAATGTAAAAACCTTTGTGCATACTGGAAAATGAGAATCAAAGCATGTTGCCAAAATACTGTTTTTTTGATATAGAGAAGAGATTCTAAAGTTATCTGGACTGCCTTGAGTAATGTACCTTAGAAAACTTGTACTTCTGAGTGAAAAAACAGATGTGTAAAGGACTTTAATGTTGTGATTCTAAGCAATTTGAAACTTATTATATGGATTCACACAAAACTGTAAAGTCATTTTAAATTTATTACAGCTTTTAAGACAGAAACTAGAACCTAAACTTAAAGACAGTTTATCCTTCACTAGCAAATACTTGGTATGCACTAAAAAAAATGTTCAAACATATGGTCAAATCAAAGCTATGTCTACACTGTCATAAAGAGTGAAGTAAGTCAGAAAGAGGAAAACAAATACTATATAATACTGCTTATATGTAAAATCTAGAAAAATGATACAGATGAACTTATTTGCAAAGCAGAAATAGAAACATAGACATAGAAAACAAATGTATGGTTACTGAAGGGGAAGAGGGAGTGAGATGAATTGAGAGATTGGACTGACATGTATATACTACTATGTATAAAATAGATAACCAACCAGAACCTTTCAGTGCTCTCTGGTGACCTAAATGAGAAGGAAATCCAAAAAGAGGGGATATATGTATACATATAGCTGATCACTTTGCTGTATAGCAGAAACTAATACAACATTGTGAAACAACTATACTCCAGGAAAAATTAATAAAAAAACAAAGGAACCCAAAGATGTCTCTATGAATATAATAAAAATATAAATATTCAATAACTGATAAAATTCTGACAATTTCACTCAGTATTTGTCAATGAATATTATATTAAAGTACTTCTCTGAAATGATACAAAAATTTAATTATCCAGTGTTTACTTCTTTAATGATCTGAAGATGAAATGTAGTAAATCTTAAAACATAAATAACATACACAAAATCTTTTAGCAATATATCCTCTGGTATTCTTGTTTTAAGAAGTGTAAAAATTCTTGGAACTTTTGAGAAGCAATCTCATTTTTTGTGGTGAACAATATGCACAAACTTGATTTTCTGTTTTCCTATTTTCCATCTCATCCACAATCATCCATCATCCCTTTTAGATTTCCTACATTTAATGACTCTTCTATGTATGTATCATAAAAAAAAAATCCAGTGACTCATTCAGAAATAATCTATATTCACCCATTTTATTGAAAGTATTTATTATTAAATCTGATTTATTACCCTGAAATTACATAAATGACCTCAACATTTTGCATTTTTATAATCCTGCCTTTTGTATTCTTATACTACACAATGCATTCACATGCTTTTAAGTGTGTTATACTTGGTTGTCTGATTTTGAGTAATTCTTCAAGATTTCCTTTAAACTTTCTTAAATTCTCTTGCCTTGCCCTTAGTGCTTTCGAAGTCGGCTTCCAGCTAGGGCAGCTTGTTTCCCTAATTCTTTGTCATTCATTTGTGGTTTTGTTTTTAAGTTTTTTCTCTTTTCATCCTTCTTATAGCTCTCCTGATTCCCTCAGTGTCTCCCTGGGGAAAATGCTGACTGTTTTTTGGGTTTTCCATTATATTTTATCATATTATTTTCTCCTCTATAGAGCTATTGACTTCATGTTGTTTCCTTGAGGCACTTTTTTCTTTACATGCACCCTAATGTATGAATTTTCTTCCATAGTTTCCATTCTTGTCACTACCTGATATTTATATTTCTCTTCCTCTATTTCCTTCCTGAACTTCCTCATACTTCCTTCCTCTCTTTCGTAACTGTTAATTGGTTTTTTGGCATTCAATAGAACAGGGTCTATTTTCACCAGCTTGGAAATTCTTTTGTCCCTCAAAACAACAGAAGTATTAAGTGCTGCCTTTTCTGAGGCTTTCCTATGGGCTGTTTTCATGTGTTTGTCTCCTCCAGTTACTCACAATCCCTTCCTGAAAAATGCTGTATTCTGGTTCTCTCCACCGGAAATGCTTTTTCATAGAATCTACTTTGGGGGTTATTTGAGCTACCATTTTCTGTTGACTCACTTTCTCCTCAAAATATGTCTGGCCCATACCTCAAGACCCTCAGCCACTTACTTCACAATTATGGGCAAAGCACAATGAAGAAATTCAGCCTTGAGGACTAAAACTTTACTTAGTATGCTCTCACTTTTCGTTTATTTCTACAATATGTTGCCACCAATTTTTAATAGTTTCAGTCTCAGAAAAGAATTACCACAAAGCCTCTAGCAGTCCTTATTTTATTGGCGGAGGCATGTCACTCTTATCTACAGAGGGTCAAATATCAAAACCTTCAGATCCTATAAGGAGGTGATATGCCAACTAATTTTCAAGAAAAGATGCCAATCTGATTAAAGTCTAGTGGGAAAAAATTAAAGGGGAACAATTCAGTGTGTTAAAAAAGAAATAATAGGCCCCAAATGGAGTTACTTGTACTAAGCCCTAGGTCAGCAAATTAAGACTTAATACCTGACCTAACTACAGTTACAACCACTCCCAGGAATGTAATCTCAGCTGGTTAGTTTGGAATTTTCAGTGCCAGTAAAATAATCTGCCACATATTCTTCTTCCATCCCCCATAGGTGAAAAGTGAAAGTGAAGTCGCTCAGTCGTGTCCGACTCTTTGTGAGCCCATGGACTATAGCCTATCAGGCTCCTCTGTCCATGGGATTTTCCAGGCAAGGGTGCTGGAGTGGATTGCCATTTCCTTCTCCAGGGGATCTTCCAGACCCAGGAATTGAACCCAGGTCTCCCCCATTGCAGGCAGAAACTTTACCGTCTGAGCCACCAGGGAAGTCCCCCATAGGTAGGTTATCTCAAACTGAAATAATCTACTCCTCCCCACTCCCTGCTGCCTTCTGCCTATAAAAGGCTTCCATTTTTTACTACTCATTGGAGCTCCTTTCTATCTGCTAGATGGAATGCTGCCATACTTATGAATCATTCAGTAAAGCCAATTAGGTCTTTAAAATTTACTTAGTTGAATTTTGTTTTTTTAGCAAGAAGTTCTAGTAATCCTGGAGTAGGGAATGGCTACCCACTCCAGTATTCTTACCTGGAGAATCCCATGGACAGAGGAACTTGGAGGACCACAGTCCATGGGGTTGCAAAGAGCTGAACATGACTGAGCAACTGAAACTTTCTGCTTTTCTAGTAATCCTTGTATGTGAATCCAGGAGGCTCCTGAGGTTCTAGAGACAGTTTCTATGCACTTAAAATATGACTTAATAAAAATTCAGTTCATATAACTTCTCAGAAATGTATCTGTTGTCTAAAGGAAGGCAAACACACACTTATCTCCCATTAACTACTTCAGTGTTTAAAAAAGTTCAGCTATTCACTTAGGTAAGCACATGAGCTCCCAAACTATTCCATTAACTATAATTAGAGTCATGATATATAGCAAAGAGAATAAACCTCCAAAACACTGGCCCCAAAATTTAAATCTAAAATTTTTCTTTGCACCTTATAGAGCAGTTATTTCTTGGTTGGTGCTTTGGCTTTGAAGGACTGTTCTCTGCAAGACTGAAAACTAAAAAAAAAAATTTTTAAATTTTGTTTAGCAGCAAATTGCCTGAAATTGAGCCAGGACAAGAACATGTAATTAATAACTGTCAGACTGTGCAAGTAGCTCTGTATTCTAATTAGCTTGTACTTTCACAATTTCTTAGCCAAGTTCCTTCACACTGTGAGCTTTTTCCTGTTGGTTATAAAACTGATTAATTTTGTTTCTGCAGAGAAGACAGGAATTCAAAGCTTGAAGGCTCTCTCCCACTCTGATCCTACCCTGTACGATCTAGTTTAATTCATCTAATTTATCCGTGGTTTATATTTTCATCTTTAAAAAACCAAGATGTTAGTAAATAATATGTGAAGGCTGACAAAGCACTATAGCAGTGAGAGGTGTGCATTAGAAAACACCAGCACATACATTAAAGAAGCCAAATAGAGAATTCCAAGTAATCAATATTGCTTCATGCATTTCTAAGACACAAATAAGTAACCTAGCTTCTAAGTCTCTTGTGAACCCTAAAAGAAATATATTTTTCAGATGGTCTATAAACAGCAATTTCTGATTTATCCAGAAATATAAATTTATTTATATAGAGCAAAATTATTTTATATAGAACAAAATTACACATAGAAAGGAAACAGAACTAATATGATATCACAAAAGTCACATCCACTTCATTAATAATAACATTGTTTCTCCTTTTAAAAAATTCATGTCTCCTAGTTTCTATTCTTTTAGAAAATGGGTTCTGTTTTGAAACCATTGTTAATTTTTTTCCTGATTTACTCATCAGTAACACCACTATGCAAAAATTGGGGGTCAATTATCAAATCACTGTGGTGAGCCAAAATTTATTGTTAACAAGAAAACAGATGTGTGTGTCAGTAGAAAGCTGAAAATTCATTAGCAATTCAAGAAATTGTTCTACAAAAAGCTAATTGGTTAAAAACTAATCTGCAACTATACATCAATAAAAAATAAATCAGAACTATATTACTGATGGTATATAGGATCTTTTTTTTTTTAATTAATTAATTTTATTTTAGGTTGCACTGGGTCTTTGTTGTTGCACGCGAGCTTTCTCTAGTTGCAGTGAGTGGGGGGCTACTCTTCATTGTGCACTGGCTCCGGGCACACGGGTTTAGCTGCTCCCTAGCATGCGGGATCTTCCCAGACCAGGGATCAGAACCCATGTCCCCTGCATAAGCAGGTAGACTCTTATCCACTGTACCACTAGGGAAGTCCAGGCATTAGGATTTTTAAAAGAATCCTTCCCATCCCAACCCCAGATGAGTCTCCTTTGCAGTTGCAGGAGAACTGCTGCTCCTTCCTCCTCTTCCCACTTCTGGTGGATCCAGCTGGTTAGGTTAAAGTGGCCAGGTGATTATTTGTATTTTCCTTTAAAAGTAATTTTGTCTTGGACTCTTCATGTTCACTGTAGCAAATCATGAAGTCAGAGAAGAGTATGAAGCAGAAAACAGACGTTTTACATTTTTTTTTCAACCAACAAGTTAGACTGATGTGCGGTTTTCAGTCTCTGCAGGTTTATAAACCTGTCCTGCTCCTCCTTCTTCAGCATGTCACCTACTGGATTATTCTTCAGACTCTTGAAGTGTTGTCCCTTTTACTGTATATGCTGGGCTGAATGAGAGGCCACAGGGACCAGAGATCTCACAGGGACCTCCAGGGACTTTCAGTCCAGTCATTTTTTTCTTCCTAATTTTGGCTGATCTTTGTCTTCGCTGTGGCACGCAGGCCTCTCCTGTTGCCATGCATGGGTTTCTTGTGTTACAGAGCACATGCTCTAGGGTGCGCTGGCTCAGTAGTTGAGGCATGCGGGCTTAACTGCCCCACAACATGTGGGATCTAAGTCCCCTGACCAGGGATCCCCTGCATTGGAAAGTGAAGTTGCTCAGTCGTGTCCAACTCTTTGCGAGTCCATGGACTATAGCCTGCCAGGCTCCTCCATCCGTGGAATTTTCCAGGCAAGGATACTGGAGTAGGTTCCCATTTCCTTCTCCAGGTATATAGGATCTATATAAACATGACTATAAAAAATCTACTGATGATCTAAAAGGAGATATGTGTGTGTATGTATATATGTATATATATATATACTTGTATATATGTAATTTTGTTATTGGATTATATAGTGGACATCAGTATTTTCTCCTCACTTTTTTGTTACTAGTATCTTCATTCTTCTGAGGAACTCAGCTTTCTCTAATCTATATGGTTCTGTGAAAACTCCCTCTCACAACTAGAGGAAGTTGCTTGATCATTCTCGGTCTATAATAGTACGTTAGCCCCTTTGTCAGTCTAATGATCCTAGGGATCACGATATGATCCACATAAATCATTTATAATACTTCACAATTTTTCCAAGGTAGAAATTAAGGGAAAGCATTCTCAGTTCTCCTGGATGATCATCTGTGAGGATGGGTCTCTATAGATGTGATAGTCACATTTCCTGACACATAGAACAGCCTAAGAGAATGGGGATAGCATATGAACATGAGCTGAAATAAGAAATTTAAATAAATGGGAAAAAGAGTGGTTTTGACACGTTTAATTTCCAGGATGCCATCAATTCCAAGTTCTGTAAACTCTCTATTTTAGTTCAGATATAGGAGCACTCTGTTTGCAATATTCAATTAAAATGTCAGAATTGTGTTTCTAAAAAAAAACTACTAATTTGGATAAAACTAATATGGTTCAGTACCCTAAATTACAACATCATACACTTTTCTGAAGGAACTTGGAAACTACACAAATATCATTTTGGTATAGTAACCCCATGGACAAAACAAAAACCAAGAAACAAGCATTTAAAAGACAAGTACATAGAAAATAAAAACATGCAAAAATAAACTGTCCCATTTACTACTCTGAATGCATCTACCATGTTATATATAAAATACTAACTTGTATTTCCCACAGTAGTTTCACAATATACGTGCTCAGGTTTTTAAAAATGCTGATATAGATATCAGTTCAGTTCAGTCACTCAGTCATGTCCGACTCTTTGCAACACCATGGACTGCAGCACACCAGGCTTCTCTGTCCATCATCAACTCCCAGAGCTTACTCAAACTCATGTCCATTGAGTTGGTATTGCCATCCAACCATCTCATCCTCTATCATCCCCTTCTCCTCCTTCCTTCAATCTTTCCCAGCATCAGGGACTTTTCCAAAGAGTCAGTTCTTCATGTCAGGTAGCCAAAGTATTGGAGTTTCAGCTTCAGCATCAGTCCTTCCAATGTATATTCAGGACTGATTTCCTTTAGGATTGACTGGTGGGATCTCCTTGCAGTCCAAGGGACTCTCAAGAGTCTTCTCCAACACCACAGTTCAAAAGCATCAATTCTTCAGCGTTCAGCTTTCTTTATGGTCCAACTCTCACATCCATACATGACTACTGGAAAAACCATAGCTTTGACTAGACAGACCTTTGTTGTTAAAGTAATGTCTCTACTTTTTAATATACTGTCTAGGTTGATCATATCTTTTCTTCCAAGGAGCAAGCATGTTTAAATTTCATGGCTGAAGTCACCATCTGCAGTGATTTTGGAGCCCTCAAAAATAAAGTCTCTCACTGTTTCCATTGTTCCCCCATCTATTTGCCATGAAGTGATGGGACCAGATACCATGACCTTAGTTTTCTGAATGTTGGGTTTTAAGCCAACTTTTCATTCTCCTCTTTCACTTTCATCAAGAGGCTCTGTAGTTCTTCTTTGCTTTCTGCCATAAGCCTGGTGTCATCTGTGTATCTGAGGTTATTGATATTTCTCCTGGCAATCTTGATTCCAGCTTGTGCTTCATCCAGCTGGGCATTTCAAATGATGTATTCTGCATATGTCTCAGATGGTTAAGTGTCTGTCTACAATGCAGGAGACCTGGGTTCAATCCCTCGGTCGGGAAGATCCCCTGGAGAAGGAAATGGCAATCCACTCCAGGACTATTGCCTGGAAAATCCCATGGACAGAGGAGCCTGGTAGGCTACAGTCCATGGGGTCGCAAAGAGTTGGACACAACTGAGCAAATTCACTTCACTTCACTTCACTTCATTCTGCATATAAGTTAAATAAGCAGGGTGACAATATATAGCCTTGACCTAATCCTTTCCTGATTTGGAACCAGTCTGTTGTTCCATATCCAGTTCTAACTGTTGGTTCTTGACCTTCATACAGATTTCTCAGGAGGCAGATAAGGTGGTCTGGTATTCCCATCTCTTTAAGAATTTTCCACAGTTTATTGTGATCCACACAGTCACAGGCTTTGGCATAATCAATAAAGCAAAAGTAGATGCTTTTCTGGAACTCTCTTACTTTTCCGATGGTCCAGTGGATGTTTGCAATTTGATCTCTGATTCCTCTGCCTTTTCTAAATCCAGCTTGACCATCTGGAAGTTCACAGCTCATATTCTGTTGAAGCCTGGCTTGGAGAATTTTGAGCATTACTTTGCTATCTCATGAGATGAGTGCAGTTGTGTGGTAGTTTGAGCATTCTTTGGCATTGCTTTTCTTTGGGATTGGAATGAAAACTGACCTTTTCCAGTCCTGTGGCCACTGCTGAGTTTTCCAAATTTGCTGCCATATTGAGTGCAGCGCTTTTATGGCATCATCTTTCAGGATTTGAAAAAGCTCAACTGGAATCCCATCACCTCCACTAGCTTTGTTCGTAGTGATACTTCCTAAGGCACACTTGACTTCACATTCCAGGATATCTGGCTCTGGGTGAGTGATCACACCATTGTGGTTATCTGGGTCATGAAGATCTTTTTTGTATAGTTCTTCTGTGTATTGTTGCCACCTCTTCTTAATATCTTCTGCTTCCATGCGATTTCTGTCCTTTATTGTGCCCATCTTTTCATGAAATGTTCCCTTGGTATCTCTAATTTTCTTGAAGAGATCTCCAGTCTTTCCCATTCTATTGTTTTCCTCTATTTCTTTGCATTGATCACTGAGGAAGGCTTTCTTATCTCTTCTTGCTATTCTTTGGAACTCTGCATTCAAATGGGTATATCTTTCCTTTTCGCCTTTGCCTTTTGCTTCTCTTCCTTTCTCAGCTATTTGTAAGGACTTCTCAGACAACCACGTTGCCTTTTTGCATTTCTTTTTCTTGGGGATGGTCTTGATCACTGCCTCCTGTACAATGTCATGAACCTCCGTTCGCGTGTTATAGATATCACAAAGTATTAATAAAAAATTCAGCTAAAATTCTCTCCTTGGATTATATATTTTTTTCATGTAAGCTACAGCAATAAGACCTAAGCTATGAAAATGTAGACTTGATATTTCCAAAGATATATAGATATTAATGCAGTTTATCATTGCCTGAAGTCTGTATCCTGATGGAATAGGATAATACTCTTTTTCAATGATCTGTTTAAACATCATCTGCTGGGAAATAATCATACTTCTTTGTTCTTGAGAGAAATTTGACCTTTAATGAGGAAAAATGTAATGTATTGAAAGTAATTATTGAAGGAAAATTAAGTTTTCCCTCATTGATCCTATATGGACAACTACTTGCATCAAGAATGTTTTTAAATCCAATAACTAATTAATTAGGGGAAAAAACCTTCAGTATAAGAGCTAGTCAGAGAGTCACTCTCAGCATTTCACAGAATTGGTTATTCACCTTTGTTTGTTTATTTTTGAAACTCTTTATGTGAAACTAGGTTTATTTATTTATTTAGGCACACTTTGTGGCTTGCAGAATCTCATTTCCCCAACCAGGGACTGAACCCAGTCCCTGGCCATGAAAGCCTGGAATCCTAACCACTACGCTACCACAGAACTCCCTGGTTCTTCTCCTTTATATAAGAATATGCTGACCAAAATATCGATATATGAAAAGGTTCCAACAGAGTATAAGGGCCCTGACTTCATTTTCTTGAATGTCAGGACTCTGCAAAAGCAGAAAACAGTTTTGTGTTAGGAAAAATTATCTGAATCTATTTGTGAATTTTCTATGCCAATGTAGTTGGGTAGTAGAAAATCTACTACCAATGAGCACTTAATTTTGAGTTTAATAAACAAGGAGAAACAGAAAGTACAATATAATAAAAAGGTGATGTAACTCAAATGCATAAGGTAGAAGCATTCTACTTTTCCTTTTCTTTTTTTTTTCTTGGAAGCATCCTAGTTTTGAAAAGGGGTGGGGAACTCTCTATCTCCAGACTGTAAACTACTTGAATGCACAGAATATGCTTTTGTTTTCATTGTATTCAGCATAAAGCCTGGTATCCATTCAATTTTCAAAAGATGTTCTTTTGATTGCATTGAATGTCAAATTCAAATAAGTTTCAGTAATTTTAAAAATGTGCATAATTTGTTACCAAGCCTGCAGCTGTTAAACATTGCTCTCAAGCTTCATAGTGACATGGTATAGCCAGGGAACACTCTGATGCTCACCTTCTCTGCAGAGTGAGGTTGGAGTCTCATAAGATCAAAGTGTGGATACAGTTCTACCTGTGATCTTGCACAAGATAAGATATTGTTGGCAAAGTCTTCAGTGTTCCACTTCCTAATGGCCCATCTGTGTACTTCCTTTTAGCCAGAGGTCTGCATCATGTAGGAAGGCTTCCTTGATTGTTCCTACTCAGTAATCACTGCCAGTCATGTTTATATTTCATGTTTTCAATCGAAGTGAGAGTTAAATTCCTTTAAGCAGACATGTAGATAGTGATGACATCCAGTCCTACATTCCATGGTTCAGGAATGCATTATCAACAATTAGTTGAAGAAAATACTATCTGTATTACTTGGTTGCTAAGATGGTTATCATTGAAAATAGAGTATGCATGGAAAATACCTTACACATATTAAGGGTTATATATGAATATTTGTTGAATAAAAATGAATGATAAATTTATATTTTAATTATGATTACACTTACTTTATAATTACTACTTCACTATTACGATATATTACATTCACCTCAAACTTCAGTTTTGAGAGACAGGGAATACTATAAAAGTCTTGTCATGTTTATCATTATGACCTTATAATCTGTGAACAACATGTGGCTTAAACATAGTGTTGTTTAGAAGAAGAGATGATATGAGTAAAGTAGTTAAATTTGAACTTGCACTTCAAAATACTTAAATTCAAAACACTGCTTCTTTGTTATATCTTAAGGAGTTTTAACAGTTTCAGTGTCTGAGAGAGTTTACAATCCATTGATTTCAATCAGCTGGTCAGTCTTCTGTCCCAACGAAAACAATCATAGTGACAGTTGCCACTCTGGCCTCCTCCCTGTATTTTTAACCATGGAGGAGGACGAGTGAGCACCTGCCTCCTAGATTTTAGATTGGAATTATTTCTTGAACAAATCAGGATTCTTTATACTATGGCAGAATAAACCTTCTGAAAATGGCTGGGTGAGACTCCCCTAGCAGCTGTGTCCATACTCTGATCATGGTGTTTTACTTAAAAAACAAATTCCTCATGGAACTTGTAAATAGAATTTAACAATGCATACAGTTTAGTCATCAGTAATTGCATTTGAAATTTTTTTCCACATCATTCTATCTCAACAGAAGTAAATAAAAGTTTGATAAGAATATTCATAGAGCTATTTTTTTGGTAACAAGAAAAGCCATTTATTTTTCTTTTTGCAATAAAAATAATGTACAAGATGAATATTCATTTATGGAGCTGCTCAAGCAAAAGTAAAACCCCCAACCTTGAAAATCATCAAGGATATTCATTCTTAGAATATTATTGAAAGAGATGACATAGTATTAGGTACTGTAATGAGATAATATTACATCATGGACAAAAACATTACAAATGATCACTTTTAAAGTTGTTTAAGAATTCCATTTACAACATAGTTGATCTATGTGTATTTACTAACTTACAGGCCCAGGGAATGTATGTCTCATACCTCTGCATTTCATTAATGGATAGTGACAGATGCTGTTAGATCCCTATTTGAAGGTATTAAAACTGACAAACTGTGTCCCTTAAATTATGAATTTCTTTATCGTATTGAACTGTCAGGCTGTTTTGTTGCTGCCTGTCAACTTGTTCTCAATACATGGTTCAGGAAATGAGTAGGCTCACATGAGCTCATCTGAGAGGGCAATCCCCATTTCTGAAATTCTCTAAGTAGGTTTGTTTAGAAAAATCAGTGAAACATTCCATTTAATCAGTCATTTCCTTCTGCTTTAAAAAGACAAAGTAATAATTTGGCTATCTGATGCAAAGAACTGACTAGAAAAGACCCTGATGCTGGGAAAGATTGAGGGCAGGAGGAGAAGGCGGTGACAGAGGATGAGATAATTTCATGGCATCATTGACTCAATGGGCATGCATTTGAGCAAACTCCAGGAGATAGTGAAGGACAGGGAAGCCTGGCATGCTGCAGTTCATGAGGTCACCAAGAGTCAGAGATGACTGAGAGAATGAACAACAACAGCAAATCTATTTATAACTTTGTTACAGAGCCCACTCAGTTGCTCTGAAACACCATGGATGCAGATCTATCTTCTTATGATGCTTTCTATCCTAGAAAAGTTTCATGTCTATCCAGGAAAAAAGAAAGTACCCATCATCTTGTTAGTCTCAAGTCATATTCCTTTCTTTTTGTTATTACACTCATTCTCCCTTAAGCCAACCTTGGATATTTTCAATTGCAATTGCATTGCCGTTTTAAAAACAAGTTTGCCTTGCTCAGAAGTCTGAGCTTTTCAAGTTATCTATGGCTGGGTACCCCTCCAGATCTGTGTGACTTAACATCTTCATTTTCCTTCACTTGTCTTATGCCTGGCCCCTTTCAACAGCTCTCTCTGTAAGGTGTCACCAGTCTCTAGAAGTTTGGGAATGAGGCATAGAATTTGGATCACACTCTTATTTTACCAGAACAATGGTTAAACATACTCACACAGAAAATGAGTAGAGGTTTGAATTGTGTTTACTTCTACATCCTAAAATAATTGAGGAAATAATTTACTTCCAAATTTGGCCTTAATTTTAAAATACACTTAGTGAGTAATGTCTGTGGATTAATATTTCAGTACATTGTCAAGTGATTCCATATGCCTTTGCTTTTCCTTCTCCCATTTCCCCACTTTTAGTCAGAAGTTTTGGAAGTTTAAATATTTTGTAAATCAAGGTGTAGATACTCTACTATTATTGGTAGAATAAAACAGATTGATTTCAAATTCACAAGCAGTATATTTGATAAGACAGACTCTCAGTGATTTACTTACAACTCTATTTTCAGCTCCTGTCAGTTTTCAGCTGCTCGTATCTCTGATTTAATAATGTTTTATGTATTGCTTTCCCTTGTAGCTCAGTTGGTAAAGAATCTGTCTGCAGTGCAGGAGACCCAGGTTCAATCCCTGGGTTGGGAAGATCCCCTGGAGAAGGAAATGACAACCCACTCCAGTATCCTTGCCTGGAAAATCTCATGGACAGAAGAGTCTGGTGGGCTGCAGTCCATGGTGTCGCAAAGAGTCGGGCACAACTGAGCGACTAACACTTACTTACTTATTTAGTACTTTTACGATTTAAATGTATAGGAGTATGTATTTCTGAAGAAAAATTCACTGATAATTTAAATTTTCAATGAGACTACCTGGAGAAATTTCTTAAGACTTGGAATTCACTTGGAACATTTTCCTGAAAGGACTTCAGTTTTCTGTTCCATGCATGCTAAGCTGCATGCTAAGCTGCTAGCCTGCATGCATGCTAAGTCACTTCAGTCATATCCAACTGTTGGCAACCCTATGGACTATATGCCGCCAGGCTCCTCTGTCCATGGGATTCTCCAGGCAAGAATACTGGAGTGAATTGCCATTTCTTTCTTCAGGGGATCTTCTCGACCCAGGGATCAAACCTGCATCTCTTACATCTCCTGCATTGGCAGGTGGGTTCTTTACCAGTAGCACCACCTGGGAAGCCCTAACCATGCAAAAAGTAAGGGGAAACCCCTTATAGCAATGTTTACACCATTCTATGTGTAAAGTTACAATATGGAGAAAATAAATACCCTCAGTTCAAAATTCAATAATTTGTTTTCCTTGCAACAGTCATTTATGATCAAACATCTATTATAGCTCCTCTTTCTCCTGTTACTTCTGTTTTTCATTCAACTATTCTTTATAAAATCTTGACTTCTCTCTCTCTCATCCCCTCCCACTGCAACCATGACCACCACTAACAATACTGAAGGCAAACAGGCGAACTTGCAGCTAGATTTAAATATATCCTGGCACTTCTACCAAAAACAATTTGTCTCTGTTTTATGACCTGCCAAACATAAATGAACTAAGTAACAATTTGAAAGTTGTTAATATCTGATCTTGTATTTTATATCTACTATATGAGGAAGTCTCAGATTTATTTTTGGATAGCATTCCACAATTTTAAAGACAGAATAAATATTAGATCAGTAAAAAATTTTCTCTTGCTCCTCGGATTCTTTTTAGACTAGATTTACCTCCAGCTTCTCCAGTTAATGGAGCGGAGCATCCATGTGCAGAAGGGATGTATAATCCATTCTGATGATTTAGGACCACTTTCCCCTCTCCTTGCAACAGGAAAAACTGTCAAAGGAACTGGGCCTACAGCCTTGAACCTGCTGGATTCACAGAAGACATATCAGCCTCCTTGAGTTGGTAGAGTCCTTTGTTCAGTTGCTACAACTTTCTCTCCAGAGAGCATCATCTGTCCTTATAGATTAGAACTGGGAACAGAGCAAGCTGTCTGATATCAGAATGGGGAATAGGCCTGCCTCAGTTGTGAGAGGAGAAGGCAATGGCACCCCACTCCAGTACTCTTGCCTGGAAAATCCCATGGACAGAGGAGCCTGGTGGGCTGCAATCCATGGGGTCGCTGAGAGTTGGACACGACTCAGTGACTTCACTTTCACTTTTCACTTTCATGCATTGGAGAAGGAAATGGCAACCCACTCCAGTGTTCTTGCCTGGAGAATCCCAGGGACAGTGAAGCCTGGTGGGCTGCCGTCTGTGAGGTCGAACAGAGTTGGACATGACTGAAGCGACGCAGCAGCAGCAGCAGCACCAGCAGCAGCAGCAGCAGCACCAGCAGCAGCAGCAGTTGTGAGAAGTGACAAAGGAGACCAGTGCATGGGATCCAGTTTTGCCAGCTGAGCTGACCAGAGACTTGATTACCTATAGGTGGGCTGCCGTCTCTGGGGTCGCACAGAGTCGGACATGACTGAAGCGACTTAGTAGCAGCAGCAGCAGCAGCACAAGAGCAGTTTTCACACTATGAAAATATGCAATACCAGCTTCTTCTGGAAGGGTCCCCAACCATTCTGGGATTGCATCATTATCAGAAGGAAAGAAAATAATGGCCTGAATCCAATTAGGAAATAAAAGAATTTGCTGGGAAAAGTTTCAAGTTAACAAATGTTTGCTGGTTTGGGTTCACTTACCAGCAATAAATACTTTTTTGACAGAGGAGAAGCACACGATCCCAAGCTGTTTAACAACAATGTCCCTGGAAACACAGGTGATGGGAGTCATTGCTATGGAAGTAGAGCAGGAAAGGAACTTTAGAGATCCTTCCCATAGTCTTTAGTAGAGTCCCTTGCCCAAAGTAATCTCACCATAAACTGAGGAAAGGATGAATCTAATTTGCTCCTTTTTTTTGTAACAGGTGAAGGAAATAAAGCCAAAGGGAAGAAGCAATTTACTCAGTAACATAAAGTTGACCAGTGGCAGAGCCAGGATAAAAGCCGATAATTTCTAAGTCCTTAGTGATTGTTCTTTCTACCACACTCTTCTTTGTATTCTGTCATTTTCACTGTTGATTGATCAGCAGTGAACTTTAATCATCTCCATCCCTAGAACTTTGTCCATGTGACTTCATGCCTGCAAAGTCTCTAATAGAGCAATTGCTTAAACTAGCCTCAACAGCTCTAATCCACATCCACTTATCAGAGTTCCCACAGTACTTATTGCCTGTACCACATATTTAGAATTTTAATGCAAAGAAATATGGATTATTTTGCAATGATTTTGTATACATTTCTTTTGTTATTAATAAGTTTGTAAGCTCCTCTCGGTAAGAGACATTTGCTTATAGTTCTTTCACATATGTCAGCATCTAACTCTTGGGTTTGTATGGGTGCAGAAAAAAATAGAATAAGCATGTAACTTAGCATCCAAACAGGGACACTTTTGAGTGTCAAAGAAAGTATTCATATTTGCTTAATAAGTATAAGCTGTAACTATACTGGACAAACTGGAAAGTATGGTCTCCCTAACAACAGTCGACTTGCTCAACACACGTTCAATTAGAATCAGTCACTGATGATTGTGCAATTGTCCAACTATGGGACATATAGTTTACCTTATTACACTGAGTGGAATTATTTCTACAGTAGTAATCACTGAAAAAATCATGAACATTGTGGAATTCTATTTACTGAATAAGTATACATATGTGTTATTTATTTATAAGTTATTATGAACATGTCCACAAAATATTCATTTGTTGCCTTAAGGCTGTAAGGATAAGTTAAATGGAAAATTTCTGTTGGCCCAGTTTTAATCATTTCCATATTGAACATGTGGATTGAGTGAAAAAAATGACATTCTAATTCTTTCCTGATGGTAAAATATGAAATCTGATGGCTTTCATGTGGGGTAGGTGAGGCAGGATGCTGTTAGGAGCTATGGACAAAAAGGCCTAAATTGGAAGTTTAAAAGTAGATTTAAATTTGAACATTCTATTCAAAAATTTCAAGACATTTAGTGATTCTTTTGGGATAAAATATGGAGACATTAATAATGCAAACAAAGTCATGATAAATTTATATACAACAAATGACTGACTAAAATTTTATAGCATTTACCCACCATCACACTATATATTAACTTAATGAAATAAATCTTTACTTTGATGTTACTTTGATGTTTTAAGAAATAAACAAGTTTTTTGATACAATTTTCAAAATGTAAATATGTATTTTTCTCTTCAGATATGTAATGGTTCCAGACATCCCAGACAGAACAGTCAATAGTTTTGATTTATTAATATTTCCAAATTAGAGGTTTAGTGATAAAAATTCCCTGCAGCAGAATGAATATTAAGCAGCTTGAACAATGGCAGTTACACCATCTGCTTCAGATAGAAATTTGCTGTCTTGACAGTAACAAAGGACAAATAGGCAAAACAGATAACATCAGGCCAGCAAGAGGGTAAATGCAACAAGGGAAGCAGCATTTCCTAGATAAACTGCATTTCCTTTTGAATACTACATTCTATACTAAATAACACTTCATTCAACTGTAAGCAGATGTTTATCAAAGAGAATTCATACTCTTTATCACAAAAATTGCTTTATATTATCAGATAATCTAAATAATCATACTTTTCAATCCTCATAATTTTAAATTAAATTAAAGTACACAAGCAAGAAAAGAAAATAATTACATGGGAAACAAAATAGCATGTTGCCCTTAGGAAAAATTCTGAGAACAGACATTATATTGACAGATTCTCACCTACCCACATGGACTTCCAAGACAAGACCCTAGATTATATTGTTTTAGGAAACTAAGTTTTAAAAATCTATTTAAAAGACTGTCTCCCCACATCCTGTAATTAGTGTAATATCTGTGTATACGTCTGGGGAGGTTTGGTGAAAGTCACTCAGTTGTGTCTGACTCTTTGTGACCCCATGGACTGTATAGTCCATGGAATTCTCCAGGCCAGAATACTGGAGTGGGTAGCTTTTCTCTTCTCTGGGGGATCTTCCCAACCCAGGGATTGAACCCAGGTCTCCCACATTGCAGGTGGATTCTTTACCAGCTGAGCCACCAGGGAAGCCCAAGTATACTGGAGTGGCTAGCCTATAACTTCTCCAGTGAATCTTCCTGACCGAGGAATTGAACCGGGGTCTCCTGCATTGCAGGCAGATTTTTCACCTGCTGAGGTACCAGGAAAGCCTGGGGAGGTGTGGAGGGATGTTCAAATAGCATTTGTTCTGCATTAAAATAATAAGGGGAACATAAAACTTTCCATTGTAATATATTAATTCACAAGGTTAGTAGATCATATGAATATCTTGCCATATGTCTAAGAATTTTATTTTCATTTTTTTTTTAAAAAGAGGCCAATTTCTGGAACCTCAAAACAAGGAAATTTACATAAAGGCACATGGCCCATTTTCTCCTTCCATTTTGTATCACTCACATAGTTGATGTTCAGATTTCTTTCATCTTTGGTTCAGTAGTGGCAGTAAAGATGACAGTTGAAAGACAGTTGAAAGAGAAATTTTTAAATACATACAATGTAAAAAGTCAATTCCTTCCAATTGTCACAAAAAAAATGTGTCATAGTTTTTATTTGGTCTTGTATTTCAGTCAACAAGGATTTATTTGTGCTGAGTCACTTCAGTTGTGCCTGACTTTTTGTGATCCCATGGACTGCTGCCCACCAGACTCCTCTGACCATGGAATTTTCCAGGCAAGAATACTGGAGTGGGTTGCCGTTTCCTTCTCCAGGAGATCTTCCCAACCTGGGGATAGAACCCGCATTTCTTACATCTGCATTGGCAGGTAGGTTCTTTACCACTAGCGCCACCTGGGAAACCCTCATCTAAAGTTTTAAATTTAAATAAAAGGATTAAGTTCAACATGTATTTTTCACTGATACATTTCATCTCAATTGTCTGAAAATAGTAAATTTATAATGAGCTGCAAGTTTTGTACGTTATTTTACAGTGTTGGTCTAATTATGAAAATGCTGTCATGACCTAAGGTTAGACCTGTAAGCCCAATGTCCTTGATGGTTGAGGAAGCTAAAGACATTTCCTACGAAGGCAAGTTACCATCCACAATTTTAATACACACAAAAACTATGAGGCCTTACTTCAAAATACTCAGTTAAGTAACTTACCATGAATTCATCTCTCACAAACTAATCTTTCCTGGATTTTAAGTGAGTTTTCAGTTTATGTTTTACTTGCCACAGAAAATAGTGCCATGTTTATGTGGTACTAAAACAGGGTGTTTAATTTTCTAGATCTTTCTTCAAGTCCTGGTTATAAGAATTAATGAGTGAGTTCACAGGGAACTTAAGTGAATTTTTCTGTCAGTATTTATTGAGCTTCTACTTAATGCAAGTTACAAGGCTAGAGGCTATAGTAAATACTAAGATGTATGAGAATATAGGATCTTTGCTTTCAAAGAGCTAACAACTTAGCTCTTAACAACAAAATGAGTACAAAAAAAGTGGGAAACTGGTTATTGCCAAATGATGGGGACTTGAGTATTCAAAGATATTGTGAAGGAAAGAAGGGGCTAGGAATGGGTCCTGAGTGAAGATCTAAATTACAAGAAATAGAGAAGAAATTCTGTCAGCACTAGGCTTAAGCATATTTTTACACTATCTGCAGGGAATGAAGAGTCAGGGGAAGGCTAGATTGTCAGAAAACTGTTAAGGATATGGGGCAAATAAAATACACAGGAGCCTAATTTGTAAGATAATTATAATCTCAATTTTGTCACATCGAGAGGAGAGAACAATTTCTCTCTCCTGTCCTACCACTTAATGGGCAATTTGCCAGGGAATTTAAATAAATTTATCTTGTAATGTTGTCACCATGAGAATCTTAGTACTGTCAAACTTATTTTATGTACTTTGGACACTGAGTCTTTGAGGGTTAATGTGAATTGCTAAGAGCTACACAGCTAGTAATTATGATGATAATAAACAATAAGGTGACAACATTTATTGAGCACCTGCTATTAAGCTGATTTAGACATAGTCACTGTTATCTGGTAATAGAAGATACTGAGCTGCTTGCTTGATCTCACCACCTCCTCACTTTTCTTAGGCAGGGTCCCAGGACCCTGGAGATATGTACCCACCGGCATGCAGGAGTAGCCCACAGTGTGACTCTCCCAGCTTTCCAGATGGATTTATTTTTGCACTGTTCTATGCCCAGTTGGTCAAGGAGGAGCCCAGTGGGTCATTTGCCAGTGCTGTTGACAGTGGAGCTAGGGTTAGGACCCTGTGTTTTATGCCGAAGGACCAGCTTGAAGGAGGGTGTGGATTGGAGACCTGGAATATTGCAGGATCCATTGCTTCATTCTGTCAGCATGAAGACCACACACATGGGTCAGCTTCAGTTGAAAGAAATGTAAGCTTAGAATCAAGCAGATCTGGGTTCAGAATACAGGAACTAGCCTTGGAAACTTACTAAAGCCCTCTTGGCTTGTCTTCCCTTATATGTTAAATGGGGTCAATAATAACCACTTCATTGCCTGTTAACTCTTGAGAGAGTTAGCAGAAATAACTTGTAGAGTCCAGTCGAGTACCTGACATTAGGTGTTCAGTGAAAGTCAAAGTAGCTCAGTCATGTCTGATACTTTGCGACCACATGGACTATACAGTCCATGGAATTCTCCAGGCTAGAATACTGGAATGGGTAGCCTTTCCCTTCTCTAGGGGATCTTCCTAACCCAGGGATTGAACCCAGGTCTCCTGCATTACAGGCAGATTCTTTACCAACTGAGCTATAAGGGAAGCCCAAATGTTCAATAAATAACAGTTGTTGTCACAAATGAATGTCTCCCACGTCACCAATGGCAATTCTCTTTCAAACTACCAGAAATTAGTTAAAAATTTTTGGACATTTTTTTAGTTGATAATTCTACATTTTATATTTGTCTTATAATTTTTTTTACAAAAAGCCAAGTTGCTTTACATTGGAGCACCAGGGAAATCCCTATACCTAATTGTTTATGTTGGCTTAAATGTTAAATATGACTGTTTAAAATTGCCTAAAGTTTCCTGATGAGAATTTGTAGATCATTATTTTGAAATTATGTAAAAGACAAAGGCACATTTTTTCCTATGCATTTGGAGGGAACTCATTCTCCCAAGCATACAAAACAGAAAACTGTCCATTTTCTGCATCTTGCTTTTTTTCTCCTGGTTGTGACTAAAATTTATTAATTGAAGCAGACATTGGCAAATAATCATTATTACTTCTTTCTTCATTATTTACTTCATTAAGTTGTTGATAAAATTCTATGAACCAAGTCCTAGTCTAAATGTATAATGTTCCTATTTTTTAAAAGCCTATCTCTTCTAGTTTTGCCCTAGCTTATGCTGCCTTACCAAATGATGCCCCATTTGGTAGCTTGGGAGCTCACCCATCCTAGAATTTGAGAAATAGTCTGACTGTAAGCGCATAGTGTTAGTCGCTCAGTTGTGTCCAACTCTTTGTGACCCCAGGGACTGCCGCCTACCAGGCTTCTCTGTCCATAGGATTTTCCAGGCAAGGATACTGGAGTGGGTTGCCAACTCCTTCTCCAGGGGATCTTCCCGACCCAGGGATCAAACCTAGGTCTCCTGCACTGCAGGTGGATTCTTTACCATCTGAGCTATGAGGGAAGCCCATAAGTGCATGCTGGTGCTGCTGCTAAGTCGCTTCATTCATGCCCGACTCTTAGCATCCCCATGGACTGCAGCCTACCAGGCTCCTTCATCCATGGGATTTTCCAGGCAAGAGTACTGGAGTGGGTTGCCATTGCCTTCTCCACCATAAGTGCATAAGACTGGATTAATTATAACCATTGGTATGTGAATCACCATTATCATTTCAGCAAACATGGCTCCATTGGCAAAATTGGTTAATCAATCAAAAACTAAAGCAATATATTGTATACACATTGTGAATATTCAGTTTTAGGAGATAATGCCAACTTTTTCCATCAAGTAGTTGTACAATGTATACTTCTGCTAGTAATGCATAGTTATTGATCTACATTCCTTCAAATGCCTGGTTCTTTCAAACTTTAAAAATGTTATCAGTACAGCAGGTATAAAAAGTTCGATTTCCTTCTTGCCTGCCCTCCCTGGATAAGGAAGTTCCATTACCGAAGCTGAGGTTTAGAACTTTTCCTACATGCCTGAAACCGAATGCAATCAAATAGATGAACATTCTCAGCAAAATGAGAATTACTGGTGATATTCTAGGCCTGTTATGGTGAAAGGTTTTTAAAATTGAGGAGGAAGAAAACAATTTAAAAATAAGCAGTACCCAATTTAAGAGCAGAGGAAAAAGTGTGCACTCCAAAATTTACAGTGCAGTGAGGCTTATCTATGACTCATAAAGAACATATTTTCCTGCCTAAAATTCTAGAATAATGGCAAACTGAAATATGAATTTGCACTTGTTTCTGTTTTTCCAATAAAGGAGACTTATTTCTAAACTTTTGGTTAACCTGTTAGAATATAGATACTCTCTTCAATGTGCTATTTGATGGATATAAATATAAAAACATGGAAAATAACATGAGACAAACTGTTAATTATGGGTTCTAACAGATCACATTTTCCTCAGAAGACCATTCATTTATGAAGTTGTGGTCCCATTTCATTCATCATGTCAAAAATATGTGTTCATTATACCACAATTTTGAAAAGCTGTTACAGTTTCCCATAGTAACCATCTTATATATGATTGCAGTAGCCTTAATGCTAAATTATAATATTACTTTCAATATGCATACTCATAAAAATGCAATGCTGTAGTAGAGATAATTCACCTAAAAGAAATGTAGTCAAAGTTTTTATGGCTGATTTATGTTGATGTTTGACAGAAACCAAAAAATTCTGTAAACAAATATCCTTCAATTAAGAAATAAATTTAAAATTTAAAAAAAAATTTAGTCAAGATTTTTACTTCATCTGTGGCCACCATCCTGTGTCATTATTGACTAACCATGTCCCAGTAAAATTACGTACTTACTTAGCATTAATTTGGGCTTTCCTGGGTGGCTCAGATGGTAAAGAATCTGCCTGCAGTGCAGGAGACTCAGGTTCAATCCCTGGGTCAGGAAGATCCCTAGGACAAGGGAATGGTAGGAGCCTGGTGGGCTACAGTCCATGCGATTGCAAAGAATTGGACATGACTCAGTGACTTTCACACTTGGCATTAATTGCAACAATATTATTCAATACCCTTGTTTTTGTGGAAGAGAAGCATGTCTAAACAAGCAAAAGTTCTTTAGTATAAAGCTATGAAGATTAAAAAAAAATAAACCTTTTTTTTAGCATAAGATAGATACTAGTTGAATACTGCTTCTAAAAGGAGCCCAAACTCACACTATTTAAATATTTACTTAAAATCTGGGGATATACAAAGCATTAGAGAAACATTTCTGCTGAAAATTTGACTCCCGGCATTATTAAAATCTTGATATTCTAAATCATAACTATTTGGTGGAGACAAGTGAGCCAAAACTGTTTTTATAATCCAACAAACATTCAAAATTTTACCTTCATTCTTCAGTGTCATGAAGGTGAGCTACTGGGCACTGTAGTCTTTAAGAAGCAGATCTATCAGCTTTACTTTCAGATCTAATGATAAGTTACTCTCTCCATGGTCAGTACAGATTTTTTCTCAAGATAACTGTAAATTGGACAGAATAGCAAAATGCCTCTCTTTTGCTTCCTTTTACTAATATCTGTCTCAAGAATTTAATCACTCAACCAGCAGATATTTACGGGGTGCCTACTATGTACAAGATACATAATTATGTGAATGCCTGGATAAGGCCTGAGACAAAAAGACTGCTTAATGAGATGGAAGATATAATGATGGCAAATTTGTATTTAATTTGTCCCAACTTGTAAGCTCACTTCCTGAAGATTATGAAATGCTAAAATGCAGGCTTCATTGATTCCTCCCCCTTTATATCTGTATAATCTTCATGGCTCAGAGCATACGATTTGGCTTTTTGTAACATTCTGCCTTTTTTGTTTGTTTTACCATAATTAGTTTTATCTCATCAATAGGATTATGAACAAACAGAGATGTCATACAGCCTACCTAAGAATTATCTGTCACCCCCATAATTCCTGGCATAGTGCCAATCATATAGTAATTCTCCATAATTATTTTTGTTGATTAATCTAATATTCAAGGTTATATTATTAAAATAACTTAGTCCACTTATTCTTTATTCTAACCTCCAGAGATTCAAATGAGAGGGAAAAGGATAAGATTTAGTGTTATCACCATCAACTACTAGTTCTGGACTCTGCTACTAGTCAAATGTTTACAGCAAATTGTGTGAAAACTGAGTAATTTACATCTATAAGCATCATTCTTTTCCTGTGACAGGGGTATTTTGGTATGTAAATTGTAGTGTTTTGCTTCTTAAAACTAGGTTACATCATTTTTAGTTCTAATGCAAACTTAATGCACTACTTATTAATATGAAGAGTCAAAAATAATGATCTTGGATTTATATATTTTTCCAAAAAAATAAACTGAGAACTTTATGTTCTCTGGGGCATGATATCATAAAGCATAATTAAGGCAGAACTACTGGATCTGCCAACTCCTGCTATCCAAATTGCCACTGACCTTCCCCAGAAGGCCTTAGAGCCCAGTTATTCTTTTCTTTTCCTATAATTCAGTGGATATCCCTTCTCACAGCTGTAAGTCTACCATAGGGATCTCAACCGGTTAATTGTGGAAAAGGAGTAAAAAATATTTTTGTAGTAATTTTTTAAAATTCAATGTTGGATAGCAAACATAGTGAAAGTTGTCTGGAAATAAAAGTCATATATAAGTGTAAACTACGTTTGCTTTGGTGCCTCCCTTGGGAATTTAACATATAACTCAGTTCCCTAAGCTTATGCATTATTGAGAAGCGATGATCTTAACTTTTCCCAAAATGTTGTCTGGATAGTAAATGGGACACTAAATAGATGACCAGATTTTTAAAGTTGTGGCTTGGAAAGAATTTCACCCCATCAGAGTCCCAAACAACGGCAACTCTAACATGACATGACTCTATACCACCTGGTGGTAGGGGATGTTTGTTACAGGTGTAGTAATTGGAAGGCACAATACCAAAGCATCAGAACTGTGAGACAAAGATGAGTGATCCAGTCCTCTATTTCTCAGTAGTTACAGGAGTTTCTCTTTGGAAGAGCTGCTTAAAGTATTATCAAAACCCCTTAGTCAGCACCTTCCTCTATCATTTCCATGTTGCTTTCACTTGATGTACCCCACGTTATTTCATTACTGTGTGTGGAGATCAAACCAGTCATTCCTAAAGGAAATCAACCTGATTATTCATTGGAAGGACTGATGCTGAAGCTGAAGCTCCAATACTTTGGCCACCTGATGTGAAGCGCCAACTCATTCAAAAAGACCCAGATGCTGGGAAAGGTTGAGGGCAGGAGGAGAAGTGGGTGACAGAGGATGAGATGGTTGGATGGTATCATTGACTCAATGGACATGAGTTTGAGCAAACTCCAGGAGATGGTGAAGGACAGCCTGGCATGCTGCAGTCCATGTGGTCACAAAGAGTTGAACATGACTGAGCAACTGAATGACAACAACAACCCAATAAGGTCACAGGCCCCATCAGCTCTGCTTCATTCCAGTCTTTTCATGAAGTCCTTCCCCCGTCCAAATGCACTTGAAGTGTTCCTCCTCCTGCCCTTCCCACACTCTAAATTTATCTCCATCTTCATTGCTGGATTCAGAGGTCACTTCTTATACTTTATTACAACACAAGCAAATCTTACCCATTCTTCATTTCTTTTCCCTCATTGACTTTATAGCTTGCTTTCCCTGAGCTATCTTTCCAATGATCAGCTGTCAAGTAAAAAACGTTTCCCCATAGAATCTCTCTTTAAAAATGTACTTTTTAACATTAATTAAATGATGATATTAAAATTGTATCTCAATTTTAAATATAGCATCATAAAGGGAAGTGAACTGTAGACAAATTTCTAGAAGGAAAGTGATGTCTTTGTATTGACAAGTAAATCAGAGATGGGGAAAGGCCCATCTACAGTGGAAGACAACTGAGATGGAAGTGAAAGCCACAGAAAAACTTCCTACCCATCTGCCTACTAGGTATCACCCAATTGACATCTTAGAAGCAACTCAAATCCATCATGTCTGAACTAAACTTACCTCTGTCCCTTTCCACAAACAAAACTTCTCCACCTCCTCCTGCATACCCCATCTCAGCAAAAAGTATGTCATATCACTAACTGGTCAAGCCAGAGACTTGAGAGTCATTCTTGAACCTTCCTTCTCTCTTACTGTTCAAAATCACCAAGTCCTGCCCCTCAAATAGGACAAGTATTATCGGTTCCCACCACCCCATTCCACCATGTTGTCTGGACATGCTGTCTTCATTTCCTTACATCTAAACCCTCTCCAATCTGGCTTGTCTCCACTGCTACACAAAAACTCTTATGAAGATCAGCAATAACTTGCATGGTACCAAAACCAACGAATTTATGATCTTATAAATTAAAGTTCTAGCAAGAAACAGAATTTACTTACAAATTCCATATATACTTGAAAGATTCACTTCTTAAAGAAGATTAAATCTTCTTTAATCCATTAATTATAATCCCCTCCACCAAATGCTTTTCTAGAGCTGGAACAAACTGTAGAACCGATGGATTTGGCCCTCCTGTCCTTACCAGAAAGAAGAAGTACTTTCTAGTTCTTCCTTTATTGGACAAATTTAGAGAACACACTGAAATTTTAGATTTCTTCTGGATGCTAGAGATACTTGGTCATTTTTTTTTTCCTTTTTAGAATCAGAGGTTACTGTTAGCCAATAACATAAAGATCTATTAGTAAACTGAAATTTTGGCTTGCACTTAAAGGCATCAGGAGTGCCAAATTCATCAAAATGAATATCAAATGAAGAAAAGCACCAAGGGGCGAACAGTGTAAGGAAGGTGAGCTGCACTTAACTGTTAGCACATCAAGTACCAATTTTAAATATAATACTAAGAAATAAAGTGTAATAAAGACTAATTCATTTACGTTTTTATATCCAGCAGAACATTATGTGTTTTATTAAAATGAATTTGCAGAGGTAAGTATATATCCAATTTAAAGGAAGCTTTCTTTGCAGAAATCTAAAGATATAAAAAAAAAATAATAACGGACATGAGTCATTCACACTTTCATCCAACATTTATTGAACACCTTTATTGAGCAATTCTGCATTATCAGTAAACATTAATTGAACTGTTAAATAACAATGTTTAAACTGGGGCACAAAAGAATGAATTATACTATTTCAAAAGCATTATGAATAATAATACTTTGTTAAATACACAAATACTTTGGAAATATCTGTACCAGTCCTTAGAGATACAAACTTAGGTAGTAGATGGAGCAGGAAAAAAGCTCAGAAACTTTGAAGTGTGTGCCAAATATTTTAACCATAAACTCTCTCAACCTCCTGATGCCAGACACTTAAACCAAATTCATTTTCTAGTCAAACATTGATTTCTGAGAACAAATTGTCAACTTCTTTATCCAGGGGCACACCACTAAATAATCAGAAGTAGCAGTATCTACTGCTTTGTTTCTCCTCATTTAAAAATAAAAAGTATCCTTCAAGAGAAAAGCTCATACAGTTTTGACATTTACTAATTGGCTTTTAAATACTAGAAACTTTAAGTGGGTTGTTGCATGGAATCCATCTGACAAATTTATATCATGCTGACTTCCATGTTGTTGAGCTAGAAAGGGTTTAGAGGAGATAAGAAAATGGCCATAATACTAATAACAATAATATCAAGGAAAGCAACAGTAGCTAATTTTTCTCTAGCATTTGATAGATGCTAGACTGCTGGATTGATATAGTAGCAATTTTTCTTAGGCAAGTCCCTAGGACTCAAAAGAGTCTTTGGATAACTCACTTAAAACTGGAGACCTCATATATTAAGTACGGGTAATAATAACCACTTTCATTGAAATGTGAAAATTAAATGGAATCATTTGTATAATTTTTAGCACATTGCCTGACACTGGGTAGTGTTTGTTCAATAAATGATAGCTTATAACTATGTATAACATCTCCTCATTTGATGGGAAACTTGGTCACAGGTCCTTTGATTGTTAAACTTACAATTCCCTGTCTACATTTGCTATTCTCCTAACTTAGATTAATAAAGCCATGTTACCTTTCCTCTTATGGTTAGTCAGTATTTGAAAATTACCTAAAATTTTCTGATCAAAATTGGCACTTTCCTTTCAGTGTGGAAAAATGAAAACTCTCCTTTTGCTGTGCCTTCCATTTCTTACCCTTGAATTATGACTAAGTCACAGATACTAGTAGATGCACTCCCTATTTTGGAGGAGATCTAGGTAAATAAGTGGTAGTAAAAATTCCCCATTTGTTAGCTTGTTGGGGAAATTTTTTAAAAAAATCCTGAGGTCTCTTGTTAATAATAATAAGTTCCTAGTGAATCTTATTTCACTTGTAGCATGCCAATGAAACACAACTTTAAGACAACTGGACAGAGTCCTTTTGGGAGGGATAACATGGGAAATGGAAAGACAGAGGAAGAGAAAGAATTCCAAAAAGTGTTGGGATTGAGTTAGTTTTGTACTTGATATTCCATCTTTCGTAATTCTCAACTCTTGTTTTTGTAATATTTCATAATATCACTCCACTGACACTTCTGCAGAAGTAATAAAAACATCTTCTATAAAACCTATATGCTCATTGTGCCTTTTATCATGTAAGCCTACTTTGTAGCTCTTCAGCAAAGTCTATCAGATACTGACACATTGGTAGAGACCATCTTTTTAATCTTCAGCCCTCAGTTCTTACTTGGCTTACCTTTTGAGTTTGCTGTGTGCTTTAACAGTGAGCAAATGGCTTGCCTGCCTTGCTCTATCTGGTTTTGTGATACTCCTGTCACTATTCATCAATGAATTGCAAACTCTGATCAATTACATCAATGTTTCCACAAAGCTTTCAAATGAGAACTGTCTGCAGTCACTTGCAGAGAGTCCTGACCTTTCAAATGCATTTTGTTCTGATTTCCTTAATCATTTCTATTCTCTTTCTCCCTCCCAGGACACCAGTCCTCTCTTGAAATTCCAAAATGTGAAACTTAATAGCATCCCCCACCCCCCACTTCTCATTCTGCTCACCTGACACCACTACTCACTAAAATCGGATAGTATTTAAACATGCATATAAGGAATCCCCATTTCCTTTGCACTTTCTCCACTCAGACAGGCTTGTTTTTTTTCAACACTTCTGTGCTTTTAGTTTAGAAACCACTAATGATGTTGCTGTATCTCTCTTTCACAACTTCCCACTTCTCTATCCAGAAAACCATTACTTCTTCAAGGCCTAGCCAGTGTTTCCTACAGTACCTATCTTACCACATACCTTTAGCCTGTTGACTTAAAAAAGACGCACAACAGGAGAGTTGTGAGTTAAGTTTTATTTGAAGGAAAATGAGCACTATAGCCCAGGAGACAGCATTTCAGATAGCTCTGAGAAACTGCTCCTAAGAGGTAGGGGGGAAGATCAGTATATACGTGATTTTGTTGAAGGAGGAATACATGCAGTCAAGCACTGCTTGACTGTATTTTTGCAGGAGGTTCTTGCTAGTCATGAGAAGCAGATGTCACCATGAAGGAATTTAGTGCTTTTCTAGACATAAGGAGATGCCAAGAATTGGGGGTCATAAAATCAGCTTCTAAAAACCTCTTAGCTCTCTGAAGACCTGTTCTACCAGTTTTTCCAGAGCAGAGAGTGCCTCATTTCTGATCTCCACTCTGAACTCCCTTCAGTAAGTGCTGAAAATCAGCAGCTGAAGCAGCACATGATTTAATCCTTGTAGAGGTAGATGGCAAATGCTAATTTGTAATTGACAAGCCTCATGCAAAGTTATCCATTGGTACTTTATGAATGAGTGGAGTGGTCAGCAGACTATAGACTATTTTTTATGGCCCATGAGCTAAGAATGGCATTTACATTTTTATATGGTTCTGAAAATTTTTAAAAAGATGAATAATACATAATACTAGGTGAAAAGTGTATGGAATTCAAATTTCAGCTTTTATAAAATTTTCTTTGAACCCAGCCACACTCATACGCATTTGGGTATATGTTGTCTCTGGCTGACTTCAAGCTACAACAGCAGAGCTGAAAAGTTGCAAGAGACCATACGGTCCCCAACATCAAAAATATTTACTACCTGCCTGTTTACATAAAATATTTGTTGACTCCAGCTCTGTTACCTTGCTGTGCCGAATGTAGGCCAGCAGCATCAACATCACCTGGGAGCCTGTTAGAAATGCAAACTCTCTGGCTCCTTCCCAGACCTACTGATTAGATTTACTGATCCTTAAATGGATCCCCAGATGATTCTATCCACAGAAATTTCTGCAAAACATTGCTCTGGCTCTCATCATGCTGTCTTAAAATTGTCAATATTTTAAAAGATAAAAAAAAAATGGAAACATGATTATGCTGTTAAAAATGTATGAGTTATGGGTACTGCTGCTGCTGCTAAGTCGCTTCAGTCATGTCTGACTCTGTGAGGCCCCATAGATGGCAGCCCACCAGGCTCCCCCGTCCCTGGGATTCTCCAGGCAAGAACACTGGAGTGGGTTGCCATTTCCTTCTCCAATGCATGAAAGTGAAAAGTGAAAGTGAAGTCGCTCAGTCCTGCCGACTCTTCGCGACCCCATGGGCTGTCCATGGGATTTTCCAGGCAAGAGTACTGGAGTGGGATGCCATCACCTTCTCTGATGAGTTATGGGAGATGTATGTAATTTAAAACAAATTTTGGGCCACTGATAGATAGTGCAGTGCAAGATAGTACAATTCAGTGGAATAAAACTGCAGTGTGAGACTAAAGCAGAAATAAGAAAGCTTGGTTAGCCAGGAGGAAATATGAACCAAGAGTTAGACCACTTGACAATGTACTCATTTAGTAACATCACATTTCAATTATATTTATATATATTCCATTCCCTTGTGGCTCAGAGGTTAAAGCGTCTGCCTGCAATGTGGGAGACCTGGGTTCGATCCCTGGGTCGGGAAGATCCCCTGGAGAAGGAAATGGCAACCCACTCCAGTATTCTTGCCTGGAGAATCTCATGGACAGAGGAGCCTGGTAGGCTACAGTCCATGGGGTTGCAGTCGGACAAGACTGAGCGACTTCACTCACTATTCCATATGTTCATATAATCAATGATTATTCATAATTAAATTCAATATATATTGAATAGTCTATTTAAAATTAATTTTTGTTGAAGTATATTGATTTACAATATTGCATTAATTTCTGCTGTACAGCAAAGTGATTCAGTTGTACACATATATATTATTTTTTATATTCTTTTCCACTATGGTTTATCCCAGAATGTTAAATATATTTCCCTGTGCTATACAGTAGGACCTTGTTGTTTATCCATTCTATATGTAATAGTGTACACCTACTAACCCCAAACTCCCACTCCATCCCTGCCCAAACTCCTAATCTTTTTTTTAATGTGTAAGCCTCATTAGCAATAATCCTTAATACTTTACAGGTTATGGTATAATTCATTTGCCATAAGTTTTAGTTTTCTTATTTAATAATGCATAGCAGTGATATGATTTAGTTATGTGAATATGAAGTTCTTGGTGCATGAAACAGGGTAAGAGAGACCTATTCAATATCCCTGTTGGACCAGTCAACAATTCATATGTGGCATCAGGCATTTATAAGTGTCAGCTGATCGTATAGCTAATATTACATTTAAAGTCATTACAATACTTTTACTATTGTATTTATCAAAGTTAGTTGATAGCTCACATCTGCAACCCTATGGTAAGGCCATAGTAACCGAGGGATCTAATTTTTTACCAGGATGCAATATTTATAACTAACACTAGCTACCACCAGGGGGAGTAGAAAAATCCTCTGCAATTGAACAGCCACATATTAACCACTTCAAAAGGTTAAACAAATGCTTTTTAAGAGATAATGCCTATTTGTTCATTCAGTTAGTCAGTCAATGAATTGTTACTGAATCATATGCTGGAAACTTTGCTAGATGCTAAAAATATAATATTGAGCAAGCAAATAACAGTCCCTGATTTTATGGAGTTCACATCTAATGGAGGACATGGCAGTCCTCAGCTAATCACAAACATAAATGTATAATTATGGACTGAGATAAGTGGTATGATAGAAAGTTATACAGAGTTATCTATGAGGGTATTTAACAGAGGAAGGTGACTTAGTCTTGGGAGGTAAGGTAGGCAGAAAGTCTTCCCTATTCCCAGAAAGAAATATCTTTCAGGTTATGTTTTGAATGCTTAATAGAAGTTGTCCGGTGATGTGTTAGGAGAGGTGGGAAATGGAAGGAGGTTTGCGCAAAAGAAGAGAAAGAATGATGAGTTCAAGGAACTGGAAGTATACCACGTGGCTGAAGCAGGAGGAGGCAAGGGAAAAGGGTAAAATATGATGCTGAAGAAGTTGACAGAGGCCAGATCAGGTGGTCTCCTATAAACCATGATAAAGATATGGGTCTTTATCCTAAGGGAAAGAAGAATTGGGAGAATAAATTTGGGAATGCAAATATATAATTCAGTGTAGATTAGTTAGAAGCCTATCCCAGTACTCAGACAAAACATGATGGAAAGCCAAACTGGTATGATGATAATAGAAATGGAGTGAAGACATTTAGGAGCTAAAGCTGACAGGAGTTAGTGATGAATTTGGTTATGGGACATAAGGGATAGGAAGATGTGTAAGGATGACTGACAGTTTCTTGTCTAATCCAACTATTTAAGTGATAGCGCCATTAGTAATGATACTAAGAATCTTGCAACACATTGAGAGTATGTTCTCACATAATCAAAACCCTGTGAAGTCAAGGGGAATATTCAATGGAAAGCCAGTTAATTACATACAGGTTTTGATGAATATACCACAACTATTTGATTTTCATATGTTCTTATTGTCTTATTAGTTTAGTACTAGTTTATTAGTATCTCTAAATATGCAAATAAAGATATTTAATTTTGAGAAAGCTAAATGAATGACAGTACCTAGATTTGCAAAGAAGGAATATTTCAGAAAGCAGTTGGTAGCAAGCTAACCTATGCAGTGTATTACTTGCCTGGATCACATGTTTACTTTTGGTGGAGGTAAAGTAATTTTTAAATAAGATTAAAATGTAATAGAAACATGACTCAATACACAAATATTCATTTCACACAACACATAAAACTTCCACTCCATTAAAATATCTAATTTGATTTTTCTTAAATGTGGTATTACTTAAATTAGAGCAATATGTACTAAAGACTAATAAATACTTTTAGAGTGAAATTAAAAAATCAACATTTTTTATGTCATAAACTCTTTGCCCACAATGTCCTCTATATGACATGTACTAATCTGTTTGCTGCAGTTACTTAAGTTATTCCCATATTTTATATTTAAGGAGATGTGAATGTTTTAAAAGTGTATACTTTAAAGGTGTAAGCATACTTTGAAAGCCATATATCCAAAGACAGAAAACATACATGTGAAATTATTTTACTATTATTATCTAGTATGGATGAAAATGTAAGTCTCTTTTGAAACTGCTTGGCTACTAACCTTTCCAAAATAAAGTCACTTTTACTTTTGAAAAGTTGACATAGCTTAGAATGTGTACATTCTAAACTATGTTGTCAGCCTTTGTGGATTTTGGTGTAGGCTACTTAGAGTGAAAAATACATATAGTATGTAGTTTCTCAAGTTATCAATTGGTTAAATTTGATTATTAAAATTAATAAATATTTCATTAAGTAGTTAATGCCATATTTTTTACTTTAATTATTATAAGGGACCACTTAATTTTTTAATATTAATAAAAGTAAAAACTATGACATGTGGAATTTTCTTATAAAGACTATAGATTTCCTATGCTTTAAATGTGTAGATATATTCATTTACAGAAAATCATGCCCGATTGATCACCACTCTTCTAAAAGTGACATTATTTTACCATTATTTGTTCAATAGTTATTATTAAACTCATTATTGACTATATTATTAAATGCATATTATGTGCAAGATACTGTGTTAGTTTCTGTAGGTGATATAAAAGGCATATACTCTACACAGGACACATTATATTGTTACTTCACACTCAATTCTGTATACTTTTCATGGGTTTTGATTATGTATTATTTACTTTAACCAAATGAAGAGTTGAAGAGTGATAAAACATACTTATTTTATTAAATCCAAGAAATTAAACTCTTTGGGAATAAAGCAAGTACAATACACTGCAAAGTAAAATACTGGAATTGTCTATCAATATTGGTAATAGTTAATTTTTGTTATAGTCTATTTTAGTTTTAATTTATAATTAATTTTTATTAGAGAAAATATTGCATAATAGATAGTTTTATATCATAGAACTCCTATTAAAAAATTCTAAGTGAATTTGTATTTATTAGTAGCAACAGAAGGCCACATAAATAAAAGTTTAAAAAATAAAATTCTTAAATTGTTAATATATGTGTCAAGAGAGTGACAAGTATAAATCCTGTCATGATAGCATAGAATCAATGTATGTACACCATTTCTTCATTATATTAGCATTTTCTGTGAAGAAGCTCTAAATGCTGATATGGCTTTACAGAAAAAAAAGATAATATTTACCTTTGATACTTACTGATATTACAAACCTATCCAGCTCAGGAGAAGCACAGTTGTCCAGCTGATCATTTTTCACATGAGACATTGAATACATTACCTAAATTATTACCTTGACTATGATATATATATTTCACGGTAACATAAGTAGGACTTTAGGGAAGGTTTTATTAAATTTGAATGATAGCTGGAAACAAATCAGGTCAACTGACTTTTTTTTTAAATTAATTGGCTCTTACATAACTTAAAGTAGCCACAGAAATCACCAGGTACCCAACATTTTAAAGAATTGGAGACTATCAGGTTGTGGATGTATTTATATACATTATACATTGTAATATGACTCGATATTCTTCTATATACAGTGAGAATTAACACATTTAATACTAACAAAATTATTTACCATAAATAGCCAGTCTCTAACCTTTTATATTAGGTTGGTTATACATATATTTTTCATGTCACTAACATGCCCTGACAAAGCCAGCCTTTCGGAGAAGTGAAGTAGGCAACAACCATGTAAGTGAGATTTGAGGCGTGTTTTCTCTTTCAGCCCATCAATAAATTTAGCTGTTGGAGCCACATTTTCAGTGTTAAAACGTGCCTCTCTGGATGGGATCTGAGTTATTACGTATTGCCACCCTAGGATGAATTTGTGTATTAAATCTTCTGGATAAAAGCAAGATGCCATCAGGTGTGTGTACAGAGAGGGTTGGGGTGCACACGCCTGGAAGAAGAGCCAGGAGTGATCGTAATGGAGACAGTATGGTAAGAATGGAATAGTACTGAAATGGAGATACTAAAAATGAAACCGCCTTAATGCCACCTTCTGCTAAGGCTGACCTTGGTCTCTGCTACCTTGATCTTTACTTTGTCCTGAGGCAAGGCGTATGAGGCCATTGATTTATGTGAGATGGCCTTGTGTGAGCACAGTTTGAAGCTTGAGAATGTAAACTTACCTGCATGTGCACCTTAACCTATTTCTCCAACAGTGAAAACATCGTCAGGCAAACTCAGATCTTCACAAACTTAAAATGAGTGGCTTCCTGTGCACTGCCAGGACACCTGCTGGGGCTCTTTCAAATTTTACATATTACACTTTTTGAATGTCAATTTTTCCTCTATGGAAAGGTGGCTTTCAGTAAGTTTTCCAATACATATTAAACAAAGGAAGTAAAACCTTTGTCATCATCATAAGTGAAAGTCATTAAAAAACAAGCAAGACAATTTAATGGTTGCCATTCTGACTACTGGTACATTTTACTACAGTAATTTTGGTGCAACTGTCTGGATGTAAAAATCACCATTTTCTTATTTTATTTCTTATCAATAATGTATACAACAGACATTCCCAACTGTATTCCATTTCCAATCTCTCTCCAATTTTGACAGAGTTCTACTCTCCACTTTATTTTTGTATTGATTTCATTTATATAATGATTTTATATTAATTTTATACAGAGTTTTTAAAAAAATTTCTTTTGTCAAAGAGAGCTAACCTCTACGATTCTATCTGTTCTTCCCCTGAAACTATCATTCTAAAAACATTTTGTGGTATTAAATATATGTGTAGGACTCTAAGAACAATTAAATTTAATTGAGAATCCCCTATTTAGTCTGGAGTGTAAAATGAGGGACCACATGTTGACCGACCTTACCTAACTTGTAATATATTTATCCAATGAAATCTGCATTGCAGGTGGAGTCTTTACCTTCTGAGACACCAGGGAAGCCTAGCCCATTCTCTAGAGCAGTTTTTTCAGCATTTGTAACTTGATATCCCCTTTTGAGAAACAAAAGTTCAAAGCCTTTGCCCTTACTCCTGAAATTTTCAGGTCACTCCACCAAGAATTTTTAAGAGCTTTGTTTTCTAAAATTTATTATAAGAATAATAGCTGGATTTTGTATGCACCAGTATTGGATATTAAGACTTTGTTTAAGGAGAAAACAGAATATTCACATTTTGTCTTCACTAACTTAATTGTTCTTATGCTTTTTTCTATTTGTTTAATATAAACTCTGATGGTGATTAACACTTTGGCAAGGGTGTCTGTTCAACACATTATTTGACAATAAAATAGACAGAGACTTTTTTTTAGGTTGCATTAAAATGTTATTTACTAGTTAAATAATATTCTTTAGATGTAGTATGTCACTAATGGTAAATGTTTTACTAGTTCAGAAGTAGGTCTAAATAGGCTAAATAATAGGAATCACCTAAGTGTAATGGTTGAATATCATTGCAAATAGTATTTGGGGCATGTTTATGGGAATACTTACAATTATTTTTGAAGGATGGTGAACATTGGCCTACAGATGCTCATGGATATTGGCTGATAACCCTAAAAGAAAACATTTTAAAAAACCGCAGTAAGAACTCTATAAGTAAGGCAACTATTCATGCTATTCACATATAAAGTGTTAACTAGAAAGTAATGAGGCTGATATCCATTAGTGCCAGAATAAAGACAGCTTCATTTATACAAAATGAATTAAAAAAAAAAACAAAAAAATAAGCATTAGTATAGCATGTACATCAATGTCAGTCCTTCAGTTAAAGAAGAAATTAAATATCAGTTAAATGTTATAAATGAATCAGCAAAATTCTAAGCCAAATATTAAGTTAAAACATCATTTCATATAAAATAATTACAGATCAGTAGTACTTAAGTGCTAGCTATGTTACCCATATGTATTAAAACAATACTGAAAGCTGGAAAGGGAAATAACATTTGAAAAATCACCATTTCCATATTAGTTATTTTAAAAGTATCAATTGACAGTATTTATTTTGAGATGTGGAAACAAAATTAAAACAAACATTAGCTAGCTACATCTTTGCAGTAGAACAAATAACTTTGGTGTAACAACATTAATATTTAATATGTTTTAAACATAAAGAGTTTTCCAGAGCATACTAAACATGACCCAAAAGTTTTAAATACAAAATATAAAGCTGTGGAACAGACTCAGAACCCCAGAGTTGGTATAAAGATTCGTTTAAGTTGAAGATATTTTGAGATTCAATATATGCAGAAAAAAAGCCACCTGGGAGCTTCCCTTATCTGACTAAAAACAACAACTTCTGGGAAATGAGGCTACCATAAATCCTCTCTCCAGGGGAGTTTTATGGCTCTTGAAGATGGAAGATCACTCATACCTGTATAGACAAACATTACCACAATCTTATCTCCTGTCAGCTCTCCTAAAACCCATTTGTCTTTCCTAATGAAACCTATTTGTTTTTTTTCCATAGAAGCAATTCCTTACCCTTCCCTTTTTCCTACTAAATTAGGTATTTATGCCTTTAACTTGAACCATTAAACAATCCAGCTGCTTTCTTTTGTGGCTTCTTATGCATATGAAATAAACCTTCTACTTCTTTTAATCTCCCCTTTGTCAGTTTAATTAGCAGGCCTCATTTACTGAGCCCAAGAGGGTAGAAGAAAATGTTTTCCTCTGCTACAAAGCTAATCCTTTCATTCAACTAAGTAAGTAAAATAGTATGCTGTAAAGACCATTTCTCCTGTGATGAGAAATACATATGAAATGTTAATTACCGTACTATTTGAAACATTAAAATATTTTATTAGCTCATAATCATCAACATAAATTAGCATGCTTAAAGCATAGTATATAATATTTGTGTGATAAAATTTAAAGCCACAGTTTAAATAATTTAATGTAACTACCCCTTTAATCATCCAAGATACAATGGACCATAAGAACAAATTGTTATATTTTTCATTCCTGTAACAGTAAATAAAAATAATTGTTCTGAATTCAAAGTTGTAAAAAACAACTTGGATGAAACTTTGCTGTTTTACTCTAACTTTCAGAAAATACATTTAATGTTATAAATTAAAGAATTGAACGAGTATTTTCTTATCTCTTTTACAGCTCCGAGTAGCACAAAGATTTATTGAAATAACTATGTGAGAACACACAATCACATTAAAGCTCTATTTTAATGAAATGGTAGAGGACTTATATAAAAACAATTTCTTCAGGAAAAGGGATGTAAAACTGGTTCTACCTAGTATGTTTCAAGAAGCAGAGGTACAAAATTAGTAGTAATCTTGGAGCAATGGTGAGACTCCATGCTTGATGAAGAAGTTGATGGCCAAGTTATTAGTCTACACAATAAAAATTTTACATAGCAATGCTGTACAGCATAAAACCTTTTAATACACAGTAATGACATGTTCTACCTGCTGTACAACACACTTAATTTCACTATCCTGTACAAGTTACCCTTGCAGGGACTAAGACATTTGTGGTCAGAAGGGAACTGCTGCCAATGGAATTACAGCCTCCTAGTGTTAACTGTGACTATTGCAGTCAGAACAATGTGATTGTGGTTATGCCATTTATTTGTGAAGGATTTATTTATTTCAAATTCCCACCCCACCCCTTGAGGAAAGATTGATATATCTCATAATGAAGCATTTCTGCTCATTCATAAAAAAACGATAATGTGATAGAACAATTTCTTCAAAATCTGTTAACTGAAAATATACTTTCTGGTGTTTGTAAAATGTTAGTGTACATGCCTTAAATTTTAATCAATTTTGAAGAAATCTGGAATACCCTAGGGGAAATTAAATCTTCTTCTCAATTTCTGTGTCTCTTCAGCCCTATTTGATTTGCTCCTCCCCCACAACCACAATATTCTTTATATTGTTTTGCATCTATCACACACTCTCCTTTCCTAGCCTTTTTCTCTCGTTTATACATAAGTCTGAGATATATTTTCTGTTCTTTTTAATTTATTTTTAATTGGAGGATAATTACTTTACAATATTGTATTGGTTTCTGCCATATATCAACATGAATCAGACATAAAAGTATACACCTTTCTTCCTCTTGAACCTCCCTCCCATCTCCCACCCCATTCCACCCCTCTAGGTTGTCACAGAGCACCAGATTTGAGGTACCGGTGTCATACAGCAAGTTTCCACTGGCTCTTTATTTTACATATGGTGATGTATGTTTCAGTGATACTCTGCTAATGTTCTGTCATTTTAAGTTTCTATCCATCTTACTGAATAGTTCTTTTTTTGAAATTTCCTCCTGATTTTTATAGATTTTTCTCTTTTGTAGGCCACTGACTCTAGATAGAAAAAAAAGCTACTTCTGACTACAAACTCACTCTGCATATCAATCCAAACACTATACAATTCCCTCCCACAAAAATAGCATAGGATATTTTTGAATCTCATATATGCAATCCTATTACCTCCTAGGCTATTTATAATTGCTTTGAAAAGTGACATTAAAGGTAATTTTGTGATTGTTCAATCTGGCTTTTCCTACAAAAAGTATTGTTATTTTGCTTTCAGCCTGCCCTGAAAAACAATATTACAAAATGGTGGTTTCAATTCAAATTGTACTTTTAAAGTCTTAAGAACTCTGTGAGGATTTAATGGATAAGTTTGCTGTTTTATTTTCCCTCAGTTGAATTAATGGGGGAAAAGCAGGCATTTAGAGTGCAGTGTCTATCAAAGAAATGCCTATCTTAATGTGGCTAAGAGTCATCACTAAAATTCCAGTACTCAGTCCTGAGTTGGATGAGGAAATGCTAACATTACAAAAGAGCTGAATGTACTTCTTCAGAATAACATGGATAGTCCACATTTAAAAATAAAGACTCGTTTTTCAGGATTAAAACACGACCACATTTGAACCAAAATGTACCCTTTATTGCCCACTTTGGCATTTAAAAAATTCAATAAAGCATAATTTACATGTAATAGAATGCACATATTTAAAGTATAGTCCAGTTTTGATGAAGGAGTACACACCTCTGTAATCACCATGCCAATGAAGATGGATTGTTTCCATCCTCCTGCTCCATTGTAGTCATTTCATCCCCACTCCCTTTCTCCAGGCAACCACTTTCTTACTTTGATCACTATAGATTATTTTTGCAAATCTAGAATTTCATAAATTGAACCATAAGGTACGCTCTTTTCCTTTTCTATTTCTTCTATCTTTTGTTCAAAACATGTTTTCTTTCTTTCACAGAGTTTTATTTACAGACTGTTGAAAGCAAACATATCACCTTGCTTTATACTGTTGACTTATTAACCTTACTTTTCTCTTCAAGTTACCATGGATTCTTTAATATCTCAATTTTTGTCTAACACAGTCCTGCCCTTTAAAGCATGTATGCCAGAAAAAAATATTAAAACAAGTGTTGGGGAATGTAAATAAGATTTTTAATATAAATTTAAATGAAATGTATGTATTTTCATAGCCATTATGAGATTGTTTGTTTTAATGGGGAGTTTATTAAATAGTAAATGTGTGTGTGTGTGCTCAGTTGTGTCCCCAACTCTTTGCAATCCCAAGGACTAAAGCCTGCCAAGCTCCTCTGTCCATGGAATTTTCCAGGCAAGGATACTGGAGTGGGTTACCATTCCCTTCTTCAGGGGATCCTCTGCAGGAATCTTACCCATGTCTCCTGTGTCTTCTGATTGGCAGGCAGGTTCTTTACCAGCTGAGCCATAGGGGAAGCCCTAAATGGTAGATACCTATATAATATCTTGTGTAGAAAGTACAAGTTTTTTAAATTTATTTTTTAATTGGAGGATAATTGCTTTACAATGCTGTGTTGGCTTCTGCCATACAACAACGTGAATCAGCCTTAAGTATATATACGTTCACTCTCTCGGACCTCCCTCCCAACGCCCCCCACCCCGGGTTGTCACAGAGCATCAGGTTGAGCCCCAGTTTTTATGTTCAGGTTTTATATACTTCAAAAAACATTTTTTTAATGTTGGCACCTAAAATGTTCAACAATTGAAAGTTCCTACTAATGTGAAATGCTGCTTCTGCTGCTGCTAAGTCGTTTCAGCCATGTCCGACTCTGTGCAACCCCATAGACGGCAGCCCACCAGGCTCCTCTGTCTCTGGGATTCTCCAGGCAAGAATACAGGAGTAGGTTGCCATTGCCTTCTCCAATGTGCTGTATAGTACACCACTATTGTAAAAGAATAATGCAAAGCCAATCAAAAGGGAGGCAGTTTTGCTTCATAAATAACTTCTGAATAGGTGTAATTTTAAGGAAGCATGGTTGCATATTAAAGATTTAGAAAAAACAGATGGCAAGCTTGAATCAACTGCTTCTTATGGTATTCAACCACAAATAGCATATACACGAACGTTTTCTGATATAAATGCCTCATTTCTGGAAAGGATAGTCATATTTGGCAAGTGCTGACTGGATAGAATGAAATAAATGAACTAGCAGTTTAAGTTTGTGCTAAGTCACTTAGTTGTGTCCGACTCTTTGCGACCCCGTGGACGGTAGCTCACCAGGCTCTTCTGTCCATGGAATTCTCCAGCAAGAATCCTGCAGTGGGTAACCATTCTCTTCTCCATGGAATCTTCCCAACCCAGGGATCGAACCAACGTCTTGTGCATTGCAGGTGGATTCTTCACTGTCTGAGCCACCAGGCAAGAATTTGAAATTTACATTTTCCTAATTACTTGCTTTTGAACACGAGTACTTTGAACACCTCCCTTTTACTGACTGTGCAGGACTAAAATAAATTTAGTAACAAAAAATAAGGATAATAGAAGCTCTGATACAAAATGTGTTAACATTTAGAAGTGTAAAACAATTATGGATTTAGACAGAAAAGTCAAGACCGTATTGGCTGGCTCCAACCACAAATTTTCTTTTGTTTTGTTTGCCAATGCCTCTTAGTATATAAACAACCTCTGCCATTCCCAGCAGGTACATCTGTTAAAAATCTGCAAGTTTTCAGAATAAGCAAATCTATAGTGACAGAAAGGATCTCTCGTTGCCTAGAACTGTCTAAGGGAAGAAGGGATATAGAAGCTTGAGGAGTGGGGAGTGACTACTACTCTGTATAGGGTTTCTTTCAGGGGCAAAAATGTTCTAAACTGTGAGGATGGTTGTACAAGCTCTGCAAGTATACTAAAAATGGGTTGCATACTTTAAAATGGGTGAATTGTATAATATGTGAATTTTGTCTCAATGAAGCTGAAAAGATTTTGAGGGTAAATCCATTACTTCAAAAGAAAAATCTTGAAATAACTTTGAAAGATTGATAGTATTACTTAAAAATCTATTGGGGAATATATTGAGTTCACATAATAATAGTGTGAACATTTATACATGTAAGAATCATGAAAGGACACCTTTTAATTTAAAATAATAATTCTAATATGTGAAAATCTGCATGTGTAAATGTGTCATTTTGTAATGATGTGTAAGCTGGGTCTGGACATTAAAAAGTAAAACTAAATGACAAATATGGCAAGATGACTAAAACATTATGAAACCTTTTGCTTTTAATTGAATAAGAGACATTCAAAGATTGATCTTTATCTAGTCTTTTTCTTGCATCAGCAAATATTTAGTGTTTATATATAATGAGAATGATGTGAACTTTTCTATTTGACATGACTCTTTGATCTTAATACCAAGCCATATATTCTAGTGACTTCTCTGGTGAGGAAATGTCAAGTCTCTAAGCATTTAATAAATGGCCAAGTAGAAGAAACTCTACATTCTTTATTATAGGCAAAAATTGTCTTTGATACTTCATTTTGACTTCTCTAGTCATGTTGATATTCATTAAAAGTTATTTTGGAAGGGCTCTGTACCTTGTTATGCAAATTTATATATTCCTTTCAGCTTTTCTTTTGTTTAAACTGTAGCAGCATACATATATATGTATATATATCAACTGCTGGTTTTAATTAAAAAAATTATAAGACACTGAATTCAGAATTGAGTTACAAACTAGTGACAGATTCTGAATAATTCATATGGTTTAGCTCTGATTAGTATTTGGAAGCTGATTCTTAAAATATTTATAAAGAGCAGGTGGATTTATTTGGTATGCTTAAACTTTATTAAAAAATATCTAGTGATAATATTTACTTAACTTGAAGTGACAAACTCCACTGTAAAAATTATAGGAAAAACTCAAGACAAAAATACATTGTCAATCTGAAGCTATATATCAGAAGAAAATATTTTAAATTTATAGAAAGACAAGGTAGATCTTTTCAATTTGACATGAATTGATTTGCATTTAAAAGGCAGGTACTATGCTTAGATTTGAGTTTGTTAATTATGAAAACATATGACTACTATATGAAATTAAATTGACTATTAATATGAAATTAGATTAAAATAAAATCAATTATTATGCTATTAAAATCAGTTCAGTTCAGTTGCTCAGTCATGTCCAACTCTTTGCGACCCTATGGACTGCAGCATGCCAGGCCTTCCTTTCCATCACCAACTCCCGGGACTTACTCAAACTCACATCCATTGAGTCAGTGATGCCATCCAACCATCTCATCCTCTGTCATCCACTTCTCCTCCTGCCTTCAATCTTTCTTAGCATCACGGTCTTTTCAGATGAGTCAGTTCTTCGTACCAGGTGGCCAAAGTACTGGAGTTTCAGCTTCAGCATCAGTCCTTCCAATGAACACCCAGGACTGATCTCCTTTAGGATGGACTGGTTGGATCTTGCTGTCCAAGGGACTCTCAAGAGACTTCACCAACACTGCAGTTCAAAAGCATCAATGCTTTGGCACTCAGCTTTTTTATAGTCCAACTCTCATATCCGTACATAACTACTGAAAAAACCATAGCTTTGACTAGATGGACCTTTGTTGGCAAAGTAATGTCTCTGCTTTTCAATATGCTGTATAGGTTAGTCATAGCTTTTCTTCCAAGGAGTAAGCATCTTTTAATTTCATGGTTGCAGTCACCATCTGCAGTGATTTTGAAGCCCTCAAAAATAAAGTCTGTCACTGTTTCCACTGTTTCCCCATCTATTTGCCATGGAGTGATGGGACCAGATGCTATGATCTTAGTTTTCTGAATGTTGAGTTTTAAGCCAATTTTTTCACTCTCCTCTTTCACTTTCATCAAGAGGCTATTTAGTTCCTCTTCACTTTCTGCCATAAGGGTGGTGTCATCTGCATATCTGAGGTTATTGATATTTCTCCTGGAAATCTTGATTCCAGCTGTGCTTCCTCCAGCCCAGGGTTTCTCATGATGTACTCTGCATAGAAGTTAAATAAGCAGGGTGACAATATACAACCTTGACGTACTCCTTTCCTAATTTGGAACCAGTCTGTTCTTCCATGTCCAGTTCTAAGTGTTGCCTCCTGACCTGCATACAAATTTTTCAGGAGGCAGGTAAGGTGGTCTGGTATTCCCATCTCTTTCAGAATTTTCCGCAGTTTATTGTGATCCACACAGTCAAAGGCTTTGGCATGGTCAAGAAAGCAGAAATAGATGTTTTTCTGGAACTCTGTTGCATTTTTGATGATCCCATGGATGTTGGCAATTTGATCTCTGGTTCCCCTACCTTTCCTAAGTCCAGCTTGAACATCTGGAACTTCACAGTTCATGTACTGTTGAAGCCTGGCTTGGAGAATTTTGAGGATTACTTTGCTATCATGTGAGATGAGTGCAGTTGTGCAGTACTTTGAGCATTCTTTGGCATTGCTTTTATTTGGAACTGGAATGAAAACTGACCTTTTCCAGTCCTGTGGCCACTACTGAGTTTTCCAAATTTGCTGGCATACTGAGTGCAGCACTTTAAAAGCATCATCTTTTAGGATTTGAAATAGCTCGACTGTAATTCCATCACCTCCACTAGCTTTGTTCGTAGTGATGCTTCCTAAGGCCCACTTGACTTCACATTCCAGGAGGTATGGCTCTAGGTGAGTGATCATACCATCGTGATTATCTGGGTCCTGAAGATCTTTTTTGTATAGTTTTTCTGTGTATTCTTGCCACCTCTTCTTAATATCTTCTGCTTGTTAGGTCCATACCATTTCTGTCCTTTATTGTGTCCGTCTTTGCATCAAATTAAGATACAAAAGCAGAATGGAATTTCATGATATATATAGTCAAAATATTTCTTATGTTATTGTAACTATTTTTTTTTCCCCTAGTAAATATGATTTTTGGGAACTTAAGGTGAATCTATTTTTTTTTTCTTCTTCTACTGTTTATTATATGCTAGGTTATTCATGCAATTATATATCTCTCAAGGCACAAATTATTACCCTAATTTTTAAGATGAGAAAGCTTAGATTCTTAAACCTATTTAAAGTACTCTTTACAACTATAGCCTAAACTACCCTTAGAACAATTGCTTACTATATGTTAAAGAGTATATAGGTAACAATCAGTCCAAATATAACAATAAGCTTTATTAAAAAACACCATCTTCCAAAGCTTTAACTGTTTCAGTCTTTACATACTAAATGGTTTCAGTCACAAAGGTCTCTAAGTAATTTGACACAAATTATTTTAGAAAAGTAATTTTTTAAGACTTTTTAAAAAGTCGTTTTAAATAATATGATTAATTTCTTCCATTTTCCTATTTCATTGCCAATTGCTATCATTAGATAACATTTTGCACACTTTTCCACCTTTAATTCTGTTAGTACATGATTATTATCTCACCTTTAAAAAATGAACTGAGATCGTTGACAAGATATACATTCTTGATTTGTATAAGTTAATGTATGACTAATTGTCTTCCATTTAGCTCTCCGAGAATCCCTCAGTGACTAAGTAACTGTTATATTGAGAGTCTGTTTTTTCCATGAGTATTTGGGAAGCTTTTTAAAATTTAGGGCTGTTAATCAAGGTGCCCGGAGAGGGCAATGGCACCCCACTCCAGTACTTTTGACTGGAAAATCCCATGGACGGAGGAGCCTGGTAGGCTGCAGTCCATGGGGTCGCTAAGTCAGACTGAGCGACCTCGCTTTCACTTTTCACTTTCATGCGTTGGAGAAGGAAATGGCAACCCACTCCAGTGTTCTTGCCTGGAGAATCCCAGGGACGGGGGAGCCTGGTGGGCTGCCGTCTATGGGGTCGCACAGAGTCGGACATGACTGAAGCGACTTAGCAGCAGCAGCAATCAAGGTGCCATGAAATTAGCATACACAGCCTTTGTAGTCAGACAGCCTTAGTTTTGGTTCCCTGCTCTACTCCATTTAACTAAGTATTTGGGCATGTGACTTAACCTTCCTATGTCTCCATTGCCTATTTATTATGGTGGTGGTTAAAATTATATAAGCTGATATACAGACTGCCAAATGCACTGACTGGAATATGATGGGGGCTCAATACTTGTAAAATTCCTTTCCTTTCCTCTCCTCTTATTACTAGAAGTTCCCATGATTTCTTCCCTGAACCACCTCCTACCTGGAAGATTCTATTCTATATTTACTACGTAGAATGGTAAATATAAATAATTAAAGTAATACTATAGTTTAAAAGTTCTGACACAAGGTTGGATGAATAGAAAATTGATTCCACTGATCACTGAGGATTTTCTTAAGCTATCCATTTTCCTTCTGGTTACTATTTCCTCTAGAGCATATCTAAGTGAAAGTTAACTATTTAACATTTGATTACAAGATAATTGAATGTTTCAATTCAGTTTCAAATCAATCCAATATTTGCAAAGTGTGCATGCAAGTGAATAATGGAAAAAGGGTCGCAGAAGTTAAACAGACTTCATTCTATAAAATGTACGTCATTGTTTTTTTTACCTTTTATATCATGCCATTGATCTCATGATTGTTTATATTATGATTTCATCTCTCACCTAAGCTGTTGTTCACAGATTGTCTTTAAAATCCATGAAGGTCACTGGTTTGTTTTCTTATAAAATGACATAATGGATTAAAGCTGGAATTCTGTAGATAGTGACTCATGCTTGCATTTGTACATTTTAAAAGATGTAATTTATAGAAAGGAAGCATCCAGCCTTGAGGTGTTTCAGATTTCAGTTGCTCCAACAAATTAAAAATGGCTAACATAAATAAGTGCACATGACCTGTCAACTAGTCAGTCATCTAATTTAAACCTCAAAAAATTTTCTTTTATTTGTATTTTACATGTCTCTTTCCCTCATTGTGAATATATATGTGTAACATATCTCACAGAAATCTTTACCTATATGTCAGTAAGAATAAAAGTGATCATCTTTAAAGTATTCACATACTCGTACTAACTTTCAAATTATTGAAGCCAAGAATGTAAATGTACTTTTTGTTCATTCTGAATTTATTAAGCATGACACGCTTCTCAAGGACAGTACAATGTAGTAAAAATTTTAAAGGTGTTCATTTAATATGCCACATAGCCTTCAAGAAGCAGTGGGCCATGGTGGAAAAGAACCTGGTTTCAGATTTAGTTGATTTGGGTTCTCTTTGTAAGCTTTGCCAGTAATTAGCTGTGTGACCTGGAACAGGTCAGGAACCGTCTCAAAGGCCTTAATTTTTTCATCTTTAAAACACAAACATTATTAAATCTGGTACACATGCTATTGGTATACTTTTGTTCTATTGCTTTGTTAAAATGGTTAGTACTTAATGCATTATTGCTTTTATAATTTCATCCATGCATTTAGGAATTATAAAGTACTTTGCTAACATTCCTAAAATTATTAAATTCCATAAATAATCTAATTATCAAAATGATTGAATTCCATAAACAATCTAATAAAACCTCTTTTGATGTCAAGAACTGTCACTTGATATTCAGACAATTGATTTTACCTGGAATTGTAAACTAATGCTCATTATTTATTTTCCTACAAAATAAGCCAAGGTGTAACTCAGATATCTAAGGGCTTACTAATAACAAATAATTCACATGACTCCTCTGTGTAAGAATTTTACTATTTCCACTTGCCTCGTTCGATTAACCTAACCCATTTCTGGACAGACAGGAAGTACTAATAAACTCATGTTTGCTGACTCATTCGTTAAGTAAATTAAGAGTGACAGGATTGAATGACTCCAGACTCATGGAGATATTTTTTTACAAAAATATTATCCGTCTGAAAAATTGGTTTTTATATCAGAATTTTAATCCCACATAATTTCTTTTTTAGGGCTTCCCTGATGACTCAGTAGGTAAAGAATCTGCCTGCAATGCAGGAGACACAGGATACAAGGGTTTGATCCCTGGGTTGGGAAGATCCCCTGGAGGAGGAAATGGCAGTCCACTCCAGTATTGCCTGAAAACTCCCATGGATAGAAGAGCCTGGAGGGCTACAGTCCAAAGGGTTGCATAGAGTCGGACAGGACTGAGTGACTAAGCACACAATCTCTTTTTTATCTACATTCCTCCCTTAAATATCTCTAATTTGACAGTGGCCTTTTCCTGCCAAATCCTTTATGTAAAGTTTATATACTAGAGCTCTAACTAGACTCTAAACTACTGGAGATAAGAAGTAAGTATTGTTTCCTCTTCTGGGAGGCCCTGGAGTACTGTCAAATGTCTTGTACAGAGCAGAACCTTAACAATCACTAAATGTAGTAATAAATAAAGTTTGGGGGAAAACTAGGAGTTTCATTTTGAAGATTCTGTGATAAATATGACCCTTAGATATTCTCCAGAGCTTTGAATAACCAATGCTTAAAATTTGGATCTTTGTTCTTTTCTCTATACAACCTTCTCTCTATTAGAAAGTTTTTACATTCAGCTAAACCAGACTGGTATGAATTGCTCTAAATTCCTTTACCTCCAGGTTTGACCTGTCTCCAGAAATCAAATATTATATTTTCAGCTATCCAAAGATCCACCATCATCTGATGGTGTATGTCTCACCATTAATTTAAATATACTTAAATCAGTACCTAGTCCCTAATTGACTTTTCTCACATTGTGTATGTTACATGAATGTCCCACCCCTTGGATGGTTTCCCTTCCTCTGTGTCAATTCAAACCCTGGTTACCCTTGGGATCCAGTTCAGTTCCTGTCTTACAATAAGATGCCCTTAATTGTTTCTCTTTCTTCATTTGCATATGGCACATAATTTAGTACTTCATTATATAATGTCTTAATTTTTGTTGCATGTCTATATATTTTATCTTATCAAATAAAATGTAAGTCCTATGGTAGGAATTATAGCACACAAGAAATGTTCATTAAATACTGGCTTGACAGTATTTTGGTCTCTAAAATAAATACTATATTCTCTACCACGTTTTTATAATGTCATGCATAATTAAGCCTCAAAAAATACTTTTTTAGTGATGATGATAAAAATCTACATGGTTGCTCAGCTAGATCTGGAATAGGCTCCAGTGCCACAGACTGAAACCTGGCTGAGGACAAAAGTTTGAATAATTCTTTTGAAATTATTATATACCAAATGGTATAACTTTTGATTCATTAAAGATGGTAATAAAGGAATTAGATATTTTTCAGGGGGATGTAATTAGAGATCAAAGTAAAATACAAGGAGAAGTCACGAACAAATCATAAATGACCTTTCCTTTGTTCCTTCTTGCTATCTGGGGTCACCTTCAAAGACTGAGAAGTTGTAATTACAGAGTAAGCTGAATACTCCTCATAAAAGATAGGCTTTGATACAAGGGAAAAGGATTATATAAAGTACAATAAAAGACCTCCAAATGAATATCTGTCCACTAATTTTCTTTTCTTTGGAAGTCCTTTATAAAGTAATAACTTATATGTGTCCAATTAAATCTTAGAATATATTAAAGAAATGAGATAATTTCTAATTAGGAAGCTCAATCACAAACTAAGCATTGACGATGTTGATATCCAGCAAGATATTAATGAGCTCCCCATGAAAAATTATCCACTGAAAACTGACTTTGGAGTAAAATAATTCAATAGTCCATCAAATTTTATTTGAGAACTAATAGGACCACTTTATGCTTTAATTTATCAGAATTTTCTTCTGAAAAAAAAAAAGCCTTTCCCAATACTTGTATTTAATGCTATTTCAACCATACAAAGTATTTTCTGTTATTAGGGCTCTGGTTATCACAGGAAATTTGAACAGTGGCAGAGCTAGTGGTTATAAAATAAGGAAAAAGACATAGGTTGAAATACTCTATTGAAATATTGAGAGGAAATCAAAGAGGGGTTGATCGACTTTCAAGAAACCATCCTTAGCTAAAGTAGAACTGGACAGCTAGCTAGCCTTACAATTTATTCTGCAGGAAGAGATTTGGACTTATTTTTAGGTTTTTATCAAAGTCATGTTGCTCATCAATCAGCCTGTATTTATTTAAACCTTGACCATATGTAAATGAATGTCTGTTCCTCTGTAGAAAAATAAACATTTATCATACATTCTTTAATTATCCCAGAATACAATTTCCCTCTCTCTCTCTCATATTTGTACCATTTATTTCTGAATACCTAAATTTCTCTGGAACTAAATGTCCATGGTGTGAGAGGAAGGGGGTATACTGGAAATAGACTAAAATTTTGAATAACAAAGCATGGATCTATTTGAATCCTGGCTATACATCTAACTCTGTGATCTTGAATGAGTGGTTTAACCTTTTTTTATCACTAGTTTTCTCATTTGTATAATCAATATAATAATACTGGCTCTCACTAACTCTGTTATGCATACATGCTCAGTTGCACAGTCCTGTCTGTAGCCTGCCATGCTCCTCTGTCCATGGAATTTTCCAGACAAGAATACTGGAGTGGGTTGCCATTTCCTCCTCCAGAGGATCTTCCTGACCCAGGGATCAAATCTGTATCTCCTGTGGATCCTGTATTGGCAGGCGGATTCTTTACCACTGAGCCACCTGGGAAGCCCTAACTCCCAGTTATGTTTAAAATGAAATGAAAAAATGGATAAAGATATTTTAAAACTCTAAACCTCTATAAATATAAATTTTATTTATTTAAACCTCTATAAATGTAAATTTTATTAAGGTAAGAAAAGTAGTTACTAATAAGGATGTTCAGTGACTTATTATAAATACTTCTTATATATATATATATATATATATATATATATATATATATATATTGCCTGTATTAGAAAGTAAGATAAATAATGAGAGAGAAGAAAGGACGGAAAGGAGAATGAAAGAGTAGCTCTTAGGCTAAAAAATCTATAGTAGTAAGTAAAGAAAATTTAAAAGAAAAAGTTTAAAAGGTGATAAAAGAGAATATAACATAGATATTCACTTGAATTTTTAAAAATGTACCTGTCTTAGCGACTATGTGGTGTTATCAAGAAATTTTGAGTTCTCTGCATGTGATGTATATTTATTCTTCCTGAAACATAGCTGTAAGAGTTAAAATAATAGGAAGTTTTAAACTAGGAAGCATAAATATCTCTAATTTTCTTCCTTCCTATGGGTAAAAGAGTTATTGATGTTTAAAAGTTGACAATATGTATCACTGGAATAGTTTGTATTTCTGCATTACTTTCATATTGAAAAGACTTTTGCTGAAGCATTTTGATCCACCTGACCTTTACTTCTTTTTAAACTTTGTATACTATTAAGCATTTTTAAATTAAAAAAAAAATGTTTTACAACTTAACTCCCTCAAAAAGTAAAATAGTTATCATGTTATGATTCACCATTCAAGATTACATAGAAGTCTTATTAGAGAATCTAGAAATATCAATAACCTCAGATATGCAGATGACACCACCCTTATGGCAGAAAGTGAAGAGGAGCTAAAAAGCCTCTTGATGAAAATGAAAGAGGAGAGCAAAAAAGTTGGCTTAAAGCTCAACATTCAGAAAACGAAGATCACGGCATCAGGTCCCATCACTTCTTGGCAAATAGATGGGGAAACAGTGGAAACAGTTTCAGACTTTATTTTTTTGGGCTCCAAAATCACTGCAGATGGTGACTGCAGCCATGAAATTAAAAGACGCTTATTCCTTGGAAGAAAAGTTATGACCAAACTAGATAGTATATTCAAAAGCAGAGACATTACTTTGCCAACTAAGGTCCGTCTAGTCAAGGCTATGGTTTTTCCTGTGGTCATATATGGATGTGAGAGTTGGACTGTGAAGAAGGCTGAGCGCCGAAGAATTGATGCTTTTGAAGTGTGGTGTTGGAGAAGACTCTTGAGAGTCCCTTGGACTGCAAGGAGATCCAACCAGTCCATTCTAAAGAAGATCAGCCCTGGGTGTTCTTTGGAAGGAATGATGCTAAAGCTGAAACTCCAGTACTTTGCCCACCTCATGCAAAGAGCTGACTCATTGGAAAAGACTCTGATGCTGGGAGGGATTGGGGGCAGGAGGAGAAGGGACGACCGAGGATGAGATGGCTGGATGGCATCACGGACTCGATGGACGTGAGTCTGAGTGAACTCTGGGAGTTGGTGATGGACAGGGAGGCCTGGCGTGCTGTGATTCATGGGGTCACAATGAGTCGGACACGACTGAGCGACTGAACTGAACTGAACTGAACTGATTGAGAAAATAAATCAATGATAAATATTCTTTAGCATAATTTCTGTAGCCTAAAGAAGTTAGTTGGTGATCTGTTAGAATAACAATAACATATAACCATGGTTTCTGCAGACACTGCAGGGTATTATCCATCCTATCAAATCATTAAATAACTTCACTTATAGAGGGTTTGTAGCTGTACACAGTCTATCTTAAAACATCAAAAAATCATTATGTTTAATTTGTTATTGATAACCAGTGGTCTCTTAAATTTATTTCATGTAATAAAAGACAGAGAGATTTTCACTCATTTAGTAATTTTTAAATAATATAAATCTTTTCAAATGTAAGACATTGGAATGAATGAGTAGAAACAACAAGCTTAAAACCTGAAGCGAGGGACAAGGTTTAGCTTGTATAAAGGTTCTTTGTGTAAAGACTCATGACCACTATTTTCTGGGCTGTAAAAATCAGCTACCTGAGCATTATTATTTGAAGTGTATTTTCAGAACTAAAAAACCATTAGCATTTTCATAAGATTTACTTTTTAAACAGATGAGAACATTGACACTCATAAAAGACTAGAACCCAGGTTATTTAATTCTAAATTTACACCATAACATTTTTTCCCACAGTGCTCATGTGCTTTTATATGTTAATTATTCAGCAAATATATATTGAAAAAACCCACACTGTGTAATGATGTATGCAGAGAGTAGTGGGGGTAGGGGTATAAACATGAATAATATATGATCTTTGTCCTATGTGAATTCATAGTCCAATGGGAAAGATAAGACTCAAATTAAAAAGTGAGATGATATATATAAAACTTTAAACACCATACCTGGCACATAGGAGATCCTGAAAGCCAAAATCCAAATATGAACAACAAAGTGCAGTCCAGTGTATTTAGTGGTATAAACAATAGTGTCTATTCTCTTTCAAATTTGAAATTCAAATTCTAGTACACTTATGTGTGTGGAGGTCAACCTAGATGCTTTTTGATATGGCCAGGAGTCTTTTTATAATACAGATACAAAATCATAACATTTGAATTTTAAGCATTGCTTCTTGGCTTTATAGTCGCATAGTATATTCATCTACCCCCCACCCCCTCACCTTGATAACAAGACAGTATGATTTTCTTTTAATGAACCATGAGACTATTTGCAGTCATTTTCCAATGTTACCCATTGCCTTGGAGATCATCACTTCATGACCCACTTTATAGTCTATTTCATCTTGGCAGTTGACAGCTACTTTGGAATCTGGAGTTGGGCAACATTATTTTGTGCCATTGTAGTGGAAATGGGGAGCCTGCAGAGTTCAAACATGGAATTGGGAAGTTGTCTGAGGTGAGATTTAAAGCACTGGACATGTAATTCTATAATCACAATGGGAATGAAAAAAAAATGGACACATTTGAACATTTTCCAAAAATTATTCAGAAGCTATATTGATGAATTTAATTAAAAATAAGATGAACAGAGGTGATCCAAGAATGACTCCAGTGCAGAAAGAACAAGCAGTATTTCACTTATCATGTGAAAGCAACATAATTTTGGAGGAAGGAGTCTTTTAAAAAATATCTAACAATATAAGTGTTGCCATAAATGTATTCTGTATTATGTTGCAGAAATTTGTGCACTTTTATTTGATCCTATTGCTTCACTCTGAATCAAGTCAATCAGAATATCCACTGTGGACATGAAAATTTGTCAGCTCTTCTGAAAATGGTATTAATCTAAGGTAAAAAAAAATCAAATTACTTTACAACAATATACTATCTTCTAAAGTTTTCAATGTTTTTAACTTTTAAATTCTGACTATTTTCATTACAGTGGCAAAATTTGTGGGAGTTTTCTCCATATTCTTTTCCTTGATTATATATTCATACAATTTGTGTTTCTAAATGTATAACATTAGGGATATCAGTCATTTAATTTCAGTAGTTTCTGTGTTCTTGTTTGTAACAAAGAAATTAGTTTGAAGGACCCTTACAGAAAGATCACCTATTTCAACTCTTTCATTTTATGGTTGTAAAAACTGAGCCCAAGTAGAATAAGTGACTGACCCATTGTTTTCCTCATTCATCCTAAATGGGAGGGTAGGAAAGAGAGAAATCAATAAAACCTGTACCATGAATTGAAGAGTTTTATAATTACATGAAATTGCCTTTTCTCTATGATAGAACTATTAGCGTTTGGGGGGAAGTATTGTATAATATTTCTAACATCCAACAAAGTGTAGCGCCTGTAGTAGGCCCTCAACAAAGACTTGCTAAAATCCACAGTGCTCACAGGATTTTAAACTCATCTTCATCTTATAGTTGATTAATTTGGCAGATAAACATGGATAGTGAATTTTGTAAATTTACTTGCAAAAAATTTAGATAATTGATTGAGGTTTGGCAGTAGAAACAGGAAAAGTTGAGGTAGGACATACTAACTCAAAACTTTGGAGAACAAGTGTCATTGTATCAGAGAGAAAGTATAATGTTGGCTTCCAGAGGCTACAGTCAGGGGAGAATAGAGAGTTCTTGTTGAATAGGTATAGAGTTTGTGTTACAAGATGAAAAGAGTTACAGGGATAGATGGTGGTGATGGTTGCATGACAATGTCATTTATCTAATATTCTTGGATTTTACACTCAAAAATGGTTAAGATGATAAATTTTATGTTATATGTATTTCCTCACAATAAAAAAATGTTTTAAAGGAAGTAACTATCCTAAAAATGATATCTTCCAAAAGGGGAAAAGGAGTCATTGTATCAGTGAGTAGTTTGAAGGTTTATACTTCTACCATGTATCATAAATTCTTTTCCATTTGCATAGTTATTTAAAAAAATAGGTATGGAAGCGTGATGAAAGAACTAGAGAAATGTCTATTGAGAAACCAGATCATTTATGGTTTCTTAAAATTTGGTTAAAAAATATTTGTTGGCAAGGTCCCATATTCTTGTTTTACTTCCACCAAAAATAATGTCATCAACTTCTCTCTGAATCTCATTACATTACATCATATAGGATATGGGCCTATTACTGTTTGAGAATCAGTGACTAATCAAAAAATGCTAGAACAAGTCACAAAGCATTATATTAATTTTGTTTTTTTTTCTAATCTAAGATGAAAAAACCCTGACAGAGTAATGACTTTATCAAAGCAATTAATTAATAGTAACCTCTAAATTCCTATCACATTGCAAAAGTGAGGCAATAAAGCTCTTGGTTACAAATTTATTTGCTGCAAAGACATTTGGGGATTGTGATTTTTAAAGTTTCTGCTTCTCTATAAGCCATCAAGCCATATTGTAGAGTGAATCTACACCTTTGAAGTTGCTAATTAAAGGCTAAATAACAAGGGCATTCTATAGCCAGAATGTGGAAATATTCCTAAACATTGAGCACATCTTCACCAGATATGTATGTGGCCAATAGAATGTTGTGTCTCTCTGTTACAAGATATGACATATATACATGTATATGTGCATACATATATATATACACACACATACACATTCTTCAGGCCAGAATACTGGAGTAGGTAGCTGTTCCCTTCTCCAGGGGATTTTCCCAACCCAGGGACCGAACCAAGGTCTCCCACATTGTAGGCAGATTCTTTACCAGCTGAGCCACAAGGGAAGCCCATACACACACACACACACACACACACACACACACACACACACACACACATATATATATATACACACACATATACACACACACACATATATGATATATATATATATATATATATATATGGTATATTTTCCTGTGAAATGGAAAAATAAACCTGTACATGATAGGACTAAGCTTTAGCTAACTAGTTTAAGAAGATTTATAACTTATTAATTGATCTAAAGCACATTCAGAGAGATTGCCTGTAATCACTTCAGAGAAACCTGTTATTCTTTTAGATGCCTTAAGTTCTTAAATACTATTATTCAGGTATACTAAAAATTCTACTTTAGTTCTTCCTTTATCTTCTTTCACTTTTGCCTTAACCATTGAAACATATATTTCTCAGAGATTACATAGACATATATAGATAGACATAGATATCATATATGGGAACATATCAATCAAGGTACATTAATTGATTACTTACTATAGGCAAGGAGTTTGCCATATAAGTGGGCAAAAGATTCAGGCAAGAGGTGGGGGCTTGAGCCAGATCTTGAAGACCAGGTAGAACTTAGATGCATTTGAGAAGAGAGGCTCATACCACAGTACTGGACTTCTCTAGTCTGACTTCAGTATTTCTAATAATAAATACTCACAAATCAGATTTTATGTCATTAAAATTTAAGTAATAAATGGAAGTAGTAAAAACAACTTTTGAAAGAAAAAAGCCTTTAAATATACAGAAATTTTGTGACCCCATAGACAGAAGCCCATGAGGCTCCCCTATACCTGGGATTCTTCAGGCAAGAACACTGGAGTGGGTTGCCATTTCCTTCTCCAATATTCTTTCTACCCTACATTAACTTTAGTTTAAATATTGTACTCTGATACAGTCTTTTTACCTGGGGTCAGATCAATAAACTAAAAAAATCTGACTATTACTGTTTAAGTCAGAGTTATCACATTATTTCTCTGGATGCCAGTGTGAAAAGGTAATACATGGGAAATGGGGTAATAAAACCTTTCAAATATCTCTGAAATACAATAAATGATTTTTAATGACCCATCCGTCACTCTGTTCTCTGACCTTTAGGACTTCAAATTTTCCTATTTCAATTCCAAGTAGGCAACTTTAGATAAATGATCAAATTTTAATGGCTTTGCTCTGATATTGAGTGTATGTCCAACTCACACCTAACCCTTTGCACTTATCCTCTGTATATGATAGCATTATGTCTCTGATTTCATTTCACTCTTAAAATGATGTCTGCAACTCCACTGAGCTTCACTCAGGCTTCCTATCCTTGTGTCCCCTGGCATTAACAGTTCTTTCTCATTTGCTCTACTTTTGTATTGGTAGTTGCATTTCCAGACAAACTGTTACATGCCTATCTTCACCTTGCCAAGTAGCATATGAATGATTAATGGGCATTGTCAGTAATAATATCCTCATCTTCATATGGAAATCTGTTCTACCAAACACTAGTGACTACAGTAGGGGAAAAAAAAAAAAAAACACAACTAATCAATTCCTAAACAGAGGAGTAGAGTTTACTGCTTAACAACATGGTAACTGGCATCAAACCTGCCTCGTTTTAAGCTTGATTTTGGTCAATTAGTTTGAGTAGATTAACCTCGGTGGTGCCTCAGTTCCCCCACCTGCTAACTGCGGATATTAATAGTACCTTTTCATGGGGTAGTTGTGAGACATATGAGTAATACATGTAAATCTCTTAGAAATGTGTGTACATAGTAACTTTCAATAATTAAAAGCTATTATTATCATTGTTTATACCTGTTTTTTGAAGAATGATTACTTGCTAACTTGGGCAAGTCTTCCTATCTTGATTCTATAAAGCCATACCTGAAAATACTCAATCTTGATTACTGAGATAAAATGAGAGAGATGTGGGTTTAAAATACATGTATAAAAAGATTTGAACACTGTGACATTTACTCATAGGCATCTACTAATGATTTTAAAGAAAATAATCTTATTTTATATATATAAAATGAAAAGATAAAGAGAGCCTTTATCAGTTTTTAGAACCCTGTTATTTTCTAGATGTTAGTTGACATTGTCTTTGGTCTCAATGGTGTTTAATTTTGATTTTTAAAAATTATATATTGAGTCTACCTTCATACTCTGCCAATAATTCTGGTTAACTCTGAATGCTCACCCTTTGTTCCTCACTCCCAGTCTCAAGCTGCTTCATTTTCTTTGGATGATCACATTCGCTACTCACCTTCATTCCTCCTAGGCTTGGCTCATCACCTTGTACAAGCTGTCCCCAAGGCACCTTGAACAAACTCTGCATGGTCTGCTTTCTCTATTGCTCACTCCTTTTGTCAGAAATGTACCCCGCTTTGCTCTCCACCAGATGATCTCTTCCTCTTAAAGTCACTTAGACTTGAATAATAAGAAACATGTTTAAGAATTTAGGGTAGATGAATTGGTTATTGCTGACTACCTCAACAGCTTCCCATGTGCCAAAAGAAACTCTGATACAGGCGTATGGCTGGAGATGGGATGGGGAACAGGCTCATAAGAATATTTAATAGAAAAATGAGTCAGAGGAAAGCTTGGTTATTTTAATGACTATAAATGTGTAGTTATCTTAATTTTCTCCGTTAACGGTCACAATCAGAGTAGAAAATAGGATAGATTAACTCAAAATAGTGGAGGTAAAAGCTGAGGACAGTGAAATGGCAATGAGGGGTGCATATTGGGTCGTGATGAGAAACACAGGACTGACTAGGAAGAAAATGAAGTGGAGCCAAGAGAGGGCATTATAACTAAGAAATTTTGGGAGGGCCCAGGAAGACTTAATGAGGCTGAAGAGCGGTACAAGAGAAGCAGAAGTGGGGGCAGGGTGAGGCCTGAATGTCACGATCTGAGGGTAGTATTTTTTAACTTAAAATTTTAGAAATTGGTGTTTTTCAGGTGTAGCCATGGGTCTGAAGCTGAGGACTATGGGAAATAAGAGGTCAAGGAATTATGAGATTAGGCTGTTATCTGGCAATCTTCATAGATACTGGTCTCCAGAGGATGAAAAGATTAAAAATTGACCTGGTGGCTCAGAGGTTAAAGTGTCTGCCTGCAATGTGGGAGACCTGGGTTCAATCCCTGGGTTGGGAAGATCCCCTGGAGAAGGAAAAGGCAATCCACTCCAGTATTCTTGCCTGGAGAATCCCATGGACGGAGGAGCCTGGTAGGCTTCAGTCCATGGGGTCGCAAAGAGTTAACACGACTGAGCGACTTCACTAAGAGCGAGCCAGATCCCAAAAATCCCCATGAAGGTGTACACAACAGAGACAAGAAAGAAATGTGGGAATGGTATAGATTTCAATGAAATATTGTTTAAATAAGAGTGGAAGAGACATGTCCTAGTGTTTTGGAAGTTAAAAAAAATGGAACTAGGAGAGTTTCACCATGACTTTAAGTCTTTACATGTGGAGGGGTTATAAGATTAATGAAGCGGGGGGAGGTTGAGGATAAGAAATAATTTACATTTGAGAGATCTTTCAGGAAGTAGGAAGACTTCCGTAGGAGTAATCCAAGTAGGAGAAATCCAGGTTTTGATTAAAGCAAGGAGTCTACATAGAGGAAGTGTTCTGTGAAAAATCTAAGAGCCCCTACTTTCTAGTACATTGCTGACCAAAATAATTTTCTGAAATGATGGATATGGTCTATATCTGACTGTCCAATAGGTAGTCGCTACCCACATGTGTTTATTGGAAGGACTGATGTTGAAGCTGAAACTCCAACACTTTGGCCACATGATGAGAAGAGCTGACTCATTTGAAAAGACCCTGATTCTGGGAAAGATTGAGGGCAGGAGGAGAAGGGGTCAACAGAAGATGAGATGACTAGATGGTATCACCGACTCAGTGGACTTGAGTTTGGATAAACTCTGGGAGTTGGTGATGGACAGGGAGGCCTGGTGTGCTGCAGTTCATGGGGTCACAAAGAGTCAGACACAACTGAGTGACTGAACTGAACTGAACTGAAGTCACATGTGGCTGTTGAGTAGCTGAAATGTGATCTGTGAGGCTAAGGGACTGAATTTATACCTTTTTTCAATTACAATTAGTCTAAATTTATATTGAGGGCTTCCGTGATAGCTCAGTTGGTAAAGAATCCACCTGCAATGCAGAAGACCCCAGTTTGATTCCTCGGTGGGGAAGATCTGCTAGAGAAGTGATAGGCTACGCACTCCCGTATTCTTGGTAAATAGCCACATGTGGCTGTTGGCTGTTGTATTGGATAATGCAGTTCTAAAGTCTTTCTGATAGCTGTCAATAAATTTATGCTTAGTTATGATAAAAGGTTACCCTTTTAAGTGAAATAGTTCAGTTCAGTTGCTCAGTCGTGTCGGACTCTTTGTGACCTCATGAACTGCAGCACACCAGGCCACCCTGTCCATTACTAACTCCCGGAGTTCACACAAAATCATGTTCATCGGGTTGATGATGCCATCCAGCCATCTCATCCTTTGCCATCCCCTTCTCGTCCTGCCCGCAAACCCTCCCACCATCAGAGTCTTTTCCAATGAGTCAACTCTTCAGATGAAGTGGCCACAGTATTGGAATTTGAGCTTTAGCATCAGTCCTTCCAATGAACACCCAGGCCTGATCTCCTTCAGAATGGACTGGTTGGATCTCCTTGCAGTCCAAGGGACTCTCATGAGTCTTCTCCAACACCACAGTTCAAAAGCATCAATTTTTGGTGCTCAACTTTCTTCAAAGTCCAACTTTCACATCTATGACCATTGGAGAAACCATAGCCTTGAGCAGACGGACCTTTGTTGGCAGAGTAATGTCTCTGCTTTTGAATATGCTATCTAGGTTGGTCATAACTTTTCTTCCAAGGAGTAAGCGTCTTTAATTTCATGGCTGCAGTCACCATCTGCAGTGATTTTGGAGCCCAAAAAATAAAGTCTGACACTGTTTCCACTGTTTCCCCATCTATTTGCCATGAAGTGATGGGCCCAGATGCCATGATCTTTGTTTTCTGAATGTTGAGCCTAAGCCAACTTTTTCACACTCCTCTTTCACATTCATCAAGAGGCTTTTTAGTTCCTCTTCACTTTCTGCCATAAGGGTGGTGTCATCTGCATATCTGAGGTTACTGATATTTCTCCCAGCAATCTTGATTCCAGCCTGTGCTTCTTCCACCCCAGCTTTTCTCATGATGCACTCTGCTGCTGCTACTGCTGCTAAGTCACTTCAGTCATTTCCAACAGCCCACCAGGCTCCCCCATCCCTGGGATTCACCAGGCAAGAACACTGGAGTGGGTTGCCATTTCCTTCTCCAATGCATGAAAGTGAAAAGTGAAAGTGAAGTCGCTCAGTCGTGTCCAACCCTTAGCTACCCCATGGACTGCAGCCTACCAGGCTCCTCCATCCATGGGATTTTCCAGGCAAGAGTACTGGAGTGCAGTGCCATCACCTTCTCCACATATGTACTCTGCATATAAGTTAAATAAGCAGGGTGACAATATACAGCCTTGACCTACTCCTTTTCCTATTTGGAACCAGTCTGTTGTTCCATGTCCAGTTCTAACTGTTGCTTCCTGACCTGCATATAGGTTTCTCAAGAGGCAGGTCAGTTGGTCTGGTATTCCCATCTCTTTCAGAATTTTCCCCAGTTTATTGTGATCCACACAGTCAGAGGTTTTGGCATAGTCAATAAAGCAGAAATAGATGTTTTTCTGGAACTCTCTTGCTTTTATCATGATCCAGCAGATGTTGGCAATTTGATCTCTGCCTTTTCTAAAACCAGCTTGAACATCTCGAAGTTCACGGTTCACGTATTGCTGAAACCTGGCTTGGAGAATTTTGAGCATTACTTTACTAGCATGTGAGATGAATGCAATTGTGTGGTACTTTGAGCATTCTTTGGCATTGCCTTTCTTTGGGATTGGAATGAAAACTGAACTTTTCCAGTCCTGTGGCCACCACTGAGTTTTCCAAATTTGCTGGCATATTGAGTGCAGCACTTTCACAGCATCATCTTTCAGGATTTGAAATAGCTCAACTGGAATTCCACCACCTTCACTAGCTTTGTTCGTAGTGATGCTTTCTAAGGCCCACTTGACTTCACATTCCAGGATGTCTGGCTCTAGGTGAGTGATCACACCATCGTGATTGTCTTGGTCATGAAGATCTTTTTTGTACAGTTCTTCTGTGTATTCCTGACACCTCTTCTTAATATCTTTTGCTTCTGTTATGTCCATACCATTTCTGTCCTTTATCGAGCCCATCTTTGAATGAAATGTTCCCTTGGTATCTCTAATTTTCTTGAAGAGATTGCTAGTCTTTCCCATTTTATTGTTTTCCTCTATTTCTTTGCATTGGTTGGTGAGGAAGGCTTTCTTATCTCTCCTTGTTATTCTTTGGAACTCTGCATTTACATGCTTATATCTTTCCTGTTCTCCTTTGCTTTTTGCCTCTCTTCTTTTCACAGCTATTTGTAAGGCCTCTCCAGACAGCCATTTTGCTTTTTTGCATTTCTTTTCCATGGGGATGGTCTTAATCCCTGTCTCCTGTACAATGTCACGAACCTCCATCCATAGTTCATCAGGCACTCTAGATCTAGGCCCTTAAATCTATGTCTCACTTCTACTGTATAATCATAAGGGATTTGATTTAGGTCATATGTAAATAGTTTAGCGGTTTTCCCTACTTTCTTCAATTTAAGTCTGAATTTGGCATAAGGTGTTCATGATTTAAGCCACAGTCAGCTCCCGGTCTTGTTTTTGCTGGCTCTATAGAGCTTCTCCATCTTTGGCTGCAAAGAATATAATCAATCTGATTTTGGTGTCGACCATCTGGTGATGTCCATGTGTAGAGTCTTCTCTTGTGTTGTTGGAAGAGGGTGTTTGCTATGACCAGTATGTTCTCTTGGCAAAACTCTATTAGCCTTTGCCCTGCTTCATTCCACATTCCAAGGCCAAATTTGTCTGTTACTGCACGTGTTTCTTGACTTCCTACTTTTGCATTCCAGTCCCCTATAATAAAAAGGACATCTTTTGGGGGTGTTATTTCTAAAAGGTTTTGAAGGTCTTCATAGAACCGTTCAACTTCAGCTTTTTCAGTGTTACCGGTTAGGACATAGACTTGGATTACTGTGATATAGAATGGTCTGCCTTGGAAACGAACAGAGATCATTCTGTCATTTTTGAAATTGCATCCAAGTACTGCATTTTGGACTCTTTTGTTGACCATGATGGCTACTCCATTTCTTCTAAGGGATTCCTGCCCGCAGTAGTAGATATAATGGTCATCTGAGTTAAATTCACCCATTCCAGTCCATTTTAGTTCGCTGATTCCTAGAATGTCAATGTTCACTCTTGCCATGTCCTGTTTGACCACTTCCAATTTGCCTTGATTCATGGACCTAACATTCCAGGTTCCTATGCAATATTGCTCTTTACAGCATCGGACCTTGCTTCTGTCACCAGTCACATCCGCAACTGGGTATTGTTTTTGCTTTGGCTCCATCCCTTCATTCTTTCTGGAGTTATTTCTCCACTGATCTCCAGTAGCATATTGGGCACCTACTGACCTGGGGAGTTCCTCTTTCAGTATCTTATCATTTTGCCTTTTCATACTATTCATGGGGTTCTCAAGGCAAGAATACTGAAGTGTATTGCCATTCCCTTCTCCAGTGGACCACATTCTGTCAGACCTCTCCACCATGACCTGCCCGTTTAAGTGGATACTTTTATTAAAGGAGACAATGACTAAGATTGAAGAAGGAAATTCCTGAATGTTTCAAGTACTGTGGAACAACATGAAGGCCACTAGTTTGGAAGTCCACAGGCCTTTCTAGTGCTTTTCAAATTAGGCCATATAAGTGGTCATCTATGAATAAAGTGAAAGTGAAAGTCACTCAGACGTGTCTGACTCTTTGTGACCCCATGGACTATATTTTCCATGGAATTTTCCAGGTCCATATACTGGAGTGGGCAGCCTTCCCCTTCTCCAGGGGATCTTCCCAATTCTGGAATTGAACCCAGATCTCCCGCATTTCAGGCAGATTCTTTACCAGCTGAGCCACCAGGGAAACCCAAGAATACTGGATTGGGTAGCCTATCCTTTCTCCAGCGGATCTTCCTGACCACCAACTGGCTATCAAGGAAGTTTAACCTTAATTAGCAAGGTTAACTTTATTGTGTGCCAACTACATGTACAATGTCAGAATAAGAAATATCTTCATAAACTGCACATGGCACAGTCTTAACCACAGCTGAAGGGAGGAAGGAATAAATAGCGTGAAGTAGAGATGTTGAATACAGGGTGACAAAACGTAATTAAGACTCCAGCTCATGTACATCTTATTTGAAATCCTGATTTCACTATAACATTTGTGCATTAAAATTTCAGAAGTGACTAAAGAGTTGTTGCATGTGAGCAAGAGTATTAAATTTGCTGGTAACTGACTGATTGATGGTGCAGCTTAACCTCTTGGTTGAGGTCAATGTTATTTTTCAAAAATGGTGATTACTAGGCTGTTCTGTAGCAATATTCTGAGTATACAAGGAAGCTTTAAAATAGTTTGAAGAAAGGCAGAGATGGAATTATTGATTGATGGAACACTAATCTGGTTATTGGCAGTTTCTGGAATTAAATAGTATACAAGTTGTAGATTAAAATAACTGGAACCTTGGAACTGTGACAAATTAATAATAATAAAAAAAACATGGTTTTGTGCAATAATTTTAAAAATGCTTAATATCCATGTGTTTCACACATGGAGTTAGTATACTATTATATTAATTCATAACATTAATATATATAATGTTATATTTATATTAATATGTTATTAACCCAAACTTATGGTTAAGTTTTCTTAGTTTGCTTATGGCTATCCATACCATTAGTGGGACAACATTTATTATTTTCTCTGTTATATCACTAAGCTTTACCAGATCCTCTACTAAATTAATCTCAATACAAGTACCATATTGTCTCATTTTGTGAAGTACCACTGCTAGAAAGGGAAGGTAGTGAGAAATTCTTTCATGATATGGGCCAAACAGTCTGGAGGTTCTGTAGCCATTGTAAGTTGGGGCTTATTTGCTAATGGGCTCCATAACAGTCACTTTGTTCAATCTCAGGCCTTGACCAAATTAATAGGAGTAGCTGAGGATACTTAATATTGGTTACCCGTAATCTTTCACTCAAATTTTGTTTTGTATGTTTCCTTTAACTGTAGAGTAATAAGGTTTACTTGAAGGACATAAGTGGAATAGTAAAACAATTGGGGTTTGATGCAGACTTCAGGTTATTATTTAGATTTATTTATCTACCAGCAAATGCAGAAATATTTCTAAATAATTAAGTTTCAAACAGCAGTGATATTCCTGCAAATCTAACATGATTTTAAAGTTTATTTTCCAAAGAAGAAATCTATCATCTATAAAACCTCTATGGGTGAGATGCCAGTGCTGCTTAAGCCAACTTAATAGATTAGCCCAACATTATATCAAAGATGCTAGTTTTTTACATTTTATTTCTATTGCTAAAGAAATAAACTTGTACTTCTCACATAACCTTGAAAGCACAAAGGAAGGGTTCTTATTCCACTGCCATAAATTAATCTATAAGAATACCTTGAGAAATAAAAGAGAAAAATCCAATGGTACAAATAAAACAGGAGTATCTTCCTCTTCATAGGCTTGCTATGAAGACCATGTGAAATAAGGTATATATGTAATGCTCTTCGCTCCATGCCTAGTATCCTGTAGGTTTGCAAAAATGTCAGTTCTCACCCGTCTTCCCATGAATTCATACTACATCAAAGCCCGTCATGTTATTATCTGAAAAACTCATCACCATCATCCATGACAACTCTAGATATAGACTTCTCAAGAAAGCATGGGAAAGGTTAATCAAAATCTCTAGATGATGCAGATAGAAAAACACTGACAGTGTTGGCTTAAGCATCCCAGATCCTACCTTGACATTTCAATCACAAACCTTATCCACCTTCCAAATGTCAGGGCTTGCATTGGGCTTGTTGCTGTAGATGATAAAAGCTATTAGGGGAAAAAAAAATAGTGTGGACGAAATAAAGAAATATTTTATTTCCTTCCCAAAGACCAGAAGAACATATTTAGGGACTGAAAAGTATAGTTAAATATTCTATAACCTGTCTCCCCCAAAATATAGAAAAATTATGTAATTGCCCCCCTTCTTTGGGGGAGAGGTAGATGACTCTCAAAGACCAAGGCATCAGGGTGCAAAGAAATTCTACTTTTCCGAAAGGATGGTATTCAGTGTGACTTAAATACTGCAAGAGAAATGCAATGATCATGGTAATCATTTTTTTTCTCCCTGTGGGGCATGTCAGTTGGCCTTTTTCATTGTGTCTGCACATATGTAGTCAACTACAGAAACACTTGATTTCTACTGTGTTCATATTTTTATTGTCAGAATGGCTGATATGTATCAATAAACTTAAACTCAGAACAGAGATGTCCTTTGCACCAGTGTGTGTGTGAGGTCACAGATGTCTGCAAACTGGGGAACTCAGAGGTTACCTACATACTGCGCAGCACGTTCCCTAACTCCAATCATTTTAGCTCAATGCTTTTTCCCCCTAGAGCAAGGTTTTCCTTCCGTTAGCCTGCTTAAAAGATATGTGGTGAGGGGTACATGCAATTTAGGGGCTCTGCAATCCGATGTTTCCATGGCTGGGAGTTGTGATGGTAATATTAATGAAGAAGCTGCGCAGTATTTGCAGTGATTCTTGACCAAATCAGATATTCTCTAAGTACCGAATGTCACCCGCTGAATTTGAGTGGGGGAGCACCGTCGCTTTAAAGGGCTCTCAGACACAACACAAAATGTTTGTCACCTCAGGTCGCAAATTACTCAACAGGAAGCAAAAAGCAAAGGGCACGGCACACTAAAGAAAAACAGACACACAGACACGTTTTGCAATGAAGAACTTTATGTGGCATTAGGAATGGCAACCTGTTCTGTTTAGCAATTCCAAGGTACGCTGTTAAGATTGCTCGTCAGGTTAAACCGAATAAAGGAACCGGAATACGAAATACGAAGAAGCGCTGGTGACTTCTCGGCAATCCTTTTCAAAATATAAAACTGTCACCAAGTGACTTAGGTAAGCTGATAAAAAGACTCGCTGTATGCCCTTATATTCTCCTCTTAAACTTACGTGACCATCAGCAGCGCTGTTCAAATTCAGCCAACAGCTGTTACACCAAGACACAGATCCGCAGTGTTTATCTCCCCTGAGTTATCGGTGTTCACTGAGACTCTCCGAAAATTAGGGTCGCTTTTCAATGAGAACTTAATAGAGAATCCTTCACCCCATCTCCGCTCCCACTATCCCAACCCTTGAGCCCCCTCCCACTTGCCCAATATAAGATTTCTTAAAAACGTAGACCATACCCTCAATTCAGCTGCACCTTCCGCAGCCTGAACCTTTTACCCAGAGACACCCACGTTCAGTCTCTCTCTCGTTCTCTCCTCCCTCCCACCTGACTTCTTGAGATCCCCCGCCCACCTTCAGTTACTCTCTCGGCTTCCCAGGCACCTCGTTTTTGAGACCGGGGCCTCCGCCCAGCGCTTTCCCATATCGAGCACCCCCCCCACCCCCACCCTTCTCAACCTCCTTTGACACTCCGGTGCCCCTCCTGTGAAACCTAAGCCCCTCTCTCCGCCCAGGGACCCTAGTCTCTCGGCCATCTGCATATTCTGAGTCCCTCCAATCCCCCCCTCCCGTTGGCCCCTCACCTCCCGCCCGGGTCAGTGCGGTCCTGCAAGCTGCAACCATCCGGGACCTGTCCCCGCTCCCCACCCCATCCCCCGCCTAAACCGTTAGGGTCTTGGCTAGCAATGCCGCCCTGGGCTCCAACTTACCACAAGCGTCCGGGAGGAAGGCAAGGCAGCGGTCGCCGCGGCGGCAGCTAGACGAGAAACGGACTCGGCTGCAATCGCCCAGCGGAGCCCGAGGCAGTCAGTGCGCTGCGCTGCGCGCCGCAATCTCGCGCCTCGGCGGAGGGAAGGATGGAGGGAGCTCGGCGCGATAGCAGGCGCCGGCAAGTCGACCTCCTCTGGGCCACCGTGCGCCCCCCGGATAGGTTTGGCTTCTCCTGTTCCCCTATCTTATTTTAGCATAGTAACTGACCACCTCCAGCATCTCTGCACTATTCGCGTCTTCTTTCTTCTTTGGTGGCCCCTAACTAACTACACTATTCTAAACGGACGAAGGCCATCAAGCGAGCACCACGATGATCTCGACGACTCCGACGACAACGTTGTGCAAGAATAGGTAAGGAAAGTTCATATGCAATCGCAGGTTAGGGGCAGGCAGGCCAATGGAGCAACCAAAGCTGCCAATCTAGCTGCTCCAAAGACAGGATCAGAAAGATCGGTGCACCCGAGGAGTGGAGCGTCCTCGGTGAGCACCAGAGCGCCTACCCAGCGCTGGTGAAACTGCACAGCGCTCTTGGGCTAGATGAGGGATGAGGGGTGGAGCCAAGAGTGGCCAATCAGCGTTCAGCGTTCCACTGCCCCCGGCCTGTTTGGACCTGTCTATTAGTGCAACTGGAGCCTGCTGGCAGGGGGCGCGAGACTCCGTGGTGGTGGTGGTGGTGGTGGTGGTGGTGGTGGTGGTGGTGGTGGTGGTGGTGGTGGTGAACTTGATTCAAGAGGCCTGGAGACTGGGGGGAACTAGGGTCAGTCACGGGGGGGGGTGGTTCTCAAGAAATGTACCCCTAAATAATCAAAGAACACTCCTCCACGAACATACACACACACCCCACACCCTTGAACATTTGAGTTCAACAAACACTTCTTAAGTCTTGGAAGTTCCAAAGAATTTTGAAACTCCCTCCCCTTTCCCCAGCAGAGCAACTGAGGCATTCACAGTGTCAAATACACGTTTAGTGTGAAAGGCCTTGGCCTTATTTTAAGTGTCCATTCCCCACCCTTTTCCCCAGCCCCAAATGCAGAGAATGGAGAAAGGAAAGCACTTGGCCTTCGTGCGCCAAGACAGCACGACTTTGTTCACTTCTTGAACCCACAGGCCCCGTGCTAAGTGCTTAGAATGACACCCTCAAGGCAACATCTTTGGGTTTCTAAGATGAGGCTGCACCTATTTCTCCCCTCGGACCCTGGGGTCACAGCTAAGTGGTTTGCTTCACCGCTGCTAGGGCTGCCATGACATGGTCAAGGCAGCAGGGCACGGGGTGAACCACCAAGCTCCCTTTTGGCCGAGAAACTGAGCTGTAGCCTGGCAAAGACAGCTCTTCTTCACTGGCTCCTGGGGCGCCAGGCAGGTGCCTGCAGCGTCCAGGCAGCAGCACAGACAAGGGAGGTCGGGGCCACTTTGGCCTAGCCGCTTCGGGGGTCACCAAGACCAAGCTCAGTAGTAGCAGTGCTGCCACCAAGAAAGGGGGAGAACAGATTTCTCTTAAGAGAGAATGGAAGTGAGAGGTCTCAGTTCCCAACGGAGGCTCCGTTGGCACTATAGGAGAAGTGGTGAGAAACGGTGAGAGAAGTGGCAACTGGCTCCCAGCCTGTCCGAGGTAGCTGGACCTAAGGAAGAGATTGAAACTCTGGTTCTGCTACTTGGGGCCATTTGGCAGAGCAGCGATTATATGGCAGAGGCTACAGAGGCTCGAACCCCACGGAGCGCAGAAGAGAAGGGAGTCGTCGGCTGCTGAGGGGACTGGTTGCCTCAGCAGCTCTAAAAGTTAGGAATGGGGAAGGAAGTGGGAGCAGTGGTAAGGTTCGGGCTCCTTCACTCTTCTGGAGGGACCTTGGGTCACTTCTCTCGGTGTCTTGGTTTTCCGATTTGTAAAACTGAGCTTTTGATTCTTCTGCTCCAATAGGGAATCTTCTGATTCCCTCCATCCCCACTGAATTGAGCCACTTTGCAGGATTCGGAAATTTAATTTGGCAGTGAACATACTGCCAAGTCCACACCCAAGTTCTGTTTCGCCAAGCAAAACCCTTTGCAGTTTCCGTGAAGCATCTGTTGAATGCTATGTGATGCCACACAGGTGGCGGCGGCATCGCTGCCAAGTTCTCGAACTGTACAACATCGTTAGAAATGCTTTGTTAGCGAATAGTAATTTATAAATATCAAAGAGAAAAAGCGTGTCTTTTAAAATAATTAAGCACTCATCTTTTAAAATGCCCCGTATTCTCTTCTTCTACCCCCATGAACACGCAGTGCTTCATCCTGGCTTGGCTGGCGGGACTTAGGTTTATTTTGTCGGAGGCTGAGACATTGGGTTTACTAAAAGAAAAAAGTGTAAATATTAATCCCTATAATGTATTTGCCAAGGCACAGTAGACTGCCGAGCCGAGAGCCAGAGATAGCATCGCCGAAGCCAGGGACCTTTTCCCTTTCAGCGGCTCCCGGGGGAACCGGTTCGGCTTAGAGACGCTGACGCAAATAACAATGGAGAGTAGGAAGGTGATGAGAATAATAATAATAATAACAGTGATTATGACCATTATCATTACTACTACTACCACATAACTGGGTCTTTAAGAAGTTCTCTCTTTCTCCCTTAGAAGGACGAAAGTGCCGAAGGGACCCAGGGTGAAGGCCACTCGGAATGGGAAGGTTCCCAGTGCAGCAGAGAGAAAGTTAGCTAGTCCGGTGGCTGTAGTCCTGGGCTTCCGAATTCGGGGAAACAACCAGGCAGGCAAGTTTGCCTTTGAGCGGCGCTCGCCGCTCGGCTGGGAACCAAGAAGACCTAACCGGAGCCCGGGACGCAGCCGTGCTCCGGGCGCCGGGTTCAGCCCAGAGAGCCGACTCCGCTTCCCCGGCCATGGCAGCGCATCCTGCCTTTTCGGGTTCCCTAGGCGGCCGGTTAGTCGAGTCCCGGCGGATCCGATGGGCTTTGGAGGTTTTGGCAACACTAGCCGGGAGAATAGAATGTACGGAGAAATCTAGCGCGCACTTTTAAGATCAGGCAAGCAAACTCGAAACAGGTACATGCCGGCGCGCTCTATCGTAGAGAAAGAGGTTTTCTCCAACCTCCGCCTAAAGTGTCCTGGGGAATCAGGCCAAAGTTTTCATGGCTTTCCCTTCCCTTGCTTAGGTCTATGGAAGTTTTCCTTGGAAAAGGGAGTTATTTACTGCGAAGTCCTAGTTTTATGCAAAACCCCAGCGTCCCCAAAGAGTTTCCAAAAACTCGCCCATTTCCTAAGAATATAGACTTGCTTTTGCAGCTTTCCCACGAGGGACATTTCCCCCCACGTCAAATAGGTACCTCCTCAAGCCTATTGATTAAAAAATTCAGGGACACATTAAAGAAGATTGTTACTAATTGGGAAAAAGTTCCTCCTCATATAAGATTTGGGGAACTTCCCTTAAAAAAATAATATTAATTGGCTGCAAAAGTTCAATGCTCAGAGAGCCCTATTTTAACAAACCTAAAAGATTTGTGATCGATTTAAAAAAGTGTCACCTGGCTCTAGAAAAATACTCCAAGGCAGGTATTTTTGCAGAGCAAAAAAAGCTACACAAAAATTGTACAGGGAGATTCCCTCCGCCCCTTGTTTAGCATAAGACATAAATGGAAGACATTTTGATTACCCTTCCACCCATATCTCTTTTCCTCAGTCTTAAATCCCAAGAACCGAAGGGTTTTCTCTTTTTTGTGATTATAGAATTGTATAAAATAATGCTTTTAGCATTTCATAGTTTTGGAATATGAAATTCCAACCTGGAAAAACTCAGAATCATATCCATAATGAGTATCATTGAGGTATGACATACTCTCAATAAACTGTTATAATATTTTATGCAGCAAATTTTTCTCTTACTGTTTTTCAACCAGGGTCATTGAATAGAAAAAAAAAAAAACTTAGAGATGGCTCATTAAACATGAAGTCTTTTCTAAGTTGCTCTGATTATTTTTAATGAAAAAAAAAAAAGCAGTTGAACTCTATGTGCTGTATAGGAAGGCAGGGGGCAGTCTCTGATCATGTCAGTCTTTCTCTAAGTGCACCTTCTTTTTGGAAAGATCCCCTGTTTTAGCGAAAAATGGCGATCAATTCTGGTTCTCGGATACCCTCACAGATAGGAAGAGAAACTAAAAACCCTTTGGTAGGGTTTGGAGTTTCCATCTACATATTTTTGCCACTTCTCAGAATAAAAAGGTATATCAAGATTAAAAATCTGTGCTTAATTTTTTTTTCATACAAGTGTTATTGATTCAGTTCAATTGTATCTGACATTCTCGTAGTTGTGGCTTCTAGTAACCAAATATGTATTTTAAAAACAAAATTATATTCATGCAAGTTTGAGTAGGAAAGAGCACCGAATCCAGCAGCCTCACCAAGAAGGAGAAACTAGTAAATGTCATTTCTTTAGAGAAACATGTGTTGTCATGGAGCCATTTATGGTTTGATGAATGCATCTTATATGCATCTTATTTATGCATGCATTTCACTCTTCCAGCATAGGTTGAGAAAGAGGGCAATTAGGACCTTTTGTTCAAATTAAACTAAGATTGAAAGGCCAGGGCAACAGTAATTTTTCCTTTATTCCTAACTCAAGACTACTCAGTCCCAGAACTAGCATTCTTGCAACCTCTGTGACTTATTCTGACTATTTCAGACCACTTTGGCCCCTACTCAACATTTCTGTGGGCTTCCCTGGTGGCTCAGATGGTAAAAGAATCTGTCTACAAGACCTTCGAAAGACCTTGGATCCACCCCTGGGTTGGGAAGATCCCCTGGAGGAGGGCAAGGCAACCCACTCCAGTATTCTTGCCTGAAGAATCCCCACGGATAGAGGAGCCTAGCAGGCTACAGTCCATGAGGTCACAAAGAGTCAAACACGACTGAGTGACTAAGCACAGCACAGCAACATTTCTGTAGTAATTTTGTCATGCAACAAAACATTTGCTTGTTTAAGAGTCATCGCTAAAGTAATGGGCTTAGTTTTCTTGGTCTGCAAAGCAATCTTACTGTATTATTTCAAATGAGGCACACCTAATTACATTGCTCTCTAATTCTTCCTTTTCTCTTTGTAAGAACTCTCCTCAACCAAATTAGAAGTATCTCAGGGGCAAGGATTTAGTCATATACTTTTCTTCATCTCCTTTGTTCTCATCTATCATAATACTGGGCACAATGATAACTACTAATTGTTGACACAAAAGAGGTTAGGGTGAAAAATCAAGAAGAGGACTGCTAAAACCTGAAATTCTCCATGACCTGAATATAAACATTGATGATATTTTACCAAATTGGTCCATCATGCAAAGAGATCATGAAGGTTAGGACAGACCAAGATGAAGCTTAATAGGAATAAATTTGATATGCTGAACTTTAAGTACCAAATATCCTCTGCACAAACAGAAGAAGGAAATACTGGTGAATTTTAGTCATCATCAGGATGACTAAATTTTAAAAATTTTAGTCATCATTTAGCATATCATCTCCTCAGTGTGATATGCTATGTCAGCCGGGAAACATAGCTTTATCTCGGACTTTTTCAATTTTCATAGAAAGATCTAGACTATAACAAGACTCTACTTGGTGCTTTCAGGCATATATTTTAAGAAGGAAATTAGTAGATTGGAGTTAATCCACAAGAGTGTTCAGGTCAGCAGGCAACTTGAAGCATGTTATATCATGAACTATGGGTTTGTATCCTCTGGAAGACAAGACTCTTGGGATACATGCTAGCTGACTTGAAATATTTGAGAATTTTTTTTTTAATGGAAAAAGGGTTTGCTTAATTTCCTAAGGTCACCACTCCTATCTTGTTTGTATTTGTATTTGTCCCCTCAGTGCTTGGTACAATATCTGACACAAACTAAGCAGTCAATAAATACTTGTGAACTGAAGGAAACTACAGGCACAAGAGGATAAAACTGGAGTTAGTGGTGGAGCCTGTAAAACCTGGCTCTACAGGAGCATTTTATAACATTCTGAACTGGTAAAAGGAATGGGCTATTTCTGGAGGTAGTGAGTTCTCCAGTATTGTAGTGCTCAACACTATACAGGTTAATCACTTCGTGGGGATGTTGCAGAGTCATGAGTGAGGAAAGGGGAAAGACAGGTAGCTAATGAATGCCATTTAAAGCTCTTTAGAATCCTAAATCTTGCAGAATCCATAAATGCAGTATCAATCTAGTTATAGGGCATAGAAAAGAATAGGGAATTTTCTGAAAAACAAATACTGAGGAAGTTATGTACTGCAGGCCTGCCACTGATCCAGCTCTGCTATAAGAAAGAAGCAGCTTCTTACCAAGTCCACAAGACACTTTTTTTGAATGTGGTGCACTTGCTAACTACTGGCTTTCATGGAAAATATTCTCTGGGAAGCTTGTTATTGTGAAAACAACAGTATTATGCTGGGATACTAGCATTCTTTATGAATCTAGAATGCTATACAAAATGGGTCAAATGACTGTATATAAGATAGAAAAGCAGCAAAGATATATTGTAGTGCACAGGGAATTATAACCATTATCTTGTAATAACTTTTAATGGAGTATAATCTGTAAAAAACTGAATCACTGTGCTGTACAAAATATTGTAAATCAACTGTATTTCAATAAATAATGTCAGAGTATGATTACAAGAGGTAAATTAAATTGAATGTTACTATGGGGATTTGATGAACACAAATTGAACGTTAGCTTTAAACAAAAGGAGAATGAGTTTTTGATTAACCTATATAAACTGTGCGCATGGATTTTAGTATTTTCCAGTAACATCTTTGCCTAAGACTCTTGAGATTTACACAGACAAAAATTTCTCTAATAGCTTGCATAGGAAACAGATTGAAGCACACCTGAAAATAATGTTTCGGGTAGCTTCTTTTGTTTCTCTATTAATCATTTTATGTAACTGAACAAATTGGTAAGAATTTCAGGTGAACTATCATACTAAAGACTCCTTAGAACTAAGTTCTGATTACACTATTGTTTTATGTCAGAAGTGATATAGTTCATCAAGATATGACAAATTGAAATAAAGGATAAGTTATTAACCAAGATCAGATCAAGCTTAGAACCTAGAGTGAAGGAGTTTGGAAAATATGTACTTTATCATGCTATCTTTGTATAACTGAGTGACCTGCTTTGGTTTATTTGACTCTATTATTTTATTCTTGTCCCAAGAGTTATTATTCATTATTAGTTCAGAGCTACCAGATTTTTTTAAAGATAAAATTTAAATTAATGTTCAAAAATATTTTATGGAATTCAATAAGTAATTTTATCATCACATAAAGCTTCACTACAAGTGAGGCCACTTGTTCAGTATGATGTAAAGTTAATCTTAGTTCAGAGAGCTGTTGTTTCTTGATTTCCCTGAGGCTGCAATGAACACATTGTACATTAAGTAGACATATACTATAACTGCAATACACATGGGAGCCAAGCACACATCTCAAAGGTGGGAATGAGCTCTTTAAACTAGAATTTGTAATTCAAAAGGGGGAAAAAATCTTGGTTTAGAAATCCCCTTTGAATGTTATTAGCAGTTGCCTTACAGATGGGATAACAAAGATAAAAAGGAATGTACTTATTGCTAATGTTTGAAACATGGTGATTTTTTTCTCCCTAAAAATCTTTCCATGAAAACTTTCAGTCTATTTGAAAAAGATAGCATTTTCCTTTTAACGTATATGTATTAGGTAATATGAATAATGAAGTCTACATTTTACTGTAGGATACTACCTAACAGAAAAACTTGAACATAAAAATTTAAGCAATAATCAATTTCACTGCAGAATTCACAAAGCTATGCAATTTTTGTTTGCTTGATAGCCATACCTTCCTCAGTAACAACATAATTAACTGAGTTTAATCTATTTGGATAATGTGACTTATGAATTCCATATCCTATGTTTTGAGTCATCTATGGTATCAGATTTGCCATAGGGGTTTTGGCAAACCCTTAACCAAAAACCATTTCCTTAACCAAAGCTATCTCCTAAGATAACGTATATTGGAAGACATCAAATTTAGCATGGCAGAACAAAACCAGCTATTAAAAACACACTACCACTACTACCACTACTGCCACCACTGCTAATCTCATTGTCATTGTTGGGAAGTTTACCATCAAGAATTACTTAGTTGATTAATAGGCACCAATCATTTGTTTTGTTGATAGGAACTTCTCTTTGTCAGACTTTGCTTCTCTCTCATGACATATTTATATGAATTAAGACCTGCATCAGTTCCCTGTCTAAGTGATCTCCCTTCTCTCAACAAAGCCTCGCTTGTAATGGAAATGGAGTCAACTGAAGGATATTTTCTTACCCATCCTATTATGAATTAACCTGTTGCCTATGCTTATTTAATATGTTTCAGTCAGGCTACATTGGTAAATATAAAGCAGTCTGTCACAGATTGTAACATTAAACCAAAGAAATGAGGACTTTCTTTTCTTACCAACAAATTTGAAGGAATCTACACATTTCAATGTCTACAACAACACAAGTTCACTTAAGCTGATGCTTTGAAGGGAAGTGATAGCAAATATCCTCTTTTAAGACTAAATGAAAAAAATCTTAAATAAAATATTTTTCTTATCACCAACATTTTATATACTTTTTATTTATGGCCAAGTGCAGAAATCCTTCATTCTCTCAAATCAGGCAGTAAAAGTCACTCAGTCGTGTCCACTTCAGGCAAAAATACTGGAGTTGATAGCTATTCACTTCTCCAGGGGATTTTTCCAACCCAAGGATCGAACCCAAGTCTCCCGCATTGCTTACAGATTCTTTACCAGCTGAGTTACCAAAAAAGCCCCATTCTCTCAAAGTCAAACTTACTCAGTCATGTCTGACTCTTTGTACTCCATGGACTGTAGTCCATGGAATTCTCCAGGCCAGAATACTGGAGTAAATAGCCGTTCCCTTCTCCAGGGGATCTTCCCAACCCAGGGATCGAACCAAGGCTCCCGTATTGCAGGCAGATTCTTTACTAGCTGAGCTGCAAGGGAAACCCAAAAGCCCTCACTTTGAGCCCTCTCTCAAAGTAGAGTTTAATTTGAAGCAAAAGCCAGTACAGCAGTGACTAGCTGCCTATTGTTATGTAATGAGAGCCCTGAAGTAGAACTTCTTGAGTTGGCATTTATTTTCTGGGCTTTTGATTTTTGAAGTGACTTCATTTTACTCTTTGGGTGTCTTCTAGTCATTAGCAGGAAAGTGATAGTAAAAAACTTTTACTAGGTTGTGGTGGAGAGTAATGAATGCTTACACTGCTGGCGGAGGGGCAAGATTTACCAGAGAATTCACCTTTGTTGGCTTTCCATTTGGCCAGAAATCTTTATCTACTAAGATATGATACAAATATAAGCCTATATATTTTAGAGTGTTATATACAATAACCCCCCCCCAAAGCTGCTTAATCAAGAACAGGATGGCTTAATCACTGTTAACTTTGCACATTTCTGACTTTATTGTTAATTAATCTCTTTGTCAATAAAAATGAGCTGAAGTTCAAAAGACACACAAAGATGGAAGTTAAATATGAAGAGAAGTATTTTTAAAATTATTTATGTATTTATTTATTTGGCTGTGCTGGGTCTTGGTTGTGGCATATGACTTGTGGGATCTAGTTTCTTGCCCAGGGATCAAACATAGGCCCTCTCGTTGGGAGCATGGACAGTCTTAAGCACTGGACCACTAGGGAAGTCCCTGAGAATAAATATTGTTCATTATTTTATTTCAAGTCAAGTGACACAGTGGGAAACAGCATCTCCATTGTCTGGTTGGTTACAATGTATTATGACTGGATGTATCAGTAGGCTTGTTGAGAGGTTTATTTATTTTTTTAATAAAGTAATATGGCTTTAAAAAATCCCAACAGAGTTATCTGCAATTCCACCATTCAGAGAGAAAAAGAAAATTCCAACAGAACATATATACCTAAAGAGGTTGTCTGCCTTGCAAAGACTAGGCACTTGTTTCATTAATTGATCAAAATATTTCTTAATATTTCTTTTTATATTGCCTTAAGAATCAGTGCTATACTATTTTGAATTTTTGCAAATATTACAAAGTCATTAACAGTTATGTCTGGTGATTAAAGTTTTATGATCCTAAATTGTGTCAATTCAAGCAAAAGCACATGACCTTAAGACCCTTTGGAGAAGCAAAAAAAAAAAAAAAAGTGCCTTGCTTATAGAATTTATTTAGAATGACATTTTATCCTAGAGTAGGCAAGAGTTTTCTTCTATTTGTTCTACCTCCTTATATGTCTGCTCTAGTAGAAATACAAGATGTGAAATTTGCTGGAAGCTTGCAGTCAACAAAGATAACACTTAGGTCAATTTTTCAAAAATTGAAGCAAGAAACACTTACCACTTATCTGGTTATTAACTGTATTAGTATAGTAAAAGTAGAATAAATATATCTCCTCTCACTCCCCTTCCACAAGAATGGATGAATTAATAATATAAATTAGAACTGCTGAGCTCTATTCAGCATTCATTTACAAGCTTTGTAATAGGAAACATTTTTAACCTCACAGTGTAACCGTGGCTAGAAGTCTTTTAAATTTGAAGGTTTTAAAAAGTTATCTTGGTGCATATGATTTGGAAATGTGTGAAAGAACCAATACTATGTATGTGATCTCTCATAAAGCTAATTAATGAAGTTAAATAAATATTTTATGAAAAATGAGTACTAGGTAAGATTTAATGATCAAATCCAAAATTAATACACAGCTGATTTACAGTTTTGATTTCGACAGTCCTGGTTGTCTATTCATTGCATTTAGAATGGAAAAGAGGCTTAAAGTACAATACAGAATTTATTGAAGAGACATTTTCTCTGAAAAAGTCACCTCTTTTGTTACTGCCAATAGTGTACCACAGTTCAGTCATCTCTATACTTAAAACTGTGCTTCACTTGTTACTTTGTTTTAAAGTCTGAATTCTGACAGCTTATCTAAGAAAGCTAAAATATATACCCATGATAAAAAAAATGATGATTACAGAGTGACAGTTTGATCAGATATCAGATTAAAATGCAAATCAAAGTAGACCTAGGCTTATTATAGATGGAATGCAATCTATCTATTACTTTAAAGAACAACAACAACAAAAGGACCAGGAACTTCAAAAGTTGTTAAAATAAAGAATACTACACTGTTGAAAACCTTTTCCTTTTCTTATTTTGACAGTCATACTAATGACTGCTGGTGTAGACCTTGGCTTTTTGGCTTCATAATATTTCTTACTACATTGGAAATTGGATTGTGAAATAGTTCATAAATGCAGTAACCCTTAGTGTAATAGAAAACCTTGCTAGAGTTTCCTCATTACTTGAAAAGCAGAAGTTTTATGATTTTTTATCTTTTGAAGATAATGTAATTTTCAAGTTAGGACTATTAAACTTAATAACATTCTCCTAAGTAGAATCCATTAATTGATATAAGTGATTTGTTTGCTCTTTATTTGCAGCTAGGTCTAAAGTTATATGTCCCCTTCTCCATTGAAGTCAACACTACACAGGGAACAGTAAGAATGTTTCATTTATGTTCTATTCACTAAGTGCATAAAATGTATAATTAACTTTCTAAATATAATATTGGAGATTATTGGGGAAAGTATATTTTTAGGGCACAGCAATGAACCCATATGACAATCTAACTTTCCATTAACATTATATTTTCACACAAAGAGGCTATCAGTCAGTCAGTCAGTCAGTCAGTCAGTCATTTCAGTCACTCAGTCGTGTCCTACTCTTTGCGACCCCATGAATTGCAGCACACCAGGCCTCCCTGTCCATCACTAACTCCCGGAGTTCACCCAAACTCTTGTCCATCGAGTCAGTGATGCTATCCAGCCATCTCATCCTCTATCGTCCCCTTCTCCTCCTGCCCCCAATCCCTCTCAGCATCAGAGTCTTTTCCAATGAGTCAACTCTTCGCATGAGTTGGCCAAAATATTGGAGTTTCAGCTTTAGCATCATTCCTTCCAAAGAACACCCAGGACTGATCTTTAGAATGGACTGGTTGGATCTCTTTGCAGTCCAAGGGACTGTCAAGGGTCTTATCCAACACCACAGTTTAAAAGCATCAATTCTTTGGCGCTCAGCTTTCTTCATAGTCTGACTTTCACATCCATACATGACCACTGGAAAAACCATATCTTTGACTAGATGGACCCTGGTTAGCAAAGTAATGTCTCTGCTTTTGAATATGCTATCTAGGTTGGTCATAATTTTCCTTCCAAGGAGTAAGCATCTTTTAGTCTGATACATTAAAAAGTTTGTACTTATATAAAGCCTTTCTCAGAAGAGTTGGATAATTAAGTTTCTTAGTTTCCTTACTATGGATTAGTGAAAATTCTCAGTTATAGACTGCTCACCAGAAAATAATTATAGAGAAAAATGTGGTAGGTTTCCCAAATGAAACTTTTAAAAACTTGGTATTCCTAATGCTCCCATGATAAACTCTTTAATAACCAGGACAAAAGTAAAATCTGACCAAATTAGGTGGTGAATTAGTTGGATGTTAAACATTATAAACTTCAGATGAATCACTCTGGTACTTTAAGGGAACATAAAATTTCCATTTCTATGTTCAGTGCCAGTCACATTGAAACACCTCTAGGGAAGGGATAGCAAAAGGTCAATATCTTTGCTATATTTTCAAGATAGAAAGAGTTACACACTGTGTCCACACAGGCTTAATTTGAGATTGAAAGCAGTAAATGGAAACTCCAATTTGATTTTGAAATGGTTTCTGTTAATGTAGTCTTTCATTTATCAGTCCATTCACTGTTTCCTTTCTTAAACTTTATGGCCTCCTTACTTCTACATTGTCCTTAGAGGGTGATTTCAGCAGCATTTTCTTTTCCTCCCCTCATTCAGTCACTCAATTGTGTCCAGCTCTTTGCGACCCCATGGACAGCAGCACTCCAGGCTTCCCTGTCCATCACCAAATCCCGGAGCTTACTCAAACTTCATGTTCATTGAATCAGTGATGCCATCAAACCATCTCATCCTCTGTCATCCCCTTCTCCTCCCACCTTTCCTAGCATCAGGGTCTTTACTAATGAGTAAGTTCTTTGCATCAGGTGGCCAAAGTATTGGAGTTTCAGCTTCAGCATCAGTACTTCCAATGAATATTCAGGACTGATTTCCTTTAGGATTGACTGGTTGGATCTCCTTGCAGTCCAAGAGGGTCTCAAGAGTCTTCTCCAACAACACAATTCAAAAGCAGCTGTTATTTGGTGCTTAGCTTTCTTTATAGGCCAACTCTCACATCCATACATGACTAGATGCCATGATATTAGTTTTCTGAATGTTGAGTTTCAAACCAACTTTTTCACTCTCTGCTTTTGCTTTCATCAAGAAGCTCTTCAGTTAATCTTCGCTTTCTGCCATAAGGGTGGTGTCATCTGCATATCTGTGGTTATTGATATTTCTCCCAGCAATTTTGAGTCCAGCTTGTGCTTCATCCAGTCTAGCATTTCGCATGATGTACAGTGCATATAAGTTAAATAAGCAGGGTGACAATATACAGCCTTGATGTACTCCTTTCCCAATTTGGAACCAGTCTGTTGTTCCATGTCCAGTTCTAACTGTTGCTTCCTGATCTGCATACAGATTTCTCAGGAGGCAGGTCAGGTGGCTGGGTATTCTCATCTCTTATAGAATTTTCCACAGTTTGTTGTGATCTACACAGTCAAAGGCTTTGGGATAGTAAAAAAGCAAAAGTAGATGTTTTTCTGGAACTATCTTGCTTTCTTGATGATCCAGTGGATGTTGGCAATTTAATTTCTGTTTCCTCTGCCTTTTCTAAAACCAGCTTGAACATTTGGAAGTTCATAGTTCACGTATTGCTGAAGCCTGGATTGGAATTTTGAGCATTACTTTGCTAGCATGTGAGATGAGTGCAATTGCGTGGTAGTTTGAGCATTTATTGGCATTGCCTTTCTTTGGGATTGGAATGAAAACTGAACTTTTCCAGTCCTGTGGCCACTGCTGAGTTTTCCAAATTTGCTGGCATATTGAGTGCAGCACTTTCACAGCATCATCTTTCAGGATTTGAAATAGCTCAACTGGAATTCCATCACCTCCACTAGCTTTGTTCATAGTGATGCTTTCTAAGGCCCACTTGTCTTCACATTCCAGGATGTTTGGCTCTAGGTTAGTGATCACACCATCATGATAATCTTGTCATGAAGATCTTTTTAGTACAGTTCTTCTATGTTTTCTTGCCACCTCTTCTTAATATCTTCTGCTTCTGTTAGGTCCATACCATTTCTGTCCTTTATCAAGACCATCTTTGCATGAAATGTTCCCTTGGTATCTCTAATTTTCTTAAAGAGATCTCTAGTCTTTCCCATTCTGTTGTTTTCCTCTATTTCTTTGCATTGATCACTGAGGAAGGCTTTCTGATCTCTTCTTGCTCTTATTTGGAACTCTGCATTCAGATGCTTATATCTTTCCTTTTCTCCTTTGCTTTTCGCCTCTCTTCTTTTCACAGCTATTTGTAAGGTCTCCCCAGACAGCCATTTTGCTTTTTTGCATTTCTTTTCCATGAGGATGGTCTTCATCCCTGTCTCTTGTACAATGTCATGAACCTCAGTCCATAGTTCATCAGCCACTCTATCAGATCCAGTCCCTTAAATCTATTTCTCACTTCCACTGTATAATCATAAGGGATTTGATTTAGGTCATACCTGAATGGTCTAGTGGTTTTCCCTACTTTCTTCAATTTAAGTCTGAATTTGGCAATAAGGAGTTCATGATCTGAGCCACAGTCAGCTCTTGGTCTTGTTTCTGTTGACTGTATAGAGCTTCTCCATCTTTGGCTGCAAAGAATATAATCAATCTGATTTCGGTGTTGACCATCTGGTGATGTCCATGTGCAGAGTCTTCTCTTGTGTTGTTGGAACAGGGTGTTTGCTATGAACAGTGCATTTTCTTGGCAAAACTCTATTAGTTTTTGCCCTGCTTCATTCCATATTCCAAGGCCAAATTTGCCTGTTACTCCAGGTGTTTCTTGACTTCCTACTTTTGCATTCCAGTCCCCTATAACGAAAAGGACATCTTTTTGGGGGTGTTATTTCTACAAGGTCTTGTAGGTCTTCATAGAACCGTTCAACTTCAGCTTCTTCAGTGTTACTGGTTGGGGCATAGACTTGTATTACTGTGATATTGAATGGTTTGCCTTGGAAATGAACAGAGATCATTCTGTCGTTTTTGAGATTGCATCCAAGTACTGCATTTTGGACTCTTTTGTTGGCTATGATGGCTACTCCATTTCTTCTAAGGATTCTTGCCCACAGTAATAGATATAATGATCATTAGAGTTAAATACACCCATTCCAGTACATTTTAGTTCACTGATTCCTGGAATGTCAATGTTCAATCTTGCCATCTCCTGTTTGGTCATTTCATTTTGCCTTGATTCATGGACCTACCATTCCAGGTTTCTATGCAATATTGTTCTTTACAGCATCAGACTTTACTTCCATCACCAGTCACATCCACAACTAGGTATTGTTTTTGCTTTGCATCCATTTCTTCATTCTTTCTGGAGTTGTTTCTCCACTGGTCTCCAGTAGTATATTGGGCACCTACCGACCTGGGGAGTTCATCTTTCAGTGTTCTATCTTTTTGCCTTTGCATAGTGTTCATGAGGTTCTCAAGGCAAGAATACTGAAGTGGTTTTCCATTCCCTTCTCCAGTGGACCACATTTTGTCAGAACTCTCCACCATGACCCGTCCATCTTGGTGGCACTGCATGGCATGGCTGGGTTTCATTGAGTTAGACAAAGCTGTGGTCCCTATGATCAAATTGTTTAGTTTTCTGTGATTGTGGTTTTCATTCATTCCCCCCCCGCCCCTTGCTTCATAATTAGATGTTGAAAGGAGAAGGTAATTGGAGCTCTAGAGACCACCCAGTGCTATATTAATTCATTCTATGTTAATAAAAGTTTGACTCACTATTTCCTCTTATTTCTGCTCTCCTCTGTACTCACCCCCCTGCCCTCCAAATGATGACAGGGAAGGAAAGTGTAGCAGCTGGTCTTTTTATGTTATCTAATTTTATGTATACTAACAATTAAACCTAGATCATTTGTAATTCACTAAGATTTTGCTTAGAAAAAATGCCCACATGTAATATATCTTATTGTGCTTGAAAAATTTGCTGAAATCATCTTTTTCTTTAAGCAATAAAGAATCCACCTGCAATGCAGGAGACATAGGAGATGAGGAGTTCAGTCCCTGAATCAGGAAGATCACCTGGAGAAAGAAATGGCACCCCACTCCAGTATTTTGCTTGGAGAATCCCATGGACAGAGGAGCCTGGCGGGATACAGTCCATGTGGTTGCAAAGAGTAGGACATGACTCAGCATGGGATGGATGGATTTTAGAACATAGCTGACAATTTTAATTTCTTTTGAAACCAGAGCTGCTTTATTTCCCCGACCTCTGGCCCTGAGGATTCAAGTGAACTTTCTTCTATTCTCTAAAACAGTTTCTTACTTTTTAATAATGGCTTTATTGAGATATAATTCATAAGTAATAAAGTTCACCCATTTAAAATATGTAATTCAGTGAGCTTCTGTCTATGCATTAACATAGTTTTGAAACCATCACCACTATCCAATTTTGGTTTTCTAATTTTCAAATATAACTTATAGGTGACATGAATTTTAGAAGTATTCATAAAGTAGCTGATTTTAATAATTGTTTTTTCGTTTGTTATACTGATTGTCACCTTAGCTATAATTAACAGCATCATATTTCCTGAATTATAGACTTGTCTATCAAATCTAGAGAGACAGGCTAGACTTCTAGGATATTAAATTTTAGTACAGTCTTTAGAAATATTCAATTACTGCAAGACTTGTGTTTTGGTGCATAGAAATATAATGTGTATTGGATGATGAATAATAATTTGGAGCATTAAGTAGTCTTCATGCTTTGTTAAATACAGTATGTGATGATCCGTTGTTTTAATCAATAGTTTGCTTCTAGTCCCACGTATGATTTGTCATCTCTGTTTCCTCTGGAATGGCACTGAGCAAGTTTCATCAATACCAGCTTAATAGATTGAATAGAAGCAATAGATATAAGCTGTCAGTATTTAATAAGTATCACAGATTTGTAGGGCAGTTTAGAAAGAGGCTCAAAGATGCAGTGAATCATTAATGTTTTCATAATAGTAGGTATTGTGAGCTGTGGTATTTTGATCATTTCTAAGTGTGATGGAGAATTCACAGCTCTTTTCTTAGTTTACACTCAGAAACATTCCCTAAATGGAAGAAAACTGGGTACATTTTGTGTTCATTCAAGTGTGCTACTAACATACTAGTAGTGAGTTATTATATATAGGAGTACCTCAGATGCATGACCAGTGAACACAAGAAAAATACAATCATAAAAGAACAGTGGAAAATGTAATACTAAGTAACAACAACACTAAGCTAATTAGGGGACACTATGGTTGACAAAATAACAATGAAGCCATAATAATAATTATAATAATATAACAGTATGTGCCAGGCATTTTGTAAGACCTTGACGCCCCTATTCCCAAAGAATTGGGCCTCCCATCTCTTGAGGGGGAAATGTTAGATAGGTAGAATAGGGAAAAGGAGTCCAAAATGGCAGTGGCTAAAAGACAAGGAAGGGAAAAGCCAGAGAAAATAAAACAAAGGAAGGTCAAAGAAAGGTCGGAGGACCGGAGTGAGTATTTCAGGTAGAACAACACTCCTGGCTAAGCCCAATTTGCATAGGGCAGGCCCACGGGGGAAAAAACATATAAAAGGAGGAGCCAAGCACTCTTCTCTCTCTCTCTCCTGCTGGCGTGCTCCTTCACTCTCTTCTCTTCTTCGAGGATGGATTCTCCTGCTATCTTCTAAATAAAATAGACCTGTAACACTGATTTGTCTAAGAGCTATGACACAGTTTGTTCAAGACCCGAGAGCTGTGATGCACTGAGGGCTTTAATGTCCATCGCCCCAAATCATTGTTGTGGTGAGACAAGAAGCAAGAAACATACACTCGCCTGACAATTCTGAGGAGGCAATGGCAACCCACTCAAGAATTCTTGCCTAGATAATCCCTTGGACAGAGGAGCCTGGTGGGCTTCTGTTTATGGGGTTGTACAGAGTTGGACACAACTGAAGTGACTCAGCATGCCTGCCCGCATTGGAGAAGGAAATGGCAACCCACTCCAATATTCTTGCTTAGAGAATCCCAGGAACAGAGGAGTCTGGTGAGCTGCCATCTATGGGGTCGCACATAGTCAGACACAACTGAAGCGACTTAGCAGCAGCAGTAGCAGCAGCAGCATAACATTTAGAAATCACATGGCCCTATAAGGTAAGTATTAGTATCCTCCCCTTTGTGGATGAGGAAACCAAATATTGGAGTTTGTGACTTGACTACAATCACCCAGGAAGTGCACCATAGAACCAAGATTATAAATCTAGGTCTATTGCACTCCAGTATTTGGGTTCTTAGATGCTTTGAAAGCAGTGGACTTGGTATGGTTGTTTGGTGACTCCTAGAAATGTGGAGTCATACAAAGGTTAGGAAATACTTGTCATGATTTTGTGTTTCTTTAGGTGGGAAGGTTTTTTACTTTATTTATGACTCCTCTCTTCTTGCCATGCATTTAGGAGATAAGAAGCTCATATAGCAAATAAGTTCACCCTACATATTTTTTGTATTGGGTGTATGCATTTGACTCCATGTGGCCTTTTGATTCATGGGACATTTCCAAGAGAAACATTTTTTTCCTATATTCACTACTTGTACTAGAGTTCAGCCTATTCACAGCACTATAAAATCACTTAAATTTGAAAGTAAACAAAACCATTACCTCTAAAATAGGTCATTTATAGCATTTATGTTCTCTGGCACATCCTCCCTTTGGAGCTGAAGTAGGTAACAGGTTGGAAGTGGTCAACTTAAGCTAACAATCACAGACTATATTTTCTTAGAAAAAAAAAAAAAGATGGGTGTAGATAGCTTCAGAAGGTGGAAAACTTATTGAATTCAGACTCAATTAGTCAGGGCTAGCAATAAGGAATGAATTATATTTAAATCAAGAAATCATTTTCTCCTTATTTCCATCTTCCTTTAATACCCATCCCTGAAATCAGTGGATGTGAGGATGAGCAAGCACAAATAAGTAGTTTTAAGGGCTACAAACATGAACCTCCAGGACAAAGAATTTTTGTAGTTGGATACAATATTGAAGGTTCTGAAAATTGGTCGTGGCTGATATTGCAACACAGAAAGCAAATAGTGATTTATTTTAATTTTTTTTTTAGGACTGCCCATTTTATTTGAGATCTGTATGGATAAAAATACTTTCTCATAGTTTATTCAAAAGTATTTAAACACTTTAGGATTCTAGAACATCATTTCGAGGATACTGCTTTGAACCTTCAATGTTGAGAACACTGTTTTATCACACTTCCATGCAGTTGGAAAAATATAGTGATGACTATAGTTTATATTTTCATGCTTTAAATTCATAAATATTGCCAAGTTCATAATTCAGCTAAAGTCTGAAGTGTGTATTCAACAATTTAAAATGTGCTGATTTTGCCATTAGCATTAAACAGCTGTTCTGTATTTTCACTAAGAATAAGATCAGAAAGAAGGAATTACATTTGCAGCATGAAGGTATAAACTAGTTTAAGCAAACTCTTCCTGTCGTCTTGGTGAGATGCTAGCTTATGTTATCAAGGGAGTTGTTCATCATCTATGCCAGAGATTTTAAATAAGTCAGTGGTGTTTCTGGGAATGAATTAGGTACAGTTTTCAGTTCAAATAAAAAAGAAAAGTATAATAATATCTGAAATTTCTTTCAATCTTATAATTCTATGCATATTTTATTATGATAAATAACTTGCTTAATCACAGCATGTCATCATCAGAAGTGGGAAATGTTGCATTTCAGGACAGCAAATGCATTAACTTACACTATTTGAACAGACCAACACTGGGTAATTGAAAAGCCATTTTGAGGAAGGAATGCACAACTCCAGATCTATAATAACTTTCTACTGGACACTTTTACCAACATACATGCATGTCTTACAAGCACCTCCAATCCTAAAGAGGCCTTTCAAAGCCATAATTGTTAAAATATTCTCTAATCAATTGTTTATCTTGAGCTGACGTTTTTCCTACCAACGCAATAGGCCTAAGAGAGAAAGATGATTCATGCATGACATCATCCTTTCTCTTAGCTTCATCTCAATTTTTCAATTGCCTTATAAAACCTACCTCAGAAATATATCAGTCACTTCCTCTTCATCTCCAGTGCCACTGCTGTGCTTCAGCAGCATGTTATATTTCACCTAGAACATTACTGCATTAGTTTCCAAGCATCTCTTCCTGCTTTCAACCTCACCTCTTCAAGTGAAATTCTCTACAGTGCTTCTAAAAAAATGACTTTCAAAAATATGAGCTTCTTTATGCCTTTCTGCTGCTTAAAATATGGTAGCAGCTCCCACTTAGATGTCTGTATAAGATAAAGTTAAAAATCATAATTATGAGTTGAAAAAAATTCCTTCTCTTTTTGGGCTAGCCCTTAGCTGTATCTCTTGCCCCATCTCCCGCCTCATCTCCCACCACTTTTTCAAGTAAATTTCACTCATCCTGTAAGAACAACTTTAGTTCAGTTCAATTGCTCAGTTGTGTCCAACTCTTTGCAACCCCACGGACTGCAGCATGCCAGCCTTCCCTGTCCAACACCAGCTCCCAGAGCTTGCTCAAACTCATGTCTGTCAAGTTGGTCTGTCACTGTTTCCATTGTTTCCCCATCTATATTCCATGAAGTGATGGGATAGTATGCCATGATCTTCCTTTTTGAATGTTGAGTTTTAAGCCAGTCTTTTCACTCTCCTCTTTCACCTTCATCAAGAAGCTCTTTAGCTCCTCTTCGCTTTCTGCGTAAGGGTGGTGTCATCTGTGTATCTGAAGTTATTGATATTTCTCCCGGCAATCTTGATTCCAGCTTGTGCTTCATCTAGCCTGATATTTTGCATGATGTACTCTACTCTGCATATTAGTTAAATAAGCAGGGTGACAATATATAGCCTTGACGTACTTCTTTCCCAATTTTGAACCTGTCCATTGTTCTGTCCATTTCCATGTCTGAACAACTTATGTTCTTTCAATTTGTCTGCTTGTTTGTATCATATTCCTTCCATCTAGAATGTTTTTCTTTGCCAGTCCACCTAATTATTTTCAAATATAATCTCTATTGTAACAAACTTTCCTCACGCCCCCCTTTTTAAATGTGTACATGGCCCTTGGGAACTCCTCTATTATAGTGCATACTGTATCATTTGACCTTATTACTTATCTGTCTTTCTCACTAGTCTGAACTGCATGGGACTTAGTGACAATTAGTATATTGGTCGTTTTTGTATCTCTGGTGCCTCAATAAATCTAGCACATAATTGAGGTTTGATATATTTATTAATATTATTAGAGATCAAGTAGATTTTGCCCGGGGGTTGAGAGGGTTAAGCTTTACGTACTCTGGGACTCATGTAGTTCCTCAGATTTCTTTAAGTTTCATGTTAATATTTACCCCTGTGCAAATTGTCAGCTTGAAGAACAAATTGGCCCAATGATAGCAAGAATTCCAGTTCTAGTTTTAACTTTTTGAGGACCTTCTTAGTGTTTTCTATAGCAGCTGTACCAGTTTACAGTGCCATCAATAATGTACAAGGATTCCCTTTTCTCCACATCCTGGCTAGCATCTGTTATCTCTTGTTTTTTCCTTCTTTTTTTAATGCTAATAGTTTAAAAGGTATAAAGTGATATTGTCATTTTGCATTACATTTCCTTGATGATTAGTGATATTGAGCACCTTTTCATGTATCTGTTGCTTATTTGTATGTCTTCTCTGGAAAGATGCCTATTCAAGTCCTGGGTTCATTTTGAAATTGGGTTCTTTGTGTTTTTGTTTTTGTTGTTGTTATGTCTTTTGCTGTTGAGTTGTGTGAGTTCCTTGAATATTTTGGATATTAATTCTGTATTGGATATGAAGTTTACAAATATTGTCTCCCATTCCATATGTTGCCTTTTTATGTTGTTGATGGTTTCTTTTGCTGTGCAAAAGCTTTTTCATTTGATGTCATCTCACTTGTTTGCTTTTGCTGTTGTTGCCTTTGTTTTTGGTGTCAAATGATGAAGGAGCAAACCCTCTTTTCTTTTAAGAGTTTTATGGTTTCAAGACATATGTTCAAGTCTATAATCCATTTTGAGTTGATTTTTGTGAGTAGTGTAAGAAGGGGTCTGGTTTCAATCTTTTGAATGTGGCTTATCCATGTTTCCCAACACCATTTTTTAAAAGACTATCCTTTTCTCATTGCATATTATTAGTAATAAGTTTTTAATATAAACTATTATTAAATTATATAGCCAATTTGTGGACTAATGGACTATGGCCTAAAAAATAGTTAAACTGTAAAAAGTCAGATTTCACAAAAATAAGAATTAAAAGCAAATTTGAAAATAAAAACATGAATCATAGAGTAATTTTGGAAACTACTTATGCTCATTTTCATAAAGAACACCTTTTACTCTGATAGTGGAAAAGGATTTTCAAATTTTGATAGGTTAATACACGATATGAGATCATTTGGAACTCTGTAGCAATTTTTGTAGTTGTCCTATGAATTTTCCTTATTTAAAACAACTGAAGGTAATTAATCTTACTGAAGCTTGACATCTCTTATAGGTTGTCTTTTAGTCTCTAGTAGATCATGGTCAGTGGTGAGTTGCTGGCTACCTCAGGAAGCAGCCTGTTCTTTGGACTTTCATAAGATGTTTCCTCACACGGAATTGTCTTTTCTCTCAGATTCATCCTCCAGAGCTTAATAGAGTAAATGATTCCTTCTCTTATATGGAAGTCAGTGTGAAAGTGTTAGTCACTCAGTCATGTCCATCTCTTTGCAACCCCATGGACTGCAGCCTGCAAGGCTCCTCTGTTCATGAGATTCTCCAGGCAAGAATGCTGCAGTGGGTAGCCATTTCTTTCTCCAGGGGATCTTCCCAACCCTAGGGATCGGACCTGTGTCTCCTGCATCAACAGGCAGATTTTTTACCATCTGCACCGCCAGGAAAGCCCCATATGAAAGTCAAATTATTTGAAAATTGAGATCAAATTTTCCCTAAGTTTCTCCACTGTAAATGTTGTAGAGTTTCAAGATTTCTTACAATATAGATTGCTGGCTTCTGGAAATATTTATTTTTAAAACATAGCGCCAAGAATTTCACATCATCACTATAGGTGTAATCCAACTATCTTGTGGTTGGACTATTGCAATTCATGATTGGATACTTTACATATGTGACTGAAGCCTAATTTTTGAATTAATAGCTGGTAATTGTCTGACTATTTCAGAAGAAATATTTGAATGCAACTTGATTTATGTATGGAAATATAGGTCATTCACTTATTTAGCTCCTTTTTGAAGTTCTTTCACACTTTTCTACAGAACTTTTCCTTAAATCTGAAACTAATTAATTTCCACTGTTGCAAGTCCTGACTCTCTTAATCTGCTTCATAAGCTTACTTTAAAACTCCATACACTTTTTTTTGATGAACCTCCCTTCCCCACTTTGCCAGTGTTCAAGATCTTTTAAAACAGTTTTTGAAATTTTCCTGCTATGTCAGCACCTTGTGAACACTTTCCCATTATGGTATCAACAACCTGTTAAGGAATAAATAAGGAAAGAAGCTTAAGATAAGGAAAGAAGAATTAAACATCTAATAACAGCAAGCAAAGAACTTCCACATCAAGAAGCATTCCTAGGAGAAGAGAATTTTTCTTTCTTAATTAAGGATAGAGTGAGAAGTATCCACATAGATTGAGGCACGTTTTTCTTAAACAGGACCATGTACCTGATTTAATAATTAAATTAAAAAAACAATTCCTATGTTTGCATTTACCACAGAAAATATTTTATGAATCTCTGTAATTCCTATATTATTTCAAATTTGACAATAAAGTTTCTAGCAAATTTCTATCCATAAAACACCTCCTACTTGTTAAGGGATGTTGTTTTATATGAAAATCTGGCTGACTAGAAAAAAAAGTAGTTCAGTGTTTGATTATTTCATTTACAAAACAATATGCTGCACACTTTCTTTTCCTTTTTTTAAGTAAGAAATAAAAAATTCTATGCTTTTAGTTTTATATTTATGACATAAAGCAAGGAATACCTACATGGCATTCCTGTTCATCCTAGTAAAGCTTGTTCATACTGATTATTGTTAGGTCTATTTGGACTGTTACTATGTTTTTCTAAATTCTAATAATATAGTGGACAGGAAAGGCAGAGTTGCAGTTAATTGGAAAATATATTTGTAAACATTTCAATAATGAAAATATTAAAGGAGTAATATCTACTTTTACTGAAGTATGTTATAAATGTCTTGCCCTATTTGTAACTTGCCTTGTGTCGTTTATATTATACTTTGATTTTTTTTTCAAATTATTAACACATCAGTAGGAAATCGAATTTAAAAACCATGTTTTTCACAAAGTACTTTTCATTATTTTCATGGCAGTTCTGAAATGAAATGTGAACTTTAGTAATGCTAAAATATCAAAATATGTTACTTTTTTTCCCCCAGCACATTATTGGAGAAGTTTTATCTGTATGTTTTTTTAATTGAAATGTGACAAATCTGTTTACCACAGGCATTTTCTACTACATTAGAAAATTGTTAACCCGTGGGAGTAACAGATGATTTTGAGAATCTAACTTTAATCATTACTTCTTTGTCACCACGTATGAAGACCGCATTAGATAATAGTGGTGTTTTTTGTGACATTTCAGTCAGCCTTTCTATGATAACTGCTTATATCAAACGATTCAAGCTTATTAACTGCATGTGTTTCTTGTAAGTTAAAGTTTCTCCTAAAAGAAAGCTTTTGCAATTAAACTTCAACTTTTCATTGGAAATGGAGTTTCATAGTATTGATCTCTCTCTCAAGTGCTTATTTACTTCACCTACTCTCAGGATCAAAACCTTTTCTGGTAAATTCTTTCTGAGATGGTAAATGCTGCTCTGATTTCTATATTGTTGGTTTTTACAAGCCAATCTTATAAGTTTATGGATGTTTTGCTTATAATTGGTTGAAGAGTGGTAAATTATGATATATGCAAATCAAAAAACAATCCTTCTACGTGCACAGGCTAGAGATGAATTTTGGTTGGATATTGGATTTTTAGTTACTCCACTTTTCATCACTTCTCTCAGTTCCATATCCCTCCCTCAAACACACACATTGAAATATCCACGATTATGGTCATTCTAAAATCTGATAGTTTTCACACTTTTAGATTCTACTTTCTCTAGGAATAAGTATTCTTTCATAACACAGAGTGAATTTACTGCTAGTTATTTTAAAATGTTTAAATGTCTGGTTAAACTTTTAAAGGAAACTGTTAAACACAAATAATTCCTTGCACTAAATGATTTTGATGAAATAGAGAAGTGAACTCTGGATTGGTAAAACAGTAACCCTCTACTTAGCAAGACTCAAAATAACATAAACATGCTGCTGCTGCTGCTGCTAAGTCACTTCAGTCATGTCTGACTCTGTGCGACCCCATAGACGGCAGCCCACCAGGCTCCTCTGTCCCTGGGATTCTCCAGGCAAGAATACTGGAGTGGGTTGCAATTTTCTTCTCCAAACATAAACATAAATAACCTAACTTTCTGTTCTCTTTCAGAAGAAGAAATTTAGGTAAAGGGAAAAATTTTGCTGAGTATTTTGGGATCAATTAATATTCACTTCAATATTACCTAAAAATTTACTACCCCCTAGAACTCTACCGTGAATTGTAAATTGAGCTTTTACCTACAAAGTGAAAGCAGTGAGCTTGATCTTATGCTGAATGGGTGCCAAATGTTTGGGTTACATAATGAGATAGCAGCTGTAGGTTGAGACTCTTTATGGAGAACAGGAAGGTCTTAAAATGTGACCTGAAATATGGGTATTGGTTTCCTGTAGGTAGAAAGGGAAGAAGGCATTCCAACTGAGTGTAGTGGCACAAATGGGTTGACTGTCAAAGATGCAAGGGTAGAATTAGGATATTGGTTTGGCGTGAACAAATGATTCCTTTTTAGAGCAAAGAACAGGCGTATAGGCACAAAATTCATGTTGTGCTCCAGAAAGATTAATCTTGTAGCATTTTATGTGATAAACTAGAGGTGAAGAATGAAGACAGATGCATCAGTCAGTTAGAACACTTTGTATTTGTTCTGTGAACATATGACAATGTCAAGGAATTGGGTGCTAAGAAGCAATGGCAATTTAAAGGATGGTATGGGGTTGATTATGACTTGAAAACTGGTTTGGGAAGCCAAGGGGAAATGAAACAGAACTATGTAATATTCCATATCCAAGTGACTGTGCATTTTACTTTTGAGGTAGAATGATATGGTTGTTAAGAACTTGGGCTCTACATTTACAGTGCCGAGTTCAACCTCTCTCTGTGTCAGTATCCTCAACCATAGAATGTAGTTTATTGAAAGGCCTACCTTATAAAGTCCTTGTGAAGATGAAGTGATTTACTATGTGCTATGTTTCTAGAAGGAAATCTTACTATAAAAGGGGTGATTGAAAAAATTACTGAATCACTGTCAGAACTCAGGAAGTCCTTTGTAGACCCTTAACCGTGTATCTGCTAGGTGGGATTATGAACCAGCATATTTCTGAAAGCTTTATAGCTATAAGGCCCACACAAAACATGTTTTATTCAGTTGTCTATTAATCAGAAATGAATTCAGAGCACCCCGTTTTCTTAGCATTGCAATAAAATTCAGTTATTTGATGTGATCCATAAATTATGCTTCCTATTACATCATTACGTGTCCCTGCAGCATACTGAGGAGTAGCTGTAAGTGTACCTGCAGCTAACCTTTAAGAGTGAGGGACACTCTTGGACAAAAACAATTCCGAGGCAGTGTGCCATGTTCTGAATCAGTGTTGGCATATATGACCCTAGGAAGGCAATTTTCTTCAGTTTATGTGAGGCCTATTGATATTATTGCAGTTTATTTGCCTGTAGAGTAAATTTACATCGCCAAAAGATAAGTTTGACACTTTCATTTGTACTGACACAGCCAGTATATATACAATTTCTTTTGTTCTGCATCACCTAGTCTCCTTGATGCAAAGTTGCTTAGTAAAGGAGATATTTTTTCTCAATCGATTTTCTATCTGCAATCAAACATCCAATGAGCCAGTGGGATTTTTCCTGCCCTCACAAGAGATTTACACCCACTAGGTTTTCACAATATGTCATGCTTTACAAGGAAGTTGGTAAAAATTAAGAAGAAATCTAGGAGCTGCCCAAATGGCCATGCCTTCTGGTCTATATATCAGAATGACTGCTGCTGAAGACTTTTCCACTTTCACACATTAATAAATCTTTTCACACATAAAGGCAAAATGCAGATAGAAGAATCTTATGAGAAACTTGGATGGAGACCAGTGTTTTATATGGTGTTACAGATCTAAACTTATGCTTACTCTTCTTCTGTTTCCATACACTAAGGCAAGATTTGAGAAATACTAAGACCAGAGATTGCAGCCATGAAATTAAAAGATGCTTACTCCTTGGAAGGAAAGTTATGACCAACCTAGATAGCATATTGAAAAGCAGAGACATTACTTTGTCAACAAAGGTCCATCTAGTTAAGGCTATAATTATTCCAATAGTCATGTATGGATGTGAAAGTTGGACTGTGAAGAAAGCTGAGCACTGAAGAATTGATGCTTTTGAACTGTGGTTTTGGAGAAGACTCTTGAGAGTCCCTTGGACTGCAAGGAGATTCAACAAGTCCATTCTAAAGGAGATCGGTCCTGGGTGTTCTTTGGAAGGAATGATGCTAAAGCTGAAACTTCAGTATTTGGCCACCTCATGCGAAGAGTTGACTCCTTGGAAAAGACTCTGATAGTAGGAGGCATTGGGGGCAGGAGAAGAAGGGGATGACAGAGGATAAGATGGCTGGATGGCACACCAACTCGATGGACGTGAGTCTGAGTGAACTCCGGGAGTTGGTGATGGACAGGGAGGCCTACAGTTCAGTTCAGTTGCTCAGTTGTGTCCAACTTTTTGTGACCCCATGAATCCCAGCATGCCAGGCCTCCCTGTCCATCACCAACTCCCAGAGTTCACTCAGACTCATGTCCATCGAGTCAGTGATGCCATCCAGCCATCTCATCCTGGGTCGTCCCCTTCTCCTCCTGCCCCCAATCCCTCCCACCATCAGAGTCTTTTCCAATGAGTTAACTCTTCGCATGAGGTGGCCAAAGTACTGGACTTTCAGCTTTAGCATCATTCCTTCCAAAGAAATCCCAAGGCTGGTCTCTTTCAGAATGGACTGGTTGGATCTCCTTGCAGTCCAAGGGACTCTCAAGAGTCTTCTCCAACACCACAGTTCAAAAGCATCAATTCTTCAGTGCTCAGCTTTCTTCACAGTCCAACGCTCACATCCATACATGTGTTAGTGTTAGTCGCTCAGTCGTGTCCGACTCTTTGTGACCCCATGGACTGTAGCCTACCAGGCTCCTCCCTCCATGGGATTCTCCAGGCAAGAGTACTGGAGTGGATTGCCATTTCCTTCTCCACGGGATCTTCCTGACCCAGGGATCGAACCCGGGTCTCCCACATACTACTGGAAAAACCATAGCCTTGACTAGACGGACCTTTGTTGACAAAGTAATGTCTCTGCTTTTGAATATGCTATCTAGTTTGGTCATATCTTTTCTTCCAAGGAGTAAGTGTCTTTTAATTTCATGGCTGCAGTCACCATCTGCAGTGATTCTGGAGCCCCCCAAAATAAAGTCTGACACTGCTTCCACTGTTTCCCCATCTATTTTCCATGAAGTGATGGGACCAGATACCATGATCTTCATTTTCTGAATGTTGAGCTTTAAGCCAACTTTTTCACTCTCCTCTTTCACTTTCATCAAGAGGCATATAGTTCCTCTTAACTTTCTGCCATAAGGGTGGTGTCATCTGCATATCTGAGGTTATTGATATTTCTCCTGGCAATCTTGATTCCAGCTTGTGCTTCTCCCAGCCCAGCGTTTCTCATGATGTACTCTCCATATAAATTAAATAAGCAGGGTGACAATACACAGCCTTGATGTACTCCTTTTCCTATATGGAACCAGTCTGTTCCATGTCCAATTCTAACTGTTGCTTCCTGACCTGTTTCTCAAGAGGCAGGTCAGGTGGTCTGGTATGCCCATCTCTTTCAGAATTTCCCACAGTTTATTGTGATCCACACAGTCAAAGGCTTTGGCATAGTCAGTAAACAGAAATAGATGTTTTTCTGGAACTCTCGTGCTTTTTTGATGATCCAGCCTGGTGTGCTGCAATTCATGGGATCACAAAGGGTTGGACACAACTGAATGACTGAACTGAACTGAATAACAATCATTAACAGTTTAAAAATTGCTGATCAATAGTATAAATATAAGAGTCCTAGTAATTCTGGACTCCAGGTTGAATTGAAACTCTGACCAACTCCTTTAAAAGGACGTGCAAGGACAATTGAGCAAAACGTTTTGGTTACATAAATACAAATAATTTACTGCTCCTGAAAATAGGTCAAAAGTCATGTCCTAATAAAAATGGGTCACTAGAGTTTTGTTGGAATCTCTCATGCTAAGTCACTTCAGTCATGTCTGACTCTTTGCAACCCCATGGACCATAGTCTGCCAGGCTCCTCTGTCCATGGGATTTTCTTTATATCATAGGTATGAGAAACAAATATTATTAAGTGACATCATAGAATACACAACTTCCCTTTATCAAATTTCTAGACTTTAAAATAGATTGCACTTTGCCATTTATTCATTTTAATCTCTTAAAAAGTATAATCACTTCCCTTCATCTTTTTTCCCCTCATTGGTTTTTATGCTTCTGGTACTTGACACAATTTCCTCGATGAGTTTGACACAAAGCTTCATGATTTGCTCTATTTTTCCTCATTTGCTTGCGATTGCTTGACATTTAAAATGCTGTTGGCTTATATATATGTTTGTCACTTTCTATGCAATATTTTCCAAGCATTTTAGGCATTATGATCTATATTCTCTGTGGAGGACAAAGGACCTCGATTTAAGAGACTCCTGGGAGGCAGAACCTGAGTCCCTTATCACAGCTTCTTCCATAAAGGATCTAGACCCCTACCTATTCTAAGGCTAATCCAGTTCTCCCTAGCTGTCCTACTCCTGTCTCCACTTTCTGGCTTAGAATTTAAATTCACTTCTCTTTCCCAGATTTATCTCAGTTCCTGCCTGTTCCTCTCTCTGTCAAAAATTATCAGACACTTTTGACTTTTACTGACACCTTTGTGACTGCTTTTGTAAGAATTTAATGACTTTCATGCCCTAACTGACTGCTGGATTATTTTCCCCTCAGGATTTGTTGTCTCTGACAAAGAAACAGGCTTTTAGAACACAGTGAATTTAGACAAAATGTTATGGTTGTAAAATCAAAATAAGTTAATATTCTGAGGTGACTTCTTGCCAGCTAAATTAGTTGTTAGTGTGACACCAAACATGGCATATTTATTCCTAATAAGAGAATGGATTTGCATTTCGGGTTGTTATCATTCAACAAAGGGTTGTCTGTGTCCAAAAGGCACTGATTAAAAAAAAAAAAAAAAAAGTAACTATGCACTGTCAACTCACTAGGCACACAAAGGCAATTGAAATGACTTTTGCAAGTGCCTATAAAATGTGTACCTATTTTTCCCATATGCATAGAAGAAAGAGAATATGAATTTTTAGCGAACTTAAAACAGTATATATGAGTGCAACAGTAGTGGTCATTTGGAAATGAGTTGAAAAAAGAATTGAATTAGTGTGTGGTTACTGAGCACTTAGATTTGAAACTTATCATTAAATATTAGTTAAATATATTTAAAGTGGTCCATCATTGTTTCAGGTAAAAGGAGTGAAAAGTTGAATAGCTTATAGGAGTTTTATTAGAACTTAGTAAATTATGGTAAAATGTTAGGACCAGAAATAAATATTTTGTGACCTGACATTCATATTGTGTGCTGAAACTTTCATTCTAAACATTAGCTACAATTTTTCCCTGGAATGCCCTTGTTAATAATAATGAGGATGTAATTGTTTTAAAAGTAACTCAGATGTAGGACTTCTCATATCCAAATTGTAAAATTATTTCTAAACTTAACATTCTGAATATTTAATAGCTGTCTTTGTGAATTTGTTGTGTACCAATTATGGAGGCACAAAGGCAATGATGGGGCTTCCCTGATAGCTCAGTTGGTAAAGAATCCTCCGGTAATGCAGGAGACCTTGATTCTATTCCTGGGTCAGGAAAGTTGGGAAGATCCCCTGGGGAAGGGAAAAGGTACCCACTCCAGTATTCTGTCCTGGAGAATTCCATAGACTGTATAGTCCATGGAGTCGCAAAGAATCAGACATGACTGAGCGACTTTCACTTTTATTTTCACTTTCAAAGGAAATGAGAATGAAGTGATGAGGGAAAATTCAAAGATTTAAGCAAAAATGTGGATAAATGAAGAATAGATTTTTTAGATACTAGAGAAGAAATGCACTGTCCATCAAGTAAGTCTATACATTAGAAATTACATCTAAATTTTTAGGGCATGCAAATATATTTAGGTTCTTTAGTTGTGTGTAAATCACAGAGCTCACAAAGCTCAGAAAGATTTGAATGATTTTTAAGGCATCTTACATGCTACTCAGCATTTATTTTTTATTTCTGCTATTCATTAATCTATTCTTTGGATAGTGTTTTTATTTTTCCCTTAAAAATTTTTGCTGAGATATAATTCATATACTAAAGTTAACTTAAAGCTCAACATTCAGAAAACTAAGATCATGGCATCCGGTCCCATCACTTCATGGCAAATAGATGGGGAAACAGTGGCTGACTTTATTTTTCTGGGCTCCAAAATCACTTGCAGATGGTGATTACAGCCATGAAATTAAAAGATGTTTATTCCTTGGAAGGAAAGTTATGACCAACCTAGACAGCATATTAAAAAAGTAGAGACATTACTTTGTCAACAAAGGTCCATCTAGTCAAGGCTATGGTTTTTCCAGTAGTCATGTATGGATGTGAGAGTTGGACTGTGAAGAGAGCTGAGCACCGAAGAATTGATGCTTTTGTTCTGTGGTGTTGGAGAAGACTCTTGAGAACCCCTTGGACTGCAAGGAGATCCAACCAGTCCATCTTAAAGGAGATCAGTCCTGGGTGTTCTTTGGAAGGACTGATGTTGAAGCTGAAGCTTCAATACTTTGGCCACCTGATGTGAAGAGCTGATTCATTTGAAAAGACCGTGATGCTGGGAAAGATTGAGGGCAGGAGGAAAGGGAGATAACAGAGGATGAGATAGTTTGATTGAATCATCAACTCAATGGACATGGGTTTGGGTGGACTCTGGGAGTTGGTGATGGACAGGGAGGCCTGACATGCTGTGGTTCATGGGATCACAAAGAGTGGGACACGACTGAGTGACTGAACTGAACTGAATTCATATACTATATATTTCATCCATTTAAACTGTAAATTCAATGTTTAAGTATATTCACAAACATGCTACCATCACCATAATCAGTTTTAGATATATGATTTGCATTTTTTTGTTTCATTCAATGGGTTGGATTTTCATTATCTTGATGGTGTCATTTGAGGCACATTTTTTTTTTAAATTTTGGATAATATTTAGCTTTTCTTTTTTTAAATGTCGTTTCTCCTTTGATATTGTATTGAAGAAACTGTTGCATAATCCAAGGTCATGATGACTTACACCTATGTTTTCTTCTAAGATTTTTATAGTTGTAACTCTTAACTAAGGTCTTTGATTCATTTTGAGTTTATTTTTTGTATATGGTGTGAGCTAGGAGATGCAGCTTTATGCATGAGGATATCCAGTTGTGCTAGCACCATTTGTTGAAACGACCATTCCATTCCCCATTGAATTTGAGGATCAAATTGTCAGTCTCTCCAATTAGGCAATTGAAATTTTGACAAGGATTGCATTGCATCTGTAGATCAGTATGGGAAGATTTCCTAAGTATTTTATTCTTTTTGATGCTATTGTAAATAGGATTGTTTTTGTTCATTGCTACTTTATAGAAATACAACAGATTTTTGCATACTGACTGTCTTGCAATTTTCTGAACTCTTATTATTTTGAGTCAATTTTAATGCATTCTTTAGGATTTTCTATATACAAGATAATGTCATCTGCAAAAAGAGATAATATTCTTCGTTTCTAATGTGTTTGCTTTTTTCTTTTCTTTTTCCCTCCCCTCCTTCTTCCTCTTTCTCTACTCCTTTTCCTTCTCCTTCTTCTTCTGCCTAATTGTCCAGACTAGAACTTCCAGTACAATATTGAATAGAAATGGCAAAAGCAACTATCCTTGTATTGTTCCTGATCTTAGGGGGAATGTATCCGGCCATTCACTATTAAATATAATGTGAGCTTTAGGTTTTGCATAGATTTACCTTATCAAATTAAGGAAATTCACTTCCCTTCCTAGTTTCTTGTATGTTTTTACAATTAAAGGGTTTTAATTTTTTTCAAATGATTTTTATGCTCCTATTGAGTTGACCATATGGTTTTTTCATTTATTTTATTGATATAGTATAATCAACCCTGCATTCTGGGGATAAATCCCACTTGGTCATGATTTTTAATCCTTTTTATATACTGTTGGATCCATTGATTATTTAGTAGTATGTTAATTTCCACACATTTGTTTAATTTTAAAACAAATGTATGGAAATCAATTTTACTCCATTGTGCTTGGAGAGCATGTTTTATATTATTTTGATCTTTTTAAAATAATTGACACCAGTCAGAATGTCTGTGATCCAAAAATCTGCAAGCAATAAATGCTGGAGAGGGTGTGGAGAAAAGGGAACCCTCTTACACTGTTGGTGGGAATGCAAACTAGTACAGCCACTATGGAGAACAGTGTGGAGATTCCTTAAAAAATTGCAAATAGAACTACCTTATGACCCAGCAATCCCACTGCTGGGCATACACACCGAGGAAACCAGAATTGAAAGAGACACATGTACCCCAATGTTCATCGCAGCACTGTTTCTAATAGCCAGGACATGGAAACAACCTAGATGTCCATCAGCAGATGAATGGATAAGAAAGCTGTGGTACATATACACAATGGAGTATTACTCAGCCATTAAAAAGAATTCATTTGAATCAGTTCTGATGAGATGGATGAAACTGGAGCCGATTATACAGAGTGAAGTAAGCCAGAAAGAAAAACACCAATATAGTATACTAACACATATATATGGAATTTAGAAAGATGGCAATGACGACCCTGTATGCAAGACAGCAAAAAAGACACAGATATATATAACAGACTTTTGGACTCAGAGGGAGAGGGAAAGGGTGGGATGATTTGGGAGAATGGCATTGAAACATGTATAATATCATGTAAGAATCGAATCGCCAGTCTATGTCCGATGCAGGATATAGCATGCTTGGGGCTGGTGCACGGTGATGACCCAGAGAGATGTTATGGGGAGGGAGGTGGGAGGGGGGTTCATGTCAACGCATGAACACCTATGAACACCCATGGAAACGCAGGTACACCCATGGTGGATTCATGTCAATGTATGGCAAAACCAATTAAAAAAAAGATAATAATTGAGCCTTGTTTTATGGCCTAACATATGCTCTATACTAGAGAATGCTCTATGTACACTTGTGAAGTGTTTTTATTCTACTGTTGCTAGTAAAAGATTGCTTATTTAGATCTTTCTCTTTTCTAATGTAGGTATTTACATCTATAAACTTCTTTCTAAGAACTGCTTTAGCAACATTCCATGCATTTTGGTTTGTCTTGCTTTAATTTTAATTTAACCCGAAGTTTAGAAAACCTTTGTATGTATAAGTGTGTGCTGCTAAGTTTCCAGTTTTCTTTCTGCTAAAAGTTTTTAGTTTCATTCCATTGTGTGAAAGATGACACTTTTTATTATTCCAATTTTTGTGGGCTAGCATATGATGTATCCTAGAGAATGTTCCATATGAGCTTGAGAAGAACATATATTATGCAGTTGTTGGGTGGAATGTTCTGTGGATACCTGTTAGATACAGTTGGTTAATAATATTGTTCAAGTTTCCATTTCCTGGTTGATCTCCTGCCTAAGTTGTTCTATCTATTGGAATTTGGATATTGAAGTTCTCAAATATTATTTTTAGATTGTCTGTTTCTCCCTATTGCATCTTTTAGTTTTTGCTTCATGTATTTTGGAGTTCTGTTTTTAGATGCATATGTTTATACTTGCTATATGCTTTCTGTGTAAATGCTTTATTATTGTGAGACATGCTTTTTATCTCTAATAACATTTAAAATATCTATTTTTCCTGATATTATTATAGCTACTGTAGCTTCTGTATGGGTTAATATTTGGATGATATTTCTTTTTCCATCCTTATTTTCAACCTATTACTATCTTTTTAAAAAGTTTATCTTTAGACAGTATATGGTTGCATCTGTTTTTAATCAAGTCTATCTTTGCTGTTTGATTGACTTGTTTAAAACATTCACAGTTAATGTTAATTTTATCTTTGGCTTTCTGTGTGTCCCATGTTTTTTATTCTCTCTCTGTTCTTCCTTTATTACTTTATTTGCATTTAGTGAATATATTTAGTGCAGCATTTAGATTCCTTTAATGACCTTTTCAGGAGAACGCAATGGCAACCCACTCCAGTACTCTTGCCTGGAAAATCCCATGGACGGAGGAGCCTGGTAGGCTGCAGTCCATGGGGCCGCAAAGAGTTGGACATGACTGAGGGACTTCACTTTCACTTTTCACTTTCATGCATTGGAGAAGGAAATGGCAACCCACTCCAGTGTTCTTGCCTGGAGAATCCCAGGGACAGGGGAGCCTCATGGGCTGCTGTCTATGGGGTCACACAGAGTAGGACATGACTGAAGTGACTTAGCAGCAACAGCAATGACCTTTTCACAATATTTTTCAGTTAGTTTCTTAGTAGTTACTCTAGTGCTCATGATATACATCTTAACAAAAGAATCTACTTCAGACTTATACTAACTTAATTCCAGTGACATATAGAAACTTTACTATCTAGCTTCCTCCCCTCTTTTAATGTTATTATTGGTATACAAATTATATCTTTGGGTTTCCTGGTGTTTCAGTGGTAAAGAACCCACCTGTCAATGCAGGGGATGCAGGTTTGATCCTTGAGTCAGGAAGATTTTCTGGCAAAGAAAATGTCGACCCAATCTGGTATTCTGGCCTGGGAAATCCTATGGAGCTTGGCAGGCTATAGTCCATGTGGTTACAAAAGAGTTGGACACAACTTAGTGATTTGGGTTCCCTTACCCTACTGCTCTCCACCCAGGTGCCCTTTCCCAATAAAATCTCTTGCTTTGTCAGCACATGTGTCTCCTTGGACAATTCATTTCTGAATATTAGACAAGAGCCCAGTTTCGGGCCCTGGAAGGGGTCCCCCTTCCTACAACAAATGGAGACTCTGGCGGGGACTCTTCTTCACTGAGACTGACATCCTGACCACTCGGGGTACTCAGGGACCAGCTTGCCTGCCAAGGGACCAGACCCAGCAGCCGCAAATGGGACCCTTTTGTCCTTGGTCTCCTCCTGACACAGACAACTGGCCAGAGTGCCCCGACCGGTAAGGAACAAGAGACTTTATCGACTTCTCTCCCCTTCCCTCTCTCTTTCCTCTCCTTAACCCTTCTTATCCTTCCCTGTTTTCCTAGTCCCCCGGTTCTGGACACAGGAATCTGGTTGAAGGGCTCTCAGCCTGAGCTGAGGATTGGAGACTGATCACCGCCTCTTGGCAGAGAACTTGAATTCTGGTTCTGGTCTGGTCTGATTTCTGGTAGGGCCGAGTTCCAGTCCTCCCTTCTGTGGAGGCCCAGGGAAAAGTCCCATAATGCCTGGGTATCTGTAGGTGGCAGGAGACGTCTGTAAGGCCACCCCTTTCATCCCCTGTCTCCTGCCTCCTACCCCTTCTTCCTCCCTCCTGGCTTCCTTTCCTCCCTTGAAATCTTTGATGTTAGTACTTGGATTCTTGTATTTAAGGGCTTCCCTGGTGGTGCAAAGGTTAAAGCATCTGTCTGAAATGTGGGAGACCTGGGTTCAATCCCTGGGTTGAGAAGATACCGTGGAGAAGGAAATGGCAACCCGCTCCAGTATTCTTGCCTGGAGAATCCCATGGATGGAGGAGCTTGGTGGGCTACAGTCCCCGGGTCACAAAGAGTTGGACATGACTGAGCAACTTCACTTTCACTTTCACTAGTGACTAAATAATAAACAACAACACATTATATCTGTAGACAAACAAAATTACTTGTCATCATCACTTTATATGATTTTATATCTCTTGAATAAGTTAAGAGGAGAGAAATATAGCTATATATTTATATATATTATATTATATATATTTATATATTTATTATATATTTATATATATTATATCAGTTCAATTCAGTTCAGTCGCTCAGTCATGTCCGACTCTTTGCGACCCCATGAACTGCAGCACGCCAGGCCTCCCTGTCCATCACCATCTCCTGGAGTTCCCTCAGACTCACATCCATCGAGTCCGTGATGCCATCCAGCCATCTCATCCTCGGTCATCCCCTTCTTCTCCTGCCTCCAATCCCTCCCAGCATCAGAGTCTTTTCCAATGAGTCAACTCTTCGCATGAGGTGGCCAAAGTACTGGAGCTTCAGCTTTGGCATCATTCCTTCTAAAGAAATCCCAGGGTTGATCTCCTTCAGACTGGACTGGTTGGATCTCCTTGCAGTCCAAGGGACTCTCAAGAGTCTTCTCCAACACCACACTTCAAAAGCATCAATTCTTCAGTGCTCAGCCTTCTTCACAGTCCAACCCTCACATCCATACTTGACCACAGGAAAAACCATAGCCTTGACTAGATGGACCTTAGTCGGCAAAGTAATGTCTCTGCTTTTGAATATACTATCTAGGTTGGTCATAACTTTTCTTCCAACGAATAAGTGTCTTTTAATTTCATGGCTGCAATCACCATCTGCAGTGATTTTGGAGCCCCCCAAAATAAAGTCTGACACTGTTTCCACTGTTTCCCCATCTATTTCCCAAGAAGTGATGGGACCGGATACCATGATCTTCGTTTTCTGAATGTTGAGCTTTAAGCCAAGTTTTTCGCTCTCCTCTTTCATTTTCATCAAGAGGCTTTTTAGCTCCTCTTTACTTTCTGCCATAAGGGTGGTGTCATCTGCATATCTGAAGTTATTGATATTTCTCCCAGCAATCTTGATTCCAGCTTGTGTTTCTCCCAGTCCAGAGTTTCTCATGATGTACTCTGCATATAAGTTAAAGAAGCAGGGTGACAATATACAGCCTTGATGTACTCCTTTTCCTATTTGGATCCAGTCTGTTGTTCCATGTCCACTTCTAACTGTTGCTTCCTGACCTGCATACAGATTTCTCAAGAGGCAGGTTAGGTGGTCTGGTATTCCCATCTCTTTCAGAATTTTCCACAGTTTATTGTGATCCACACAGTCAAAGGTTTTGGCATAGTCAATAAAGCAGAAATAGATGTTTTTCTGGAACTCTCTTGCTTTTTCCATGATCCAGCGGATGTTGGTAATTTCATCTCTGGTTCCTCTGCCTTTTCTAAAACCAGCTTGAACATCAAGGAGTTCACGGTTCATGTACTGTTGAAGCCTGGCTTGGAGAATTTTGAGCATTACTTTACTAGCATGTGAGATGAGTGCAATTGTTTGGTAGTTTAAGCATTCTTTGGCATTGCCTTTTTTTGAAATTGGAATGAAAACTGACCTTTTCCAGTGTCCTGTGGCCACTGCTGAGTTTTCCAAATTTGCTGGCATATTGAGTGCAGCACTTTCACAGCATCATCCTTCAGGATTTGAAACAGCTCAACTGGAATTCCATCACCTCCACTAGCTTTGTTCATAGTGATGCTTTCTAAGGCCCAATTGACTTCACATATAATATATATATAATTAATATATATATTAATCTTTTTATTGTAAATATATTAAAGTTTTTATGTTGTAGGGCTCAAGATACACTTCTATACATATGTTTTAATGCACTTGTTATTTATATAAGCTAAGGGAAAAAGGATAAGGAATATGTAATTATTATGTCTTTGATAATTATCTGCATAATATGCTCAACCAGTACCTTTTGCTTCTTGTGTGTGGATTCAAATTACTTGCTTGCCCATTTGCTTTCAGCCTAAATCACTCCCTTTAGTATTTCCTATAAGAGTCTGATAACAACAAAATCTCTAGTTTTTATTTGATAATGTCTTCATTTTATTAACCAATACAATATTGTAAAGTAATTAACCTCCAATTAAAATAAATAAATTTATATTCTTCAAGTTTGAAAGATACTTATTATTGTGTACAATATACTTGGTTGGCAGGTTTTTTCCCGTCATTTATCACTTTAAATATATCATCCTACTAACTTCTGGCATCCATTGATTCTTACAAGAAGTCAGAATGGCAGTCATATTGGGGTTCCTTTTACATACTAAGTCATTTTTCTGTCGCAGATTCCAAGGTTTTCTCTTAATTTCTGGATTTCAAAAATTTTGACCATTAGTTCTTTAATTATTTCTGCCCTTGACATCTGATAGAGACACTAGTTTAATGGTATCCCATATATCTCTGATGCTCTATTCATGTTTCTTTCATTTTATTTTCTCACTGTTCTTTGGATTACATTATCTCTATTGATTGATCTTCAAGTTTGCTAATTATTTTTTTGCCAATTGAAATCCAGTCTTGAGCCCCCTAGTAAAATTTGCATTTCAATTATTATATTTTTAACCAGAAAAATTTCCATTGCTTATTTTATATAATTTGTTTCCTCCCTCAGGTTACAGAAGTTTTCACCCATTATTACTTCAAAAAAGTTTTTTTTACCTCTCTCTCTCTCTTCTTATCTAAGACCTTTATAATGTGAATGTTGGTAAACCTGACGTTGTTCCATAAGTTCTTTAAGCTATCTTCACTCTTCTCTATTCTTTTCATAATTTCTCTTTCTCAATCTTCTCTAATTGATGAAACATTGCTGTAGTGTCTTCCTTTATTTCTTTAAATACAGTTGCTATTAGATTTTAAATGTATTCATGTTTGCATTGAAGCCTTTCTCTGTTAAATATGAAATCCATATTTTCATACAGTTTATATTCACAGCCATTTTTTTCTTTTTGTGGATCATACATTCTTGATTATTTGCCTATCTTGCAATTTTTTGTTGAAAATTAGTCATTTCAGATACTGTGGCAAATATGGATTCTGATTCCCTTCTCTTCTATCAGGGGAATATTTTTGTTTCTTGTTTTTTGCTTAATTAGTTGGATAGAGTATTTGAATGACGTTCATTTACTTTGCTTGTGAAGCCTTTGTTATCATTCCTCTGAGAGCACAATCTTGGGCATATACACAGTCACCATACTGACTGCGGTTTTAGCCTTGTCTCTTTCAAATATCTCATTGGTATTACTTGCAGGTATTCATTTCCATTAATTACCAGCTGATTATGTTCTTGACAGTGTTTGAGGTATAAATTGCTCTACAATCTGGTCCAACTACACTTGTACATGGGTAGTTTTTAAGTTTTTTCTGAACCCAGAAAGGGTCTTCTTAGTTGTCTCTTTCAATAGATAGCTCTAGTGGACTAGCTGGCATATAGTTTAACTTATTGCTCTTAACTAAGAAGAGCTATTATTTTTGAAAGTTCCCTTAAACCCAAACTTCCCCAAACTCTGCTCAGATAAAGTCAGTTCCTTTGGGGAGATGTTTGGTTTGGAGTTCTCTATAGAATCTCTAGTCACTGGTCTGACCTTCCCAAATTGCCTCATTCTATGTGGAATCCCTGCCCTACTAGCAAGTTGTAGTGATGGCAGTTGGTGCCCCAGTATTTCTTGGACTTGGGAGCTGGGTAAAGGGAGGTAGCCCTGATCTCGTGGCTTTACTTTCTAGAAGTTTAACCTCTGCAAATTAAACTTGGAGAGGATAAGAAATGTTGATAGTATCTCTACTCTTGGTGAGATACTTTATCCCTTAAATGGGAACTGAGGATACAGACAGCATCATCCCCTGGGCATACACAAGCCCATATGTGAATTTCTATTAAGCTGAGGTAGGGGCAGGGGGAGGGAGCATACTACTCAAGGGCAACAGACTGTTGCTACTATTACCATGTTTTAGTAGCTTTTCCAGAATAAATGTTCCTTCATTTGCTGTAGACCCTTAGGACAATTTCCAGAGACCTTAAATTTTTTAAAATAGTTTTTACCAGTTATGCTTATTTTACTGGGTATGAATCCACAGAGCTCCTCATACTGCCATGCCAGAAGTGAAACTTATTTATCTTTTATTTTTCCTCTTATCTTAAAGAATCTTATCATCTTGCCACATGTCTAAAACTGCACACACATATACCCAGTATATGTGTATCATTATAGAAAAAGAGGAAATAGTCAATTAAAGCTGCACTTTTATATCATAGTTTACCTTTGATATCAGCAACATGATAATATTTTTCTTCACAGATATTGTGTTTCTTTGTATTATTCTTTGTTTTTTAACTTTTAGACTTTAATGTGCCTTCTTTTAATTTCCAAATTTCATTTAGCATTTAGGTAAAACTTTACACAGAACCATAGGAAATCAATATGTCAAAGTTAGTTTTAGCAATTAGTTCAGTGGAAAAGGTTGAAACAATATGCATGTTTCTAAGGTATGGCAAACATAGTGTTTAAATTATTAATATGATTAAATTTATTATTTAGCTAGTGAAACTGGGAGAAAATTCCTATTTTTTAAAAACTAGTAAACCAGCAACTGGGCTAAGGAGATTTCCATAAAACTTAAAGAAAAATAGTTTATAGAAATATCTATAATCTACAATCCAGAATTTTTTTTTTTCTGATTCAGGCTGAACTTCAAAGAAATGCACATTAAATTCTACCTCTACTTATCAAATATTTTTTGGTTTCATAACTTCCCTAAGCCATGATTTCTTCAGCTGCTAATGAGAATAATTAAAAACTGTCCTTCCTTATGAAGTTGCCACAGGGATTTGATGAGATAATGCAAGTGAAAGTTCTTATAAAATGATATACAAATATTAGAGACCTTGGAATATTTCTGTGTGGAATACCATAGTGCTGTAGAATAACCAACTATATGAAATTCTTGTGTAAATGCTGCATGGGACAAAATACATTGTATTATATTTTAATAAAGAAAAAATAATAGAACTTTCATTTTGATTTTAAAACTTACAAAACTTTAAAAAGTCAGTAGCTTGAAGGCACAACAAAAGGCAGGTTTCTTTAATTATAGCAGTTACTGGTAATAGTCTTCATGAGAGAGAAGCAAATTAAAATATTTAATAAGTCTGGTTCACTGTGGATATTTTTTCTTTATTCTCTGTTCTTTGAAGAAATGAATTCTAAAGAAAAGAGGAATATTATTTCTGCTAGCCTTTTTGTTTCTTGCTTTAGGCTTCTAAGTATTCTGACTAGCCACAGGATATGATGTCCAATGTTTATAATCCACAGTTAGTCAAAGCTTACATTAATATTCTAGGAACTAATTTCCCATTTCTTCTTAGCACACATAGTATGTGAAGTAAAAGTGTTAGTCACTAAGTGGTGTCTGACTTTTTATGACCCCATGGACTGTAGCCCACCAGACTCCACTGTCCATGGAATTCCCCAGGCAAGAATACTGGAGTAGGTATCCATTCCCTTCTTCAGGGGATCTTCCTGAATCAGGGATCAAACCCAGGTCTCCTGCATTGCAAGCAGATTCTTTACCATCTAAGCCACCAGGGAAGCCCCACAAATAGTATAAGCGATGAGAAATTTCAATTATTTAAAATGTTTCAATTGTTCTTTAAAGTCACTTATTCTTTGCCTTTAAGGCCCTGTATGTATATTTTGTAATATTTGTCACATAGATTAGGAAGCAAGTTTGTAAGAAAATACACATAAATTAGAATACACCAAGGTATAATTAGTATCTAAAATAGAAATTAAATTCATCTTTATTCATGTAAAGTTAAATTGACATTTATTCTAGGATTATAAATAAGTGTCTTGAACTTGAAGTTCAGCAAGAAACCAATGTTTACAGGATTTTATTAACACATTAAAAGTAATGTCAAAAGTATAATCCAGAACCACCTGATTTTACTGATAAGATTTAATGTCTCTGTTTCCCATCATTATTTTCTTCTGTGAACTAACATGAACCACAAATTATTATGTAGATTCAAGCATTTGTTATAAGCCTAGAGACTTTCCAGGAGATTATGATATGTATAAACACACACACATACACATGAACATACAAAAACTTGTATGCATATATTTATAGTTTTTGTTACAGTGGTGGTTGGTGGTGATGTTTAATACCACATTCTCCATCTCACCTGATTTCTCACCTTGAAAATGACATAATTCACTGCTTACCTGAAGTATGTTGGTATCTGCAAATAAAGCTATGTGTTTTATGTATGTTTGATGGCATTTGATAGGGAAACTGTTGTCCCATCAAAGTTTTCAGCAATGACTATAATCATTTGCTGAGAGGAGAAACCAATAGCAAAGGCAGAAATCCTTTATACAGTAAAAACTACTGAACTGGATTCTCAGATGAATGAAGGTAAATCAAACAAAGATATTTTTTAAAGTTTGTTGGTTTGAGGACATGAAGATATGCTTACCTACATTTAGCTTAAAAGTAAGTCATACATGACTAGAATATCTTGCAACATTTGAGATATTTGATGTTTTCTTGAAAGAGCTCATATTAAGAGTGGTGGTGGTTTACTCGCTAAGTCAGGTTCAACTCTTGTGAAACCCTGGCAAGAGTCCTGTCAAGCTCCTCTGTCCATGGGATTCTCTAGGCAAGAATACTGGAGTGGGTTGCCATTTCCCTCTCCAGGGGATCTTCCTGACCCAGGAATTGAACCCAGGTATCCTGCATTGCAGCCAGATTCTTTACCAACTGAGCTATAAGGGGAGCTCCTCATATTGAGAGTAAAAAGAGATAAACTTAAGTTTGAATTTATCTTTCAAAAATTACTGGCAATGTGGCTTTATGGAAAAGATTTAACACCTCTGATATATATATCAGAAGCTGAGAGGAATTTGAGATAAATTGTTTTGTAAATTTCAGGATTCTATTCAAATTTCATCTTGTGTAATTACTAATGAAATAATGGGTAGATTACAACAATGACAACACTTTGTGAAATATTCTGTGGTTGTTTTTTGATATTCACTTGCTAAGTTGTGTACCTCTTTGTGACTCCACGGACTGCAGCATGCCAGGCATCCCTGTCCTTCATCATCTCCTGGAGTTTGCCCTAACTCATGTTCATTGAGTTGGTGATGCCATCTAACCATCTCATCCTCGGCTGCCCACTTCTCTTCCTGCCCTCAATCTTTCCCAGTATCGGGGTCTTTTCCAGTGAATTAGCCCTTCGCATCAGGTTGCCAAAGAACTGGAGCTTCAGCTTCAGCATCAGTCCTTTCAATGAATATTCAGTGTTGATTTCCTTTAGGAATGACTAGTTTTATCTCTGCAGTTCAATGGACTCTCAAGAGTCTTCTCCAGCAACACAGTTTGAAAGCATCAATTATTCAGGACTCAGCCTTCTTTGTGGTCCAATTCTCACATCTGTACATGACTACTGGAAAAACCATAGCTTTGACTATATGGGCCTTTAGCAGCAAAGTGATGTCTTTGCTTTTTAATACACCATCTAGATTTGTCATAGCTTTGCTTTCAAGGAGTGAGCATTTTTAATTTTATGGCTGTAGTCACTGACTGGTGTCATATCTTTTTGCCCTTTCATACTGTTCATGGACTTCCCAAGGAAAGCATATACTGGAGTGGTTTGCCTTTCCCTCCTCCAGTGAACCATGTTTTATCAGAACTCTTCACTATGACCTGTCCATCTTGAGTGGCTCTGCACAGTATAGCTCATTGCTTCACTGAGTTCTGCAAACTCTTTGCCATGACAAAGCTGTGATCCATGAAGGGGGTGAAATATTCTAAGACAATACATATTGAAGTAAAGTCCTAAAGATACTGATATGTCTATTCTGTACTTGCTGTTTAGACTTGTTATTCTTGTTGTTTTGTCTCTATCTCTTTTGTGACCTCCATGGACTGTAGCCCACCAGGAACCTCTGTCCATGGTATTCTCCAGGCAAGAAAACTGGAATGGGTTACCATTTCCTCCTCCAGGGGATCTTCCTGACGGATTAAAACTGTGTCTCTTGGGTCTCCTGCCTTGAGGGCAGATTATTTACCACTGTGCTACCTGGGAAGCCCTATACTGATGTGTCTATTCTGCACTTGCTGTTTAGACTGGGACACATCAAAATTGAAGACTAGCCAGTAATACATGTTAGATAAAATAAAATAGCCTTGATATGCAGATAAGACACAAGTAGTGTTTCAGATGGCTGAGGATGTCAACGAGGTTTATAAGGGAATCATTGCTTTTCCTTGGCTACCTTTTTCAGTTCAGTTCAATTGCTCAGTCGTGTTTGACTGCTTGTGACCCCATGGACTGCAGCATGCCAGATCTCCCTGTACTTCACCAACTCCCGGAACCTAAACAAACTCATGTCCACTGAGTCGGTGATGCCATCCAACCATCTCATATTCTGTCATTCCCTTCTCCTCCTGCCTTCAATCTTTCCCAGCATAAGGGTCTTTTCCAATGAGTCAGTTCTTTGCAGCAGGTGGCCAAAGTATTGGAGTTTCAGCTTCAACATCAGTCCTTCCAATGAACACCCAGGACTGATCTCCTTTAAGATGGACTGGTTGGATCTGCTTGCAGTCCAAGGGACTCTCAAGAGTCTTCTCCAACACCACAGTTCAAAAGCATCAATTCTTTGGCACTCAGCCTTTTTATAGTCCAGCTCTCACATCCATACATGACTACTGGGAAAACCATAGCCTTGACTAGACAGACCTTTGTAGGCAAGGTAATGTTTCTGCTTCTTAATATGCTGTCTAGCTTTCCTTCCAAGGAGTAAGCGTCTTTTAATTTCATGGCTGCAATCACCATCTGCAGTGATTTTGGAGCCCAAAAAATAAAGTCTGACACTGTTTCCCCATCTATTTACCATGAAGTGATGGGACCAGATGCCATGATCTTCTTTTTCTGAATGTTGAGCTTTAAGCCAACTTTTTCACTCTCCTCTTTCACTTTCATCAAGAGGCTCTTTAGTTCTTCACTTTCTGCCATAAGGGTGGTGTCATCTGCATATCTGAGGTTATGGATATTTCTCCCAGCAATCTTGATTCCAGCTTGTGCTTCCTCCAGCCCAGCGTTTCTCATGATGTACTCTGCATAGAAGTTAAATAAGCAGAGTGACAATATACAGCCTCGACGCACTCCTTTTCCTATTTGGAACCAGTCTGTTGTTCCATGTCCAGCTCTAATTGCTGCTTCCTGACCTGCATACAGATTTCTCAAGAGGTAGGTCAGGTGGTCTGGTATTCCCATATCTTTCAGAATTTTCCACAGTTTATTGTGATCCACACAGTCAAAGTCTTTTGCATAGTCAATAAAGCAGAAATAGATGTTATTCTGGAACTCTCTTGCTTTTTCCATGATCCAGTGGATGTTGGCAATTTGATCTCTGGTTCCTCTGCCTTTTCTAAAACCAGCTTGAACATCTGGAAGTTCACAGTTCATGTATTGCTGAAGCCTGGCTTGGAGAATTTTGAGTATTATTTTACTAGCGTGTGATGGGAGAAGGCAATGGCAGCCCGCTCCCGTATTCTTGCCTGGAAAATCCCATGGATGGAGAAGCCTCGTAGGCTGCAGTCCACGGGGTCGCTAGGAGTCAGACATGACTGAGCGACTTCACTTTCACTTTTCACTTTCATGCATTGGAGAAGGAAATGGCAACCCACTCCAGTGTTCTTGCCTGGAGAATCCCAGGGACGGGGGAGCTTGGTGGGCTGCCGTCTATGGGGTCGCACAGAGACGGACACGACTGAAGCGACTTAGCAGCAGCAGCAGCAGCCGCGTGTGACATGAGTACAGTTTTGTGGTAGTTTGAGCATTCTTTGGCATTGCCTTTCTTTGGGGTTGGAATGAAAACTGATCTTTTCCAGTCCTGTGGCCACTGCTGAGTTTTCCAAATTTGCTGGCGTATTGAGTGCAGCACTTTCATAGCATCATCTTTTAGGATTTGAAATAGGTCAACTGGAATCCCATCACCTTCACTATCTTAGTTTGTAGTGATGCTTTCTAAGGCACACTTGACTTCACATTCCAGGATGTCTGGCTCTAGGTGAGTGGTCACAGCATCATGGTTATCTGGGTTGAGAAGACATTTTTTGTATAGTTCTTCTGTGTATTCTTGCCACCTCTTCTTAATATCTTCTGCTTCTATTAAGTCCATACCACTTCTGTCTTTTATTGAGCCCATCTTTGCATGAAATGTTCCCTTAGTATATCTAATTTCTTGAAGAGATCTCTAGTCTTTCCCATTCTATTTTTTCCCTCTATTTCCTTGCACTGATCACTGATGAAGGCTCTCTTATCTCTTCTTGCTATTCTTTGGAACTCTATATTCAAATGGGTATATCTCTCCTTTTCTCCTTTGCTTTCTGCTTTTCTTCTTTTCACAGCTCTTTGTAAGACCTCCTCAGACATTTTGCTTTTTTGAACTTCTTTTTCTTGGGGATGGTCTTGATCCCTGTTTCCCATACAATGTCATGCACCTCCATTTATAGTTCATCAGGCACTCTATCTGATCTAGTCCCTTAAATCTATTTGTCACTTCCACTGTATAATCATAAGAGATGTGATTTTGGACAGATCTGAATGGTCTTGTGTTTTTCTGTACTTTCTTCAATTTAAGTCTGAATTTGGCAATAAGGAGTTCATGATCTGAGGCACAGTCGGCTCCCAGTCTTGTTTTTGCTGACTGTATAGAGCTTCTCCATCTTTGGCTGCAAAGAATATAATCAATCTGATTTCAGTGTTGACCATCTGGTGATGTCCATGTGTAGAGTCTTCTCTTGTGTTGTTGGAAGAGGGTGTTTGCTATGACCAGTGCATTGTCTTGGCAAAGTTCTACTAGCATTTGCCCTGCTTCATTCTGTACTCCAAGGCCAAATTTGCCTGTTACTCCAGGTGTTTCTTGACTTTCTTTTGCATTCCAGTCCCCTATAAGGAAAAGGACATCTTTTGTTTGGTGTTAGTTCTAGAAGGTCTTATAGGTCTTCATAGAACCGTTCAACTTCAGCTTCTTCAGAGTTGCTGTTTGGGGCATAGGCTTGGATTACCGTGATACTGAATGGCTTGCTTTGGAAAAGAACAGAGATCATTCTGTCATTTCTGAGATTGCATGCAAGTACTACGTTTTGGTTTCTTGTTGACTATGATGGCTACTCCATTTCTTCTATGGGATTCTTGCCCACAATAGTAGATATAATGGTCATCTGAGTTAAATTCACCCATTCCAGTCCATTTTAGTTCGCTGATTTTTAAAATGTCCATGTTCACTCTTGCCATCTCTGGCTTGACCACTTCCAATTTGCCTTGATTCATGGACTTAACATTCCAGGTTCCTATGCAATATTGCTCTTTACAGCATTAGACCTTGATTCTATCACCAGTCACATCCACAACTAGGTGTTGTTTTTGCTTTGGCTCCATCTCTTCATTCTTTCTGGAGTTATATCTCCAGTGATCTCCATTAACATGTTGGGAGATCATCTTTCAGTTTCCTATCTTTTTGTCTTTTCATACTGTTAATGGGGTTCTCAAGGCAAGAATACTGATGTGGTTTTCCATTCCCTTCTCCAGTAGACCACATTTTGTCGGAACTCTCCAACATGACCCATCTGTCTTGGGTGGCCCAACATGGCCTGACTTAGTTTCATTGAATTAGACAAGGCTGTAGTCCATGTGATTAGACTGGCTAGTTTTCTGTGATTGTGGTTTCAGTCTGTCTGCCCTCTGATGCCATCTCTCGACACCTACCATCTTACTGGGGTTTCTCTTACCTTGTTAAGGCCTATCCCCCCCTAAATTGTTGAGAAGTACAAATGAAACTCCTTTCATAAACGTTAACCCCCCACTGCTGTTGGCATCAACACCTAGCTCAGTATTTGAATTTTTCCTTTTGTGAGTCACATTATCAACTTCTAAACATACACTAGGAAGCATTGCAAGGTACTCCCAGTAATACTATCACATACAAAGGAATTCTGGTAATTTTAATTTTAAAACAAATTGACCTTCTTTTGAACGTTTATATTAATGAATAGCATGAGGTAATTGGAGATTGAGAGTTTGAGAATTATGTGAAGGTTTTCAAATATTTTGGTAAGTTAGAACATAAGTTAAGGCTGACTGAAAACAAATTGTTTGGCAGCATTTCATTGTAACTGCCAACTCATACTGAATGATTATGGAGACAAAACAAAACACACACACATATATACACACAAATAGATCATAAACACGACATCTCATCTGAAACAGTGTCAACCATATTTTCCTTACTACTCCAAAATTGACTTAAATAGGTAGAAACAATGCTTGGGGAAAATGGAATCTCTGGTTAGAAAACTAGAGGTTTTTCTTTTTAATGTATCAAATGTTGCACTTCTATTAGCTAGTTTTTAATAAGAACATCAGGAATTCCTAGATCCGTAATGATTTTGTCACTGACCATGTTAATTTTTCATAAGATAGCTAGAGACAAACAGGAAAACCTGGTGTTTTATTTCTGTTTTCCATTCCTCCCCATTGTCTATAGCTCTGGCTTGAGTCTCTGTGACATCTTAGGGTAATCATTTGGCCTTTTCTCACATAGCCAGCATTATTCTGTCTGAACCAAGCTAGGCATTTCAAAAAATTAATCACAAGTTCAGAGAGAAAATTACCTCAGGAGATACTCTCCTCAAGACATATCTTTCACCTGAATTACCATCTAGCTTAATAATGGCAAATAGGAACTTAAAATTCAAGATCTTCTGAGTCCAACTGGTACTATTTACAGCAAGAGAATCTACGATTAAGTACTGGAATCTGAATTTAAAGGATTTAGTTTTTTTTGACAGAAAATCAACATATTCTAACAAAATTGCCTTAACTTACACATTTAATTTCTTTCTTTCATTATTGTTTCTCTGACTGGATTAAAACCAAAACAGTTCAGGATCTGAACATTACTTTGTCTACTAACATCATCAGTTAACATTTTTGAGACATTATTCTTAATATGGTATAAGTGTTGTGAAACAATTTCTACATTTGAATTTTGATTATCAAAAATTGTTTAAAATTGTTAATAGCTCCCTCAGACATTTCTTTGCCATCATGTGATACTGATGATTTTGAAATTATAGATAGCACACCATATAAAATAACTGTGACAGACCATTTAAAAACAGAAAAATTTGGATTTTTCTTTGTAGAGGGAGCACATACCATTTATATACATACCAATTACATACATCTAGATAAAGTACAACATTAGGCAGTAGATTTAGGAACATATTATTATTCTTTTATATTAGAGGGAAGACTGTGACCTACCATAAGTATTCATTCATTCCCATTGAAATCCCAAGACATTTGGACAGTACACTTTAAAAGTGCAACATGTAGGATACCAAAATGCTTATAAAATGAGATTCAGCTTGGTGATAAAAATAAATGAAGATTAATTTTCTTATTTTAGTGTATTGATGTTGATTTAACACTATCTACTCTGTAATGTAATGCTCAAAATTCTCCAAGACAGGCTTCAGCAATACACGTTCCATGAACTTCCAGATGTTCAAACTGGTTTTAGAAAAGGCAGAGGAACCAAAGATCAAATTGCCAACATTTGCTGGATCATCGAAAAAGCAAGAGAGTTCCAGAAAAACATCTATTTCTGCTTTATTGACTATGCCAAAGTCTTTGACTGTGTGGATCACAATAAACTGTGGAAAATTCTGAGAGAGATGGGAATACCAGACCACCTGACCTGCCTCTTGAGAAACCTGTATGCAGGTCAGGAAGCAACAGTTAGAACTGGACATGGAACAACAGACTGGTTCCAAATAGCAAAAGGAGTGCATCAAGGCTGTATATTGTCACCCTGTTTATTTAACTTCTATGCAGAGTACATCATGAGAAACGCTGGGCTGGAGGAAGCACAAGCTGGAATCAAGATTGCTGGGAGAAATATCCATAACCTCAGATATGCAGATGACACCACCCTTATGGCAAAAAGTGAAGAGGAACTGAAGAGCCTCTTGGTGAAAGTGAGAGAGGAGAGTGAAAAAGTTAGCTTAAAGCTCAACATTCAGAAAACGAAGATCATGGCATCTGGCCCCATCACTTCATGGGAAATAGATGGGGAAACAGTGGAAACAGTGTCAGACTTTATTTTTTGGGGGCCAAAATCACTGCAGATGGTGATTGCAGCCGTGAAATTAAAAGACGCTTACTCATTGGAAGGAAAGTCCAGTTCAGTTCAGTCGCTGAGTCGTGTCCGACTCTTTGCGACCCCATGAATCGCAGCACGCCAGGCCTCCCTGTCCATCACCAACTCCCAGAGTTCACTCAGACTCGCATTCATCTAGTCAGTGATGCCATCCAGCCATCTTATCCTCGGTCGTCCCCTTCTTCTCCTGCCCCCAATCCCTCCCAGCATATTATGACCAACCTAGATAGCATATTCAAAAGCAGAGACATTACTTTGCCAACAAAGGTCTGTCTAGTCAAGGCTATGGTTTTTCCATTGGTCATGTATGGATGTGAGAGTTGGACTGTGAAGAAAGCTGAGCGCTGAAGAATTGATGCTTTGGAACTGTGGTGTTGGAGAAGACTCTTGAGAGTCCCTTGGACTGCAAGGAGATCCAACCAGTCCATTCTAAAGGAGATCAGTCCTGGGTGTTCTTTGGAGGGAATGATGCTAAAGCTGAAACTCTAGTACTTTGGCTACCTCATGCGAAGAGTTGACTTATTGGAAAACACTTTGATGCTGAGAGGAATTGAAGGCAGGAGGAAAAAGGAACCACAGAGAATGAGATGGCTGGATGGCATCACCGACTCGATGGATGTGAGTTTGAGTGAACTCCGAGAGATGGTGATGGACAGGGAGGCCTGGCATGCTGGAATTCGTGGGGTCGCAAAGAGTCAGACACGACTGAGCGACTGAACTAAACTGAACTGAACTCTGTAATGTGAGCTATTTAATTTTCTAAACTGATTTTTAAAATCCAACAATTTAGGCTTAGTTTTCCAGTACCAAAGAAAACAGCATAATGCCATATTAATCTCTGATAAATATCAGAATCATAAAATTTGTTCTTTTAAAGTATTGGTACATGAGTGTGATCATGGTGATGAGTGTGTGTGTGTGTGTGTGTGTGTGTGTTTGTGTGCACATGTGGGAGTGAGGATTGAGAGAGACAGAGATAGATATAGTGAAAAAAGACACAGAAACTGGTGCTATTCTTTAACAGCACATTTGTAAACTCTGGCTGTTTCATGTAACTAACTTTTCTACATATATGAAAAAAAAATCTATTTAGGTCTTGAGACCAGTTTTCACTAGACCTTTGATTTTTTTTTTCTGACGATTTGTATGTACAATAACCATTCTATTGGTAACCATCTATAAACTGGAAACAGCAATGAGGTGTAAGGCTTTGCAATTAAAAAAATCCTAAGTAAGTAGGATTTTTTGATGCAAATAATCATTTAAAAAAATAAATGATGATCTTGGTAGTATCAATACCTTTCCATTACATATTCCAAAATGAAGTCCTGTGTAACTCAGATTCCATATTCTACAAAGTGTACTTTAGACCACACAACATAGACAATTTTTTTTTCTTCTTTCAATTAATTTTCCCTGTAGTGTGTTTCCATTTTGTGTGCTAGGCTAGGAATAAATAGAGACAAAATTTATGTTCCACTACACAATCTTAGACAGAGTTATGTAAAAATCAGACTAGCCATGTGACCTACTACATGTCAAGGGCTATTTTATTTAGCTTATTAAGTGGAAAAACTAGAGAAATACCTTACTAATAATATCCTAAAATCAATAATCTGATTCCAAAGCACTATGTTACAGGAAAGCCCTCTTTGATATTAAATTGTAGTTTACTTTGAATGAATGAACAGTTCCTCATTATTCAACAGATATTTCCAATTGGAAGGTTGCATCTACTCAATTGCACTAAGAATCTTCTGGGAACTACTGGTCCATATAACAATTCCATGTACATATCAGCTAGGGTTTTCTCCTTGCCCAGTTAGAGTGTTCTGTCAGTGAGATTATTGTCAACACTGTGCATAACATTGGTGACTATGGGAACATATGCCCTCAATAAAGAGGTCCAGGAGAAAGCTATTTCAAGTGTTCACTACGAGTCATAGCCTGCAATTATCAGTCCGAGCAAAATAAGGTCCAAATTTAAAAGGCTGCAATTGAGAACACCATGGGAAATTTTGAATTCTCTGTACTATTTGCCTAGTGCTACATGGTAGTGCTCTCTGCCAATTCATTTAATTATTTTCTAAAAAAATTGGCATTATCCTTTGCTTTCTTAGCCAACAACCCTGTTAAATACATTCCATTTGAATAATTTTGGCTCTCTCACAGTTCATCAACCTTGCTGCCTGCATTTCCTGTGAGTGGTAATTTTAATTGACTTTCTTAGCTTTCTGTTGACTCAAAAATGAAATGAAGGACAGACCTGTTAACATTTCAAAACTCAGCATGAGTGGTACACAGACTTTCCCAGGGAAGCATTTATGGTCTGCTGATGAATCAACACAAACTCACAATTCAATCTTCATAAACATTCAAAGCAGAGACAAAATGGAGTTCAGAGTTTAATGGATTTGTACAAATGCTCCACCACTAATTTCTATGGGTTACTTTTTAATGATTTCTGATTAGTCATAATTCAAGTTTATCCAGTTCAATGTATATGCCTTGATTTTTTGTATTGAATGATATATACATCTTTTCAAAAGAAATAATTATACTCCTGGTAAATAATTTTCCATTTTTCTTTCTTTGCCAGGGAATATACAGCTATCATTAACAGCAAGTGCTCAAGTGAAAAGGCTATATTTGAAAGTCTTGTACAGCAATGTAACAACACAATATTTGTATGAAGAATAACAGAAAAAGTAGGAAACTGGGAATTAGAAGGCCTAACTCATCACCCACACTATTTTGACATATAAATTGATATCAGTACACTTTAGTTTTCCCAATTGTCTAACTTAGAGAGTGATCAGTAACAAATCTTACATATTTACTTTAAAAAAGAATTCACTAAGGATACACAAAGAGAAACATCATAGACTACCATTTCAGAATGACTATGATTTCGGGTTTCTCTATGGTGATTACTTATGTTATATTATATTACCTTACATTATAATGTATTTATATTATATCTTATTATATTTACAAATATAAATGAAGAAAGTCAAGCATGATCACCTTGCTTTACCACCATCAGTTGGGTGTGGTACTGCTTTGTGATCTAATCTTGTTTGTTCTCTTGCTTTGAGTAATCTCTTCTTATATTTTAATTTGTCTCTTTGGAACTCCATTGAGATAATTCTTTTTTTTTTTTTTATTGAAGGATAATTGCTTTACAGAATTTTGTTGTTTTCTATCAAACCTAAACATGAGTCAGCCATAGATATACATATATCCCCTCGCCTTTGAACCTCTTTCCTATCTCCCTCTCCATCCCACCCCTGTAGGTTGATATAGAGCCCCCATTTGAGTTTCCTGAGCCATACAGTAAATTCCTGTTGGCTATCTATTTTACATGTAGTAATGTAAGTTTCCATGTTACTCTTTCCATACATCTCACCCTCTCCTCCCTTCTCCCCATGTCCATAGGTCTATCTTCTATGTCTGTTTCTACATTCAGTTCAGTTCAGTTCAGTTGCTCAGTCGTGTCCGACTCTTTGAGACCCCATGAATCACAGCATGCCAGGCCTCCCTGTCCATCACCAACTCCCAGAGTTCACTCAGACTTGCGTCCATCGAGTCAGTGATGCCATTCAGCCATCTCATCCTCTGTCGTCCCCTTCTCCTCTTGCCCCCAATCCCTCCCAGCATCAGAGTCTTTTCCAATGAGTCAACTCTTCACATGAGGTGGCCAAAGTACTGGAGTTTCAGCATTAGCATCATTCCTTCCAAAGAAATCCCAGGGCTGATCTCCTTTAGAATGGATTGGTTAAATCTCCTTGCAGTCCAAGGGACTCTCAAGAGTCTTCTCCAACACCACAGTTCAAAAGCATCAATTCTTCTGTGCTCAGCCTTCTTCACAGTCCAACTCTCACATCCATACTTGACCACAGGAAAAACCATAGCCTTGACTAGACGGACCTTAGTTGGCAAAGTAATGTCTGCTTTTGAATATGCAATCTAGGTTGGTCATAACTTTTCTTCCAAGGAGTAAGCGTCTTTTAATTTCATGGCTGCAGTCACCATCTGCAGTGATTTTGGAGCCCCCAAAAATAAAGTCTGACACTGTTTCCACTGTTTCCCCATCTATTTCCCATGAATTGATGGGACCGGATGCCATGATCTTCGTTTTCTGAATGTTGAGCTTTAAGCCAAGTTTTTCACTCTCCTCTTTCACTTTCATCAAGAGGCTTTTTAGTTCCTCTTCACTTTCTGCCATAAAGGTGGTGTCCTCTGCATATCTGAGTTTATTGATATTTCTCCTTGCAATCTTAATTCCAGCTTGTGTTTCTTCTCCATTGCTGCCCTGTAAATAGGTTCTTTAGTAACATTCTTCTAGACCCCGTACATATGTGTTAGAATATCATACTTATCTTTCTCTTTCTGACTCACTTCACTCTGTGTAATAGGTTCTAGGTTCATCCACCTCATCAGAACTGACTCAAATGCCTTCCTATTTATGCCTGAGTAATATTTCATTGTGTATATGTGCCACAACTTCTTTATCCATTCATCTGTCGATGGACATCTAGGTTGCTTCCATGTTCTAGCTATCTTAAATAGTGCTGCAATAAACAATGGGATACATATGTCTTTTTCAGTTTTGCTTTCCTCAGGGTATATGCCTAAGAGTGGGATTGCTGGGTCATATGGTGCTTTTATTCCTAGTTTTTTAAGGAATCTCCATACCATCTTCCGTAGTGGCTCTATCAGTTTACATTCCCACCAACAGTGCAAGAGCATTCCCTTTTCTCCACACTCTCTCCAGCATTTATTGTTTGTAGACTTTTGGATGATGGCCATTCTGACTGGTATGAGGTGATATCTTATTGTAGTTTTGATTTGCATTTCTCTAATAATGAGTGATGTTGAGCATCTTTTCATGTGTTTGTTAGCCATCTGAATGTCTTCTTTGGAGAAATGTCTGTTTAGGTCTTTTCCCCACGTTTTTATTTTTATTTTTTTTTCTTGTATTGAGTTGTATGAGTTATTTGAATACTGTAGAAATTAATCCTTTGTCAGTTGTTTTACTTGCTATTATTTTCTCCCATTCTGAGAGTTGTCTTTTCACCTTGCTTATAGTTTCCTTTGCTGTGCAAAAGCTTTTAAGTTTAATTCAGTCCCACTTGTTTACTTTCATTTTTATTTCCATTACTCTAGGAGGTGGATCATAGAGGATCTTGCTTTGATTTATGTCATCGAGTGTTCCGCTTATGTTTTCCTCTAAGAGTTTTATACTTTCTGGCCTTACATTTAGATCTTTAATCCATTTTGAGTTGATTTTTGTGTATGGTGTTAGGAAGTGTCCTAATTTCTTTCTTTTACATGTAGCTGTCCAGTTTTCCCAGCACCATTTATTGACGAGGCTGTCTTTGCCCCATTGTATATTATTGCTTCCTTTGTCAAAAATAAGGTACCCACAGATGCATGGGTTTATTTCTGGGCTTTCTATCTTGTTCCATTGGTCTATGTTTCTGTTTTTGTTCCAGTACCATACTGTCTTTAAGACTGTAGCTTTGTAGTATAATCTGAAGTCAGGAAGGTTGATTCCTCCAGCTCCACTCTTCTTTCTCAAGACTGCTTTGGCTGTTATGGGTCTTTTGTGTTTCTATATGAATTGTGAAATTTTTTGTTCTAGTTCTGTGAAAAATGTCATCAGTAATTTGATGGAGATCACATTGAATCTGTAGATTGCATTTGGTAGTATAATCATGTTCACAATATTGACTCTTCCTACCCAGGAACATGGAATACCTTTCCATCTGTTTATGTCATCTTTGATTTCTTTCATCATTGTCCTATAATTTTCTGTGTACAGTGCTTTTGTCTCCTTAGGTAAGTTTATTCCTAGATATTTAATTATTTTTGTTGCAATGGTGAATAGGATTGATTCTTTAATTTCTCTAATTTTTCATTTTTAGTATATAGAACTGCAAGTGATTTCCATGTATTGATTTTGTATCCTGTGACTTTGCTAAATTCACTGATTAGCTCTAGTAATTTTTTGATATGATCTAGAGGGTTTTATATATACAGTATCATGTCATCTGAAAATAATGAGAGCTTTCCTTCTTTTTTTCCAACCTGGATTCCTTTTATTTCTTTTTTTTTTCTCTGATTGCTGTAGCTAGGACTTCTAGAACTATGTTGAATACTAGTGGTGAAAGTGGACATCCTTGTCTTATTCCTGATCTTAGGGGGAATGCTTTCAGTTTTTCATCATTGAGCATAATGTTTGCTGTAGGCTTATCATATATAGCCCATACTATGTCAAGGTAGGTTCCTTATGTGCCCATTTTTTGAAAAATTTTAATCATAAATGGGTGCTTAATTTTGTCAAAGGCTTTTTCTGCATCTATTGAGATTATCATATGGTTTTTATCTTTCAATTTGTTAGTATGGTGTATCACATTGATTGATTTGCATATATTGAAGAATCCTTGCATCCCTGGAATAAACCCAACTTGATCATGGTGTATGAGCTTTTTGATGTGTTGCTGAATTCTATTTCCTAAAATGTTGTTGAGGATTTTTGCATTTATGTTCATCAGTGATATTGGCTTGTATTTTCTTTTTTGTGTGTCTTTGTCTGGTTTTGGTATCAGGATGATGGTGGCCTCATAGAATGAATTTGGAAGTGTTCCTTCCTCTGAAATTTTTTGAAATAATTTTAGAAGGCTAGGCATTAGCTCTTCTCTAAATGTTTGATAAAATTCTCCTGTGAAGCAATCTGGTCCTGGGCTTTTGTTTCTGGGGAGATTTTTTACCACAGCTTCAATTTCAGTGCTTGTAATTGGGTTGTTCATAATTTCTATTTCTTCCTGAGTCAGTCTTGGAAGGTTGAATTTTTCTAAGAATCTGTCCGTTTCTTCCAGTTTATCTATTTTATTACCATATTTATTGCTATTGTTCACAATAGTCTCTTATAATCCTTTGTATTTTTTCACTGTGTGTTGTAACCTCTCCTCTTTCATTTCTAATTTTGTTGATTTGATTCTTCTTTTTTTTTTTCTTGATGAGTCTGGCTGAAGGTTTGTCAATTTTGGCTTTCTTCTCAAAGAACCAGCTTTTAGTTTTGTTAAGCTTTACTATTGTTTCTTTCATATCTTTTTCATTTATTTCTGCTTGGATCTTTATGATTTTTTTCCTTCTACTGATTTTGGCAGGGGAGGGGGTTGTTCTTTTTTCCAATTGTTTAGGTGTAAAGTTAGGTTATCTATCCGGTGCTTTTCTTGAGGTAGGATTGTATTGCTATAAACTTCCCTCTTAGAACTGCTTTTGCTGCATCCCATAGGTTTTGAGTTGTTGTATTTTAACTGTCATTTTGTTTCTAGAAATTTTTAGATTTTCCTTTTGATTTCTTCAGTAACCTGTTGGTTATTTAGAATATGCTGTTTAATCTCATGCATTTGTGTTTCTTACAGATGTTTTCTTGTAATTGATATCTAGTCTCATAGCGTTGTGGTCAGAGAAGATGCTTGATATAATTTTAATTTTTTTTAAAATTTACTGAGGTTGGATTTGTGACCCAAGATTTGGTCTAGCCTGAAAAATGTTTCATGTGCACAGATGTATTCTTCTGCATTTGGATGGAATGTCCTGAAGATATCAATGAGATCCATCTCATCTAATGTATCATTTAAAACTTGTGTTTCCTTATTAATTTTCTGTTTTCATGATCTCTCCATTGGTGTGAGTGGGGTGTTAAAGCGTCCTAGTATTATTGTGTTGCTGCCAATTTCTCCTTTTATGTCTGTTAGTGCTTGTCTTATGTATTGAGGTGCTCTTATGTTGGGTACATAGATATTTACAATTGTTATGTCTTCCTCTTGGATTCATCCCATGATCCTTATGCAGTGTCCTTCCTTATCTCTTGTAATATTCTTTATTTTAAGGTCTATTTTGTCTGATATGAGGATTGTTACTCCAGCTTTTTTTTTGCTTCCCATTTGCATGAAATGTATCTTTCCATCCTCTCACTTTCAGTCTATATGTGTCTTTAGGTCTGAAGTGGGTTCCTTGTAGACAGCATTTATATGATCTTATTTTTGTATCCATTCAGCCAGTCTGTGTCTTTTGATTGGAGCACTTAATCCATTTATATTTAAAGTAATTATTGATATATATGTTCCTATTGACATTTTCATAACTGTTTGGCATTGATTTTGTAGATGTTTTTCTTCTCTTGTATTTCTTGATATATAAGCCCCTTTGACATTTGTTGTAAAGCTCGTTTGTTGGTACTTAATTCTTTTAACTTTTGCTTGTCTGGAAAGCTTTTTATTTCTCCACCAATTTTGAATGAGATCCTTGCCAGGTACAGTAATCTTGGTTGTAGATTTTTTTCCTTTCAGTACTTTAAATATATCCTGCCATTCTCTTCTTGCCTGCAGAGTTTCTGCTGAAAGATCAACTGTTAAGCATATGGGGTTTCCCTTGCATGTTACTTGTTGCTTCTCCCTTGCTGCTTTTAACATTCTTTCTTTGTATTTATTCTTTGTTCATTTGATCAGTATGTGTCTTGGTGTGTTTCTCCTTGGGTTTATCCTGTGTGGGACTCTTTGTGACTCTTGGACTGGACTATTTCCTTTACCATGTTGGGGAAAGTTTCAACTATAATCTCTTCAAAAATTTTTTCCTACACTTTATTTTTCTCTTCTTCTTCTGGGACTCCTATAATTCAAATGTCAGTGCATTTTATATGGTCCCAGAAGTCTCTGAGACTATCCTCAGTTCTTTTCATTCTTTTAATTTTATTCTGCTCTTCAGAAGTTATTTCCACCATTTTATCTTCCAGCTCACTGATTCGTTCTTCTGCTTCAAATATTCTGCTATTGATTCCTCCTACAGTATTTTTAATTTCAGTAATTGTGTTGTTTGTCTCTGTAGGTTTATGTTTTAATTCTTCTAGGTCTTTGTTAATTGATTCCTACATTTTCTCCATTTGTTTTCAAGGTTTTTGATCATCATTGCTATCATTATTCTGAATTCTTTTCTTTTACATTTAAAAAATAAATTTATTCATTTTAATTGGAGCCTAATTACTTTACAATATTGCAGTGGTTTTCCCACACATTGCCATGAATCAGACAAGGGTGTACATGTTTTCTCCATCCTGAACCCCCTTCAAAAACTCCATCCCCATCCTATCTGTCTGGGTCATCCCAGTGCACCATCCCAAGCACCCTGTCCCATGCATCAAACCTGGACTGGTGATCCTTTTTACATGTGATAATATACATGTTTCAGTGCCATTCTCCCAAATCATCCCAGGCTCACCCTCTCTCACCGAGTCCATCCCCATGGAAAAGAAATGCAAAAAAGTAAAATGGCTGTCTGGGGAGGCCTTACAAATAGCTGTGAAAAGAAGAGAAGTGAAAAGCAAAGGAGAAAAGGAAAGATATATGCATCTGAATGCAGAGTTCCAAAGAATAGCAAGAAGAAATAAGAAAGCCTTCCTCAGTGATCAATGCAAAGAAATAGAGGAAAACAACAGAATGGGAAAGACTAGAGACATCTTCAAGAAAATGAGAGATACCAAGGGAATATTTCATGCAAAGATGGGCTCAATAAAGGACAGAAATGGTATGGACCTAACAGAAGCAGAAGATATTAAGAAGAGGTGGCAAGAATACACAGAAGAACTGTACAAAAAAGATCTTCACGACCCAGATAATCACGATGGTGTGATCACTCACCTAGAGCCAGACATCATGGAATGTGAAGTCAAGTGGGCCTTAGAAAACATCACTACAAACAAAGCTGGTGAAGGTGATGGAATTCCAGTTGAGCTATTTCAAATCCTGAAAGATGATGCTGTGAAAGTGCTGCACTCAATATGCCAGCAAATTTGGAAAAATCAGCAGTGGCCGCAAGACTGGAAAAGGTCAGTTTTCATTCCAATTCCAAAGACAGGCAATGCCAAACAATGCTCAAACTACCACACAGTTCACTCATCTCACATGCTAGTAAAGTAATACTCAAAATTCTCTAAACCAGGCCTCAGCAATACGTGAACCATGAACTTTCAGATGGTCAAGCTCATTTTAGAAAAGGCAGAGGAACCAGATATCAAATTGCCAACATCTGCTGGATCATCAAAAAAGCAAGAGAGTTCCAGAAAAACATCTATTTCTGCTTTATTGACTATGCCAAAGCCTTTGACTGTGTGGATCACAATAAACTTTGGAAAATTCTGAAAGAGATACCAGACACCCTGACCTGCCTCTTGAGAAACCTGTATGCAGGTCAGGAAGCAACAGTTAGAAGTGGACATGGAAAAACAGTCTGGTTCCAAATAGGAAAAGGAGTACGTCAAGGCTGTATATTGTCACCCTGCTTCTTTAACTTATATGCAGAGTACATCATGAGAAACGCTGGACTGGAAGAAGCACAAGCTGGAATCAAGATTGCCGGGAGAAATATCAATAACCTCAGATATGCAGATGACACCACCCTTATGGCAGAAAGTGAAGAGGAGCTAAAAAGCCTCTTGATGAAAGTGAAAGAGGAGAGTGAAAAAGTTGGCTTAAAGCTCAACATTCAGAAAACGAAGATCATGGCATCCGGTCCCATCACTTCATGGGAAATAGATGGGGAAACAGTGGTTGATTTTATTTTTGGGGCTTCAAAATCACTGCAGATGGTGATTGCAGCCAGGAAATTAAAAGACGCTTACTCCTTGGAAGGAAAGTTATCACCAATCTAGATAGCATATTGAAAAGCAGAGACATTACTTTGCCAACAAAGGTCCGTCTAGTCAAGGCTATGTTTTTTTCAGTGGTCATGTATGGATGTGAGAGTTGGACTGTGAAGAAAGCTGAGTACCAAAGAATTGATGCTTTTGAACTGTGGTGTTGAAGAAGACTCCTGAGAGTCCCTTGGACTGCAAGGAGATCCAACCAGTCCATTCTAAAGGAGGTCAGTCCTGAGTGTTCTTCAGAAGGACTGATGCTGAAGCTGAAGCTCCAGTACTTTGGCCACCTCATGCGAAGAGCTGACTCATTGGAAAAGACTGTGATGGTGGGAGGGATTGGGGGCAGTAAGAGAAGGGGACGATAGAGGATGAGATGGCTGGATGGCATCATGGACTCGATGGACGTGAGTCTGAGTGAACTCTGGGAGATGGTGATGGACAGGGAGGCCTGGTGTGCTGTGATTCATGGGGTCCCAAAGTGTCAGACACGACTGTGCGACTGAACTGAACTGAACTGACGGAGATATTGAATTAGGTTATTTAGTTGACTTTTTTCTTGTTTCTTGAGGTTAGCCTTAGCACTGCTTTTACAGTGTCCCATAGGTTTTGGGTTGTTGTGTTTTCATTCATTCATTTCTAGGCATATTTTGATTTCTTTTTTGATTTCTTCTGTGTTATATTCTGTGGTTATTCAACAGCTTGTTGTTCAGCCTCCATATGTTGGAATTTTAATAGTTTTTCTCCTGTAATTGCCATCTAATCTTACTACATTTTGGTCAGAAAATGTGCTTGGAATGATTTCAATTTTGTTGAATTTACTAAGGCTAGATTTACGGCCCAGGATGTGATCTATCCTAGAGAAGGTTCTGTGTGCGCTTGAGAAAAAGGTGAAATTCATTGTTTGGGGGTGAAATGCCATATAGATATTAATTAGGTCTAACTTGTCTATTATATCATTTAAAGTTTTTGTTTCTTTGTTAATTTTCTCTTTATTTGATCTATCCATAGGTGTGAGTGGGGGTATTAAAGTCTCCTCCTATTATTGTGTTATTGTTAATTTCCCCTTTCATACTTGTTAGCATTTTTCTTACATATTGTGGTGCTCCTATGTTGGGTGCATATATATTTATAATTGTTATATCTTCTTCTTGGATTGATCCTTTGATCATTATGTAGTGTCCTTCTTTGTCTCTTTTCACACTCTTTGTTTTAAAGTCTATTTTATCTGATATGAGTATTTTTACTCCTGCTTTCTTTTGGTCTCTATTTGTGCAGAATATCTTTTTCCAGCCCTTCACTTTCAGTCTTTATGTGTCCCTTGTTTTGAGGTGGGTCTCTTGTAGACAACATATATAAGGGTCTTGTTTTTGTATTCATTCAGCCAGTCTTTGTCTTTTGGTTGGGGCATTCAACTCATTTACATTTAAGGTAATTATTGATAAGTATGATCCCATTGCCATTTATTTTATTGTTTTGGGTTCGCATTTATATACCCTTTTTGTGTTTCCTGTCTAGAGAATATCCTTTAGCATTTGTTGGAGAGCTGGTTTGGTGGTGCTGAATTCTCTCAGCTTTTGCTTGTCTGTAAAGCTTTTGATTTCTCCTTCATATTTGAATGAGATCCTTGCTTGGTACTGTAATGTAGGCTGTAGGTTTTCCTCTTTCATCACTTTAAATATGTCCTGCCATTCCCTCTTGGCCTGAAGAGTTTCTATTGAAAGATCAGCTATTATCCTTATGGAAATCCCCTTGTGTGTTATTTGTTGTTTTTCCCTTGCTGCTTTTAATATTTTTTCTTTGTGTTTGATCTTTGTTAATTTGATTAATATGTGTCTTGGGGTGTTTTGCCTTGGGTTTATCCTGTTTGGGACTCTCTGGGTTTCTTTTCTCATGGCCTTTCTTTTTGTCTTCTTCTTTTGGGACTCCTATGATTCAAATGTTCGGGCATTTCACATTGTCCAGAGGTCTCTGAGATTATCCTCATTTCTTTTAATTCTTTTTTCTTTTTTCCTCTCTGTTTCATTTATTTCCACCATTCTATCTTCCACCTCACTTATCCTATCTTCTGCTGCAGTTATTCTACTGTTGGTTCCCTCCGGAGTGTTTTTGATCTCATTTATCACATTATTCATTATATATTGACTCTTTTTTTATTTCTAAAGTCCTTGTTAAACATTTCTTGCATCTTCTCAATCCTTGTCTCCAGGTTATTTATCTGTAACTCCATTTTGTTTTCAAGATTTTGGATCATTTTCACTATTATTATTTGGAATTCTTTATCAGGTAGATTCCCTATCTCTTCCTCTTTTGTTTGGTTTGGTGGGCATTTATCCTGTTTCTTTACCTACTCTGTATATCTCTGCCTCTTCATCTTTGTTATATTGCTGTGTTTGTGGTGGCCTTTCTGTATTCTGGCAGTTTGTGATTCCTCTTTATTGTGGAGGTTCCTCTCTGTGAGTCGGGTTGGATGGGTGGCTTGTCAAGGCTTCTTGCTTAGGGAAGCTTGTGTCAGTGTTCTGGTGGGTGGAGCTGGATTTCTTCTCTCTGGAGTGCAATGGAGTGTCCAGTAATGAGTTTTGAAATGTCAGTGGGTTTGGTGTGACTTTGGGCAGCTTGTATATTGAAGCTCAGAACTGTGTTCCTGTGTTCCTGGAGAATTTGTGTTGTATGTCTTGCTCTGGAACTTGTTGGCCCTTGGGTGGTGCTAGGTTTCAGTCTAGGTATGGAGGTGTTTGATGAGCTCCTATTGATTAATGTTCCCTGAAGTGAGGAGTTCTCTGGTGTTCTCAGAATTTGGACTTAAGCCTCCTGCATCCGGTTTTCAGTCTTATTCTTATAGTAGCCTCAAGATTTCTCCATCTATACAGCACCAATGATAAAACATCTAGGTTAAAGATGAGAAGTTTCTCCACAGTGAGGGACATCTGGAGAGGTACACAGAGTTACATGGAGAAGAGAAGAGGGGGGAGGGAGATAGAGGTGACCAGGTGGAGAAGAGGAACAATCAAAAGAGGAGAAAGCAATCTAGACAGTAATCACTTCCCTATGTGCTCTCCATAGTCTGGACCCCTCAGAGATGTTCATGGAGTTACACAGAGAAGAGAAGAGGGAGGAAGGTGACAGAAGTGACCAGGAGGAGAAAAGGGGGAATCTAAAGGAGTGAGACAGATCCAGCCAGTAATCAATTCCCTAAGTGTTTCCACAGCTCAGAAGACACAAAGAGATTCACAGAGTTGGGAAGAGAAGAGAAGGGGGAAGGAGAAGATAGAGGTGACCTGGTGGAGAAAAAGGAGAGTCAACAGGAGGAGAGAGCAATCAAGCCAGTAATCACACTCCCAAGTAAAAAAGTGTACTGAATATTGGGTTCTTAAAGGTACAAAATTGATAACACCAAAAAGCAAAGATTAAAAATCTAGAGTAGAGGTTAGACTCTCAAAAATACAATATAAAAAAATACATATATATGAAGTTTGCTTTAAAAATAAGGTCTTTTTTTTTTGCAAGGTAACAGTAGATTATAAAAATGAAAATTAAAGGAGTAATAGAGGACTTAATAATTTTTTTTTTAATTTAAAAAATGATAATGGTAAAAATATATCTAGGAATTTCTCTGGAGCTGTTGCAGACAGTATGGGCTCAGTTCAGTTTCAGATAGTTCTTTGATCCAGCTTATAGTTCTCAAGATCTATAGGCCCCTTCCAATGTAGTCGGTGCTAACTACAGGATTTTAATCTGTCGCACTTGTCACTTCCAAAGTGGTTCCCTCTGTTTATTTTAGCTTCTTCTGTTTGCTGGTCTCTTCAGTGGCATTTAGGCTCACTTGTTCAGTTGTACTGTGGGGAGGGAGGAACACTGCAAACAAATATCACTGGTGTGTGTGGGGAGTGCTCTAAGTGTTTCAGCTGCACTGGGTTTGCCCCCTCTCATGGCATGTGTGCTTTCATGGTCTGCAGTTCTCAGGCTCTAGGTTGCTCTGCCAGGAACTGAGCCACTCAGGTTCAGGTTCTTGAGTACTCCCCAAAGGCGCAGACTCAGTTGGGCCTGCGTTTTGTGCCCTTCCCATGTCCAAGCAGCTCAGGTGACTAGGTGCTTGGTGAGCACAGTCACACCCCGGTGGGCGGTGCATCTTACTGCCTCCCCAATCCCAGCCACTCAGTTTTCTGGGTGTACAATGGGCGCGCCTTCTTAGGTGTCCCATGTGTCTCTTCTGGGGAGCTGATCTCTGGCTGTGATCCTCCCAGCAGATGTCAACCATCCAGAATCCCAAGAACTCTTGGTTAGCAATGGAGACTGTTTGCAATTCGGTAGAGGATACCTCTCTGGGGCAGCGATTGCCCCTTTCTGGCCCTGGCTTCCCTCCCCACCCCCCACCTCTCCCTCCCACCCACCCCCCCAGCTACCCTCCACCCCCACCCCCCTCCGCCTGCTTGTCTCCGGAGGGTGTTGGGCCGGTCTGCAGCCTGCAGGCTCTCCTCTGGTATTCGCTCAGTTCTTTGTTCTGTGATTGGTCCTGGCAGTGCCTCAGGTTAGGGCTTTTCACAGGATGGTTCTCTCTCTCTGTCTCTGTCGCTCTCTCTCTCTCTCTCTCTCTCTCTCTCTCTCTCTCTCTGGCTATCCCACAGTTTGGGTTGCTACCTCATGTTAGTTCCATTGCCCTCAGGGCATTCTGGCCCAGTCCTTTCCCTAAGCAATGCAGTCCGAGCCTCCCTATTCAGCCCCGGCTTGCTACTGGCAGCTGCAAGTGCTGGGAGTTGCCCTTAGGCATGTAATCTGTGAGTTTTATTTATTTATTTATTTTTCCTCCTGGTTTTGTTGCCCTCTGAGATTCCAAGATTCCCCCACAGACCCACAGGTGAGAGTGTTTCCTGGTGTTTGAAAACTTCTGTTTTAAGACTCCCTTCCTGGGATGGATCTCTGTCCCTACCTCTTTTCTCTCTTTTTATCTTTTATATTTTGTCCTACCTCCTTTTGAAGACACTGGACTGCCTTTCTGGGTGCCTGATGTCCTCTGCCAGCATTCAGAAGTTGTTTTGTGGAATTTGCTCAGTGTTCAAATGTTCTTTGGATGAATTTGTGGGGGAGAAAGCGGTCTCCCTGTCCTATTACTCCACCATCTTAGGACCACCCCCTCTAATTATTTTTCAGGTAGTTTACCTATTTCCTCTTCTTTTATTTGGACTTCTGTATTTCTAGTTTGTTCCTTCATTTGTGTAGTATTTCTCTGCTTTTTCATTATTATTTTTTTAAACGTATTGTGTTTGAGGGCTCCTTTTCCCAGGCTTCAAGGTTGAATTCTTTCTTCCTTTTCCTTTCTGCCCTCCTAAGGTTGGTTCAGTGGTTTGTTTAAACTTCCCATAGGATGATAGTTATGCTGAGTTTTTGTTTGTTTGTTTTTCTTCCAATGGTCAAGGCTGAATGAGGTGGTAATCCTGTCTGCTGATGATTGGGTTTGTATTTTTGTTTTGTTTGTTTTTTAGATGCACAGGGTGCTACTGGTGGTTAGGTGATGCCAGGTCTTGTATTCAAGTTGTTTCCTTTGTGTGAGTTCTCACCATTTGATTCTTCCTAGGGTTGGAGAAGACTCTTGAGAGTTCCTTGGACTGCAAGGAGATCCAACCAGTCCATTCTAAAGGAGATCAGTCCTGGGTGTTCTTTGGAAGGACTGATGCTAAAGCTGAAACTCCAGTACTTTGGCCACCTCATACGAAGAGTTGACTCTTTGGAAAACACTCTGATGCTGGGAGGGATTGGGGGCAGGAGGAGAAGGGGACAATAGAGGATGAGATGGCTGGATGGTATCACTGACTTGATGGACAGGAATCTGAGTGAACTCCGGGAGTTGGTGATGGACAGGGAGGCCTGGCGTGCTGCAATTCATGGGGTTACAGAGTCGGACATGACTGAGTGACTGAACTGAACTGAAATGAGGGTTAGTTCTTTGGTAGTCTTGGAGTCAGTGCTCCCACTTTAAAGGCTCATGGCTTGATCTCAGCGTGAGTTGGATTCCCACTGACACCCATGTTTTTTCTTGCTGTCTCTGGTGATGATAGTGGTATCCTCTAGAAATGGGGGCTCTTGGTTTCAGAATTAAACACACCCCAGACAGGAATGCTGATCCCCTGGAAGGCGCAGTGGATTGGAGAAAGAAGAGGCTGTTTTTTCTCTCTTTCTCTTTATGATGCCATGACCTGCTCTCTCTTTGCTTCGTTTGTCAGAGAGCACCTTTCTAAGTCCTTGGTTTGCTCATCTGTAAAACAAGGATAACATTAATACTTGCCCCACTGACTTCTATGAGTTGTTGTGAAAATCAGATTTCTTTCTTCAGTTTTTGGTCAAGCTCCAGTTGACATTTGGTTTGGTACACCATCAAGATTCTGAATGTTTCCAGTTTTATTTCTACAAATTTCCTCCTTATGATGATTTTTCTAAAAGATTACTCTTCAGGTTTATAGAATTCTCATTTTTTTCTTCTTAGTAATTCTGTGAGGTGGGCCCTTGTTGGTCGAATTTTATAAAAATAATTCCTAAAGAGAACAAGTTGCTTTACTAGAAACACACAGCCGATGAGAGTGTTAAGATCTCTTGCTTATTTGCAGTTACTTCTTTCTTCCTCCATGTTTGTCTTTGTATCTTGGCCAAGTCTCACTTCTACAACCTCTCCAGTCTAAATCTCAGCAAGGGTCTGTTCTATCACAGTCTTTGGTCAGCTGGATAACGGGTTTGGGCTCCTGTTAGCCATACTGAAGACAGATACTACATCACCTTTTCCACCTTGCTGGGTCAGCAAACTTGAAAAGATGGAGCTGAGATAATTCTTGAGTGGATGGAGCATCATTTTAATAGATACATATATGAGCTACTATTATAATTCATTCAGGACTAGGAAATTCATTAGCTACATAAGGCATACAAATCTAAAAATTTTGAGAACTATCTAAAGCTGAATTATTCCCAATGGGCCTGAAGTAATTACCTTAAACAGACCTGAACTCCAATTTATTATTTACCACTTTGATGGAGGCTCATCTTGTTTAGATGTTTAGTGAATTTCCAGATAATCATGTTCAACTGGGCAGGACAATGTGATATATTGTTAAGAACTAAGGATATTAGAGATTGGACTAAATGAACAAGGTGGTCAACAAAATGCCTATTATTTCAAACCATTAAAGCCAAAATCAAAAGAATTGAGATTTTAGTGGAAGAGTGGGAGAAAATTCTTTATTTTTATATTCTCAGGAAATGAATTTACTAAGACTAACTATGGGCTTCTGGGTGGCTCAGACAGTAAAGAATCTGCCTGCAATGCAGGAGACCCGGGTTTGATCTCTAGGTCAGGAAGATCCCCTGAAGAAGGGAATGGCTACCCACTCCAGCATTCTTGCCTGGAGAATTCCATGGACAGAGGAGCCTGGTGGGCTATAGCCAATGGAGTTGCAAAGGGTTGGACATGACTGAGAAACTAACACTTTCAACTATGTTTGGGGTTTAATATATTAAAACCATTCTAATCCACTGGAGTTTTCAATTAAGGCTGTTGGAGATTCCAAAATATAAATTCCACTTAGTGGATCCAGAAATATTTTAAGCATCTCTTGGAAAGTAATAATCCTCTTTTGCATGTTGCAATAATAAGATGCTTTTGCAGATTATCTGCTAAAATCTTGAAGACATAAATTCAGAGTGGCTCAGGTGAATTACTTTTAAATGCTTATGTTGAGGAAAGTAGTTCCTTTTTGTCACATTTTCTATGGATGCGCCTGCTCCAATTTTCTCCTCCTCTCTTGTGGGAAGATTGTGTCCCTTCCCTTAATCCCACAAAATCATGCAAGATGCCAAGAGCCTCCCACTTCTTTTTTTTTTTTTTTTCCCAAGGTAGTGCTCTGAAGTGTTCAAGGTCGGGTACCTTCTTCCAGTCTTGCAGAGTTGAACTGACTGCCAATATCAATGTGCTTTCTATGTGGGTTTTTGCTTGCCTTCTGCAGAGCTCACATTCACTATGTGTGGAGACTTGTGCACAATGAATGTGGAGGCTTGCTTGTGTTGTTTCAGGGCACATACAGAATGCTGGGGGGAAGTGTCAGCCAATTATGGGGCACTGCAGGTAAGGTGTCTAATGGGGTTCATGGGAGCACCTCTTCTTGGTAAAGTTTGTGAGCCAGTTAGTAGGGTTTTTTGGCTTGTTTTTCAGATCCATGTTGTGACTTCTGTGAGACCCTGCTCCTTTCTCCTAGCTCTTCATGGTGGAGCAAGGCAAAAGTGGCTTCTTAGGCAATGTTCCTTGAGGTTATTGAAACCCCGTGGTCATGCTGCTTTCACTTTTCTTGTATAAGAAATTGCTGGCCAAATTTCTCTCTCTTGGCACTGACCCATGCTGCCTTGGGGGAGAGGCGACATGGGTAAAATGAGTCTGTGCTTCTTTTTTTCATGTTCTTTGAAGTCTTATATGTATTCTTGGAGCTTTTACTCAAACAGGATGCTAAAATCTCTTTACTCGACCCCTGGGTTCCTACAGAAGTGTTCTTGTCCACAGATGATTGTTAAAACAACATTTTTGTGGGGGTATGGTGAACTGAAATCTCCTATTCTGCCTTCTTGCTGATGTTACCATTAAATTATTGTTTATTCATTCATTTGCTATATGTCTTTAGGATAATTTTCAGATTTTTTTTTTTTTTAATTTCCATCGCTGTTGGTTTTAACACAGAAAAGAAGGTCCATGATGCTCTTTATGATACCATTATAGAACACTTTCCCCTTTGCTTTGTTTTGTTTAATATTTTCATTATATATACATATATATTAATCTATTTACTTTCATTCTGCCTCTATGGTTATATTTGAAGTAAGCTTAATGTAGACAGCCTAAATTTGGGTCACCTTTTAAAGTGTTCATTTCAAATACTTCTTTAAATTAATATCTTTTTATTGGTATATTTTGACTATTTATTTTTAATGCACATATTGCTAATTAGAGGTTTCCATCTAATTTTTTTTCTTTTTTCAGTTGTTTATCCTGCCTTTGTTTTGGTTACTTGAACAATTTTTAGAATGCCATTTTGATTTATCTGTAGTGTTTTAAGTTTATATATTTTTAGACATTGTTTTAGTGGTTGCTGTAGACACAACTTATCATAGTTTACCGGTATCATCTGACAAATTCACTCTTCCCTGTTTATATTTGTCTTAAATATTTCTTCTACATAAATTTAGAATGACATCAGACGGTGTTATGATTTTTGCTTCAACCCTGAAACATACCTTAGAAAACTCAAGTGGAGAAGGAACGTTTATTCTTTTTAACACATATTTTGCTTACCATGTCTTTTCATCTTTAAGTTCCAAGTTTCTGCCTTTTTTTGTTTCTTTTCAGAGTTTCCTTTAGACATTCTTTTATCAATAGTATAGGTGTGCTCATTAAAAATTCCCTTAGTCTTCCTTCATCTGAGAAAACCTTGATTTTCCATCATTTAGGAGGGATATTTTAACTTGATATAGGACTCCAGATTGAGAATTTTTTTTCTTTCAGCATTTGAAAGTTGTTGTGCCATTTCCTCTGGTCGCCACTGTTTTCAATGAGAAATCCACTGTCTCTCAGATCATTTATTTTCCCCCTCTGTAGTAAGCTGTTGTTCTTCATTGCTTTTTAAAGTGTTTATTTGCCTTTAGTTTTCAGTAAATTTACTCTGACGTGTTTTGGTGTGTGTTTCTTTAGATTTTTCCTGTTTGAAACTTGCTCAGCATCTGGAATCTTGTAGGTTTATGTCTTTTGTTGAATTTGGGAAGTTTTATGTCATTATTTCCTGACAGTTTGTTCCATCTCTATCTTGTTATCCTTATATGACATTGATGACGTAATATGAAACATCAGTGAGATTTCTATATATTCTAGGATTTTTTTTAATTTGGCCTCTATCTACCACAAAATTAATTGGACAATAATTTGAGGAAAAAATACTGAGAGTTAAAGTGTGTTTTAATGTGTTTACTCTTAATGTGTTTTACTTCCCTCTGAGATGTGACCCCTCACGTTCTAGTTTTATTTTCTCAGACACCTTCAAATAGCCAATTATATTTGGTATCTTCATAGTGTTTCTTGGCCAGAAAGTTAGATACTAGCTGGTTTAACATAGGAGAAAGCCAAGCATATCAACTTGGATTTTATAAGTTCCCAGAACATTAATTTTTTTTAAAATTCACTTTAAAAGATGGAAAAATTGAAAGAAACAACCGTTTCATTTACTCTCAAAAACACATAGAATAGGGGAATATGCCTTGCTCATTCTTATGTTAGAAACATTGTCTATCTCATATATAGTCATTTAATAAATATTCAATATTTGTGGCATACTGTATGCATAAATGAGCTGGCAAGTGCTTCCATTTAATAAGTAGCCTGAGGGAAGTCAGATTGAAAGTTGTTAATGGAATAACACATTTCCTGAAAATGTAATAAATTCTGAATTAGTGAAGCACTACATATTTTGTAATGCAAAATAATTTAATTAAATGAATTGTAGGAATCAGAACACTCAGTTTTTCTCTCTGTAACCCTTAGGGTCAACATTCAGAAAACTAAGATTATGGCATCTGGTCCCATCACTTCATGGGAAATAGATGGGGAAACAGTGGAAACAGTGTCAGACTTTATTTTGGGGGGCTCCAAAATCACTGCAGACGGTGATTGCAGCCATGAAATTAAAAGACGCTTACTCCTTGGAAGAAAAGTTATGACCAACCTAGATAGCATATTAAAAGGCAGAAACATTACTTTGTCCACAAAGATCTGTCTAGTCAAGGCTATGGTTTTTCCTGTGGTCATGTATGGATATGAGAGCTGGATTGTGAAGAAAGCTGAGCACTGAAGAATTGATGCTTTTGAACTATGGTGTTGGAGAAGACTCTTGAGAGTCCCTTGGACTGCAAGGAAATCCAACCAGTCCATCCTAAAGGAGATCAGTCCTGAGTGTTCATTGGAAGGACTGATGCTGAAGCTGAAACTCCAGTACTTTGGCCACCTCATGTGAAGAGTTCACTCATTGGAAAAGACCCTGATTCTGGGAGGGATTAAGGGCAGGAGGAGAAGGGGACAACAGAGGATGAGATGGCTGGATGGCATCACCGACTTGATGGACATGAGTTTGGGTAAACTCCAAGAGTTGGTGATGGACAAGGAGGCCTGGCGTTCTGCAATTCCTGGGGTCGCAAAGAGTCGGACACGACTGAGCAACTGAACTGAACTGAACTGAACCCTTAGGCAGATCACTTGGCCTTTTTTATAAGATATAATTTGACAGCAAGCTCCCAAAACTAACTTTCTATGATATTGTATGTTTCATCATAGGTTACCATGAATTAGATGCCATGGTGATGGCAGGCATATAAATACAAGGATAAGGACTTTTTCTCTCTTGTTCATTCTCAAGGATAAGAGTAGTGATACATTGCAAACCTATCTATATACATCAGACAATGTACACATGCAATTTTAACCCAATAACCATTCTTCATATCCACAGTGTATTCTAGCTTCCAGAAAAGATACAGTATCTGCAGTTAAGGATGTATTAACTAGTTTTAAAGGGAAAAAAAAAATGAACATCATATTTTAACAATCTTTCCTTTACCTTTGGACTTTTTGTTGTACCCGAGGACTGAAAGAAAGTTTTAAAGCCATGCTTTGTTACTTCCAAGTTTTAGCAGTAGCTTGCCTTTTAGTGAAGAGAAGGCAATGGCACCCCACTCCAGTACTCTTGCCTGGAAAATCCCATGGACGGAGGAGACTGGTAGGCTGCAGTCCATGAGGTCACTAAGAGTCAGACATGACTGAGTGACTTCACTTTCACTTTCATGCGTTGGAGAAAGAAATGACAACCCACTCCAGTGTTCTTGCCTGGAGAATCCCAGGGATGGGGGAGCCTGGTAGGAGGTCGTCTATGGGGTTGCACAGAGTCGGACACAACTGAAGTGGCTTAGCAGCAGCAGCAGCAGCAGCAGGCCTTTTAGTGAAGTATGTATTTGGGGAAAACTGAGCAAAACCTTTCCTTTTTTTAAAGAAATGCAACAGCAGCACTAGAAACACTAAACAAATCTTGTTCAAGTCTGACATTTAAATAAATAAAAGTGTCTCTAAACTGGGTGGGACTCGTTCTTTCTACAAGGAGGACCCTTTCTTAACACTTCTACATTCCCAGTAATGTACTGTTTCTGAGACAAATAAGGTATGTCTACATGACTTTCTCCAAAAGTATATCATCAGTTTGAAACATAATTTAACTTCTGTTGTGCAGTTTTGTCTGTGAGGATTAGCTAGTTCAAAACATAAAAATCAGTGTGTCCTTACTTAAGTTTGGAAAACATGACACCATCAACAAGTAGTAAGACACAAAAATAGGATTCAGTAAATAACTGCCAATTCCAGACGTTTCCCAAGAATGACTATGCTGACATTTATTCAGGTATACTAGAAGTTTTAATGGGATTACCTTTGATGAAGTCACATTTTGCCTAGCAGATAGAATCTGCACTTGGGCTATGGTGCAGACCATGTACCAGAGGATTATCTCAAGCTGGTGAGAGAATTGAGTTCTTGACTGCCTAAGAGATTTCATTCAAAAAGCTAACTCAATTTAGTAAAAGAACCTTCTTTAAATTTTTACTTTATTGTGGGGCAAGTTGTTTAATTCTTGTAAGAGACAGCATTGAAGAAAATGTGAAGAATTTCATTTACCTGTTCATTTGTGGGTGCTAGTAAAATAAAATCGTCAATATAAAAGAAAATGTGCTTTATCAGTATTTTTTCAGGTAAAGAGAAGAAAATCCAGTTTTTCCTTAATAAACCGAAATAAACCAAGCTGTTCAAAAATAGTAAAGATTTTCTATGCCTCATAATCATCCTTTATTCTGGGCTCCAGTATTTTCAAACTTGATATTGTTACTTATCTAGGTACTTACAAAGTTGGAAACTACCTTTTGAACGGCTTGAGTTGCCAATCTGTTTTCTTAAATCCGTCTGCAGAACAAAAAGATTTAATTCTACTTTATGTTATTCTCTTACATGGACTGACCCAGTCAAAACACAAAATAAGTAAAAGCAAAACAAACAAATTCTGGTATATTCATAGTGCCAAACCTAGTCATGGAAATATTTTTCTTTTTTTTCCTTTTTTAAACTTCTCAACTTTGGTTTAAGCCATTGCAAATCCAATATTATATTATTTATCTAATTCTGTGTAACAAATTATTCTAAAATTTATAGCTTAAAAGAAAAATGTTAATTATCTAAGTTTTTTATGTCAAGAATCTGGGCGTGACTTAGCTGGGTGCTTCTGGCTCAAGGTCTCTCATGAGGCTGTAGTCAACATGTTGGCCAGGCAACATATTAAGGCTTAACTGAGGAAAGATATACTCCCAAGTTTACTTATGTAGTTGTCAGGTCTCAGTTACTCACTGAGTTTTGGCTGGAGATATTAGTTCTTGCTTTGTAGATGTGGGCCTTCTCACAAGATATTGAAGATGGAAGAGATAATCTTATTGTAACCTAATCTTGGGAGTGACATGCCATCATATCTGCCATATTATCCAAGTCTATGCCCAGACAAGTAACACTGAAGAAGCTGAAGTTGAACGGTTTTATGAAGACCTACAAGACGTTTTAGAACTAACACCCCCAAAAAGATGTCCTTTTCCTTATAGGGGACTGGAATGAAAAAGTAGGAAGTCAAGAAACACCTAGAGTAACAGGCAAATTTGGCTTTGGAGTACAGAATGAAGCAGGGTAAAAACTAATAGAGTTTTGCCAAGATAACACACTGGTCATAGCAAACACTCTCTTGCAACAACACAAGAGAAGACTCTACACATGGATATCACCAGATGGTCAACACTGAAATCAGATTGATTACATTCCTTGCAGCCAAAGATGGAGACGCTCTATAGAGCCAGCAAAAACAAGACTGGGAGCTGACTGTGGCTCAAATCATGAACACCTTATGCCAAAGTCAGACTTAAATTGAAGAAAGTAGGGAAAGCTGCTAAACCATTTACATTTGACCTAAATCAAATCCTTTATGATTATACAGTGGAGGTGAGAAATAGATTAAAGGACTAGATCTGATAGACATAGGGCCTAATGAACTATGGATGGAGGTTCGTGACATTGTACAGGAGACAGGGATCAAGACCATCCCCCAAAAAAACAAATAGGAAAAAGCAAAATGGCTGTCTGAGGAGGTCTTACAAATAGCTGTGAAAAAGAAGAGAAGCAAAAAGCAAAGGAGAAAAGGAAAGATATACCCATTTGAATGCAGAGTTCCATGCAGAGTTCAAAAGAATAGCAAGGAGAGATAAGAAAGCCTTCCTCAGCGATCAATGCAAAGAAATAGAGGAAAACAATAGAATGGGAAACACTAGAGACTTCTTCAAGAAAATTAGAGATACCAAGGGAATATGTCATTCAAAGACGGGCTCAATAAAGGACAGAAATGGTATGGACATAACAGAGGCAGAAGATATTAAGAGGTGGCAAGAATACACAGAAGAACTGTACAAAATAGATCTTCACAACCCAGATAATCACGACGGTGTGATCACTCACCTAGAGACAGACATCCTGGAATGTGAAGTCAAATGGGCCTTCGGAAGCATACTTCGAACAAAGCTAGTGGCGGTGATGGAATTTCAGTTAGCTGTTTCAAATCCTAAAAGATGATGCCATGAAAGTGCTGCACTCAATACACCAGCAAATCTGCAAAACTCAGCAGTGGCCACAGGACTGGAAAAGGTCAGTTTTCATTCCAATTCCAAAGAAAGGCAATGCCAAACAATGCTCAAACTACAGCACAGTTGCACTCATGTCACACACTAGCAAAGTAATGCTCAAAATTCTCCAAGCCAGGCTTCAGCAATACGTGAACCATGAACTTCCAGATGTTCAAGCTGGCTTTAGAAAAGGCAGAGGAACCAGAGATCAAATTGCCAACATCAGCTGGATCATCGAAAAAGCAAGAGAGTTCCAGAAAAACATCTATTTCTGCTTTATTGACTATGCAAAAGACTTTGACTGTGTGGGTCACAATAAACTGGAAAATTCTGAAAGAGATGGGAATACCAGACACCCTGACTTGTCTCTTGAGAAATCTGTATGCAGGTCAGGAAGCAACAGTTAGAACTGGACATGGAACAACAGACTGGTTCCAAATAGGAAAAGGAGTACATCAAGGCTGTATATTGTCACCCTGCTTCTTTAACTTATATGCAGAATGCATCATGAGAAACGCTGGACTGGAAGAAGCACAAGCTAGAATCAAGATTGCTGGGAGAAATATCAGGAACCTCAGATATGCAGATGACACCACCCTTATGGCAGAAAGTGAAGAGGAGCTAAAAAGCCTCTTGATGAAAGTGAAAGAGGAGAGTGAAAAAGTTGGCTTAAAGCTCAACATTCAGAAAACGAAGATCATGGCATCTGGTCCCATCACTTCATGGGAAATAGATGGGGAAACAGTGGAAACAGGGGCTGACTTTATTTTTGGGGGCTCCAAAATCATTACAGATGGTGATTGCAACCATGAACTTAAAAGATGCTTACTCCTTGGTAGGAAAGTTATGACCAACCTAGACAAAATATTAAGAAGCAGAGACATTACTTTAACAAAGGTCCGTCTAGTCAAGGCTATGGTTTTCCCAGTAGTCATGTATGTATGTGAGAGCTGGACTATAAAGAAGGCTGAGCACCAAAGAATTGATGCTTTTGAACTGTGGTGTTGGAGAAGACTCTTGAGAGTCCTTTGGACTGCAAGGAGATCCAACCAGTCCATCCTAAAGATTAGTCCTGGGTGTTCATTGGAAGAACTGATGTTGATGCTGAGACTCCAATACTTCGGCCACCTGATGCAAAGAGCTGACTCATTTGAAAAGACCCTGATGCTGGGAAAGATTGAGGGCAGGAGGAGAAGGGGACGACCGAGGATGAAATGGCTGGATGGCATTACCGACTAAATGGATATGAGTTTGAGTAGGCTCTGGGAGTTGGGGATTGACAGGGAGGCCTGGCGTGCTGTGGCCCATGGGGTTGCAAAGAATCAGACATGACTGAGTGACTGAACTGAACTGAATCTTGGGAATGACATGCCATCATATCTGCCATATTATATTAATTAAAAATGAGTAAAAAATCCAGCACACACTCAGGCAAGGTATTACATTCAGTTCAGTTCAGTTGCTCAGTCGTGTCTGGATCTTTGCGACCCCATGAATCACAGCACGCCAGGCCTCCCTGTCCATCACCATCTCCTGGAGTTCACTCAGACTCACGTCCATCGAGTCCGTGATGCCATCCAGCCATCTTATCCTCGGTCGTCCCCTTCTCCTCCTGCCCCAATCTCTCCCAGCATCAGAGTCTTTTCCAATGAGTGAACTCTTTGCATGAGGTGGCCAAAGTACTAGAGCTTCAGCTTTGGCATCATTCCTTCCAAAGAAATCCCAGGGTTGATCTCCTTCAGAGTGGACTGGTTGGATCTCCTTGCAGTCCAAGGGACTCTCAAGAGTCTTCTCCAACACCACAGTTCCAAAGCATCAATTCTTCAGCGCTCAGCCTTCTTCACAGTCAGACTCTCACATCCATACATGACCACTGAAAAAAACATAGCCCTGACTAGACGGACCTTAGTCGGCAAAGTAATGTCTATGCTTTTGAATATACTGTCTAGGTTGTCATAACTTTTCTTTCAAGGAGTAAGCGTCTTTTAATTTCATGGCTGAAGTCACCATCTGCAGTGATTTTGGAGCCCCCCAAAATAAAGTCTGACACTGTTTCCACTGTTTCCCCATCTATTTCCCATGAAGTGATGGGACTGGATACCATGATCTTCGTTTTCTGAATGTTGAGCTTTAAGCCAACTTTTTCACTCTCCTCTTTCACTTTCATCAAGAGGCTTTTTAGTTCCTCTTCACTTTCTGCTATAAGGGTGGTGTCATCTGCATAACTGAGGTTCTTGATATTTCTCCTGGCAATCTTGATTCTAGCTTGTGCTTCTTCCAGTACAGCGTTTCTCATGATGTACTCTGCATATAAGTTAAAGAAGCAGGGTGACAATATACAGCCTTGATGTACTCCTTTTCCTATTTGGAACCAGTCTGTTGTTCCATGTCCAGTTCTAACTGTTGCTTCCTGACCTGCATACAGATTTCTCAAGAGGCAGGTTAGGTTGTCTGGTATTCCCATCTCTTTCAGCTATTACATAAAGGAGTGAATATCAGAATGTAAGGTTTATTAGGCACCATTGTAGAGACTGCCTATCACAATTCCCCTATGAACAAGGATTGCTAATCCTTTTATATGGTCTTGACAAGTGCTTAAAGGCTCATCTTAGACTTCTTTTTTGGAGACTTTTTTCTTGTTGTTGTTCGGTCACCCAGTTGTGTCAACTCTTGCAACTGTAGCACTCCAGGCCTCACTGTCTCTCACCATCTCCCAGAGTTTGCCCAAGTTCATGTTCATTGCATTGGTGATACCATCCAGCCATCTTATCCTCTTCTCCTTCTGCCTTCAGTCTGTCCCAGTATAAGGAACTTTCCAAATGAGTAGTTTGTTCACATCAGATGACCAAATTACTGGAACTTCAGCTTCAGCATCCGTCCTTCTAGTGAATATTCAGGGTTGAATTCCCTTAAGATTGACTAGTTTGATCTCCTTATTGTCCAAGGGGCTTTCAGGTGTCTTCTCCAGCACCACAGTTTGAAGGCATTAATTCTATGGCATTCTGTCTTCTATATGGTCCAGCTCTCACTACTGTACATAACCACTGGGAAGACTATAGCCTTGACCATACGGACCTTTGTTGGCAGAGTAATGTCTCTGCTTTTCAACACACTGTCTATGTTTGTCATCACTTTCCTGCCAAGAAGAAATTGTTCTGATTTCATGGCTGCAGCCACCATCTGCAGTGATTTTGGAGCCCAAGAAGAGGAAATCTGTCACTGCTTCCATGTTTTCCTCCTCTATTTGTAATGCAGTAATGGGGCCAGATGCCATGATCTTAGTTTTTTAATATTTAGTCTTAAGCCGGTTGTTTCACTCTCCTCCTTCACCCTCATCAAGAGACTCTTTAGTTCCTCTTCACTTTCTACCATTAGAGTGGTATCATCTACACATCTGAGGTTGTTGATGTTTCTCTTGCCTATCCTGATTCCAGCTTGTAACTCATCCAGCCTGGCATTTCTTATGATGTACTCAGCATATAGATTAAACAAATAGGGTGACTGTAGACAGCCCTGTTGTATTCCTTTCTTGATCTTGAACCAATCAGTTGTTCCATATAAGGTTCTAACTATTGCTTCTTGACCTGCATACAGGTCTCTCAGAAGACAGGTAAGATGGTCTGGTATTCCCATCTCTCTAAGAACTATCCATGGTTTGCCATGATCCACACAGTCAAAGGCTTTAACATAGTCTATGAAATAGAGATAGGTGTTTTTCTGAAATTCCCTTGCTTTCTCTATAATCCAGTGAATGTTGGCAGTTTGATCTCTAGTTCCTCTTCCACTTTATTAAATATTACTTTTTGTCTCCTCAGAGCTCCAGCAGAACTTATGGTCAGTACTCACATGTATACTTAGTATGTATTACCCCAAATTATAGATATCCTTTCAGATATATTTTCTGTATCATCTCACTAGAATGCAAGAACATAGTGCATCTCAAGTTTTACTAATACCACTCTACCTCTGTGTTCAGACCAATGCTGATCACTGAGCTGACATTTAGTAGTTACCTATTTCTATCTAAACCTTTAAAAACTTCCACAGGGACCTGAGAAGTACACTGAATTGGAATTCAATAATTTCTAAATTGTCACTAATGTCACTCTGAATTCTTCCAATAAATCCATAGAGTCATAAGCATTCATTTCAATATAACAATGAATGTAGTCTGTTAGAAGAGACAGTGATTTTAAAGAAGATACATGAACTTCTCAGAAACTGCTTCTTTAACATCTGTCACATTAAATTCTAAACATTCTAATAGTTTTTAGTTCCAGTAAAACAGTATGAAGGAGACACACAAAATATGTCATCTCTCAATAAAAGAGGCCTTGACCTAAATTCAGACCATTCTGGCTATAGCATGTGGGCTTATCAAATTCTTGGAGGCATTTAAGTTTAGAACACTCATTCTTGAATGCCCAGATTTTCACACACATCCTAAATGAAAGCCATTGTAAGGCAGTTTCTTCTGGAAGACTCTGCTCTCTAAATCTCTGTGGTTTATAGCATCAAATGACTTAGAGGTCATGTTTAGGCCACAAAAGTAATACCCATTCTGTATAGATACCAGGTCCTTTTAGCTCCTCTTATTTTTTTTTTTTTTTATGCTGAATGTTCCACTGTTTTGTCCAAATAAACCTGTTCAGAATTTTGATGTTATACTGTTTGAAAACCAAACTTTTTGTTTTTATTTTTACTTTATTTTACTTTACAATACTGTATTGGTTTTGCCATACACTGACATGAATCCACCACAGGTGTACATGCATTCCCAGACATGAACCCTCCTCCCACCTCCCTCTCCACAACATCCCTCCAGGTCATCCCCATGCACCAGCCCCAAGGATCCTGTATCCTGCATCGGACATAGACTGGCGATTCGTTTCTTACATGATAGTATACATGTTTCAATGCCATTCTCCCAAATCATCCCACCCTCTCCCTTCCCTCAGAGTCCAAAAGTCCACTCCACACATCTGTGTGTCTTTTGCTGTGTCACATACAGGGTCATCATTGCCATTTTTCTAAATTCCATATATATATATGTTAGTATACTGTATTGATGTTTTTCTTTCTGACTTACTTCACCCTGTATAATCGGCTCCAGTTTCATCCATCTCATTAGAACTGATTCAAATGTATTCTTTTTAATGGCTGAGGAATACTCCATTGTGTATATGTACCACAGCTTTCTTATCCATTCATCTGCTGATGGACATCTAGGTTGCTTCCATGTCCTGGCTATTATAAACAGTGCTGCGATGAACATTGGGGTACATGGGTCTCTTTCAATTCTGGTTTCCTTGGTGTGTATGCCCAGCAGTGGGATTGTTGGGTCATAAGGCAGTTCTATTTGCAATTTTTTAAGGAATCTCCACACTGTTCTCCATAGTGGCTGTACTAGTTTGCATTCCCACCAACAGTGTAGGAGGGTTCCCTTTTCTCCACACCCTCTCCAGCATTTATTGCTTGCAGACTTTTGGATCGCAGACATTCTGACTGGTGTGAAGTGGTACCTCATTGTGGTTTTGACTTGCATTTCTCTAATAATGAGTGATGTTGAGCATCTTTTCATGTGTTTGTTAGCCATCTGTATGTCTTCTTTGGAGAAAAGCCTATTTAGTTCTTTGGCCCATTTTTGATTGGGTCGTTTATTTTTCTGGAGTTGAGCTGCATAAGTTACTTGTATATTTTTGAGATTAGTTGTTTGTCAGTTGCTTCATTTGCTGTTATTTTCTCCCATTCTGAAGGCTGTCTTTTCACCTTGCTTATAGTTTTCTTTGTTGCACAGAAGCTTTTAATTTTAATTAGGTCCCATTTGTTTATTTTTGCTTTTATTTCCAAAATTCTGGGAGGTGGGTCATAGAGGATCCTGCTGTGATTTATGTCAGAGAGTGTTTTGTCTATGTTTTCCTCTAGGAGTTTTATAGTTTCTGGTCTTACATTTAGATCTTTAATCCATTTTGAGTTTATTTTTGTGTGTGGTGTTAGAAAGTGATCTAGTTTCATTCTTTTACAAGTGGTTGACCAGTTTTCCCAGCACCACTTGTTAAAGAGATTGTCTTTACTCCATTGTATATTCTTGCCTCCTTTGTCAAAGATAAGGGGTCCATAGGTGTGTGGATTTATCTCTGGGCTTTCTATTTTGTTCCATTGATCTATATTTCTGTCTTTGTGCTGGTACCATACTGTCTTGATGACTGTGGCTTTGTAGTAGAGCCTGAATTCAGGCAGGTTGATTCCTCCAGTTCCATTCTTCTTTCTAAAGATTGCTTTGCTATTCAAGGTTTTTTGTATTTCCATAAAAATCTTGAAATTATTTGTTCTAGTTCTGTGAAAAATATCGCTGGTAGCTTGATAGGGATTGCATTGAATTTGTAGATTGCTTTGGGTAGTATACTCATTTTCAGTATATTGATTCTTCCGATCCATGAACATGGTATATTTCTCCATCTATTAGTGTCCTCTTTGATTTCTTTCATCAGTGTTTTATAGTTTTCTATATATAGGTCTTTAGTTTCTTTAGGTAGATATATTCCGAAGTATTTTATTCTTTTCGTTGCAATGGTGAATGGAATTGTTTCCTTAATTTCTTTTTCTACTTTCTCATTATTAGTGTATAGGAATGCAAGGGATTTCTGTGTATTGATTTTATATCCTGCAACTTTACTATATTCATTGATTAGCTCTAGTAATTTTCTGGTTGAGTCTTTAGGGTTTTCTATGTAGAGGATCATGTCATCTGCAAACAGTGAGAGTTTTGCTTCTTCTTTTCCAATTTGGATTCCTTTTATTTCTTTTTCTGCTCTGATTGCTGTGGCCAAAACTTCCAAAACTATGTTGAATAGTAGCGTTGAAAGTGGGCACCCTTGTCGTGTTCCTGACTTTAGGGGAAATGCTTTCAATTTTTCACCATTGAGGATAATGTTTGCTGTGGGTTTGTCATATATAACTTTTATTATGTCAAGGTATGTTCCTTCTAGTCCTGATTTCTGGAGAGCTTTTATCATAAACGAATGTTGAATTTTGTCAAAGGCCTTCTCTGCATCTATTGAGATAATCATATGGCTTTTATTTTTCAGTTTGTTAATGTGGTGAATTACATTGATTGATTTGTGGATATTGAAGAATCCTTACATCCCTGGTTCTTTGAAAGGATAAATCAAATTGACAAAGCATTAGCCAGACTCATCAAGAAACAAAGAGAGAGAAATCAAATCAATAAAATTAGAAATGAAAATGGAGAGATCACAACAGACAACACAGAAATACAAAGGATCATAAAAGACTACTATCAGCAATTATATGCCAATAAAATGGACAACGTGGAAGAAATGGACAAATTCTTAGAAAAGTACAACTTTCCAAAACTGAACCAGGAAAAAATAGAAAATCTTAACAGACCCATCACAAGCACAGAAATTGAAACTGTAATCAGAAATCTCCCAGCAAACAAAAGCCCAGGTCCAGACGGCTTCACAGCTGAATTCTACCAAAAATTGAGAGAAGAGCTACACCTATCCTACTCAAACTGTTCCAGAAAATTGCAGAGGAAGGTAAACTTCCAAACTCATTCTATGAGGCCACCATCACCCTAATACCAAAACCAAACTTAATGTTCTGGAGTTAAATGAAAGAAAGGAGGTGATCAAAGAAGTCCAGGTACCTTACGAACACACATGAACACACACATACAGTTACAGTGAAGGCTGTTAGCATTTGAGAAAATGGCAGTTCTCATATTCTTCCACAAAATTCTTTGACCTAACAATCATAATACAATAAACAATATTAATTCACTTTTAAAGAGAGTGTGCTTTTAGAACAGGCTCATTGTTAGTCAAAATATTTGTAGAATGACACTTCTCCAAAAAAGACTCTGGAAAATAGGGATATTGGGAGGTGACATCTTCCTGGATTCTAGGCCCATTGAAAACTAAGACATAATGCAATGAATCATGTACAGGATATTGTTGAAACTTCAGCTAGATGGTTGCTTTTATCTAATGTTTGGGGTGGTCTGCTTCACTTAAGTGAATAAAGCCTTTTTTGTGTGCTAGGAGATAGAATGACTAGGTCTCCTAGGTTGCAAATGGCTTCAGAACATCTATGCCACTAAAATACTGACTAAACCTAAGAGGGCTAACAAGTTTTAAAATAAAAATAACAGAAAATTATATTTTTAACCATATACTTCACTAAATAACACTCCACATGACATCATAGAAAGACAACTTTTGTCATGGAAAATAGATCATTATACTTTTTCTATAGAAAGCATTTCTGATATTCAAATTGCCTTCACATATTTATTTTATCCATAACATTTTGTTGTTGAAGGACTAAATGAAGAAAAAAGTTTATCTCTCAAAAATTCATATTCATTTTTATAATAATAGGTATATATGTGTCAAGGAAGGCTTGTTTTAAATAATATAATGAAATATATACAAATACAGAAAAGGCTAACATAGGAGAGCTCAGAACAATTGAGTATGCTCTGTAGGGCATCTCTGAGTCCGAATCCACAAAGCAAAAACTGCTGCTTCCAATAAAAAATAACTACTCTCTCTGCCTCCAATTTCTCACTGTTATACCAATTTCAACATATCCAGCCATGAAATTAAAAGACGCTTACTCCTTGGAAGAAAAATTATGACCAACCTAGATAGCATATTCAAAAGCAGAGACATTACTTTGCCGACTAAGGTCCGTCTAGTCAAGGCTATGGTTTTTCCAGTAGTCATGTATGGATGTGAGAGTTGGACTGTGAAGAAGGCTGAGCACTGAAGAATTGATGCTTTTGAACTGTGGTGTTGGAGAAGACTCTTGAGAGTCTCTTGGACTGCAATGAGATCCAACCAGTCCATTCTGAAGGAGATCAACCCTGGGATTTCTTTGGTAGGAATGATGCTAAAGCTGAAGCTCCAGTCCTTTGGCCACCTCATGCGAAGAGTTGACTCATTGGAAAAGACTCTGATGCTGGGAGGGATTGGCGGCGGGAGCAGACGGGGACGACCGAGGATGAGATGGCTGGATGCCATCACTGACTCGATGGACGTGAGTCTGAGTGAACTCCGGGCGTTGGTGATGGACAGGGAGGCCTGGCGTGCTGTGATTCATGGGGTTGCAAAGAGTCAGACACAACTGAGCGACTGAACTGAACTGAAACCAAAATCTTCACAGTTCCCCATGAAATCCTCAGTTTTTTAACCCTCTTAACAGTTTACCCAGTTCCCTCTTTCTTCTACATTTTTTCCATATATGCAATCTTTCAGGACCCAGCTCAAAAATCACCGTTTTCATGAAGCCCTTAATGACCTTACTAGGTGAAAGAAACTTCATTTTATCTATTTTATTCTAATTATCTCATGATGCATATCCTCCTTTTTCTGTTATTATAAATGTATTATAACCATAATATAAATATGCTATAAAAATAAATATATTCTTCTATTATATTCCACCAAATAAGCTTCCCTAAAGGAAAGCTCTCTGTTTAATGCATCTTTTTATTTTCTCTGGAATGTCTATCACATAGGCAAGCATACAATAGATTTTTAATAAGGATTTTCAGGAGAAAATACTCAGCCACATGGATGATACAAGTGATAGTGCCTTATGGCTTTTAAAAAATAGCATATTTTCTATCTTAGAATTATCAGATCAGATACTGTTAACACATAATATTTCCAAACTTAGAGAATTTTAGGGTTTGAAGATTCTGTTTTTTTTCAAATGCAGAACCTCAGATCCTGAAAGGAGAAGCCACTGGCTTGAGGTAAAAGACTAATTAGTAAATATCCAGACATAGAATGGTGAGATGCTGACATTGACCCTAGTGTTCTAATGTCAACCTGTACTTCCCCTCTCAGGAGTTTTTCCTAGTCTTCCACACAAAATTTATCATTTAATTATATTCATATATTGTTTATATCATTTTTTTTTTGTTCCTTGACAAAGTCACAGTTGATGCAAGAAGAAACTCTGAAAATTTTGTAGTATTGACATTCTCTGTTACTAAAGGTTGCACACTAGAATATCTATTACTGGAGAAATTAATCAAAAATGAGTGAATAATGTGCTAAAAAGAGATTTGCACCTTAATCCATGGATTAACATTTATCATGTTTGTGTAGGTATTTGAAAGAAGTCTAAAATCTACAAGGTCTGTTTTTTAAAAACAATTTCACACTGGAGGTAAGCAAAGGGATGAATTAGGTTCTGATGTACAATAAACAGATACATCAGTTGGCTACTTTTTTGCTTTGATAATCTGTATGGAACAAATTGAATGTCACAAAATCTGTTGCCCTATGTACAAGGGGAGTTTTAAGCTTCTTGTACAATTTTGACTGTGGTAAGTGGGTTGGTACAGGATAAAAGGGACCAGAGATATCTAAACTCACTGCATAATAGCCCAGTGTGCCCAGGTGCTGAGAACCCATTGAATGGATGTGTATCTACTCAGACTGGAACCAGTATAAAGTCTTGCTAAATATTTTTTCAAGCATTTATTTTTAAAATTTCATAAATCTCTCACCCTACAACACACAATTGGGGGATGATAGGAATGCATTAAACAGAGATGGAAAAGTGAATTGAAAGAATAAAAATAGAGACATTGTTCATTAACTGAGTTATAAAAACCAACTTCTTGAGAATCCTCCAGGTGTAATATGTACATAACTCAACAACATCCCTTGGGAAAAAGAAATACATATACTTTACTCCTTACCAGCTTTGCTGATTTTATGATTCCTTTTCACAAACTCAGTGTCTCTTCTTTGTCTCCTGTAAGGAATCAGCCAATTTTTGTAATTATCAGGTTTTTTTTTTTTTTTTGGCTAGCTTTCTCCAGGTTTCATCAATAGCATAGATTTCTTTACCATAGTAGGAATGACTATTGCTATGTCTATTTAGGGGGAAATATGAAAGTCTTTTATCCATTGTAGTCTTTGCTTACACTCTTTTGGGGGATTTTGTTAGTTCATAAAATCTTTTTCCAAGATTATTACTTCCCTTGGCACCCCTTCCTAAAACTGTGGCTAGGTTAGTGTTTTTCAGAATGTAAACTATTTGAAGAACTTTATTCATCATTGTAGCACAATGAAAAGAATTGTTAGAAATCAAATTCTCTATGGACATATGACTAGAGTGACTCAACATCTTCAAAAGCTCCAATCATTTTGGAGAAATCACTAGCCCTGAAAGCACAGATCATGCTGTCTTGTTCTTTAATATCCATACTAAAGTTCTTGTTATCCCAAATAAGACAATAGAGAAGGGTTCAAATACTGATAAGTGTTCTTACCCAAATACACATTTCATTAGGATAAAGTTATGCATTTCTTTCTATCAGAATTGAAACATGATTTGGTTGAATTTGGCTCTGTAATGAAAAATGCCACCTTGGCATTTTCACCAGAAGTAACCCATATTGCCTTATTTCCCCTATATTGTTGGTAGGTTTATCACCTTAGATTAGCTTCTTGGGGTGATAGGCTGGCATGTTTTCCTTGAGTCTGAAAAGAATATGCTCTGAATGGTTCAGAATGGCTTAAATCTAAGTCCTTCCATGTCCCTAGCAACACGTAGACTGTGTTTTCAATTTGCTGTGTTCTTCAGTGATAAAGTTCCAATATAGATTTATGTTGTTGTTGCTATTGTTAGTTTACTAAAAAACAATTATGAATATTATCAATAGACATATTATTTGCCCTTTATTAAGATGAATGAAGAAAGATGACTAGAATTTGCATAGTTGAAAATTTGATAAGTGGAATGATATTAGAGGTGAAAAAATAAGCTATGTAAATTTAAAACTGATATAGCATAAATCAGAAATGAGGAGGAAACTGTCTTTTATAATCAACATTCATCTAAAAATATTTTTCTGTCCACTATGAGTTTGATTTTGCACAAGGCAAGATTCAACTAGAGGTAAAGCAAAACCTAATCAATGATTACTTTCAAAAACCCTTTTGATTTTAGAAATCAAGTGTTTTGCTTGTGGTTCATTAAAACTGCATCTTTTTGTTGTGGAAAATTTTAAGCATAAAAAAGTATGGAGAAAGATATACTAATTCCCTAAGTATCCATCATATTAATACTTGCTTTAGCAGTCAATTCATGGTAAATCCTTTCTTATTCCAGTCACTACCTCTCATCACATATTAATTTGAAGCAAAATCCAGGCATTATAGCTTATATCCATAAGTACTTCAGTATGGATCTCTAAAGATAATTTTTTAAGCATAGAAAGAAGAAAACTATCACAAATATACCATTTAAATAATTTTAATATCATCAAATGTCTAGTTAGTACTCATTTCCAAATGTGTCACTGATGACATAAATTTTTGTTTCAATGCATGTGTAAACAAGGCTGATACAATGTAATTGAAAAGTATCTCTTTAAACTCCTATTTAAAAATTATGTATTTTATTTTGAGATAAGTAGATTGCAAAAAAAAGTAGATTGAGATAAAAGTAGATGCAGTTGTAGGAAATAATACAGAGAGAGCCTATGTTTCCTCTACCAGTAATGTCTTGCAAAGCTTTAGTATAATATCACAACCAGAATGTTGGCATTAATGCAATTAAGATACAGAAAGTTTCCATCACCATGGGATCCCTCTCTTGTTGAATTTTTATAGCATGCTTACTTCCCTCCTGAACCTCCTTAACCCCTGACAACCACTAATCTATTCTACATTTCTATAGTGTTATCATTTCAACGATGCTATAAAAATGGAATCATATAGTGAGTAAGCTTTAGTTTTTTTTTCCACTCATTCATCCAAGATGTTGACTGTATTAATAGTTTGTTCATTTTTATTTGCTGAGTATTATTCAATGAAGTAGATGTAAAGGAATTTATTTATTAAATTGCCCACTGAAGGACATCTGGATTATTTCTAGTTTTTAGCTATTGTAAATAAAGTACTATACAGTCATGTTTAGATTTTTGTTTGAGCACAAGTTTTCATTTTCTTGCGAAAATTTCAGGAGTACATATGCTGGATCATATGGCAGTTGTGTTTTGTTTTTTAAGAAACTGCTGAGCCATTTTCCAAAGTAGTTGTACAATTTTACATTCCCACTACAGAGGGATCTAGTTTCTTCATATCTTCACCAACATTTGATGTTTTCACTATTTTTACTTTACCCATTCATTTATTATTTAGCCATTGTTGTGCAGTGATATCTCATTGTGGTCTCAATTTGTACTTTCCTAATGGCTGGTAATGTTCATATGCTTATTAAGTATATGTTTTTGGAGACATACCTATAATTAAAAAAAATTGAAACATAGTTAATGTACAATATTTTGTTAGTTTCAGTACCAAGTGATTTGATATTTTCATACGTTATGAAATGATCACCACAATAAGTCTGACAACCATCTGTCCCCTTAAAATTATTATAATATTAATGACCATATTCTTTATGCTGTATATTATACCCAGGTGACTTATTTCATTTAAAACTGGAGATTTTTAACTTATAATCCCCTTCAGGTATTTCCCACCCATGTCCCCTCTGTCAAACACCTGTTTGTTCTCCATATCTAAAAATGTTTTATATAATTTTGTTTGTTTGTGTTGTTTTTAGATTCAACATACAAGTGTGATCATATGGTACTTGTCTTTCTCTGACTTATTTTGCTTAGCATAATATCCTCTAGGTTTATCTGTGTTGTCAGCCAGATTTCACAAAGCTCATTTTTTTTGTTGTGTGTATGTATGTGTGAGTATACATACCACATATTTATCCATTCATCTAATGATGGACATTTTCAATGGTGTCCACATCATGGCTTTTATAGGTAATGCTGTAATGAACATTCGGGTGCATATGAGTTTAAATTTAACTCTTGCTAAATCTGTTGGTGTAAAAACAGCTTTTTCCATGTGGATTAAATAATTAAATAGTAAACATCCACTAGCAATATCTTGTTTAAAAGAATAAACCCAACCTCTTTAGTGGGTAAAAATGGTCATCATATGCAGTGAGCCCACACCTTTCGAATCACTGGATTTTGGTAAGTTATATAGAGCAAAAATTCAATTTCTACATAAGCCAAATAAACAGAAGGTAAGAATAATTTATAAAGTAAGAGTAAAACACCAGTTAGCAGAAAAAGAAAGCCAACAGTAGTCAAAATACTTCTGTCAATAACAGAAGAAGTGTTTCAGTGTTTTCAATACCTCAATGAGATGTGATCAGTTGTACAGGAATAGAGTTATTCCTAGAAAAGTCAATATAAAATCAGGCTGATTTCTTCTCTTGTTTATAAACAGAGCCAGTGTTACATTTAAACAGTAGTTAGTTGCCAGCCATTAAAGTTACTAACTTCAACATATATGTTTACTTTTCTTTTAAAAGATTCTACTTTTACATTGTTTGGACAAATTAAGAAACATGTCAGTAACCAACAGAAAAACACTTAAAACACTTCCTTCTAGGGAGTAAGGAACTGTTGCTTTGTATTATAAGCCTTTATATGTGAGGCAACATACTACATACTTGGAGTAAACATTTTAAAAATAAATCTAAGTCATTTCAGCCGCGTCCGACTCTTTGGGAACCTAAGGATGGTAAACTGCCAGGCTCCTGCAGCCATGGGATTCTCTAGGCAAGAATACTGACCTGGGTTGCCATTTCCTCCTCCAGGGGATTTTTCCCACCCAAGGATCGAATCCACATCTCTTAGGTATTTTGCATTTGCAGGCGGAATCTTTACTGCTAGCATCAACAGGGAAGCCCTAAAGAAAGCAAATGAGTAAAAGTAAACCTTAAAACTGTGTGCTACTCTCTAATAGATGATGCTGTGAAAATGCTGCACTCAATAGGACAGTAAATCTGGAAAACCCAGCAGTGGCCACAGGACTGGAAAAGGTCGGTTTTCACTCCAATCCCAAAGAAAGGCAATGCCAATAAATGCTCAAACTACCACACAATTGCACTCATCTCACAGGCTAGCAAAGTAACGCTCAAAATTTTCCAAGCCAGGCTTCAACAGTATGTGAACCGTGAACTTCCAGATGTTCAAGCTGGATTTAGAAAATTGCCAACATGTTGTATCATGAAAAAAGCAAGGGAGTTCCAGAAAAATATCTACTTCTGCTTTATTGACTATGCCAAAGCCTTTGACTGTGTGAGTCACAACAAACTGGAAAATTCTTCAAGAGATGGGAATACCAGACCGCCTGACCTGCCTCCTGAGAAATCTGTATGCAGGTCAGGAAACAACAGTTAGAACCGGACATGGAACAACAGACTGGTTCCAAATCAGGAAAGGAGTAGGTCAAGGCTCTATAATGTCACCCGGCTTATTTAACTTACATGTAGATTACATCATGCAAAATGCAGACTGGATGAATCACAAGCTGGATTCAGGATTGCCAGGGGAAATATCAATAACCTCAGATATGCAGATGACACCACCCTTATGGTAGAAAGCAAAGGAGAACTAAAGAGCCTCTTGATGAAAGTGAAAGAGGAGAGTGAAAAAGTTGGCTTAAAGCTCAACATTCAGAAATCTAAGATCATGACATCCAGGCCCATCACTTCATGGCAAATAGATGGGGAAACAATGGAAACAGTGACAGACTTTATTTTTTAAGGTTCCAAAATCACTACAGATGGTGACTGCAGCCATGAAATTAAAAGACACTTGCTCCTAGGAAGAAAGGCTATGACCAATCTGACAGCACATTAAAAAGCAGAGACATTACTTTACCAACAAAGGTCCATTTAGTCAAGGCTATGGTTTTTACAGTGGTCATGTATGGATGTAAGAGTTGGACCATAAAGAAAGCTGAGCGCCAAAGAATTGATGCTTTTGAACTGTGGTGTTGGAGAAGACTCTTGAGAGCCCCTTGGACTGCAAGGAGATCCAACCAGTCCATCCTAAAGGAAATCAGTCATGAATATTCATTTGAAGGACTGATGCTGAAGCTGAGACTCCAATACTTTGGCCACTTGATGTGAAGAACTGATTCATTTGAAAGACCCTGATGCTGGGAAAGATTGAAGGTGGGAGAAAAGGGGGATGACAGAGGATGACACACTTGGTTGGTATCACCAGTGCGATGGACATGAGTTTGAGTAGGCTCTGGGAGTTGGCGATGGACAGGGAAGCCTGGTGTGCTGCAGTCCATGGGGTCGCAAAGAGTCGGACATGACTGAGTGACTGAACTGAACTGAATTGAAACCTTAAAGTGGTGTGCTACTCTCTAACATATGATTATTAGTGTTTAATTTATTTTTAAGCTTGCCTTAATATAGTTATAGTTCAACAGAGAAAATTCAAGTCTCTAGGAAAATATGATATAATCTCTTTGATTTGAAATTTTCTATTTGAACCATATGATCACTGCCACCCACATGCCATCTGGTGACACATCTCCAGATGACACATAGGAAGTAATAAGCCTCTAAAATTTTGCCCTATAAATCTAAACCAAGAAAGTGCTTATAAAGTGGTTCATATTGCTGAACGATGAGGGAGAATTTTCTGACTTTTAGGAAGTGTTTTAATTTTAGCTAATGAAAGAACATCAACAACAGTAATAACAAAACTCTTTGCTTCCACTAAGTATTATTTGATTGAAATTATGAGTCTTCTAGGAAAACAACTAGACTCCATGTGGATAAAATTCACCCTCCCAATTTCAGTTTCTGCTTTCAGTAGATATACAAATATTAGAGCTAGTAGGACAGTGTTTTTATATCATATCTGGTTAGTCATCAAAGTTGCTGCAGATAATTGCTTTTGTTTTATGTAAATTTTTACAATTTTGAGCCTTGGTTGTAATTAGAATTCCCTGTTGTTGTTTAGTCGCTAAGTCGTATTTGTTTCTTTGCAACCCCATGGGCTGCAGCATGCCAAGCTTCCCTGTCCTTCACTATCTCCCAGGGTTTGCTCAAACTCATGTCCATTGAGTCGGTGATGCCATTCAACCATCTCATCCTCTGTCATCCCCTTCTCCTTCTACCCTCAATCTTTCCAGCATCAGGGTTTTTTTTCTAATGAGTCAACTCTTTGCATCAGGTGGCCAAAATATTGGAACTTCAGCTTCGGCATCAGTCCTTCCAATGAATATTCAGGGTAGATTTCCTTTCAGATTGACTGGTTTGATTTCCTTGCAGTTCAATGGATTCTCAAGAGTCTTCTCCAGCACCACAGTTCAGAAGCATCAATTCTTCGGTACTCAGCTTTCTTTATGATCCAGCTCTCACATCCATACAAATACCCTGAGGTGCTATGAAAAATCCAGATGCCAAACTACATACACATGGAATTATATAAGACTCTAAAAGTGTGAATGAGGCACCTGAATTTTGAAAGCTTTCCAGATGTTGACAATGTGCAGCCAAGTTTGAGAAACACTGTTCTAGAATATTATGTCTATTTAACCTAAAACTGTATACTGATGGGATAAATACTTTGAAGAATTTTAAAGGTCAGTTGTATTGAGGTGGATGAGCCTAGAGCCTGTTATATGGCGTGAAGTAAGTCAGAAAAAAAAATATCATATATTGATGCATACATATGGAATCTAGAAAAATAGTACTGGTGAACCTATTTACAGGAAAGGAATAGAGATGCAGACTTAGAGAATGAACTTGTGGACATAGCAGGGAAGAGGTGAGTAGGACAAACTGAGAAAGTAGCATTGACATATATATACTATCATGTGTAAAATATTAAAAGACAATAGATAACTAGCAGGAAGCTGCTGTATACAGGGAGCCCAGCCTGGCACTCTGTGGTGACCTAGAGGGGTGGAATGGGAAGCTCTTGAGCCTCTTTATATATTTATATATAAAGCCTCTTTATATATATATATATAATTTATATTTATGACTTCTCCATGTCACTGTACAGCAGAAACCAATACAACATTGTAAAGCAACTATCTGCCAATTAAAAATAAAGTAATTAGCCTCCAATTAAAATAAATAAATTTAAATTAAAAAATAATAAATTAAAATATATATTGTGAATAACTAGGTCATAATTTTGGGGATCAGAACAAAGAAAAAATGAAACATACACTTTGGTGCTATACTGAGATATAAAACAAGGTAAACACCAAACTTTTATGTGGAAAAGATCTAGTATTGTTTTCTAAGCAGTGTTAGTCATCCAGTCCTTAAAAAAACAATATATAGACAAAAGAACATGAAACATATAAGCTACTTAATACAAATGGGGAAAATGAACCTCTTTTATAGCAAGAATAATTTTTCCTAAGGACCTAATAGAAGTTCTTAAATTGAATGCAACATGCCTTTTTTTAAAAACATACAATAAAAGAAAATTAACATTATAGGAGAAACATTATTCATGTGCTGTGCTTTCCCTAAGGACCACTATAGTGGTGATTTATTCATTTTTTCATAATGTATTATTCATATATTTCTTTGTGTGTAACATTAGAGTTAAAATTGATATAATTTCAAATAATTCTATTTGATATTTTTCTATTATTATTTTAAATTCTAATTTACCTTTTAAATATGTCATTTTTCAGTCAGATCTACAGTTTGGTATAAAAAGAATATAGTTGTCGATTACCACAACAAGTTAAAAAGAAAAAAAACACAAGATATTTTTCTTTTAAACTTACTGCTGCATGTTCTCATTATCTCTTTTTGGACCTTACAATCTAAGTAGAAAATAACAGCACTTATGTTTCAATTTATGCTGCAAGTTTTGCACCTGTTATATATTTATGTCATTTATATATAATTTCATTTGAAATTAAAATGTTGTTCACTCAATAAAGATTAGAAGACACCTCATATGATATCATCATCTAGAAAAACCTTCTCTTAAGACCAAGTTTAATAGTATTTAAAATCAAAACTTAATTTCCAAATATGAAAATTAGTGTCATGATCATGTGAAACATTCTGATGGCTTCATATATATATATATAGTGATTATAATTTTCTTTTAAAATTATATATCATATATATGTAAATCATATAGGTATATGTGGGTGTGTATGTATATATATATATATATATATATATATATATATATATATATATATATCCCATGCCATATAAGAAGGAAAAGGAAATTAGAAGATAGGTAGGTTAATTAATGTTTTACATTTCTAGCCTAACATAATCCAACACCTTAAAATGAACCATATATATTAACATCACCATTCCTGCATTTAGTCTGCATTTTTCCATTTAAGTGTTTTGAAAGATTATTTCCCTTTCATTTGAAGTCCAAAAAGTCACAGAGGCTAATTTGGAAAATCAAACACCAAATAAAAAAGATTGACTCAAATGAAACAAAAATATATAATGTATACAATGGAATATTATTTGGCAATGCAAAAGAATGAAGTACTGATACATGCTCTGACATGCATAAACATTGAAAACATCATGCTAAGTGAGAGAAATCAATCACAAAATATGCCATATTATGTGATCTAATTTATATGAACTGTCCAGGAAAGGCAAATCTATATATAGAGAAAGCAGTGATTACCTAGGGCTGAGGGCTCGTTGTTGGAGATGTGGTGTCACTTAATGAGGACACATGGAGTTTCTTTTGGAAGTGTTAAAAATATTTTCAAATTAGGTTGTAGTGATGGTTGCATAACACTATAATGTAAATAAACCCAAAACATTTAAATGTACATTTTAAACGGATGAATTTTATGGCCTGTAGATTAAATTGTAAAGCTTTTTTATTTTTTTAATATAAATTTATTTATTTTAATTGGGGGTTATTTACTTTACAATATTTAAAAAGGATAAATTCTGGATAATGTGGAGAGGCTGATTTGAGGTTAATTCTTTTATGAAATAGCCTATTTAGATAGACTATCAGACAGACTTACCTTGTATCAATAATAATAAAGTGAATAATATGTGAAAGCAAAATGCATTAAAAGCATCCTACCAAAAATTCTAATTTAGACAAAATTCTGGCAGAGCTACTTTTGTGATGTGAGGCAGAGCAGTCAAAGAGATGAGATGCCAGTATATAAAGCACCTTGCATGGTGCCTGGTACATTAATAATGTGCTTAATGAAAGAGTTGTGTTTTACTGTCATTATACACATCACCATCACAAAATTTGAAATAGAAAGCATATGGACACAAAAGACTTTGTCTCACCTTCTTGAAGTTATACTCAGTAGAGTGAAATATAATATTGGCGCCATATATCAATTGGTGTCAGCTACTGCAATTATAGATAATGACTCTGGTAAAATTAATAATCTCTACTGGGCTTATATTTAAAATTCAGTCCATTGAATTGAGGGCAAAACTCACTCTGCTAGCACTTGGTTGAGAAAATTTGCATTTATTTTAAAGAAAGAAATATTAACTATAGAAACATCAGTGCAGCTATCTCTTTCAGTCAGTATTCTGATAAAATTTCAAGAAGAATAATGACATGGAAAGAAATTTTATTTTATTTTATTATAATTTTTTTAATTTTTATTTTTACTTTATTTTACTTTACAATACTGTATTGGTTTTGCCATACATTGACATGAATCCACCATGGGTGTACATGCGATCCCAAACATGAACCCCCTGTGGTACATATACACAATGCAGTATTACTCAGCCGTTAAAAAGAATACATTTGAATCAGTTCTGTTGAGATGGATGAAACTGGAGCCGATTATACAGAGTGAAATAAGCCAGAAAGAAAAACACCAATACAGTATACTAACACATATATATGGAATTTAGAAAGGTGGCAATGATGACCCTGTATGCAAGACAGCCAAAAAGACACAGATGTGTATAGCGGACTTTTGGACTCAGAGGGAAAGGGAGAGGGTGGGATGATTTGGGAGAATGGCATTGAAACATGTATACTGTCATGTTAGAATCGAATCACCAGTCTATATCCGATGGAGGATACAGCATGCTTGGAGCTGGTGCACAGGGATGACCAGGAAAGAAATTTTAAATCACAGAAGTAAACTTTTTATTTTGGAGAACAGTTGTCTGGAATTTTGTGACTTTATTTTAAGAAATACTTCAAATTCTATGTGTTGCATTTAGTAAGTAGAAAACACTCATTGGGTGTATGTGGAAATTGTATAAAGATAATACTGAACCTAGTTATCTCATAAATAAAAATAAATGAACCATACCATTATGGAGAATGAAAAAAAAATGACAAGATTCATAAAAAGTAACTTGCTTTATATGCAGTCACAAATTGATTTAATTCAAAAGCTCAACATTTCTCCACCAAAATTTTGTAAGTATCTCAATGGTATTTTTAATGGAATATTTGCCTCCTAATACCCAGGCTTCCTGGGTAGCTCAAATGGTAAAGTAACTGCCTGCAATATGGAGACTAGAGTTCGATCCCTGGGTCGGGAAGATCCCCTGGAAAAGGACATGGCAACTCACTCCAGTTTTCTTGCCTGGAAAATTCTATGCACAGAGGAGCCTGGTGGGCTACAGTGCATGGACTCACATAGTCCGACACAACTGAGCAAATAACACTTTCACACTTTCATGGGGTTTGGGAGCAGAAGGCTCTGTTGCTGCTACTGCTGCTGCTAAGTCGCTTCAGTTGTGTCTGACTCTGTGCGACCCCATAGACGGCAGCCCAACAGGGCTCCCCCATCCCTGGGATTCTCCTGGCAAGAACTCTGGAGTGGGTTGCCATTTCCTTCTCCAATACATAAAAGTGAAAAGTGAAAGTGAAGTCGCTCAGTCGTGTCCGATTCTTAGCGACCCCATGGACTGCAGCCCACCAGGCTCCTCCATCCATCTGATTTTCCAGGCAAGAGTACCGGAGTGGGGTGCCATTGCCTTCTCCAGAAGGCTCTGTTAGAAGCATTAATTATGATACTGAACAAGTAAAGGGTCGTTTAATTTTTATGTGTCCCCTGTCAATATTGAATATTCATGTGAGTATTGAATGTTCTAACTTTTGGTTACTACTGAATACCTTATATGAGAACTTATTCTATGGGACTGTATTTTCCTAGGGAGAGCTCTTTACCCTCTTTCAGCAACCTTGTCTAGGATCTACCTGCCTCCAACATTACATCAAATTATCTCCTAAACCTGCTGCATTTTTTCAGATAATTGGCCCCACCATCTTTTCAGTCACTCAATCTTTATATTTCAGTTACTTTTGACTCTTCTCATTAGCTGTCCAGTTTACCTGAGACAGAAGGGACATAGCTTGGAAGGGACATAGCTTGAAAGGGTCATAGGGAAAATCCAGAAGAATTATTTTATTTTATGCTTGGGGAGATTTGCATAGCCAGTTATTATTTCTTTCTTTCTCTCTTTTTTTTTTTTTTACTTTTCAGAAGAGAGAAACACTTCTTGATGATAAAGGGAAGGGTATTAGTACCTCTTTATTAAAAACATGTTGGCTTTTATTCTGCAAATGAATGACATGCAGGGGGACATATCAACTTGTGACTTATTGGCTGCATGAATAGTGTTCCCAGTCAAATATTGTCTGAAGATGCCCTTTCTGGTAGGAAATGGAAGCAGTAAGACAGGGTATAAAAGGCTTACTCCTCATCTATACAGTCAAAACAATTTCCTCACAGCCAGTGAAATATAGTTAAGTTTTTCTCACAAAGTTAGAAAATAGTCATGTTTTTCTGACAGTTATTATAACGTTAATTTTAGAATTGGAACTTCAACTATTTACTGAAGGAGACCAAACACATTAAAAATGAAGTCAACTTCAGGACAGAAATGTTTAGATATGTGCCTGAATGGCTCATATTCCTACTCAACTTGCATGGCTTAACATGGGATGGCAGCCAAGAGACAGAGGCTGCAACACTTGAGGACTTGCTCAAATTGAGAGCCATTCAAGTTTCAATGTGACTTCAAAATGAACCATCATTTTTCAAATAGACACACTGATCTTTTTCAGAAACAGTAACTCTGAAAGCATGTTTAGTGTGGTAGAACGTATAGAATCACTGAGCAGATTATTCTTTTTAACTCTTTGCTATTCTGTTATTTTTACTTTCAGTCATGTCCTAGACTTTGGCACTTAATAATTAGTTTCTTAAGTCACAGTGATATTTATTTTAATGCAGATAAATAATTTATAATCTCATGAAAACTGATGGAAAGTGGTTGTTATCAGAGACTCCAAAGTCCCTTCTCCTCAGCATCACCATCTAATGGCAAGAATCTCAAAAAGACTGCAGGGACTTCCAGAGACCCTCAAGCTAATAGAATGCCTGAAGCTAATTCACTGATGTTGCACAGTGACAAAAATATTACAGTGAACTTAAACACTAATATATATTTTTGTCCACATCAAGTTATCTAACAGAGAAATACTTTTTATGCTTGTGTTAGAGGGAAAGTTTTACATGGTTGTGTTACAAGGGTATCTATATCATTTAGAGTAACCATTACATCCATGATATTATAACCTGCTTGTGTACATTTGCATGTATACAATAGTCATATTTTCAATGTATAATCAGTGTTATTGATTTACTGCTTGGAATTTGATCCCTTCATTACCCAGAGAATTTTTTTTTATATGAAATGTTTGACAACCACAATCTCTGGATAATTACTTTCCCTCTACACTTAGTGGAGTTTCAGAGTAGAATCTCTATTCCTTTGCAAGGCATGTCTACTTCTGTAAGGCAAGTCTACTTCTGTAAGGAATTGATTCACTGTCTGGTCCAGAGACCTGGGTTTGATCCCTGGGTTGGGAAGAGCCCCTGGAGAAGGGCATGGCAATCCACTCCAATATTCTTGCCTGGGGAATTCCATGGACAGAGGAGCTTGGTGGCCTACAGTCCATGGGCTTGGAAAGAATTGTACATGACTGAGTGACTAACACACACATATACACTGGTCCCAGCAACTATCACTACTAGGATTTGAACTTATGCGTGCAAAAGTTAACTTTCTTTTTCTCCTTAGCCTAGATCTGTGATCCTGTTTTAAAAATCCCTGCCTCAATTTTCTTGACTAGAGAAAACTTCTGGAAAAACTAAAATGTATTTAGTGCTTTTACTTTCTTACCTTGGAGTCATTCCTTCACTCTTCACAATGTGGCATACGGCCCTATCAGAAATTTCACTCTGAAAGATCAACCAATGACCTGGCTAAATTCAACAGCCTACCCTTAATCCTCTCCCTTTTGTTATGTCTCACAATTTACATTTCCTTAAACCAGTATATTCTATAATATTTTCTACCTACAAAAAGATATAAAGAATAATATAATGAGTGTCTGAGTTCCAACTAAATGGTTTAATACCTAATATATTACAAAATACATGTTCTCTGGTCACATTTCCATTTCCCCACAATCATTGTTCCTCTTTCTTCCAGGAAACCACTTATCCTGAATTTTAAGTTACCTTTAATATTCATTTTTATACTTTACCATATATATTTCCAAATAACATTATAATATTGACCTAAATGTCTTAAAATTTTATTTAAATGGAATTAAATGTATTATCCACTTCCCCTGGTGGCTCAGATGGTAAAGCGTCTGTCTAAAATGTAGGAGACCTGGGTTTGATCCCTGGGTCAGGAAGATTCCCTGGAGAAGGAAATGGCAACCCACCCCAGTACTCTTGCCTGGAAAATCCCATGGACGGAGGAACCTGGTGCAGGCTACTGTCCATGGGGTTGCAAAGAGTCGGACACAACTGAGCGACTTCACTTTATATGTATTATTATGCAATTTACTTTTAAGATATTTGACATTTATCTGTATTGATTGGTGTAGTTGAGCAACATTCAATTATATTGTGCATAGTATTCCATTGCATGAATACAGTCACAATTGCACAATTACAGTCACAATCTTCTCCTGTTGGAGGACATTTAATTTTTACCCAGTTTTATTCAGATATATTGAGATTAAGTCTTCTCAGGTGACTCTAGAGGTAAAGACCCTGCCTGGAAATGCAGGAGACGTAAGAGACAAACACAAGTTCTATCTCTGAGTTGGGAAGATCCCCTGGAGGAGGGCATGGCAACCCTTTCCAGTAATTTTGCCTGAAGAATCCCATGGACAGAAGAGCCTGATGGGCTACAGTCCATAGGGTCACAATGAGTTTTACACAACTGAAGAGACTTAGCACACAGCACACATAATTGAAATAAAAGTGAAAGTGAATTCACTCAGTTGTGTCCTACTCTTTGCAACCCCATGGACTGTAGCCTACCAGGCTTCTCCATTTATGGGATTTTCCAAGCAAGAATACTGGAGTGGGTTGCCATTTCCTTCTCCAAGAGATCTTCCCAACCCAGGGATTGAACCCAGGTCTCTCACATTGTAGGCAGACGCTTTACCGTTTGAGCCACCAGAATACTGTATAAATATAAGGTGTATAGCATAATGACTTGGCATACATATATTTTGGAATGATCACCACAATAAACTAGTATCCTTGTGATAAGAATTTTTAGGATATATTGTCTTAGGAACTTTCAAATATACCACTATAGTGTTAACTATAGTCACCATATTGTACATTACATCCCCAGTACTGATGTATCGTATACCTGGAAGTGTGTACCTTTTGACCACCTTCATCCAATTCCCCTCCACCCCCCACCTCTGCTGTTGCTAAGTCACTTCAGTCGTGTCTGACTCTGTGTGACCCCATAGATGGCAGCCATCAGGCTCCCCCGTCCCTGGGATTCTCCAGGCAAGAACACTGGAGTGGGTTGCCATTTCCTTCTCCAATGCATGAAAGAGAAAAGTGAAAGTGAAGTACCTCAGTTGTGTCTGACCCTCAGCGACCCCATGGACTGCAGCCTTCCAGGCGCCTCCATCCATGGGATTTTCCAGGCAAGAGTACTGGAGTGGGGTGCCCACAAATCTGATCTCTTTTTCTACTTTTTTTTTTTTTTTTGGTTTGAGTCCATATATAAGTCAAATCATACACATTCATCTTTCTCTTATTTCACTTAATACCTTCAAAGTCCAATCATGCTGTTCTGAATGCAGGATTTCCTTCTTTTTTATGGCTGAATAATGTACCAGCACAGTCTTGGAGGGGACAAACAAAACCTTGTGCACACTATCACCCAGAATAAAGGAGCAGTGACCCCACAAGAGACTGACCCAGACTTGCCTGTGAGTGTCCAGGAGACTCTGGCTAAGGCATGGGTCGGCGGTGGCCTGCTGCAAGATTGGGTGCACTGAGTGTAGCAGTGCCTGCATGGGATCTTTTGAAGGAGGTTGCCATTATCTTCATTACCTCCACCATAGTTTGTCCCATGGCAAATAACAGGGAGGAAACAAAGTTCTGCCCATCAAAAAAAAAAAATGGATTAAAGATTTACTGGGCATGACCCTGCCCATCAGAATAAGACCCAGTTTCCCCCTCAGTCAATCTCTCCAATCAGGAAGCTCCCATAAGCTTCTTGTCCTTCTCCTTCAGAGGGCCAACAGAATGAAAACCACAATCACATAAAACTAATCAGACTGATCACACGGACCACAACCTTGTCTAACTCAATGAAACTATGAGCCGTGCATGCCATGTAGGGCCACCCAAGATGGAGGGGTCATGGTGGAGAGTTCTGACAAAACGTAGTCCACTGGAGAAGGGCATGGCAAACCACTTCAGTATTCTTGCCTTGAGAACCCCAATGACAGTAAGAAAAGGCAAAAAAGAAAGGACACTGAAAGATGAACTCCCCAGGTCGGTAGGTGCCCAATATGCTACTGGAGATCAGTGGAGAAATAACTCCAGAAAGAATGAAGAGATGGATGCAAAGCAAAAACCACACCCAGTTGTGGATGTGACTGGTGATGAAGGCAAAGTTCCATGCTGTAAAGAGCAATACTGCATAGAAACGTGTAATGTTAAGTCCATGAATCAAAGCAAATTGGAAGTGGTTGAACAGGAAATGGCAAGAGTGAATACTGCCATTTTAGGAATTGGCAAACTAAAATGGATTGAAATGGGTGAATTTTTCTCAGATGACCATTATATCTACTACTGTGAGTAAGCATCCCTTAGAAGAAATGGAGTAGCCGTCATAGTCAACATAAGAGTCCAAAATGCAATATTTGGATGCAATCTCAAAATGACAGAATTATCTCTATTCTTTCCCAAGGCAAACCATTCAGTATCACAGTAATTCAATTCTATGCCCCGACCAGTAACTCTGAAGAAGGTGAAGTTGAACGGATCTATGAAGACCGACAAGACCTTCTAAAACTAAACACCCACAAAACATGTCCTTTACATTATAGGGGACTGGAATGCAAAAGAAGGAAGTTAAGAAATACCTAGAGTAACAGGCAAATTTGGCCTTGGAATACAGAATGAAGTGGGGCAAAGGCTAATAGGCTTTTGCCAAGAGAACACACTGGTCATAGCAAACACCCTCTTCCAACAACATAAGAGAAGACTCTACACGTGGACAACACCAGATGGTCAATACTGAAATCAGATTGATTATATTCTTTGCAGCCAAAGATGGAGAAGCTCTATGCAGTCAGTAAAAACAAGACCAGGAGCTGATTGTGGCTCAGATCCTGAACTCCTTATTGCCAAAATCAGACTTAAATTGAAGAAAGTAGGGAAAATCACCAGACCATTCAGGTATGACCTAAATAAAATCCTGTACAGTTATACAGTGGAAGTGACAAATAATTTCAATGGATTTAGATCTGATAGACAGAGTGCCTGATGTACTATGGATGGAGGTTCATGACATTGTACAGGAGGCAGTGATGAAGACCATCCTCAAGAAAAAGAAATTCAAAAAGGCAAAATGGTTATCTGAGGAAGGCTTACAAATAGCTGTGAAAAGAAGAGAAGCAAAAAGCAAAGAAGAAAAGGAAAGATATAAGCATCTGAATGCACAGTTCCAAAGACTAGCAAGGAGATATAAGAAAGTGTTCCTCAGTGATCAATGAGAAGAAGAGGAAAACAATAGAATGAGAAAGAATAGATATCTCTTCAAAAAAAAAAATTAGAGATACCAAGGGAACATTTCATGCAAAGATGAACTCAATAAAGAACAGAAAAGGTGTGAACCTAACAGAGGCAGAAGAAGTTATGACCAACCTAGATAGCATATTAAAAAGCAGAGACATTACTTTGCAAACAAAGGCCCGTCTAGTCAAGGCTATGGTTTTTCCAGTGGTCATGTACGGATCTGAAAGTTGGACTGTGACCAAAGCTGAGCACCAAAGAACTGATACTTTTGAACTGTGGTTCTGGAGAAGACTCTTGAGAGTCCCTTGGACTGCAAGGAGATCCAACCAGTCCATTCTAAAGGAGATTAGTTCTGGGTGTTCATTGGAAGGACTGATGTTGAAGCTGAAACTCCAATACTTTGGCCACCTCATGGGAAGAGTTGACTCACTGGAAAAGACTCTGATGCTTGGAGGGATTGGGGGCAGGAGGAGAAGGAGACGACAGAGAATGAGATGGCTGGATGGCATCACCGACCCAATGGACATGAGTTTGAGTAAACTCCAGGAGTTGGTGATGGACAGGGAGGCCTGGCGTGCTGAGATTCATGGGGTCGCAAAGAGTCGGATGTGACTGAGTGACTGAATTGAACTGAACTGATAGAGAATTATGTCTAGTATTCCCCTTTTTTGAAATTGAGATCTTTCAAAACAACCAAATATGCAGTCAGTTTTCATAAATTTTTTATTTACTTTAGATATTCTTTATAATCCAGGATACCAGAGATATTTATAACATTAATTGCATCATTATGAATTATAGACTGAGCAATAGACTAAGCATTATACAATCTTTCTTCTTGTTAATGCTTTTTAATCGGAATACTACCTTGACTCTTGTTCTCTTTATTTGCTTGTTTAGTATGAAAATAAATATCCTTTTTAACCTTTTGAGTCTTTATATTAGATGTGTCTTTGTATATAGTATAGGTTTGTAGTCTTCATTACAGATTTGTATTCAATTAATCTATTAACAAAATATTTTAAATCTATGAGTCATGACTGTATTATGCATAATGACAGTTCTGTTCTCTTTCATACTGTATCTAAAGTTTTTTTTTTCCCCCCATGAGATCTTTCTCTCTTATACTAATATTGCTATTTGTGAAGATTTTATTTTTTGTTAATTGCCATTATATTCTTACTATCTTTAAACTCTTTCATTTAAGGTATTTTCTGTTAGTTTCTTACTATAAGCATTACTGAAAATAGCTACAAATATTTTCTTTTCCTTTCCCCAATTATCTAAATTAATCTATATCTTTATACTCCCAATAAAAATATAAGCTGGCAATCAACCAGCTTATTCTGCTTGCCATTGACTTTCCTTCTTCTCACCATGATTTTGATAGTTGCAATATATAATTAGAAACCAAATTATTTACATATTCATTCATCCTTGTTCCCATCATTTCTTCTCAGTGATATAATTAAGTATATTTAATGTTCACAAGCATTTCAATATTTCCTTGATAGTCTGAAGCTCATTCCTCAGGTGATTATTCAGGAAGAGTGCATTATGTACAGTATGCCCTGAATATTGCTGATTCAAGACAATTTGCAATCTTTGTATTCCTCATGTTCTTTGAGTTTTCTAAATTACTTTTGGAAGGTCTAGCTTAAAGCACTGCAGTCAACAATTCTGATGCTAATTTTTAAATTTTTATTTTATATTAGTCTATCATTGATTTACAATATTAGTTTCAAGTGTAGAGCAAAGTGATTCAGGTATACATATATCTGTTCTTTTTTAAGTTCTTTTCCCTTATTGACTATTACAAAATATTGAGCTGAGTTCACTGTGCTATACAGTAAATCCTTACTGGTTATCCATTTTAAGTAGTGTGTATATGTCAACCCAAACTCCCAATTTATTTCCCCCACCTTTCTCTTTGGGTAACTGTAAGTTTGTTTTTGAAGTCTTAATCTGTTTCTGTTTCTGTAAATAAGTTCATTTGTACCATTTTTTTTTTTTAGATTTCACATGTAAGCAATATCATATGATATTTGTCTTTCTCTGTCTGACTTGACTTAGTATGATAATCTCTAGGTCCATCCATGTTGCTGCAAGTGGCATTATTTATGGGTGAATAATATTCCACTGTATATATGTACCACATCTTCTTTATCCATTTATCTGTCAATGCACTTTTAGGTTGTTTCCATGCCTTGATTATTGTAAATAGTGTTGATTTTTAAAACTCAATTTTCCTTGGTATTTTTACCTGTATCCCCAATTTTTCTTAATATGTGATCTTTTGCCAAAATATATCTTTATATTCATCATGTGGGGTGATTTTTCTGAGGTACTTTCAACTTTCAAATATTCTTTAATTTCAGAAAAATATTGATTATAGTTTTTCATATATTTATAGTGTTCCATTGTGGTTTTATTCTAGCCCTCTTTTTTTATATCTGTATTTCCTTTGTTTTCATGATTTATCACTTTCTCTCAAGTTATGAAAACTATCTTTCCTAATATATATTTGATTTGTCATTGCTTTTACTTTCTATTTTCTAGTTCCCTTCCTGTGCTTTAACTTCACCCGTCCACCTTTATTTTTCTTACATTTTTCTCAATTTATAACTTTTTCTTATTTATAATTATTACCTAAGTCCTGTATGCTCCAGAAATCAATGTTTCATTTATTTTTCTTTCATTTTTGTTGTTTTACTGTAACTAATCTTTTCTATATTTATATTTAGGTTTGTTTTGAAATAATAAATTAGGATTTTTGTTGGCTTTGTAGCCAAATGTAGTTTTCTGCTATGTCATAATTTTATGTAATATTTTTTTTGTATCACTCTCTTTTTTTCTTACCGTGTCTTAGTATGGATTTCAAGCACCCTCTTTCTCTTGTCATGCATTAATGAGATGAAGTTTCCTATACTTGTATGGGCCACGATAGCATTTTTAGCTTCATTGCCCTAGTACTTCTAATTTATTATAAATTAATAAAAAATATGCACTCCCACTGCATGCACATCATTAATACTATATTTTGCCTGTACTTTTAGTCATTTCCTTCATTAGCATCTGAATTTTTCTCTTTACTCCAAGTGTTTTCTACTCCAATATATTTGTGTTCTGCTCTCAGCAGTTTAGTTTCAGTAAGGGTTACAATTTTCTTTCATGGGATATTTCCAAACCATGAGGTTTCAGGATACCCTAGCACCCTTTCTTTATATTCATTGGCAAATTGGAGACCTCAAAAGCTCTTTCCAGTTTTATCTGTTCTCATCACTGCCTTCAGGGTGCTCCACCTTGAATGGAGCAGGCTCCTTTTGAGAGCGAGCATTTTTACTGATTTCTGTGTTTTCCAACTCCTGAGATTGACAAACGTCCTTTTATTTCCTCCCAAAGAGCATTTTATTCCCATACAGCTGCTATTTCTCCATGACTCTTTTTGTTCTAAATGATTTGGTTCTACTAAGTCATATCCTGGGCTTTGATGTGATACCTTATTCCCTGGATTTGCTGTCTATGGGTTACCGTTTTTAGCCTTTTGCTACGTGTGTGTGTGTGTGTGTGTGTGTGTGTGTGTGTATTTAGGCAGAATGAAAAATCATACTGCCAATACTGCCTCCATTGCTGCCACTATGTATGAAATGTCTTACATGGTCAAAATATATAGGATTTTGAACTGTGAATTTAAGATTAAAGTGAAGTCACTCAGTCATGTCCAACTCTTTGCGACCCTATAGACTGTAGCCTTCCAGGCTCCTCCACCCATGAGATTTTCCAGGCAAGATTACTGGAGTGGGTTGCCATTTCCTTCTCCAGAGGATCTTTCCAGCCGAGGGATCGAACCCAGGTCTCCTGCATTGTAGGCAGACGCTTTACCATCTGAGCTTATTGTAACTTTATCTGCAAAATCCTGGTTTGAGGGTCCATTTTTCTGTATGTGTATTATGTTCTGGAAGATAAACTTAGTTGCCTACCAAATGGGGATTAGGTTAATTTCTCAGTCTATTTTCTTAGATGCCTCAACTCAGTTCAGTTCAGTTCAGTTCAGTTCGGTCACTCAGTCGTGTCCGACTCTTTGCAATCCCATGAATCGCAGCACGCCAGACCTCCCTGTCCATCACCATCTCCCGGAGTTCACTCAGACTCATGTTCCTCGAGTCCGTGATGCCATCCAGCCATCTCATCCTCGGTCGTCCCCTTCTGCTCCTGCCCCCAATCCCTCCCAGCATCAGAGTCTTTTCCAATGAGTCAACTCTTCACATGAGGTGGCCAAAGTACTGGAGCTTCAGCTTTAGCATCATTCTTACCAAAGAAATCCCAGGGTTGATCTCCTTCAGAATGGACTGGTTGGATCTCCTTGCAGTCCAAGGGACTCTCAAGAGTCTTCTCCAACACCACAGATCAAAAGCATCAATTCTTCGGTGCTGAGCCTTCTTCAGAGTCCAACTCTCACATCCATACATGACCACAGAAAAAACCATAGCCTTGACTAGACGGACCTTTGTCGACAAAGTAATGTCTCTGCCTTTGAATATGCTATCTAGGTTGGTCATAATTTTTCTTCCAAGGAATAAGCCTCTTTTAATTTCATGGCTGCAGTCATCATCTGCAGTGATTTTGGAGCCCAAAAATATAAAGTCTGACACTGTTTCTGTTTCCCCATCTATTTCCCGTGAAGTGATGGGACCGGATACCATGATCTTCGTTTTCTGAATGTTGAGCTTTAAGCCAACTTTTTCACTCTCCTCTTTCACTTTCATCAAGAGGCTTTTTAGCTCCTCTTCACTTTCTGCCATAAGGGTGGTGTCATCTGCATATCTGAGGTTATTGATATTTCTCCTGGCAATCTTGATTCCAGCTTGTGCTTCTTCCAGCCCAGCGTTTCTCATGATGTACTCTGCATATAAGTTAAAGAAGCAGGGTGACAATATACAGCCTTGACGTACTCCTTTTCCTATTTGGAATCAGTCTGTTGTTCCATGTCCAGTTCTAACTGTTGCTTCCTGACCTGCATACAGATTTCTCAAGAGGCAGGTCAGGTGGTCTGGTATTCCCATCTCTCTCAGAATTTTCCACAGTTTATTGTGATCCACACAGTCAAAGGCTTTGTCATAGTCAATAAAGCAGAAATAGAAGTTTTTCTGGAACTTTCTTCCTTTTTCAGTGATCCAGCGGATGTTGGCAATTTGATCTTTGGTCCTCTGCCTTCTCTAAAACCAGCTTGAATATCTAGAAGTTCACGGTTCACGTATTGCTAAAGCCGGGCTGGGAGAATTTTGACTAGTACTTTACTAGCATGTGAGATGAGTGCAATTGTGCAGCAGTTTGAGCATTCTTTGGCATTGCCTGTCTTTGGAATTGGAATGAAAACTGACCTTTTCCAGTCCTGTGGCCACTGCTGAGTTTTCCAAATTTGCTGGCATATTGAGTGCAGCACTTTCACAGCATCAGCTTTCAGGATTTGAGACAGCTCAACTGGAATTCCATCACCTCCACTAGCTTTGTTCGTAGTGATGCTTTCTAAGGCCCACTTGACTTCACATTCCATGATGTCTGGCTCTAGATTAGTGATCACATCATCATGATTATCCGGGTAGTGAAGATCATTTTTGTACAGTTCTTCTGTGTATTCTTGCCACTTCTTCTTAATATCTTTTGCTTCTGTTAGGTCCATACCATTTCTGTTCTTTATCGAGCCCATCTTTGCATGAAATGTTCCCTTGGTTTCTCTAATTTTCTTGAAGAGATCTCTAGTCTTTCTCATTCTGTTCTTTTCCTCTATTTCTTTGCATTGATCACTGAAGAAGGCTTTCTTATCTCTTCTTGCTACTCTTTGGATCTCTGCATTCAGATGTTTATATCTTTCCTTTTCTCCTTTGCTTTTCGCCTGTCTTCTTTTCACAGCTATTTGTAAGGCCTCCCTAGACAGCCATTTTACTTTTTTGCATTTCTTCTCCATGGGGATGGTCTTGATCCCTGTCTCCTGTACAATGTCACAAACCTCATTCCATAGTTCATCAGGCACTCTATCTATCAGATCTAGACCCTTAAATCTATTTCTCACTTCCACTGTATAATCATACAGGATTTGATTTAGGTCATACCTGAACGGTCTAATGGTTTTCCCTACTTCAATTTGAATCTGAATTTGGTAATAAGGAGTTCATGATCTGAGCCACAGTCAGCTCCTGGTCTTGTTTTTGTTGACTGTATAGAGCTTCTCCATCTTTGGCTGCAAAGAATATAATCAATCGGATTTCAGTGTTGACCATCTGGTGATCTCCTTGTGTAGAGTCTTCTCTTGTGTTGTTGGAAGAGGGTGTTTGCTATGACCAGTGCATTGTCTTGTTAAAACTCTATTAGTTTTGCTCTGCTTCATTCTGCATTCCAAGGCCAAAGTGCCTGTTACTCCACGTGTTTCTTGACTTTCTACTTTTGCATTCCAGTCCCCTATAATGAAAAGGACATCTTTTTTGGGTGTTAGTTCTACAAGGTCTTGTAGTTCTTCATAAAACCATTCAACTTCAGTTTTTTCAGCATTACTGTTTGGGGCATAGGCTTGGATATGCCTCAACTATTATACATTAAAATCAGAAGACTAGATAGAGACATAGTCAACCCTGTTATAAGATACTCTACTCATAGTCATACCTATTTTCCCAATTGTTTTCCTTTGCCATAGGTGAAATTTTTTCCTCCAATCTACCCATTCATTGAGTACTGAGTTATGTTGGGTTTTTTGAATGTGAGGAAGTGCTGGTGATACTCTCTATACCTTGTATTGGCCCAAGGCTATGTCACCTATGCATAGGTGGCAGATTATTAAAATACAAGCCTCTTATTTAAGGATATTGGGAAATACTTCTAGAGCTCTAGTAGGCTTAGCTTCAGTGCACCATTTTGTTTTAAAGCTCTCTTTAGTTTTAATCCCTGGGAATTTTCCTTCCTTTCCTATGAGCTCAGCTGTGTATTGATTTGGATAGATGTTTATTAAATTTGATCCAACATTTCTGCATTTTTGAAATTGTTGAAAATCTGTGTCCAAATAGGTAGTTAATCATATTGCTGGAGAGAGAGGTCTTGATTCATAGTCATACCAAACTAATTTATACCCTCATTACTCTCATCTAGGCAATTATGAGATCCTTATTTCCTCCATTTCAGTCTCTAGTCTCTTTCACACTGCATTTCAATTCTACAAATTAGTACAGTAATCATGTTTTTCTAAAAATTTAATTAGATGCCTATTGCTTTAGTCTGATATTAAATTTACCTACTGTCTGGTCCTAATTTACCTTTGCTCTCTAGTCTCTACGTTTTCTTTGCAATCCAGTCAAACACAATTGCTTGCAGTTTCTAAGCTCTTGTTCCAGTGTTATTTCATTCATTCTCTATGTAGGCATTTCTGTGTTTCTAAATCCCTCTGAGAATGCCAATGTGATATGATCAATCAGCACTATTGGAGTAAAACATACATGAGTTCATTTTTATATTTCTGTTGCTTCCTAGCTGTGTGGTGTCAACCTGCAATTTTGGGGGAAAAATCTGCGGAATATGGAAAGCATTTCTCTAGATATATGAAAGAATTTCTGGGAAAGTAAAATGATAAAATATTCTAAACATATTTTGTAAACTGAAAATTGCCAAAAAGTTAAAAGTTTGATTTTTGTTTTACCTTATTCATTCTGTAAGGCCAAGTTCAACTGTTACATCCTTCCTGAAACCTTCCCCTGAGTCCTCTCTAGTACAGTTTGCTGTTTTTCAGTATTTAGCATATGTTACTTTGTATTGTCATTGTCCCTAGCTCTCCTATTCCAAGTTAGAATGTGCTTGTTCAAGGACACGGACCATGTCTGATTCCTTTGCCCAATTCCTTAAATACTGCAGTTGTACAATAAATATTATTTGAAATTTCAAGTACTCAAAGAAATCAATTTAGGATAGGTATAAATGTGTCAGAAAATGGACTTTAAATCATTTTTATACTAAAATGATTTATGGGTATTGACTCCTTTCTTTAAAATCTACTTTTTAAAACTAGGATTAATACTTGTCACAAGGTTTCCTCCAGGCCCTTTGGTACAGCAGATATGGTACACTGATTTATTATCTATTTTAACTCTTAGGCCATCCTTCTCAATGGCAGATGTTATGGCAAGATAAAGTTTACATTTCCAAAATCCCTTGTAGCTAAGGTTTCTGGTTTCCATCAGTGGCATTCACCCAACATTTGCATTCATAATTGCATTACATGTTAGGTGGTGGTGGTGGTGGTTTAGTCGCTAAGTCATGTCTGACTCTTGTGACCCCATGGACTGTAGCCCTCCAGACTCCCCCATCCATGGGATTCTCCAGGCAAGAATACTGGAGTGGTTTGCCATTTCCTTCTACATAAATGTTAGGAGAAACACTAATATATGAAATATCTATTTTGCTGGCATAGATCTGGGGAATGCTGTGTGGTTCTGCATCCAGCAGTTCTGTCAGTAGCTCTCTGACTTCCAGATCATATCTTGAGTGATAGGTACTTTTACAAAGCACTTTTTACAATGGCTTCTCAATTTCCATGGTTGCCTGTTGTAGTGTAAATGCCATCTCCTATGGAGGGACAATTCTGTGTTGTTCTGGAGTTGTTATTAGTTCCAAGTCTAAATCTTGTTCACTTAGAACGGCTAATGATTTCATAAGCAAAAAGTCCCTGTATTGAAAATCTTTCTGTTCAAAATATCTAGAGTGGCTTATTTTATAGATGGAAACTTATAACCATTTCTGAAGTTCTGCATTATTAATTATATCTCATAGGTAAAAATGTCTGGGCATCCTAATTTCAGCATATTAAGAATTGAGTTTTATTCCTGTTTTGAGTTGCATGAACCAGTTTTCTAAAAACCAATTGTATCAGTTATCTACAATGGCCTCAACTAGGCAGTGTGAGAATTCATATATAGAAAATGTTTATTTCACTAAGGCTTTTATTGCCTTTCATAATCTTGAGTATTCTAATATTAATGTAATAAAAGCATCTGGGAGAAGGCCGGAAGTTTTAGAAATATTAAAAATGACCACTATATAATAGAGATACACATAGAAAGTAAAAAATAAAAATTTGACCATCACTATTTGATTATGGCTAGCCTATCCTGTGACCTTCCACTTTTTTAACAAAGCAGTTCTTATAAATGTTGAGGAGTTTGCTGCAACAGGAAGAGTATCTAAAGTTACTTGTCTACCAATTGGGTCATTTATGTCAACAATAAAAAGGGTAGTGATCAGAATGTCAGTTTGGGCACACAATCTTTTCTGAACATCTGATGCTTTGCACATGCAACTTCATGCTCAGTCTTGCAACACTGTATACAAGATCCTGCTGCAGATTACTCAACTGCTTAAATAGCTCTTTTGAAAACTATTTCCACTTATCTTCATGTAAGACTTCACTTTCTTCCACACCAAGAGGCATTCTTTGAAATTTCCTCTTTGCAAAATTGCCAGTAGTTTTACAGGACAAGGGGAGTATGCATCAATTTTCTCTGAAGGGAGGACCAAACAATGCAAGTATGTAGGTTAGGCAGAATAGAACTTAATGAGTTAAATTCTTTTTCAAAAGAGCTTATTTTTTTTTTTTTTTGATTCTACAAGAGTCTTAATAATCACAGGCAAATAAACTCAATCAAAATCCTTGACAAAAGTTGCCACAATAGCTCAAAATGGATTGATGAAATGTTTGAAAGCCTTTATTTGCATTCTGCAAATTAGGAACGCTTCAGTGAGCAAACCTTCCAAAGCAGGAATTTTTCATTAAAAAAAATTAAACATATTTATTATAATTGGAGGCTAATTACTTAATATTTTATTGGTTTTGCCATACATCAACATGAATCCACCACGAGTGTACATGTGTTCCCCATCCTGAATCCCCCTCCCACCTCCCTCCCCGTACATTCCCTCTGGGTCATCCTAGTGCACCAGCCCCAAGCATCCTGTATCCTGCATCGAACCTGGACTGGTGATTCATTTCATGTATGATATTATACATGTTTCAATGCCATTCTCCTAAATCATCCCACCCTCTCCCTCTCCCAGAGTCCAAAAGACTGTTCTATATATCTGTGTCTCTTTTGCTGTCTTGCATACAGGGTTATCGTTACCATCTTTCTAAATTCCATATATATGCATTAGTATACTGTATTGGTGTTTTTCTTTCTGGCTTACTTCACTCTGTATAATAGGCTCCAGTTTCATCCACCTCATTAGAACTGATTCATATGTATTCTTTTTAATGGCTGAGTAATACTCCATTTTATATATGTACCACAGCTTTGTTATCTATTCATCTGCTGATGGACATCTAGGTTGCTTCCATGTCCTGGCTATTATAAACAGTGCTGCAATGAACATTAGGGTACACGTGTCTCTTTCAGTTCTGGTTTTCTCAGTGTGTATGCCCAGCAGTGGGATTGCTGGGTCATAAGGCAGTTCTATTTCCAGTTTTTTAAGGAATCTCCACAGGCTCTACTACAAAGCCACAGTCATCAAGACAGTATGATATTGGCACAAAGACAGAAAGATAGATCAATGGAACAAAATAGAAAGCCCAGAGACAAATCCACACACCTATGAACACCTAATCTTTGACAAAGGAGGCAAGAATATACAATGGATTAAAGACAATCTCTTTAATAAGTGGTGCTGGGAAAACTGGTCAACCACTTGTAAAAGAATGAAACTAGAACACTTTCTAACACCATACACAAAAATAAACTCAAAATGGATTATAGATCTAAACGTAAGACCGGAAACTATAAAACTTCTAGAGGAGAAGATAGGCAATACACTCTCCGACATAAATCACAGCAGGATCCTCTATGACCCACCTCCCAGAATATTGGAAATAAAAGCAAAAATAAAATTTAAAAAATGGGACCTAATTAAAATTAAAAGCTTCTGCACAACAAAGGAAAATATAAGCAAGGTGAAAAGACAGCCTTCAGAATGGGAGAAAATAATAGCAAATGAAGCAACTGACAACTAATCTCAAAAATATACAAGCAACACATGCAGCTCAATTCCAGAAAAATAAACAACCCAATCAAAAAATGGGCTAAAGAACTAAATAGACATTTCTCCAAAGAAGATATCCAGATGGCTAACAAACACATGAAAAGATGCTCAACATCACTCATTATCAGAGAAATGCAAATCAAAACCACAATGAGGTACCATTTCACGCCAGTCAGAATGGCTGTGATCCAAAAGTCTACAAGCAATAAATGCTGGAGAGGGTGTGGAGAAAAGGGAACCCTCTTACACTGTTGGTGGGAATGCAAACTAGTACAGCCACCATGGAGAACAGTGTGGAGATTCCTTAAAAAAACTGGATTTTTTCATTTTGAATGCCAGGATAAGTACAGCAGCCATTAGCCTCATTCTTTATATAGTCAGAAAGATGCCTTTTGATAAACAAAGCTACTATAAGGCTTACAGATTATTTTATCTATGATCCTTGCCTTTAGTACTGATGGAGCTTTGCTCTGATATGGTCGAGCTAGCTCACAAAGGAAAAAGCTATTATTACACTCTATGGTTTTCCTACCTACTAGACGCATTCAGTCAGAGAAGGCAATGGCACCCCAGTCCAGTACTTTTGCCTGGAAAATCCATGGATGGAGGACCCTGGTAGGCTGCAGTCCATGGGGTAGCTAAGAGTCAGACATGACTGAGCGACTTCACTTTCACTTTTTACTTTCATGCATTGGAGAAGGAAATGGCAACCCACTCCAGTGTTCTTGCCTGGAGAATCCCAGGGACGGGGGAGCCTGGTGGGCTGCAGTCTATGGGGTCGCACAGAGTTGGACATGACTGAAGCAACTTAGCAGCAGCAGCATGAGACACATTCAGTACCATTGTTTTCCATGGTACTCCCAGGGAGCTCACTACACAGGAATCTGCCTGCCAGACCTGTATCAAAACATTCAGCTTTTATCTATATGATTTTAGGCAGGTAACATATGAACTCTGAGCTTCAATGTTCCCCCACTATAAACTGGGAATAATAAAAGCACCCATGCCACTGGATCATTTTGTAGATTAAAGGAGGATAAATGTCTATAAAGCACTTAGCACACTGAATGGCATTGTATGCTTAGTCATTCGGTTATGTCCAACTCTTTGTGACCCCATGGGCTGTAGCCTGCCAGGCTCCTCTGTCCATGTCATGCCCTCCTCCAGGGGATCTTCCCAATCCAGGGATCGAACCAAGGTCTCCTGTATCGCAGGTGGATTCTTTACCAGCTGAGCTACCAGGGAAGCCCAAATCGCATTGTAGTAAAAGCGAATGTTAGTTTTCCTTTTCTCTTCCTCTCTTCCACAGGCATGACGTTTAGTGTGTGATATACATTTCCCTACAAGACTGTTAGTTGATGATATTTGTTAGATGATGTAAATTTGTAAGATGAAATATCTTAAATCATAATCAAGTGGTTGATTTGAACCCTTGAGCAAAGGCTCATAATTATCAGACAGATGTGTCAAACTTCAGCATATGAGGTGGGATTTTCTAAGAATGTCTTTACTTTCACCTGTTTTCAAATGAAGACAAAGAATCTCCATGGATTTATCAACTGTTGTGGCACCAAATAATTCTCAATTCTCAAATTAATTTAATGACCATAAAATATTAACAAGGAGTGTGTGTAGGGAGCATTTTCCCTTAAATCACTTGTTTATTCACTTTTTCAAATATTTCTAGCTCAGGTGATAAGAAATATTTGTTATTAAAGACTGTCCAAAGTTTAAAATCATCTCAGTAGATGTTGCAAATTATACATTCAATTGTAATAAAGAAATTTAATTATAAAATACTTCACTGAAACACATTTTTATGGATTTTAAACTAATAAAGTTGGAAAGTCTCATCATTCCCCGAAAACCATAGAGGAGGGAAACATTTCTTCAAAGACAAAGTAGTTCTTACAAGTTTTAAAACCTAACAACTTGACTGTATCAGAGTGACTTAACCAGATGAAGTAGTCAAGAGGGTAAAAAATTCCAGGACTGGGAAATTAAAAGGTTTGTGTTCTAAGCCCATGGTAGTAAACTTGTATGCCCACAAGGGTCAGTAAAATAATGTAAACAAGTGACCTGGGCCAAATGTAGGGTCTCAATAAACAGTTGAACTAACAGTATATCTAATTGGCAGTTACTTGGCTCCAACCAATTGTTGGATGATGGGAATTTGAGTCCAGTACTTCCACATGATCCAATTTAAGAAAATATGAACATCCAGATTTTTATATAAATTTTACAATTTTAACACATTTTCAAACAAGTCAAATCTTGTAACTTTTTGTGGAACCAAAAAATAAAACATCTTCTTGGTTGGCCACTGTAGGACTATAGCCCTTATCTTGTTTAATCATCACTTAGGTGCGTGATCCTAGATAAGACATCTAAATACTTTGTGCCCCAGTTTGCTTACTTTTGATATGTGGTAGATTGGGAACAGACAAACTACTGTCTGTTTTGTGAATAAACTTTTGTTGGAACACAGCCACATTCATTTGTTTGCATGTTATCTATGGCCACCTGATGTGATGACAGATTTGAGTAGTTGTGAAGGACATGCCAAATAAAGCCCAAAATATTTAATATCTAGCCCGTTATGGACAAAAATTGCTGACCCCTGGGGTAGATCATTGGTTCTTGATGTATTCAGAATGTTGCTGGAAGAGAAAGTAGCAAGTTCTAAACAGGTACACACATGTGACTATTCCTCAAAAAAGTTATGAAAATTGTATATTGCATTATTGGCTTCAGTCATTTGACGCTTCCTGTTTCCACACTCTTTACCACTCTTTGCTCCTTGCCCCTGGATTCAAGCATATGACTTGCTTTGGCTAATTGAATATTAGCACATATGACACAGAGGTTCAAAATAGGCACATGAGTTGGTGCACACACTTTTCTATCATTATTACCAGGAGAACTGCCAGAACTGGACTCTTAAAACAAAATTTTTAGGCAAAATTTATTTTTTTTTTCTGTAAAGAGACAGATAATAAGCACTTGGGGTTTTACAGACCATAAAATCCTGTGGCAACTACCTCATACTACTTTTGTAGTGAAAAAGCAACTATATACAGTATGTAAACAAATGGGCAGGTCTGTGAGCCAATAAAATTTTAGTTATAAAAACACGTGGTAGGCAGCATTTAGCCTATTAACCTCTATACTAGAGGAAAAAACACATGTGGATCATCACGTAATCACCCTGTCTACCCCAGCTGAGACAGCTAACCACAGATGTGTAAGCAAATCCAGTCAAGATAAGCAGAAAGGGTAGTGCAATCTCAGATACATGAACAATACAGCACTTATTGTTTGCCAGTGGAATCTTGAGGTTGCTTGCTGGACAGCAAAAACTAACTGATTATGAAACCAAGTCCCTCTAAAACTGAGTTTCCCTGAAGAGTTTAAGATTTACCTTTCTATCAAAAGCTTTATTCACCTTCTTATCTTACTGCTATTCCCCCTGGTATTGAGGATTATTAGAAAGAGGGGTTGAAATTGAGCAGGATCCCGTAGGGCCTTCCCAGGTACACGAGCCCTTTTGTGTTCCTACTTTCTTGCTTAAAAAAAAGAAAAAAGTCTTCTAGGCTTTTTGAAAGTGCCAAAGAGCAGACTCAAGTGTTACCAATTAGTTCAGTTCAGTTCAGCTCAGTTCACTTCAGTTCAGTCGCTCAGTCGTGTCTGACTCTTTGCAACCCCATGAATCGCAGCATGCCAGGTCTCCCTGTCCATCACCAACTCCCGGAGTTCATTCAGACTCACGTCCATCGAGTCAGTGATGCCATCCAGCCATCTCATCCTCTGTCATCCCCTTCTCCTCCTGCCCGCAATCCCTCCCAGCATCAGAGTCTTTTCCAATGAGTCAACTCTTCACATGAGGTGGCAAAAGTACTGGAGTTTCAGCTTTAGCATCGTTCCTTCCAAAGAAATCCCAGGGATGATCTCCTTCAGAATGCACTGATTAAATCTCCTTGCAGTCCAAGGGATTCTCAAGAGTCTTCTCCAACACCACAGTTCAAAAGCATCAATTCTTTGGCTCTCAGCCTTCTTCAGAGTCCAACTCTCACATCCATACATGACCGCAGGAAAAACCATAGCCCTGACTAGATGGACCTTAGTCGGCAAAGTAATGTCTCTGCTTTTCAACATGCTATCTAGGCTGGTCATAACTTTTCTTCCAAGGAGTAAGTCTCTTTTAATTTCGTGGCTGCAGTCAACATCTGCAGTGAATTTGGAGCCCCCCAAAATAAAGTCTGACACTGTTTCCACTGTTTCCCCATCTATTTGCCATGAAGTGATGGGGCCCGATGCCATGATCTTCGTTTTCTGAATGTTGAGCTTTAAGCCAACTTTTTCACTCTCCTCTTTCACTTTCATCAAGAGGCTTTTTAGTTCCACTTAACTTTCTGCCATAAGGGTGGGGTCATCTGCATATCTGAGGTTACTGATATTTCTCCTGGCAATCTTGATTCTAGCTTGTGTTTCCTCCAGTCCAGTGTTTCTCATGATGTACTCTGCATATAAGTTAAAGAAGCAGAGTGACAATATACAGCCTTGACACAATCCTTTTCCTATTTGGAACCAGTCTGTTGTTCCATGTACAGTTCTAACTGTTGCTTCCTGAGCTGCGTGCAGATTTCTCAAGAGGCAGTCAGGTGGTCTGGTATTCCCATCTCTCTCAGAATTTTCCACAGTTTATTGTGATCCACACAGTCAAAGGCTTTGTCATAGTCAATAAAGCAGAAATAGATGTTTTTCTGGAACTCTCTCTTGCTTTTTCGATGATCCAGCGGATGTTAGCAATTTGATCTCTGGTTCCTCTGCCTTTTCTAAAACCAGCTTGAATATTAGGAAGTTCATGGTACACGTATTGCTGAAGCCTGGCTTGGAGAATTTTGAGCATGACTTTACTAGCATGTGAGATGAGTGCAATTGTGCGGTAGTTTGAGCATTCTTTGGCATTGCCTTTCTTTGGGATTGGAATGAAAACTGACCTTTTCCAGTCCTGTGGCCACTGCTGAGTTTTGCAAATTTGCTGGCATATTGAGTGCAGCACTGTCACAGCATCATCTTTCAGGATTTGAAATAGCTCAACTGGAATTCCATCACCTCCACTAGCTTTGTTCATAGTGATGCTTTCTAAAGCCCACTTGACCTCACATTCCAGGATGTCTGGCTCTTGGTGACTGATCACACCATCGTGATTATCCAGGTCGTGAAGATCATTTTTGTACAGTTTTTCTGTGTATTCTTGCCACCTCTTCTTAATATCTTCTGCTTCTGTTAGGTCCATACCATTTCTGTACTTTATCAAGTCCATTTTTGCATGAAATGTTCCCTTGGTGTCTCTAATTTTCTTGAAGAGATCTCTAGTCTTTCCTATTCTGTTGTTTTCCTCTATTTCTTTGCATTGATCACTGAAGAAGGCTTTCTTATCTCTTCTTGCTATTCTTTGGAACTCTGCATTCAGATGCTTATGTCTTTCCTTTTCTCCTTTGCTTTTTGCTTCCCTTCTTTTCACAGCTATTTGTAAGGCCTCCCCAGACAGCCATTTTGCTTTTTTGCATTTCTTTTCCATGTGGATTGTCATGATCCCTGTCTCCTGTACAATGTCATGAACCTCATTGCATAGTTCATCAGACACTCTATCTATCAGATCTAGGCCCTTAAATCTATTACTCAGTTCCACTGTATAATCATAAGGGATTTGATTTAGGTCATACCTGAATGGTCTAGTGGTTTTCCCTACTTTCTTCAATTTAAGTCTGAATTTGGCAATACGGAGTTCATGATCTGAGGCACAGTCAGCTCCTGGTCTTGTTTTTGTTGACTGTATAGAGCTTCTCCATCTTTGGCTGCAAAGAATATAATCAATTGGAATTTGGTGTTGACCATCTGCTGATGTCCATGTGTAGAGTCTTTTCTTGTGTTGTTGGAAGAGGGTGTTTGCTATGACCAGTGCATGTTCTTGGCAAAACTGTATTAGTCTTTGCCCTGCTTCATTCCACATTCCAAGGCCAAATTTACCTGTTTCTCTAGGTGTTTCTTGACTTCCTACTTTTGCATTCCAGTCCCCTATAATGAAAACGGCATCGTTTTTGGGTGTTAGTTCTACAAGGTCTTGTAGGTCTTCATAGAACTGTTCAACTTCAGCTTCTTCAGCGTTACTGGTTGGGGCATAGATTTGGATTACGGTGATATTGAATCGTTTTCCTTGGAAATGAATTGAGATCATTCTGTCGTTTTTGAGATTGCATCCAAGTACTGCATTTAGGACTCTTTTGTTGACCATGATGGCTACTCCATTTCTTCTGAGGGATTCCTGCCCACAGTAGTAGATATAATGGTCATCTGAGTTAAATTCACCCATTCCAGTCCATTTTAGTTCGCTGATTCCTAGAATGTCGACGTTCACTCTTGCCATCTCCTGTTTGACCACTTCTAATTTGCCTTGATTCGTGGAGCTGACATTCCAGGTTCCTATGCAGTATTGCTCTTTACAGCATCGAACCTTGCTTCTATCATCAGTCACATCCACAGCTGGGCACTGTTTTTGCTTTGGCTCCATCCCTTCATTCTTTCTGGAGTTATTTCTCCACTGATCTCCAGTAGCATATTGGGCACCTAATGACCTGGGGAGTTCCTCTTTTGGTATCCTATCATTTTGCCTTTTCATACTGTTCATGGTGTTCTCAAGGCAAGTATACTGAAGTGGTTTGTCATTCCCTTCTCCAGTAGACCACATTCTGTCAGACCTCTCCACCATGACCCGCCCGTCTTGGGTGGCCCCATGGGCATGGCTTAGTTTCATTGAGTTAGACAAGGCTGTGATCCTAGTGTGATTAGATTGACTAGTTTCCTGTGAGTATGGTTTCAGTGTGGCTGCCCTCTGATGCCCTCTTGCAACACCTACCATCTTACTTGGGTTTCTCTTACCTTGGGTGTGGGGTATCTCTCCATGGCTGCTCCAGCAAAGTGCAGCCACTGCTCCTTACCTTGGACGAAGGGTATCTCCTCACTGCCACCCTTCCTGACCTTCAACGTGGGATAGCTCCTCTAGGCCCTCCTGGGCCAGCGCAGCCACCGCTCCTTGGACGTCGGTTGCTCTTCCCGGCAGCCGCCCCTGGCCTCAGGTGTGGGGTTGCTCTTCCTGGCTGCTGCCCCTGGCCTCGGGCATGGGGTGGCTCCTCCGGGCTGCCACCCCTGTCCTCGGATGTGGAGCGGCTCCTCCCAGCCGCCGCCCCTGACCTCAGACGCGGGGTGGCTCCTTTCGGCCGTTCCTGCACTGTCGCAGCCTGGCACTCTTGGCCGCTGCCCCTGACCTTGGACGTGGGGTAGCTCCTCTCGGCCGTGCGCAGTGTGCCAGCTGTCACAGCCGCTTGCGCTCAGTGTGCCGGCCGTCGCAGCCCGTTACCAATTAGATAGGTGATTAATGCAGAAACAAAGGAAAAGCAGTTAAGCAAGAAAAGTAAGGTAGCTTAAATTTGCTGATAAAACAGAATGACAGGACTTCTAGTTCCTCCTGAAAGGACATACATGACAGTCTAATGCATATATTTGAGTTGTTCTGTGGGAAGTAAGAACCCCACCCAGGTAGAGGATGGTGACTATATACTGAGCATAAGCATGTAGATCCCAGACTGACTGAAACCAGAAAGTTGACTAAGATTCCTGAAATATCACTTTGAACACCAATCAATCAGGAAATGGTCCACAAGCTGATCATGTACACTGCAACCCTCACCCCTAGTGTTGCCTTTAAAAACCTTTCCTTTGAAGCCATCAGGGAGTCCAGGTTGAGTATCAGCTGCCCATTCTCCAGGCCCTGCAATAAATGCTTTATTTTCCTTCACCACAACCCAGTATCAATAGACTCTTTGCTGAGTATCAGGTGAGTGAACCTGAGTTCAGTTTGGTAACAATTATATTAAATAGTCGTCTAAAGGAAAAATTCCTGTGTAAAGAATTTGACAAAACTCAGACATACATGTACACACACATACAGTGGAACTAAATAGTATTTACAGATACCATATGTCTACACTAATAAGAGTAATTAAAACTTAGATTGCTTACTATTCTGGATGAAGCACTATGCTAAGCTCTATACATAATTACTAATTCTCGAAACTGCCTTGTAATATAGATTTAAAAAATAATCTGCATTTTCACATGAGGAAATTAATGCTTATCAAGTAAATCTTGGCCAAGGTTGTAGATACATTAAGTATCAGAGCAAAATCTACCTCCAGATTTTTTAAAGTCCAAATGACTGGACACACTATGGGTATCTGATAAATAAGATAATATTTCTCAGTTCAACGTTAATCTATGTATTCTCTTCCAGTATATTATTTTTAAAATATCTTTTAAGTAGATGAAGTATTTGTAAACATCTTGATGGGGAAAATCCTATTAAGACAAAATGTCCATTAAAACATTTTCTACCTTCCAGGATGAATCTTAGGCATAATTGAAAACTGAATAGATTTTCATTGAGTCGAGAATCCTGTCATCAACTGAGCTTTCAATAAATCTATGCCAAAATCTGATGTTTAACTTCTACTGTACAATGGTAGGTCAGTTTCAATTCACATAGTTCAGTATACTTTCTCTGTTATGTTTTAAAAATATATGGTAATGATGCTATTTATATATCCAAAACTTGTATACTTATATTCTTCCAACGAAAAGGAGTACATCAAGGCTGTATATTGTCATCCTGCTTATTTAGCTTATATGCAGAATACGTCATGAGAAACGCTGGACTGGAAGAAGCACAAGCTGGAATCAAGATTGCCGGGAGAAATATCAATAAACTCAGATATGCAGATGATACCACCCTTACGGCAGAAAGTGAAGAGGAATTAAAAAGCCTCTTGATGAAAGTGAAAGAGGAAAAAATAAAAAATAAAAAAAAAAGAAAGTGAAAGAGGAGAGTGAAAAAGTTGGTTTAAAGCTCAACATTCAGAAAACAAAGATCATGGCTTCTGGTCCCATCACTTCATGGGAAATAGATGGGGAAACAGTGGAAACAGTGTCAGATTTTATTTTTTGGAGCTTCCAAATCACTGCAGATGGTGACCGCAGCCACAAAATTAAAAGACGCTTATTCCTTGGAGGAAAAGTTATGACCAACCTAGACAGCATATTCAAAAACAGAGACATTACTTTGCCAACAAAGGTCTGTCTAGTCAAGGCTATGGTTTTTCCTGTGGTCATGTATGGATGTGAGAGTTGGACTGTGAAGAAAGGTGAGCGCCAAAGAATTGATGCTTTTGAAGTGTGGTGTTGGAGAAGACTCTTGAGAGTCCCTTGGACTGCAAGGAGATCCAACCAGTCCATTCTGAAGGAGATTAGCCCTGGGATTTCTTTGGAGCGAATGATGCTAAAGCTGAAACTCCAGTACTTTGGGCACCTCATGTGAAGAGTTGACTCACTGGAAAAGACTCTGATGCTGGGAGGGATTGCGGGCAGGAGGAGAAGGGGACGACAGAGGATGAGATGGCTGGATGGCATCACCAACTTGATGGACATCAGTCTGAGTGAACTCTGGGAAATGGTGATGGACAGGGAGCCCTGGTGTGCTTCGATTCACGGGGTCGCAAAGAGTCAGACACGACTGAGCGATTGAACTGAACTGAAGCATACAAAAATATATCAGCTATCTCCCATTTAGTCAGGTCACCAAGGCGTTATGAAACAAAACAAACAAAAACACTGCTACAATTATCAAGAAGAACAAACACATTAAAAATTAAGTAAATACAGCTCTTGATTAGAGTAAAATTTAAATAGTAAAAATAACTGAGTATAAAAATGTAGCAAATAAGATATTGAAGCCATCTTTATAATTATTGATCTGTCTTTTGAACCTGAGTTCAGTTTCTGATGTGTCACTATTTTTAAATACACATATATTTTTATGTGTCCACAAGGGATTTTACTAGATTCTAATTTGACTCTACAATTTAGTTGTTTAATCTTGAGCAAATCATTTAACCTCTCTGAGTCTGAATCTCCTAATATATAAAATTAGAAATGAATAACTACTTTAGATTTTGCTATGAAAATTAAAATGCTGAGGGATGCCAAGTATTGGCACATAAAAATTTCTCACTAGTTGTTTTGAACAACAGAATCAGATTCAACAATGGTAGTCAGTTTAGCTGTTTACATGGTGTTAAAAAGTACTGTAAGTGAAACAAATATGTGATTTAGTGAATAATGCATTTGACTATATTCCTTTGAACAGAGGGTGTGAGGCATCAAAGTAGCCATCTTTCTGTTTACACAGGGCATTGATGCCAATTGTATACTCATAAACATATTTTGGTGTGAATAAAAGTGTTTTTAGAGACAAATGAAAGCTTATGATTGACTCATTTGACTTGTCTCCTGAACAGTAAATTATATACTATTTGGTTAACATGACTAAGCAAAAATTATAATGAAGTAATAATGATATGTAAAATGAATCATAATTTTAAGATACATAAAATACTTTAAATGAAATGGATTTTATATAATTAAGACAATAAACAGGTTATTATTTATATAATGACCACATAATAGGGAGTCAGTGTATAGTGAGGTGGTCTGGAAAAAATCCAAAACATTTTGAGAATCAGCTATGAATCTAGTTCACCACTTTCGAGCTGAGTGATTTTGGGTGTTTTTAAATCCATAGCTACCTGAATTTTATAAAATGAAAATCATTTTATTCTTTCATTTAACAAATATTGAGAACTGTGTGTATACTATAGAGAGAAGGTAGAAAACATGGACAAAACATATATAGATATAGAGATATATAAATATCAAATATCTATCATAATCTGTTTAATCTCATACCTTCCTTGGGCCTCCCTTGTGGCTCAGCCAGTAAAGAATCTGCCTGCAATGTGGGAGAACTGGGTTCAATCCTTGGGTTGGGAAGATCCCTGGAGATGGGAAAGGCTACCCACTCCAGTATTCTGTCCTGGAGAATTCCATGGACTGTATAGTCCACGGGGTTGGAAAGGGTCGGACACGACTGAGTGACTTTCACTATCCTTATAAAGCTTTTTGCACAATGTCTTACACTTACTTTGTTCAACAAATGGTTTTATTCTTATTACACTGTCTGCTACAAATTGAAAGTTGCTGAAAACTTCCAGGGCCAGTTCTGTGTAAATAGGTTGAAATGGTCTGTTTGCATTAAGTACATAACAAAGCATGCCCCAGTCGGTGGTGGGGAACTTTGAATAATTTATTTTCAGCACACGCAAGTGAAAACAGTTTTACTGAGTATATTCTGCTGCTGCTTATTTCAAGACGTCAAGCCCCAAAGCATCTGAATCTGTCACTTCATTACCATGTACTTTGGAGAGGAGCTTGAATATGGAACTATACCTACCAACCCTCTGATCCACAACCTCTTAATTACTGCAGTACTTGATTCTTTAATGGAACGATAAGAACACATAATGAAAATTCTAATAAGAGCAGAATGGTAGTTATTTTCTTTAAAAATAACTAACTATACTGTAGTATCATTCTATTAGATTTTGTTTCTTCAAAAGTTTTCTATTTGAGAAACTGGGATATTTGTTCATTTATCCCTGATATCTGACTAGTATAACTAGGCATATTATATATAATAAATATGTTATCTATCTATACTGATAAAATTGGATAAATAGAAGAAAGTGGGGAAAACCACTAGACCATTCAGGTATGACCTAAATCAAATCCCTTACTGTTATACAGTGGAAGTGACAAATAGATTCAGGGGATTAGATCCTGATAGACAGAGTGCTTGAAGAACTATGGATGGAGGTTTGTGACATTGTACAGGAGGCAGGGATCAAGACCATCCCCAAGAAAAAGAAATGCAAAAAGGCAAAATGGTTGTCTGAGGAGTCCTTACAAATAGCTGAGAAAAGAAGAGAAGAAAAAGGCGGAGGAGAAAAGGAAAGATATAACCATTTGAATGCAGAGTTCCAAAAATAGCATGGAGAGATAAGGAAGCCTTCCTCAGTGATCAATGCAAAGAAATGGAGGAAAACAATAGAATGGGAAAGGCTAGAAATCTCTTCAAGAAAATTAGAGATACTAAGGAACATTTCATGCAAAGATGGGCACAATAAGGAACAGAAATGATATGGACCTAACAGAAGCAGAGGATATTAAAAAGAGGGGGCAAGAATACACAGAAGAACTATACAAAATAGGTCTTCATGACCCAGATAACCATGGAGGTGTGATTGCTCACCTAGAGCCATACATCCTGGAATGCACAGTCAAGTGGGCCTTAGGAAACATCACTACCAACAAAGCTAGTGAAGGTGATGGAATTCCAGTTGAGCTATTTCAAATCCTTAAAGATGATGCTGATAAAGTGCTGCACTCAATATGCTAGGAAATTTGAAAAACTCAGCAGTTGCCATGGGACTGGAAAAAGTCAGTTTTCATTACAATCCCCAAAAAAGGCAATGCTAAAGAATGTTCAAACTACCTCACAATTGCACTCATTTCAAATGATAGCAAAGTAATGCTCAAAATCCTTCAAACTAGGCTTCTACAGTATGTGAACTTAGAACTTCCAGATGTACAAACTGGATTTAGGAAAGGCAGAGGAACCAGAGATTAAATTGCCAACATTCGTTAGATCATTGAAAAAGCAAGAGAATTCTAGAAAAACATCTACTTCTGCTTCATTGATTACACTAAAGCCTTTAACTGTGTGGATCACAAAATACTGTGAAAAATTCTTCAAGATATGGGAATTTCAGACCACCTTACCTGCCTCCTGAGAAACCTATATGCAGGTCAAGAAGCAACAGTTAGAACTGGACATGGAACAACAGACTGGTTCCAAATTGGGAAAGGAGTATGTCAAGGTTGCATATTGTTACCCTACTTATTTAACTTATATGCACAGTACATCACCCAAAATGCTGGGCTGGGTGAAGCACAAGCTGGAATCAAGATTGTGAAGAGAAATATCAATAACCTCAGATATGCAGGTGACACCACCCTTATGGCAGAAATAGAGGAATTAAAGAACCTCTTGATTAAGGTGAAAGAATAGAGTGAAAAAGCTGGCTTAAAACTCAACATTCAAAAAACCCAGCACTGCCAGAGTCCAGCTCCAGCAGCCAGGGAATCAACCTGAAGGGGTGAGCAGTGTCAGTGGATGATGATGTAGTCTCTGACTCATAGTACAGAACTACATCTTGATGTAGCTTCTGACCGGAAGTATGGGACTACATGTTTATTTCAAGCTTCAGGTTCTCTTTTATACTTTGACAAAAGCATTAGGTCAGAGGTTTTTAGTTTCCCCCACTCAGATTTACTGTACTTAACTTGTGATTGGGGCTCCCCTGGTGGCTCAGATGGTAAAGCATCTGCCTGCAATGCAGGAGACCCGGATTCGATTCCTGGGTCGGGAAGATCCCCTGGAGAAGGAAATGGCAATCCACTCCAGCACTCTTGCCTGGAAAATCCCATGGACGGAGGAGCCTAATAGGCTACAGTCTATGGGGTCGCAAAGAGTCAGAGCCACTTCACTTCATCACTTCAACTTGTGATTACATTGTAACTCATGCTACATTCTTCAGTTTATTTCTTATCTTTCTAAATCCTTTTTGCCCCCAGCATCTTAAGATCATTATCTCCTAAAAAGGCTTCTTGGTTGGTTGGGAAAGTCACTCAGTAGTGTCCGACTCTTTGTGATCCCATGGACTGTAGCCTATCATGGGATTTTCCAGGCAAGAGTACTGGAGTGGGTTGCCATTTCCTTCTCCAGGGGATCTTCCCGACCCAGGGATCAAACCTAGGTCTCCCGCATTGTAGGCAGATGCTTTACCCACTGAGCCACCAGGGAAGCTAAATCCTAAACTCAGCAAACTTCTTTTGCCATAAACATTCCCCTCACAAACAGGTCTCAGATAATAATCCTTCCCATGGCCTCAAGCTGAGGCCTATGTGCTCATCCTGGGACATTCTTTGCAAAGATCCCTGAACAAATGTCAATGGTTATTTTATAGATTATTTTCTGGGCACAACTGTAGAAGGGTTTGTGCTTTCTCATGCTTCTCTCAAGCACCTTAATATTCTTTCCAGCCAAGTCAACTGAAGAAAGGAAAGAACAAGTCAGAATCATAAGGCCCAACTCCTTCATCTTGGGGCCATGCCTGCGAGATGAGGAGAGGGTTGGGGCCATGCCTCCATTTTGTCAGTAATGCCTAATGTGGCTCCCGACACAGTATCATCACTTCATGGCAAATAGATGGGGAAACAGTGACAGACTTTATTTTTTTGGGTTCCAAAATCACTGCAGATGGTTACTGCAGCCATGAAATTAAGAGACTTGCTCCTTGGAAGAAAAGTTATGACCAACCTAGACAGCATATTAAAAAGCAGAGACATTACTTTGCTGACAAAGGTCTGTTTAGTCAAAGCTAAGGTTTTTCCAGTAGTCATGTATGGATGTGAGAGTTGGACCATAAAGAAAGTTGAGCACCTAAGAACTGATGCTTTTGAACTGTGATGTTGGAGAAGACTCTTGAGAGTCGCTTGGACTGCAAAGAGATCTAAAAAGTCCATCCTAAAGGAAATCATTCCTAAAGGAATATTCCAATGAATATTCAATTCATTGGAAGGACTAATGCTGAAGCTGAAACTTCAATATTTTGGCCACTGATGTGAAGAACTGACTAATTGGAAAAGACCCTGATGCTGGGAAAGATTGAAGGCAGGAGGAGAAGCAGACTACAGAGGATGAGATGGTTAGATGGTATCATTGACTCAATGGACTTGAGTTTGAGTAAGCTTTCAGAGTTGGTGATGGACAGGGAGCCCTGGCGTGCTGCAGTCCATGGGGTCGCAATGAGTCAGACACAATTGAGCAACTGAACTGAACTGATCTATCCTGATGATATAACGGGAAGCAAATCAAATCCAATGTGTGGTTAATTGAGATCTGAAGAATAAGTGTTCAGCATTTGACTCGGAGGAAGCAAAGCAGCAAAAGGAGATAGCAACTTGTGCAAAGGTACTGATGTTTACCATGGTTAGAGTAGTAAGAGGGAGGAGGAAGACTAGTGAGACATGAAATATAGAGGTAGGCAAGGACCGAATCATGCACAGTATGGGGAGACACTGAAGGGTTTTAGATGGGGCATGGCATGATGAAACTCTCAAGTCCTGGCTGTCTTCCATCAGAATGGTCTTACTTTTAAATATGCTAAGCCTTTTCATGGAACCATTTTTTTTTTCTCTGTTAACAATATTATCTCTGTCAACCACGAAATGGACATTTTCCCTTTTGTCTAGTGTTCCTTTGCACACTTGATTCTGAACCCTCCCTGACATAAATTACTTTTGATGAGCATCAGAAGTTATTAAATCCTATGGTTACTGATAAACACTAATTTTCTTAGCTGTAAAAACTTACTGACTTTTTTCATTTATTTCCTTACCATATACCAGGGCATTAAAAGATGTACCCAAGATGCAAAAGGCATTTTAGGAAAAGCACCCTCATGCATAATTAAATGAGAATTAAGAAATGAGCACCTTAATATACAATTTTCCTTAATGCTGCCAAGTTCTTTTTCATCTTTTGCTTTTAAAAATTGACCATTTAATGTATATCTCTTTCTATTTTGGCAAAGAAATTTTATAGTGATTACTAGCATTTCTGCCTCTAGCCTTCCCTTCTAGTTCTTTTTTCTTCTTGAAGAATCCTCTCTTGTTTCCTGTTGCTTAGTGGTCACTTGTTTTCTGTGACTCTCTTTTTCTATGTTGATCTAGGTACATATTTCCTCTGTGCCCCTTTAAAACCATCTCATCTGCCTTTCCAACAGGAATCCTCCCCATTAGAATCAACTCAGATTTTTTCTATCCATTCTTTGCTGAGGTAACAGTTTTTAAAGTTGAGTCAACAGGAAACTTATATATAACACACTTGCTGTGTTTCCCCCTGATAAATTTTCTTATTGTGCATTATCTTCATTTTTAAGATCATTTCTTTAGATGCCTTTGATTTGTTCAAATTTAATTTGATGTTTTCTTTATATAGTTTTGTTAACTTATCATAAATGAAATATGTGGTAGCTTGATGGGAAATAAAAATTGGGAAAGAGGTTGGTATGAATATACACGAAGAAGGAAGGAGAGATCCACCGCCAGTAGTATATTAAATGATTTAAAGGTTGTAATGGCAGAAAGAATACCTACTTTAATTCTAAAGTAGTAGGATTGGATTGGCAGAGGAAGGAATTTTCATAAATCCGCTTTTTGTGTTATCCTTCTGGAGCCTTTCCCTTCAATAAGACTCATTCTGTTTCCCTTTATCTTATTCCCTTAAATGTCTACTGGGTTACTGAAAATAGGATGCTCTAACAACTGAGGTAGTAATGCCTGATAACAATGTAATAGATTGAACAAGTCCCGGATAACCTGTTCATTTCAAGCAGTTTCTTCAATGTGTTAGCTTATAAGGAATGAGTAAAGGGAAAAAATTAGATTTGGTGGCAGAAGTAGTAGATAAATGATATTTATGGACAAAACAGTCTTGTAGGTGCCTTACAATTTCTAGCATGTGTCATGAACATGCATAAGTAGCAAGCTGGATTGGCTGTATTCTTTGTCCATATGAAAAAGGAAAAGAATAAGTTGGACTTACTTGCACAAATAGGATGGTAAAGATGAAAATCATCTTGAAGGAAGAAAGAGTATAAAAATCGTGCAAAATAAGAAGTAGAGAATAGCTAGTAACCCAAGAAATCAGTAAATCTTCACCCAGCCATAGTTATCTTCTAGCGTTCAGCCAAGAGGCAAAGTATTAAGATTTACAGTGGAATTTAGAAAGATGGTAATGATAACCCTGTATGTGAGACAGCAAAAGAGACACAGATGTATAGAACAGTCTTTTGGACTCTGTAGGAGAGGGCGAGGGTGGGATGATTTGGGAGAATGGCGTTGAAACATGTATAATATCATATGTGAAACGAATTGCCAGTCCAGGTTTGATGCATGATACAGGATGCTCCGGGCTGGTGCACTGGGATGGAGAGGGGTTCAGGATGGGGAACACATGTACACCCGTGGCAGATTCATGTCAATGTATGGCAAAACCAACACAATATTGTGAAGTCATTAGCCTCCAATTAAAATAAATAAATTTATATTTAAAAATAAATAAATAAAAATAAAAGATAAAAAAAAAGATTTACAGTGGAAAACCATCAATTCTTTTCAGTGAAAAACGGATCTCTACTTCTTCAATCCAAACAATAATTTTACTGTATATGTTTAAATTTAAATCTCCCAATGTTTACATTAAATGCATATTTTCAAAGTATATAGTTAATGCATATTTTAATTTTGTTTTATCTTGAAATGTATTTGGGCTGTAGAAACTGAATAAACTGAATAGTGGATCAACATCAAAAAGAACTAGTTCTCAAAGTATGGTCTGGAAGTGTGACTTTATAATTAGGGGAACATACTATTTTGTACTCAAAAGTTATATTAGGCAAAATGTATGAAAAAGCATAAAAGAAACCAAGGAATTCTGATTTATAACTCCTATCTTCCTCAAGTTAATTCCCAAATAAAGAGAAAAAATTAAAGTATTTCTTAGGTTCACTGATGAGTGAACCTCAGGATAACTTGGCAAACTTACATTGTAGATACATTGAGATAGAAATTTAAAAATACATTATAGAACATTCTGTTCTAAATGCAATGAGGCATTGTGAGTCAAATGGGATCTAGTTCTGTCTCTTCTGCTTCTTCATAAGGGGTGATAGAGAAAAGGTCCCTGGAGAAGTGAAGCAAAATTGCTGCAGGAAGGTGCTAGAATTATTTTAACTTAAAGCTATGGCCAAGTTGTAGAAAAAACTTCTTCACCTGTCCTATGTCACCTGTCATATGTCACCTGTTGTCTACCTATGTTACTTGTTGTCTATGTCGTCTGTAGATCATCTATTGCATGTAGTCTTTCACATGTCGTCTGTCACACATCACCTGTCATACCATCTATTTACATATTGTCTGATGCTTGTTGAACACCTGTCACCTGTTGTCTATGTATCTTTTCTCATTTATCTATCAATATATTCCTTGTCATCATCAAGCAGACCTCTGAGAATATCAGCATTGACATGTGCTGGGGACTCTGCCCTTTCTCCTACTGAGCCAAACAACCTCTTTATCTCTAGATTTTTTCTAAAGTCTACCTGTTTAGACATCTGGTAGTCCCAACTCCATGTTCACTTATGGTAACCTTACTGTGGAGCTTTGTACCTGCCTTTCTAGACCCATAATGTCCTCTATTCTTAATACTTCAAAAGGTCCGGTATCATTTGAAACAGGGATTCAGCATTTTGGTCTTTCAAAGGGCAAAGATTTTTTTAAAAAAAATGACAAGTGCCCACACCTTGCAGGGTGATCAGCACATAAATTTGTTCTCATTATTTCACTTGGCAAGCTTTCAACTAAATTTAACTTTTAACTAAAATTAACTTTTAACTAATTTAGCTTTTAACTAAAGTTAACTTTGAAGGTTTTTGTAAATATCTGCTCCTGAACTAATGCTGAAAGGGAATAAAATAACTACAAGTATCTAAAGATTAATATTGAGAAAGTTTGGCAATATTTTAAAGAACTATTAAATCAAGACTCCTACAGGGTAGATCTATAGAAATATGTGACAGGATTTGAGACAGCTTAGCAGGGACTAATATATTAAACTCTTTAGTTAGGATTTTTTTGTTGTTGTTGTTTTGCAAATCAGCTTAATTGCCATAGGAAAGAAGCTAAGAAAATCATAACTTCTGTATCAAAGTATTTAATTCACATGGTCAAACAAGGACACCATTTGTGTAATTGCTCTGCTCTCTAAAAAGCTAGAATATTTCCTCTAAATTTATCATGAATTCAACAAGGCAATGTGACTAATTTTTCCTGCACAGATAATCCATTTTCTTAAAAGGGGTGGAAAAAAGGAAACTAACAATCTTTAGCAGAATCTTGTGCTGAGTAAATATCTCTCCCATATTCTTCCAATAAATTCTCATTGATAATTGATAAAATCTGTTGTATTTGGGAAGGAAATAAGCACTAATTTTTATTACATGTAGATATTTTAGCAAACGCAAATGAGAGTACAGTGATTGAACTACTGTATACTTGGGGTAGGTTTAGGGTTGTTGGATTTGTCAAATAGAAATACAGGATGATATGTTAAATTTCAAATTCAGAATAAGCAACAAACAATTTTAATATATATCCCAAATACTGCATGGGATATATACTATTTTTTTTTTCATTTTTTATCTGAAATCCAAATTACTGGGCATCCTGTATTTTATCTGGCAACCCTACATGGGTTTCTCCAAAGGCTAAAATATTTATTACCCACATTTGTATTTCTTCAAATAAATCTGGCTATATTATTTATAAGCTCCTCTGTTTTTATTCCTCTGCATGTGATATTATTCCTTCTGGATGGGGCTGAGATTTCTTTACCTAAGTAGGAATTCTTTGAACCTAATGGTAGAAATTGGGTCTATGCTAGAATATACGTGGTTTGGAATTACCTTCGCTGCATATAGATTTCAAAGCATCCATTAACTGGGAAAAAAATCTAAATTGTATTCAATTTTCTGTGTGTGTATAGTTTACTATATTGTTCATATACATGTTGGGGAGTGGTTACTATTAATAGATTTTGCTTAGGAACTAACATGATACAAAGTGATTCATTTGTTTTATTTACTTATTTTATGAGATTAGATGCTTTACTTTTTCTTTACTCTGGATTACTTTTCTTCCTCATTATTACATAATGAATTTTTAAAATTTCATATTAATATTACAGGGATTGCTAAAATAGTCTTAAAGTTAGACACCGATTATGTTTGTACGCTGATTCTTAAATATGAGTCAGCTGAAATATCTGGGGAAAATAGCAGCCTCATTTTCTCTATTTAACTAGTCAGTTGTGACTTGGATTCCTTCCTGAAATAATGAAAGGTATGAGAAGAAGGGCTGCTGCTGCTAAGTCGCTTCAGTCATGTCCGACTCTGTGCAACCCCATAGACAGCAGCCCATCAGGCTCCCCCGTCCCCGGGATTCTCCATGCAAGAACATTAGAGTGGGTTGCTATTTCCTTCTCCAATGCATGAAAGTGAAAAGTGAAAGTGAAGTCTCTCAGTCGTGTCCGACTCTTCGCAACCCTATGGACTGCAGCCTACCAGGCTCCTCTGTCCATGGGATTTTCCAGGCAAGAGTACTGGAGTGGGGTGCCATTGCCTTCTCCATAGGAATTTAGTATATTTGCAAAATTTTGTCTGTGCAGCTTTACTAATGTCTCAATATTAGTTTAGGAAGAAAACATTAAATACCTATGAGTTTGCTTATGGTATGTAACAAAGTTTTGATTGAATTCCTTCGTTGTGAGGTGAAAATGTATTTAGAGAGTTAGCCAAGTAATTAGGAATTTTATCGTTGGTTACAGTATGTGTCTTATAGATACTGTATGGTCTTGTGCAAAAACTTTATTTTGGGGGGAGTTGGAAAATAGGGTTCTGGCAATGAGAATTTTGTGTCCTCAATGAACAATTTTTATTTTTGCCTAGTTCACTCCTCTTACTGAGATTAAGCTGTTTTAAGTAAATGGTCCCTGGATTGCTTCAGGGCTTTGATTAATTTCCAGAGGTTTGAAAAAATTGTTGTTTACCATTTTTTGTTGCTATTTGTGAAGAAATTTTCACTGGTCCCTATGCTGCTGGGACATCAGTCCCAACACTTAATTGAAGAGTAACCTTCTCTGCTGTGGCTAGAGGAATTGCAGAAGGAATAAAATTCTCTCTCTAGAGCATGAAACAATTATAAGCCCAAGATCCTGTATCAATACCATTAGATACCACCTACAACTTGGTGAGAGGAAAGAGATTCTCTTGTGCATAAAACCCATCTCAAATATAAGGGGTTTGACTCAAATATAAGGCAAGGTTTGACTTCCTGCCACTGAGATTAGAGGTGGGAATTCTGAGAAAGCCCCACCTTTTGAGGCTCAGGCAATACTATCTGCTTAAGAAGGAAGCTACACAAGGACAACAGATGTTCTTCCCTGTGACCTCTACCACAAATCTAGCACCTAACAACAAGGTACAGCAAGCAAGGTTTGCTGGAAGGGAGGGGAAAAAATCAGAAGAGTAAGCCACTCTGCACCAGGTGTGCAGACATGGTTGGAATTTTAAGACTGAGAACTAACAGTGAAAAACACCAACTGACAAATCTGCCTCCAGTCTAAGCATAAATCAGTGACAATCTGCGTGTATTGCAAGAAACAATAGCAGCAGTAAAACCAAAACACAGGTAAATTTCAGACTAGATTCTTTTAATCTCCTATGCTAACAGCCTAAACAGAGACATGACCATTTATAGGCAAAAATAACATTTGCCTTAGTCCCTAATATTCTACACATGATATCAAGCATTAAATTAAAAAAAAAAAAATTGAGCTCCACAAAGGCAAGAAAAACTTCTGTTTATAAAAGACAAATCAGTCAATATAACCAGACACAAAGAAGACATATGAACTTTGAAACAAGAACATTAACTATGATTAACATATTAAAGGATTTAGAGGAAAAGGTGAACAATTGGATGAACAGATGGGGGTATTTTAGCAGAGAAATAACACTATAAGAAAAATGTCAAATGGAAATTTTAGAAATACAAACATGAGAGATGAATGTCTTCAGTGGGCTGAACACAGCCAAGGATAGAATCTTTAAACTTGAAGATAATTGAATGGAAATTACCCAAACTGAAAGAAAAATAAGAAGTGAACAAAAATAGGACAGAGCATCAATGAGCCAAGGGACAATATCACAAATTTTTTAATATAGAAGGAGGAGAAAAGGAATACTGCAGAAAAATATTTAGAGATAATGATGAATAATTACCCCCAACTAAAGAAGGAACTGAAACCACAGATCCACAAGGCTTAGAAAACCCCAAAAAAGGTAAATAATAACCAAAGCTTCCCAGGTTGTGTTAGTCATCAAGTACCCACCTGCCAAAGCAGGAGACAGATGTGGGCTCGATCCCTGGGTTGGGAAGATCCCTTGGTGGAGGGCATGACAACCCACTTCAGTAATCTTGCCTGAAGAATCCCATGGACAGAGGAGCCTGGTCCAGAGTCACAAAAGGTCAGACACAGCTGAAGAAGCATCACATGCACACAGATCTAAATATACTAGCCAGCCAGATGGTTGCAGTCAACAACATAGTGTTTTTCTCCATTTTCTCCAGGTGAAAGTTGGAGAACTGTTGTTATAATTCTCAGGAGGGGCAGGACTTTAGACTTTCTCTTTCTGTCCCAGCTACAATTTGCATAGTCTAAGTAATGCCAAGACATAAGGGCTCTTTTTTTTTTTTCTTCCATCCAGCCCCTTGTTATAGGGCCTTAGACTCTCCTTGGGTGAAGTGCAATGAGAATACTGAGGCTATGATTGATCACTCACCCTGGCTCCATCATAAAGACAACAAAGTTCCCTACTAGGAAGTGCTATTGAAAATATAGCAAATAGACCTGTTCTACACCCCTGGTTGAGCTCTTATTAACTACAGTGGAAGTTTCACTCAGAAGTCTGCCACTGTCCCCACCCCTAGCTTTAGGGCCAAGTCTTTGAGATTTTACCAATGGATCGAGGAAGACTGAAGATTTCCCAAAAGGAACTTATTTCATTTGCCACAGAGTGTAGGGGAATTCCTAGCCTAAGGAGTCTCTTGAAAACAATGGAAGTTGTGTCAAAAAACAACTGAAGAGGAGACAGGTAGACTCATTAGAGACATAAACTCAACCATAGGCCATCTAGTTTACCAGAGAGAACCAGGGAATGCCGTAGCTAAGAAGAGCCTTCCTAGGTTGAGGACAAATCTCAGAGACTTCAAAAACTATACTTTTAAAGGAGCTTGAATTTAATCATGTCCATATGGGGAGTGATTTATGCCCTAGATATTGTCAGAAAAATAAAGCCATCAGCCAGCAATTACTGGAGCTTAAGAGATACTGAAAAAGTCCAGTCAAAGCTCTGTCATTTCATAATGACTGTGCACATACCCAAGGCTCAACCCTGCAGTGAACAAAGTCAAAGTCTTCACACAGGGTGGGAAGGAGTATTGATATGCTTTACTAAATAATCCAACCAGACAACACATAAATAAGCAAATGAAAACAAGAAGTCCTAGAAGTTGGAAGACCAGTACTGAGAGTTGCTATGAAGTGTCCAGTCCTCCACCAAAAAGAACCCCAAAACATGAGCCATGCCAAAAAACAAACTCATTGTGTGGCCTACACCCAGAGCAATAAAAGACAATGTAAACAACCTGAACATGGATAGATTGGGATTTAAAAACAACAACCAAAACACATTAAAGTAACCAGTAAAGTTACCAAAGAATGAAAGGAAACCATATTTAAAAGAGTAAAGGAAGGTATTATATTAAAATCTCATCAAATAGAGAATATCAATAATGAAAGAAATTATTATTATTATTATTTAAAAGAACCAAATGGAAATTCTGGAGCTACAAGGGATAGTAACCAAAATGAAAATTCACTAGATGGGCTCAACAGTAGATTTAAATTGGATTTGAATAAAGAAAATTGTAGATTGTAGATCAATTGAGATAATTCCATCTGGAAAGAGAAAAATGAATAAGAAAAAAATGAGCAAAGTTTTAAAGAAATGTGGAACACCATTAGTGTAGCAATACATGTGTGATGGATGTGTCAGAAGAGGAAAAATAAAAATATTCAAGGTAACAACTCATTTTTTCCAAGTTGAAAGCAAAAATTTAATCCACACATTCAAAAGCCCAGTGAACTTCATGCAGAATAAATACAAAGAGATTCAAAAGCACATGCCTCATAATACAAATGGTGAATTCCAAAGGTAATTAAAATCTTGAATGCAGCAAGAGAAAGAAATTACTTCAGTTGAGTTCAGTTCAGTTCAGTCGCTCAGTCGTGTCTGACTCTTTGCGACCCCATGAATCGCAGCACACCAGGCCTCCCTGTAAATTGTCAAGACCATTAAACAAAGGCACTGGAAATGTATAGCTGACAATGCTTAGAAATCACAATAAAATAGTCATTTGAAAAATTTTATAAAAAGAACCATCACAAACAAGAGGACGTCATTAACAGTTGACTTCTCATTAGACCCAATGTAATCCAAAAGGCAGTGGAACAACAGAGTTAGTGTAGTCAAAGTAAATTGTCAACCAAGAATTCTGTGTCAAGCAAAGCTATATTTCAAAATTGAAGATGAAATAAAGGCATTCTCAGATAAACCAAAAACTGAGAGAATTCACTATTAGCTGACCTGCCTTATAAAAAATACTGGAGGAAGTTCTTGAGGCTGAAAGCAAGTATTCCCAGGCACTAATTCAAATTCACATGAAAAAAGAAAACTGTTGAGGGTAATTGTGTAATTACAAAAGGCACTATAAATAGAGACATCAATAGGATGGTGGATGCAGAGGCTCTAGGCCCTTGTTTCCCAACAGAAACACTAAGCAACAAGAAATGAACGAAAATAACTTAATGGTAGCTCTAGTAATCAAAAATCTATGGTAACCAAATAAAAATCCAATCAAGAAAAACTCCTAAACCTGGTAAAGATCTTTTTCTTTTGGTTCTTTTGCTTGCTATATTTGAATTCCCAGCAATCAGACTACTTAAGAATGGATTCCAAGTTTAGAAAATTTGAACTTTCTCAAATTATTTGGCTACATATTTTGAATCCATGTGTTATCAGCAGCTTGAAATGATTTTTCTTGTAAAGATTAGTTTGATATAGTCCAAGTCAACCTTTGTTAAACTTTGTACAGGTGGCCCATCAAAGCTTCCTATGTACATTTTATGCATAGTCCTCAGCAAAACTAAAGAAATGATTCTTGAATTTTAGACTTCTGGTATCCTCATTCTTTGTTTCAGCCTCTTTGTTCCCTATTAAATCCCACAAAACTGTTTTAAAAAGCCCTTCAGATATCCTGTTATTATGAAAGATATTTTTTTGGATCAGATTGACTGTTTCTTAGAAATGCAGACCTAGCAATGCAAATAAAGAGCTAATGCAAGGAAGGGAAGGAGGAAGGGAATGAAAGAGGGAGGAGGGAAGAAAGGAAAACAGGGAAGGTAAAGAAAATAATCATGAATGTGTGGGGACTAGCCAACATTCTTTTTGTATTTAATATAGTTATATATAGTAAGAAAGGGACAGGACTCTCACTGCTATAAAATCAGAGAAGGGAACACTGCCTTCAGCATGGGACAGAGACACCAACGACTATGACTCATTTACTCATCCACCCACAATCTATTCATACAATTTTTCTCAGTACCTATTATGGATCAAACATTGCAGTAGGTCCTAGGAATACATAAATGAAGTTAAATTATTGCCTAAATGAATTCCTATTTTTTATGAGAAAATATGAACTATAGGAGAATAATGTAATTGTTAAAGATTGTATAATTGTGTAATTGTGAGGAAAGATTAAATTTTCTAGTGAATTTCTTATGAAAGTTCATACTATTCAATTTTAAATAAACCTTACCCAAGTTTATGTCGAATGAATGTCTGATATAGATTTACTTTTCTGTGCTCAACCCCAAGTGTCCTACAACAATAAAAACCATAGATTATACTGAAATTTAAAGGGGGACACAATTTTATTAGCTTGCTCATTCTGCTCAGATTCTTAGTACCATATTCAGCTGCCCTTTTCACCTCTATTTCTTTCAAGGAGGCTGTATCTACTTTGCTTATTGGAGCAAATGGATTGTTTAGAAAGCCATGATTAGAAGGGCACTTTGAAAAATCTAGAAAAACAACTCTTTTAAATGTGAAGACTTTGTTTTCTGATATCTTTGTTCAAGCTTTGCATATGAAGAGAATTGTTGAGAAGCTTTATTCAACACATAGAAATAAGGCAAAAGAAAAGAATGTTCTTTCAATACCATATGGAGGCAATGTTTTTCAGTGTCATGCAATAATTATGTAAGTTTATATACTTTAACTCACTGCTCACTATTGGTTCAAGGACCCAGAGTTAATGAAATTGCATATTAATGTGAAAATTTCCTTGGAGTAAGGTCAAGGCTGTATATTGTCACCCTGCTTATTGAACTTATATGCAGAGTACGTCATGAGAAATGCTGGGCTGAAAGAAGCACAAGCTGGAATCAAGATTGTCAGGAGAAATATCAATAACCTCAGATATGCAGATGACACCACCCTTATGGCAGAAAGTGAAGAGGAACTAAAAAGCCTCTTGATGAAAGTGAAAGAGGAGAGTGAAAAAGTTCGCTTAAAGCTCAACATTAAGAAAACGAACATCATGGTATCTGGTCTCATCACCTCATGGGAAATAGATGGGGAAACAGTGGAAACAGTGTCAGACTTTATTTTTTGGGTCTCCAAAATCACTGCAGATGGTGATTGCAGCCATGAAATTAAAAGACGCTTAGTCCTTGGAAGAAAAGTTATGACCAACCTAGACAGCGTATTCAAAAGCAGAGACATTGCTTTGCCAACAAAGGTCAGTCTAGTCAAGGCTATGGTTTTTCCAATGGTCATGTATGGATGTGAGAGTTGGACTGTGAAGAAAGCTGAGCACTGAAGAATTGATGCTTTTGAACTGTGGTATTGGAGAAGACTCTTGAGAGTCCCTTGGACTGAAAAAGAGATCCAACCAGTCATGCTAAAGGAGGTCAGTCCTGAGTGTTCTTTGGAAGGATTGATGCTAAAGCTGAAACTCCAGTACTTTGGCCACCTCATGCGAAGAGTTGACTCACTGGAAAAGACTCTGATGCTGGGAGGGATTGGGGGCAGGAGGAGAAGGGGACGACAGAGGGTGAGATGGCTGGATGGCATCACCGACTCGATGGACATGAGTTTGGATGAACTCCGGGAGTTGGTGATGGACAGGGAGGCCTGGCGTGCTGCAATTCATGTGATCACAAAGAGTTGGACACAACTGAGCCAGTGACAGCATGCATGCAAATGCTAAATTTTCTAGTAAAAAATGTAAATAATTTACCTTCTGTCAAAAATCACCCCCAGAGTTTATTAATTTTGAAGGACACTGACTAATTTTGGTTTTAACAATTGTATACTAGGCTTCTTTTATTAACATTATAGGGGAAGAAACCCACTCCAGTACTCTTGCCTGGAAAATCCCATGGACGGAGGAGCCTGGTCGGCTGCAGTCCATGGGGTCACTAGGAGTCGGACATGACTGAGCGACTTCACTTTCACTTTTCACTTTCATGCATTAGAGAAGGAAATGGCAACCCACTCCAGTGTTCTTGACTGGAGAATACCAGGGATGGCGGAGTCTGGTGGGCTGCCGCCTATGGGGTTGCAAGAGTCAGACACGACTGAAGCGACTTAGCAGCAGCAGCAGCAGGGGAAAAAAACGTTTTCATTGGCCCTTCTTAGGGTCTTTGGGTCTGAAAATTAAACTGATGAAAACTACTTAATGGAAAATCATTTAAATTTATTTAATGTAAGTTTTATGTGACATGGGAGCCTTCATAAGGAAATGATCACCCAAAGAAACAGATGAGTTTTTTTCATGCTAGGCTTGATGAAGAATGGACAGATGTGGAGGAATAGGATAGGTTAAGGAGTATGAGGTGAGTATAATAAACTGGGGTAAACTTAGCAAGTTCCGTTTGTTAGAATTCTTCTTAGTCTCCCTTGGTCTTTGGAGATGAAAATGTTCCTTTCCCCCAGGAAGAGGGAGAACACCTCTCACACAAAGACCATAGGACTTTCTAAGGAGATGGGCAGGGTTGAGGTAGGGGAAGGGGAAGGGGAAGGGGAAGGTCGGAGTGGCCTTCCTGCTTCTGCTGTGTTCTCAAACTTTTTCAGCTTACAAATATTCAATATACCAAGATGTCATATTTTGGGGAGTTGTGGGTTCTGAACCCCATCCATTTGCTTATCAATATCTAGCTCTCCAAATTCTCTTGGAACCAGTTTTCCAACTTACTGGTTCCCACATCAATGAATGATTTGAATAAATATTTGATGTCTTAATTTTACATTTACATGCATTATGTTTTTAAGTTTTTGAAAGTTCTACTTTTTCAAAAAATAAAAGAAAAAACCCACAATGTTTCAAAGAGGTGCTCTGTAAATTATTTTTAAAAGAGCTTCACTTGTTCTAGAATGTGGCCACAGTCAACTCTGAAGAAAGAATGAAATTTAATTTCTCTCCTGCCCTGTATGATAAGCTGCAAGTAAATAGTTGTATTACACAGAAACATAGCAGAGAAAAATTGTCCTTTGCCATGCTAATGTCAAGAAAAGTGAATTATATTTTCCTCAGAGGTGGATGATATAATACCAAAATTTTCTATATCATAGGTTTTAAGTTTAGAGAGTAGAATAATCAAATCTAAGTTCCCATGAGTGACATTATAAAACAGATTCTATAGGAGTTGAATGCTTCCACTTTAATGAAAACATAATCAAGTACAGAGGTAAACACATTCTACATTATCATAAAATGAAACTCACAATGATAAGAACAACATGAGATATCTGAAATGTTGATACTTTATGAGTGTTCTTACATCTTTTTCATGCCAGCATCAGTAGGACACCAACTTTATATTGCTGAAAAGAAAAGAAAAAATGCTATTGCCTTTAAAACATACAATAAATTGGTCTTAGAAAATACAAGTTAACTAGCAAATGTTGTAACTGCCACATTTTTGCTCAGAATAATAGGGTAAATAGCTTTTATACCAGAAGCTAACTAGTTGATATTTAATATGCATCTTGAGGTACCATTTTTGAGATAAAGTACTTTAATAATTAAAAAAATGTTAAGTGTCTGACTGAAGGTTACAAGCCTGACAGCAATACAAATGATTCTTTACTCTTAAATTTTACCTATCTGGCAAGAGAAGATACTTCTATTTATAAAACAGGAAAGAAATCTGAACTGAAAAGGAAAATCACTGCCATTTACTCAGTATTTGTGACCTTGAGAGGAAAAATGGTATCACAACATACAAATATGAGACCATGTCTTTTCCAACTATATTATGCAAAAGTAGAGTCATTACAATTTGTATAATCAAAATTAAGTATGCCATCAAAGCAGGAAATCCTATAAGTAATTGATCATGATATCCACTTATATAGTCTGCAGTGTCTCTCAGGAGAATAAAATTAGATAATAAGCTTTTTAAGATTTAATTAAAACTACCAATAAAATGATAGGAATAAAGTATTTCCCATATAACTCAAATGGTTGCAGACATTTAAAAAATATATATTCATTTGGCTGCATTGGGCCTGAGTTGTGGCACACAGAGTTCTCTCTAATTGTGGCATGTGGGAGCATGTGGGCTCAGTAGTTGCAGTGCATGGGCTTTGTTGTCCTGCAGCATGTGGAATCTTATTAATAGTTTCCTGATCAGGGATCTAACCCGCCTCCCCTGCACTGGAAGGTGGGGTCTTAACTGCTGGACCACCAGGGAAGTCCTGGTTGCAGTCATTTTTCAAAGTTCACTCTCTCATTTAAAAATAATTCATAGAAGCTTAGGAAATAGCCCCTTTGTTTAAAAAGATGATGAAACTGATACTGCTACCCCTTAAAGTGAGTATCCTTAGATACTTGCTTCAAAGCATTTAGATTTTGCCTCAAGCCACTTGGAGTTGGCCAACAGCGTACATTTGTACATGTATATTCCATGCTCACGGTAAAGGAATGTAGAAATAAAAAAAAATTTCCCTTTTTCCTTCTAGGTTGTTTTGGCTGCTCTAATAATTAAGCTGCTATGTCATATTAACAGGAGAAAAATCAAACAAAATTTAATAACATATATACTATTTGTACGCATGAGAAAGACCCAAGAAAACTAACTTCCTCAAATAGCTGAAGCCATTGCCATGCATTTGTGCATGCTAAGTCATTTCAGTTAGTCTGACTCTGTGCAACGCTATGGATGGTAGCTCACCAGGCTCCTCTGTCCATGGGATTCTCCAGGAAAGAATACTGGAGTGGGTTGACATTTCCTTCTCCAGGGGATCTTCCCCACCCAGGGGTCAAAACCGTGTCTCTTGTGTCTCCTGCATTGGCAGACAGGTTGGTGCTAGCACCACCTGGGAAGCCTCTTCTTTAGCTAAAGGAAAAAGATGTCAGAGATGGGAAGTCAGTTATGGGAAGTGACCATGCAAAGAACAGTAAACAAGAGTGGAGTTGTTTTGCAGATTTAGGTCATTGCCTTCTCCACTGATTAAAAATTTCTAGAGGTTTATTCATTCATCTCTTCCTGGCACACAGAGGGAGATACTCTTAAAATGCAGATTTCCCTTATAAATATAAATGTTTCTGATAAAAAAGTAAATTTCTACTCAGTTTTCACAGATTCTCTCATGTCTGCTGTTTTGCTTTTAACAACAAGCTTAACATAAACAATACAACAAAGAGGCACATTTTGAGATGGTAAAATCTGCTCCCCTCCAGGAATTTTCATAGGTTTACTAATTGATTACATTCTACCACTTAACTTGAATTTGTTGTTTTTTAGCCTGGTGAGAAACCTATGCTGAGTAGCAAGATAATATTGAAATCTCTTCCCTCCAACTTATACTATATGTTTTAGTTGGACACTTTCTTTTGGTTTTTAATTTTAATTTTTTTCAAGTTTATTGAGATATAGTTGACATATAACTGTATAAGTTTAAGATGTACCACATGATCACTTTGCATAAATATATTGTGAAATGATTGACACAATAAGTTTATATCCCTAGTACTTATTTGATAACTGGAAGTTTATACTTTTAGACCACCTTTAATTTTTAATTTTTATTTTTACTTTATTTTTTAAATTTTGTTTATTTATTTTTCTAAGTTTATTTATTTTAGTTGGAGGCTAATTACTTTACAATATTGTAGTGGTTTTTGCCATATGTTGATATGAATCAGCCATGGGTTTACATGTGTTCCCCATCCTAAATCCACCTCCCACTTCCCTCTCCATCCCATCCCTCTGGGTCATCCCAGTGCACCAGCCCTGAGCACCCAGACTCATGCATCAAACCTGGACTGGCGACCTGTTTCATATATCATAATATACATTCAACCACTTTTATTTATGGTCTCCTATCCCACCCCCACCCCCTGCCTCTGTTTATCCCAAATCTGGTCTGTTTCTCCTGAGTGTTTTTTTTTTTTTCCTTTAGGTTGCAAGATGTGGTTTTAAATCAGTCCTTTTTTTGAAATTGAAGTATAGTTGACATACAATATACTTATATCTTTCCTTCTCTTCTTTGGTTTTCACTTCTCTTCTTATCACAGCTATTTGTAAGGCCTCCCCAGACAGCCATTTTGCTTTTTTGCATTTCTTTTCCATGGGGATGGTCTTGATCCCTGTCTCCTGTATAATGTCATGAACCTCATTCCATAGTTCATCAGGCACTCTATCTGTCAGATCTAGGCCCTTAATTCTATTTCTCACTTCCACTGTATAATCATAAGGGATTTGATTTAGGTCATACCTGAATGGTCTAGTGGTTTTCCCTACTTTCTTCAATTTAAGTCTGAATTTGGTAATAAGGAGTTCATGATCCGAGCCACAGTCAGCTCCTGGTCTTGTTTTTGTTGACTGTATAGAGCTTCCCCATCTTTGGCTGCAAAGAATATAATCAGTCTGATTTTGGTGTTGACCATCTGGTGATGTCCATGTGTAGAGTCCTCTTCACTTGTGTTGTTGGAAGAGAGTGTTTGCTATGACCAGTGCATTTTCTTGGCAAAACTCTATTAGTTTTTGCCCTGCTTCATTCTGCATTCCAAGGCCAAATTTGCCTGTTACTCCAGGTGTTTCTTGACTTCCTATTTTTGCAGTCCAGTCCCTTATAATGAAAAGGACATCTTTTTTGGGTGTTAGTTCTACAAGGTCTTGTAGGTCTTCATAGAACAGTTCAAATTCAGCTTCTTCAGCATTACTGGCTGGGGCACAGACTTGGATTACTGTGATATTTAATGGTTTGCCTTGGAAATGGACAGAGATCATTCTGTCGTTTTTGAGATTGCATCCAAGTACTGCATTTTGGACTCTTTTGTTGACCATGATGGCTACTCCATTTCTTCTGAGGGATTCCTGCCTGCAGTAGTAGATATAATGGTCATCTGAGTTAAATTCACCCATTCCAGTCCATTTTAGTTCGCTGATTCCTAGAATGTCGACGTTCACTCTTGCCATGTCCTGTTTGACCACTTCCAATTTGCCTTGATTCATGGACCTGACATTCCAGGTTCCTATGCAATATTGCTCTTTACAGCATCGGACCTTGCTTCTGTTACCAGTCACATCCACACTTGGGAATTGTTTTTGCATTAGTTCCATCCCTTCATTCTTTTTGGAGTTATTTCTCCACTGATCTCCAGTAGCATATTGGGCACCTAGTGACCTGAGGAGTTCCTCTTTCAGTATCCTATCATTTTGCCTTTTCATACTGTTCATGGGGTTCTCAAGGCAAGAATACTGAAGTGGTTTGCCACTCCCTTCTCCAGTGGACCACATTCTGTCAGAAAGACTTCTTCAGTGATCAATGCAAAGAAATAGAGGAAAACAACATAATGGGAAAAACTAGAGATCTCTTCAGGAAAATTAGAGACACCAAGGGAACATTTCATGCAAAGATGGGCTCGATAAAGGACAGAAATGGTCTGGACCTAACAGAAGCAGAAGATATTAAGAAGAGGTGGCAAGAATACAGAGAACTGTACAAAAAAAGATCTTCACGACCCAGATAATCATGGTGGTGTGATCACTCACCTAGAGCCAGACATGCTAGAATGTGAAGTCAAGTGGGCCTTAGAAAGCATCGCTACGAACAAAGCTAGTGGAGGTGATGGAATTCCAGTTGAGCTGTTTCAAATCCTGAAAGATGATGCTGTGAAAGTGCTGCACTCAATATGCCAGCAAATTTGGAAAACTCAGCAGTGGCCACAGGACTGGAAAAGCTCAGTTTTCATTCCAATCCCAAAGAAAGGCAATGCCAAAGAATGCTCAAACTACCACACAATTGCACTCATCTCACATGCTAGCAAAGTAATGCTCAAAATTCTCCAAGCCAGGCTTCAGTAATACATGAACCGTGAACTTCCTGATGTTCAAGCTGGTTTTAGAAAAGGCAGAGGAACCAGAGATCAAATTACCAACATCCGCTAGATCATGGTAAAAGCAAGAGTTCCAGAAAAACCTCTATTTCTGCTTTATTGACTATGCCAAAGCCTTTGACTGTGTGGATCACAATAAACTGGAAAATTCTGAGAGATGGGAATACCAGACCACCTGACATGCCTCTTGAGAAATCTGTATGCAAGTCAGGAAGCAACAGTTAGAACTGGACATGGAAAAACAGTTCATTTCAGTTCAGTCGCTCAGTCGTGTCCGACTCTTTGCGACCCCATGAATCGCAGCACGCCAGGGCTCCCTGTCCATCACCAACTCCCGAAGTTCACTCAGACTCACATCCATCGAGTTAGTAATGCCATCCAGCCATCTCATCCTCTGTCGTCCCCTTCTCCTCCTGCCCCCAATCCCTCCCTGCATCAGAGTCTTTTCCAGTGAGTCAACTCTTCGCATGAGGTGGCCAAATTACTGGACTTTCAGCTTTAGCATCATTCCTTGCAAAGAAATCCCAGGGCTTTTCCTTCTAGAACCCCTATAATGTGAATGTTACTACACTTGATATTGTCCATGATGTTCCTTAAACTAACCTCATTTTTTGGTTTATTTTTTCTTCTTGTTGTTCAACTTGGGAAAATTCATTAACATTTCTTCCAGATTTCTGATCCTTCTGTGCCATCTAATCCATTGTTCATTCTTTCTAGCCTAGTTTTCTTTACTATGTTCTGCAGCTCTGATTGTTTTTTTCTTACATTTTCTCTTCGTTGAAATTCTCAATCTGTTCCTTCATTCTTCCCTTGAGCTGTTTAAATTTTTATGATCATTACTTTGAATTTCTTACCTGGAAGGTTGTTTTCCTCTGTTTTTTATAGTTCTTTTTATGAGAATTTTTGTTGTTCTTTCATTTGGACCATATTCCATTGTCTCCTCATTTTTCCTAATGCTCTGTATTACATGTATTAGGTAAATCAGCTACATCTCCTAGTCTTAAAAGAGTGGTTTTGTTTAGAACATGTCTTGTGGGATCCAATAGTTTGTTCCCCTCAGTCACCAGAGCCAGGTGATCCAGAAGCGTCCCCTGTGTGGACTGTATTTGTCCTTCTGTTGTAGCAAGGCCACACTTGTTGCAAGGCCATGATTATTGGGGGCTGTCCCTGAAGCAGCTGCCTGTAAGGACTGGTCACAACTGTCACTAGTTCTTTGGTGTGCAAGGCTGGCCCTTGGAAGGACAGTGTTGCTGCCTAAGGCATCTGTTGGTTCTGGCAAGGTAGGGAGCCCTTTAGAGTGTGACTCTGGTGCTTGCCAGGATTGATGCAGCACGGGGTTACAGTGAAGGGGCTCCAGTGCTGGCTGAGGCTGCTAGCTAGGACTATGTAGATGGGGGACTGCTTTGGAGGGGCTCTGTTTTTGATTAAGAACAGCTACTGGTTTCTGGTGGAGTAGGGGGAGCCACTTTGGAGGAGCCCTGGCTGTCAGATCCATAGGTTAATACAGATCAGATTGAGTGGTGCTAATTGATTAGATGGGGAGAGAGAAATTATATCTGCCAGTGCTAGGACAGCTTGGTAGAGGATGAGCCATAAATAAACCAACAAAAAATGGTACCCATCAGCTCTTTTGTATCCACAGAAAGTTCCAACAGATCCCTCTGCCCCTTAAGCACATTCTAAAAGTAGTCAATGAATCTCCACCTATGACTCAGTTGCCTTTCAGACTGCTGCCTCTGAGCTAGGATATGGTTGACTGAAGTTTTGCATCTACTTTTTAAGAGCAGAGTCTTGGTTTCCTGCAGCCCTCTGGCTCTCTTGGATATAAGCCCTGTGAGTTTCCAAAGCCAGATATTATGGAGGCTAGTACTCTTCCTGGTGCAATTTACCTGGCCTGGGGAACCCAAATGCTGCATGGAGCCCTCAGTTCAGAGGAGCCTCTGAAGCTGTGGCATCTCTTTTGCATTATGGGTTGCAGTGCTGGGAGAGTGGAGCCTGGCCAGACTGTATCTCTACTCCTCCTACCTATCTCATTGTGGCTTTTACATTTTACTTGTGGAAGATCTTTTGTTAGTCTTCAGGTCATTCTCAGAAATAGATTATCCATATATAGTTGTAATTTTGGTGTGTTCCTAGGAGGAGAACCCAGGATCTTCATACTCTGGAATCTTGTTGACCCTCTTGAATATGACATATTTAAAGTTAGTTTTCATTCTTTCCCAATTCTCTTTAAACATTTTGATATCTCCAATTGTTTTTATAATTGATAAGAAAAATTCATTTTGCACACTCCAATAAAAATTGGAATTTCCCAGCAATGCTGTCTTACTCTGCAGTGTCATTTTTCTTAACAGGTACAACATTGGAGGAATTCAAGTTATAAATTTTTCCTCAAATCCCACACCAATAATTTCTGCCTGCTTGAATAAAACTATTCCATGGCCATTTACCCAGCTCTAGTTGTCATTGTAGATATGGTACTATGAATAGAAAAACATTATTCATTCGTTAAATCATTCCTTTTACTTCATTATCATCCCATACATATGCCATCATACTGGATAGGAGTTTTAAAGACATTCTAAATGCTAATGATAGCTTTTTCTAACAGCACTTTGAGTATGTTAAATAGCTTGCAGTTTGCATCCCATCAAAAACGCAAAGCAACAGAAAGTATCACATTGAAAAAATATATTTTTTTCAGTTCCATTATTAAAAGTACCAGTTAGTTCTAAGGTATACAATTGTCACAGACAACTGGCCTGGCCCTAAGAAAAAAAATATCGCTCTTTATAGAACTGTAACTCTCTAAAAACAATCTTTAGATTTCCAAGATAAACAGTATATTCCCTTTCTTGAATTTCCCAATTCAGAAAAACAAAGTTGTTCTAATGTAATCTCAGAGCATCAGAGTATGGCTGATACTTCTTGATACATAAATACATTAAATATTAACATATCTTTTTCTACATGGAATTTCAGACCCTTATTAGCCCCTACCCTGAAAAACATATTTGATGTGGAAAAGATAAAATAACTGTCTTTAGGTATAATGTTATAGTTAGTGCATTTTTAGAATGGAGTAGGATCTGATACCTGTGATTTTTTAATTTAAAAATATTGCTTTTCTTTTGGGCTGAGTGGGTATTTGAAAGCTCATTATCAACATTTTGTTTTTAATTTCAGGTCCTTAATGGAATTAGTTAAGAGAATAAAAATAATTTCTTAGCGTCTACAATCATAAATTCAAATTTTGTCTCATATAATGTAAAAAATAAAATGAGGAAAAAACTTACTGTTGTCTAATATATTTATTTATATTTTCTGTCCATCTTTTTGGCTTTTCTCTCTTTTAGAATAGTTGTTCAGGATTTGTTTTTGATAATTAGAGATTTTTCTTTAAGCTTCAAAAGTTATATAATACTTCATATTATATTTTAAATTCTTGTCAAATTTGGAAAACCTGTATAGTTTTTCCCCTATATATGTTGTAAGATAAAATGGAATTTTCTGCCTACTAGCTTCTGTTGTGCCTCTATCGTCTATATACTAATGGTGCTGGGTGAAATAATCTCTCTCCCTGCATTTATGTCATGATAGTTGAGTGACAGGATAATCAGGATAATTCATCAAATTTTTCCTACACTGAGACAGTTAGCAATAGCTTAACTATCACCAGAATAATTGGCAAACACAAACATATCCCACTAAAACCAAACTAAATGTGTCACCTTATCTGTTACCTCTTCTGAACTGGATTCTAAAATTATCTAGAGCCATTCCAATATGAGGGAAAGTGACAACTATGTCAAATGACAACAGTAAAACAATTTGGTGGCAAGTTTGATATCCTTCATTTAAGGGGAAAAAATTCATGAATTGGGAGAGTACATGCCTCACAAGCACTAGATCAGTCCTCTCGAGGGATTTTGGGCAAAAGTGAGTTTTACAGAGGATTAAAACCAGCAACATGGGAACTGCATCATTGGCTAGGAGGTCAGTGATTTCCTGGTAAGTCTAGTGAGCCATGTTTTGTAGGGTAAGATGAGCCAGCTAAAGTTGAGTTGGAAAATTGTGATTGGAGTATACATTTTCTTGACAGGGGCTTCCCGTAAATGTAGGTTGACTTAGATTTAGGTTTGTGACATGGTCAGGCCACTGGGGCAGCCTACATTCTGTGTGTTTGAATGTTGGAATTAACTCTATCAAGCAGAAATTCTAAGTAACATTGTTCTTTAAACAACTGGAGTAAAATTATCTTTTTAATGCCTTCATTTACTCTGTTTAAAAGCTAAGAGCTCCCAATACCTTCTCTTGATTGTAAGTTAAGTTTTTCTTGCTGCTACTGCTAAGTCGCTTCAGTTGTCCCTGACTCTGGGTGACCCCAGAGACGGCAGCCCACCAGGCTCCCCGGTCCCTGGGATTCTCCAGGCAAGAACACTGGAGTGGATTGCCATTTCCTTCTCCAACACATGAAAGTGAAAAGTGAAAGTGAAGTCGCTCAGTCGTGTCCGACTCCTAGCGACCCCATGGACTCCAGCCTACCAGGCTCCTCCGTCCATGGGATAACTTTTTATAGGCTACAGCTCTGTATTTGAATTTTCTTTGTTTGGATGGAAGATTTGTCAGAGACTGGTTTCCATTTTAGGCTCTTCACATCTCCATCTTACATTTTCAATACTAATTGGTGATTACTAGAATAATATTCCCTACTTAGGCTTTACCTGAGTGTTTCTGCTCAAATTATACATTTGTTACCATATATGAAGCTATAGTACCTCACTTTGTACAAAAATTACCCTTTATCTTTACGATAAATTGCCCGATTAGATGGGGCCTCTGAGGGTAGGCTTTTCTAGGTAAGTTCAGTTCAGTTCACTTCAGTCTCAGTCGTGCCCAACTCTTTGCAACCCCATAAATCGCAGCACGCCAGGCCTCTCTACCCATCACCACCTCCCAGAGTTCACCCAAACTCACGTCAATCGAGTGGGTGATGCCATCCAGCCATCTCATCCTCTGTCGTCCTCTTTTCTTCCTGCCCCCAATCCCTCCAAGCATCAGAGTCTTTTCCAGTGAGTCAACTCTTTACATGAGGTGGCCAAAGTACTGGAGTTTCAGCTTTAGCATCATTCCTTCCAAAGAAATCCCAGGGCTGATCTCCTTCAGAATGGACTGGTTGGATCTCCTTGCAGTCCAAGGGACTCACAAGAGTCTTCTCCAGCACCACAGTTCAAAAGCATCAATTCTTCGGCACTCAGCTTTCTTCACAGTCCAACTCGCACACCCATACATGACCACAGGAAAAACCATAGCCTTGACTAGACAGACTTTTGTTGGCAAAGTAATGTCTCTGTTTTTGAATATGTTATCTAGGTTGGTCATAACTTTCCTTCCAAGGAGTAAGTGTCTTTTAATTTCATGGCTGCAATTACCATCTGCAGTGATTTTGGAGCCCCAAAAAATAAAGTCTGACACTGTTTCCACTGTTTCCCCATCTATTTTCCATGAAGTCATGGGACCAGACGCCATGATCTTCGTTTTCTGAATGTTGAGCTTTAAGCCAACTTTGTCACTCTCCTCTTTCACTTTCATCAAGAGGCTTTTTAGTTACTCTTCACTTTCTGCCATAAGGGTGGTGTCATCTGCATATCTGAGGTTATTGATATTTCTCCCGGCAATCTTGATTCCAGCTTGTGCTTCTTTCAGCCCAGCGTTTCTCATGATGTACTCTGCATAGAAGTTAAAGAAGCAGGGTGACAATATACAGCCTTGACATACTCCTTTTCCTATTTGGCACCAGTCTGTTGTTCCATGTCCAGTTCTAACTGTTGCTTCCTGACCTGCATATAGGTTTCTCAAGAGGCAGGTCAGGTGGTCTGGTATTCCCATCTCTTTCAGAATTTTCCACTTTATTGTGATCCACACAGTCAAAGGCTTTGGCATAGTCAATAAAGCAGAAATAGATGTTTTTCTGGAACTCTCTTGCTTTTTCCATGATCCAGTGGATGTTGGCAATTTGATCTCTGGTTCCTCTGCCTTTTCTAAAACCAGCTTGAACATCTGGAAGTTCATGGTTCACCAATTGCTGAAGACTGGCTTGGAGAATTCTGAGCATTACTTTACTAGCGTGTGAGATGAGTGCAATTGTGTGGTAGTTTGAGCATTCTTTAGCATCGCCTTTCTTTGGGATTGGAATGAAAACTGACCTTTTCCAGTCCTGTGGCCACTGCTGAATTTTCCAAATTTGCTGGCATATTGAGTGCAGCACTGTCACAGCATCATCTTTCAGGATTTGAAATAGCTCAACTGGAATTCCATCACCTCCACTAGCTTTGTTCATAGTGATGTTTTCTAAGGCCCACTTGCTTCACATTCCAGGATGTCTGGCTCTAGGTGAGTAATCACATCATCATGATTATTTTGATCGTGAAGCTCTTTTTTTCATACAGTTCTGCTGTGTATTCTTGCCACCCCTTCTTAATATCTTCTGCTTCTGTTAGGTCCATACTATTTCTGTCCTTTATCGAGCCCATCTTTGCATGAAATGTACCCTTGGTATCTCTAATTTTCTTGAAGAAATCTCTAGTCTATCCCATTATGTTCTTTTCCTCTACTTCTTTGTACTGAACTGAGGAAGGCTTTCTTATCTCTTCTTGCTACTCTTTGGAACTCTGCATTCAGATGCTTATATCTTTCCTTTTCTCCTTTGCTTTTCACCTCTCTTCTTTTCACAGCTATTTGTAAGGCTTCCCCAGACAGTCATTTTGCTTTCTTGCATTTCTTTTCCATGGGGATGATCTTGATCCCTGTCTCCTGTACAATGTCACGAACCTCTGTCCACAGTTCATCAGGCACTCTGTCTATCAGATCTAGTCCCTTAAATCTATTTCTCACTTCCACTGTGTAATCATAAGAGATTTTATTTAGGTCATACCTGAATGTTCTAGTGATTTCCCTACTTTCTTCAATTTAAGTCTGAATTTGGCAATAAGGAGCTCTTGGTCTGAGCCACAGTCAGCTCCCAGTCTTGTTTTTGCCATCTTTCTAAATTCCATATATATGTGTTAGTATACTGTATTGGTGTTTTTCTTTCTGGCTTACTTCACTCTGTATAATTGGCTCCAGTTTCATCCATCTCATTAGAACTGATTCAAATGTATTCTTTTTAATGGCTGAGTAATACTCCATTGTGTATACATACCACAGCTTTATTATCATCCATCCATCTGCTGATGGACATCTAGGTTACTTCCATGTCCTGGCTATTATAAACAGTGCTGCGATGAACATTTGGGTACACGAGTCTAATTTAATTCTGATTTCCTTGGTGTGTATGCCAAGCAGTGGGATTTCTGTGTCATAAGGCAGTTCTATTTCCAGGTTTTTTTAAGGAAACTCCACACTGTTCTTCATAGTGGCTGTACTAGTTTGCATTCTCCACACCCTCTCCAGCATTTATTGCGTGTAGACTTTTGGATCACAGCCATTCTAACTGGTGTGAAATGGTACCTCATTGTGGTCTTGATTTGTATTTCTCTGATAATGAGTGACATTGAGCATCTTTTCATGTTTTTGTTAGCCATCCGTATGTCTTGTTTGGAGAAATGTCTATTTAGTTCTTTGGTCCATTTTTTTATTGGGTCACTTATTTTTCTGGAATTGAGCTGCATAAATTGCTTGTATATTTTTAAGATTAGTTGTCAGTTGCTTCATTTGCTATTATTTTCTCCCATTCCGTAAGATGTCTTTTCACCTTGCTTATAGTTTCCGTTGTTGTGCAGAAGCTTTCAATTTTAATTAGATCCCATTTGTTTATTTTTGCTTTTATTTCCAGAATTCTGGGAGGTGGATCATAGAGGATCCTGCTGTGATTTATGTTGGAGAGTGTTTTCCCTATGTTCTCTAGGAGTTTTATAGTTTCTGGTCTTACGTTTATATCTTTAATCCATTTTGAGTTTATTTTTGTGTACGGTGTTAGAAAATGTTCTAGTTTCATTCTTTTACAAATGGTTGACCAGTTTTCCCAGCACCACTTGTTAAAGAGATTGTCTTTTCTCCATTGTATATTCTTGCCTCCTTTGTCAAAGATAAGGTGTCCATAGGTGTGTGGATTTATCTCTGGGCTTTCTATTTTGTTCCATTAATCTATATTTCTGTCTTTGTGGTAGTACCATATTGTCTTGATGACTGTGGCTTTGTATTAGTGCCTGAAGTCAGGCAGGTTGATTCTTCCAGTTCATTCTTCTTTCTCAAGATTGCTTTGACTATTCAAGGTTTTTTGTGTTTCCATACAAATTGTGAAATTATTTGTTCTAGCTCTGTGAAAATTACCATTGGTAGCTTGATAGGGATTGCATTGAATCTGTAGATTGCTTTGGGTAGCATATTCATTTTCACCACATTGATTCTTCTGATCCATGAACATGGTATATCCTCTTTGATTTCTTTCATCAATGTTTCATAGTTTTCTATATATAGGTCTTTAGTTTCTTTAGGTATATATATTCCTAAGTATTTTATTCTTTTCATTGCAATGGTGAATGGAATTGTTTCCTTAATTTCTATTTCTACTTTCTCATTATTAGTGTATAGGAATGCAAGCGATTTCTGTGTGTTGATTTTATATCCCGCAACTTTACTATATTTATTGATTAGCTATAGTAATTTTCTGTTGGAGTCTTTCTATTGGTTTTCTATGTAGAGGATCATGTCATCTGCAAACAGTGAGAGTTTTACTTCTTCTTTTCCAATTTGGATTCCTTTTATTTCTTTTTCTGCTCTGATTGCTCTGGCCAAAACATCCAGAACTATGTTGAATAATAGTGGTGAAAGTGGACACCCTTGTCTTTTTCCTGACTTTAGGGGAAATGCTTTCAATTTTTCACCATTGAAGATAATGTTTGCTATGGGTTTGTCATATATAGCTTTTATTATGTTTAGGTATGCTCCTTCTATTCCTGCTTTCTGGAGAGTTTTTATCATAAATGGATGTTGAATTTCATCAAAGGTTTTCTCTGCATCTATTGAGATAATCATATGGCTTTTATTTTTCAATTTGTTAATGTGGTGAATTACATTGATTGATTTGTGGATATTGAAGAATCCTTCCATCCCTGGGATAAAGCCCACTTGGTCATGGTGTATGATCTTTTTAATGTGTTGTTGGATTCTGATTGCTAGAATTTTGTTAAGGATTTTTGCATCTATGTTCATCAGTGATATTGGCCTGTAGTTTTCTTTTTGTGTGTCATCTTTGTCAGGTTTTGGTATTAGGGTGATGGTAGCCTCATAGAATGAGTTTGGAAGTTTACCTTCCCCTGCAATTTTCTGGAAGAGTTTGAGTAGTATACGTGTTAGCTCTTCTCCAAATTTTTGGTAGAATTCAGCTATGAAGCCGTCTGGACCTGGGCTTTTGTTTGCTGGAAAATTTCTGATTACAGTTTCAACTTGTGTGCTTGTGATGGGTCTGTTAAGATTTTCTATTTCTTCCTGGTTCAGTTTTGGAAAGTTGTACCTTTCTAAGAATTTTTCCATTTCTTCCATGTTGTCGATTTTATTGGCTTATAATTGCTGGTAGTAGTCTCTTATGATCATATTTCTGTGTTGTCTGTTGTGATCTCTCCATTTTCATTTCTAATTTTATTGATTTGATTTTTCTCCCTTTGTTTCTTGATGAGTCTGGCTAATGGTTTGTCAATTTTATTTATCCTTTCAAAGAAACAGCTTTTGGCTTTGTTGATTTTTGCTATGGTCTCTTGTTTCTTTTGCATTTATTTCTGCCCTAATTTTTAAGATTTCTTTCCTTCTACTAACCCTGGGGTTCTTCATTTCTTCCTTTTCTAGTTGCTTTAGGTGTAGAGTCAGGTTATTTATTTGACTTTTTTCTTATTTCTTGAGGTATGCCACTATTGTTATGAACTTTCCCATTAGCACTGCTTTTGTAGTGTCCCACAGGTTTTGGGGTGTTGTGTTTTCATTCATTCGTTTCTATGCATATTTTGATTTCTTTTTTGATTTGTGATTTGTTGGTTTTTCAGAAGCGTTTTGTTCAGCCTCCATATGTTAAAATTTTTAATAGTTTTTCTCCTGTAATTGAGATCTAATCTTAATGCATTATGGTCAGAAAAGATGCTTAGAATGATTTCAATTTTTTTTTTTTTTTTGAATTTACCAAGGCTAGATTTATGGCCCAGAATGTGATCTATCCTGGAGAAGTTTCTGTGAGCACTTGAGAAAAAGGTGAAATTCATTGTTTTGGGGTGAAATGTCCTATAGATATCAATTAGGTCTAACTGGTCTATTGTATCATTTAAAGTTTGTGTTTCCTTGTTAATTTTCTGTTTAGTTGATCTATCCATAGGTGTGAGTGGGGTATTAAAGTCTCCCACTTCACACAAGGGTCCCCTTAATTTCCCCTTTCATACTTGTTAGCATTTGTCTTACATATTGCAGTGCTTCTATGTTGGGTGCATATATATTTATAATTGTTATGTCTTCTTCTTGGATTGACCCTTTGATCATTATGTAGTGTCCTTCTTTGTCTATTTTCACAACCTTTGTTTTAAAGTGTATTTTATCTGATATGAGTATTGCTACTCCTGCTTTCTTTTGGTCTCTATTTGCGTGGAATATCTTTTTCTAGCCCTTCACTTTCAGTCTGTATGTGTCCCTTGTTTTGAGGTGGGTCTCTTGGAAACAACATATATACGGGTCTTGTTTTTGTATCCACTCAGCCAGTCTTTGTCTTTTGGTTGGGACATTCAATCCATTTATGTTTAAGGTAATTACTGATAAGTATGATCCCGTTGCCATTTACTTTATTGTTTTGGGTTCAAGTTTATACACCCTTTTTGTGTTTCCTGTCTAGAGAAGATCCTTTAGCATTTGTTGGAGAGCTGGTTTGATGGTGCTGAATTCTCTCAGCTTTTGCTTGTCTGTAAAGCTTTTGATTTCTCCTTCATATTGGAATGAGATCCTTGCTGGGTACAGTAATCTGGGCTGTAGGTTCTTTTCTTTCATCAGTTTAAGTATGTCTTGCCACTACCTCTTGGCCTGAACAGTTTCTATTGAAACATCAGCTGTTATCCTTATGGGAATCCCCCTGTGTGTTATTTGTTGTTTTTCCCTTGCTGCTTTTAATATTTGTTCTTTGTGTTAGATATTTGTTAATTTGATTAATATGTCTTGGGGTGTTTTGCCTTGGGTTTATCCTTTTGGGCACTCTCTGTGTTTCTTGGACTTGGGTGATTATTTCCTTCCCTATTTTAGGGAAGTTTTCAACTATTATCTCCTCAAGTATTTTCTCATGGTCTTTCTTTTTGTCTTCTTCTTCTGGGACTCCTATGATTCAAATGTTGAGGAGTTTCATATTGTCCTGGAGGTCTCTGAGATTGTCCTCATTTCTTTCAATTTGTTTTTCTTTTTTTCTCTCTGATTCATTTATTTCTACCATTCTATCTTCTATTTCACTAATCCTATCTTCTGCCTCTGTTATTCTACTATTTCTTGCCTCCAGAGTGTTTCTGATCTGATTTATTGCATTATTCATTAAACATTGACTCTTTTTATTTCTTCTAGGTCCTTGTTAAACCTTTCTTGCATCTTCTCAATCCTTGTTTCCAGGCTATTTATCTGTGATTCCATTTTGATTTCAAGATTTTGGATCATTTTCACTATCATTATTTGGAATTCTTCACCAGGTAGATTCCCTATCTCTTCCTCTTTTGTTTGGTTTAGTGGACTTTTATCCTGTTCCTTTACCTGCTGGGTATTCCTCTATCTCTTCATCTTGTTTATATTGCTGCGTTTGGGGTGGCCTTTCTGTATTCTGGTGGTTTGTGGAGTTCTCTTTATAATGGAGTTTCCTCACTATGGGTGGGGTTGTATCAGTGGCTTGTCAAGGTTTCTTGGTTAGGGAAGCTTGTATCGGAGTTCTGGTGGCTGGAACTGGATTTCTTCTCTCTGGAGTGCAATGAAGTGTCCAGTAATGAGTTATGAGATGTCAATAGCTTTGGAGTAACTTTGAGCTGCCTGTACATTGGAGCTCAGGGGTGTACTCCTGTGTTGCTGCAGAATTTGTGTGGTATGTCTTGCTCTGGAACTTGTTGGCCCTTGGATGGTGCTAGGTTTCAGTCTAGGTATGGAGGTGTTTGATGAGCTCCTATCAATTAATGTTCCCTGGATTCAGGATTTCTCTGATGTTCTCAGGATTTGGACTTAAGCCTCCTGCTTCTGGTTTTCAGTCTTATTTTTACAGTAGCCTCAAGACTTCTCCATCTATACAGCACCGATGATAAAACATCTAGGTTAAAGATGAAAAGTTTCTCCACATTGAGGGACACTCAGAGAGGTTCACTGAGTAACAAGGAGAAGAGAAGATGGAGGGGGTAGTTAGAGGTGACCGGAATGAGATGAATTGGGATCAAAAGAGAGAGAGCAAGCTAGCCAGTAATCACTTCCTTATGTGCACTTCACTGTCTGGACCGCTCAGAGATGTTCACGGAGTTACACAGAGAGGAGGAGAGGGAGGAAGGAGACAGAGGTGGCCCAGAGGATAAAAGAGGGAAATGGGGAAATGAAAAGGAGAGAGACAGATCCAGCCAGGAATCAGTTCGCTAAGTGTTCTCTACCGTCTGGAACACACAGAGATTCACAGAGTTGGGAAGAGAAGAGAAGGCAGAGGGAGGAGACAGAGGCAACCTGGTGGAGAAAAAGGAGAGTCCAAAGGAGGAGAGAGTGGTCAAGCCAGTAATCTCGCTCTCAAGTAAAAATGGGTACTGAAGATTGGGTTTTTAAAGGTACAAAATTGATAACAAATACCAAAAAGCAAAGATTAAAAACCTAGAGTAGAGGTTGGATTTTCAAAAATACAATATTAAAGAAAAGAAGAGGAAGAAGAAATAAAAAAAGTCACAAGAATTATTAAAAAAAAACAACAACTGCAAAAAAAAATATGGTGTTTGCTTTAAAAATAGGGTCTTTTTTTTTGAAAAGTAATAGTAGGTTATAAAAATAAAAATTAAAGGAGAAATAGGGGACTTAAAAATTAAAAAATGTTAAAAAAAAGAAGAAAAAGAAAAGAAGAAAAAACAAAGAAACAAAAAAAATGATCATAAAAATCGTAAAGGTATATCTGGGACTTTCTCTGGTGTTGTTGTGGGCAGTGTGGGGTCAGTTCATTTTCGGATAGTTCCTTGATCTGGCTTATATTTCTCAAGATTTATAGGCCCCTTCCTATGTAGTTGGTACTAACGACATGGTTTTAATCTATTGCACCTGTCACTTCCGAGGCGGTTCCCTCTGTTTTAGCTTCTGTTTGCTGGTCTCTTCAGTGTCTGTTTTCTCCCCTGACACAAGGGGGGCGGTGGTGGACACATTTTTTTTAGTCTCACTTGTTCTGTTGTGCTGTGGGGAGGGAGGGATGCTGCAAACAAATAATGCTGGCGTGTGCTCGCAGTGTCTCAGCCACGCTGGGCCTGCTACTGCTCATGGCGCATACCGCTCAGGCTCTAGGTTGCCCCGCCAGGAATCATCTGAGGTTGGCCCTGGGCTGCATGCACCTTCCAGGTCAAGCCGCTCAGGCTCAGGCACTCAGGTAGTCCTCAGAGGCGCAGACTCGGTTGGGCCTGCATTTTGTGCCCTTCCCAGGTCCGAGTAGCTTTGGTGTTTGGCGAGCATGGTCGCTGCGACTTATCACCTTTCCATCCCTGCTGCTCAGTTTTCTGCCCCTTCTTAGGCAGATGGTGGCTGTACAGAACCCCAAGAAGTCTTAGTTAGCAAAGAAGCTTGCTTGCAGTTTGATAGTTAATGTCTCTCAGGGGCTGCGATTGCCCCCTTCTGGCCCTTCTGGCTCTGGCTGCCTGTCACCAGAGGGGGATGGTCTGCAGTCGGCTAATTCTGTTCCATTCTTTGTTCTGTGTGTGGTCCTGGCGGTATCTTATGTTACTGGCGGTGTCTTATGTTAGAGCTTTTGGCGTGGTAGCTATCCCACAGTCTGGTTTCCTAGCCCAAGTTAGTTCGCTCTGGTTACACTCAGGGCATGCCGGGCCGATTGTTAAAAAGCACTGCAGCCCACGCCTCCCTGCCCAGCCCCCGCTTGCTAGTGGTGAATGCAGGCATCTGTGCTGCTTCTCCACTGGGGGAGTTACTGTTGGGCTTGTAATCTGTTGGTTTTCATTATTTATTTATTTTTCCTCCCTGTTATGTTGCCCTCTGTGCTTCCAAGGCTCGCCACAGACTCAGCAGTGAGAATGTTTCCTGGTGTTTGGAAACTTCCCTCTTTTTAAGACTCCCTTCCTGGGACAGAGCTCCCTCCCTACCTCTTTTGTCTCTTTTTTTGTCTTTTATATTTTTTCCTACCTGTTTTTGAAGACAATGATCTGCTTTTCTGGGTGCCTGATGTCCTCTGCCAACATTCAGAAGTTGTTTTGTGGAATTTACTCAGCGCTGAAATGTTCTTTTGATGAATTTGTGAGGGAGAAAGTGGTCTCTCCGTCCTATTCCTCCACCATCTTAGGACCGCCTCCTCATTCTGTCATTTTTGAGATTGCATCCAAGTATCGCATTTAGGACTCTTTTGTTGACCATGATAGCTACTCCATATCTTCTAAGGGATTCCTGCCCGGAGTAGTAGATATAATGGACATCTGAGTTAAATTCACCCATTCCAGTCCATTTTAGTTTGCTGATTCCTAGAATGTTGACGTTCACTCTTGCCATCTCCTGTTTGACTACTTCTAATTTGCCTTGATTCATGGACCTGACATTCCAGGTTCCTATGCAATATTGCTCTTTACAGCATTGGACCTTGCTTCTGTCACCAGTCACATCCACAACTGGGTATTATTTTTGCTTTGGCTTCATCCCTTCATTCTTTCTGGAGTTATTTCTCCACTGATCTCCAGTAGCATATTGGGCACCTACCGACCTTGGGACCCACTCCAGTGTTCTTGACTGGAGAATCCCAGGGACAGCGGAGCCTGGTGGGGTGCCGTCTATGGGGTCACACAGAGTTGGACATGACTGAAGCAACTTAGCAACAGCAACAACAGCAGCAACCGACCTTGGGAGTTCCTCTTTCAGTATCCTATCATTTTGCTTTTTCATACTGTTCATGGGGTTCTCAAGGCAAGAATACTGAAGTGGTTTGCCATTCCCTTCTCCAGTGGACCACATTCTGTCAGACCTCTCCACCATGACCCACCCACCTTGGGTGGCCCCAAGGGCATGGTTTAGTTTCATTGAGTTAGACAAGGCTGTGGTCCTAGTGTGATTAGATTGACTAGTTTTTGGTGAGTATGGCTTCAGTGTGTCTGCCTTCTGATGCCCTCTTGCAACACCTATCGTCTTGCTTGGGTTTCTCTTACCTTGGACGTGGGGTATCTCTTCACAGCTGCTCCAGCAAAGCACAACCGCTGCTCCTTACCTTGGATGAGGGGTATCTCCTCACTGCTGCCCCTCCTGACCTTGAATGTGGAGTAGCTCCTATAGGCCCTCCTACGCCCACGCAGCCACTGCTCCTTGGACGTGGGGTTGCTCCTCTCGGCCGCCGCCCTTGACCTCGAGTGTGGGGTAGCTCCTCCCAGTTGCTGCCCCTGGCCTCAGGCATGGGGTGGCTCCTCCGGCTGCCACCCTTGACCTCGGATGTGGTTCCTGTGCTGTCACAGCCTGGCATTCTCGGCTGCTGCCCCTGACCTTGGACGTGGGGTAGCTCCTCTTGGCTCCTCCTGCACTGTCCCAGCCTGGCACTCTCGGCCATTGCCCCTGACCTCAGACATGAGGTAGTTTCTCTTGGCTGCTGCCCCTCGGACATGGGGTCCTCTCAGCTTCTGCCCCTGACCTCAGATGTGGGGTAGGTCCTCTTGGCTCCTCCTGCGCTGTCCCTGCCTGGCACTCTCAGCCATTGCCCCTGACCTCGGACGTGAGGCAGCTCCTCTTGGCCGCTGCCCCTCAGGCATGGGGTCCTCCCGGCTTCTGCCCCTGACCTCGGATGTGGGGTAGCTCCTCTTGGCCGCACTTGTGCGCCATCACAGCTGCCTGTGCTTGTAAAGGGAAGCCAAATACCATCACTAGTGAAAAAATATAAGCTTTGGACAATTGTATGATTGGATAACTTAGATGTCATAAAACTTAAAAATTTATAATTTAAGAATTTATTTTGCTTTATATTTGATTACCAACAGTATCTAATAGAGAGTGACAACAATGATTTTTATTAACCATAAATTATAAAGGTCTCTTCTTATTTCCCCCATAGGAGTACCATAGCTCCAAATCAAATTTAAAACTCAGTGCAATGATAAAATCTGCTCAGGCTCCTCTGAGTTCTTTTTCAAATAGACCTCAACTATTAGAGTTCTAGGTTCATGTGTGCATTGTCAAATTTTAGTCAGAATCCTAATTAGTTTAACAAGAATCCCCCATCCTCTGTATTTGATCACTCTTGATATCTAGTTGGGTCCCTTATGTTTCATCCTCTCCTGAGTGATGTCTAATCAATCATCCTGGCCTGCCTTCAGCAGGAATCCTGTTAAGTCAGTTTAACCAGAATCACCCCTTACCCATGATGTTTCCTCTAGGTAATTTTTCAACCACTTGATCACAACTTGTTCCTTGACTATATTTCCCATTTTTTCTTGTATTCAGGGTTGAGCCCAATCTTTCTCCCTCACTATAATATCCCTGTACCTATCACAATAGTTCCCCTTTGAATAAAATCCTCCTTACTATCTTTAGTAAGTATCATGAATAATTTTGTCTTTTACAAAACTACAATAGAAAAACAAGGCTATTTTGTGGGCATTTGGAATTAAAAAGGGAAAACACGCACACATATAACAGCAAAAAGATATTAATCTAAGATTTTTTGTTTCTATAATAAAGTATTCATTCTGTATTCCAGACTTTCCTACACACACTGAAGGGATTTCCCAAATCACTGTCCTGTTTAATGTCATTGAAGATTAGCCTTTAGCCTCTAAAGTTCTGCCAGGTTTGAAATAGCTTGAATCAAACACTGGTTTAAGGGGTTTAATATAAACAAGTTGAATCAGAGTTTCAGAACTGAATCTATATTCAACATCATAGAACTAAGAAAATGTTTAGTTATATTTTCTAGCATCTATCTACCAGAATATATTGTAAAGATGGGTATCCTTATCATGATTAATAAATTTAAGAGTAAATAAAGTCATAATCAAATTGCTTGCAGAAATGTTTCCAATAAAATCTTTGTGACATCTATTTTTGTGTATTTCAAAAACTGCGATTGTTTCAAAATGTATCCTTAAGATTCCTGGTCCTGAATTTTTCTAGAATAATCTGATTGGATTAGCATAAATACACAGCAAACATTCAATGAATCATAATACTTATATGGAGTTACAAAAATATTACTTCAAATCCAATAACTTCTAGTACATTATCCCACATTCAGCTATTATAACAAAATGAAATGGTTGTTTCTGAAAAATTCTAGAGAAGACATAGCAATTCAAAACATTTTAAATAACCTTTTCTTTCTGTGTTTTTCTGAATACAAAAGTGATATATGTTTTTTATGAAAATTTAACTTAAAACAGTGGAAATATATATATAAGGCAAAAAATGAAAAGTAATCTGTAATTTTCACCCAAAATAATCACTTGAAATAGTATTTCAAACTCTGGACAACAGAGGTAAGAAAAAGCTTAGGAAGGGGATTTTTTAAATTAAAACTTTCTTGGTTTGATTGTTCAGACGTTAAGAATCTACCTGCAATGCAGAAGACCTGGGTTTGATTCCTGGGTTGGAAGATCCCCTGGAGGAGGGCATGGCAACCACTCCAGCATTCCTGCCTGGTCCCCATGGACAGAGAAGCCTGGCGGGCTACAGTCCATGGGATTGCAAAGAGTTGGACACGACTAAGCACATGTTTCTTGGTGAGATTTGAAGAAACAAAAGCTTCTTGAATCAAACATTAAAATTCATTTTGTTATTTGAGGAATTTCTACCTTTGAAAATAATCCTTGTGTTCTTAATATACCAATATAGAGAAATTGTTCTCTTTAAGCATTAAAATTTTGCATAAGACAGCACCTAGGATACACTTCCATTGTAGTATGATTTTTAGCAAATGCAGTGATTTTCTAAAGGAAATTTCAGTCAAAATGAAAGTAGGACTTAGCAAAATATCTTGATCTTGAAAATTATGAGGCTCTATTTGTAGTTGTTTTGCAACTAGCTTCACCTTTCTCTGGCTCCATTTCTTCATTTTTTTTAAATGATAAAATTATCTGCCATGGCCAGTTTATAAGAAAGTGCTATCAGTAACAGATGAGCTAAAGATTAAAAAATGTTTTGAAATGATTTTAAGGAAAAAAATGAACAACCACATTCTTTCTTTTAATTTTAGTTGCAATATTGGTTATGTTACTTTTGTTACTTGGAGCAAACATTCTATTTGCTAATCTCATTATGCAAATCTAAAAAGTTACAGCAAATATCCTTAGAGTACAAACATCCAGTAGACAAGAACTAGTACTTTTCCTCAACATGCAAACCACTATAAGATATAAAAGAAACACAAGATCTCAAGGAGTTGAGTTTATGCTCTACCACTTAATAGTTATTATGATCTTGGGCAATTCACATTACCAGTAAAGATCTTGATTGCCTCATCTTAAAAAATGGGAATAACTGCCACCTTCCAAACTACCTCAAAAAAGTATTAGAAGGTGTAAATGAAGTGATGTATGAGAGAGCATGTTGTGTTCTCCAAAGTGCAGTCCTAACATAAGGGGATTTCAACTCTACAGTTAAAATACTCTATTGTATATTGTACTCTATGGTGGAAATATTATAGAGATTCTGAATTTTATTTTCTTTTCTCTGAAGGTTACTTTTTTAAATATGGGTAAATAGTTGATTTGTCTGAACTCAAAAACTAAATTCAAAAACATTAGTTCTTCTAGCTTTCAATTGGCGGCTTGAATTCTGTCTTATGTGTACATTGTTCAAAAGTCAGTCGGAGATTTAAGTTGACCTTGTATATAGAATTAGATAGAGCTCCTTATTTATGTTTTTTTCTTTTATGGAATTTTCTCCCCTACTTTTCGGATGCTGTAATTATCCCAGATTTTGTTTTCTGGTTAAGCCAGGAAAGCTGTCAGGTTTCTATGTGTATTTTGGTCTTTCAGCACTAGACTTGAACTTCTTTTCAGGCTAAACGCCATACAAAATGGGATACTCATTACTATTCCTTCTATCCAGGTGTCAACTCTCTCTATAATCTTTCTTCACCATAACCTTACTAGAATGTGAAACCGTATTGAAGTCAGAGACAGGGCATTCTGAATAAGGGCAGGAAACACATTTCACTCAGGTGAGAAAAATCTCAGTGGAAGAAACCCTTGCTTTGACAGGTTAGTGGAAAAAGCAGAGACTTGCCTGAAAGAACAGATTGCTACTGGCAATTCCCAAACCCACCAATAGTTACTGGAGAGGTGTGGGCACTAAGAAACCATCTGAATTATTTTTTACCAGGTTTAAAGTGAGGAATGGATTCAGAATTCTTTTCTGGATCAATGATACTTTGATTCCTATGTTTCTGTTTATGTAGTAAACACATAAATAGCAACTGGCTAGTGAGAGTGGCACAGCAGTAAAGAATCCACTTGCAGTGCAGGAGATCTGAGTTAGATCCCTGGGTCAGGAAGATTCCCTGGAGAAGGAAATGGCAACCCACTTCAGTATTCTTGCCTGGGAAGTGTCATGGAAAGAGGAGATGGCAGGCTACAAGTCCATGGGGTCACAAAGAGTTGTATATAATTTAGCAACTAAACAATAAGTGACATTTCCATAGACTCCTCAAAATGTAAGGTCTGGAACAGAATTCTTCCTTTCCTCTCTCTCTTTTTTTTTTTTTTCACTGCAAGTTCATCATTCATCAATATCCCTACCTATAGTTTATAGACAACCCAGAAAATTCCATTCAAATTTTCAAGTTGCATAACATCCAAAATCACTACCTGAGTATAAAACGATGCGGGCTTGCTGCACAGAGGGCTCAGAGTTTTGTAAACCATAAGCTTTAACTGTGGAAATGGGGATTTTCTGATGTACGATTTACCACTTCACACCTAGCCCCCATCCCCAGTACATGATATCTTTGTTTACAGCCTATTTTTGGAAGCTTCCATTTCCTGTTTGAACACATTCCTTTAACTATATCCCCATCCCTTAAATCACTCTACTTTCATCTATTTGTTCAGGCAAAATTTTAGGACTTCTCTCTTCTTTCCTTAAACTGAATCTCTTGCTTCTACTTCTAAAATGAATCCTGAATATAACACTTGTGTTTACACCTACCCGTTATCAAGCCACAACATTTTCACCTTGAGTACTGTAACATCTTCTTGTAGAAGCCTGCCCGTTTCTACTGTGGATCATCTTTGTTCTACTCTTCACAAAGTACGCAGAATTACATACATTTTAAAATTTCTTTAGTAAATACTTGGCAGATAAAAAAGCAGATGAATGGATAAGAAAGCTGTGGTACATATACACAATGGAGTATTACTCAGCCGTTAAAAAGAATTCATTTGAATCAGTTCTGATGAGATGGATGAAACTGGAGCCGATTATATAGAGTGAAGTAAGCCAGAAAGAAAAACACCAATACAGTATACTAACACATATATATGGAATTTAGAAAGATGGCAATGACGACCCTGTATGCAAGACAGCAAAAAAGACACAGCTGTGTATAACGGACTTTTGGACTCAGAGGGAGAGGGAGAGGGTGGGATGATTTGGGAGAATGGCATTCTATCATGTATACTATCATGTAAGAATTGAATCGCCAGTCTATGTCTGATGCAGGATACAGCATGCTTGGGGCTGGTGCATGGGGATGACCCACAGAGATGTTATGGGGAGGGAGGTGGGAGGGGGGTTCATGTTTGGGAACACACATAAGAATTAAAGATTTTAAAATTAAAAAAAAAATAAAAAAAAATGTCGAAAGAAAAAAAATAAAAAATAAATATATGTAAATTGTAAAGAATCACACAAGAGTATCACCTATGTACCTACTACCCAAGTTAAGAAAACAAAACAAAACAGTGCTCTGTAGTTTCTTTTCTGATCTCATACCTTGTTCTCCTAACTCTGAGGTAATTTACTATGCTGAATTTTGAGTTTGTCATTTCCTCTCATTGATTTTTGTTTATTACAGACTGTGATCTTACTACCCTACCATCAATAAGTGGAGTTTATTTACCCTCCCTTATATGATGGACTAGTGTTTGTGACTTGCTGAACCATTATGTGGTAACAGTAACATTCTGTGACAAATCAGCTTAGTTTTGAAAAAGTCTTGAGGAGTTTTTGTTTTTGTTTTGCCTCTTGACATACTCCTTTTCTTGCTGTTCTCTCTTAGGACACATCCTCTCAGAATCCAGTTGACATGTTGTGAAAAGTTTACGACATGTGAAGTTTTATGCATTCTCTTTGAAAGACAGTCCTCGGTGAGCCCAATCTTTGAGTTGAAACAGTTCTTGCAACAGATATGAATGAAGAACACTTCAGATGACTTCAGTCCCCAATTGTTCAAATTATCCTAGCCATTCAAGTCTTTCAAGTTGAGGCTCCATCTATCTCAGAGGAAAGCTAAGCCATCCCTACTGTGCCTTGTCTGAATTCTTGTCCCACAGAATCCATGAACATAAAAACGATATCTAATTTTTGTCACCATGTTGGACAAGACTTTTATGTACGATTTATAACCCGAACATCTTTTTATTCAGCAATCTCTCTACTGTTCTACCACTTTTCTCAGCTGTCATCCTTTTACTGAACTATATTTGGCAGAATCTCTTTAAGTTGGATTCAGTCAGTAGCAAATGTTCTCTATCTTCCTTTCCACTCTCAAGAAGTAGAGATTATACCATTCTCATATCCCTTTTTCCTTATTGTTTTTTGTGTTCCAAATCTGGATAATCTCTTGGAATATATCTTCTAGTTTACTGATTCTCTCCTAAGCTGAGTCAAATCTGATATCCTGTCCATAAGTCATTATTTTGTATTATTATATTTAGTTATACAGATATTTTCCAGCCTGCTTGACTAATTTTATAGTCTTTTACTGGGTAATAGCATTTTCAAAAGTTTAAAAAATTATTTAAAATTTCAAATATACAGCACATATTTTGAAGCTTAGAATTCTATCTGAAGACATTACATGTGTGATTTGCTGTTTGTTTCTGCTGACTCTTGGTCTTAGTATCTTGTTCGATTTTTAAATTTTTGTGTTTTATCTTGCATGTACTGTGGCACTAGTGATTTTTCCTTAAAAGGTTACCCATTGTCATTTCTTGGGTGCATGAGTGAATATGAATTCCTCTAGATTAATTTTTAAGGTTGCTTCTGGTCGAGTCATGCTTTTGTGAACACTACTATTTGTAGAGTACTTTAATTCTAGCAATGAATTGTTTTTAGACCAGAAAGGGAATGAAATTCTGGATAAAAGCCCACACATGGCTTGCTCATGTTTATAAATTCTAAAAGTTATTGCCTTCTTCTACAATATACGTATCCTTGAAGATCACTGAGTAAACAAATTCATTTTTTCAATCTCCTCTCTCCCTCTCCATGAGACTAGATTTTTACTGATCCATCAAATTTACTATGTCTTTCCTAAACAATCTTTGACCTGTTGTTAAGCCTTTGTAGCAAACATTTAAGGTATTTTATTTTCAAGTTTTAGATTTTCCATGTAATTCTTTTTAATAGTTTCTATTCTTGGTTAAGATTGCTTATATTCCATATATTGTGTGCATATTTTTATTTATGTATTTGAATATAGTTATAATAGCTGTTTTAAAATATTTCTCTGATAATTAAAATATCTGATTGTCTAGGTGTTAAGATTCTTTGGCTACCTTTTCTTTTCATCAGGGTCTTATTTTCCTGTTTCTTCCTGTAACTAGTAATATTTTATTGTATCTTTTACTCTATGGTTGAAATATTATAGAGATTCTGGATTTTATTTTGTCTTCTCTGAAGGTTACTAATTTTTGTTTATTTGGATAAATAGTTGATTTGTCTGAAGTGAAGTGAAGTCACTCAGTCGTGTCCAACTCTTTGTGACCCCGTGGACTGTAGCCCACCAGGCTCCTCCATCCATGGGATTCTCCAGGCAAGAATACTGGAGTAGGTTGCCATTTCCAATGCCTAAATTCAGAAACATTTGTTTAGTTCTTCTAGCTTAGCTTGGCTGCTCGAACTCTGTCCTATGTACATATTGTTCAAAAGTCAGTCAGAGATTTAAGTTGATCTTATATACAGAATTAGAGCTCCCTGTCTATGGGTTTATCTCTCATGGAACTTCCTCCCCTATTTTTCAGCTGCTGTGATTATCCCAGATTTTGTTTTCTAGTTAAGCCAGGAAAATTGTCAGGTTTCTATGTGTATTTTGGTGTTCCAGTACTAGACTTGGGACTTCTCTTCAGGCTAAATGCCATACAGAATGGGATAGTCATTACTACTCCTTCCATCCAGCTGTCAACTCCATCTTCTTTGTTCACTTGCCAATGTCTTCAAGTAGTTTTTTTTTTTTTAATGTGTTTTCTAGAGTTTAGTTTTTTTTTTTTTCCTTAATTTTCAGGATGATTAGTCTAACATATTCAATCACTTCCAGAAGTACAATTTAGAGGTTAAATTAATATTCTAGACTGGCTTATTTCTAAATCTCAGAATCGTTTTATTTATTTGGCATTAATGGTTTCTGTGGGGGTCTTATAGCAGTCTTTATAATTTGAGTGAGCCCTGAAATTTATGAAATCTAAAGACTGGGCCCTTTACAATTATGAGATTTATGAAGTTTAGAAAGCTGAGTGCCAAAGAATTGATGCTTTTGAACTGTGGTGTTGGAGAAGACTCTTGAGAGTCCCTTGGACTGCAAGGAGATCAACCAGCCCATCCTAAAGGCATCAGTCCTGAATATTCATTGGAAAGACTGATGCTGAAGCTGAAACTCCAACACTTTGGCCACCTGGTGTGAAGAACTGATGCATTGGAAAAGACCCTGATGCTGGGAAAGATTGAAGGCAGGAGGAGAAGGGGAAAACAGAGGAAGAGATGGTTGGATGACATCACCAACTTGATGGACATGAGTTTGAGCAAGCTCCGGGAGTTGGTGATGAACAGGGAAGCCTGGCGTGCCACAGTCCATGGGGTTGCAAAGAGTCAGACACGACTGAGTGACTGAACTGAACTGAGATTTATGACCTGTCTCTTAAGCTCCATGAGGCCATGAAAACTAAAGTTCAAATTCATCATGTTTGGAAGATCCTCCTCATGTATAAGTTTATTTCTGTGCTTTGCTCATCTGTTTGCTACTGTCGTTAATTTTAAAAAATATTGGAGTATAATTGATTTACAAGGTTGCGTTACTTTCAGGTGTATGACAAAGTGAACCAGTTATACATATATGCACTCCTTTTTAAGATTATTTTCCCATATAAGACATTACACAATATTGAGTAGAGTCCCCTGTGCTATGGAGTTGGTTAATGTTGGCTATCTATAAAATAGATAGCCTGAGACTAAGCCAGAACTGTACTTGAGTGTCTCCCGTGAAGGCACAGGTCAGCAGTGGCCTGCCACAGGGACAGGGGCTCTGAGTACAGCAGACCAGGGTATGGCATAAGCCCTCTTGGAGGATGTCACCATTATCCCCAGCATGGAGCCACCAGAACTTACACAGGACTGGGAAAACAGACTCTTGGAGGACACAAACAAAACCTTCTGTACAACAGGACCCAGGGAGAAAGGAGCAGTGACCCCAAAAGAGACTGACCCAGACTTGCCTGTGAGTGTCCAGGAGTCTCTGGCACAGGCATGGGTCAGCGGGCCTGCTGCAGGGTCGGGGTCACTCAGTGAAGCAGTTCATGCATGGGACCTTTTGAAGGAGGTCACCACTATCTTCATTACCTCCACCATAGTTTGGCTTCAGGTCAAATAACAGGGAGGGTACACAGTTCCACCCATTAACAGAAAATTGGATTAAAGATTTACTGAGCATGACACCACCTGTGAGAACAAGACCAAGTTTCCCCTTCAGACAGTCTCTCCCATCAGGAAGCTTCCATTAAGCCTCTTATCCTTCTCCATCAGAGGGCAGAGAGACTGAAAACCACAGTGACAGAAAACTAATCAATATGATCACATGGACCACAGCCTTGTCTAACTCAGTGAAACTATGAGCCATGCCATGTAGGGCCACACTAGATGGACAGGTCATGGTGGAGAGTTCTGACAAAACGTGGTCCACTAGAGAAGGGAATTGCAAACTATTTCAATATTCTTGCCTTGAGAACCCCATGAGCAGTATGAAAAGGAAAAAGATAGGACACTGAAAGAGGAACTCCCCAGGTCAGTAGGTGCCCAATATGCTACTGGAGATCAGTGGAGAAATAACTCCAGAAAGAATGAAGAGAGCAAAAGCAAAAACAACACCCAGTTGTGGATGGGACTGGGGATGGAAGTCAAGTCCGCTGCTGTAAAGAGCAATATTGCATAGGAATGTTAGGTTCATGAATCAAGGCAAATTGGAAGTGGTCATACAGGAGATGGCAAGAGTGAATGTCGACATTTTAGGAATCAACAAACTAAAATGGATTGGAATGGGTGGATTTAACTCAGATGATCATTATATATACTACTGAGGGCAAGAATCCCTTAAAAGAAATGCAGTAGCCATCATAGTCAACAAAAGAGTCCAAAATGCAGTATGTGGATGCAATCTCAAAAACGACAGAATGATCTCGGTTTATTTCCAAGGCAAACCATTCAATATCACAGTAATCCAAGTCTATGCCCCGACCAGTAATGCTGAAGGAGCTGAAGTTAAAACCATTCTAGGAAGACTTACAAGACCTTCTACAACTAAAACCCATAAAAGATGTTCTTTTCCTTATAGGGGACTGGAATGCAAAAGTAGGAGGTCAAGAGATACCTGGAGTAACAGGCAAATTTGGCCTTGGAGTACAAAATGAAGCAGGGCAAAGGCTAGTAGAGTTTTACCAAGAAAATGCACTGGTCATAGCAAACACCCTCTTCCTACAAGACGAGAGAAGACTCTACACATGGACTTCACCAGATGGCCAACACTGAAATCAGATTGATTATATTCTTTGCAGCCAAAGATGGAGGAGCTCTATACAGTCAGCAAAAACAAGACTGGGAACTAATTGTGGTTCAGATCATGAACTCGTTATTGCCAAATTCAGACTTAAATTGAAGAAAGTGGCTGCTGCTGCTACTAAGTCACTTCAGTCATGTCCGATTCTGTGTGACCTCATAGATGGCAGCCCACAAGGTTCCCCCATCCCTGGAATTCTCCATTCAAGAACATTAGAGTGGGTTGCCATTTCCAATGCCAATGGATGAAAGTGAAAAGTGAAAGTGAAGTCACTCAGTCGTGTCCTACTCTTAGCGACCCCATGGACTGTAGCCTACCAGGGTCCTCTGTCCATGGGATTTTCCAGGCAAGAATACTGAAGTGGGTTGCCATTGCCTTCTCCAGAAGAAAGTAGGGAAAACCACTAGACCATTCAGGTCTGACTTAAATCAAATCCCTTACGATTACACTGTGGAACTGAGAAATACATTCAAGAGATTAGATCTGATAGACAGAGTGCCTGAAGAACTATGGACAGAGCTTCTTGACATTGTACAGGAGGCAGGGATCAAGACCACCCTCAAGAAAAAGACATGTAAAAAGGCAAAATGGTTGTCTGAGGAAGCCTTACAAATAGCTGTGGAAAGAAGAGAAGTGAAAGGCAAAGGAGAAAAGGAAAGATATACCCATTTGAATGCAGAGTTACAAAGAATAGCACGGAGAGATAAGAAAATCTTCCTCAGTGATCAGTGCAAAGAAATAGAAGAAAACAATAGAATGGAAAGACTAGAGATATCTTCAAGAAGATTAGAGATACCAATGGAACATTTCATGGAAAGTTGGGCACAATAAAGGTCAGAAATGTTATGGACCTAACAGAAGCAGGAAATATTAGGAAGAAGTGGCAAGAATACACAGAAGAGCTATACAAAAAACATCTTCATGACCCAGATGACCACGATGGTGTAATCACTCAACTAGAGCCAGACATCCTGGAATGTGAAGTCAAGTGGGCCTTAGGAAGCATCACTATGAACAAAGCTGAATCCAAAGCAACTGGAATTCCAGTTGAGCTATTTCAAATCCTGAAAGATGATGCTGTGAAACTGCTGCATTCAATATGCCAGCAAATTTGGAAAACTCGGCTATGACCACAGGACTGGAAAAGGTCAGTTTTCGTTCCAATGCCAAAGAAAGGCAATGCCAAAGAATGCTCAAACTACCGCACAATTGCACTCATCTCACATGCTGGTAAAGTAATGCTCAACATTCTCCAAGCCAGGCTTCAGCAATACGTGATCCATGAATTTCCTGATGTTTAAGCTGGTTTTAGAAAAGGCAGAGGAACCAGAGATCAAATTGCCAACATCTGCTGGATCATGGAAAAAGCAAGAGAGTTCCAGAAAAACATCTATTTCTGCTTTATTGACTATGCCAAAGCCTTTATCTGTGTGGATCACAACAAACTATGGAAAATTCTTAAAGAGGTGGGATTACCAGACCACCTGACATGTAGGTCAAGATGGAAAATTCTTAAAGAGGTGGGATTACCAGACCACCTGACATGTAGGTCAAGAAACAACAGTTAGAACTGGACATGGAACAAAATACTGTTTCCAGATCAGAAAAGGAGTTCATCAAGGCTGTATATTGTCACTCTGTTTATTTAACTTATATGCAGAGTACATCATATGAAATGCCAGGCTGGATGAAGCACAAGCTGAATCAAGATTGCTGGGAGAAATATCAATAATCTCAGATATGCAGATGACCCCACCCTTATGGCACAGAGTGAAGAGAACCAAAGAGCTTCTTGATGAAAGTGATAGAGGAGAGTGAAAAAGTTGGCTTAAAACTGAATATTCAGGAAACTAGGATCATGGCATCTGGCCCCATCACTTCATGGCAAATAGATGGAGAATAATGGAAACAGTGAGACACTTTTAGTTTTTTGGGCTCCAAAATCACTACAGATGGTGACTGGAGCTATGAAATTTAAATAACTTGCTCATTGGAAGAAAAGCTATGACCAAGCTGACAGCATATTAAAAAGCAGAGACATTACTTTGCCAACAAAGGTCCGTCTAGTCAAAGCTGTGGTTTTTACAGTAGTCATGTATGGATGTGAGAATTGGACTATAAAGAAAGCTGAGTGCCGAAGAATTGATGTTTTTGAACTGTGCGTTGGAGAAGACTGTTGAGAGCCCTTTGGACAGTAAGGAGATCCAACCAGTCAATCTTAAGTGAATCAATCCTGAATATTCATTGGAAGGACTGATGCTGAAGCTGAAACTCCAATACTTTGGCTACCTAATGTGAAGAACTGACTCATTGGAAAAGACCCTGATTCTGGGAAAGAATGAAGGCAGGAAGAGAAGGGGACAGAAGAGGATGAGATGGTTGAATGGTATCACCAACTCTATGGACATAAGTTTAAGTAAGCTCCGGGAGTTGGTGATGGACAGGGAAGCCTGGCATGCTTCAGTCCATGGGGTCACAAAGAGTTGGACAATACTGAGCGACTAAACTGAACTGAGTGTATATGTGTCAATCCCAATCTACCAATTTATACCTCCCTTTACCTTTCCCCTTTGATAAACATAAGTTTGTTTTCTACATCTGTGTTTTTTTTTTTTTTCTGTTTTGTAAACTAGTTCATTTGTACCATTTTTAGGATTCTGCATATAAGTGATATCATAAGATACTTCTCCTACTCTGACTTACTTCATTCAGTAGAACTGTCTCTAGGTCCAACCATGTTATTGCAAATGGCATGTACAGAGACTTAACCACTGGACTGTCTCTTAATTTTTTTTTACTTTTTTTTTTTACTGTGTATTTCTTAATTCCTCATCAATACATGTAGAAAAAATTTAGTTCAGCATTTTTAATTGGCATGATAAACAAGTAAAATTATACAGTCCACCAGTCTATTGGAAGAATATGTCTGAGAGGGGTTTTTAAAAATAGTAAAGCAAATCACATGAACTGACTATATGAACTGATCACTGAATTATTAAAACTCTCCAATAATTTCTGATCACATTTAGAATAAAAATATTTTTCATGTTTTTTAGGATCATTGAAATCTAGCTGTATTCTTTTCTCTGATATAATCTCATGTTGTTTTTCCTCTCTGTTCCAGTAATAGAGAACTTTCAGTCTCTGAATATAGTACTAGTTCTCCCACCTGAAATCCTTTTGAAATGTTACGTTTTTCTACTTGGAACCTTTTTCTTTTTCATCCTAAGTATTGAAGCCCAGAGATTTTCTACATGTTTAGATATAACAGGTGAATCTTGGGTGCTAGAGAAATTACAAAATTAATATTGACCTAAAAACCCCAGTAGGTTAGCAGTTCTCTGTACCCTTTTTGATTGTGTACATTCCCTGACATCAGTCTTTCCAGAAGTTATTGTATCATGTCACTCACTCAAAAATCTACTGTGTTCCTACTCTTCTTGTTTAGTCTAAACTCTATATTTTGGCATTCAGTTCTATCTATAATCTTATAATTTACCTATCCAAGTCTGTCTGCCACTGCTTCCAAATAAAAAAAAATTTCAAAACAATATCAATTATATTATTCTATTAATGTTGTTTTTGCACATCATTATATTCTTCAGCTCATGTCATGTTGCATAGTAAGGATTTTGTGAGGATGCTTTTCTGCTCTCTTTCATTCTCAATCCTATCTTTCATGGAACAAGCATAGATCCCAAGTATAAAGATAATATGGTATAGTACTTAACACTTTTCTGTAACTTGCCAGATGTGTATTAGATGTATTATTCAGTTGCTCAGTCATTTCCAACTGCCTTAATTTACTGAATTAATTTGATTAAGATTCTCAATTTCCCATCTCCCTCCCCCCTTCCTGCTCCCTCTCTCTCCTTTCTCCTCTCACTCACTCTCTCTCTCACACACACCAAAGAAAAAAGTGCTTTAAACTTTCAATCTTTTTTATTTAAGCTTTTTTATTTACAGTCTTCTAAAACAACTATATAATACCTAAATTCTACTCTGAATACAGAATTCTAAACTAAATATGAGTCCATGTTCAATAGTAAGGTTTTAATCAATGCCAAGTACAGATAGGATATTACTTACTGAGTTTTACATATTACTTGTTTCTATCATTATATACCATTTTTATATTCTTAAATTATGAAAGCTGTATATTGCATCAGTTCAGTTCAGTTGCTCAGTCGTGGCCAACTCTTTGTGACTCCATGAACTGCAGTACAACAGGCTTCCCTGTCCTTCACCAACTCCTGGAGCTTGCTCAAACTCATGTCCATTGAATCAGTGATGCCATCCAACCATCTCATCCTCTGTCGTCCTCTTCAACAATATACAGTCTTGATATGCTCCTTTCCTGATTTGGAACCAGTCTGTTGTTCCATGTTCAGTTCTAACTGTTGCTTCTTGACCTGCATACAGATTTCTCAGGAGGCAGGTAAGGTGGTCTGGTATTCCTATTTAAGAATTTTCCACAGTCTGTTGTGGTCCACACAGTCAAAGACTTTGGCATAGTCAATAAAGCAGATGTAGATGTTTTGCTGGAACTCTCTTACTTTTTTGATGATCCAATGGATGTTGCCAATTTGATCTCTGTTTCCTCTGTCTTTTCTAAATCCAGCTTGAATATCAGGAAGTTCACGGTTCACATATTAGTGAAGCCTGGCTTGGAGAATTTTGACTAGTACTTTACTAGCATGTGAGATGAGTGCAATTGTGTGGTAGTTTGAGCATTCTTTGGCATTGTCTTTCTTTGGAATTGGAATGAAAACTGACCTTTTCCAGTCCTGTGGCCACTGCTGAGTTTTCCAAATTTGTTGGCATATTGAGTGCAGCACTTTCACAGCATCATCCTTCAGGATTTGAATAGCTCCCCTGGAATTCCACTTTCTCCACTAGCTTTGTTCATAATGATGCTTCCTAAAGCCCACTTGAGTTCACATTCCATGATGTCTGGCTCTAGGTGAGTGATCAGACCATTGTGATTATCTGGGTCTTGAAGATCTTTTTAGTACAGTTTTTCTGTGTATTCTTGCCACCTCTTCTTAATATCTTCTGCTGCTGTTAGGTTCATACCATTTCTGTCCTTTATTGTGCCCATCTTTACATGAAGTGTTCCCTTAGTATATCTAATTATCTTGAGGAGATCTCTGCTGCTGCTACTGCTGCTAAGTCATGTCAGTCATGTCCGGCTCTGTGCAACCCCATAGACGGCAGCCCACGAGGCTCCACCGTCCCTGGGATTCTCCAGGCAAAAACACTGGAGTGGGTTGCCATTTCCTTCTGCAATTATCTTGAAGAGATCTCTAGTCTTTCTTATTTTATTATTTTCCTTGTTTTTCTTTGCACTGATTACTGAGGAAGGCTTTCTTATCTCTCCTTGCTATTCTTTGGAACCCTGCATTCAAATGGGTATATCGTTCCTTCTCTCCTTTGCTTTTTGCTTCTGTTCTTTTCACAGCTATTTGTAAGGCCTCCTCAGACAACATTTTGCTTTTTTGCATTTCTTTTTCTTGAGGATGTTCTTGATCCCTGTCTCTTGTACAATGTCACAAACCTCCATCCATAGTTCATCAGGCACTCTCTCATATCTATTCTCTTGAATCTATTTGTCACTTCCACTGTATAATCATAAGATATTTGATTTAGGTCATACCTGAATGGTCTAGTGGTTTTCCCCACTTTCTTCAATTTAAGTCTGAATTTGGCAATAAGGAGCTCATGATCTGAGCCACAGTCAGCTCCTGGTCTTGTTTTTGCTGATTGTATAGAGCTTCTCCATCTTTGGCTGCAAAAAATATAATCAATCTGATTTCAATGTTGGCCATCTGGTGATATCCATGTGTAGAGTCTTCTCTTGTGTTGTTGGAAGTGGGTGCTTGCTACGACCAGTGTATTCTGTTGGTAAAACCCTATTAGCCTTTGTGCTGGTTCATTCTGTACTCCAAGGACAAATTTGCCTGTTATTCCAGGTTTTTCTTTACTTCCCACTTTTGCTTTCCAGTCCCCTGTAATGAAAAGGACATCTGTTTTGGGTGTTAGTTCTAAAACGTCGTGTAGGTCTTCATAGAACCATTCAACTTCAGCTTCTTCAGTGATACTGGTCAGGGCATAGACTTGGATCACCATGATATTAAATGGTTTGCCTTGGAAATGGACAGAGATCATTCTGTCGTTTCTGAGACTGCGTCCAAGTACTGCATTTCAGACTCTTTTGTTGACTATGATGGCTACTCCATTTCTTCTAATGGATTCCTGCCCACAGTAGTAGATATAATGGTCATCTGAGTTAAATTCACCCATTCCAGTCCATCTTAGTTTGCTGATTCCTAAAATGTAAACGTTCACTCTTGCCATATCCTGTTCAACCACTTCCAATTTGCCTTGATTCATGGACTTCACATTACAAGTTTCTTTGTGATACTGCTCTTACAGCATCGGACTTTGCTTCTCTCACCAGTCACATCCATAACTGGGTATTGTTTTTGCTTTGTCTCCATCCCTTCATTCTTTCTGAATTTATTTCTCCACTGATCTCCAGGAGCATATTGGGCACCTACTGACCTGGGGAGTTCTTCTTTCAGTATGCTATCATTTTGCCTTTTCATACTGTTCATGGGTTTCTCAAGGCAAGAATACTGAAGTGATTTTCCATTCCCTTCTCCAGTGGACCACATTTTGTCAGAACTCTCCAACATGACCTGACTGTTCTGGGTAGTCCTATATGGCATGGCTTCGTTTCATTGAGTTAGACAAGGCTGTGGGCCATGTGATTAGCTTGGCTAATTATCTGTGATTATGGTTTTAGTCTGTCTACCCTCTGATGCCCTCTCTCAGCGCCTACCATCTTAGTCGGGTTTCTCTTACCTTGGACGTGGGGTATCTCTTCACGGCTGCTCCTGCAAAGCACAGCCGCTGCTCCTAACCTAGGATATGGAGTATCTCCTCTCTGCTGCTCACCAGTCCAGTGACACGCAGCCAGAAGACATACAGATAGCCAGCAAACACATGAAAAAATGCTAGACATCACTCATTATTAAGAGAAATTCAAATCACAACTACAATGAGGTATCACCTCATGATGGTCAGAAGAGCCATCATCAAAAAATCTGCAAACAATAAATGTGGAGAAAAGGGCATCCTCTTCCACTGTTGGTGGGGATGTAAATTGATACAGACACTCTGGGGAACAGTAAGAAGACTCCTTTAAAAAAGTAAAAAAATAGAACTACCATGTGACCCAACCATCCCATTCCTGGGCATATACCTGGAAATAACCATAATAAAAAGATCCATGCACCCTAATGTTCACTGCTGCATTGTTTACAACGACCAGCATATGGAAGCAGTCTACATGTCCATCAACAAAGGAATGGGTACAGAAGGCACAGTACATATGTACAATGCAATATTATTCAGGTATAAAAAGGAATGAAATTGTTCCATTTGCAAGACAGGGATGGATCTAGAGAGTATTATACAGAGTGAAGTAAGTCAGAAATAGAAAAATATCATATGTCACTTATATGTGGAATCCAGAAAAATGATACTGATAAACTTATTTGCAAAGCAGAAATAGAGACACAGATGTAGAGAATGGGCATATTGACACTAGGGAGGAGGGGAGTTGGGATCAATCAAGAGATTGGGATTGACATATATACACTACTGTGTATAAAATAGATACCTACTATATAGCACAGGGATCTCTACTCAGTGCTCTGTGGGGACCTAAATGGGAAGGAAATCCTGAAAAGAGGGGATATATGTTTACTAGTAGCTGTTTCAATTTGCTGTACAGCAGAAACACAACACTGTAAAGCAACTATACTCCAATAAAAATTAAAAACAAAAACTGATAACAGATACACATAAAAGTGAAAGGAATACAAACATAATATTGAAGAAAGTCATCCTAAGATTTTACTATGAAAAATTATACACCATCAAATCAGACAGCCTAGACAAAATGAATATATTTCTGAAAATATAGAATCTTCCAAGACTGAATTAGGAAGAAATAGAAAATCTGATCAGACTAATTACTAGTAATGAAATTGAATAATCAAAAAACTCATAACAAACAAAATCTAGGATTAAATGACTTCATGGGTTAATTCTACCAAAACATATAAAAAGGACTTAATACCTATTGTTTTCAAACTATTCCAAATAATTGAAGAGATATGAACACTTTAAAACCTACTTTCAACGATGATATTACCTGATTTTCAAATCAAAGACACTAAGAAAAGAAAAAAAAAGAAAAAGAAAATGACAGGCCAATATCCCTGATGAATATAGATGCAAAAATCCTTACCAAAATATTGACAGACTGAATTCAAAAATATATTAAAAAATGCATATACCATGATCATGTGAAATTTATCCCAGGGATGTAAGGATGTTTTAATATATATAAATGAATCAATGTAATAAAACACATTAATAAAGGACAAAAATCATGATTATTTCAAGAGATGCAGTAAAAGCTTTTGATAAAATTAAGCATTCATTTATGATACAATCTCTGTCAGAAAAGTGGGACTAGAGGGAACACACCTCAATGTAATAAAGGCTACATATCACAAATCTGCAGCTAGCATTATGCTCAAAGATAAAAATCTGAAAGGTATTATGGCAAAACCAATACAGTATTGTAAAGTAAAAAAATAAAATAAAAAAAAAATCTGAAAGGTATTTCCTATCAGGATCAAGACAAGGATGCCCACTCTTGCCACTTGTATTTAACAAGGTATTGGAAATCCTAACCACAGCAGTCGGATGATAAAAAGAAATAAAAACCATCCAAATTGGAAAGGAAGAAGTAAAACAGTCACTATTTGCAAATGATGGCATACTATACATATTTTAAAAATCTATAGACCAGCAAAAAATTGAACCAATAAATTCAGAAAAGTTGCAGGATACAAAATTAACATACAGAAATTCGAAGTCTTTTTGTTAAATATAAATTTATTTATTTTGATTGGAGGTTAATTACTTTACAATATTGTATTGGTTTTGCCATACATCAACATGAATCTGCCACAGGTATACACGTGTTCCCCATCCTGAAACCCCTCTCTCCTCCCTCCCCATACCATCCCTCTGGGTTGTCTCAGTGCACCAGCCCCAAGCATCCAGTATCATGCGTCAAACCTGGACTGGCGATTTGTTTCAAATATTATATTATACATGTTTCAATGCCATTCTCTCAAATCACCCCACCCTCACCCTCTTCCACAGAGTCCAAAAGACTGTTCTATCCATGTGTGTCTCTTTTGCTGTCTCGCATACAGGGTTATCATTACCATCGTTCTAAATTCCATATATATGTGTTAGTATACTGTATTGGTGTTTTTCTTTCTGGCTTACTTCACTCTGTATAATAGGCTCCAGTTTCATCCACCTCATTAGAACTGATTCATATGTATTCTTTTGGACGGCTGAGTAATGCTCCATTGTGTATATGTACCAACACTTTCTTATCCATTCATCTGCTGATGGACATCTAGGTTGCTTCCATGTCCTGGCTATTATAAACAGTGCTGCGATGAACATTGGGGTACACGTGTCTCTTTCAATTCTGGTTTTCTCAGTGTGTATGCCCAGCAGTGGGATTGCTGGGTCATAAGGCAATTCTATTTCCAGTTTTTTAAGGAATCTCCACACTGTTCTCCATAGTGGCTATACGAGTTTGCCTTCCCACCAACAGTGTAAGAGGGTTCCCTTTTCTCCACACCCTCTCCAGCATTTATTGCTTGTAGACTTTTGGATAGCAGCCTTTCTAACTGGCGTGAAATGGTACTTCATTGTGGTCTTGATTTACATTTCTCTGATAATGAGTGATGTTGAGCATCTTTTCATGTGTTTGTTAGCCATCTGTATGTCTTCTTTGGAGAAATGTCTATTTAGTTCTTTGGCCCTTTTTTTTTGGTGTATGATCTTTTATTTTATTTTTATTATTATTATTTTTTAAGTTGCTATTTTCTTTTTTTCAGATTTTATTTTATTTATTTATTTATTTTACTTTACAGTATTGTATTGGTTTATTACAGCACTCCTGATTCTGCTCATCACACTCCTTTTTTTTTTATAGCAGTTTTGAAATAACACACCATAAGTGTTACTTATTTTTTAATGTTACTGCTTCTTTATGGAATGTGAGCACTGTGGAAGGTGGGTTTTTGTTTTTGTTTTTTTTACTTTATAATACTGTATTGGTTTTGTTATACATCAACATGAATCTGCCATGGGTGTACATAAGTTCCCACTGCTGAACCTCCTTCCCACCTTCCTCCCCATACCATCCCTCTGGGTTATCCCAGTGCACCAGCCCCAAGCATTCTGTATCCTGCATTGAACCTATACTAGTGATTCATTTCTTATATGATATTATACATGTTTCAATGCCATTCTCCCAAATCATCCCGCCCTCACCCTCTCCCACAGAGTCCAAAAGACTGTTCTATATACATCTGTGTCTCTTTTGCTGTCTCTCATACAGGGTTACCGTTACCATCTTTCTAAATTCCATATATATGTGTTAGTATACTGTATTGGTGTTTTTCTTTCTGGCTTACTAAACCCTGTATAATAGGCTCCAGTTTCATCCACCTCATTAGAACTGATTCAAATGTATTCTTTTTGATGGCTGAGTAATACTCCATTGTGTATATGTACTACAGCTTTCTTATCCATTCATCTGCCAATGGACATCTAGGTTGCTTCCATGTCCTGGCTATTATAAACAGTGCTGCGATGAACATTGGGGTACACGTGTCTCTTTCAATTCTAGTTTCCTTGGTGTGTATGCCCAGCAGTGGAATTGCTGGATCATAAGGCAGTTCTATTTCCAGTTTTGTAAGAAATCTCCACACTGTTTTCCATAGTGGCTATACTAGTTTGCCTTCCCACCAACAGTGTAAGAGTGTTCCCTTTTCTCCACACCCTCTCCAGCATTTATTGCTTGTAGACTTTTGGATCGCAGCCATTCTGACTGGTGTGAAATGGTACCTCATTGTGGTCTTGATTTGCATTTCTCTGATAATGAGTGATGTTGAGCATCTTTTCATGTGTTTGTTAGCCATCTGTATGTCTTCTTTGGAGAAATGTGTATTTAGTTCTTTGGCCCATTTTTTGATTGGGTTGTTTATTTTTCTGGAATTGAGCTGCATGAGTTGCTTGTATATTTTTGAGATTAGTTGTTTGTAAGTTGCTTCATTTGCCACAGATGTATAGAGCAGTCTTTTGGAGTTTGTGGGAGAGGGAGAGGGTGGGACGATTTGGGAGAATGGCATTGAAACATGCTTGGGGCTAGCCCATTTTTTGATTGGGTCATTTATTTTTCTGGGATTGACCTGCAGGAGTTGCTTGTATATTTTTGAGATTAGTTCTTTGTCAGTTGCTTCATTTGCTATTATTTTCTCCCATTCTGAAGGCTGTCTTTTCACTTTGCTTATAGTTTCATTTGTTGTGCAGAAGCTTTTAAGTTTAACTAGGTCCCATTTGTTTATTTTTGCTTTGATTTCCAATATTCTGGGAGGTGGGTCATAGAGGATCCTGCTGTGATTTATATCGGAGAGTGTTTTGCCTATGTTATCCTCTAGGAGTTTTATAGGTTCTGGTCTTACATTTAGATCTTTAACCCATTTTGAGTTTATTTTTGTGTATGGTGTTAGAAAATGTTCTAGTTTCATTCTTTTACAAGTGGTTGACCAGTTTTCCCAGCACCACTTGTTAAAGAGATTGTTTTTAATCTATTGTATATTCTTGCCTCCTTTGTCAAAGATAAAGATAAAGATAAAGATGAAGATTGCCTTATGCCCAGCAATCCCACTGCTGGTCATACACATCTAGGAAATCAGAATTGAAAGAGACATGTGCACTCAAATGTTCATCACAGCACTGTTTATAATAGCTAGGATATGGAAGCAACCTAGATGTCCATTGGCAGATGAATGGATAAGAAAGCTGTAGTACATATACACAATGGAGTATTACTCAGCCATTAAAAAGAATACATTTGAATCAGTTCTAATGAGGTGGATGAAACTGGAGCCTATTATACAGAGTGAAGTAAGCCAGAAAGAAAAACAGCAATACAGTATACTAACACATATATATGGAATTTAGAAAGATGGTAATGATAACCCTGTATGTGAGACAGCAAAAGAGACACAGATGTATATAGAACAGTCTTTTGGACTCTGTGGGAGAGGGTGAGGGTGGGATGATTTGGGAGAATGGCATTGAAACATGTATAATATCATATATGAAACAATTTGCCAGTCCAGGTTCAATGCAGGATACAGAATGCTTGGGGCTGGTGCACTGGGATAACCCAGAGGGATGGTATGGGGAGGAAGGTGGGTGGGGGGTTCAGGATGGGTAACACGTGTACACCCATTGAGAATTCACGTTGATGTATGGCAAAACCAATACAATATTGTAAAGTAATTAGCCTCCAATTAAAATAAATAAATTTAAATTAAAAAATCAACCCTAGAAATCAATAGGAGTAAAAGAAAATAATTTCATATAAATCTGCTATGAATAAACTCACCATTCATTTATAGCCAAGGGGATTTACAAAGCATTACATTGTCACATTTTCTCTCCCAACAGTTTTTGATGATGAAAACATTACACTGTAAAATCTTCAAAAGTGGATAACTCACTATAGGTATTTTAAAACATAAACATAAAAGCTTATAAATAGGTAAAAGAGCAAGTGGAATAAACAGTAGATATAATGATAATAAAACTTGTGGTTGAATGTTTGATGTCTGAACGTCAGTTCAGTTCAGTTGCTCAGTCATGTCCGACTCTTTGTCACCCCATGGACTGCAGCACGCCAGGCTTCCCTGTCCATTACCAACTTCCGGAGCTTACTCAAACTCATGTCCATCCAGTCAGTGATGCCATCCAATCATCTAATCCTCTGTTGTCCCCTTCTCCTTCTGCCTTCAATCTACATATAGGTAGTCTGAAGGTAGTATATCCTATTATGTGTGCTTTAATATTATACATATTTCATATGATACATGTGCTTCCCTGGTAGTTCAGCTGGTAAAGAATCTGTCTGCAATGTAGGAGACCTGTTTTGATTCCTGGGTCAGGAAGTTACCCTGCAGAAGGGACAGGCTACCCACTCCAATATTCTTTGGCTGCCCTGGTGTCTCAGGTGGTAAAGAATCTGCCTGCGATGTGGGAGACCTGAATTTGATCCCTCATTTGGGAAGATCCCTTGCAGAACGGAATGGCTACCCACTCCAGTATTTTTGCCTGGGGAATTCCATGGACAGAGTAGCCTGGTAGGCTACAGTCCATGGGGTCACAAAGAGTTGGACATGACTGAGCAACTATCACTCATTCACATATGATACGTATTCTTATGATACATATAGGAACAAAGGCTATTTGGCCTCAAGCTGACTCTCCGTTCTTAAACATTACTATATCTGTTCTCACTATTCCCCCCATTCCATCCACACTGGTTAAAAACTATATTTTAGATAATGTCCTACCTTTCTATCTGTGCTTTTGTTTGCCTTTTTTTTCCCTCACTATGAAATGATTTCCCTCTGGGATTCCCACCCCCACCATGCTAATACATCTTATTTCTTTGTGATTTATATATTCTTTCAAGTATTTTTTTCCCACTTCAGTAAACATTTATTGAGAATCTACTTTGTACAAAGTAATTTTTAAGTTCTAGAGATATTTTGGGTGAAAAAAGTATTTTTTACCATAATAGAAATTAGAGTCTAGTGAGGGAGTGAGCCATAAAAAAGAGGAAAATAAAAATGTAAGCATATTCTAGGAAGGAGAAAAAACTAGTTGTAATATGGGAGAGTAATTCTGTGACATATTTTGGTTAGATGATTAGGAAAAGCCCCCAAAATATGAATGAATACCAACCAACTGAAATATAAGGGGAAGAATAGGTAGATGGAGTAGCATGTGCAAACTTCCAGAAATGGAAATACACCACATGAATTTGGACAGAAACAGTAAGCCAGAATGGAAAAGATCCTGATAGTTGGAAAGATTAAGGGCAGGAGGATAATTTGACAACAGGGGATGAGATGGTTGGATGGAATCATCAACTCAATGAACACAAGGTTGAGAAAATTCTGGGAGATACTGCAGGACAGGGAAGCTTGGTGTGCTGCAGTCCATGGGGTTACAAAAAGTCAGACGCGACTTAGTGACTGAACAACAACAACAGTGATGGGAAAAGTGGCACAACATGAGGTGTGAGAGATAGACAACTATCATGTCATACAAGATTGTGTATGTCAAAGTAAGTGTTTTACTGTCTAGAGTAATAACATGAGTGTTAGAAATTGTTGTAGGCGTTTTATTGTATCATCACTTGGAATCCTCTTAAGGACTTTGTGAGGTAGGTACTACCAGTACTCTCATTTTAAAGATAAGGAAAATAAGGAACACAGAAGTTAAGTGACTTGCTGGCAGTCACTAGAAAGTACAGACAAGATTCAAACTCAAGTGGTCTGGTCCTAGGACCAAATTGCTTTATCTCTCAGTAAGTAAGATAGGAAACAACAGGAGGATTTTAACAGGAGGCTTACGTATTGAGATTTTCAGGTTTTAAAAATAATTCTGGTTGAATTGGGAAGAACTGCTTGAAGTGAGCAAAAGGAGAAGTCGGAAAATATTAACAGGCTATTATAACAGAAGAAATTTACAAAAAAGATCTTCACGACCAAGATAATCACGATGGTGTGATCACTCATCTAGAGCCAGACATCCTGGAATGTGAAGTCAAGTGGGCCTTAGAAAGCATCACTACGAACAAAGCTAGTGGAGGTGATGGAATTCCAGTTGAGATATTTCAAATCCTAAAAGATGATGCTGTGAAAGTGCTGCACTCAATATGCCAACAAATTTGGCAAACTCACCAGTGGCCACAGGACTGGAAAAGGTCAGTTTTCATTCCAATCCCAAAGAAAGGCAATGACAAAGAATGCTCAAACTACCGCACAATTGCACTCATCTCACATGCTAGTAAAGTAATGCTCAAAATTCTCCAAGCCAGGCTTCAGTAATACGTGAACCGTGAACTTCCTGATGTTCAAGCTGGTTTTAGAGAAGGCAGAGGAACCAGAGATCAAATTGCCAACATCCGCTGGATCATCGAAAAAGCAAGAGAGTTCCAGAAAAACATCTACTTCTGCTTTATTGTGGAATCAAGATTGCTGGGAGAAATATCAATAACCTCAGATATGCAGATGACACGACCCTTATGGCAGAAAGTGAAGAGGAACTAACAAAACTTTTGATGAAAGTAAAAGAGGAGAGTGAAAAAGTTGGCTTAAAGCTCAACATTCAGAAAACGAAGATCATGGCATCTGGTCCCATCACTTCATGGGAAATAGATGGGGAAACAGTGGAAACAGTGTCAGACTTTATTTTATGGGGCTCCAAAATCACTGCAGATGGTGACAGCAGCCATGAAATTAAAAGACGGTTACTCCTTGGAAGAAAAGTTATGACCAACCTAGATAGCATATTCAAAAGCAGAGACATTACTTTGCCGACTAAGGTCCGTCTAGTCAAGGCTATGGTTTTTCCAGTAGTCATGTATGGATGTGAGAGTTGGACTGTGAAGAAGGCTGAGTGCCAAAGAATTGATGCTTTTGAAGTGTGGTGTTGAGGAAGACTCTTGAGAGTCCCTTGGACTGCAAGGAGATCCAACCAGTCCATTCTGAAGGAGATCAACCCTGGGATTTCTTTGGTAGGAATGATGCTAAAGCTGAAACTCCAATACTTTGGCCACCTTATGCAAAGAGATGACTCATTGGAAAAGGCTCTGATGCTGGGAGGGATTGGGGGCAGGAGCAGAAGGGGACGACCGAGGATGAGATGGCTGGATGGCTTCACTGACTCGATGGACGTGAATCTGAGTGAACTCTGGGAGTTGGTAATGGACAGGGAAGCCTGGCGTGCTGCAATTCATGGGGTTGCAAAGAGTTGGACACGACTGAGTGACTGAACTGAACTGATAATAGTCTAAGTGAGAAATGACAGTTCCTTGGCTCCTGGTAGAATAAGAAAAGTGAATGGATTAAAATATATCTTTTAAAATATTTTTTTTCAGTATGTAAAATGGTAATGTACTTGATACAGTGGGTGGGGAGGAGGGAGGGCAGTCAAAATGACCTATTGGTGTATGGTCCTTTGTAGATCATCATGATATCCTTAAGTCTGCTTACAGTTATAATTGAATTCAGCTAGGCATTCTTTATGTGGTAACTGTGAAGTAGACTTTTTATTTCTGACAATAGATATTTTACTAATTTATTTCCCCCAATTTCTGCTGCATAAAACCTAATGTGGCACATTTATCAGAATTCCTCTGGTAGCTCAGCTGATAAAGAATCTACTTGCAATACAGGAGACCCAGGTTCAGTCCCTGGGTGGGGAAGATCCCCTGGAGAAGGGAATGGCAACTCACTCTAGTATTCTTGACTAGAGTGTTCCATGGACAGAGGAGCCTGGTGGGCTACAGTCCATGGAGTTGCAAAGAATCAGACATGACTGAGTGATTATGCACAGCACAGCACACCAAGAATATTAAATATAATAAACAAGAACACCTCCTTCAGTGTCATCAATAATCTTAGATCTTAAGGATTGTAAGTCTTAACACTTGAAGAACATCAAGTGCCTCATCCTGATCATTAAGAGTTTCACATTGAATGCTTGGTAACTAGTATGCCTCATGGATTTATCTGTCTATTATCCTTTTGACTACTACCAACCCACTCCAGTGTCCTTGCCTAGAGAATCACATGGACAGAGGAGCCTGGTGGGCTACAGTACATGGGGTCTGTAAGAGTTGGACACAACTTAGCGATTAAGCCACCACCATGGAGAAGGAAATGGCAACCCACTCCAATACTCTTGCCTGGAAAATCCCATGGACCAAGGAGCCTGGTAGGCTACAGTCCATGGGGTCGCAAAGAGTCGGACAAGACTGAGCGACTTCACTTTCACTTTCACCAATGTTAAATAGAATTTTATATTTTGTGGCCAAAGCTTACCACATTTACCATGCAATTTCCAGAGCAAGAGTCAGTGATCAATAGGTGGGATGAAATAAGACATGATTCTTTTCAACCTGAATCTAGAAATTGAGTGTAAAATGTCACCATTTGCATGTGGAGATGCCATGTGTTCTCTACACTCCTAGGTCTCTCTAGAGAATCACATATTATTAGTGATTACCAGTTTATAGGACAGCTCTGGTCTGTCACTTGATTTCTCAGTATCCTTTTGTAAACAATATTATGCAAAAAAATAATAGAATTATAATTTTTTTGACTGTTCAAAGTACCAGAGTTTGCTTTAGTTTCTCCCTTGATCCTCTGCTCGTTCAATATCTGGCTTTTTTTGTTGTTGTTGTTTTGTTGATCAGGGGATTGGCAAAATAGGTAAATGGAATTAAGAGGTATGAACTTCTAGTTATAAAGTCAAGGGAATGTAATATACAGCATAAGGAACATGTCAATAATACAGTAATAACTTTGTATGGGGACAGATAATGATCATTTCATAATGATTATTTTGTAATGTTTTTAAATTTAGAGTCACTATGCTGCATACTTGTAACTAAGATAATATTTTATGTTAACTATATTTCAAATAGAAAAAAATTCTAGTTCTCAGTATCATGTGTCCTTGTAATATGTCCTTGTATTTTATGCTCCTTGATTTTCCAAAAGCTTATGTACATGTTTGTATGTGTATAGATGTATATGAATGGTGAAACATGCTTTAATTCACTTTAAAAATCATTATTGTTTCAAAATTTGAGTATAACTTTCTCCAAAAATCAGGATTTTTGATCACTACAGTAAATATCTACCACTTGCTTTGAGTGGGGTTGAGCTATATACAGTAATAGACAGATGGAAGCATCTTTACCAAACTGTCACTATTTTCAGGAACTAAAATTTTCTCTGAATGTGTCTCATATTTATAAAATGTTATTGCAAGTGAATGGCACAAATGGAGAAGCAGTATGTGTGAAAATTAACTGATTCTTCCATCTGCTTATTAGATTTGCATCTGAGGACGTTATTTTACCTAGTAGGAAATTATTTCCATCTATCTATCTATAGAAATTATTTCATTTCTATCTAACTAATTGGACATCTCCAGCGCCTATCAGATAAAAATGAAACTTTTCAACACGATGTCCAATGCCCATACACAATCAGGGGACCCGTCTTTGTCTAGACTTACCTTCTGTATTTCCTGTACATGAAACCTCTTCTTCAATTAAACCAGGTTTCTATTGACTCCAAAAATTAAAAAAAAATGTTTATATGATAAAATTTACCATATGCCTAGAATATTTTCCTTTTGCTCATAATACTGGCTAGTCTTAATAGCCAATCCAAATTTATCCAATTATTCACACATTCAGTAACTGAAAACCACCTGCTTTGTCTACGGTTTTGAATTAGATACCCAGATAAATAAATTCTAAGATTTTTTAAAAATATAATTATTGTTTTTCTGACATGTTACAAACGGGATTTGAAGTTGCAAAAATAGTGTGGGTTTTCTAAGCAAAGTGCTTTGATGATTTCAGACTGTCTTTTAGCAGAATACATATGTTTTCCCACTCCAGCATTCTTGCCTGGAGAACCCCATGGGCAGAGGATCCTGGTGGGCTACATTCCATGGGGTCACAAAGAGATGGGCACGACTGAGAGACTAACACTAAGAGTGTCAGTGCTCCATCGTGTCCAACTCTTTACAAGCCTAGCCCACTAGGCTTGTCTGCCCACAGAATTTTCCTGTCAAGAATACAGGAGTCAGTTGCCTTTTCCTTCTCCAGGGGATCTTCCCAATCCAGGGACCGAACTTGCATCTCCTGCATTGGCAGGTGGATTCTTTACCACTGAATCACCTGGAAAGCCTCACTGCTAAGAGTAGCTGTACCAATTTCCTTATTCTTTGATAGTATATAGAATACTTATTGCTCTCTATAAGACTTAGTAATGTCAGTGTTGAAAATTGCAGACATTTTGGATACTATATACAATTACCTATTTGTAATTTTAACATCCATTTGCCTAAGGACTAATTAGATTGAGAACCTGTGTATATTTCTATATATTTATAATACTTATAATATTGGATATTTACATATTCTCTTTTATGAGTATTCTCTTTCGTTTTCTTACTGATTAGTAGGAATTCTTTAACCATTCTAGATATGATCTATAGTAAGTAGTAAGTATTGTCTTTTTTTTTTTTTTGTCCTTGGTTTTGAGAAACTGCGAAGTATCTTCCTTTTTTCCCTACTTAAAATAAACTTATAATGACTATTAACTAGTACAATAATTTTTAAAAAGTGAAAGTAAAGATTGCTTATCCAATTATCTTTTAAAATGTGAAAGAGTCAATTCCTAGGCAAGTTGATAAAAAGTCTGGGGTCCCTGAGAAAAAGAAAAGCCCAGGTCTGGGGCTCTTGAAGTGGAGATAGGGGTCTGGAATTTTCAAAGAGGAGGAAAGGACAAACATCTTTTTTTTTTTTTTCCTCTATATTCCTTAGTCTTAGTCACATAAAACATTTTTTTTCTTTAAGCCCAGAACTGATGATTACACGACAAACAACACAATTTAAATTCTGTACTAAGGATTATATAACAACAATGTATCCTGCTTGAGGACAGTCCCTCCTTTCTGAAAACATTCTGGTTAATCCTGTTATCTTAAAACGTAAATTATGGGATTGAGTCTGACAGAATGTGGTCCACTGGAGAAGGGAATGACAAGCCACTTCAGTATTCTTGCCTTGAGAACACCATGAACAGTATGAAAAGGCAAAATGATAGGATACCAAAACAGGAACTCCCCAGGTCATTAGGTGCCCAGTATGCTACTGGAGATCAGTGGAGAAATAACTCTAGAAAGAATGAAGGGATGGAGCCAATACAAAAAAAAAAAAAATACCCAGTTGTGGATGTGACTGGTGATAGAAGTAAGATCCGATGCTGTAAAGAGCAATACTGCATAGGAACCTGGAATGTTAGGTCCATGAATCAAGGCAAATTGGAAGTGGTCAAACAAGAGATGGCAAGGGTGAACGTCGACATTCTGGGAATCAGCAAACTAAAATGGATTGGAATGGGTGAATTTAACTCAGATGACCATTATATCTACTACGGCAGGAAGGAAACCCTCAGAAGAAATGGAGTAGCCATCATGGTCAACAAAAGAGTCCTAAATGCAGTACTTGGATGCAATCTCAAAAACGACAGAATGATCTCTGTTCATCTCCAAGGCAAACCATTCAATATCACAGTTATCCAAGTCTATGCCCCAACCACTAATGCTGAAGAAACTGAAGTTGAATAGTTTTATGGAGACCTACAAGACCTTTTAGAATTAACACCCAAAAAAGATGTCCTTTTCATTATAGGGGACTGGAATGCAAAAGTAGGAAGTCAGGAAACACCTGGAGTAACAGGCAAATTTGGCCTTGGAATGCAGAATGAAGCAGGGCAAAAACTAATAGAGTTTTGCCAAGAAAATGCACTGGTCATAGCAAACACCCTCTTCCAACAACACAAGAGAAGACTCTACACGTGGACATCACCAGATGGTCAACACCGAAATCCGATTGATTATATTCTTTGCAGTCAAAGATGGAGAAGCTCTATACAGTCAACAAAAACAAGACCAGGAGCTGACTGTGGCTCAGATCATGAACTTTTTATTACCAAATTCAGACTTAAGAATTAGGTATGACCTAAATCAAATCCCTTATGATTATACAGTGGAAGTGAGAAAGATTTAAGGGTCTAGATCTGATAGATAGAGTGCCTGATGAACTATGGAATGAGGTTCATGACATTGTACAAGAGACAGGGATCAAGACCATCCCCATGGAAAAGAAATGCAAAAAAGGAAAATGGCTGTCTCAGGAGGCCTTACAAATAGCTGTGAAAAGAAGACAGGCGAAAAGCAAAGGAGAAAATAAAAGATATAAGCATCTGAATGCAGAATTCCAAAGAATAGCAGGAAGAAATAAGAAAGCCTTCTTCAGTGATCAATGCAAAGAAATAGAGGAAAAGAACAGAATGAGAAAGACTAGAGATCTCTTCAAGAAAATTAGAGATACCAAGGGAACATTTCATGCAAAGATGGGCTCAATAAAGGACAGAAATGGTATGGACCTAACAGAAGCAAAAGATATTAAGAAGAGGTGGCAAGAATACACAGAAAAACTGTACAAAAAAGATCTTCACGACCCAGATAATCACGATGGTGTGATCACTCACCTAGAGCCAGACATCCTGGAATGTGAAATCAAGTGGGCCTTAGAAAGCATCACTATGAACAAAGCTAGTGGAGGTGATGGAATTCCAGTTGAACTATTTCAAATCCTGAAAGATGATGCTGTGAAAGTGCTGCACTCAATATGCCAGCAAAATTGGAAAACTCAGCAGTGGCCACAGGACTGGAAAAGGTCAGTTTTCATTCCAATCCCAAAGAAAGGCGATGCCAAAGAATGCTCAAACTACCGCACAATTGTACTCATCTCACATGCTAGTAAAGTAATGCTCAAAATTCTCCAAGCCAGGCTTCAGTAATACATGAACCGTGAACTTCCTGATGTTCAAGCTGGTTTTAGAAAAGGCAGAGGAACCAGAGATCAAATTGCCAACATCCACTGGGTCATCGAAAAAGCAAGAGAGTTCCAGAAAAACATCTGTTTCTGCTTTATTGACTATGCCAAAGCCTTTGACTGTGTGGATCACAATAAACTGTGGAAAATTCTGAAAGAGATGGGAATACCAGACCACCTGACCTGCCTCTTGAGAAATTTGTTTGCAGATCAGGAAGCAACAGTTAGAACTGGACATGGAACAACAGACTGGTTCCAAATAGGAAAAGGAGTATGTCAAAGCTGTATATTGTCACCCTGCTTATTGAACTTCTATGCAGAGAAATGCTGGGTTGGAAGAAGCACAAGCTGAAATCAAGATTACTGGGAGAAATATCAGTAACCTCAGATATGCAGATGACACCACCCTTACGGCAGAAAGTGAAGAGGAAATAAAAAAGCCTCTTGATGAAAGTAGAAGAGAAGAGTGAAAATGTTTGCCTAAAGCTCAACATTCAGAGAACTAAGATTATGGCATCTGGTCCCATCACTTCATGGGAAATAGATGTGGAAACAGTGGAAACAGTGTCAGACTTTATTTTGGGGGGGGGGGTCCAAAATCACTGCAGATGGTGACTGCAGCCATGTAATTAAAAGAGACTTACTCCTTGGAGGAAAAGTTATGACCAACCTAGATAGCATATTGAAAAGCAGAGACACTACTTGGCCAACAAAGATCCATCTAGACAAGGCTATTGTTTTTCCTGTGGTCATGTATGGATGTGAGAGTTGGACTGTGAAGAAAGCTGAGCACCGAAGAATTGATGCTTTTGATCTGTGGTGTTGGAGAAGACTCTTGAGGGTCCTTTGGACAGCAAGGAGATCCAACCAGTCCATTCTGAAGATCAGCCCTGGGATTTCTTTGGAAGGAATGATGCTAAAGATCAAAGTCCAGTACTTTGGCCACCTCATGTGAAGAGTTGACTCATTGGAAAAGACTCTGATGCTGGGAGGGATTGGGGGCAGGAGCAGAAGGGGACGACAGAGGATGAGATGGCTGGATGGCATCATGGACTCAATGGACGTGAGTCTGAGTGAACTCCGGGAGTTGGTGATGGACAGGGAGGCCTGGCGTGTTGTGATTCATGGGGTCGCAAAGAGTCAGACACGACTAAGTTACTGAACTGAACGGAATGATCTAGTGGTTTTTCCTACTTTCTTCAATTTAAGTCTGAATTTGGCAATAAGGAGTTCATGATCTGAGCCACTGTCAGCTCCTGGTCTTGTTTTTGTTTACTGTATAGAGCTTCTCCATTTTTGGCGCAAAAAATTATAATCAATCTGATCGGTGTTGACCATCGTGTGATGTCCATGTGTCGAGTTTTCTCTCGTGTTGTTGGAAGAGGGTTTTTTCTATGACCAGTTCGTTCTCTTGGCAAATCTCTATTAGCCTTTGTCCTGCTTCATTCTGTATTCCAAGGCCAAATTTGTCTGTTTCTCCAGGTGTTTCCTGACTTCCTACTTTTGCATTCCAGTCCCTTATAATGAAAAGGACATCATTTTTGGGTATTACTTCTATAGGGTCTTGTATGTCTTCATAAAACCGTTCAACGTCAGCTTCTTCAGCATTACTGTTTGGGGCATAGACTTGGATTACTGTGATATTGAATGGTTTGCCTTGAAAATGAACAGAGATCATTCTGTCATTTTTGAGATTGCATCCAAGTACTGCATTTTGGACTCTTTTTTTCCTCTACATAGAAAACCCTGAAGATACCACCAGAAAATTACTACAGCTAATCACTGAGTATAGTAAAGTTGTTGGATATAAAATTGACACACAAAAATCCCTTGCATTTCTACACTAACAATGAGAAAACAGAAAGGGAATTTAAGGACACAATTCCACTTACCAGTGCAATGAAAAGAATAAAATATTTAGGATTAAATCTACCTAAGGAAACAAAAGACCTATATATAAAAAACTATAAAAGACTGATGAAATAAATCACATGTGACACAAATTGATGGAGATATATAATGTTCATGGATCAGAAGTATCAATATAGTGAAAATTAGTATACTACCCAAAGCAATTCAATGCAATCTCTATCAAGCTACCAACGTTATTTTTCACAGAGCTAGAAAAAGTAATTTCACTATTTGTATGGAAGTATAAAAAACCTCAAATAGCCAAAGCAATGTTGAGAAAGAAGAATGGAACTGGAGGAATCAACTTTTTCAGGCTCTACTATGAAGCTATAGTCATCAAGACAGTATGTTACTGGCACAAAGACAGAAATATAGATCAATGGAACAAAAAATCAACACACCTGTGGAAACCTTACCTTTGACAAAGGAGGCAAGAATGTAGAATGGGGAAAAGACAATCTTTTTAGCAAGTGTTGCTGGGAACACTGGTCAACCACTTGTAAAAAAATGAAGCTAGAACACTCTAACACCATACACAAAAATAAACTCAAAATGGATTAAAGATATAACTGTAAGGCCAGAAACTATAAAACTCCTAGAGGAAAACATAGGCAAAACACTCTCTGACAATAATCACATCAGGATCCTCTATGTCCCACCACCCACAGTAATGGAAATAAAAGCAAAAATAAACAAATGGGACCTAACTAAACTTAAAAGCTTTTTCATAATGAAGAAAACTATAAGCAAGGTGAAAAGACAGCCTTCAGAATGGGAGAAAATAATAGCAAATGTAGCAACTGGCAAAGAATTAATCTCAAAAATATACAAGCAGCTCCTGCAGCTTAATTCCAGAAAAATAAATGACCCAATTAAAGAATGGGCCAAAAAACTATTGTCCAAAGAAGACATTCAGATGGCTCACAAACACATGAAAAGATCCTCAACATCACTCATTATCAGAGAAATGCAAATCAAAACCACAATAAGGTACCATCTCACACTGGTCAGAATGGCTGCTATCAAAAAGTCTGGTGTTGCTACTGCTGCTAAGTCACTTCAGTCACGTTTGACTCTGTGCGACCCCATAGACATCAGCCCATCAGGCTCTGCTGTCCCTGGGACTCTCCAGGCAAGAACACTTGAATGGGTTGCCATTTCCTTCTCCAATGCATGAAAATGAGAAGTGAAAGTGAAGTTGCTCAGTCGTGTTTGACTCTTAGTGACCTTATGGACCACAGCCTACCAGGCTCCTCCATCCATGGGATTTTCTAGGCAAGAGTACTGGAATGGGGTGCCATTGCCTTCTCTGATCAAAAAGTCTACAAACAATAAATGCTGGAGAGGCTGTGGAAAAAAGGGAACCCTCTTACACTGTTGGTGGGAATGCAAACTAATACAGCCACTATGGAAAAGAGTGTGGAGATTCCTTAAAAAAAAAAAAAAAAGGAAATTGAACTGCCATATGACCCAGCAATCCCACTGTTGGGCATACACACTGAGGAAACCAGAATTGAAAGAGATACGTGTACCCCAATATTTATCACAACACTGTTTACAATAGCTAGGACATGGAAGCAACGTAGATGTCCATCAGTAGATGAATGGATAAGAAAGCTGTGGTACATATACACAATGGAATATTACTCAGCTATTAAAAAGAATTTACTTGAATCAGTTCTAATGAGGTGGATGAAACTGGAACCTATTATACAGAATGAAGAAAGTCAGAAAGAAAAACACCAATACAGTATATTAATGCATATATATGGAATTTGGAAAGATGGTAACAATGACCCTATATGTGAGACAGCAAAAGAGACACAGATATAAAGAACAGAGTTTTGGACTCTGTGGGAGAAGGCGAAAGTGGGATGATTTGAGAGAATAGCATCCATACATTTATATTACCTGATGTTGAAGCTGAAACTCTAATAATTTGGCCACCTGATGAGAAGAGCTGACTCATTTGAAAAGACCCTGATGCTGGGAAAGTTTGAGAAAAGGAGGAGAAGGGGATGACAGAGGATGAGATGGTTGGATGGCATCACCGACTCAATGGACATGGGTTTGGGTGAACTCTGGGAGTTGCTGATGGACAGGGAGGCCTGGTGTGCTGCAGTTCATGGGTCGCAAAGAGTCAGACACGACTGAGCGACTGAACTGAACTGATGTGAAATAGATTGCCAGTTCAGGTTCAATACATGAGACAGGGTGCTCAGGGCTGGTGCACTGGGATGACCCTGAGGGATGGGATGGGGAGGGAAGTGGGAAGGGGATTCAGAATGGGGGACACATGTACACCCATGGCTGATTTATCTCAATGTATGGCAAAAACACTACAATATTGTAATGTAATTAGCTTTTGATTAAATAAATTAATTTTTTAAAAATGGAATCACATAGTATGTAGCTTTTTGAGATTTTTTTCCATGCAGCATAGTATTCCTCAAGTTCATTCAAGTTGTTGCATGTATCAGTAGTTCATTTCTTTGATGTATGACTAGTATATTCCTTAGTAAGAATGAACCACAGTTTATCCATTCTCTCATTGGAAGAAATCCAGGCTGTTTCCAGTCTGGGGCTCTAACACATAAAGCTGAAGTGAACATTCACGCTTAAGTTTTTATGTGAACGTAAGCTTTCATTTCTTTGGGCTAAAAAACTGCTGCCTAATCCAACATCATGAAGATGTATTCATTTTTTTTATCATCATTTTATACTTTCAGCTCTTACATTTATGTCTATGATCTATTTTGAGTTAGTTAATATTTACATATGGTATAAGGTAGACATCTAAATTCATCTTTTGCATGTGTATATACAATTGCCCCAGCACCATTTTTCAAAGTGAATTGTTTGTCATTGAATTTTCTTGGCACCCTTGTCAAACATCCATTGACCAGAATATAACGGTTTGCTTTGGGGCTTTCCATTATGTTCCTTTCATTTTTTTTTTTTCTTTATTTCTGTGGCAGTGCTAAACTGACTTGATTACTGTAGCTTTGTAAGAAGTTATGAAATCAGAAATTGTAAAACTTCCAATTATATTATTTTTTAAGGTTTGGGTGTTTTGGGTCCTTTGTGTTTCCTTATCAGTTTTAAGATCATCTTGTCAGTTTCTACAAAGAAGGCATCTGGGATTCTGACAGGTATTTCATCAAATCTGTAGATTAATTTAGGGAGTATTGCTGTCCTAACAAAATTAAATCTTGCAATCCATGAACATATGATGTCTATTTATTTAAATTTTCCTAAACTACTTTCAATATTTTTGTTTTGTAATTTGTATACAAGCCTTGTATTTCTTTTTTTGAAAGTGAAAATGAAGTCGCTCAGTCGTGTCTGACTCTTTGCGACCCCATGGACTGTAGCCTACCAGGCTCCTCTGTCCATGGGATTTTCCAGGCAATAGTACTGGAGTGGATTGCCATTTCCTTCTCCAGGGGATCTTCTCAACCCAGGGATTGAACCCAGGTCTCCCGCAATGTAGACAGATGCTTTACCATCTGAACCACCAGGGAAGTCTTTTGTTGAACATAATCATATTTTTACGATTTTTGAATGAATTATTTTCTTAATTTTTGATATATTCTGTCTACTATATATCAGTTTAGTTCAGTAGCTCGGTCGTGTCCAACTATTTGTGACCCCATGGACTGCAGTACGCCAGGCTTCCCTGTCCATCACCAACTCCCGGAGCTTACTCACACTCATGTCCATCGAGTTGGTGATGCCATCCAACCATCTCATCTTCTATCGTCCCCTTCTCCTCCTGCCTTCAGTCTTTCCCAGCATCAGGGTCTTTTCCAATGAGTCAGCTCTTCGCATCAGGTGGCCAAAGTATTGGAGTTTCAGCTTTAACATCAGTCCTTCTAATGAATATTCAGGACTGATTTCCTTTAGGATTGACTGGTTCGTTCTTTTTGCAGTCCAAGGGACACTCAAAAGTCTTCTCCAATACTACAGTCAAAAGCATCAATTCTTCAGTGCTCAGCTTTCTTTATGGTCAAACTCTCACATCTATACATGACTACTGGAGAAAACATAGCTTTGACTACATGGACCTTTGTTGGCAAAGTATTGTCTCTGCTTTTTAATATGCTGTCTAGGTTGGTCATAGCTTTTCTTGCAAGGAACAAGTGTCTTTTAATTTCTTGGCTGCAGTCACCATCTGCAGTGATTTTGGAGGCCCCCAAAATAAAGTCCAAGTCTAGTATATATAAATTCACCTAATCCTGTTCATTGCTTATGTATCCTTCAAACTTGCTGAAGTTATTTTTAGCTTTGGCTAGAATTTCAGTGTTGAAAAGAAGTTGCAAGAACAGACATCCCTGTTTTGTTTCTCAGATTATTGACAAATTTTCAGTCTTTCATAATTAGTATGATGCTAGCTGTAGATTTTCTATTGATGCCTTTATCAGGCTTAGAAAGTTCCCTTCTATTCATGATTTTGAGTATATATATATTTTTTTTAGATAATGAAAGGAATTTGAATTTCAAATGTATAATTGGTTATTAATTTTATTGAAGTTGCCTTGTAGTAAGTCTCTTTGCTCTCACTGCTTTCAAGATTCTCGCTTTGTTTTTAAACAGCTTGATTACGAATGTGTATTTGTGGGCCACTTTTAATTTACCTTATTTAGAGTTTGTTGAGCTTCTTGGATATATGTATAAATGTTGTTCATCAAAACTGAGATTTTTGGTCAGCATTTCTTCAAATACTCTTTTTGCCTCTTTCTTCTAGGAATCTAACTATATGTATGCTGGTGGGCTTGATGATTTGCCACAGGATTCTGAGCCTTTGTTTATTTATCAGCATTCACTTTTTTTTTTCTGTTCCATAGGCTGGATAATCTTTATTAACCTAAATTCAACTTGACTGCTTATTTATTCTACCAGCTCAAATCTGAAATTGAATCCCTCTAATAAACTATTTTATTTCAGTTTTTGTACTTAAAACTCAAAATTTCTATTTTTAAAATAATTTTATTATGTGTGATAATTTTCTAGTAAACATAATACATAAAAGTCTCTTACTAATTATCAATAAACACATAATGCTAAGAGTAAATTTTTAAAGTTCTCACTATACCAAAAAAATGTTAACTATGTGGGGTGATGAATGTATTAACTTTATTGTATTCAGTTCAGTTCAGTCGCTCAGTCATGTCTGACTCTTTTTCACCCCATGAATTGCAGCACGCCAGGCCTCCTTGTCCATCACCAACTCCCAGAGTTCACCCAAACTCTTGTGCATCGAGTTGGTGATGCCATTCAGCCATCTCATCCTCTGTCGTCCCCTTCTCCTGCTCCCAATCCCTCCCAGCATCAGAGTCTTTTCCAATGAGTCAACTCTTTGTACCAGGTGGCCAAAGTACTGGAGTTTCAGCTTTAGCATCAGTCCTTCCAAAGAACACCCAGGACTGATCTCCTTCAGAATGGACTGGTTGGATCTCCTTGCAGTCCAAGGGGCACTCAAGAGTCTTGTCCAACACCACAGTTCAAAAGCATCAATTCTTTAGCGCTCAGCTTTCTTCACAATCCAACTCTCACACTCATACATGACCACTGGAAAAACCATAGCCTTGACTAGACGGACCTTAGTCGGCAAAGTAATGTCTCTGCTTTTGAATATGCTATCTAGGTTGGTCGTAACTTTCCTTCCAAGGAGTAAGTGTCTTTTAATTTCATGGCTGCAGTCACCATTTGCAGTGATTTTAGAGCCCAAAGATATAAATTTTAACACTGTTTCCCCATCTATTTCCCATGAAGTGATGGGACCAGATGCCATGATCTTAGTTTTCTGTTATTGTATTAACATGTATCAAATCATTTCACTGGGTACCTTAAACATACACACTGTTATATATCAATTGCATCTCAATAAAACACGAAGAACACCCCCCCAAAAAACCCATTTATTTAATTTGTAAACTAAGCAATAGTAAATGCATGTATCTCCGCCATCCCCACCCAAAAAAGGGAACACATGTTATCTCCATGTATATGTATAAATGGCGTTTATCAACATAGGGTTTGTACTGCGTATGTTTTACTTTTTGGAACTACATTGACGAATGCTTAGAGAGATTACATATTTTTGTATTATAAGTGATATTATATGTGAATATTCCTATATGTGCTTCTTTGCATACTTTTGAAATTGTCCTTTGAATGGAATTATCTATTTATGGTAGATTTCTAGTAGAGTTGCTCAGTCAGTGAATCTACAATATTTATACATATATTGCCAAAATGTTTTACAGCAAGATCAAATCAATTTATACTTTGATCAATAGTGAATGACATTATTTACTTCCTCCTCCTTTTTCCAATATACTGGGTAAAAGAGTAATCACACTCTTGGTTAATCTATACTGATTAGTAATGAAATCAAATAAGTTTATAGTATTAAAATATTTTTGTATTTTTCTCTTTGTCATTCTTTTTTATACAATTGCCTGTACATGCCTATTGTACATTTTCCGATTAAGTATTTTTCTCTCCTGGATTTATAACATTGTAACAGACTTTTGTATATACAACATAGAAGAGATTTTTAATATGAAAATGTTTCCCAGATAATAATTTGCATTTAAATTCTGCTTATTTCCATCTTTGGGCATACAGTATACAGCTGCTTAACATGTTCCTATAATACAATAAGTCTTTAAAAATTTTTTTCTTCTAATTTTATTGAAATATAACTGACATAGAGATCTGTATAAGTTTCAGGTGTACAGCATTAAGATTTTACTTATATATATGTATAATGAAATGATTACCAGAAAAGCTTAGTGAATATCCATCATATGAGATAGATACAAAGTAAAAGAAAAATGATTTTTCCTTGTAATGATAATTATTAGGATTTACTCTCTTAACAACTTTCATATAAAACATAAAGCAGTGTTAATTATGCTAAATCATGTTGTACATTACATCCTTAGTACTTATTTATCTTATAAATAAAAGTTTGTGAAGTGTTGACTACCTTCATCTAATTCTGTTTCCCAACCCCACCTCTGATAACCACAAATCTGATCACCTTTCTCCATGAGTCTGTTTTTTAAGTATAATTGACCTACAACACTATATTAGTTCCTAGTGTATTTGAAATTTAACATTTGTATACATTGCAAAATCATTACCATGATAAGTCTAGTTACCATCTGTCACCATACAAAGATACTATATTATTATTGACTACATTTCCCATTCTGTAAATTTCATCCCTGTGACTCATCTCTTTAGTAACTGATAGTTTGAACATCTTAATTTCCCTCATCTATTTCACTCATCTCCTCACCTTTCACTCCTTTGGCAACCACCTGTTTATTCTCTGAATCTAGGACTCTGTTTCCATTTAGTTATGTCTGTTCACTTGTTTGGTTTCTAAGCTACCATATATAAGTGAAATCATGTAGTATTTGTCTTTGACTTATTTCACTTATCATAATGCCCTAGAAATCCATCCAAGTTGCTGCAAATGGCAACATTTTGTTCTTTTTATATGACTGAGTAGTATTCCATTGTATATATCCATTTATCTTTATTCATTAATTTATGGGCACTTAAAATTGGCTATTGTGGATAATGCTACAATAAACATAGCTGTACACATATCTTTGAATTAGTGTTTTTGTTTTCAGTGGATAAATACCCAGGAATAGAATTGCTAGGGTCATATGGTAGTTTTATTTTTAATTTTTTGAGGAACCTCTATACTGTTTTTCATAGTGGTTGCACCAATTTACATTCCCATCAACAGTGCCAAGGTTTCCTTTTTCTCCACATCCTCACCAACACTTATTTGTTGTCTTTTTGGATAACAGCCATTTTGACAAGTGTGAGGCCATAGCTCACTGTGGTTTTAATTTGCATTTCCCTGATGATTAGTGTTGTTGAGCATTTTTTTATGTGCCTGTTGGTCATTTGTCTGTTTTCTTTAGAAAAATGTCTTTTCAGGTCCTCTGCTAATTTTCAATCAGTTTTATTTTTATTTATTTATTTTTAATATATTGAGTTCTAGGAGTTATTTGTATATTTCTGAATATTAACCCTTTATCCAATATATTGTCTGCGACTATCTTCTCCTAACCAGTAGGTGGCCTTTTTATTTTGTTGATAGTTTTATTTTCTGTGCAAAAACCTTTTTAGTTTGATATAGTGCCATTTGCTTATTTTTGCTCTTCCTTGAAGAAACGGACAAAAATTTATTATTAAAATTAACATGAAAGATGGTACTGTGTATGTTTTCTTCTAGGAATATTTTTTGTTTCAGGTCTTGGATTTAAGTCTTTAATTCATTTTCACTTTTTCTTTTTTTTGTATATGGTGTAACAAAGTAATCCAGTTTGATTCTATTACCCGTAGCTATCCAGTTTTCTCGCCATCATTTATTGAAGAAGTTGTCTTTTCCCCACTGTATATTCTTGCCTGCTTTGTTATAGATTAAGTTACCAAATAAGTATGAGTATATTTCCGGGTTTGTTATTCTGGTCCATTGATATCTATCTGTCTGTTTTGTGCTAGTACCATACTGCTTGGTTACTGAAGCTCTGTAGTATAGTAGAAATCAGGAAACATAATGTCTCCAAATTTGTTGTTCTTTCTCAAAATGACTTTGGTTATTTAGGATCATTTGTGTTTTTACACATATTTTAGAATCATTTGCTCTAGTTCTGTGAAAAATGCTATAGGTGTTTTGATAGGAATTGCATTGAGTCTGTCGATTTCCTTGGTTACTATGGTCATTTTAACAATATTAATTCATCCAATCTATGAACAAGGTATATCTTTCCATTTGTCTGTGCTATCTTCAGATTCTTTAATTAGAGCTTCTTTTATTTCCTTAATTAGATTTATTCCCAGGTATTTTATTCTTTTTGATGCAATTGTAACTGGATTATTCACTTAATTTCTTTTTGATAGTTAGTTGTTAAAGTATAGAAATACAATAGACTTCTGTATATTAATTTTGTATCCTGTAACTTTTCTGAATTCATTTCTTTCTGTGGATTTTTGGTGGCATCTATAGGATTTTCTATACATAACATCAAGTCAGCTGCCACTTCCACTGTATAATTGTAAGGGATTTGATTTAGGTCATACCTGAATGGCCTAGTGGTTTTCTCTACTTTCTTCAATTTAAGTCTGAATTTTTCAATAAAGAGTTTATGATCTGAGCCACAGTCAGTTCTTAGTGTTGTTTTTGCTGACTGTGTAGAGCTTCTCCATCTTTGGCTGCAAAGAATATAATCAATCTGATTTCTGTATTGACCATCTGGTGATATCCATGTGTAGAGTGGTCTCTTGTGTTGTTGGAAGAGGGTGTTTACTATGACCAGTGCATTCTCTTGACAAAACTCTGTTAGCCTTTGTCATAAATAGATGTTGAATTTTTGTTGCAAGCTTTTTCTGCATCTATTGAGATGATCATATAATTTTTATTCTTTTTTAATGTGGTGTATCTGAATATCATATCAGTCATTCTCTTAATGGTCTCTATCTTTAATGCCATACATAGAAAGGCAGTTGTCCTCTTCTTTATATTTAAATATTTACCGATATTTACTGGCTTTTTAATTTTTTTTTCATTTTAGACTTTGCCTTTTTATTACATCTGGAAATTATTTATATATACTATATGAAAAAGGGGTTTAACTTTTGATCAAATTATTAACTAGTTTTCCACCTATTAAATGATTCACATTTTCCCACTGATTTTAAGCTACCTTTAGCATATACTAAGAACTTGCATGTAATTGCAACTGTTTCAAACTTTCTACTCTATTCTAGAATTTTTTCTTGCAGCAATGATATTTTAAGTTGTTTTTTTTCCTTTTATAGTATGTTTTGGAAGTCTGTCACTAATTTTTATTATTCTTAAAAACATTTCTACACATTTGTTATTTTTCATTTCAAATAAACTTAATCATTTAAAATATTTATGTCCTTTAGTAAAATTTTTTGATCTTTATCATGAGTCTGCCATGTTACCCAGTTTTATATCTAGGTACTTTCCTTTATTTCTGTGTAATATGAAGATTTATTCTATAATTCTGATAAAAAAAGTTCTTGGTTTTTCATATTTAACTCATATAAAGTACTTGAATTGATTTTAAAAGTTCTTTAGTTTGACTTTTTTGTGTTTTCCATGTATGCAGTCATAATGTCTGTAACTAATGGTAATTGATAGTTATATCTTGTATGTATTCATGTATTTACTTAACCTTACTGCATTGATTAAAAATCTACAACACATATTTTCCTATAATAATCAAAGTGCTATTATACCAAATTATCTTATTTCCTTTTTAAAAAATCTTTTCTCATTTGACTTAATGAGGGTGTCTGTAGTATTTTATAAATAAGATATTGTTTATTTTATGTTTAGAATATACATTTTATAATATCAAGGATTATTCTTTATACTCCTAATTTGTCAAATTTTTAATTTTTTTCAACTAAGAATGGATTTGGAATTTATCAAATAGGTTTTTAGTATCTTTCAGTACAGGTTTTCTTCTGTGATATGCTAATATAATTAATCATATTAAATTAGGCTTCTTAATATTTTTCCATTCATGCTTTTATTTTCTGATAAGTGTTAAAGAGGTTTTTTTTCTCTTTTTAATTATTCAAACATTTTAAATGATTCAAAAGGATAACCTCGACTTAAAAATATGTTGTGAAACAGCAGATGTACAAATATGATTGCCTTTAAGTTTTATGGAAATGCATAATCAGGATCTTTGCTGGATGAGGTTGATCTATAAAAGACAAGAGGAAAGCTGGAATATAATGCTATTTCTACCCCTACTTGTTTTCATTTCTTTACCTCTAAAGAAGTGCTCTGTTAAAATATTTCACTCATTTAGACGTTGTTGTATAAGTGGTCTTAAGAATTTGTATGAGTGTTTCTGTCTGGAAATGGCAACCCACTCCAGTACTCTTGCTTGGAGAATCCCATAGGGGAGGAGCCTGGTGGGCTACAGTCCATGGGGTTGCAAAGAGTCACACACGACTGAGCGACTTCACTCACTCACTCATGCCTATCTATGTGCATACTATGTATACAGTAATTTTTGTCCTAAAATATAAATATCCTCTCCTCCTCCAGCCTATCAGTGTTGCTGTCCAACTGATTCTGAGCCCCACTAAAACTTTTTAGGGTTTCCTAGGCTACATGTCTTTATTTATCTTATTGAATGGTTGTACTTCTATTTCCTGACCTTAAAAAATAGGAGACTCTAAAAACCAATAGAAGCTACTGTATTGAACACAATGGAGGTTTTTGTGGGAATGTGATGGTGACTGCAGACATGAAATTAAAAGACGCTTACTTCTTGGAAGGAAAGCTATGATCAACCTGGATAGCATATTCAAAAGCAGAGACATTACTTTGCCGACTAAGTTCCGTCTAGTCAAGGCTATGATTTTTCCAGTAGTCATGTATGGATGCGAGAGTTGGACTGTGAAGAAGGCTGAGCACTGAAGAATTGATGCTTTGGAACTGTGGTGTTGGAGAAGACTCTTGAGAGTCCCTTGGACTGCAAAGAGATCCAACCAGTCCATTCTGAAGGAGATCAGCCCTGGGATTTCTTTGGAAGGAATGATGCTAAAGCTGAAACTCCAGTACTTTGGCCACCTCATGCGAAGAGTTGACTCAATGGAAAAGACTCTGATGCTAAGAGGGATTGGGGGCAGGAGGAGAAGGGGACGACAGAAGATGAGATGGCTGGATGGCATCACTGACTCGATGGACGTGAGTCTGAATGAACTCCGGGAGATGGTGATGAACAAGGAGGCCTGGCGTGCTGCGATTCATGGTGTTGCAAAGAGTCAGACACGACTGAGTGACTGAACTGAACTGAACTGAAGACTGTCACTTATGATTGACTCAGTTCCTTTTCAACTGTGTCCCACTCTGATCTGTCAGTCTGATCCCTAGTCCTTAGCTCATTTATTCTTCTGTAATAAGTTAATTGAGATAAAGTAAGTAAATGATTCAATTAGCTTTCTAAGTGTTGTTTAAGCACCATGATCATCTATATTTTTACTTTTCCCAGTGAATTTCTTAAGTGTTCTTAAGAAAGTTAGTTTAGAATTTATTTAATTTTATAAGGAAAATGACTAAGCCTAATGGTTTATAGCATATTATTATTGATAAAACACACATTTGTTGCTCTTTCTTACCCTAGACTTTGTTTTCCTAAATGTCCACTTTAATGGTGTTATTACATAGCCCACCTATCACAGCAGATGATTATTAGTGTGGCAAATCATTCAAAATGAACAAATTTCAATGTGATATCTATAAACCTCTATGCACATTTTTAATTCAAAATGTTGTACTTTCTTTTCTTTTTAAGAGCTCCTATTATAAATTATTTGTCACAAAATATAAATTAGAAATAAACCCAATTGTTAATATATATCAACTTCATGTTTGGAAAACAAAGGAAAAAAGTCTTTGTAAAGGTTCAAAAAAAAAAAAAAAGAAAAGAAAAGAAATGAAAGTGCATTAATGTATATCTTTCATGAGACTTTAATCCTACCTGCAGTGTATGCTATAATATAATCCAATCAGGTAACCGTTTAGACTTGAAATAAATTTTAAGACTTTTTTCTTGCTATTTTTCTGTCATTTGTTTAAAACTTCAAGTGTAAAATAAATAATAAATTACTGTGTAGTAGCAATTAATGTTCCTTGTTTCTTATGTTTTCCGAGATTGTCAAGAGAAACTAAAACTAAACTGAATCAATAATATTTTTTAATAGGTTCTTATATTGTAGTTGGTTTTGTTAAAAAAGTAGCAATGATATAATGTTTGATTAATGGTGATGTATATCACATTTAAAAAACATACTTACAAGATGGCCTTGTTTAAATTTGACTTTAGTTTGAAAAAACTCAGAGCTACCTGGAAGCAGATTTATATGTATTTTTATCACTAGAGCAGAAGATTGTTTTGCTACTGTTGTTAACATTTGTAGTGTTAAAAAAAGAAGAGTAATTTAAATTCAAACAAACTCTTCTACAGCTTATTTGTCTGGACAGAAATTACTTCTGAATTTAATTACCTTGTATCAAAGAATGATCATAGAAATTAAGTCTGCAACATCAATGTCAATTACTTTTTCTTTTTAAGGGTTAGCTAGAATACTAAATAGAAGTCATTTATAATAGCATTTCCATTGTTTTTCCAAAGAATGCACATAGAACAATATGAATATAAATAAGCAAAGTATTTCTCATTCATTGTCCCTAATAATTCCTTATTTCTTTTACAACTTTAGCATTTTACTTAGTGTTTCTCAAATTGCTTTGTGATTCACATGCATTAAGTGAGTGAAGTCACTCAGTCGTGTCCGACTCTTTGCGACCCCATGAACTGTAGCCCACCAGGCTCCTCCATCCATGGGATTTTCCTGGCAAGAATACTTGAGTGGGTTGCCATTTCCTTCTCCAGGATCACATGCATTAGTAGCACTTAAGATATCAGTTAAAATGAAGACTTCTGAGTTCTGTCTCAAGTGGGCTAAGTCAGAATCTCTAGATGTGGGCCTGGGAATATTAATTTTTCATTTCCCAGGATGATCCTGAGACTCAGTAAATGTTGTGAACCACTCTTTCAAGGGTACAGGTTTTGAAAATATCCTCTATGTATTCCTCTTGACACAGCCACACCCATATGTATGCTAATAGCTCTGAAACATTTATCTGTAGCAAGAATCTCTTATGACAGCCAGACTATATTTAACTCTTTATCACTCCACATGACCCACACACACACACATACATACTACTCCCCCTTTGATCTGTGCTCCTCTTGAAATCAAATGCCAACCACCTACAACAACATGATGCCAACCACAATGACTTAATCACCAAGTCTTGTCAGTTCTATTTTTTCATGTATTTTAATCTATCTACTTCTCTCTTGATGGATAACATCAACATCTTCTTCACTGATTTCCCTAGTTCTTTTTGGTCCCTCTCCAAAATTTTCTCTAAGCAACAGCAATAGTAATCCTTTTAAAATACAGATATGATCATGTAACTTCCCTGCTTAAAACCCACTTCACTGGTCCCCTATAAGCATCAAGATAAAAGTTCACATTTACTAAATTCTCATAACTATTTGTTATCTTCATCTCTATCTTTCTGTTTATCTTATCATTCCTCCATCTCTCCATTGGTACATTTTGTTCCAGCCTTAGAGAAATAACAATTTTCAGTTTTAGCCATAAGCTATGCTGTCTCTTTTCTCCATACAAGTTATCAAGTCGTTATGAAAATTTCTACTTGCTTGTTTCCTCTTCTAGATGTAAATTGTTTACCTCTCTATCCCCAGTGCCAAACACAGTTCCTAATACATAGTATCAGCTCAGAAATTCTTCTTGATTGAGTATATAAATGAGTAACAATGTTTATTTGTATATATTAATAATATATATTATAGCATTTAAAGACATGGACTCTGGAAATATTCAGTTAAACTCTGGCTTTGTGACTTATGTAGCTTCAAAAATATTAAATTTCTCTGTGTGTTATATCACTAATCTTTAAAGTGGCATAATAATAGGCTCTATCCCTTGAGACTTTCATGAAGACTCATATATGAGAAAATACATACAAAAGAAAGTGTCGAGCACACAGATGGTACTCAATAAAGTAAAAAGCGAAAGTCGCTCAGTCTTGTCTCTTTCCAACCCCATGAACTGAAGCCCACCAGACATCTCTGTCCATGGAATTCTTCAGGCAAGAATATTGGAGTGGTTTCCCTTCTCTTGGGTATCTTCCCAACCCAGGGATTGAACCCTGGTCTTCTGCATTGCAGGCGGATTCTTTACCAACTGAGCCACCAGGGAAGCACAATAACTCAATAGATGTTAACTACAATTTTTACTTCTTTCATGCTTCAAGATTTATTCCCCACCTCTAAGATAATTAATCATTTTATCTATTTTAATTTTTTTCTTATGCTCTCAGCTATCATCTTGGAAAATTCTTATTAATTTTAGTCTATCTTTTAATACAATAGATGTCTCTCCATACCTTATTTCAGTTTAGAAGTTCTTCTCTGTATCTTTCCTAATTGACATTGTTAGGTATAATGAGCAGAATTTTAAATAATATCCTTGATGAGTTGATATACTCAAAAGAAAAATATGTTTAGTTTCTGTAGAATTTCCTGATAGCATGCAATACTTTCTTATCATGGTAACTATATCAATATTTTGGGGCAATATCTTCAGGGAACAGAATATCAGAACATTAAGATCATAATAATTTCCTGTAGGCATAATTGATGGTTCTAACCCACATATCAAATCCTGTGCTTGAATAAGAGTTTTGCTGACAATAGAAGGATTTTTTGTTATTTATTTTGAAGAAAGTTAATAAATGTTTCAGTCTTTGGGCAGACCTATCCCAATATATTATTTCTCACTTGGTCAGTTTTTTAAAAGATTTATTAAAGCTAAGAAGTAAGTTTTATAAGATGAAGGAGATGGAAATTTTATATAAATTTGTATGTAAAAATTTATAATATTTTATAAGATTTGAATCCTGATTTTGCTTTGCCTTTTTCAGACTGTATGTTATCATTTAAGAGAATTCCAAAGTAATAGTTTCCTAAATAATATACGTTTTAAAATGTTTCATAGAAATCATATAAATTAAAGGTGTTAAGGGACAGTTTAACTTTTTCCAAAACAAATAAAAGAATTAGCAGTTTAGACACAGAAAAGATCTCAGAAATTCTCTATCCCAATTCACAGACATACAGAAAGAGGACCAGAAGTTTTTTATGACCTAGCAATGTCACACAGCTGGACAAGTGTCAAGATCAAACTTGTGTGCTCCAAATTTATTGTTTCTGTTAAATAACCCATATTGGCTTATTATAACAGGAAATATTTATAAATAAAAACAACAATGGCAGAATTGACATGGAGGGGAGAACGCTACAGCACAACCTAAAATGACCAGGAGACATAATTATAACAAAATAATTTTTATGATGAGGTAAAGTTTATAACTTGTTAAGAACTTTAGCAATACTCATATACATCAAAAATTTCTGAAATTGGTCTTTTATTGGGGAGGACAAGCATTTATATGGAGGGCAATAAATAAAAATTATTTTGAAATTTTAGAAATTTTAGAGGGAGGTTTATTTTTTAAAGAAATCTTATAAAAATGCTGTAAATAGCAATTATCTTATAAAATGAGCAACCACAATCTAAATATATATCTACCCAAGGAGATTCCAGCATGTCACTGGAACAAATATATATATATATATATATATATATATATATGTGTGTGTGTGTGTGTGTGTGTGTGTCTGTGTGTGTCTGTGTGTGTGTGTCTGTGTGTCTGTGTGTCTGTGTGTCTGTCTCTGTGTGTGTGGGTGTATGAATTTTGTCACAGTGGTGACAGCAGTAAGAGAAATTTCCAGCACCTGTCTCCAAGGAAACTGCATGGGGCCAATCTATCCAGAAGCAGTGACCTCTCTCACAGGGAAAAGGACAGCAAGTGAGTAAGTGCCTTGCTACTCCAGATGTGTAGGTCATAGCTAGAGAAACCCAGTTCTCACCAACAGTACCCAGAGTACTGAGGTGGAACCTCTATGACTGAAGGGAGAGAGGAGTTGAGAGAAAGACAGATGAGAACTTCAAAGAGCATTAAAGGGGTTTCATTCAGTGGGATGTCAACCTAGAAGCCTCTGGGAGTAACACATCCTGGGATCTCCTTAAGAGAGCACGCCAGAAGCTCTGAGTGCTAAACACTTGCCTCACTCAAATTTGTGGATGCCTCCTTGTGCATGGTCTGTGGTGTGATGAGAGAGAACTCTCGTAGATAGGGAGTGTACTCTTAACTCAGGTATGGTCTGTGAGCAAGGGAGAAACAACAGACTTGAGCTATAGAGCAAGCTTCTGAAAAAAGAGAAGTTTTCAGTAGCCATACTGGTGAGTTGTAAGAATCAGAGAGGACATAAAAGCTTAAGAATTCTGTCACAAAAGGGAACAATAAAAGTGGAGCAGGTATATCCATACAAAGTTGGAGAAAAGGAGGTTCCTTAAGAAACTAAGAAACTAAAAACAGAGCTACCATATGACCCAGAAATATCATTCCTGGGCATATATCCAGAGAAAAATATAGCTCAAAAGGGTACATGCACCCCAATATTCATTGCAGTGCTGTTTACAGTAACCAAGACATGGAAGCAATCTAAATGCCCATGGACAGATAAGTGGATTAAAAAGCTGTGATGTGTGTGTGTGTGTGTGTGTATATATATATATATATATAGGCTTTCCAGATGGTGCTAGTGGTAACGAACCTGCCTGCCAATGCAGGAGATGTAAGAGATGAGGGTTCGATTCCTGGGTCAGGAAGATCCCCTAGAGAAGGGCATGGCAACCCTCTCCAGTATTCTTGCCTGGATAATCCTATGGACAGAAGAGCCTGGCGGGCTATAGTCCATGGGGTTGCAAAGAGTCGGACACTGAAGCAACTTCTCACTCTCATACTCACATTCACTCTCTCTCTCTCCCCTGATGGCTCAGATGGTAAAGAATCTGTCTGCAATGTGGGAGACCTGAGTTTGATCTGCGGGTTGGGAAAATTCCCGAGAGAAAGGAATGGCAAACCACTCCAGTATTCTTGCCTAGAGAATTCCATGGACAGAAGCTACAGCTCATGGGGTCACAAAAGGCAGACACAACTGAGTAACTAACACTTTCTTGCACTTTCATACACACATACACACACACACATATACATACATGCATATATACTCACACATATAATGGAATATTACTCAGCCATGAAAAAGAATGAAATGATGCCAATATAGCTGCAAATGGTATCATTTCATTCTTTTTCATGGCTTAGTAATATTCCATTATATGTGCAAGTATATATGCATGCATGTATGTGTGTGTGTGTGTAGAATTCTCCAAGCCAGGCTTCAGCAATATGTGAACCGTGAACTTCCTGATGTTCAAGCTGATTTTAGAAAAGGCAGAGGAACCAGAGATCAAATTGCCAACATCCGATGGATCATGGAAAAAGCAAGAGAGTTCCAGAAAAACATCTGTTTCTGCTTTATTGACTATGCCAAAGCCTTTGACTGTGTGGATCACAATAAACTGTGGAAAATTCTAAAAGAGATGGGAATACCAGACCACCTAACCTGTCTCTTGAGAAATCTGTATGCAGGCCAGGAACCAACAGTTAGAACTGGACATGGAACAACAGACTGGTTCCAAATAGGAAAAGGAGTATGTCAAGGCTGTATATTGCCACCCTGCTTATTTAACTTATAAGCAGAGTACATCATGAGAAATGCTGGACTGGAAGAAACACAAGCTGGAATCAAGATTGCCGGGAGAAATATCAATAACCTCAGATATGCAGATGACAGCACCCTTATGGCAGAAAGTGAAGAAGAACTAAAAAGCTTCTTGATGAAAGTGAAAGAGGAGAGTGAAAAAGTTGGCTTAAAGCTCAACATTCAGAAAACAAAGATCATGGCATCCGGTCCCATCACTTCATGGGAAATAGATGAGGAATCAGTGGAAACAGGGTCAGACTTTATTTTGGGGGGCTTCAAAATCACTGCAGATGGTGATTGCAGCCATGAAATTAAAAGACACTTGCTCCTTGGAAGGGAAGTTATGACTAACCTAGATAGCATATTCAAAAGCAGAGACATTACTTTGCTGACTAAGGTCCGTCTAGTCAAGGCTATGGTTTTTCCAGTAGTCATGTATGGATGTGAGAGTTGGACTGTGAAGAAGGCTGAGCGCCAAAGAATTGATGCTCTTGAACTGTGGTGTTGGAGAAGACTCTTGAGAGTCCCTTGGAGTGCAAGGAGACCCAACCAGTCCATTCTAAAGGAGATCTGCCTTGGGATTTCTTTGGAAGGAATGAGGCTAAAGCTAAAACTCCAGTACTTTGGCCACCTCATGTCAAGAGTTGACTCATTGGAAAAGACTTTGATGCTGTGTAGGATTGGGGGCAGGAGGAGAAGGGGATGACAGAGGATGAGTTGGCTGGATAGTATCACAGACTCGATGAACGTGAGTCTGAGTGAACTCCGGGAGTTGGTTGTGGACAGGGAGGCCTGGTGTGCTGCGCTTCATGGGGTCACAAAGAGTTGGACACGACTGAGCTACTGAACTGAACTGAACCAAACTGAAATACTATCATACTGAGTAAAGGCAAATACTAACTCAAAGGCAGATATCATATGATATCACTTATATGTGGAATCTTAAAGGGTGCAATGAAGTTATTTACAAAACTGAAATAGAGTTATAGATATAAGAAATCAACTTATGGTTACCAGGGGGTAAGAGGGGGGGCAGATTGGGAGTTTGGGATTGATATGCTACTATATTTAAAATGGTTCAGCAACAGGGACCTACAGTATAGCACAGGGAACTCTGCTCAATACTCTATAATAACCTAAATGTGAAAGTAATTTGAAAAAGAACAGTTACGTGTATGTGTATGACTGAATCTTGAAGTTCTTTTTTAAAAAGACATTTTAAAGTATTAAAATTAAAAATTAAATGGAAATAAAAGTCACTCAGTCATGTCTGACTCTTTGCGACCCCATGGACTGTAGCCTACCAGGCTCCATCCATGAGATTTTCCAGGCAAGAATACTGGAGTGGTTTGCCATTTCCTTCTCCAGAGGATCTTCCTGACCCAGCAATCGAACCCGAGTCTCCTGCATTGCAGGCAGATACTTTACCATCTGAGCCACCAGGGAAGTCCAAATAAAAGACAGAAACAACAAATGCTGGGAAAGATGTAGGGAAAAGGAAAGCCATGTAGACTATTGATGGGAATGTAAATTGTTACAGCCACTATGGAAAACAGTATGGAGGTTCCTCAAAAAAAAAAAAAAATTAAAAATAGATCTTCATATGAGCCAACAATTTTTTCTGGCTGTATATTCAAAGTTTTCCAAATTTGCTGGCATATTGAGTGCAGCACTTTCACAGCATCAGCTTTCAGGATTTGAAATAGCTCAATTGGAATTCCATCACCTCCACTAGCTTTGTTCGTAGTGATGCTGTCTAAGGCCCATTTGACTTCACATTCCAGGATGTCTGGCTCTAGGTGAGTGATCACACCATCGTGATTATCTTGGTTGCGAAGATTTTTTTACAGTTCTTCTGTGTATTCTTGCCACCTCTTCTTAATATCTTCTGCTTCTGTTAGGTCCATACCATTTCTGTCCTGTATCGAGCCCATCTTTGCATGAAATGTTCCCTTGGTATCTCTAATTTTCCTGAAGAGATCTCTAGTCTTTCCCATTCTGCTGTTTTCCTCTTTTTCTTTGCATTGATCGCTGAGGAAGGCTTTCTTATCTCTTCTTGCTCTTCTTTGGAACTCTGCATTCAGATGCTTATACCTTTCCTTTTCTCCTTTGTTCTTCACTTCTTTTCTTTGCACAGCTATTTGTAAGGCCTCCCCAGATAGCCATTTTGCTTTTTTGCAACTCTTTTTCTTCGGGATGGTCTTGATCCCTGTCTCCTGTACAATGTCACAAACCTCCATCCATAGTTCATCAGGCACTCTGTCTATTAGATCTAGTCCCTTAAATCTATTTCTCACTTCCACTGTGTAAGCAGAAGAGATTTTATTTAGGTCATACCTGAATGTTCTAGTGATTTCCCTACTTTCTTCAATTTAAGTCTGAATTTGGCAATAAGGAGTTCATGTTCTGAGCCACAGTCAGCTCCTGGTCTTGTTTTTGCTGACTGTATAGAGCTTCTCCATCTTTGGCTGCAAAGAATATAATCAATCTGATTTCGGTGTTGACCATCTGGTGACGTCCATATGTAGAGTCTTCTCTTGTGTTGTTGGAAGAGGGTGTTTGCTATGATCAGTGGCATTCTCTTGGCAAAACTCTATTAGCCTTTGCCCTGCTTCATTCTGTATTCCAAGGCCAAATTTGTCTGTTACTCCAGGTGTTTATTGACTTCCTACTTTTTAAAATATCACAAAATGTACTGTTTTTAGTCAGTATCAAGCCATTTTTCCTGTATAAACCCAAGTCGGATTGATGGAAATCTTTAGCTTTCAGAATTCTGAAAAATGTTGATTTCAACAATTTTTGCTTGTTTCTTTATTGCTTTTATGGAGGAGCAGTGTCTCAGTTGTCCCTACTTCCCCATTCTAGGAGAACCATGGATGGTTATGTTTGGTGAAATTTGAATTTCTCTAATTTTCATTTTTTTAAGTCATATTTATTTTCTTATATTTCTCTTCTAAGTCTTTCTAGTTTTCTTTCCCATTCAAGACTACTTCCCCTTAGTTCACAAAGCATTGTTACAATAGCTACTATAGAATAGGTTTTATTTATTTATTAGATAATTATAACATTTGGGTCACCTCAGGGTGAATGTCAGTTAATTGTGTTTTCCGTTGAGAATCTGTCAGAATTTCCTGGTCTTTGATATTGAACATATTTTAATTGTCTCTTGGATATTTTTAATATTACATAGATTCTGAGTCTTTAAAAAATCCTGAGTTTTTTAGATTGTCAATTGAAACAATTAGATTTAGGCCACATGTTTCAATTTGCCTTCTTTTGGCTGTGGTTCTAATTTAAGTTCAGTTTCCAAAGCTTTAACAGTAGTATTTGGATCTGTCCACAGAGAGTTTGAGTATGCTCTATTCATATATGATGCACAAACAATTTGGATATGAGTCCAGAAAACATTGGCAACTTTATGGGATCCCATTTTCAAGTCCCTTCTTCTCCCTGATCTCCCTCATATTCTCCATCTCACAATGTTCCTGCCTCTTGGTTATTGCCCTAGAAAACCAGGGTGTATTTACTTTCTGCTTTGTCACAAACTTCTATATCTGGCTGTGTTTCTAGGGTCAAGTGGAAGGAGGGTAGAGAGAGAATAAGCAACAGACTTGCCTACACACTATCTTTGGGTCAGAGTTCTTCCAATAATAGAGCAGAATTATCTGTCCTCAGAGTTTTAGGTGCCTGCTTGCCTACTGCTGTACCACTACAACAGGGTTGTAGTACCAGGAATGGGGCTTGTGACCTTCTCCTTCCCCTGACTCAGACCAGAAAGAGATGACTTCTCTTGAACTTCTATCTGTACTTGTTGCAATTCCAGGAAAAGGCTATATTTGAGTCTAAGTCGGGACCTACAGAGGTGAAAAAAGAAGAAAAATTGGTGACTCAGTGCCAGATTATTCATTCTTCCAGTTCTGATTTTTCCCAGCTCCATCTTGCTATCATTTATTTTTCAGACACCCCACATACCTGCTCCATTCAACCTAAGGGATTTTAGTTGCTTTCATTATAGGGGAGAGCCAGAGTAGAGTATGTTTACTCTGTTTTCACAGGAACTGACATTCTGTTATTTTTTGAGACATTGGAAATCATTTCTGTTATTAGTTAGAAATATTCTTTAAATTCATTGAAGCTTACCATATAAAAAATTGTGTGCAATGAACTTATGATGGTATAAATAGCATCCTTGATTTTTTAAAAAAATTGATTTAAAAAACCCACTCTCTCAAAAAGGAGGATTGAAAACTTATTTCCAGTGACATATTCTTATTCATATGTTACAATATGGGATGAAATAAGTTCTTCTACTCTCCCTTTGCAGTTATGAGTAAGCCCATCCACAATATACCTCTTCTTTGAGTTAGAGTAATTACTAAGTTACAACAGTGAGTTTTGCTGTGACTTGAAGTGAAATCGCTCAGTCTTGTCTGACTCTGTGATCCCATGGACTGTAGTCTACCGGGCTTCTCTGTCCATGGGATTTTCCAGGCAAGAGTACTGGAGTGGGTTGCCATTTCCTTCTCTAGGGGATCTTCCTGACCCAGGGATCAAACCCAGGTCTCCTGCATTGCAGGCAGATGCTTTACCCTCTGAGCCACCTGGGAACTGTGACTTGAGGACCTGTTTAAATAAGTGTTAGTTGCTCAGTCATGTCCGACTCTTTGTGACCCCATGAACAGCAGCCCACCAGGCTCCTCAGTCCATGAGATTTTCCAGGCAAGGATACTGGAGTGGCTTTCCATTTCCTTCTCCAGGGGATCTTCCCAACCCAGAGATCGAACCCAGGTCTCCTGCACTGCAGGTAGATCCTTTACCAACTGAGCTACAAGGGAAGCCCTGGTCAAATAAGGCTTATTAAATCTTCTCCCAAGTAATCTCAGACATTCAAAACACATATGAAGACATCCCCAGTGAAATTGTACTGGTAGCTCTAATACTAATACTAATAAGCATGTGAGTTTTACACACAAGATCATTATTCAAAAGCTTAAAGTTATCATTTATGTAGTATTACAAATAGGAATTATGTCCTTGGGGAAAATCCAAGGGAGCTCTCACATCCCTAAATGAGGACAAAATAATCCAAATGCAAACAATGCTCAAATTGATGATTTTATGCAAGTTCAGTCTGAACTACTACCTAGATTAGTTTTTATCTGTTTTGGGGGCCAGGGACCTTTTGAAAAATCAAATGAAACCTAGGTCCATCTTCCCAGAAAAATGTATATAGATATGTGTGTATATAATATTTATATACATTTTCAGGTGTTCCATATACTCCTAAAGTCTAGATTAAAAAAAAACCCTTGCTGAGACCTGGGTTCGACCCCTGGGTCAGAAAGATCCCCTGAAGAAGGAAATGGCAACCCATTCCAGTACTCTTGCCTGGAAAATTTCATGGATGGAGGAGTCTGGTGGGCTACAGTCCATGGGGCCCCAAAGAGTTGGATACTACTGAGCGACTTCATTTTCAATTTCTTTCTTGCCCTAGAAATGAACGTTCCATAAATTCATATTTTCAGCCACTCTTTCTTGAGTCCCAGATTTTTATTTTTGATTATGTATGAGAAAACTCTGCCTGCTGTTTATGTATACTGAAGCCACCTCAAATTGAACTGTCATACCAAATTTCCCACTTTACCCCATTTTTCTTTTCCCAGTTAATGGATTCACCATCTACCTAGTCACCAAAACTAAAAGCCTAGGGGTTATTTATACTTAAAAAAAATAATTTCAGCTGTTCTTTTTCACTTAAAAAAATATTTATTTGCTTATTTTTTGGTTGTGCTGGGTCTTCATTGCTAAGTCCAGGCTTTCTCTAATTGTGGTGAGTGAGGGCTGCTCTTCATTGCTATGCATGGGCTTCTCATTGCAATGGCTTCTCTTGTGGAGCATGGGCTCTAGAGGGCATGGTCTTCAGTCGTTGCAGCACATGGGCTCAGTAGTTGTGGCTTGCAAGCCCTGGAGTACAGGTTCAGTAGTTGCTCTGTGGCTTGCGGAATCTTCTTGGACCAGGGATCAAACCTGTGTCCCCTGCATTGACAGGCAGATTCTTATCCACTGTACCATCAGGGCAGTCCTCTAGGAGTCATTTCAGAATCATCTCACTCATACCTTGCTTACAATCAAAACTAGCCCTGTGCATTGTGCCTATTAAGTACAGCTTAAATCTATTCCTTCATATTTGTTCCCACTGAAACCTGACAGAAGCCCTCATTATGTTCTATCTAATCTATTGTAGAGGGTTCTTAAATTGGCTTTCTGCCTCAATTCTTCCATATGCATAATATCCTTCATACTATTATCAATTATATTTCTAAAACATAAATTTGAATATTGGATTCTCCTTCTGCTGCTTAAAGCAGTGATTTGCAGAAATAAAATAGAAATTAGCAGATTCCTGTTTATCAAGTGAGATATCTTGTGGAAGCTCAATATATTAAACAGAAAAAAAATGGGATAAAATTGGTTCAACATATTATTTACCAAATGTGCTGTATTATGAATCTCCCCATGTGTGGGGAGCCTGTTTAAAGTAGCGCTGATCAAAGATTCACTTCAGTCTTACTCAGGCATAAGTTCCATAGGAACTTAGGATATAGCAATCCATATGGTTTGCAAGTGCCAGGTGATTTTTAGAAACAAACAATTTTGTAAAATACTGATTGAATTAGGCCTAGGCAGCAAATCTAAGTAATTTAAAATGACAGAAAATGGGACATCACAATTTGACCCTGATTTATTTTTTTAACCTACTTTCTTTTATGCAGCATTTGACTATTCACAATTCTTTGAATTTTCCACAATGCATCTTGGTTGACATACCTATTGAATATCTCCCAATGCCTTTCTTCACCTGTTGTTTTCTTGTCCTTGGAAAAACAAGAAGAAAGGTCAACTTCTCTGTGAAATGTTCTGTAACTCTTTCTTTATAGAACTTATCACATTATACATCTCAGTTTCTACCATCAGCTTGATGGCAAGTACTATGTCTGATCTCTATTTGTGTCTTTTACACATAGCACAATATTGGAACACATAAAAACCACTCAATTTTGTGTTTTAAATATTGAATTCATAAATTCATAAATCAATGAATCAATTCATGAATTGATATTAAGGATACCTTTGGATCCTTACTAAGGATCCAACTAAGGATAACAACTATGGATAATAAATATCTTACTTAGAAAATATAATTATTTGCCAAAAGTAAAACATAGGGCTTACATTATTTAGGCCATAATTTATTTTAAAACACTTTGATATAAATCAAGTAATGAAAACATGGATGTGGGTCAACATTAATGTATAACCCAGATGGAGTTGGTTAGCATCTGGAGTACTCTTATTTGAGGATCCACATTCCTGTAGTGGATAGTTATCATTCCAAGGGTATGCTTCAAGTTTTGCAAGTATTTCTATCTAGATGTACAACATAGGGTTCTTTAATTAGTATAAGCAATATGTGTTGTTTTTTAAATTTTTATTCCCTGTTGGTTATCCATTTTATCTTTTAAAACTTATTTTGTATCAAGGTATAGCTGATTAGAGAAGGAAATGGCAACCCACTCCAGTATTCTTGCCTGGGAAATCCCATGGACAGAGGAACCTAGCAAGCTAAAGTGAATGGGGTTGTAAAGAGTCAGATATAACTGAGCAACTATGCATAGCCAATTAACAACCAATGTTTTGGCAGTTTCAGGTGAACAGTGAAGGAACTCAGGCATATATATACGTGTATCTGTTTCCCCCATACTCTCCTCCCATTCAGGCTGCTGCATAAGATTGAACACAATTCCATGTGCTATACAGTATGTCCTTGTTGGTTATCCATTTAAAATATAGCAGTGTGTACATATCCATCCCAGTCTCTCTAACTATCCCTTCCCCCTATCCTTCCCGTCTGGCAACCATAAGCCCGTTCTTGAACTCTGTGAGTCTTTCTATATTGTAAGTTCATTGTCATCATTTATTTTTAGATTCCACATATCAGGGATGTCATATTATATTTGTCCTCTGTTTGACTTACTTCACTCAATATGACACTCTCTATTGTTCAGTCGCTCAGTCCTATCCGACTCTTTGCAACCCCATGGACTGCAGCACACCAGGTTTCCCTGTCCCTCACTATCTCCCAAAGTTTCCCAAGTTCATGCTCATTGCATTGGTGATGCCATCCAGCCATCTCATCTTCTTGGTAGCTTACAGTAAATTGTGTTGGATTAATGATCTCTAAAGATTTAACTTCAGGACCAGGGACCAGGTTTGGTCACTCAAGAGCTTTTGTACAGCAGAGTTTTATTAAAGTAAAAAGGGTCAGAAAAAGCTTCTGAAGTAGACATCAGAAGGTGGACAGAGAATGCCCCCTTTTCTAGTGTAAGCAAGGGAGTTATATACTTTTTTAAATGTGTTATTGCAATAAATCAAAAGAATGTCTCAAAGTTGTAAAGATTTTACTAGACTCACTCCCACAATATGCATTTTAAGATAACAGGATTAATCAGAAGTTTTTCAAGAAGCAGAAACTTGTCCTCAAGCAGGATACATTATTGTTATAAATTCTTACTAAGGAATGTAGAAAAAACCTTTGTCCATTCCTCCTCCTTGAGAATTTCACACCCCTATCTCCTCCTTGAGAGCCCCAGACCCCTTTTCTCTCCTCGGGGATCCTGGACTTCTTATCACCCTGCCTAGGAATTGATTCTCTCACTCTGATACCATCTTCTCCTTCTGTCCTCAATCTTTCCCAGCATCAGGGATCACTACCTTGTTGTGGTGAAGGGGCTTGTGTAACTCAATGAATTTATGGACCATGCCATGTAGGGCTGCACAAGACAGATGGGTCATAGTGAAGAGAGTTCAGTAACCACCCCAGTATACTTGCTGCAAGAACTTCATGAACTGTGTAAAAAGACAGTGATACTCTCTAGGTGTATCCATGTTGCTGCAAAGGACATAAGAAGTTTTTGTTGATAATATTAGAATAGTTCAAAATTCTAGGTGGCTGGAAAGTTGAACTGCAAGCAGATCAAACCAGTCAATCCTCAGAGAAATTAACACTGAATATTCATTAGAAAGACTGTTGGTAAAGCTGAAGCTCCAATACTTTGGCTACCTGATGTGAAGAGCTGACTCACTGGAAAATACCCTGATGCTGGGAACGATTGAGTGTGGCAGAGGATGAGATGGTTAGATGGCATCACCAACTCAATGGACATGAATTTGAGCAAACTCTGAGAGATAGTAGTGGACAGATGAGCCTGATGTGCTGCAGTCCATGAGGGTGCAAAATGTCAGTCATGATATAGTGACTGAACAATAAGAACAAGAAAGTTGTACAGGAAACTCCAACCCTTGTGAACAACGATCTGGGAAGCTCAGTCACCTGATCATTTCAAGAAAACTCACTAGATCCAAGACACTGGGCTGACACAAATCCTCCACCTTAAATATGGAAATCTTGTCTTATGAAATTAGAAGACTTGCTGATCCTGCCATCAGAACATTGGTGCATCCATTTCTAAAGTAAAATTTACACCTTATGTGCAAAATGTTATCTAAATTTTTAAAGAGATAAATGATAAGGACTTCAAAGTACATGGAAGAACAGATTGTATGACTTTTCTTTTTGCCTGATAATGTACGGCAGAACTCAGCCAGATACTAGCTTTCATTGTAATATGCCATCTGGTAGTGAGGTCATCAGCAGAATATATATAACTCCTACCTATATTCCCCTACAACTTTTTTATTTTGAAAAAAATATTGAACTTACACAAAAGTTTCAAGGATAATATAATGAACTACTACATACCCTTCACCTAGATTTACCAGTTATGACCAACCTAGATAGCATATTCAAAAGCAGAGACATTACTTTGCCGACTAAGTTTCATCTAGTCAAGGCTATGGTTTTTCCAGTAGTCATGTATGGATGTGAGAGTTGGACTGTGAAGAAGGTTGAGCGCCGAGGAATTGATGCTTTGGAACTGTGGTGTTGGAGAAGACTCTTGAGAGTCCCTTGGACTGCAAAGAGATCCAACCAGTCCATTCTGAAGGAGATCAGCCCTGGGATTTCTTTGGAAGGAATGATGCTAAAGCTGAAACTCCAGTATTTTGGCCACCTCATGAGAAGAGTTGACTCATTGGGAAAGACTCTGATGCTGGGAGGGATTGGGGGCAGGAGGAGAAGGGGGCGACAGAGGACGAGATGGCTGGATGGCATCACTGACTTGATGGACATGAATCTGAGTGAACTCCGGGAGTTGCTGATGGACAGGGAGGCCTGGTGTGCTGTGATTCATGGGGTCGCAGAGTCAGACACGACTGAGCGACTGAACTGAACATAAGATTATTTCACATTTGAGCATTTTCTCTTTTTTATATGTGTGTGTCTCCCCAAACCCCATATGTATTTGGTGTTTATTTTGAGAGTATTGTGTCTTGTTCTTCAGTTGCTCAGTCACGTCCAAATCTTTCTGACCCCATGCACTGCAGCACTCCAGGCTTCCCTGTTCTTCACTAATTCCCAGAGGTTGCTCAAATTCATGTCCATTAAGTTGATGATGCTGTCCAACCATCTTATCCTCTGTCACCCCCTTCTCTTGCTCTCAATCTTTCCCAGCATCACTCTTTTCCAATGAGTCAGCTCCTCCCATCAGGTGTCAAAGTATTGGAGTTTCAGCTTCAATCCTTCCAATGAATATTTAGGGTTGATTTCCTTTAGGATTGACTAGTTAGATCTCCTTGCTGTCCAAGGGACTCTCAAGAGTCTTCTCCAGCACCACAGTTTGAAAGCATAAGTTCTTTGGTGCTTAGCCTTCTTTATGGTCCAGCTCTATTATACATAGATGACTACTAGAAAAACCATAGCTTTGACTAGATGGAACTTTGTCAGCAAAGGAATGTCTCTGCTTTTTAATACACTGTCTAGGTTTGTCATAGCTTTTCTTCCAAGGAGCAAGCATCTGTTAATTTCCTGGTTGCAGTCACCATCCATGGTGATTTTGCAGCCTAAGAAAATAAAGTCTGCCACTGTTTCCATTTTTTTTCCTCATCTATTTGCCATGAAGTGATGGGACCAGATGCCATGATCTTAGTTTTTTGAATGTTGAGTTTTAAGTCAGCTTTTTCACTCTTTTTTCACCTTCATTAAGAGGTTCTTTAGTTCCTCATCACTTTCTGTCATAAGGGTGGCATCATCTGCATATCTGAGGTTATTGATATTTCTCCCACCAATCTTAATTCCAGCTTGTGATTCATCCAGTCCAGCATTTCACAGGATGTACTCTGCCTATGAGTTAAGTAAGCAAGGTGACAATATACAGCCTTGACATACTCCTTTCCCAATTTGGAACCAGTCTGTTATTCCATGTCCAGTTCTAACTGTTTCTTCTTGACCTGCATACAGATTTCTCAGGAGGCAGGTAGGGTGGTCTGGTATTTCCATCTCTTTGAGAGTTTCCTACAATTTGTTATGATCCACACAATCATTTTAATATAGTCAGTGAAGCATGAAGATGTTTTTCTGAAACTCTCTTGCATTTCCTATAATCCAAGGGATATTGGCAATTTGATCTCTGGTTCCTCTGCCTTTTCTAAATTCAGCTTGTACATCTGAAAGTTCTCAGTTCATTCACTGTTGAAGACTAGCTTGAAGAATTTTTAGCATTACCTTGCTAGCATGTGAAATGACTGCAATTTGTGCAGTAGTTTGAACATTCTTTGGCATTGCCTTTCTTTGGGATTGGAATGAAAACTGACTTTTATCACTCCTGTAGCCACTGAGTTTTCCAAATTCGCTGGCATATGAGTGCAGCCCTTAATAGCATTGCCTTTTAGGATTTAAAATAGTTCAGCTGGAATTCCATCACTTCCAGTTGTTTTGTTCATAGTAATGCTTACTAAGGCCCACTTGACTTCAGCACTCCAGGATGTCTGGCTCAAGGTAAGTGATCTCTCCATCATGGTTATCCAGGTCAATAAGACCTTTTTTGTACAGTTCTGTGTATTCTTGCCACTTCTTCTTAATATCTTCTTCTGTTATGTCCTTACCATTTCTATCCTTTATCGTACCCATCTTTACATGAAATGTTCCCTTTGTATTTCTGATTTTCTTGATGAGATCTCTAGTCTTTCCCATTCTGTTGTTTTCCTCAATTTCTTTGCAGTGATTACTTAGGAAGGCTTTCTTATCTCTGCTTGCTATTCTTTGGAACTCTGCATTCAGATGAGTGTATCGTTCCTTTTCTTCTTTGCCTTTCACTTCTCTTCTCAGCTACTTTTAAGATCTCCTCAGACAACCATTTTGCCTTCTTGTATTTATTTTTCTTGGAGATGGTTTTGGTCACTGCCTCTGGTACAATATTATGAATCCACCCATAGATCTTCAGGCACTCTTTTAGAGCTAATCCTTTGAATCTGTTTGTCACTTCCACTGAATAGTCATAAGGGATTTGATTTAGGTAATATCTGAATGGCCTAGTGGTTTTCCCTACTTTCTTCAGTTTAAGTCTGAATTTTGAAATAAAGAGCTCATGATGTGAGCCACAGTCAGCTCCTGGTCTTGCTTTTGCTGACTGTGTTGAGCTTCTCCATCTTCGGCTGCAAAAAATATCATTCTGATTTGGGTATTGGCCATTCGGTGAAGTCCATGTTTAAAGTTGTCTCTTGTGTTTTTGGTAGAGATATGGTGTCTACTTCATAATAATTCACTCCTGAATTCTTCACCATGTATCTTCTAAAAACAAGGTCACAAGAGTGACTCTTATTATAACAAGAGTATAATAATAATACTCAACACTTTAATATAATACTGTTGTTTAATATACAATCTATACCTATATTTCCTCAGTTGTCCTTTATAGATGTTTATTTATGTATTAATAATCAAATCAAAGAGGTGTTTTCATATTCTCTTTAGTGTCTTCAGTATAGAGCAGTTACCTAGCCATTTTCTCTTTTTTTGTTTTTCTCCCATTTGTTTTTCATGGGACTGACGTTTTTGAGGACTACACACAAATTGTTTTCCATATTATCTATCACTAGTCTAATGGCTTCATGATTGGATTTAGTATGAACATTTTTGACAGAAATACACATAGATGATGTTTCACTCTCATTACATCACATCAGGAAGCAATACTGTCCCATTATTGATAATGTGAAGTCAGAGCACTTGATTAATATGGTATCCAACAGATTTCTCTTGTAGAAGTGACTTTTTCCTTTGTAATTATTAAGTGACCTGTCAGGTGATATATTTAGACTATGTGAATATCTTGTTCCTCAAGCCTCTGTCCATTGATTTGATATTTTTGACTGAAGCAATTATTACGGTGGTGTTTGTAAAATGTTGGTTTAAAATAAATAAATTTATATTTAAAAAAATTCTATCTTTTTAATAAAGTATGACAGAATTTTCTATAAAGAACTTTTCTCCCAACTCATCCCTTTTAATGTCACTATATATTCATGAGTTTTTTTAAATTCAATGTGTTTCAACCTATTGCTATGATTATAATTTTTAATAGTTAAATTGTTTCAAAAATGATTTAGTGGATTCCTCTTCAAATTAGTCCCCATAGCCTTTTGACATTTCTCCTTTTGCATCTTAAAAAGATAGTACGACCTCAGTTCATACTTTCCCTCCCCATACTTTCCCTCCCCAGACTAAATCAGCTCTTTCTCCAAGGGGTCATGGTTCTCTGAATGGACAGTAATATTTAGAAACTAAGATCTGTGCAATAGGTGTCCTTACTGTCCTTGGGATATCATTGCTCTTAGAACTTTTCACTGAGCAAGGCTTTTATTTCATGAATTCATACTAATACCTCTAATATTAATCCTGTAGCTGAGGATTTTTTTTCTTTATAACCTATTACATATGTATATTTTCCTTTTCCTCCTTTAGAACTCGATTCCCTCCTAAATATCAATATATTTGCTTAATTCTATAGTTTGCATTAGTTTTATAATTACTCCTGCACACAACTGCCAACAAAAAACCTACTAAGTAAAGCTCTTAATGTCTTTGCAGTTCTTTGTAGTTTTATAATATATTGCAGTGAGGATATATGTAGTCAGAGTAATATATTCAAGTGTTACTTGGTTTAATTCTATATGTGGTTTTATAATTAATTTGGTTAATAATTGCACCCTTTATTTTATAGCTTAGATGTACCAGCTTTTGTTCAAATAATCTTCCAAATGTGTGCATTTAGGTTGTTTCCAATATGCTGTGATTATAAATAATGCCACAGTGAATAAACTTGTGCATATGTCTTTTCCTCCTAATCACTGTAGAAATGCCTTGGAGTGGGATTGTTGATTCAAAAGGCAAACACATATTTACTTTTGTTAATATTGCTGAATTTTCCACCATAAGATTAATACTATTTTGCATTCCCATTGGCATTATATGAGAGTGAACCTGTCCCCACAACGTTGTCAACAAGCTTATTGTCAAGCTTTTGAAATTTTGCTATACTAAGAAATGAGAAATGTTATTCAGTGAAGCTTTGATTTGCATTTCTCTTATAAGTAGAGTTTAGTATATTTATGTATGTTTAAGGCTAATTTCACTGTTATTTGTTCCCTTTTTGGATTTCCCTGGTGGCTCAGTGTTAAAGAATCCACCTGCAATGCAGAAGACCCGGGTTCGATCCTTGGGTTGGGAAGATCCCCCGGAGGAGGGCATGACATCCCACTCCAGTATTCTTGCTTGGAGAATCCCCAGGGACAGAGGAGCCTGGTGGGCTGTAGTCCATGAAGTCACAAAGAGTGCTTAGTAAGGCGCGACTAAGCACAGCACAAGGTACATCTTTTGTATGAACTATCTGTTGGGGTGTGTGTGTGTTAGTCACTTGGTCATGTCTGACTCTTTGTGGCCCCATGGACTGTAGTCCACCAGGCTCCCCTGTCCATAGGATTCTCCAAGCAAGAGTACTGGAGTGGGTTGCTATTCCTTTCTCCAGGCTATTTGTTCATACCTTCTGTGTATTCCCTATTTTAATGAGGTTTTGATGGTTTCCTCTATTTTATGTTGTGAGACTGATGATCCTTTATATCACATCTCACTTTCCCTTTAGTTTTCAATGCAATAAAATATCAAAAGCATTATAAATTGCCTAATTTAGTTAGTCTGATGCAGAGCAAGTTAGTTTACTGATCCTAGCACACTGTGACTTCTAACTCAAATAAGAGGTGGAGAGATCAAGTGGACTTATTAAGACAACCTTAATTTAATTCCTCAGTTTGCTTAGCTCTCCTGGGGACAAACTGCTTACAATTTAGAATTTTTTGAATTTTAGAAAAATAATAGTTGCATAGAATGTATCTTATATTGCATAAGAGAGTACCACATAATCAAATACATAAATATTTCTGAAGCAAAACGTATGAATATTTATACTACATGGGATACATAAAAACCATAGCTAGACACACATCAGCTCAGGTCAGGTTTTGGAGTCAGATTAGTTTAGATAATACCAGGTTTTGCCACCAAATGATTTAAGAGTAAAGTTTCCAGAGGTGTTTTTCTTTTTTTAATTGTGGGTAACATATTTGTTTTTGTTGTTTAGTTATTAAGTCATGTCTGACTCTTTGTGATCCCATGGACTGTAGTCTGCCAGGCTCTATCCATGGGATTCCCCAGGCAGGAATACTGGAGTGAGTTGCCATTTCTTTTTCCAATGGATAACAGATTATAGATATATAACTCATTGAACCAGTCATTTTTGTGTTGTGTTTAGTTTAGTTCAGTTGCTCAGTCATGTTGGATTTTGCAACCCCATGGACTGCAGCACACCAGGCTTCCCTGCCCATCACCAATTCCCGGAGCTTGCTCAGATTCATGTCCATCGAGTCAGTGATGCCATCCAACCATCTCATCCTTTGTTGTCCCCTTCTCCTCTTACCTTCAATCTTGCCCGGCATCAGGGTCTTTTCCAGTGAGTCAGTTCTTTGCATCAGGTGGCCAAAGTGTTGGACCTTCAGCATCAGTCCTTCCAATGAATATTCAGGACTGATTTCCTTTAGGATTGACTGGTTTGATCTCCTTGCAGTCCAAGGGACTCTCAAGAGTCTTCTCCAGCACCACAGTTGGAAAGCATCAATTTGACGTTCAGACTTCTTTATGGTCCAACTCTTATATCCATATTGGCTACTGGGAAAACTATAGCTTTGACTATATGGGCCTTTCTTGGCAAAGTGATGTCTCTGCTTTTTAGCTGTCTAGGTTTGTCATAGCTTTCCTTCCAAGGAGCAACTGTCTTTTAATTTCATGGCTGCAGTCACTGTTCATAGTGATTTTGGAGCCCAAGAAAATAAAGTCTGTCACTGTTTCCATTTTTGTGTATTGTTTGAGAAAGTTATGTATTATTAAATAAACCTTTAAGAGAATCATTAAAAATCCAGGTAAAATGTCCATTTAAAAAATTATAAAAGCAAATTATTTAAATAAGGCTGACAGTATTAAATTATTTTGTTAAACCTCACAACCCTACCTAATCATATGAATATGGAATTATGTTCAGTGTTTGCTTAGAAATCTAAAATTACATAAAATATTTTTATCTTATTTGGGACATATTTAACTTGAGTTTTAATAAAGATACATAATAACTTTCTTTCCTCCCAAATTATATATTTATTTCATTACTTGTTTATTATTGTTGTTTCTTAAGAGTTATTTCATTCACAACTGTATCTCTAGTACTTATAATAATATCTGACTGGCTGTAAGTGCTTGACAATTATTTTTGAATGAATTCATGAATGATAAGATACCATAAAGAGCAGGCATGATGCAGGGAAACAGATATTAATTTTTCAACTTTACCTGCCATAAAACAATAGGTTGTAAACAATAATACAAAGGGTAATGTTACTTTACCTCTCACTCTATCCCAATTCAGACTTTTCTAGAAATAAATTCATGTCTCTAGAGAGTGACTACATACTTCCCTTGCAAAGAGGAAGAAGTTACCATTGCTTGAACAGGTGGAAGTTATTTATCTCAAGATGCCCTTGTCTTATGTCCTTATTTCCCCATCATCATCCTTAAATGTAGATCGTTAGAGAAAAACTAAAACATCAACTTCTGTTATGTGTTGGCTCTATCTTCAATTTGTTGAGATGCCTTGGTCTACTAATATACATTTATACATTATTAAATAATACATGTTCACAACAGATTATTTAGAAAAATTATAAACCATTTGGAAAACAAGGAAACATAGGAAGATGGAAAAGTAATCCATAGTTTTTCTCTCCTCAATAATTCATAATGTTTTGGTATATTTTCCTCCAGTCATTATTCTCAGCATAGTATTTTTAAATATACCATATAGACATTTAAAATATTTTTAATTAATTAATTAATTTTAATTGGAGGCTAATTACTTTACAATATTGTAGTGGTTTTTGTCATACATTGACATGAATCAGCCATGGGTGCACTATAATTATGTTCTGGATTATTACAAAATTTAACTAAACATCATTTTACTCAAAAACACGATATTCCATCTTATGGAAGTATCAAAAATTTCTTAATTTTCCCCTCTTATCAGACATTTTAGTTGTTTCTGTTGTTCATATATTATAACGCTTTAAAGAAAGTTTTGTAAATATTCTATTCTTGCCATTGTTCGCTTAGTCTCCCAGATGTGAAATTACTGAGTCAAAAGGAAGATATATAGTCAAGTTACATTCTTAAGAATGTCCATATAGCTAGGAACTCTGATAGATATCTAGCCCGATGAGGTCATTTTAAATCCCAACAAGTATCTCATAACATGAACCTGGAAACATATCCAAGAGGAATCCCATTGCCCACTTGCAATATATGGCATTCTTCTGAACTACTAATTATACCTTTTGGCTTTGAAATTGAGGTAATTTTTGTTAAGCAATTAAGGATCTAAATGCTTGTTTTTAAGAACATGCTAACAAATTGCCAGAGATATGTCTTCATATTTGCATTTAGTGATTTCAATTTACTCTTTATTTCACTGATAGTGTTGTTATGCTATGTCTTAAAGCAACTGTATTTCATTTTTTCAATACAAAGGATCGTAAGAGACTACTGTGAATTCTCAATCTATTTAATTTTCCTAGGGGGTTCTGAAAACACAGTTGCATTTTGGCTTACTGTTGCGCATTTGCCATCTAGTGGCTAAAGTGCGAAATTGCAGACTTACACCCTCTTCAGTTGGGGGAAGAACACAATATTCACAAGAAATCCATAGAGGTGGAATAATCAATAATACTATCAATAATACTCAGTAGGAATGGGTATGATTACTTTATAGGGAAGACTCATATTCATTTAAGAAAAGAGCCTACCCTAAAAGGAGGTAAGGCTCAGAGAATATCATACAGAGTTTTTCCCCAGCAAATGCTACCTCATCATCCCTATTCCCAAGTGCACCCTCTTCTCAGTGAAATCAGGTTCAAAGGGATATTAAAGGCAGCTTTGAAGTGTAAAACAAATCATCCCGGGCACCATGGTGGGATGGATGGATGGATGGATGGATGGAAGGATGTATTTTGCTTTGACTAGTATTTCCTAGCTGATTGTTTGAAGATGAGCCCAGATCTTGAATTTACCCTCCTATAATGTTTACTCCTTTCTCCCTCTTTGTAGTTTGAGTTAATTTCTCAACAAGTAGAACATGTGGCTAAAAAAGAGCATTTGCCCAGAAATACTGTTCCTTGTGGTCGTGGTTTCGTTGCTAAGTCATGTTCGACTCTTGTGACCCCATGGACTGTAGCCCACCAGTCTTCTCTGCCCATGGAATTTTCCAGGCAAGAACACCGGAGTGGGCTGTCATTTCCTTCTCCAAGAATCCTTCCTGACCAAGGGATCAAACTGGGGTTTCCCACATTGCAAGCAGATTCTTTACCAACTGAGCCACCAGGGAAGCCCTAGTTTTCCTTAGAATTAGATATATCTGGTAACTTTCTCTCTGCTCCTTAACTTTTTTCATATTATCCCAAACTAGTGGAATGACATAATTCTGAGAACATGGGTCATGCAAATTATGAGATTCTCTCTATTGATATGCAATAAAATGCTTGGATTTGGGAGGATCAAGTAAATAAAGGTAAAGAGGCAGGTGAAATAAAAGTAATAAAGGGATGAAGTAGTGAGTAGATGGGCATTTTTTCAAAAATTGTGAAAAAGGCTAAGAGCTGAACTGATGTTCAAATTTGACAGGAATTTTCCTTTGCTTTCAGACATATAGGCCTGGGGAAGGATGAAGAAAATATCAAATGTGGGTTAAGTTAGAGGCAGTGAAATATTTCAATAGCAGTAGATTTATAAAAAAAAATTTATAGTGTTTGAACCATTTCTGGGTAGCCAGTTACACATGGTTTTTACATAAAATTACAAACTATGAAAAAAACAGTAAAGTGGTCAGATGCAGAGGTCCTCATGTTATCATCCCAAAATATTTCGTTACATGTATTCCAAAATCATTCATGCATGGATTTATTCATTCAACAAGGACCTACTAAGTGTACTTCAAAGTGAAAACAAAAAAAACAGACCTTTTGATTCAACAAATCCATTGCTTAGAAATTACTCCTTGATTATACTCACAGACAAGAAATGGTGATCAGTATTTTCACTGAACACTGAAATAGCAAAATACTGTAAATGATAATCAGTGATGATTAGGTTAAACTAAAGGTAAAATAAAAAACATCTTAAAAATCAAAGTACAATAGAATACTTTGCCCCTAATAAAGAGAACGAAGCAGAGTTCTGTATGCTTATACAGAAAGTTCTTTAAATTGTAAAACGTGAAACCAAGGCAATGAATACAATAATATTTTTATACAGATGCATACACAAATATATAACCATATGGTTTCAGACATTCATTATGATAGTTTCTCACTGCTGGAGGTTACTTAAAAGTGCAAGAACTAAAACCAGAACAAAGCCCTATTAAGTAAGATTATAAAATTTAAGACTGTTAAAGCCTAGTTTACAAAAGCTTGATCTGTGATGTGTTTACCCCATCTGTACCATCTTTGAAAATAAAATAGTAAAGAAAAATATAAAGTATTTACAAATATTTTTTTGAATGAACTATAATCATGTCTGGAAGAACAGTAGCATTTTGAGAGGATGAACTAGGGCTCCAGGATCTGATTTTAGCACTTAAAATGGGACCAAAATTCAGGTGCTGGAGTTTGTAGCCAGCATCTTCTTATCATGGGGCTTCCCAGGTGGCTCAGTAATAAAGAATCCACCTGTCAGGGCAGGTGATGTGGGTTCAATCCCTGGGTCAGGAAGATCCCCTGGAGGAGGAAATGGCAACCCACTCCAATATTCTTGACTGGAGAATCCCATGGACAGAGGAGCCTGGTGGGCTACAGTCCATGGGATCACAAAGAGTTGGACAAAATTGAGCAACTGAGCATGCATGCATGAACTCAGATCTTTTTTCTTTTTGAATTTTTATTGGAGTACAGTTGATTCACAACTTGTGCTACTTTCTTCTGTACAACAAAGTGAATCAGTTATAGATATACACATATCCACTCTATTTTAGGTTCTGTTCCTATATAGATCATTCAGTTCAGTTCAGTTAGCTCAGTCGCTCAGTCATGTCTGACTCTTTGCGACCCCATGAATCAGAGCACGCTAGGTGTCCCTGTCCATCACCAACTCCTGGAGTTCACTCAGATTCATGTCCATCAAGTCAGTGATGCCATCCAGCCATCTCATCCTCTGTCGTCCCCTTCTCCTGCCCCCAATCCCTCCCAGCATCAGAGTCTTTTCCAATGAGTCAACTCTTCACATGAGGTGGCCAAAGTACTGGAGTTTCAGCTTTAGCATCATTCCTTCCAAAGAAATCCCAGGGCTGATCTCCTTCAGAAAGGACTGGTTGGATCTCCTTGCAGTCCAAGGGACTCTCAAGAGTCTTCTCCAACACCACAGTTCAAGAGCATCAATTCTTCGACACTCCCGTTTCTTCACAGTCCAACTCTCACATCCATACATGACCACAGGAAAAACCATAGCCTTGACTAGATGGACCTTAGTCAGCAAAGTAATGTCTCTGATTTTCAATATGCTATGTAGGTTGGTCATAACTTTTCTTCCAAGGAGTAAGTGTCTTTTAATTTCATGGCTGCAATCACCATCTATAGTGATTTTGGAGCCCAAAAAAATAAAGTCTGACACTGTTTCCACTGTTTCCCCATCTATTTCCTATGAAATGATGAGACCGGATGCCATGATCTTCGTTTTCTGAATGTTGAGCTTTAAGCCAACTTTTTCACTCTCCTCTTTCACTTTCATCAAGAGTCTTGTTAGTTCCTCTTCACTTTCTGCCATAAGGGTGGTGTCATCTGCATATCTGAGGTTGTTGATATTTCTCCTGGCAATCTTTATTCCAACTTGTGCTTCCTCCAGCCCAGAGTTTCTCATGATGTGCCGGGGTCCAGCCCCAGTGGATCCAGGGTATTCGAAGGGTGGATTGAGTCAGCGAGGAAAAAACTTATTTATTTATTAATATAAGATTAGATTAGGAAGAAATAGTAGTAGGAAAATTAAGTGGAGAAAGAAGGCTGAATAACTTGGATTACGTGGAAGACCAATAAAATTCCAGATAAGGAAGTTGCACCATCTACGTTGGGCCACCGGCGCTTGCTTGAATATCTAAGTGTGCCTCGCCTTAGGTTCCCTTTCGTGTGGGTCTTTAGAGCCAGGGAAAGTAAGTAGACTTGGAGAGCCTCCTCGCCCCAGATGGGAATTCAGCCTGAAATTAAAGTAAAGAGGAGAGGGAGGGAAAGGGAGAAAAGGAGAGAGAGAGAGAGACACGGGGGAAAACCAGTCCAGCGACTGGCTCCGGCCTTTATTGTTTAGAAGGCCTTTTATACTTTTGATAAAACATGGAAATCAATGGGTAACACAAAGTTATGCAGCATTAGCAGTCCAGATTCTTATCAAAACCAGGCTTTTCTCTCTGCATACCTAGTTGTATACACAAATCTTAGGTAATTTACATCATCTTCCAGCCAAAAGGGCCAATTAACATTTTACAGCCTTTTTTCTGATAAGGGTTTGTCAACCAGAAGACTTATTTGTGTTGATCTTCCCAAAGTCTGGTGCCAATCTCAGAAAGCACTAAATAAAGTTACATTCTTACATAGCAAGGACACAAGAGGGTACAGTAATATATAACAAAGAGAAAAGTAATTAACTCAAAAGTCTAGTATTGCTAACATCAGAACTACTATATATCTTTTTCCATATCCCATTTACATTGACTAATATCCTCCCAGGTGCCTAAAAGATAAAGAATATGGAGGTCTGGTGGCAATCATTGAGTCAACAGTGAAAACCCGTCACCAATATGATTTTTAACTCTTTAGAAAGGCTCTGTATCTTTAAGATGCTTTTAAGCTTTGTGCCTCTCGCAGTTGGGGGGCTGTAAGCAATTCACAAGCTGTAAGATGCCTGGGGAACCTGTTAGGCAAGCTAGAGAGCTATCAGAGGGGGTTTAACTGAAACATCCCTTTCAAATGCAGAAGACTAAAGCCCTGAGTTGACTTTTTTCCAGAGAATATCAGAAAAGTGGAAAAGCAGAATACAAAAGCCGGCAGATTTTGTTGTTGTTGTTGTTGGGGTACATGCTCAGGAAATTCCAGGGGGCCCCTGAAGTCTGATCACGACCTTGTGTATATCAGCTTCCTTCCTCATGACCTTGTCATGGGCGGGATTCCTCACACTGGCTTCTGGCAATGATGTATGTACTCTTCATAGAAGTTAAATAAGCAGGGTGACAATATACAGCCTTGAAGTACTCCTTTTCTTGTTTGGAACCAGTCTGTTGTTCCATGTCCAGTTCTAACTGTTGCTTCCTCACCTGCATATAGGTTTCTCAAGAGGCAGCCCAGGTAGTCTGGTATTCTCATCTCTTTTAGTATTTTCCACAGTTTATTGTGATTCACACAGTCAAAGGCTTTGGCATAGTCAATAAAGCAGAAATAGATTCTTTTCTGGAACTCTCTTGCTTTTTCCATGATCAAGTGGATGTTGGCAATTTGATCTCTGGTTCCTCTGCCTTTTCTAAAACCAGCTTGAACAACTGGGAGTTCACGATTCATGTATTACTGAAGCCTGGCTTGGAGAATTTTGAGCATTACTTTACTAGCATGTGAGATGAGTGCAACTGTGCAGTAGTTTGAGCATTCTTTGGCATTGCCTTTCTTTGGGATTGGAATGAAAACTGACCTTTTCCAGTCCTGTGGCCACTGCTGAGTTTCCCAATTTTGCTGACATATTGAGTGCAGCACTTTCACAGCACCATCTTTCAGGATTTGAAATAGCTCACCTGGAATTCCATCACCTCCACTAGCTTTGTTCATAGTGATGCTTTCTAAGGCCCACTTGACTTCACATTCCAGGATGTCTGTCTCTCGGTTAGTGATCACACCATTGTGATTATCTTGGTCATGAAGGTCTTTTTAGTACAGTTCTTCTGTGTATTCTTGCCACCTCTTCTTAATTTTTTCTGCTTCTGTTAGGTCCATACAATTTCTGTCCTTTATCAAGCCCATCATTGCATGAAATGTTCCTTTGGTATCTCTAATTTTCTTGAAGAGATCTCTAGTCTTTCCCATTCTCTTGTTTTCCTCTATTTCTTTGCATTGATCTCTGAAGAAGGCTTTCTTGTCTCTTGCTATTCTTTGGAACTCTGCATTCAGATGCTTATATCTTTCCATTTCTCCTTATAGATCATTACGGAATATTAAATAGAGTTCCTTGTGTTATACAGTAGGTCCTCATTACTATTTCATATATAGTAATGTAAAGCTGAAACTCCAGTACTTTGGCCACCTCATGCGAAGAATTGACTCATTGGAAAAGACTCTGATGCTGGGAGGGATTGAGGGCAGTAGGAAAAGGGGACGACAGAGGATGAGACGGCTGGATGGCATCACCAACTCGATGGACGTGAGTTTGAGTGAACTCCGGGAGTTGGTGATGGACAGGGAGGCCTGGCTTGTTGTGATTCATGGGGTCACAAAGAGTCGGACACGACTGAGCGACTGAACTGAACTGAACTGAACTGAACTGAATGTGTATATGTTAATCCCAATCTCCCAACGTATCCCTCCCCTTTCCCCCTGTTAACCATTTTTGTTTCCTACATCTGTGTATGCTGATTACAATTAATATTCATTGCCAGAAATTGAATGAATAATACTTCCTGATTGCTTATTTTAGTTACATGTAATGTGCTAAGTACTTAATCTTTACAACTATCCTATGAGATAGGTACTATTATGATTCTTACTTTACAAATGAGAAAACACACTTTGATGCCCTAACTAGTGGTGACTTCTTGAAGCATTATAGCTATGAACTAGACTCAGTTTGCCTCTTTATTCTTTTATCAAAATGTCTCTCTTATGTATTATTCTTTCAGGAGCATGTAGATTTTTTTCAAAGGTGATAAATTACTCTGTATGAAGTTATTTAAGCTTGATTGGAGGCTCACATGTCATTACTTATTTAACAGAAGGTTGTACAAACACATAATATATTTAGTTGTGTGTTAATTGATCAATTTACCTGCTAGGCACTAGAGATCTCTCTTCTTTTGGCACTTACAGGTTTGTGACACATATAGACATTAATCAAATAATTCACAAAAACATATAGCCTTAAACTCTGATAAATGCTATGAAAATAAAACAGGTCAGTCAATGCTTGTATGGAATATTAGATAGAGCTTTCCTGGAGAAGCAAAATGTATCTCAACATATGAGGGACAAGTAGAAGTTAACTAAGCATATTGGAGGTGAGGACATTTCCCTCCTGAGAACATCAAGGGTAAAGACTCAGGAGTGGCTGGAAGCCAAGTGATCCAAAAAGAAAAGGCCTGAGCACTACACTGAAAATTGTGAGTGAAAGAGACTGGAGAGGTAGGGAGTGATTGAAACTCATATGTAACCTGGGAGAAATAAACCCAAATCAAGCAATTATATAGATAACTATAGCTCATTGTGTTAACTGCCATAAATGAGATAAATACTACAGCAATATGTAAAGGAAAACTCTAAAACATGCTTTGAGATTCAGGTAAGACTTTTCAGAAATGGGAGCTATGAAGGATAACTAGACTAGAATGAGAAGAGGTAGAAAGGCCTGGATATGGGAGACAGCATGGTAAGTCTAAGAAACTGTTAGTGGCCTTATCATAATGAATGCTTTGACTTTGGCTGACAGGAGGGGAGGATGGTTGGGACATGAGTGGATATAGGAAAAAGGCTTATGGGGGTCATTCTGGCTGAAACAAGATGAATAAAGGCAGTGACACAGCAGGGGAAAAATAAGTGACAGATTATATAGATAATAAACAGGAAAAATGACTGCTTGGTGAATTATTATGGAGGAACAGTGTGAAGACAAAAGTCAGATTTCCAACTGGAGTTACTGAGTGTCTTAAAATGCCATTCATTGTGTTACAGTGAATGGGGAACAATATAGGAAGTACAAGTTGAAGGAATTTTGGACATGTTAAACACCATGCTTCTATGGGACACTCAAGAACTTGTCTGATTGAGAGATCTGTATCTACCTCTGCAACTGAGAATAGACATGGAGGCAGGAGTTAAAGGCTAGGCATCATCCATATATTGAAGGTGTGGAAATGAAAGTATTCAGGAAAAAAAGAAGGTTTAGAATAAACATTTGAAAATAATACCATTTAAGGGATGGGAAGGAAATGAGGAGTTGCTGAAAGAAAGGAATTAAGTAACTAGAGAACAACTAGGAAATGAGACGTCATATAATCTAAAGAAGGCATTGTAAGACAGATGGAATGATCAACATTGATAAATGCAACCGAGAAGTCAAAGACAGTAAGTCCCCTACATAGAAACCTTCAAGTGTGTTCACGTGTCCAATCAAGTAAGTTAGTTCACATTGTCTACTGTACACTGCCATGTGTGTGCATCCTCTACAAGCGGTTTTGTGCTTTTGTGTAATTTACTGCACAGTACTGTATAGAGTACAGTAGTACAGTATCCTTATTTCAAGCCCAGGATGTCCAGAAGCAAGCATAAAAGCAGCAGTGATGTAGCTGGTACTACTATCAGCCCCTCTTTACCAGTTGTTGTACTGTACTACTGTACTTATCAAGTTACTATACTGTAAGATTTAAAATGTCTTTATTTTTTGTGTTTGTTTTTTATGTATTATTTGTGTGAAAAGTGTTATGAACTTGTTACAGTATGGTACTATATAGCCGATTGTATTAGTTAGGTATCTAGGCTAACTTTGTTGGACTTAATGAGAAAATTGGATTTATGAACTCACTCTTGGAACAGAACTTGTGTGTATGTAGGGGACTTACTGTAAGGTAAATACAGAAAGTAACACAAAACAAAAGTTCTACGTGACCTTTGCATAAGCAATATCATAGAAGTAGCTGACACTGGGGGTAGTGGGATTAGAAATAAGTAGGAAGGAAGTAAGACAGTGAGAATAAATAACCCATTTATAAAGTTTGGTTGTAAAAGTTATGAAATACACGCAGTAGAATTTCCTTCTCTTTCTCTTTCTCCTTTCTCCGTCGCCTTTCCTTCTTTTCTGTTTCTTCCTTTTTCTTCTTTTCATCTCATTTCTTACCTTTCTCCTTCCTTCCTTTTTCTTTTTTAAATATATAAATGATACGGGAATATATAAATTATAATGGGAAGGAGTCAGTATAGAAGATGGTGAAGGTCAAAAAGAGAGAAGGATAAATTGATTGTTGAGATTGGTTGCTGAGAATGATGGAGTGAACTGAAGTCAAATTATAGGTGAAAAGATTGTTACTAAGAATGCAGGGTTCTGCTTTGATTCTAAAAAGTAGGGCGGAGGAAAATATCCTGCTAATATTTTAGAACTCACAGTAATGACTTAACCGAATATCTTTCTTTTCTTTTTCAATCAGGGAAAATTCATGTTTATCAAAGGGAGACTAATAGGTGGTGGCAGACATTTGAGGAGAATGAACTAGAGGCCCTCTGGAGAATAGGAGAGAGAGAGAATGCAGGAAAGAGAAGTGTTTGGTAGTGTTTATGGCCCAGCTTAAATTGGAGACTTTAAATCTGTATTGGAAGTAGGTGATATGGTAGTGTGTTTTATCTGATGTTCAGGAATCAGAAAACAATGCAGAGAATATTAAGTTAGATCCAGGTGTGGAGACAGCACATGATTGTTAAGTGTCATTAAAGTACCCTAGAAACATTCACATTGTAATCTAAACAGCATAATTTGTGAACAACCTGCAAAAGCATGTACGATGGCTCTGGCAAGACTGGCTTCTTGCCAGATGAATGCAGTGAAAGGGTAAAGAAGAAGGAGGTTGGAGAATATTGTAAAGACAGTTGAATGGCACTCCATGGAAGCTAAGCTAGACAGGGAAGGGGTTAATGATAGGTGGGGGAAAGTAAATGGCTAAAGCATACTCGCTGTGCCTACGAGAACAAGTTTAATGAACATTCCCATGGTACGTCTTATGCATCTCAAGAGGGCAATTTCAATATTCCCTCTGAAGGCCCTAACACTGTCCCTCGACCTTATTCATTTTGTGAAACCACAGTAGCAAATGAATGGCATGGTGCTGGGTCTCAAATAAGATATTGCTAGATACCAAGTAAGCTTGCAACACTCAAAGAAAATGACATTAAAGGTACAGCCTCTGAAGAAGAGAATCAAAAAGCAAAGAAACAAGCTGAGGATTTTGGAATAGAGTATCTATATAAATGATAAAAGGAAGCCCAAACTTTGTCCTTCAGTTTTCTCATTTTCAAATGCTTAATTACTGTAGTTTCAGAAGTGCAATAATTTGGCAAATGCTTCATTTGTCAAACTTATCTCCCAGTTAAAATGTGAACTTGAAGAGGTACATTAGACTTAAAAATAAATAAAAACAAAAAATCTGCATTGAGTTTTTTACTCTATTGAGATTTATGAATTTATTTTCAGAATTAAAATTCTCAGTATGATGGTGAAGAATTATAATAGACCTTAAAAACACAATTCAACATACTTTTAAAATTGGGAAACATGACTTAGCATATCATGTTTTAAAATTTGTAGTCTAAAATGTTTTGAGTATGCGCCTAAATCATTTTGCTGTTCAATTTCCTTTGTTTCTGCTATATGCAAATAAACTATCAATCAAGGATTTGACAGCCAATTCCTTTAGGTTGAATGGTTCTGGAGAGCCTAAGATCAGATTTTGACCCTCGTAACTTAATCCAAATCATATAAATCATATCTGTGGATTTTCTCCCTGACCACCACTAATTTAGAGTCACAGTAAAATAATTGAGTTGTTAACAGTTTGACAAAAATCATTTATTTGAAGTCACACAGTCCAAAAACAAATCAAAGAAATTTCTCTAAAAGAGAAATTGAGTTATTTTGTGTGTGTGTACATGGACCAAAGATAAAATTCATTTTCCTACCTTTATTCTCTCTCAGAATCTTAGTAAAAGCTGAAAAGAACATGGGATGCTCTTTGTTGTTCAGTCGCTAAGTCGTGTCCAATTTTTTGTGACCCCATGGGCTGCAGCACGCCAGTCTTCCCTGTCCTTCCCTACCTCCCAGAATTTGTTCAGATTCATTTCCATTGAGTCGGTTATGACATCCAAGTCATCTCATCCTCTGTCACCCCCTTCTCTTCCTGCCTTCAATCTTTCCCAGGATCAGGGTCTTTTCCGATGAGTTGACTCTTTGCATCAGGTGGCCAAGTATTGGAGCTTGTTTCAGCATCAGTCCTTCCAATGAATATTTAAGACTGACTTAAATCAATCCTTTAGGGTTGACTGGTTTGATCTCCTTGCAGTCCAAGGGACTCTCAAGAGTCTTCTCCAGCACCACAATTTGAAAACATTAATTCTTCAGTGCTCAGCTTTCTTTATAGTCCAACTCTCACATCCACACATGACTACTGGAAAAACCATAGCTTTGAATGTATGAACCTGTGTTGGCAAAATGATGTCTCTGCTTTTTAATACACTTTTCATGAAATTTTTGCTTTGTATAATTTTAAAATTATTATTTTTTTAACCATGTCTTGGAGGAGCTTGTAGGATTTTAGTTCTTCAACTAGGTATCAAACACATGCCCCTTTGCATTGGAAGGTGGCATCCTAACCACTGGACAGCCAATTAATTCCCTTAGCTATTTTCTTAAATGGGGTTTCAACGAACCATGTGATTGTATAAGTCACTGAGAATATACTAAAATTGAAGAAAAATTGTTCACCATATGTGACAAAACCTTCCTTCCTTTTTACGACCCTAGATTCTTTTCTTCTCTGATTTGAATTGTCACCCACAAAGAAATATATCTATATGATAGCTTTATATACACCTATACACATGCACAAGCACGCACATACATTAATTTTAATTTCCTTCTAAGGAAATCAATTTTATGATTTGGAAACATAAACTAGTAGAAGACAATTGTAGTTGAATTCCAGCTGGAAATCCTACTTTATTAAACAAATTTCTTGTTACACATCTTTAGCTTGTTTACAGTTTTGTCCATATGTTTGTATGGCATTGTGCCGACTCATCAAATCTGCCAGTTTTACAGAGGCACTTACTGTTCAGAAAAGATGGATCCAGATGGGTTATCTGGATAATGGCATGTCAGGGAATGTTTAACAGGAGGATTCCTACTTGCTGTTTCTCACAAGTCCTTTGTTTCTTTTTAAGCAGAATAGCACGCTGCTCCCAGGAACTGGGGTCATTGTGTGAGACAGTCTTGAATCTCCTTTAGTAAACATTCTCTTTAGGAGAAAACTGCTTAGTCTCGATCCCCTTTCTTGAGATATGGATTATCTCCTGACCTTGTGACCATCATCATCCCTTGTTCCCTTGGTAACGGTTACTCTACGTTTGGTTTTCTGATCTTTATCATTGATGAAAGAAACTTCTTGTACTACAGCCTATATATACTTACAGAAAAATCATTAAAGCACCTTTGCTCCATCAGAGCTTGGGTCTCCGTGTCTGTCTATCTTTCTTTCTTTCTCTCTCTCTCCTCGGCTGATTCCTTGGAGCGCAGAGACCTGTCTAGCTCACTGTCCCGCCCGGGCTTCTAATACTCCCTCGAGAAAGCTCCCTGTGCCTTCACTCTCCTTGAGAGGGTGCCCAGTGCCTTCGTGAGAGACGCAAGTCCTGTGTCAAGGACTTTATTGGTTTTCTGAGTAAACCAGGGAGTATCAACCTCTTTCTCTCTTTCATTTTCTTATCGTTGCCTCCGGACCACCAGGTCCCGGTCCATTAAATTACCCCAACAATGGCATGCATATTATCACCTTGGAAAAATGCCACCTGTCTGTGATGGACTCACATCGGTAGCCTGTGTTTCCTTAATTAGACCTTTGGTGTGTCAATGGCTACATATATAATCTTTCATCATCAGGGTGGAACCACCATGGGTTTCATGATCACTTCAACACAACTTAGTCTGGAACTCTAAAAAGTGCATGGCAAAACTGTGCATAAAGAGCAAATATGTAAGAAAACATTACAACTTTGTAGGAAAGATGAATAATAATTTACAACAAATCAAACAACATGGGTTGGGAAGATCCCCTGGAGAAGGAAATGACAAAACACTCTAGTATTCATGTCTAGGAAATCTCATGTATGTAGAAGCCTTGTGGGCTACAGTCCAAGGGGTCACAAAAGAGTTGGACATGACTTAGTGACCCAATAACAACAGCACACAATAAAGGTCCACGATTGCCACCATAGCACATGGTCTCCATACTCATACGACATTATTTGGTGGCCTTTTGTTTGGAAGAGGAACAAGGAGGAAGGACTACAGATGGACTTTATGCAATTTGTATAAATCTGAAATAAAGTTCAACAGGAATGGAAAGTGAGCTTAAGTCTGTTTCATTATGAAGATAGGAAGGAATATAATGGCACTGTCAACTTGCAATCAGTAATGTTGAATCCAACACGTCCCTCAAAGGCACTGTATCAAATCTGTTTCAAAGAATTGGATGGTTTGTTTTCTAATCTCACCTACATCTATTGAGAGATGCTAACCATGCTGAGAAATGTCTTCATTTTTTTAATGTTTTTGTTTTAAATATAAATTTATTTATTTTAATTGGAGGTTAATTACTTTACAATATTGTATTGGTTTTGCCATACATCAACATGAATCTGCCACAGGTATACACGTGTTCCCCATCCTGAACCCCCTCCCTCTTCCCTCCCCATACCATCCCTCTGGGTCATCTCGGTGCACAAGCCCCAAGCATCCAGTATCATGCATCGAACCTGGACTGGTGATTTGTTTCATATATGATATTATACATGTTTCAATGCCATTCTCCCAAATCATCCCACCCTCACCCTCTCCCACAGAATCCAAAAGACTGTTCTATACATGTGTGTCTCTTTTGCTGTCTCGCATACAGGGTTATCGTTACCATCTTTCTAAATTCCATATATATATGCATTAGTACACTGTATTGGTGTGTTTTTTTTCTGGCTTACTTCACTTCATCAATTCTTCAGCATTCAGCTTTCTTTATGGTCCAACTCTCACATCCATACATGACTATTGGAAAAACCATAGTTTTGACTATATGGGACCTTTGTTGGCTAAGCACTTTTTCTGCTTTTTAATGCACTGTCTAGTTTTGTCAAAGCTTTTCTTCCAAGAAGCAAGTGTCTTTTAATTTCATGACTACAGTCACCATCAGCAGTGATTTTGGAGCCCAGGAAAATAAAATCTGTCATTGCTTCTACATTTGGTAAATATCTGGTGACAAAACAATTCTCATATATGCTCCTGGAAATTTGGCTTGGATTTGGAATGCTTACTGGTTCTCTAGCATCTTTATATTTTATATCGCTAAAGTGCAAAATTATTAATATTCTTATACTTCATATTTAGATCATAGCAAAAGCCTCTTGATGAAAGTGAAAGAAGATAGTGAAAAAGTTGGCTTAAAGCTCAACATTCAGAAAACTAAGATTATGGCATCTGGTCCCATCACTTCATGGGAAATAGATAGGGACACAGTGGAAACAGTGTCAGACTTAATTTTTGGGGGGCTCCAAAATCACTGCAGATGGTGATTGTAGCCATGAAATTAAAAGATGCTTACTCCTTGGAAGGAAAGTTATGACCAACCTAGATAGCATATTGAAAAGCAGAGACATTACTTTGCCAACAAATGTCCGTCTAATCAAGGCTATGGTTTTTTCTGTGGTCATGTATGGATGTGAGAGTTGGACTGTGAAGAAAGATGAGCGCTGAAGAATTGATGCTTTTGAACTGTGGTGTTGGAGAAGACTCTTGAGAGTCCTTTGGACTGCAAGGAGATCCAACCAGCCCATTCTGAAGGAGATCCACCCTGGGATTTCTCTGGAAGGAATGATGCTAAAGCTGAAGCTCCAGTACTTTGGCCACCTCATGTGAAGAGCTGACTCATTGGAAAAGACTTTGATACTGGGAGGGACTGGGGTCAGGAGGAGAAGGGGACGGCAGAGAATGAGATGGCTGTATGGCATCACCGAATCAATGGACGTCAGTTTGAGTGAACTCCAGGAGTTGGTGATGGACAGGGAGGCCTGGTGTGCTGCAATTCATGGGGTCGCAAAGAGTCGGACACGACTGAGCACCTGAACTGAACTGAATAGGATATGAGCCTAATGAATAAAATACAATTATATCTCTACTTCACCAGAACATATTCTCATCTTCAAAAGGAAATTATCCTCCAAATCATTTTGTGTGTAGAAAGTTTGCACTCATTGTTTATATTCTTCATTTAGCAGAAGGCTTGCCTGATATCATTGGGCCACTCAGGAATCACTAGAATACATTCAAATCTGTCGTTGAAAACTACTAAAGAAAATAGTATTTACCAGTTTCCCACAAATAAGAAACTGAACTGACAGCTTACTAGTCAATGTCATTTAAAACAATACATTGTGAAAGGGATTTCATATTACATTGCTTCTTCTTGGAGTGTAGAAAATGGATTATTACTGCAAAACCACATAAAGACTCTCTGAAAGTTGAGAAAGTGGAACTTCCACTTTAATTTATGCTTAAGCAGATGATGACAGTTTCAGTCTGGGCTTGAATGCCTAGTATTCACTTTTTCCCCTATGTTCCTAGCATCAAGAGTTATGAGCCAAACTCTTGATTTTACAGTGGTGTTCTTTTATTGTGCTCTTATCAAGAAATTAACAGTCCAGTTCCTGCCATCAAAGCCATTATATACCACTTTTCCTGTATAAAATTGTCTTGAACCTAATATATCAAGCCCAAGTATTAGTGAGTCCTCCCATTAAGCGAGACTTTTCTGTGCCTTATTAAAGTACTTACCACTAATCATCTTTCTATACAAGCAGTTAATTATGTCTATTATATCTAAATATATAAACCAGGAATAGAAAAAACAGAGAATTTGGCTGTTTTCTGATCATAATCCTTTAGAATCCCTTGAGAGCAGGGAATGTATATTATTCACTTGGCATCCCAGTGTTTAGAACAGTGCTTGCTAAGTGAGTATTCAATAAATTCATATCTAATAACTGAATATAGTGGGTTGATCAAAAAGTTCATTCAGATTTTTCCACAAGATGCTATGGAAAAACCTGAATGAACTTTTCGGATAACCCATAAAAATGAAGTGAAACACTTCTACTTTATGACTGTTCATCATAACTGGTTTCACTGATTTTCTTTCAATTTTCATATGTGTGTATGAATGTATGTGTGATTTTATAGGAAAAAATGTAGTTTCAAGCCTATCAATTATTACAGTTCTTCTGTTTAAGGTCAATGGTGTGAACATAGAACTAATCTTTTCTGTGAGTCTTAATGTCTTTATCTCTGAGAAAGCAATAGTCATTTCTCCTGAAATCAAGATGCAGTGTGAGGATCATTTCCCACTCATTTCCACACATCAAAAACATAAAGTCTACTGCCACTGTTTTATAATTTCCAAGTCCTTTTCCCTGTCACTGTATCTATATACCCTGTTCATGCTCTGGTTACCAAATTACTTTGTTACAAGCTTCATTCTGACTTTATTTGCTCTTGTGCCTGTGTGACAGCATAATGAAATGGCCAGCACTAAATCAGTTTTTATTTTTAACCTCATCATATCTCTCCTAATGATTTTATGATGGTTTCCTATTATGCTGTAGGTTATTTAAATATTTATTTTCTACAGTCACTTTAAGCAAAATACACTACAGGGCAGGATAGGATGTATGTGCACATATGTGTGTGTAGGTGTAGATAAAAAAGAATGTGGTCCTCAAACTTTAGAAAATTGTTATCTATAGGGAAAAGTACATATACACACACATACACATATGCTTAAAGGCATATTTGCAAACCAGTTGTCTAAAACTTCTTTATATGCTCATAAAAATTAAACACAAATATGTCTAGATACAGATACATGGATGTATATAATATAAATGTGTATGTAAATATAAATGTATATATGTATAAGTGTATGAATCTAATGGAATCCAGTGGAATCTAAGTGGAATCCAAATGTGTGTATAGATAGTACACACACACACACACACACACATATATATGTAGTTCAGAGCTAACTAGAAATATTACTTTTTGATGATAAACTGACCTCACGTCATCTGTAAATGGTACTTTCCTCCTCTTATTATGACACTCTTTCTTGATGCCAGTCTTAAATGCAAAAGAGTCTATAATATAAATAATTTTAGAGCTTGGATTGTTGAAGGATCAGAAATAAAAATGTGATCAGCATTAATTCATACCAGTTAGGAAAGTTGTTTGGTAGAAATAAGTTTGATTGAATTTTAATATTGTGACTTTGTGAAGCTCTTAGTCTAAGCTCTCACTTATTCCTAATAGGTAGTTTCTTACAGTCACTTTTTTGTTTTATTATTTTAATCAGAGGAAAATTGCTTTACAATGTTGTCATGGTTTCTACCATACAACATGCAAATTAGTCATAATTATACATATATCACCTCCCTCTTGAGCCTTACAGTCCTTTAAGCTGACACCATGGGCAAGTTTATTTTTATAGTTTTTTTTTTTTCTAATTTTCTTGGTCTTTGGAAGAAAAGCTATGACCAAACTTGACAGTATATTAAAAAGCAGAGACATTACTTTTCCAACACAGGTCCATCTAGTCAAAGCTATGGTTTTCCCAGTAGTCATGTATGGATATGAGTTGGACTATAAAGAAGGCTGAGCACTGAAGAACTGATGCTTTTTAACTGTGGTGTTGGAGAAGACACTTGAGAGTCCCTTGGATTGCAAGGAAATCCAACCAATCCATCCTAAAGAGAATCAGTCCTGAATATTCATTGGAAGGACTGATGTTGAAACTGAAATTCCAATACTCTGGCCACCTGATGAAGAGAACTGACTCATTTGAAAAGATCCAGATGATGGGAAAGATTGAAGATAGGAGGAGAAGGGGACAACGGAGGATGGAATCATTGGATGGCATCACCGACTCAATGGACATGAGTCTGAGTAAGCTCTGGGAGTTGGTGATGGACAGGGAGGCCTGGATTGCTGCAGTCCATGGGGTGGCAGAGTCGGACATGACTGAGCAACTGACCTGACTGAACTGATTCTTCTAATTTTCTTATATCAACCTTGGACTAATCTTCAACTGGCCATCTCACTTGCTGTTTTCTTCATTTAAAGATTTTATGTTTTGCTTTATTATTATTTTTTAACAGAAAGAAGCACCAGAAATTGATTGTCTTCTCCAAAATTTTTAAAAAATTGAACAAAATATACCAGCTATCTGGATTATGGTTTAACAACATAGTAGACAAAATAAAATCAAAATAATTTGTAAATCAAATGAACACATTTACCAAATTTTATTAGTACAGATGAGAGGAAACATTCATTTTAACAAGGATAACACAGTAAGGTTAAATATTTACCTTGCCTACCAGGTAAACTGATATGAGGAGTGGTAGCATATATGAATAAAAAAAAAAAAAAAGCTTGGTTTGTAACCACAACACCTGAGGTAGAGTCTTGGTTCTACATGTCCTGGTTATGTGAATTGATAAAAATTATTTATTTTATCTCTCTGGGCTTCATTGTCTTCCTATAAAAAATGGGTTCATAATTATTTTATGCTCAGAAAATTTTTCTGAAGAATGACCTATCTCTCTGGGCTTCATTGTCTTCCTATAAAAAATGGGTCCATAATTATTTTATGCTCACAAAATTTTTCTGAGGAATGAACTGTTATAGTTGTGAAGAGTCAAGCATAAGCAATGAATTATTCTTCCTTGGAAAAATCCCTGTATGCAATGTTTGCCATTCATGGAGGAAAAAAAAAAATCTTTCTAAACGTTGTCTGGGCTCCTTGGTGTTCTGCTAATGATATATTTGATAAAAGGTGGCAATATTCTGCAGGAAAAGCAGCTGATAATATCTGAGTAATGTTCTGCCCCCTCTAGATACACCTTCCTCCATTTGCGGGCTGCAGGTCACAACCTGTGTCTCAGAAGGCAGGATTAAATAAATGCTTTGCTTTATACCAAGCTTTAGTTGACCTAAAACAACAACAACAACAACAACAACAACAACAAAAACATAAAAAACGAAACAGCTTTCTAGATCATACTTGTTTGGGGGAAAGGAACATTTCTTCACAGTCACATTTTCTAAGCATCATTTACATTCTAAGCCAAGCTAATTGTGATATTTTGACAAGAAAAAAAAAATACTATGGTGCAACTGAAAAAGAATTTTCATGCTCGAGATTTAAAAACAGGATGGCAATACTGAAAACTTTATCATTTTATGTCACTATTCTAAATTCTTATAGCATATTGTGTTTACCAAATAATGTTACATTTTATTGCAAAGTTTGTATGATTCTCTAGCTGTTTTATTAGTTTACAGTAGTCATGATTGTCAGAAAGGGGACTCAAGTGACCAGCTGTGCTAATTGGGTAAGACTTTTTCTGTTCTCAATCTCATCCTATATAGAATGAGAGAGTTTGTATAGAATAAGAAATTGATACAAGTATTCTGTGGAGCTGTTTTGTTTGGCTAGCATAGTGTTATATATTTTAAAATATACACTCTCCAGGTCAACAACAAGACCCTAGCACTGATTATTGTCTTATATCCTGTCATTTCATAAATTTATATTACCTATGTGATCCCTAGAGATATTATAATTTTGGATTTCTTCACTAGATCATATTTTAATTTCCTTTTAGTGCAAACATTCTATGAGAGTAGTGAAGTAAAACACGATCTAGATCTTCAAAATTGCAGATAATTTTAAAAAAGATTTCTGATATTGTCATCAGATTTAATATAGAAAATATAAACTACAATTTTTTACAATTTTGGATATAATTTTAAAACTTTACAGCAGAGTTTGTAACAAATAAGAATAAAATGTCCTTTGCAAAGGAGAAGAAGGAGAAAGAGTAGGAGGGAGAGAAAAAAAAAAGAGGAGGAGAAAGAGAGGAAGAAGGAGGGAGAAAAGAACAGGCAGAGGAGAAGAACAGAAAGCTAAAGATGTAAGCAAATTAGTTAGCACTACTCAAGGTCTGTCCAGGAAAAGAGAATAGAGAGGAAAGTATTAGTTGCTTATTAGATAATAAATTTGAAGTTAGTTAGGTATAAAAACCATGTAGACATAGGATTCAGAGCCTTGGGGAAAAAGAGGGAGTTGGAACTGAGATCTCTGCATAAAGATGAGACCCATAAAGTCCATACTTTAAGTAAAATTGGAAACAATGTTAAAACCCATCAACTGGCAACAAGAGATAACAAGTGATTTTATTGGTCTGAATTGAGGAAAGTAAAAACTTTCCATTAGAATTTAGAACCATTGTCCCATTCTTTATTTGAAGGGTGGGGTGAGATGGAAACAGGTAGTACTTATATGTTCTAGGCACCCAAGAAATTGGCATAAATTTGATTCTGAGTCAGGGGTTATCTAACAGTACCTGATACAAGTAAATGCAAAATCACTCTGGAGGGATACTCTCATGACCAAAGTAACAAGGGATTCTCACGGGAAGAAATAAGCCTCATTTAATGTGAGATAATTTTAAAAAATACAGAACATGAAATGAAAAAATGCAATCATCACACATGCTTGACAATGCTTCTCCTGTTTTTTCTTTTTGGTGCCTGCTCAGAATTTGAGGCAACAAAAGAACAATCTGAGAGACCATATAAATACCTATTCATTAAACACATAAAAGAAAGTATTGAAAGCTTAAGAGAAAAAAAATGTACATGTAAATAAAAAATAAGTTGTTTTGACCAAAATAAGAATCAAGTGAAAATGCACTCTTTGGTATAAAATATTTCAAGGAATGGGTTAAAATATAAAATTAGACAAGGATGGTAAAATTATTAGATATAGAATGCATAGTTGGGAGAGTTCTTGTTTCTGGTCTGGTATGGAAGAAGCTGGAAGTCACCCACCACTGCATCCTAAAAACAAAGAAAAAGTTGAACAAACTGAAAAATCAACAGCTCCTCTTATACCAGATAAGTGAGGTTACAGGGCCAACTATTGTCCAGCAAAATGAAGAGAACAGGCAAATAAAGAGAATTGCAAATTATTGAAGCAGAAACTCATAAGCACAGACCACTATAGGAAGCAATACTGAGGTAGGGAAATCTGAACTATGATGAATTTCTGTAGGCTCAGTATGAAAAAGCCAAACAAATACAAACTCCAGGGCAACCAGCTATGTACGACCCCAACACTTTTATGAATTTCATCTCCAGTGCTTCTGGCAGGAAGAGGGGGAAAGGAACCACTTTGAAATATGGCAGAGCATTCTGTTCTTCTCAACAAAGCCTGCCCTCAGGAGAAAATACTTAACCAGAGCCTAGCCTCCAGGGGTTTTTTCAGAGCATCTAGCAAGGGAGTGGGAAATACCAAATTCTAGCCCACTCCACCCATTCTGTCCCATTCAAGGAGGGGCAATGATGGGAGTGGGAAGTTCATATGAAGTTCACCATCCACGGTACAGGTTCACTGAAAAGTGAGACCTCCTCATACGATTATAGAATACTTCTCCATTCCTAAGCTTCCCTAATAGTTCAATAGGTAAAGAATCTGCCTGCAATGCAGGAGAGCCAGATTCGATTCCTGGGTCAGGAAGATACGCTGGAGAAGGGGTAGGCTACCCACTCCAATATTCTTGGGCTTCCCTTGTGCATAGCTGGTAAAGAATCTGCTTGCAATGCAGGATACCTGGGTTTGATCCCTGGGTTGGGAAGATCTCTTGGAGAAGGGAAAGGCTACCTACTCCAGTATTCCAGCTTGGAGAATTCCATGACCTATACAGCCCATTGGGTTGCAAAGAGTCAGACACGACTGAGTGACTTTCACTTTCTCCATCCCCAACACCTTATCACCACATTGTGAAAGTGAAAGTCGCTCAGTTGTGTCCAACTCTTTGCAACCCCATGGACTGTACAGTCCATGGAATTCTCCAGGCCAGAATAATGGAGTGGGTTGCCATTCTCTTCTCCATTACTAAAGACCTATTTACAGCAGTTCCTTTTACCCACTACATCCTATCTGGCTATCAAGGAAAAGAAAAAAAAAAAAAAAACAAGAAGACATACTAAAAAGCAAAAAAAAAAAAAAAAAAAAAGTAGAAAAGAAAAGAAAAAAAAAAACAAACAACCAAAAACCAGAGTTTAAAGAGAGACCAAACATCACAAGCAGACTTAGATATAGCAGGGATGTTAGAATTAGCAGACTGGGAATTTTAAACAGTTATGATTGAGATGCTTACAGCTCTAAAAATAAACTACACAGTATGTAAGAACAGATGGGCAATGCAAGCAGAGAGATAGAAATTCTGAGAAAGAATCAAAAAGAAAATGCTAGAATTCTAAAACACTAACAATGTTTAAACACTGAGACAGTGAACAGTGAAAGACTTTATTTTTGGGGGCTCCAAAATCACTACAGATGATGACTATAGCCATGAAATTAAAAGATGCTTGCTCCTTGCTAGAAAAGCTATGACCAATCTTGACAGCATATTAAAAAGTAGACACATTACTTTGCCGACAAAGGTCCATCTAGTCAAAGCTACAGGTTTTCCAGTAGTCATGTATAGATGTGAAAGCTGGACTATAAAGAAAGCTGAGCACCAAAGAATTGATGCTTTTGAACTGTGGTATTGGAGAAGACTCTTGAGAGTCCCTTAGACTGCAAGGAGATCAAACCAGTCAATCTTAAAGGAAACCAGTGCTGAATATTCATTGGAAGGACTGATGCTGAAACTGAAACTCCAATACTTTGGCCACCTGATGTGAATAACTGACTCATTGGAAAAGACCCTGATTCGGGGAAAGATTGAAGGGAGGAGGAGAAGTGGACAACAGAGGACGAGAAGGTTGGATGGCAGCACCGACTTGATGGACATGAGTTTGAGCAAGCTTCCGGAGTTGGTGATGGACAGGGAAGTCTGGTGTGCTGCAGTCAGAAAGAGTTGGACACAACTGTGTATATTAACTGAAAACAATAACAGAAATAAAGAATGCTTTTCATGGGCTTAGTAGACTGCACCCAGCTGAGAAAACAATCTCTGAGCTTGAGGATATCTGAGCAGAAACCAATAAAACTGAAAAGTGAAGAGACAAAAGCTAGGAGAAAAAAAAAAAAAACAACAAGAAGAGAATATCAAAGAACTGTGGGACAACTACAAACTATGCAACATATGCATAATGAGAATACTAGGAGGAGAAAGAGAAAAAGGAACAGAAAAATATTAAATAATGAAAGAATTTCCCCAAATTACTGTTAGACACCAAACTACAGATCCAAGAAGCACAGAGACTATCTAGATGCAGGATAAATTCAAAACACAACAAGAACTTTACCTACATATCATTTTCAAACTACAGAAATGCAAGAATATAATATGCAGTATTTACAATAAAGATGTAAACATTATTGGCATAGTTTAAGAGTTAAGAAAAGCATGATAAAAAAAAATCTAATATACCTTTGTAGGAGATCTTGAAGAAGAGGGTGATTGAGGTAGAGGCAATATTCAAAAACATGACAGAAAACTTTTCATAATGATGAAATACATGCATCCTGAGACTCAAGAAGCACAATTAGACTGCCAGAAAACAATACGTACTTAGATGCATCACAGTGGAATTGTAGAAGAGGAAAGGAAAACAACTGATTCTAAAGTCAATAAGAAAGAAAAACACAAATTTCATACCAAGGACTGAAATGTGACTTGAGAGTTCTGTTCAGGTCAGTTCAGTTCAGTTCAGTCGCTCAGTCGTGTCCAACTCTTTGCAACCCCATGGATCGCAGCACACCAGGCCTCCCTGTCCATCACCAACTCCCAGAGTTCACTCAGACTCACGTCCATGAAGTCAGTGATGCCGTCCAGCCATCTCATCCTCTGTCGTCCCCTTCTCTTCAGTAGACTCATTCAAAAATGTATTCCAAGATGTCTATGATATTCACAAAATTGTGGGGAAAAGAACTACTTTGATTCATAATAGCTACTATGTATGGTATTTCAGTTAGAAAGTTCTAAGTTTTTAAGTAAGAGAGAAAGTTATAACTCTAAGTGATGGTTTGGTAGATGAGAACAGTAAATATATATATATATATATATGAGTTCATTATATATATATTTATATAAGTTATATGAGTTCATTTTAAGCTATAGAATAAAGCTGGTTATAATAAATTCTCAAACCACCAGGTAGAACCTTCATTTCCTTCCCATTCAAAATATATCATAATGCTCATGAGTGAGAATACCATTAATTTAAAGACAATCTTGACCTTTTTCTAAATTGTAAAAGTGAAATAAACCATTACTGTACTAATTATATGAACAGTAGCAAATTACACGTCAATATGACTTAATACCACATTTGAAAATTGCTGGAGTCCAGCTCCAGCAGCCAGGTATTCAACCTGAAGGGAGAAATGGTGTTGGCGAGTAACAAGACAGCCCCTCAGTTTTCTTGGTCTGCCTATTTATTTCAAGTTTAAGATTTTCTTTTATACTTTTACAAAAGCATTAGGTCAGAGGTTTGACATTTTCAGTTCCCCCTCACCCAGATTTATTATGTCCATAAATCATTGTTGTTCTCAAACAGAGTTCCTGCTTCAGTGATTCTCTCAGAATCAGCCTTACCATCTATTACCTACTTCCTCTAATGTGTCCTATTGTTAACTTTTGATTACATTGTAACTCATGCTACATTCCTCACTTTATTACTTATCTTTCTAAATCCTGTTTGCCCCTAACAGCCTGAGCTCACTATCTCTTAAAAAGCTTCAAGCTATAGTATCTCTAAGATTCCTAACCTCTATAAGCTATAGTAAAATATGCTAAAATTAAAACATTCCTTAAATCTTTACCTTCTAACTATTTTAATTATTTCTAAGCCCTAAATTCAGTAAACTCCGTGGCATAAACATTTTCCTCACAAATAGGCTTCAGATAGCAATCCCTCCCATGGCTTCAAGCTGCAGCCTATGTGCTCATCCTGGAGCACTTTTGTAAAAGTCCTTAAACAAATGTCAATGATTAAATTTATGAATTGTTCTCTGAGCACAGCTGCAGAAGGCTTTGTGTCTTCTCATGCTCCTCTTAAGAACAACAAGCACCTTAATATTCCTTTTCAGTCAACTCAGCCAAGGAAAGGAGAAAAAAAGTCAGAATCGCAAGGCCTAAACTCCTCCATCCCAGGTCCGTGCCTGCAGGACAAAGAGAGGGGGTTGGGGCCATGCCTCCGATTTGTCAGTAATGCCTAATGCGGCACCCGACAGACAATTATGTGCATAAAAACACATCCAGCCTTAACAGAGACCCCTAATAGTTCAGATGCTTCTGTTGAAGGCTAGGAATACAGTTGTTTTTAAAATATATTTATTTCACTACATTATAGAAACTGGTAGAGAATAAGAGGATAAATAGCATATTTTTTAAATTGAGATATCTAACAAGGTTAGAACATTTTCTTGATTTATTATCCCTTGTCCTTTACAGCTAAAAAGTCTTGGAGTTCTGAATTAAACAATATTGATCACTGGAGTAGTTCTATTCAGCGGCTTTATTTACACCAGATAACTGCCAAACACTCTTTTCATCAATGTCCACATGAGGATTAGCTCTCTTAGATATAAATGTACTCTTAATTCTTGAATGTTTCACATTATTGATCAAAAAGGAAAAGAAAGGTATGCTTTTTGTTTGTTTGCTTCTTAAATCCACATCAAACATAACTCTAATTTTTTTTTTAAAGCTTTCAATATATTTAACTTTAATATTCTTTGAATATTTTGGGCTTTCTGTCATAGATACCTAAATGATTCTAAAAGCCTAACTACAATGTATGGGCCACATATGGATGATGGGGCAATGTGGGGAGGGAGTTAGAATAAGAACAACAACAACAAAAAAAAATCAGTCATTTAATGTCACAAACATATTTCCAGAAAGTGAATAAATGTTGACCATATGTACAATCCATAAAATATACCTTATTAATAGCATAATTCAAAACTTCTGTGCTTTTACAATAGTATGACTTATTAAGCAGTAATAGAAAGGTTTTTCAAAAGATCAAAATATGAGTGTGGATGTCTCAATTTCTCTTTATAGCTCTATCAGTTCAGTTCAGTTCAGTAGCTCAGTTGTATCTGACTCTTTGCGACCCCATGAATCACAGCACACCAGGACTCCCTGTCCATCACCATCTCCCGGAGTTCACTCAGACTCACGTCCATCGAGTCCATGATGCCATCCAGCCATTTCATCCTCAGTCGTCCCCTTCTCCTCCTGCCCCCAATCCCTCCCGGCATCAGAGTATTTTCCAATGAGTCAACTCTTCGCATGAGGTGGCCAAAGTACTGGAGCTTCAGCTTTAGCATCATTCCTACCAAAGAAATTCCAGGGCTGATCTCCTTCAGAATGGACTGGTTGGATCTCCTTACAGTCCAAGGGACTCTCAAGAGTCTTCTCCAACACCACAGTTCAAAAGCATCAATTCTTCGACGCTCATCTTTCTTCACAGTCCAGCTCTCACATCCATACATGACTACTGGAAAAACCATAGCCTTGACTAGACGGACCTTAGCTGTCAAAGTAATGTCTCTGCTTTTGAATATACTATCTAGGTTGGTCATAACTTTTGTTCCAAGGAGTAAGTGTCTTTTAATTTCACAGCTGCAGTCACAATCTGCAGTGATTTTGTAGCCCCCCAAAGTAAAGTCTGACACTGTTTCTACTGTTTCCCCATCTATTTCCCATGAAGTGATGGGACCGGATGCCATGATCTTCGTTTTCTGAATGTTGAGCTTTAAGCCAACTTTTTCACTCTCCTCTTTCACTTTCATCAAGAGGCTTTTTAGCTCCTCTTCACTTTCTGCCATAAGGGTGGTGTCACTGCATATCTGAGGTTATTGATATCTCTCCCGGCAATCTTGATTCCAGCTTGTGTTTCTTCCAGTCCAGCGTTTTTCATGATGTACTCTGCATATAAGTTAAATAAACAGGGTGACAATATGCAGCCTTGATGTACTCCTTTTCCTATTTGGAACCAGTCTGTTGTTCCATGTCCAGTTCTAACTGTTGCTTCCTGACCTTCAAATAGGTTTCTCAAGAGGCAGGTTAGGTGGTCTGGTATTCCCATCTCTTTCAGAATTTTCCACAGTTTACTGTGATCCACACAGTCAAAGGCTTTGGCATAGTCAAGAAAGCAGAAATAGATGTTTTTCTGGAACTCTCTTGCTTTTTCCATGATCCAGTGGATGTTGGCAATTTGATCTCTGGTTCCTCTGCCTTTTCTAAAACCAGCTTGAACATCAGGAAATTCATGGATCATGTATTGCTGAAGCCTGGCTTGGAGAATTTTGAGCATTACTTTATCAGCATGTGAGATGAGTGCAATTGTGCGATAGTTTGAACATTCTTTGGCATTGCCTTTCTTTGGAATTGGAATGAAAACTGACCTTTTCCAGTCCTGTGGCCACTGCTGAGTTTTCCAAATTTGCTGGCATATTGAGTGCAGCACTTTCACAGCATCATCTTTCAAGATTTGAAACAGCTCAACTGGAATTCCATCACCTCCACTAGCTTTGTTCGTAGTGATGCTTTCTAAGGCCCACTTGACTTCACATTCCAAGATGTCTGGCTCTAAATGGGTGATCACATCATCATGATTACCTGTGTCGTGAAGAATTTTTTTTGTACAGTTTTTCTGTGTATTCTTGCCACCTCTTCTTAATATCTTCTGCTTCTGTTAGGTCCATACCATTTCTGTCCTTTATCGAGCCCATCTTTGCATGAAATATTCCCTTGGTATCTCTAATTTTCTTAAAGAATCTCTAGTCTTTCCCATTCTGTTGTTTTCCTCTATTTCTTTGCATTGATCACTGAAGAAGGCTTTCTTATCTCTTCTTGCTATTCTTTGGAACTCTGCATTCAGATGCTTATATCTTTCCTTTTCTCCTTTGCTTTTTGCCTCTCTCCTTTTCACAGCTATTTGTAAGGCCTCCTCAGACAGTCATTTTGCTTTTTTGCATTTCTTTTCCATGGGGATGGTCTTGATCCCTGTCTTCTGTACAATGTCACGAACCTCCATCCATAGTTCATCAGGCACTCTATCTATCAGATCTAGGCCCTTAAATCTATTTCTCACTTCCACTGTATAACCATTAGGGATATGATTTAGGTCATACCTGAATGGTCTAGTGGTTTGCCCTACTTTCTTCAATTTGAGTCTGAATTGGGTAATAAGGAGTTCATGATCTGAGCCACAGTCATCTCCTGGGCTTGTTTTTGTTGACTGTATAGAGCTTCTCCATCTTTGGCTGCAAAGAATATAATCAATCTGATTTCAGTGTTGACCATCTGGTGATGTCCATGTGTAGAGTCTTCTCTTGTGTTGTTGGAAGAGGGTGTTTGCTATGACCAGTGCATTTTCTTGGCAAAACTCTATTAGTCTTTACCCTGCTTCATTCCACATTCGAAGGCCAAATTTGCCTGTTACTCCAGATGTTTCTTGACTTCCTACTTTTGCATTCCTGTCCCCTATAATGAAAAGGACCTCTTTTCTGGGTGTTAGTTCTAAAAGGTCTTGTAGGTCTTCATAAAACTGTTCAACTTCAGTTTCTTTAGTGTTACTGGTTGGGGCATAAACTTGGATAACTGTGATATTGAATGGTTTGCCTTGGAGACGAACAGAGATCCTTCTGTCATTTTTGAGATTGCATCCAAGTACTGCATTTTGGACTCTTTTGTTGACCGTGATGGCTACTCCATTTCTTCTGAGGGATTCCTGCCCACAGTAGTAGATATAATGGTCATCTGAGTTAAATTCACCCATTCCAGTCCATTTTAGTTTGCGATTCCTAGAATGTTGACGTTCACCCTTGCCATCTCTTGTTTGACCACTTCCAATTTGCCTTGCTTCTTGGACCTGACATTCCAAGTTCCTATTCAATATTACTCTTTACAGCATCGGATCTTACTTCTATCACCAGTCACATCGACAACTGGGTATTGTTTTTGCTTTGGCTCCATCCCTTCATTCTTTCTGGAGTTATTTCTATACATCTCTTTATTATATATTTTTTTTAAGTTCTGATAAATACAACAATATTCTAAACAGTATTATTATACTTTGTAGTGGGCTTCTTAATATATAATAATACTCATTTAACATATATTTTGTTTGCTGCAACTGTACAATTTTATCAGGTTGTTTTGTCTGCTATAAATGTTTATTTCTTTACATTTAGCCTTTGTGATTCCCTATGCCAAGTACATTTTTGCTAAAGCCAAAACAGCAATAGTCTTGGAGTAATATAACAAAATCAAGAATCTCTAGAACATAATGTTCCAAATATCAAGGGAATAAGCCAAAGTCATCTGACATATGAAAGCCAGTATAATATGACCCCATCTCAAAGGAAAATGTAACCAACAGATGCCAGTCCTGAGATTATCTAGCTATTGGAATTATTAGGCTAGGGTTTTAAGACATTCCTTATAACTATGCTCAGTGTGTTAAAAGAGAATATGTTGTAATTAACGAAAAAAATGGGATTTCAGAGTAGAGATATACATAATATAAAAGAAACAAATGCAATTTTTAAAGCTAAAAAAAAATACAGTACCTGAAATTAAAATTTTACTGGTTTGTCTTAATAAATATAATAGATATGACAAAAGGAATCAATGAATTCTACATAGATTAATACAAATCATCTCATGCAAAGTGATATAGCTTAAAGGCCAACTGACAAATAAAAATAGAATTCTTAAAATTATTAACTAATCCAGAAAATGCCAGGAAAAATGAACATATTAAAAAAAAGATAGGGAACCAATGTTAAACAAACAATAAAATATTAGGCCTGAGTCAAAATACATAAATAATTATCCTATGTTAATAGCTTAAATACTTCACCTGTTATCCATATAAACTCATTTTAAATATAAAGGCAAATAAATTGAGAGTAAATAGATAGAAATCTTTAATAGATTCCCCAGTGAACCCACATGGGTCTAAAGATTTCTTTTGGATAGATTTTTAACTTTTCAATTTTTAATTGTTTATTTTATTTTTTATTTTTACTTTACAATACTGTATTGGTTTTGCCATACATTGACATGAATCTGCCACGGGTGTACATGAGTTCCCAATCCTGAACCCCGCTCCCACCTCCCACCCCATATCTCTCTGGATCATCCCCGTGCACAAGCCCCAAGCAGCCTGTATCGTGTATCGAACATAGACTGGCGATTCGTTTCTTATGTGATAGTATACATGTTTCAGTGCCATTCTCCCAAATCATCCCACCCTCTCCCTCTTCCTCAGAGTCCAAAAGTCCGTTCTATACATCTGTGTCTTTTTTGCTGTCTCAATTTGATCTTGTTATTTAAGAGTTTTTGATTAATTCATCCATTTCTTATACTCATAGAAATAGTTATTTATACTGCTTTCTTATGCTATCATGAATGTATCCCCCTAAGATCCATATGTTGAATCCTAATAAAACACCCAAGGTGATAAAATGAGAAGGTGGAGATTTGGGAGGTGATTAAGTCATGAGGGCAAAGCCTTCATTGCTAGGATTAGTGCTCTTACAAAAGAGTTTCCAGCGAGATCCTTTGCTCCTTCCACAGTTTGGGAATAAGAGGAGAAGTCTGAAACCTTACCCAAACTTGCTGGTACCCTGTTTCTTGAACTACCAGACTGCATAACTGATTAAAATAAAATTGTGTTCATCATTAGCTGCTCAGTATGGCATTTTTATAGCAGCCCAAATGGACTGAGATTCTTATTACTTATTATCCTTTTAATTGTTGCAATATCTCTAATGATATTTCATGTTTGACATTATTCATTTGTGTCTTCACTCTTTGTATCTTTGTCTGACTTGCTAGAACATTATCAATGCTATTATTTTCAGGAACCAGCTTTTGATTTTATTGATTTTTCTGTGTTGGTTTCTTACTTTCACTGTCATTTATTTCTGCTCTTATCTTTATTATTTCCTTCATTCTACTTATATATGGTTTATTTTCTCTTATAGTTTCTTGAGCTTGAAACTTGGACTTTTTAATTCAAGAACCCTCACTTCTAATGTAAGTATTAATACTATAAACTTCCCTTTTCGTATTCTTTCCACTCAAAGAGTTTATGCTGATATTCATTTGTACTTGGTTCTTTTTTAAGTATTATTTTTGAGACTTTAGTTTTGACCACACAGATTTTTCAGATATGTTTTCTTTCCAAGAGTTTGGAGATTTTATTATTGTCTTTTTTGTTGTTGATTTCTGGTCTAATTTCACTTTGGTCAAACAATATACTCTGTATGATTTTAATCTTCTTCAATTTATTGTTTGTTTTATGGCTCAGGATATGATATATTTTGGTGAATATTCCATGGCTGTTTGAGAAAGTATTCATTTTGCTGTCATTAAGTGGGGTGTCCTTATGTGACAGATTATAGTGCTTGATGATATTAGGCAGTTCTTCTATGTCTTTGTTGATTTTCTGTCTAGTCTTTCTAATAATTATGGAGAAAGGGTGTTTAAGTCTTCAACTATAATTGTGGATTTGATTATTTCTCATTTTAGTTCTGTCAGTTTTAGCTTTATGTATTTGAAACTCTGGTGTTTGGTGCATACACATTAGGGATTGCTATATATTTTGGTGGATTGATCCTTTTATCATTATGTAATATCCCTCTTTGTCCCCTGTAATTTTCTTTGCTATAAGGATCTATTATATGTGATATTAATATAGATATTAATATTTATGTGATATATCTTTTCTCATGCTTTTATTTTCAACCTGCCCATGTCATTATATTTGAAATTACTTTCCTGTAGACAGTATACAGTTGGATCATGCTTTCTTATCCTCTCTAGCTCTCTATTTATAATTGGTCATGTTTTCTTATCCTCTCTAGCTCTCTATTCATAATTGGTAAATTTAGATCATCTATATTTGAAGTAGTTTTTTAAAGCCTGCTATTTTATTATTTGTTTTGTGTTTGTTCTCTCTATTGCTCAGTGCTCTGTTTCTCCTTTCTTGGCTTCCTGTGAGTTACTTGAACACCTTGTAGAATTCTGTCTTGTTTCATTTATATGGTGTTGTATACATTATAGTTTTCTTAACTGTTGCTGTAGGTATATATATATATATATATATATAACTTAACTTATCACACTCCATCAGTATTATTACTTCACTTTGTGTGAGGAATAGAAACCCTACTATTTATGTGCCTTTACTCTCTACCTCACATTCATTTTTTTACCACTATTTTTACATGTCTCCTGCAAGACTGAAACATAGTTTTTCCTAAAAGATAACATTAATAGGATCAATATACCATGACACATATGTATCAAAGTGTTTTTTCTTCATTCTAACTTGGGGTAGTAGAAACTAAAGGCTGGCAGTCTCTGTTGAACTCTGCCTTCTCCCTTCTCCAATGTCAGTGATTTTGAACGAATCTACTCTACTTCTACTTCATTTGTCCATTAAAAAGTTTCCTTCCAGGTTTATTAAGATGTATTAATAATTGACATACAGCACTGTATAAGTTTAAGGTATACAGCATGATGATTTGACTTATATATGTCATTTCATGATGACAACAATATGTTTGGTGAACATCCATTATCTCATAGATACAAATAAAAGAAAAAAAAAGTTTCTTCCTTGTGATGAAAACTCAGGATTTACTCTCTTAACAAGTTTCATATATCACATGTGTGTATTCTGTGCTAAGTCATTTCAGTTGTGTCCAACTCTTTGCACTTCTGTGGATCATAGCCACCAGGCTCCTCTGTCCATGGGATTCTCCAGGCAAGGATACCAGAGTGGGTTGTCATTTCCTATTCCAGGGGATCTTGCTAATCCAGGGAACGAACTCTTATGTCTCCTACATTCGCAGGCAGGTTGTTTACCACTAGCTTCACCTGGGAAGCCCCATATATAACATTCAACAGTATTATATTTATTATTGTTATATATTACATCCTTGGTACTTATTTATCTTATAATGGAATCTTATACTATTTGATTGCCTTCATCTGATTGCTATTCCCCTCTCCCCCTTTCTTTGGTAACCAGAAATCTCATCTCTTTTGAGTTTGTTGTTTGTTTATTCAAGTATAACTGACCCACAGCACTATGTTAGTACCTGGTACACAACATAGTGATTTCATATTTCTATATATTACAAAATAATTCCTTTCAGTTCAGATCAGTTCAGTCGCTCAGTCGTGTCCGACTCTTAGAGACCCCATGAATCGCAGCATGCCAGGCCTCCCTGTCCATCACCATCTCCCAGAGTTCACTCAGACTCACGTCCATCAAGTCAGTGATGCCATCCAGCCATCTCATCCTCGGTCATCCCCTTCTCCTCCTGCCCCCAATCCCTCCCAGCATCAAAGTCTTTTCCAATGAGTCAACTCTTCACATGAGGTGGCCAAAGTACTGGAGTTCCACCTTTAGCATCATTCCTTCCAAAGAAATCCCAGGGCTGATCTCCTTCAGAATGAACTGGTTGGATCTCCGTGCAGCCCAAGGGACTCTCAAGAGCCTTCTCCAACACCACAGTTCCAAAGCATCAATTCTTCAGTGCTCAGCCTTCTTCACAGTCCAACTCTCACATCCACACATGATCACATGAAAAACCATAGCCTTGACTAGATGGACCTTTGTTGGCAAAGTAATGTCTCTGATTTTCAATATGTTATCTAGGTTGGTCATAACTTTTCTTCCAAGGAGCAAGCATCTTTTAATTTCACAGCTGCAGTCACCATCTGCAGTGATTTTGTAGCCCCCCCAAAATAAAGTCTGTCACTGTTTCCACTGTTCCCCCATCTATTTCCCATGAACTGATGGGACCAGATGCCATCTTCGTTTTCTGAATGTTGAGCTTTAAGTCAACATTTTTACTCTCTTTCACTTTCATCAAGAGGCTTTTCAGTTCCTCTTCACTTTCTGCCATAAGGGTGGTGTCATCTGCGTATCTGAGGTTATTGATATTTCTCCTGGCAATCTTGATTCCAGCTTGTGCTTCTTCCAGCCCAGCATTTCTCATGATATACTCTGCATAGAAGTTAAATAAGCAGGGTGAGAATATACAGCCTTGACATGCTCCTTTTCCTATTTGGAACCAGTCTGTTGTTCCATGTCCAGTTCTAACTGTTGCTTCCTGACCTGCATATAGGTATCTCAAGAGGCAGGTCAGGTGGTCTGGTATTCCCATATCTTTCAGAATTTTCCACAGTTTATTGTGATCCACACAGTCAAAAGCTGAACTGAACAGATGCAAGTCAATCTATAGATTCAGAGCAATTTGTATCAAAATATTTACAGCACTTTTCACAGAACTAGAAAAAAATAACCCTTAAACTTGTATGGAAACACAGAAACCCCTATTAAGACTGAAGGAAAAAGCTGGAGGTATCATGATCCCTGATCTCAAACTATAATACAAAACTACAGTAATCAAAAGAGTATGGTAGTGGTACAAAAACAGACACATAGTCAATGTTCAGTTAGAATGCCTAGAAAAAATCTCCACACATCTATGGTCAATTAATCCAAGACAATGAAGGCAAGGATATACAATGGCGGAAAGATAGCCTCCTTAATAAATGGTATTGGGAAAATTAGATAGCCCCACACAAAAGAATCAAACTAAAGTTCTTTCTCACATCAAAGATAAAAATAACTTCAAAATGCTTGATGAATGTAAGACCTTAAGTCATAAAATTTCAAGAAGGAAACATAGACAGTACTTTTTTTATTTAACATTGGTTTTAGTAATTTTTTTTTTTTTTGGTTATGTCTCCTCAGCCAAGATAAACAAAAGTAAAAATAAAAAATGGTACTACATCAAGCTAAAAAAAACTTCTTCACAGTGAAGAAAACTATCATTAAACAAAAAGGCCAACTACTGAATGTGAGACATATTTGCAAATGATATATATCATAAGGGGTTATATCCAAAATATACAAAGAACTCATACAATTCAACATCAGAGAAACAAATAACGTGATTAAAAATAGGCAGAAGACCTGAATAGGTATCTTTCCAAAGAAGACATACAGGTGGCTAATAGACAGATGAAAAAATGCTCAATATCTCTACTCAACAGGGAAATGCAAACCTAAACTATAATGAGATATCACCTCACACTTACCAGAAAGACGAAAAATAACAAGTGTTGGTGACAACATGGAGAAAAGGAGCCCTTCATGCACTGTTAGTGGGAAGGTAAACTGGTACAGCCACTAGGGAAAACAATATGGATATTCCTCAAAAAATTAAAAATAGAACCACCATCTGATTAACTAATTCCATTCCTGAATATTTATCTGATTAAAATAAAAACACAAATTAGAAAAGATACATGCACTCAATATGCTTATTGCAGCATTATTTACAATAACCAATATATGGAAGCAACCCAAGTAACCATCACTTGTTGAGTGGACAAAGATTTGTTATATATATACACAATGATATATTACTCATCCATAAAAAATAATGATAATAATAATGAAATCTTGCCATTTCAACCTTGGAACAACATAGAAAGGACCTAGAGAGTATTATACTAAGTGAGATAAAGTTAGAGAAAGACAAATGCTGAATAATTTCACTTATGTGGAATTTTAAAAACAAAACAAATAAACATACAGAAGAAAACAAAAACAAAGTCATAGCACAAAGACCAAACATGTGGTTGCCACAGGGGAGGTGGGTCAGGGGAAGGAGAGAAATATGTGAGGGGAATTAGAGGTAAAATCTTCCAGTTGCAAAAATTGTGAGTCATATGTGTGGGTAATATATCAGTAATTATGTCATATCTTTGTATGGTGACAGATAGTAACTAGATTTCTTGTGGTGATCATTTTGAAATGCATAGAAATATCAAATTACCATGTTTTCTAACTGAAACTAACATAGTGTTTTAGGTCAATTACACTTAGAACAAATAAATCAGCAAACAAAAAAATATCAGAAAAAGCAAGAAAAGATTTGTGAATACCAGAGGCAGGTGTGGAGGAGTAGGGGGAATTAGATGAAGGTACAAACTTCCCATTGTAAGATATGTAAGTACTAGGGATAAAATGTACAACATGATAAAGATAATTAATGCTTATATATATGTGGAAATTAAGAGTAAACCCTAAGAGTTCTCATCACAAGGGAGAAAAAAGTGGATTAAGCAGGTATAGGAATATAAGTGGCCCACTTAATTTGGTGAGATTGATCGACCAATTTTAAAATATCCCAGCAAAATTTAGAAATGCTCAGACAGACTAGTGATAAGGAAAAATTTGGACTAGAGCAATCTTAGTGGTGAATGAGTATATTGTATTTTTGAGAAACCTATTATTTATGGTATTTGTTCATTTAATTATTTTTAAAAATATGACACTTTCAGTCAGTTTCAAGATGAAAATGTTTTGTTGTACATTCTATTCTCTTCTTGGAAGTCACCCTAAAAGCAACAAGAAACAGGAGAAAGATACATACAAACTCTGATTTTTTTTTTTTTTTTGAACCTTATTCAGAGAAAACCTTGAAAAAAAAAAAAAGACTGGAATGTGTTCCAAACAATGAAATCAAGCATGATTGTAGAAGAAAGTAAAAGAAGAAATATAGAACCACAAATCTTATAAAGTCAGAAATTTTCAATTTCCTAATATAAGGTGGGTATTTTGATGTGTGAAATGAGAGCTCCTCAATTTCAACAGCAAGAAAATTATGCATACACCAGTATTGTGAGTTTCTCTAGATCTGGTTTGCTTCCACAATATCGAAGAGGTAATAGTGGAACAAAGAAGCACACAGACAATTTAAATTTCCAGGAATCAACCTATATTTGTGGCATTCTCATTGATATTGGTATTCATATGCCAAGATGTATTGCTTACGTCTGTCTATTTCTTTGGGCCAGGAAAAACAATAAAAGTTAACAGAACACTGACAAAATCCTCAGGCACAAATAAATAACTCTTACCTTGGAGTAGAGCCCTATCCCCTTTAAGACAACTTTCAGGAAATAACTTGTCTAAAAAACAAACACATGTACCCCAATGTTCATCGCAGCAGTGTTTATAATAGCCAGGACATGGAAACAACCTAGATGTCCATCAGCAGATGAATGGATAAGAAAGCTGTGGTACATATACACAATGGAGTATTACTCAGCCGTTAAAAAGAATACATTTGAATCAGTTCTGATGAGATGGATGAGACTGGAGCCGATTATACAGAGTGAAGTAAGCCAGAAAGAAAAACACCAATACAGTATACTAACATATATATATATGGAATTTAGAAAGATGGCTTTGATGACCCTGTATGCAAGACAGCAAAAAAGACACAGATGTGCATAGTGGACTTTTGGACTCAGAGGGAGAGGAAGAGGGTGGGATGATTTGGGAGAATGGCATTGAAACATGTATCATGTAAGAATCGAATCGCCAGTCTATGTCCGATGCAGGATACAGCATGCTTGGAGCTGGTGCACGGGGATGACCCAGAGAGATGTTATGGGGAGGGTGGTGGGAGGGGGGTTCATGTTTGGCAACGCATGTACACCCGTGGTGGATTCATATCAATGTATGGCAAAACTAATACAGTATTTTAAAGTAAAATAAAGTAAAAATAAAAATTAAAAAAAATAAAAATAAAAAAATAAAAAACAAACAAAAATAAACCTCATTCAAAAGAGTTTAAAAATTCACAACACACACGTAAGAAATATGAGAGACAGTGACAGGAAAGGTGCTTGGCAAGTTAATTTTTTTTTTTTTTTATTACCAGAATAATATTGCAACAAAACAGATGAGAACTATGGCAAAATATTTCACCCCAAAAATTTAAAAAATCATCAAAGCCATATTCTCTCTAGAAGAGCATAAAGAATAGATGCAAGAACTATTGTGATATAGAGAAAGATAATAAGTGATACTACGTTTTTCTGTAACACTTCAGAAAAAAAAATCAGAGAAATACATGACAGAAATGAAAGTAAAATTAGAACTATCTCAAAGAAAAATAAAACTAGGTGCTACAATCAACTCACTGAGTTACACATATTGTAGGAAAAAAAGAAGAATTTGGAAAGTGCTATTAAAATCAAATTGTGAACATCCTTTGGATCATAGAAAATGCAAGAGAATTCCATAAAAACATCTGCTTCATTGACTACACTAAAGCCTTTGACTAAGTAGATCACAACAAACTGGAAAATTCTTAAAAAGATGGGAATACCAGACCACCTTATTTGCCTCCTGAGAAACATGTATGCAAGTCAAAACCCAACAGTTAGAACCGGACATGGAACAATAGAGTTGTTCAAAATGGGGAAAGTACATCAAGGCTGTATATTGTCACCCTATTTACTTTACTTTCATGCATAGTACATCATGCAAAATGCCAGGCTGGATGAATCACAAGCTGGAATCAAGACTGCCAGGAGAAATATTAACAACCTCAGATATGCAGACTGTTGTTGTTGTTCAACTACCCTATGTCCAAGGGCAACAAGACAGTAGGAGAGGTGCAATCGCACTTAAAAATCAAACCTCATACCCACTAGAGACTTTTGGAGGGCACAAACAATAACTTGTGTTCACCAGGACCCAGGGAAAGGAGCAGTAACCCCCACAAGAGACTGAGCCAGATCTGCCTTTGAGTGTTTGAGGGGCTTCCCTGGTGGCTCAGAAGGTAAAGCGTCTTCTGCATGCTTCCTTCTCCAGGAGACCTGGGTTTGATCCCTGGGTCAGGAAGATTCCCTGGAGAAGGAAATGGAAACCTACTCCAGTACTCTTACATGGAAAATTCCATGGACGGAGGAGCCTGATAGGCTACAGTCCATGGGGTCGCCAAGAGTCGGACACGACTGAGCGACTTCAATTCTTTCTTTCTTTTGTGGAGGCATGGGTCAACAGTGACCTGCCACAAGGACAGGGCAGCAGCAGTCCTGGGAGACACAGAGTGTTGCATAAGCCCTCTTGGAAGAAGTCGCCATTAGCCCCACTATAGAGCCACCTAGCTGGTGACTTACAAACTGGAGAACAATTATACCAAAGAAGTTCTCACAGTGTTGCAAAAATTCTAGGCCCCACAACAGATATGCAGATGTTACCACACTAATGGCAGAGAGCTAAGAGGAACTAAAGAGTCTTTTGATGAAAGTGAAAGAGGAGAATAAAAAAGCTGGCCTAAAACTCAGTATTCAAAAAACTAAGATCATGGCATCCAGTCCCACTACTTCATGGCAAATAAATGGGGAAACAATGCAAACAGTGAGAGACTTTATTTTCTCAGGCTGCAAAATCACTACGGACAGTGACTGCAGCCATGAAATTACAAGACACTTGCTCCTTGCAAGAAAAGCTATGACAAACCTAGACAGCGTATTAAAAAGCAGAGACATTATTTTTCCAATAAAGGTCCATATAGTCAAAGTTATGGTTTTTCCAGTAGTTGTGTACAGATGTGAAGGCTGGACCATAAAGAAGGCTGAGTGTCAAAAATTAGATGCTTTTGAACTGTAGCACTGGAGAAGATTCCTGTGAGTCCCTTGGACAGCAAGGGGATCAAACCAGTCAATCATAAAGGAAATCAATCCTGGATATTCATTGGAAGGACTGATGCTGGAGCTGAAGCTCCAATACTTTGGCTACCTGATGTGAAGAGCTGACTCACTGGAAAAGACCCTGATGCTGGGAAAGATTGAAGGCAGGAGGAGAAGGGGACAACAGAAGATGAGATGGTTGGATGGTGTCACTGACTCAATGGACATGAGTTTGAGCAAACTCTGAGGGATAGTGTGGAGGATGGAGGAGCCTGCAAAAGTAAACCAAATTTTATAATTGGTAGCAGTCCATGTCAGGCCAGGTGGACAAAGAATAAATATAGAAAACCTAAATAGCACAACTGGTAAGATAGATTTTTTGGTATGTATCATATTCTATACCATGAAATACAAAATGAGGACTTCCCTGGTAGTCCAGTGGTTAAGACTCTGCCTTCCAATGTATGGAGCAAGTGTCTGATCCCTGGTCAGGGAACAAAGGTCCCACATGCCTTGGCGTGAAGCCAAAAAATAAAAATAATAAAATACAGAATGTATTTTGTATTAAAGGACCTCTGAAATATCTTCAAAAAACTGAATACTTTGCTAGAAGTGAAACATCATTTTTCAAAGTATAAGAAATGCAAAACAATGTGAATATTCATTAATTACAATTCAATAAATTGGAAGGTAATGACAAAACTAGGAAACAAAAAATCCTTCTTTAGACACTTTCTCTTAAACAATTCAAAGATAAATTGAAATCTTATGTTAGGATATATAACACATGATGATAAGAGAAATACTAGATATCAGAACCTACGTGATGTGTGTAGAGCACTGCCCAATTAAATTCCAGTCTTAAATACTTATACTAATAAAAAACTAAAAATATATAAATCATCAAACCAAAAATGTTAAGGAAAAAAAGACAAATAGAAGGCAAGTCAGAAGAATTAAAAGGCCTTAAGAATTAATGGATTTAAGAAAAAAATGTTGGTTCTTTGAATAACAATAAAATTGAGAAGCAGGTAGCTAATCAACATAAAACATTGGGGTATTTTTAAAAAATGAATAATGATGAAATAAGCACAGATAAGGAATAATGAGACTACCTGTTCAGCTGTGTGCAAATAAATTCAAAGATCACAATGAATAGATAATCCTTGCAAAAAATACACCAAAACTCACTCACAAAGACATTAAAAAAATCTATCACAAAACATGCATTGCGTGTGTGTGCTTCAGTCGTGTGACCCAATGGACTGTAGCCCACCAGGCTCCTCTATCCATGGGGATTTTTCAGGCAAGAATACTGGAGTGGGTTGCCATGCCCACCTCCAGGGGATTTTCCTGACCCAGGAATGGAACCTGCATCTTTTACCTCTCCTGCATTGGCAGGAGGGTTCTTTACCACTAGCACCACCTAGGAAGCCCAAAACATACATTCAGTTCAGTTCAATTCAGTTGCTCAGTCGTGTCCAACTCTGCGACCTCATGAATCACCACACACCAAGCCTCCCTGTCCATCACCAACTAACTCCTGGAGTTCACTCAAATTCACGTTAGGGTTCAATAATTCCACAACATTTCTACTTCTTGGAATTCACCTGCAGAAAAATTACATATAGGAGAAATAAATGTGTGCACAAATTAGTTTATCAAAGAATTGTTTGTAAAACCAAATAATTTGAACAATAAAGGAAAAGGAGCAACAGCAAAACTTCTTTATCAAGAGAGGAGCTTAAAATTAAGGGTTGATGGAAGTAGTTGGGCTCTAAATCTTAGTCTTTACCTCCTGCAATCTACCCAAAACAAAACTGGAAGATCCTGGTATTTTTCTATTATACTTAGTCACCTTGTCATTTAGTTTCAAAGTGAAATGAGAAGGTTAATATGGTGGAGGAAAAATGGAATATATTTCAAAAATTCAAATAAAACCTTTTTAAATGAAAGTTATTAAGAATAAAACCAAATTTCAAATTTTACACAAAGTTTTCAAGTTTTAACTCACAAAACACACATAGATTTTTGAATACAAAGAAAAAAAAACCTTCCTATGGACACCAATATGCAGCGCATACCAAGGAGTAATTTTAATTCAGGTTTAATAACTCTTTCCAGTTTGGAAACTTTCAGCTACAGTTTCTGTGTGCTGTGGAAATGAAAGAATTCTAACAGACCTTTTCCACCTCTATTATAGTCAGCATTTAGGAAGCAAGAGAGAACTTTTATGAAGTAGAACAAAGTTTAGTAAATCCCAACTTTCCTTGATATTTCATTAAAACATCATTGAGAAAAGTCAGTCTTCGAATCTAATTTTTTTTTTTTTTTAGGAAGGTAATGCAATTTGTACTCTAAGTTGCTCTGTTTGGTGGTATATAATTTGGGCTTCATTGAACCATTGGGGAGATAATCCTTGTAAGTATCTAATGTTTATAAGGTCCGTTTTGTTTCTGGTTTCCCCCCCCCCCTATTTCCAGCATTGTAAATAGCTAGCTCTGTAACATTGGATGACTCATAATATTTTGATGTCCAAGTCTGAATCTTTCCAAATTGGGTTGATAAAATCAATGACTTAAAGCCATCTCTTTGTAATCTTCTTAACACAACAATTTTAAGAAATGGATAGTCTTAGATTCTGAAACAACCTCTTAGACTCTAGCAATAAAAGTTAAAGTGACTTAACCTGCTGAAGAAAAAGTAAAAATGCATTAACAGTTCTAGCCTATCAAGAATCATTTGAGTTACATCCAAGCACAGGAGCTGCTTTAATTGTATCATATACAATGATTGGCTTGTTATGATGGTCATGTTTATCACATGATCCATTTATAATTAGTGTTAATTGCCTAATGAGTGATTATGAACAAATTATTTTCAGTATTTATTTATTTGACTGTGCCAGGTCTTAGTTGCAACATGTGGAATCTTAGCTGAGGCATGTGAAATCTAGTTCCTTGACCAGGGATTGAACCTAGTCCCTCTGCATTGGGAATGCAGAGTCTTAGCCACTGGACCACGAGGGCAATCCCAGGGGGCAATTCTTTTAGATTAGTCAAAGTATTCACTATGTATTGCCTTTGAATTATTTTTCCCTGCTTTTTGCATTTCTTTTATCTTTACTAATCATTCTGTTTAGGAATCAAAACCAAGATTCTTACCCAGAATAAGCACTTTATAAAAAACTCCTTGTATTCCTCAGTATCTTTCATGTACTCTAGAAGCTATCTCACTTGATAGTCTTTGGGAAATTTTTCATCTTTAATCTGCAGTCTTAAAACCTGCCATGCTTTTTTTGTTTTGTTTTGTTTTAACAGATTTAATGAGGTGTAATTGATATATAGGGCCTTCCCTAGTAGCTCAGATGGTAAAGCAACTTCCTGCAATGCAAGAGACCTGGGTTTGATACCTGGGTCAGGAAGATCCCTTCGAGAAGGAAATGGCAACCCACTCCATTATTCTTGCCAGGAGAATTCCACGGACAAAGGAACCTGGCAGGCTACAATCCATGGGGTCCCAAAGATTCGGACACGACTGAGCAACTAACATGCACACACTGAAATGAATATTGGGTGTATGTGTCTTTGCAGAATTGATATATAGTAAGCTGTATGTGAGATTCTGTGGTGGCACTAGTAAAGAACCTGTCTGCCAATGCAAGGGACATAAGAGACTCGGGTTTGATCCCTGGGTCAGGAAGATCCCCTGGAGAAGGGAATGGCAACCCGCTCCAGTGTTCTTGCCCAGAGAATCCCATGGATAGAGGAGCCTAGAATGCTACAGTTTATAGGATTGCAAAGAGTTGGACACAACTGAAGCAACTTAGCATGCAGGCACACAACTTGTATATATTTAAAGTGTACAATCTGATACATTTTGACAAATCTATACACCCATGAAACAGTGACCACAATCAAGATAATGAACATATCATCCATAACTCCCCAAAGTCTCCTCCTGGTCTTTTGCCTTTCCTTGTACCCTTGCCTCCCCAAGCAACCACTGATTTGCTTTGTGACACTAGAGGTTAATTTGCATTTACTCTAACTTTATATAAATGTAATCATAAGTATGTATTCTTTTCTTGTCTGCCTTCTTTCATTAAGCACAATTATTTGAGATACATCTATGTTGTTGGGTAATCAGTATATAATTCCTTTTTACAGTACTACATTGCAAGTAGTATTACATTACATGAAAATACCACAATTTGTTTATTCATTCACCTGTGGTCAAATATTGGGTTGCTTCTATGTTTTTGGCTATTCCATATAAAGCTGCTATGAACAGTCATGTACAAGTCTTTGTATGGGGATAAGCTTTCATTTTTCTTGTGTTCTGTCTAGGAATGGAATGTTGAATCATACAGTAGGTATATATCTTTAACTTATTTTTAATTGAGGTATAATTGACATAACATTAAAGTAGTTTACAACATGTTTCAATATTTGTATATATTGTAAAATGATCATCATAATAAGGTTAGTTAACACCCATCACAATACAGTTATACATTTTTTTTCCTTGTGATAAGAACTTTTAGGATCTACTCTCTTAGCAACTTTCAAATATGCAATAGAATGTTAGTAACTATAGTTGCCATGCTGTACATTACATCACCATGATGTTCATTTTATAACTGGAAGTTTCCGTCTTTTGAATCATTTCACCTATTTTGCCTCCCATCCCAACCTCCTGCCTCTGATAAACACCAATATGTTCCTGGTATCTGACAGCTGTTTTTTAAAAATACTTTTATTGAAGTAAATTATACATAGCATTTATCATTTTAGTATTTTTAACTGTACAGTTCTGTGGCTTTAAATACATTCACACTGGTTTTCAATCATAACCACCATCCATCTTCAGAACTTTTCATCTTACAAAACTGAAACTCTGCAGTCATTAAACCCTAACTTCCCAGTCCCTTCTCTTCGAGACTCTGGCAGTCACCATTCTACTTTCTATTTCTTTGAATTTGACTACTCTAGGTATGTCATGTAAGGAGAACCAAATATTAGTTGGATTTTTGAGACTTTCTTTATCTCACTAGGCAAAATATCTTCAAGGTTCATCTATCTTACAGCATGTGTTAGAATCCCCTTTCTTTTTTAAAATGATAGTAATTTTCTATTGTACATATATGCCACTTAATTTTTATCCATTCATCCATTGATGAACATTTTGGAAGCTTCCACATTTTGGCTATTATGAATAATGGTACAATGAAAATGAGTGTACAAATATTTGTTTGAGTCCCTGATTTCAGGTCTTTGGGGTATATGCCCAGAACTGAAATTTCCCCATCATATAGTAATCCAACATTTAATTTTTTAGGAATTGCCACTATATTTTTTTACAGTGGCAGCCCCATTTTATATTCCCACCAAAAATACACAAGGTTTGCAATTTCTCCACATCCTCAACCTTTTTAAAAATAATAACTTAATAGGTGTGAATAACCTTACTGACTACTGATTAAATTAAGTGAATGAAAATTAAATGATGTTCAGTGTTGTTTAAGAGCCTTTAAACCCTTTTTCAAACAAACTGCTCTGTAAAACAACATGGTCATTCTGTTGGAAGTAAAGCTGGGAGCATCAGAACTCTGCCAGTTTTCCAGGCTCTCAGCCATGTTCCTCTCCCTGTGTTACCCGAAAGGGACACCTGAAAGCAGTCCACAATATCAAAGATATTGAAATATCACCACATAAGTGTTCAGAGTTGTAACTTCTGCTTTGGTAAGTAATGTAGCCACCATTTCATTCAGTGAAGTTAGTTTCAAAAATTAAGGCAAAGCATTCACAGCAATCAGGAGACAGGGATAAAGACCATCCCCATGGAAAAGAAATGCAAAAAAGCAAAATGGCTGTCTGGGGAGGCCTTACAAATAGCTGTGAAAAGAAGAGAGGTGAAAAGCAAAGGAGAAAAGGAAAGATATAAGCATCTGAATGCAGAGATCCAAAGAATAGCAAGAAGAGATAAGAAAGCCTTCTTCAGTGATCAATGAAAAGAAATAGAGGAAAACAACAGAATGGGAAAGACTAGAGATCTCTTCAAGAAAATTAGAGATACCAAGAGAACATATCATGCAAAGATGGGCTCGATAAAAAACAGAAATTGTATGGACCTAAGAGAAGCAGAAGATATTAAGAAGAGGTGGCAAGAATACACGGAAGAACTGTACCAAAAAGATCTTCATGACCCTGATAATGATGATGATGTGATCACTCATCTAGAGCCAGACATCTTGGAATGTGAAGTCAAGTGGGCCTTAGAAAGCATCACTATGAACAAAGCTAGTGGAGGTGATGGAATTCCAGTTGAGCTGTCTCAAATCCTGAAAGATGATGCTGTGAAAGTGCTGCACTCAATATAACAACAAATTTGGAAAACTTAGCAGTGGTCAAGGACTGGAAAAGGTCAGTTTTCATTCCAATTCCAAAGAAAGGCAATGCTAAAGAAAGCTCAAACTACCACACAATTGCACACATCTCACATGCTAGTAAAGTAATGCTCAAAATTCTCCAAGCCAGGCTTTAGCAGTATGTGAACCGTGAACTCCCTGATGTTCAAGCTGGTTTTAGAAAAGGCAGAGGAACCAGAGATCAAATTGCCAACATCTGCTGGATCATGGAAAAATAAAGAGAGTTCCAGAAAAACATCTATTTCTGCTTTATTGACTATGCCAAAGCCTTTGACTGTGTGGATCACAATAAACTGTGGAAAATTCTGAAAGAGATGGGAATACCAGACCACCTAACTTGCCTCTTGAGAAATCTGTATGCAGGTCAGGAAGCAACAGTTAGAACTGGACATGGAACAACAGACTGGTTCCAAGTAGGAAAAGGAGTACGTCAAGGCTGTATATTGTCACCCTGCTTATTTAACTTATATGCAGAGTACATCATGAGAAACGCTGGACTGGAAGAAACACAAGCTGAAATCAAGATCGCCGGGAGAGATATCAATAACCTCAGATATGCGGATGACACCACCCTGATGGCAGAAAGTGAAGAGGAGCTAAAAAGCCTCTTGATGAAAGTGAAAGAGGAGAGCAAAAAGTTGGCTGAAAGCTCAACATTCAGAAAATGAAGATCATGGCATCTGGGCCCATCATTTCATGGGAAATAGATGGGGAAACAGTGTCAGACTTTACTTTGGGGGGCTCCAAAATCACTGCAGATGGTGACTGCAGCCATGAAATTAAAAGACGCTTACTCCTTGGAAGAAAAGTTATGACCAACCTAGTTAGCATATTCAAAAGCAGAGACATTACTTTGCCGACTAAGGTCCGTCTAGTCAAGGTTATGGTTTTTCCTGTGGTCACGTATGGATGTGAGAGTTGGATTGTGAAGATGGCTGAGTGCCAAATAATTTATGCTTTTGAACTGTGGTGTTGGAGAAGACTCTTGAGAGTCCCATGGACTGCAAGGAGATCCAACCAGTCCATTCTGAAGGAGATCAACCCTGGGATTTCTTTGGAAGTAATGATGTTAAAGCTGAAGCTCCAGTACTTTGGCCACCTCATGCGAAGAGTTGACTCATTGGAGAAGACTCTGATGCTGGGAGGGATTGGGGGCAGGAGGAGAAGGGGACGATCGAGGATGAGATGGCTAGATGGCATCACGGACTCGATGGACGTGAGTCTGAATGAATTCCGGGAGATGGTGATGAACAGGGAGGCCTGGCGTGCTGCGAATCATAGGTTTGCAAAGAGTTGGACACGACTGAGTGGCTGAACTGATCTGAACAGAGAAGAAAAAGAGGTAAAATGAATCCAGATTGGAAAAGAAGAAGTAAAACTCTTACTATTTGAAAGTGACATGGTTTTCTACATAGGAAACCCTAAAGATACCACCAGAAAATTACTGAGCTAATCAATGAATATAATAAAGTTGCAGGAAATAAACTTAATACACAGAAATCCCTTGTATTCCTAAACATGAACAGTCAGAAAACAGAAAGAGAAATTATGGAAGCAATTCCACTCACCATTGTTTCAAGAAGAATAAAATATTAGGAATAAATCTACCTAAAGGAACAAAAGATCTACATATTGAAAACTATAAAACACTGATGAAAGGAATAAAAGATGACACAGATAAATAGAGAAATATATCATGTTCATAGATTGGAAGAATCAAATAGTGAAAATGAGTATACTCCCCAAAGCAATCTATAGATTCAATTCACTCCCTATCAAGCCACCAACAGTATTTTTCAGAGAACAAGAACACATAATTTCACACTTTGTATGGAAATAGCATCGAATAGCCAAAGAAATCTTGAGAAAGAATGGAACTGGAGTAATCAACCTGCCTGACTTCAGACTATACTACAAAGCTACAGTTATCAAGATAGTATGGTACTGGCACAAAGACAGAAATATAGATCAATGGAACAAAATTGAAAGCCCAGAGATAAATCAAGACACCTATGGACACCTTATCTTTGACAAAGGAGGCAAGAGTATACAATGGCGAAAAGACAATCTCTTTAACAACTAGTGCTGGGAAAACTGGTCAACCATCTAGAAAAAAAAGAAACTAGAACACTTTCTAACATCATTCACAAAAATAAACCCAATGGATTACAGATCTAAATGGAAAACCAGAAACTATAAAACTCCTAGAGGAAAACAGGCAAAACACTCTGACATAAATCACAGCAGGATCCTCTATGACCCACCTCCTAGAGTAATGGAAATCAAAGCAAAAAAAAAAAAAAAAAAGGGGCCTAATTAAAATTAAAGGCTTTTGCACAACTAAGGAAACTATAAGCAAGGAGAAAATACAGCCTTCAGAATGGGAGAAAATAATAGAAAATGAAGCAACTGACTAAGAATTAATCTCAAAAATATACAAGCAGCTCAATACCAGAAAAGTAAATGACCCAATCCACAAATGGGCCAAAGAACTAAACAGACATTTCTCCAAAGAAGACATACAGGTGGCTACCAAACACATGAAAAGATGCTCAACATCACTCATTATCAGAGAAATGCAAATCAAAATCACAATGAGGTACCATCTCATGCCAGTCAGAATGGCTGTTATCCAAAAGTCTACAAAAAATAAATGCTGGAGAAAGTGTGGAGAAAAGGGAACACTCTTAACTGTTGGTGGGAATGCAAATTAGTACAGCCACTATGGAGAACAGTGTGGAGATTCCTTAAAAAACTGGAAATAGAATTGCCATATGACCCAGCAATCCCACTGCTGGGCATACACACCAAGGAAACCAGAATTGAAAGAGACACGTGTACCCCAATGTTCATTGCAGCACTGTTTACAGTAGCTAGGACATGGAAGCACCCTAGATGTCCATCAGCAGATGAAAGGATAAGAATGGGGTGGTAGGTATACACAATGGAATATTACTCAGCTATTAAACAGAATGCATTTGAAAAAGTTCTAATGAGATGGATGAAACTGGAGCCTATTATACAGAGTGAAGTAAGTCAGAAAGAAAAACACCAATACAGTATGTTAACACATATATATGGAATTTAGAAAGATAGTAACAATGACCCTATATGTGAGACAGCAAAAGAGACACAGATATAAAGAACAGACTTTTGGACTCTGTGGGAGAATGGGAGGGTGGAATTTGAGAGAATAGCATTGAAACAGGTATATTACTATATGTGAAATAGAACACTAATCCAAGTTTGATGCATGAAACAGGGCACTCAAAGCCAGTGCACTGGGACAACCCTGAGGGATGGGATGGGGAGGGAGGTGGGAGGGGGGTTCAGGATGAAGGATTCGTGTACACCCATGGCTGATTCATGTCAACGTATGGCAAAAACCACTGCAACATTGTAAAGTAATTAGCCTCCAATTAAAATAAATTAATTAATTAAAAAAAGACAACCAATGGAAAATATTGATGTAAGAGGACAGCTCATAATAAATGTATTGGCACTGTATTAATATTAATTTTCACTGTAGGTATTACCTGGCTAAATAGCTAACCAGAAGGACTGCAGGAACAAGTCAGTAAAGAAGGTGAAATGCTGGAAAAAAAAATAAGGCAAAGAATTAAAAACTTAAATACTTAAAGCTGTTAAATATCCTGTGTAATCTTTCAAGTGCCCTCACAGTTCCTTGGTATGTCAAAGTACTTGGCAAATCCATATTATCCCCTAATCCTTTCAAATTGACTTGAAATGCCGTGACATCATTTAAAAACTAATTTCAAGCTGATGAAGCTTTTACTGTTCTTGTATTTTAAATCTGAGTAGGCTGGAATCTAAATTGCTTGAACATCCAATCATCCTTACATGCATGATTTTCTAACAAATATACTCTATAGGAGCCACTATTTACTGGGTCCCCCATATTAGATCATTTTCTTAGTGAAATCCAGATTCATGAATGCTTTCTTAATATGTATGCATAAAATTGTTTCAGAGTTAATCAAACAGTTAAAGATACAGCATAGTGTAATGGTTGACAACACGGGCTATGGAACCAGGCTGCTTGAATTAGATTCATGTTTCTAATTACTTTGCCATCTTAGGTGAATCAGGCAATTGATTTGGACCTCAGCTTTCTTTAGAATCTATTTCATAGAATTGCTGTGAAGACAGTCATTTAGTTGCTCAGTCATGTTTGACTCTGCGACCCCATGGACTGTAGCCCACCAGACTCGTCTGTCTATGGGATTTTCCAGGCAAAAATATTGGAATGGGTTGCCATTTTCCCCTCAAGGGGATCTTCCTAACCCAGAGATCAAACCCACAACTCCTGCTTGGCAGGCAGATTCTAAACCACCAATCCACCAAGGAAGTGATGAAGATTAACTATACTAATATTTATAAAGTCATTAGAACAATGCTTGGCATATGCAAACACCATAAGTAGAATTAGATAAAATTTCCTTCTTTTTGGACAAAAGATATGTAACAGTTATGAAAGGTTGTTGCTGAACCACAAAAAGATGCTGGGATTCTTGGCCTTCAGTGGAGAAGAATTTAACCCAGGACCAGAGACGAGGCTTGATCGCTCAGAGCTTTTGTATATTAAAGTTTTATTAAAGTATAAAAGAGATAGAGAAAGCTTCTGACATAGACATTAGAAGGGGCAGAAAGAGTGCCCCCTTGCTAGTGTTAGCAGTGGAGTTATATACTCTCCAATGAATCAGAAGAATGTCTGGAGGTTGTAAAGACCTCACAAGCCCTACTCCCATAATTTATATTTGAAGATAACAGGATTAGCCAGAAGTTTTAATCCAGAGACTGTCCTTAGGCAGGGTACATTATTATTATACAATCCTTGCACTTCTGTGTGGTGTCTGTGACAGACTGCACAGAACTGCGGCCAAGAGGAGCTACCACTCACCCAAGGTCAGGGACGGCAACCGAGAGTGCCAGGCTGCAATGGTGCAGGAGCTGCCGAGAGGAGCAACCACATGCCCCAGGTCAGGGGCGCATGCCAAGAGGAGCAACCCCACATCCAAGAAGCAGTGGCTTCGTGGGTGCAGGAGGGCCGAGAGGACCTACTCCACATTCAAGATCAGGAGGGGAGGCCATGAGGAGATACCACTCCTCCAAGGTAAGGAGCAGTGGCTGTGCATTGCTGGAGCAGCTGTGAAGAGATACCCATCTGCAAGGTAAGAGAAACCCAAGTAAGACGGTAGGTTTTGCAAGAGGGCATCAGAAGACAGACATACTAAAACCATAATCACAGAAAACTAGTCAATCTAATCACATGGACCACAGCCTTGTCTAACTCAATGAAACTAAGCCATGCTCCATGGGGGCCACCTAAGACGGATGGGTCATGGTGGAGAGGTTTGACAGAATGTGGTCCACTGGAGAAGGGAATGGCAAAACACTTCATTATTCTTGCCTTGAGAACCCCATGAACAGCATGAAAAGGCACAATGATAGGATACTGAAAGAGGAACTCCCCAGGTCGGTAGGTGCCCAAAATGCTACTGGAGATCAATAGAGAAATAACTCCAGAAAGAATGAAGGGATGGAGCCAAAGCAAAAACAATACGCAGCTGTGGATGTGATTGGTGATAGAAGCAAGATCCGATGCTGTAAAGAGCAATATTCCATAGGAACCTGGAATATTAGGTCCATGAATCAAGGCAAATTGGAGTGGTCAAACAGGAGATGGCAAGAGTGAACGTGGATATTCGAGGAATCTAGAGACTTTCTAGCAAACTAAAATGACTGGAATGGGTGAATTTAATTCAGATGACCATTATATCTACTACTATGGGCAGGAATCCCTTAGAAGAAATGGAGTAGCCATCATAGTCAACAAAAGATTCCAAAATACAGTACTTGGATGCAATCTCAAAAATGACAGATTGATCTCTGTTCATTTCCAAGGCAAACCATTCAATACTACGGTAATTCAAGCCTATGCCCCAACCAGTAATGCTGAAGAAGCTGAAATTGAAAGGTTCTATGAAGACCTACAAGACCTTTAAGAACTAACACACAAAAAGATGTCCTTTCCATTATAGGGGACTGGAATGAAAAAGTAGGAAGTCAAGAAACACCTAGAGTAACAGGAAAATTTGGCCTTGGAGTATGGAATGAAGCAGGGCAAACACTAATAGAGTTTTGCCAAGAGAACACACTGGTCATAGCAAACACCTTCTTCCAACAATGCAAGAGAAGACTCTTCACATGGACATCACCAGGCAGTCAGCACTGAAATCAGATTGATCATATTCTTTGCAGCCAAAGATGGAGATCCATACAGTCAGCAAAAACAAGAACAGGAGCTGACAGTGGCTCGGATTATGAACTCCTTATTCGCAAATTCAGACTTAAATTGAAGAAAGTAGGGAAAGACCATTCAGGTATGACCTAAATCAAATCCCTACTGATTATACAGTGGAAGTGAGAAATAGATTTAAGGGTCTAGATCTGATAGAGAGTGCCTGATAAATTATGGACTGAGGTTAGTGACATTATACAGAAGACATTGATAAAGACCATCTCCATGGAAAAGAAATGCAAAAAAGCAAAATGGCTGTTTGAGGAGGCCTTACAAATAGCTGTGAAAAGAAAAGAAGCAAAAAGAAAAGGAGAAAAGAAAAAATATCATCATCTGAATGCAGAGTTGCAAAGAATAGCAAGGAGAGATAAGAAAGCCTTCCTCAGCAATCAACGCAAAGAAATACAGGAAAACAACAGAATGGGAAAGACTAGAGATCTATTCAAGAAAATTAGAGATACCAAGGGAATATTTCATGCAAAGATGGGCTCGATAAAGGACAGAAATGGTATGGACCTAACAAAAACAGAAGATATTAAGAATACACAGAAGAACTGTACAAAAAAGAGATTCATGACCCAGATAATCACGATGGTGTGATCACTCACCTAGAGCCAGACATCCTGGAATGTGAAGTCAAGTGGGCCTTAGAAAGCATCACTTAGAAAGCTAGTGGAGGTGATGGAATCCCAGTTGAGCTGTTTCAAATCCTGAAAGATGATGCTGTGAAAGTGCTGCACTCAATATAACAACAAATTTGGAAAACTCAGCAGTGGCCACAAGACTGGAAAAGGTCAGTGTTCATTCCAATCCCAAAGAAAGGCAATGCAAAAGAATGCTCAAACTACTGCACAATTGCACTAATCCCACACGCTAGTAAAGTAACGCTCAAAATTCTACAAGCCAGGCTTTAGCAGTATGTGAACCGTGAACTTCCAGATGTTCAAGCTGGTTATAGAAAAGGTAGAGGAACCAGAGATCAAATTGTCAGCATCTGCTGGATCATCGAAAAAGCAAGATAGTTCCAGATAAACATCTATTTCTGCTTTCTTGACTATGCCAAAGCCTTTGTGTGGATCACAATAAACTGTGGAAAATTCTGAAAGAGATGGCAATACCAGAGCACCTGACCTGCCTCTTGAGAAACCTATTTGAAGGTTAGGAAGCAACAGTTAGAACTGGACATGGAACAACAGACTGGTTCCAAATAGGAAAAGGAGTACATCAAGGTTGTATATTGTCGCCCTGCTTATTCAATTTTTATGCAGAGTACATCATGAGCAACGCTGAGCTGGAAGAAGCACAAACTGGAATCAAGATTGCTGGGAGAAATATCAATAACCTCAGATATGCAGATGACACCACCCTTATGGCAGAAAGTGAAGAGGAACTAAAAAGCCTCTTGATGAAAGTGAAAGAGGAGAGTGAAAAAGTTGGCTTGAAGCTCAACATTCAGAAAACTAAGACCATGGCATCTGGTTCCATCACTTCATGGGAAATAGATGGATAAACAGTGGAAACAGTGTCAGACTTTATTTTTTGGGCTCCAGAATCACTGCAGATGGTGACTGCAGCCATGAAATTAAAAGACGCTTACTCCTTGGAAGGAAAGTTATGACCAACATAGACAGCATATTCAAAAGCAGAGACATTACTTTGTCAACAAAGGTCCGTCTACTCAGTGGTATGGTTTTTCCTGTGGTCATGTATGGATGTGAGAGTTGGACTGTGAAGAAGGCTGAGTGCCGAAGAATTGATGCTTTTGAACTGTGGTGTTGGAGAAGACTCTTGAGAGTCCCTTGGACTGCAAGGAGATCCAACCAGTCCATTCTAAAGGAGATCAGTTCTGGGTGTCCATTGGAAGGACAGATGCTAAAGCTGAAACTCCAATACTTTGGCCACCTCATGTGAAGAGTTGACTCATTGGAAAAGACCCTGATGCTGGGAGGGATTGGGGTCAGGAAGAGAAGGGGAAGACAGAGGATGAGATGGCTGGGTGGCATCACCAACTTGATGGACATGAGTTTGAGTAAACTCCGAGGCTTGATGATGGACAGTAAGGCCTTATACAGTAGAAGGAAAGAAATCTTTAAAATTAGGGCAGAAATAAATGCAAAAGAAACAAATGCGACCATAGCAAAAATCATCAAGGCCAAAAGCTGATTCTTTGAAAGGATAAATAAAATTGACATACCATTATCCAGACTTGTCAAGAAAGAAAGAGAGAAAAATCAAATTGATAAAATTAGAAAAGAAAATGGAGAGATCCAAACAGACAACACAGAAATACAAAGGATCATATGAGACTACTACCAGCAATTATATGCCAATAAAATGGACAACTTGGAAGAAATGGATAAATTCTTAGAAAAGTACAACTTTCCAAAACTGAACCAGGAAGAAATAGAAAATCTTAACAGACCCATCATAAGCACAGAAATTGAAACTGTAATCAGAAATCTCCCAGCAAACAAAAGCCCAGGTCCAGACGTCTTCACAGCTAAATTATACTAAAAATTTAGAGAAGAATTAACACCTATCTTACACAAACTCTTCCAGAAAATTTCAGAGGAAGGTAAACTTCCAAACTCATTCTATGAGGCCACCATCACCATAATACCAAAACCTGACAAAGATGACACACAAAAAGAAAATTACAGGCCAATATCACTGATGAACATAGATGCAAAAATCCTTAACAAAATTTCAGCAATCAGAATCCAACAACACATTAAAAAGATCCTACATCAGGACCAAGTGGGCTTTATCCCAGGGATGCAAGGATTCATCAATATCCGCAAATCAATCAATGTAATACACCACATTATCAAATTGAAAAATAAAAGCCATATGATTATCTCAATAGATGCAGAGAAAGCTTTTGACAAAATTCAACATCCATTTATGAGAAAAACTCTCCAGAAAGCGGGAATGGAAGGAACATTCCTCAACATAATAAAAGCTATATATGACAAACCCACAGCAAACATTATCTTCAGTGGTGAGAAGACAAGGGTGCCCACTCTAACCACGATTATTCAACATAGTTTTGGAAGTTTGGGCCACAGCAATCAGAGCAGAAAAAGAAATAAAAGGAATCCAAATTGGAAAAGAAGAAGTAAAACTCTGACTGCAGTTGACATGACCCTCTCTATTGAAAACCCTAAAGACTCCATCAGAAAATTCCTAGACCTTATCAATTAATATAGTAAAGTTGCAGGATACAAAATCAACACACAGAAATCCCTTGCATTTCTATACACTAATAATGAGAAAACAAAGAAATTAAGGAAACAATTCCATTCACCATTGCAATGAAAATAATAAAATAAAATACTTAGGAATATATATACCTAAGGGAACTAAAGACCTATATATAGAAAACTATAAAACCCTGGTATTTCTGTCTTGTCTGTTGTGATCTCTCCATTTCTAATTTTGTTAATTTGATTCTTCTCCCTTTCTTTTTTGTTGAGTCTGGCTAATGGTTTGTCAATTTTATTTATCTTCTCAAAGAACCAGGTTTTGCCTTTGTTGATTTTTGATATGGTTTGTTTTGTTTCTTTTGCATTTATTTCTGCCCTAATTTGTAAGTTTTCTTCCATTCTACTAACCCTGGTGTTCTTCATTTCTTCCTTTTCTAGTTGCTTTGAGTGTAGAGTTAGGTTATTTAGTTGACTTTTTTCTTACTTCTTGAGATAAGCCTGTATTGCTATGAATCTTCCCCTTAGCACTGCTTTTACATTGCCCCATAAGTTTTGGGGTTTTGTGTTTTCATTTTCATTCATTTCTAGGCATATTTTGATTTCTTTTTTGATTTCTTCTGTGATTTGTTGGTTATTCAGCAGCGTGTGGTTCAGCCTCCATATGTTGGAATTTTTCATAGTTTTCTCCTGTAATTGAGATCTAATCTTACTGCATTGTGGTCAGAGAACATGCTTGGAATGATTTCAATTTTTTTGAATTTACCAAGGCTAGTTTTATGGCCCAGGATGTGATCTATCCTGGAGAAGGTTCCATGTGCACTTGAGAAAAAGGTGAAATTCATTGTTTTGGGGTGAAATGTCCTATAGATATCAATTATGTCTAACTGGTCTATTGTATCATTTAAAGTTTGTGTTCCCTTGTTAATTTTCTGTTTAGTTGATCTATCCATAGGTGTGAGTGGGGTATTAAAGTCTCCCACTATTATTGTGTTATTGTAATTTCCCCTTTCATACTTGTTAGCATTTGTCTTACATATTGCGGTGCTCCTATGTTGGGACAATCAAAAGGGGAGAGAGCAAGCTAGGCCAGTAATCACTTCCCTATGTGCTCTCCACATTCTGGATCCCTCAGAGATGTTCATGGAATTACACAGAAAAGAGAAGAGGGGGAAGGAGACAGAGGTGGCCTGGAGGAAAAATGGGAAATCAAAAGGAGTGAGACAGATCCAGCCATTAATCAGTTCCCTAAGTGTTCTCCAGACCCTGGAAAACACAAAGAGATTCACAGAGTTGGGTAGAGAAGAGAAGAGGGAGGGAGGAGATAGAGGCGACCTGGTGAGAAAAAAGGAGAGTCAAAAGGGGGAGAGAGCAATCAAACCAGTAATCTCGCTTCCAAGTAAAAATGGGTAGTGAGGATTGGGTTCTTAAAGGCACAAAAATGATAACAAACACCAAAAAGCAAAGATTAAAAATCTAGAGTAGAGGTTACATTCTCAAAAATACAATATTAGAAAAATTCACAAAAATTTTAAAATATATGTATATGAAATTTGCTTTGCCGGGAGAAATATCAATAACCTCAGATATGCAGATGACACCACCCTTATGGCAGAAAGTGAAGAGGAGCTTAAAAGCCTCTTGATGAAAGTAAAAGAAGAGAGCAAAAAGTTGGCTTAAAGCTCAACATTCAGAAAACGAAGATCATGGCATCCAGTCCCATCACTTCATTGGAAATAGATGGGGAAACAGTGGAAACAGTGTCAGACTTTATTTTAGGGGCCTCCAAAATCACTGCAGATGGTGACTGCAGCCATGAAATTAAAAGATGCTTACTCCTTGGAATAAAAGTTATGACCAACCTAGATAGCATATTCAAAAGCAGAGACATTACTTTGCCGACTAAGGTCCATCTAGTCAAGGCTATGGTTTTTCCTGTGGTCATGTATGGATGTGAGAGTTGGACTGGGAAGAAGGCTGAGAGCCAAATAATTTATGCTTTTGAGCTGTGGTGTTGGAGAAGACTCTTGAGAGTCCCATGGACTGCAAGGAGATCCAACCAGTCCATTCTGAAGGAGATCAGCCCTGGGATTTCTTTGGAAAGATTGATGCTAAAGCTGAAACTCCAGTACTTTGGCCACTTCATGCGAAGAGTTGACTCATTGGAAAATACTCTGATGCTGGGAGGGATTGGGGGCAGGAGGAGAAGGGGACGACAGGATGAGATGGCTGGATGGCATCATGGACTCGACGGATGTAAGTCTGAGTGAACTCCGGGAGATGGTGATGGACAGGGAGGCCTGGCGTGCTACGATTCATGGGGTTGCAAAGAGTCGGACATGACTGAGTGACTGAACTGAACTGAATAGGTTATGGAAATGAAAATTAAAGGAGTAATGGAGGACTTAATTTTTTTTAATTAAAAAAAAGAGAATAATAAAAATATGTCTAGGACTTTCTCTGGAGCTGTTGTGGACAGTGTGGGGTCAGTTCATTTTCAGATAGTTCCTTGATCTGACTTATACTTCTCAAGATCTATATAGTTCCTTGATCTGGCTTATACTTCTCAAGATCTATAGGCCCCTTCCTGTGTATTCAGTGCCAACTATAGGGTTTTAATCTATTGCACCTGTCATTTTCAAAGTGGTTCCCTCTGTTTATTTTAGCTTCTTCTGTTTACTGGTCTCTTCAGTGTGTAATTTCTGCCCTGATGCAAGGGGACGGTGGTGGTCATTTTTTTTAGGCTCACTTGTTCAGTCGTGCTGTTGCAAGGGAAGAACACTACCAACAAATATCAATGGCGTGTGTGCAGAGTGCTCGCAGTGTCTTGGCCATACTGGATTTGCCCCCACTCACGATGTGTGTGCTTTCCCAGTCTATACTGCTCAGGTTCTAGGTTGCTCTGCTGGGAACTGTCTGAGGTGGGCCCTGCATTGCATGCACTTCCCAGGTCTAAGCCGCTCAGGTTCATGTTCTCGGGTATTCCACAAAGGCGCAGACTTGGTTGGGCCTGCGTTTTGTGCCCTTCCTAGGTCCGAGCAGCTCAGGTGACCAGGTGCTTGGTGAGCACAGTCACCCCCAGTTGGAGGCTGCATCTTATCGCCTCCCCCATCCCAGCAGCTCAGTTTTCTGGGTATACAATGGGCGTGCCTTCTCAGGTGTGCCAAGTGTCTCTTCTGGGGAGCTGATCTCTGACTGAGACCCTCCCGGCAGATGTCAACCATCCAGAATCCCAAGAAGTCTTGGTTACCAATGAAGCCTGCTTGCAGTTTGGTAGATGATGCCTCTCTATGGCCGCAATTGCCCCCTTTTGGCTCTGGCTTCCTTTGCCTGCCTGTCTCCGGTGGGAGATGGGCCGGTCCACAGCCAGCTAGCTCTGCTCAGTCCTTTTCTCTGTGAGTGGCCCTGTCTTAGGTAAGAGCTTTTCAAGGGATAGCTATCCCACAGTCTGGGTTGCTATCTCAAGTTAGTTTCCTCAGATTGCCCTCGGGGCATTCAGGCATGGTTCTTACCCTAAGCAATGAAGCCCACGCCTCCCTGTCCAGTCCCTACTTGCTAGTGGCAGATGCGAGCGTCTGCGCTGCTTGTTTGCTGGGAGTTGCCATTAGGCACATAATCTGTAGGGTTTAATTATTTATTTATTTTTCCTCCCAGTTACGTTGCCCTCTGAGATTCCAAGGCTCACCACAGACCCGCTGGTGAGAGTGTTTCCTGGTGTTTGGAAACTTCTCTCTTTTTAAGACTCCCTTCCCGGGACAGATCTCCATCCCTACCTCTTTTGTCTCTTTTTATCTTTTATATTTTGTCCTACCTCCTATCTAAGACAATGGGCTACCTTTCTAGGTGCCTGATGTCCTCTGCCAGCATTCAGAAGTTGTTTTGTGGAATTTGCTCAGCGCTCAAATGTTCTTTCAATGAATTTGTGGGGGAGAAAGTGATCTCCCCATCTTATTCTTCCACCATCTTAGGAGCACCCCCACCTCCTTTCAAGTTTTGATGGCCTGAGACAAAGTCTTGATTTCTCTGCCCAAGTTCCAAATTTACTTACAAATCAGAATATACATATGTTAAATAAAACTCAACTAACCAATATTCTCAAATTACTGAATGTCTTATCTGCACTTCAACAGAAGAGTTTTCATTTTTAAGAGGCCAGAAATAAAAAATAATCCAGGATAGTGAACCCCTGGTGTCAGTATACATTCACCTCAATTTCATTAATCTACTGCCTCTACACATAATGTTTCATATAAGAATGAATCTTCAATCAAGATGGTAGACTTTACACCTTCTTTAAGTATAAAATCAGGTAATTTGGCACATTATTTGAGTCATGGGGAAAAGGAAGCCTCTGCTGTTCAAATATTAAAATAAAATGGATTGGGGAGCAGTCTCTACATGGGAAATATCTGTATCTTTAGCTTAATTTTGCTATGTACATAAAACTGCTCTAAAAAAATCGAATATATTTAATAAACAAATAAATGTCACCCTCTGTTAATCTTCAGCTACCTTGAAATTCAAATAACTAGAATGCACTGACCCTAAATATGCACCAGTTAAATATGGCTTTTCCTTTTGCTATGTATTTCAAGCCAAAATGATAGATTACCAGCTCTCTATACTTTAGATATGAGTCCTACATCAACTGAGGCTGATCGAGAATTCTAAATGCTCTTGAAGCTGTACAGCATTTGGCAGTGACAAATACATTCAGCTGACAGTAATAGAGACTTATCAACACTTGGGACATTGAGTTTCATTCATCCAACACTCATATGAGGAACAGTTTCTAAAAGAGTTTTTCATGCATTTACATTCCTCTGCCAGGAAAGAAAAAAGGTATTCTGAGTATGTTTGTTCTAATTTAGGAGTTAGTTTCAGACATCTCAGTTCTGATATTCCCTTCCTGCCCTCAATAGCTACATATGCCTTCTGTTTCTTTGCATGGCTTTTGCAGTAGCCTGAGTAGACCTTTCTTATTAACGTCCACTTCACTTCACTTTCCAGGATGTCTGGCTCTAGGTGAGTGATCACACCATCGTGATTATCTGAGTTGAAGATCATTTTGTATAGTTCTTCTGTGTATTCTTGCCACCTCTTCTTAATATCTTCTGCGTCTGTTAGGTCCATACCATTTCTGTCCTTTATTGTGGACATCTTTGCATAAAATATTCACTTGGTATCTCTAATTTTTTTAAGAGATCTCTAGTCTTTCCCATTCTGTTATTTTCCTCTATTTCTTTGCATTGATCACTGAGGAAAGCTTTCTTATTTCTCCTTGCTATTCTTTGGAACTCTGAATTCAAATGGGTATATCTTTTCTTTTCTCCCTTGTCTTTCACTTCTCTTCTTTTCACAGCTATTTTTAAGGCCTCCTCAGACAACAATTTTTCTTTTCTTTTTCTTGGGGATAGTCTTGATCCCTGCTTCCTATACAATGTCACAAACCTCTGTCCATAGTTCTTCAGGCACTCAGTTTATCAGATCTAATCCCATGAATCTATTTCTCACTTCCACTGTATAATTATAAGGGATATGATTTAGGTCATACCTGAATGGTCTAATGGTTTTCCCTACTTTCTTCAATTTCAGTCTGAATTTGGAAATAAGGAGTTCATGATCTGAGACACCTTCAGCTCCCAGTCTCATTTTTGCTGACTGTATATAGCTTCTCCATCTTTGGCTGCAAAGAATATAATCAATCTGATTTCAGTGTTGACCATCTGGTGATGTCCATGTGTAGAGTCTCCTCTTGTGTTGTTGGAAGAGGGTGTTTGCTATGACCAGTGCGTTCTCTTGGCAAAACTCTGTTAGCTTTCTCTCTGCTTCATCTTGTACTGCAATGCCAAATGTGCCTGTTACTCCAGCTTTTTCTTGGCTTCCTAATTTTGCATTTCAGTCCCCTATAATGAAAAGAACATCTTTTGGGGGTGTTGGTTCTAGAAGGTCTTGTAGGTCTTCATAGAACCGTTCAACTTCAGCTTCTTCAGCATTACTGGTCAGGGCATAGACTTGGATTTCTGTGATATTCAATAGTTTGCCTTGGAAATGAACAGAGTTCATTTTGTCATTTTTGAGAGATTGGATCCAAGTATGGCATTTTGGACTCTTTTGTTGACTATGATGGCTACTCCATTTCTTCTAAGGGATTCTTGCCCACAGTAGTAGATATAATGGTCATCTGAGTTAAATTCACCCATTCCAGTCCATTTTAGTTGGCTGATTCCTAAAATTTCGATGTTCACTCTTGCCATCTCCTGTATGACCACTTCCAATTTGCCTTCATTCATGGAACTAACATTCCAGGTTCCTGTGCAATATTTTTCTTACAGCATTAGACATTACTTCCACCACCAGTCACATCCACAACTGGGTATTGTTTTTGCTTTGGCTCAATCTCTTCATTTTTTCTGGAGTTATTTCTCCACTGATCTCCAGTAACCTATTGGGCAGCTACCAAAATTTTACTTAGGTTAAGTAGGGTAGCCTATATTCCTAGAGTAGAGAAAGCCTAAGGTATAAAATGTTCTATATGTTCCTTCCATGAAATATTATAATGAACAAAATATTTGCCATATAATTTGTTTTAAGGACAATAGCCAGGAAGCTGATTTTTGTTAAAATGTTATTCCAATCCTAGGGCCAGGGTATCTATGAGGTAAAATAGTTTCAAAGCAATATATTAAGCTAAAAGAATATGATAGATTAAAAGAATGAAACAGATATTTATGAAGAGAGTTGTAAATAATTTTAAAGCCTTTTTTAATCAGAAAACTTATGAATATGTAGTGAAATGAAAAGCATCTATATCTTTTTCATGTTGTCTAATGGAATATAGCCCAACAGAGGTTACTGGCAGTTTGTTTGCATTCATTATTCTGGACAAAAACAGATTTTTAGCAATTGAATTCTATGTTGCTTCCCATTATTCCATGAACAAATTTCAAAATCCTATACTTACATTGCAGTTCCAGGGTTGTTGATGAGAAAATATTCCTGGCATCATTTGGAATTGGCATTGCCAGTGTTTTAAATCTCTGGCATCCTTCCTAAGCTTATTAAAGTGCTGTTTTTGCCTTCCAAGTGTCACTTTTTCACCAGAACACACTCATAATTTTACCCTAAGTCTATGACAGCTCCTATGTTTTAAAACAGCCAGAGTTTTGCTTTGTACATATAACAAGGGAATAAATATCCCCTTGATGAATAATTTTCATTTCTACAGGATGAAGCTATTAAGCAGAAAGCTTCATTAGACCTGCTACCATTGTTTTATTTTTTTGTTTTTATTTTTCGAGATGTAAAAACCATTACATTTTACTTCTAAAAATTTAAGATTTTCAAGTGTGAAATATATTACAAGATTGACACATGTTATTGAATTTGACAATTAGAAAGACGCTAGTGAATTCTGCCAGAGTGGTTGGGGTGTCCTGTGGGTGGTGAAACCAGATTGCAGAGGGTGGATTTACAAGGAAGTGGCATTGAGGGGTGTAAACTGTTAGGAGTTTGATTGAGGCTGATGTCCTAAACCTGTCATTTATCTGTGACTCTCCAAGATTCAGGCCATCACTGTATGGACAGGCACAAAGACCAGGCATCAAGATAGTGATCACAGTGTAGGCTTCATTCATCTGATTTCTTAACACTTTGAGAGTAGGAATGAGAGGAGTCTCAGGTCTTCTTAAATGTTCATGAGGCCTACAGTGAGAAATACAATGAAGTCAACTGCCTTTTTTGGGAACACAACAATTACATGCATAATTAACGTGGATCAAAGCAAACCAGATTTGGTACTTTACTAGGGAGAAGTGAGTAAGGAGACGCTAGCTAGCTAGCTAAGTCACTCAGTCGTGTCTGACTCCCTGCGACCCCGTGGACTGTGGCTCACCAGGCTCCTCCGTCCATGAGATTCTCCAGGCAAGAATACTGGAGTGGGTTGCCATTTGTAAGGAGAAGATGAAGGCTAAAGTGAAGGTGTCAAGGAAGAGGCAGATTCTGAAAATTCAAACAACAATAACAAGAGGCCTAAGCTCCTGCAGAAGATGGGTAGGGATTTAGATAGCTTGTATATAAGGAATCAGGGATTCCCTGGTGGCTTAGTGGCAAAGAATTCACCTGCCGATGCAGGAGACATGGGTTAGAGCCTTGGTCTGGGAAGATCCCCTAGAGAAGGAAATGGCTACCCTCGTATTCTTGCCTGGGAAATCCCATGGTGGACAGAAGAGAGTGGCATACCGCAGTCCATCCGGTTCCAAAGAGTTGGACACGACCGAGCGACTGGACAACAGCAACAACAGATACGTGGAACCAGGAGACTTATGGCCTCAGTTTTCTCAGGATAGAGGAAGTAAGGTTGAATGCTGGGAGGAAGTGTGTAGAACTGTGCTGGCAGCTGGAAGAGGGTGAAAAATGTGATTGTGAAGTTCAGTACATGCACAGGAGACTGGCATGACAAGCTAAGCCTTGTTTTAGAGATGAGAAACATAAAGATTTTTCAAGGAGATATACTGAACCCCCATAGTAATACTCATTAACTGTAGGTACAGGGCTATAGAGTTTAAAATCTATTTCAATAAATTAGAAAAAAAAGTCTGTTCTAAGTGAATTATTTTAATGAAGCTTACCTATGTTACAAGCAGATGAGAAAAATACAAAGTGAACTGATAAAATAATTCTCAACCAAATAAATGAAATATGAAGTCAAGCCTGTTAAAACACCTATCTGGAGACAAAGGATTACAGATATAGTAAAGATATTCCATCTGGTGGAAAGAGACGGAGTGGTAGAGAGAGAGAAAGAGAGGGAGGGGGAGAACACAAGATAACTAGGTGTGTGGTTATGGACTGCATTTGGTATACAGGGTAAGTGAAAGTGAAAGTCACTCAGTTGTATCCGACTCTTTGCAACCTCAAAGACTATACAGTCCATGGGATTCTCCAGGACAGAATACTGGAGTGGGTAGCCTATCGCTTCTCCAGGGGATCTTCCCAACCCAGGTCTCCCACACTGCACGTGGATTCTTTACCAACTGAACGACCAGGGAAGCCCAGAAATACTGGAGGAGGTAACCTATCCCTTCTCCAGGGGATCTTTCTGACCCAGGAATTGAACTGGGGTGTCCTGCATTGCAGGTGGATTCTTTACCAACTGAGCTACAAGGGAAGCCCTCTATAGGGTAATGATACATGGAATATTGAAATTCTTTATAATGGAGCTTTTCTGTATACCTATGATATTAGCAATAAACTGTGAGGCTGAATTCTCTTTTTCATTAGCAAACAAGGTAACATCAGATGCTCTCAGAATTGCCCTTTATACACTTTTTCAAAGAACCCCTGAAGATTTCCTGATTGCAAGAAAGTATCCTTTTATGGGGGAAAACGCATCCCTTTACCACTTATTATAACTGTGAAATAAAGTTTCCTGTACCTTTTGTTACTCTCTTCCATTATGATTTTTCGCTATCCTCATGCTGTCAAGTAAGAGTATTTGAAATATTATTGTCTGATGAAGCCCAAAATGTTTCTTCTGTCCAATCTATCTATGCTTTAAATAAGGGATGAAAGAAATAAACAGAAAAGAAACTAGAGATATGGCATCTATGCTAATTTGGGGGTCTTTGCACAAGAGATTTATTAACCCCCATAAAATCATAACATCATGTTACTGTCTCCATCTCTGAACAAGACCATTGTACATACAGTAAACCGTTTAGCTCTTCTTTAGGCTACAAATATGAAGGTTCTGATATTGCATGTGGAAAGCTATATATCAGGTACAGGGGAAAATATATTACTTGTTCATATATTAGTAAAAGGAAACAAATCAAGAATCTTAAGAGTCTACCTAGGATGTCAAATCTGGAAGGAAACTTGGAACTCACCCAATTCAATTACCATGTTTTTACGGATTGAAAAAGTTAAGTTAGGAAGGGATTGCACAAGATCACTTTGATAATTAGTGGTAGAACCAGGATTGGATCCTAAATCTACTGATTACTCATCTGGTAAGATATACCACATAGCCAGACAATTTCTCTCCCAATGTTGGTGATGATCACCCAAGTAAGATCTGTAACATGAGCTTCTGTTTATGGAATAGTCTTTCTCTTGAAGATTAAATAATGTATATTTCAGGATCAAAGAGGATCGTATCTTTACCCTAATGGTTTTCTCTGATGGCTACATTTTCAGATTCAAGAATTATGAGCTAAACAAATCTTGATATTTAGTATGAAAGTGTTTCCCATTATTCACCTATTGATTCAAGTTTTCTTAATCGTGTAATTCATTGTATTCCAAAGCACTTTGACCATGAACTCCCAGGAACAATATTAAATCTAAAAATAGGAAAAAATTAAATGCATTATTTGTCAAATTCCTATCTTAGAGAAATATTGCTTTTTGAGTACTTGTCCATAAAATAGTTTTCAATTCATTTTATTAAGGACCAAAATTCAGTCTCTTATTTTGTTGGTGGCTCAGACAGTAAAGCGTCTGTCTACAATATGGAAGACCCGGGTTTGATCCCTGGGTTGGGAAGATCCCCTGGAGAAGGAAATGGCAATCCACTTCAGGACTATTGCCTGGAAAATCCCATGGACAAAGGAGCCTGGTAGGCTACAGTCCATGGGGTCGCAAAGAGTCGGACACGACTGAGCGACTTCACTTCCCTTCACTTCAATGCATATATACTCATATTATTTGTTATTGTGCCTACTTCCTCTCTCCTTAGCAGATTATACACTTCTCGAAGTATAGGAATCCCTTCTTCAAACATTTCTTGTATTCTTCCCTGCACCCAACACAGTACATGTCACATAGCCAGAGCTCCATATATCATTCTAGAATGAACAGATTTATTACTTCTCTCAAGACAATGGCTATATAGTTTCTTGGAAGGACACAGGCTTCTGAGACAGACACTATTGGATAAAGAGATACAAATTCACCAGCTGCGTCATCTTACATAAATTTCTTTACAAAACTAATACTCAGTTTCTCAGCTATAATACTGGCAAAAATATTAATAATTCTAAATTACCTCAAAAGCTTGTTGTAAGATGAGATAACATTCATGAACTATCTAGCACATCCCCTTCTTTATCAATGAATATAAGCAAAAAAAAATCCACTTCTCTTTCTTTGTTTTAACTTTTTTTTAATAAAAATCAAATAATTTCAGAAATGACCTGGAAAGGTTTTAACAGGAAAAAAACAAAAAACAAAAAGACAGGAAAAATATCATGGAATAGAATGATGCAGAACAAGTTAATTCCAGATTATAAAAATATTCTCATGAAACTAATGGGAGGGCTAAGTGGCGATAATGTAAATTAAAAAATTACTGCAGTACCTAGTTAGAAGTTGATGCTTGATACATAGTATTTATTACTGGAGTATTTTATTCAACCAAAGTGCCTCATTAACCTGAACTCAACTTTTAATACTTTCTACAGTTCTAAAATTATAATTAAGAGGTATTATTATCTAACTACATTTATGATCTATCCAAGGCAGTATCTGCAGACCTTTGAACATAAAGTATTCATGGAGAGCTTTCAGATTTATTCTCAGCTTATATTAGTGTGTCCTCTGGATTACTGTTCAATAGAGACAAAGGCCACCACTAAATATACACCTGAGGGAGAAGGAGGGACACAGAGACAGCATCACAACAAAAAGAAAAGGAAACACACACACACACACACACACACACACACACACACTGGGGCTAGGAAATCTAAGTCTCTGCTTTTCCAAACATTTACAAAAGCAAAGAAAACAGTGTAATTAGCTCCGATGTCCACATGACCCAGTTTCAAAGATCAGCAAAATTTTGCCAATTCTGTTCTCTATCAGCTCCTAACTCTGTGTGTGTAGGTGATGGGATATTTTAAAGATAACAGGAATCATGTCATTTCACCCACAAATTCTTACGGATGCATGATATGGACATTTTACTAATATTAACACCATACCACTATCATACCCCTCTATATAATGGTAATTCCATGTTATCATCAATGCGTGCTGTGCTAAGTCACTTCAGGTGTGTCTGACTTTTAGCAAATCTATGGACTATAGCCCTCCAGGCTCCTCTGTCCAAAGGATTATCCAGACAGGAATACTGGATTGGGTTGCTATGCCCTTCTCCAGGGCATCTTCCTGATCCAGGGATTGAACCCAGGTCTCTTATGTCTCCTGCATTGGCAGGTTGGTTCTTTACCACTGGTGACACCTCAGAAGCCCCATTATCATCAATACTCAGCCCATATTTAAATTGATCTAATTTTCTCAACACATTTTTACAGTTGGTTTTATTCCAATCTGGATTCCAACAACATCAATACATTTAGTTGCTATTTCTCTTCAGTTCAGTTCAGTTCAGTTCAGTCACTCAGTCGTGTCCGACTCTTTGCGACCCCAGGAATCACAGCACGCCAGGCCTCCCTGTCCATCACCATCTCCCGGAGTTCACTCAGACTCACGTCCATCGAATCTGTGATGCCATCCAGCCATCTCATCCTCGGTCATCCCCTTCTCCTCCTGCCCCCAATCCCTCCCAGCATCAGAGTCTTTTCCAATGAGTCAACTCTTCGCATGAGGTGGCCAAAGTACTGGAGCTTCAGCTTTAGCATCAATCCTTCCAAAGAAATCCCAGGGCTGATCTCCTTCAGAATGGACTGGTTGGATCTCCTTGCAGTCCATGGGACTCTCAAGAGTCTTCTCCAACACCACAGTTCAAAAGCATCAATTCTTTGGTGCTCAGCCTTCTTCCCAGTCCAACTCTCACATCCATACATGACCACAGGAAAAACCATAGCCTTGACTAGAGGTCTCTTTTATTCTAAAAGAGTCATTTCCTTTTCTTTGGAAATATGAATTGTAATGTGAGTAAATTTGTGACCCTAATTCAAAGATGTTGCCTGGAACTGAAAAGGCAGAAAGCTAGTTAGGATGACTCATTGTAGATGTTCACATATGATGACCATTATATGCTATTCAGTGAACACTAACCCAAGTAACATGGTAGGCACTGAGAAAGAGAGGGCATCAGAGGGCAGACAGACTGAAACCACAATCACAGACAACAGGCCAATCTGATCACATGGACCACAGCCTTGTCTAACTCAATGAAACTAAGCCATACCTTATGGGGCCACCAAGATGGACGGGTCTATGGTAGAGAGGTCTGACAGAATGTGGTCCACTGGGGAAGGGAATGGCAAACCACTTCAGTATTCTTGCCTTGAGAACCTCATGAACACTATGAAAAGGGAAAAAGATAGGACAATGAAAGATGAACTGCCCAGGTCAGTAGGTGCCCAATATGCTATTGGAGATCAGTGGAAAAATAACTCCAGAAAGAATGAAGGGATGGAGCCAAAGCAAAAACAACACCCAGTTGTGGATGAGACTGGAGATAGAAGCAAGGTTCAATGCTGTAAAGAGTAATGTTGCATAGGAACCTGGAATATTAGGTCCATGAATCAATGCAAATTGGAAGTGGTCAAACAGGAGATGACAAGTGTAAATATCGACATTCTAGGAATCAACGAACTAAGATGGACTGGAATGGGTGAATTTAACTCAGATGATCATTATATCTACTACTGTGGGCAGGAATCCCTTGGAAGAAATGGAGCAGCCATCATAGTCAACAAAAGAGTCCAAAATGCAGTACTTGGATGCAATCTCAAAAACGACAGAATGATCTCTGTTCGTTTCCAAGGCAAACCATTCAATATCACAGTAATCCAAGTCTATTCCCCAACCAGTAACGATGAAGAAGCTGAAGTTGAACAATTATATGAAGACCTATAAGAACTTCTAGAACTAACACCCAAGAAAGATGTCCTTTTCATTATAGGGAACTGGAATGCAAAAGTAGGAAATCAAGAAACACATGGAGTAACAGGCAAATTTGGCCTTGGAGTATGAAATGAAACAGGGCAAAGGTTAATAGAGTTTTGCCAAGAGAATGCACTGGTCATAGCAAACACCCTCTTCCAACAACACAAGAGAAGACTCTACACATGGACATTACCAGATGGTCAACACCGAAATCAGAGTGATTATATTATTTGCAGCCAAAGATAGAGAACCCTATATAGTTAGCAAAAAAAAGACCAGGAGATGACTGTGGCTCAGATCATGAACTCCTTATTGCCAAACTCAGACTTAAATTGAAGAAAATGGATAAAACCACTATACCATTCAGGTATGACCTAAATTAAATTCTTTATGACTATACAGTGGTAGTGAGACATAGATTTAAGGGACTAGATCTGATAGACAGAGTGCCTGATGAACTATAGATGGAGGTTCATAACACTGTACAGCAGACAGGAATCAAGACCATTCCCAGGAAAAAGAAATGCAAAAAAGCAAAATGGCTGTCTGAGGAAGCCTTACAAATAGCTGCAAAAAAAGGGAAGCAAAAAGCAAAGGAGAAAAGGAAAGATATACTCATTTGAATGCAGAGTTCCAAAGAATAGCAAGGGGAGATAAGAAAGCCTTCCTCAGCGATCAAGGCAAAAAAATAGAGGAAAACAATAGAATGGGAAAGACTAGAGATCTCTTCAAGAAAATTAGAGATACCAAGGGAACATTTCATGCAAAGATGGGCTCGATACAGGACATAAATGGTAGGCACCTAACAGAAGTGGAAGATATTAAGAAGTGGCAAGAATACACAGAAAAACTGTACAAAAAAGATCTTCACGACCCAGATAATCATGATGGTGTGATCACTCACCTAGAGCCAGACATCCTGGAATGTGAAGTCAAGTGGGCCTTAAGAAGCATCACTATGAACAAGCTAGTGAATGTGATGGAATTCCAGTTGATCTACTTCAAATCCTGGAAGATGATGCTGTGAAAGTGCTGCACTCAAAATGCCAGCAAATTCGGAAAACTCAGTAGTGGCCATAGGACTGAAAAAGGTCAGTTTTCATTCCAATTCCAAAGAAAGGCAATGCCAAAGAATGCTCAAACTACTGCACAATTGCACTCATCACACATGCTAGTAAAGTGATGTTTAAAATTCTTCAAGCCAAGCTTCAGCAATATGTGAAACGTGAACTTCCAGATGTTCTAGCTGGTTTTAGAAAAGGCAGAGGAACCAGAGATCAAATTGCCAACATCCACTGGATCATCGAAAAAGCAAGAGAGTTCCAGAAAAAAAAAAAAAAGCATATTTTTCTGCTTTATTTACTATGTCAAAGTCTTTGACTGTATGGATCACAATAACCTGTGGAAAATTCTTCAAGAGATGGGAATACCAGAGCACCTGACCTGCCTCTTGAGAAACCTGTATGCAAGTCAGGAAGCAACAGTTAGAACTGGACATGGTCCAATGCAGGATACAGGATGCTTTGAGCTGGTGCACCGGGATGACCCAGAGAGATGATATGGGGAGGGAGGTGGGAGGGGGGTTCACGATTGGGAACTCATGTATACCCATGGCGGATTCATGTTGATGTATGGCAAAACTAATACGATATTGTAAAGTAAAAAAAAAATAATAATAATAATAATAAAATATGAAAAATAAAAGAAAAAAAACAAAAACAAAAAGAACTGGACATGGAACAACAGACTGGTTCCAAATAGGAAAAGTATGTTAAGGCTATATATTATCACCCTGCTTATTTAACTTCTATGGGGTTGCACAGAGTCAGACATGACTGAAGCGACTTAGCACTTAGCAGCATGCAGAGTACATCATGAGAAACGCTGGGCTGGAGGAAGCACAAGTTGGAATCAAGATTGCCAGAAAAATATCAATAACCTCAGATATACAGATGACACCACCCTTATGGCAGAAAACAAAGAAGAACTAAAGAGCCTCTTTATGAAAGTGAAAGAGGAGAGTGAAAAAGTTGGCTTAAAGCTCAATATTCAGAAAACGAAAATCATGACATCTGGTCCCATCACTTCCTGGTAAATAGATGGGGAAACAGTGGAAACAGTGTCAGACTTTATTTTGGGGGGCTACAAAATCACTGCAAATGGTGACTGCAGCCATGAAATTAAAAGACGCTTACTCTTTGGAAGGAAAGTTATGACCAACCCAGATAGCATATTGAAAAGCAGAGACATTACTTTGCCAACAAAGGTCCATCTAGTCAAGGCTATGATTTTTTCAGTGGTCATGTATGGATGTGAGAGTTGGACTGTGAAGAAAGCTGAGTGTTCAGTTCAGTTCAGTCACTCAGTCGTATCCGATTCTTTGCGACCCCATGAAACACAGCATGCCAGGCCTCCCTGTCCATCACCAACTCCCGGAGTTCACCCAAACCCATGTCCATTGAGTCAGTGATGCCATCCAGCCACCTCATCCTCTGTTGTCCCCTTCTTCTCTTGCCCTCAAACTTTCCTAGCATCTGGGTCTTTTCAAATGAGTCAGCACTTCGCATCAGGTGGCCAAAGTATTGGAGTTTCAGCTTCAACATCAATCCTTCCAATGAACACCCAGGACTGATTTCCTTTAAAATGGACTGGTTGGATCTCCTTGCAGTCAAAGGGACTCTCAAAAGTCTTTTCCAACACCACAGTTCAAAAAGCATCAATTCTTCTGTGCTCAGCTTTATAGTTTTCTGAATGTTGAGCTTTAAACCAACTTTTTCACTCTCCTCTTTCACTTTCATCAAGAGGCTTTTTAGTTCCTCTTCACTTTCTGCCATAAGGGTGGTGTCATCTGCATAACATTAACAAACACTAAAACAATTAGTTGACTGTACCTACTGAATGTAAATATGTTCCTCTTTAAAATGAAGAACAGAAAAACCGACTAATAGCCATCTTATTTTTGTTGCTAAATCTTACTCCTGTGTATCATGGTTGGTTCACTGTTCCACTTCAGCTTTTAGAGTCAAACAGGATATATCACTGAAATGGGTAACATACTGCTGCTGCTGCTAAGTCGCTTCAGTCGTGTCCAACTCTGTGCAACCCCATAGACGGCAGCCCACCAGGCTCCCCCATCCCTGGGATTCTCCAGGCAAGAACACTGGAGTGGGTTGCCATTTCCTTCTCTAATGCATGAAAGTGAAAAATGAAAGTGAAGTCGCTCAGTCGTGTCCGACTCTTAGCGACCCCATGGACTGCAGCCTACCAGGCTCCTCCTTCCATGGGATTTTCCAGGCAAGAGTACTGGAGTGGGGTGCCATCGCCTTCTCTGGGGTAATATACCAGTGACTTAAAAAAAAAAATTCAGTTTATTTCTTTCTTCCAGAACTACCCTCTAGAGAGACTTTGCTCCAAGCTGTTACTCTGCAACATGATCCAGAGCTCATTCTTCCATAAAATTTTTAGCTTCCAGGCAAATTTAGCTGATAAATTCTAAAATGTTCAGTGCTCTTCACTGTTTAACACATTTTCTTTAACCATTCTCTATTGCCCTCTAGCTTATAAAGGCTTGGCAATGTCTTGAATGATATTATTAATATGAATCTTGCAGTTTGCTATAAAATGAGCCAAAAGTTATTGCATTCACAGCTCCTCATGGGAGTAGATTGTCCGAGGTAAGCAAAGTTCATCCCTAGAAGAACAGTTGTCTGGATCACTAGCATATCACTTTGTATAGAAATTGATTCACACTTTAAACCTCTACACTAGAGTTTTATATATCCCCCTAGCTGACATCAATTATCTGGTACATTTTGTTCTTCATCAAATATTTTATCTAGGTTTACTTTCATACTGACATTCAAAGTTCTCAAAAATCTTACCCAGAGGTAGAATTCTGTGAAACTAACAGGATGTAATCTCTGGGTCCTTCACCTACATGGATCCATTTCCAGCCTTGGGAAAGCCTTAACAATGTACTCATATAGCAATGCATTTCTGAAAATTTTGAAGAATTATCATAAAGTATATTCAGTTAAAACCACTGCTGCATTCTCCTCTGATTTTGCTTCATGTCAGATGGCATTGGAGGGATCATAGTTATAGGCTTTTTTACAACTGACTAAACATACGTTGACAAGCAATCTGAAGCTGACAAAAATAACATAAAATTCATAATTTGCCATTATAATGAGGACATTGACAAATGTGCTAACGAGTGCCATCAATTCAAAGAGTGGTAGGATCATTCATTACCCAGGAAAACTTGATGTGTTAAGAAATTTTCAATTTACATATAAAAAAGTTCAATAGTAGTTTTATCAAATATGACAACAATTCTAAAAAGATTATATGACATTATTTATGAGTTGCAAAGCTGAAAAAATCTGTTTTAAACTAGCAATGATAAAAATAAATATCACACTATAGGTAAAAAGCAATCATTTCTATGTTTTTTCCACAGATATTCATATTATAAAGCCATTGTCTTATGAAGAGGTGATCAACAAATATCAGGCAAAATTTGTATGAAGAAAACTAGTGTAGAGGTGTTCAAGCCATGATTTAATAAAAAAGTTATTTTTCTAGAGTTTAAAAATGTCAGCTTTCTAAAATTTGAAGTTTATTGAGTTTTTTTAAAATATTTTTTTCATATCAAATATTGCATTCAAAATTTCATTGCATTTCTCTTAAAGAAGGCCCCCAATTATATTAACTGTAGAACCCATCAAACCTAGATGAACCCCTGATCTGACACTGACTACCCAGTTAAAATTATCTCCCCCTATTTCCCAACATGAACCGTCCCTATCAGTCACACCAATTGCCACACATGAGATAAGCCAAGTTCCTTATCTTCCCTCAAACATACCATGAGTTTGAGCAAACTCCAAGACATGGTGAAGGACAGGGAAGACAGACATACTGCAGTCCATGGAGTCGCAAAGAGTTGGACATGACTGAGCGACTGAACAACAACAACAGTATATGCACACACACATAATTCAAAAGGAAACAGTTTAAACAAAAGTCAGGATTAATAGCCATAAATAACAGCTATGATTTCTAGTTTCTGTCAAATGCTCTGACCCCAAGTCCACTTTCTGTTTATTAAACAGAAAAATTACTAAATGTTAGAAAGATGTTAGGCTCATTAGTGCCAAACAGACTTGTTCCTGAACATAATCCATTTATTCATATAATTTATATTTGTTTTCTTTCTCCTGTGTGTCTGGATACACAAGATACCTGGTTTCATTGGAATCCTTCTGGGAGAAAATGAGGGGAAAACAATCAATGCAAATAAATATAAAAGTTATCTTGAGCTAGAAAAAATTCATTGAAGAAAATAAGATGGAATAATATAAGTGAAATTGGGATGGCATTTGTTTATGAACAATCAGAAAAAAAAATTAAAAGATAGCTTTATCACTGACTTATTTTTAATTAATTTATTCATTTTAATTGGAGGCTAATTATATTATTGTAGTGGTTTTTGCCATACATTGACATGAATCAGCCATTGGTGTACATGTGTTCCCATCCTGAATCCCATCCCATCCCTAGGGTCATCGCAGTGCACTAGCCCTGAGCACCCTGTCTCATGCATCGAACCTGGACTGGTGATCTATTTCACATATGGTAATATACATGTTTCAATGCTATTCTCTCATATCACCCCACCCCCACATTCTCCCACAGAATCAAAAACTCTGTTGTTTATCTCTGTGTCTCTTTTGCTGTCTCACATATAGGGTCATTGTTACCATCTTTCTAAATTCTATATATATGTGTGAATTACTCTATTGCTGTTTATCTTTCTGACTTACTTCACTCTGTATAATAGGCTCCAGTTTCATCCACCTCATTAGAACTGATTCAAATGTATTCTTTTTAATGGCTGAGTAATATTCAATTGTGTATATGTACCACCACTTTCTTATTCATTCATCTGCCAATGGACATCTTGGTTGCTTCCATGTCCTAGCTATTGTAAACAGTGCTGTGATGAACGTTGGGGTACACGTGTCTCTTTCAATTCTGGTTTCATCAGTGTGTATGCCCAGCAGTGGGATTGCTGGGTGGTATGGCAGTTCTACTTCTAGTTTTTTAAGGAATCTCCACACTGTTCTCCATAGTGGCTGTACTAGTTTGCATTCCCACCAACAGTGTAAGAGGGTTCCCTTTTCTCCACACCCTCTCCCACATTTATTGTTTGTAGACTTTTGGATCACAGCCATTCCGACTGGCATGAGATGGTACCTAATTGTGGTTTTGATTTGCATTTCTCTGATAATGAGTGATGCTGAGCATCTTTTCATGTGTTTGTTAGCCATCTGTGTGTCTTCTTTGGAGAAATGTCTGTTTAGTTCTTTGGCCCATTGTTATTGAGTCGTTTATTTTTCTGGTATTGAGCTGCAGGAGCTGCTTGTGTATTTTTGAGATTAGTTGTTTGTCAGTTGCTTCATTTGCTATTATTTTCTCCCATTCTGAAGGCTGTCTTCACCTTATAGTTTCCTTCTTTGTGCAAAAGCTTTTAAGTTTAATTAGGTCCCATTTGCTAATTTTATTTTAGTTTCCATTATTCTGGGAGTCACTGACTTATGTTCATAAAACTTTTTACTGTGTATGATCTGAAATACTCCATATATACCACCAAGGCACATCCCTTTCATGTTGCCAAACACTAGACCATATTTACATTTTGAAGTAGATCAGTTCAGTTCAGTCTTTCAGTCATGCCCGACTCTGTGAACCCATGGACTGCAGCACACCAGGTTTCCCTGTTCATCACCAACTCCCGGAGCTTGCTCAAGCTCATGTCCATAGAGTTGGTGATGCTATCCAACCATCTCATCCTCTGTCATCCCCTTCTCCCGCTTTCAATCTTTCCCAGCATCGTGGTCTTTTCCAATGAGTCAGTTCTTCACCTCAGGTGGCCAAAGTATTGGAGCTTCAGCTTCAGCGTGTCCTTCCAATGAATATTCAGGACTGATTTCCTTTAGGAGTGACTGGTTTGAAGTAGATAGATCTGGACAAAAGTCTCAGCTCTATCCTTTACCAGGTGTGAAATCTTGGCCAAATTCTCTCTATATACCTCAGATTCCATATCAGAAAAATGAAGACAATCAAAATAACAATCATATGATTGTTATAAAGAATAAATAAGAGAAAGAAATGAATATGCTTTGCAGAATACCTGGTACATCATAACCAGCCTTTTGCAAAAGTCCTATGACAATTTTACCATTTGACAATTATCAGGTCTTTTGGATAAATAAAAGGAGCCTTTGGTAGTTAGAAATTGGCAGAGGCTGTACATTTCCTTCCTGCAAAACCTCACTACCAGGTGGTATGCTTCATGGAAAACAGGTCTTCAAGTGTACAAATATCTATAAGCACCAAACCTTCATAATTGTGTGTAGCTCAGGGTAATTCTCACTCTGAATGAGACACACAGACTGACACTTTGCAGCAAAGATTTACTCTGTGAAGATATTATAATATTCCTGCAGCAGGAAGAGCCAATGTGGTAGTCTCATCATGTGGTAGAGTCCTCTGTGAAGGACACGGATACCAAATCAGCGGGGTTCTAGATATTGAGTTCTGTACAGAGTATTATTGGTTGCTGGCATTGTCAGATTCTTATGCATGGTTCTAATAAGGGGAGTGAGATTGTATTATCTTTCCAACCAGCCTTCTCTCTTGAACACCACTAATGAAACATGCTTCTAACATCTCATTCTAAATACAAACTCTCTGGTATAGATTTTATAAAAATATCAGAAATATTAAATATTTTATTTTGTTAATTCCAACTGAAGTTACCTCAAGTGATAATTAAGTGCAATGACTTTGTCATTATTTGTGCAGACATATTCAAAATTGGGAATGGAGTACTTCTAGGCTGTATATTGTCACCCTGCTTATTTAAATTATATGCAGAGTTAAACATGTGAAATGCTGGGCTAGATGACTCACAAGCTGGAATCAAGTTTGCTGGGAGAACTGTCAACAACCTCAGATATGCAGATGATACCACTCTATTGGCAAAAAGCAAAGAACTAAAGAACCTCTTGATGAGGGTGAAAGAGAGTGAAAAAGCTGGCTTAAAACTCAACATTCAAAAAACCAAGATCATGGCATGTAGTCCCATCACTTCATGGCAAATTGATGGGGAAAAAGTGGAAACAGTGACAGATTTTAGTTTCTTCGGTTCCAAAATCACTGAAAACAGTGACTGCAGCCAAGAAATTAAAAGATGCTTGTTCCTTGGAAGGAAAGTTAAGACAAACCTAGACAGCATATTAAAAAGCAGAGGCATCACTTATACTAAGGTCTGTATAGTCATGTACGGATGTGGGAGTTGGACCATAAAGAAGGTTGAGTGCCCATGGATTGATGCTTTTGAATTGTGATACTAGAGAAGGCTCTCGAGAGGTCCTTGGACAGCAAGGAGATCAAACCAGGCACTCCTAAAGGAAAAGAACCCCGAATATTCATTGTAAGGGCTGGTGCTGAAGCTCTAATACTTTGGCCACCTGATGCAAAGAGCTGACTCTCTGAAAAGACCTTGATGCTGGGAAAGATTGAGGGCATAAAGAGAAGGGGGTGACAGAGGATGAGATGGTTGGATGGCATCACAGACTCAGTGAACATGAATTTGACCAAATTCTGGGAGATAGGGAAGAACAGGGAAGTCTGGTGTGCTGCAGTCCATGGGGTTGCAAAGAGTCGAACACAACTTAGCAACTGAGCAACAAAGGAAGAGTTTCTAATGTTCTTTCATGCTCTTACTAAGATTCTGAGACAGAATGAAGATAGGAAAATAAATTTTGTCTTTCGTCTTTGGTCTACACATACACAAACACACACACAAAATAACTCGATTTCTCTTTTAGATAATTTTTTTTGATTTTTTTGATCTGTGGGACTTCAAATAAATGATTTATGTCAATCCTAAAGGAAATCAACCCTGTATATTCACTGGAAGGACTGATGCTGAAGCTCCAGTACTTTGGCCACCTGATGCAAAGAGCCAGCTCATTGGATAAGACCCTGATGGTGGGAAAGATCAAGGACAAGAAGAGAAAACGACAACAGAGAATGAGATGCTAGGATAGTATCATCAACTCAACGGACATGATTTTGAGCAAACTCTGGGAGATAGTGAAGGACAGAGAAGCCTGGTGTGCTTCAGTTCACGGGGTCACAAAGAGTCAGACACGACTTAGAGAGTAAACAACAATGAAGTTGTCATAATTTTTACACATTTATATCACTGCATATGCTTAAGTATTTTTAAAGTAAAATACTCCATAATATAACAGCTCAATAATATTAACTGTTATTTTAAGTATATTAAAAATATAGGTTAGAACCTTTGTTGTGATAATTAGAACTAATATAAAGAAAAATCTAGTTATCCTATTATTGTGTAATTGTCTATTGTTCACATCCCTAATGACTGTGAAAGTTAAGGAAGAACTGATTAATTCTTTCTGGTTACCAGTTAACCAGAACATTAGCCCTCATGAACCTGCAGACCTGTTGGATAAAAAGTAAGTGTTTAATATATCCCCACTTTTGTATACATGCAAACAGTTAAAAAATACTTACTATTGATATTATTATGACTGCTAGTATTTTAAATGGAAAAAATGAAAATTAATAGTTCTACTTCACAATTTCCCTTCTAGTTTTACTTGTTTCTAGTAGAAACAACAAGATATAAAAAGGAAATAAAAAAATCACTCAGTCCAGCTTTGCCACTGGTTACCTGTGTGACTAGACACAACTCTCAGCTTCTGTGCTTCAATGTCCTAATCTATAAAGTAAGGAAGATACCCACTCCCCCTAACTGGCAGAGATGTTTTGAAAAGAAAATGAAGTTATACATGAAAATAGTTATTGACAAATTTTAAAGCATTATACTAATATAGGCTATTGTTATGAATATTTTTATTTTGGTTTTGTTAGTAATAAGAGAGCATAATAACACAAGAGCCAATGGTAACAGCATTACTGACAGTAATCCAATTAGACATCAGTGGATGGAAGAAGCTAGCCTACAAAAATATATCAGCATGTATAAAAGTCATTCATTTTTCATAAACACCAAAATGAAAAAAAAAATCTTTTTCCTTGAATTGAGAAGCTGATGCTATTTTTTATAGACCTGCAATAAACTATTCACTAGTTTTCCATCTCTTTTTATATTTATATTCAAAACACTAGCTGATTCATTTTCTTGATATTTTTGAGTTCTATTTGAGTACCCTCTAAGGACCAATCATGTAAGATGTGTAGCTGCCTATAAGCTATGCTATTCAAAGCTCAGAAGTTTCTTTTTAAGAATATTTTGACTGGATTAGCTATTTCCTTACACTAGAGGATAAATATATTAGTAACCATACAGTAGGGATTTATTTATCTATTTGATGTCATTATGCAGGAAGCAAGTGTCCTGAGAAATTGATGACAATGGATTGAATGAAAAAATGTGGTGAGAGCTCTAAAGTGATATCTTAGTCTAGTGAAATGTAAGGGAAGTAGAAGAAGAAAAAAGGGTCAGCAGGGGTCTGTTTGTGAATACAGAAGAGGATGAAGAGATGGAATGAACAGAGGACCAATTGACATACTTTGCAATTTTGCTTGAGATAAACTTTGAGAACAGAATTCAGTAATCAGTTGACTCAAAAATTCAGTTTGCCTCCATTTCCAAGTGGTGATCTGCCTTGAGAATCCCCAAGCATCCAGAGACAGGGAGGTCATCTCAGGATGAAAAAGCTCTCAATAAAAACTTTGCTTCCTCTACAATTTGGCCTCTAGCCAGCCTTGTAAAGATGTATTGTACAAAATATAATATTTAATTAAAACTCATCATGTAATGCTCTGTGTGAAGTTAGTATATCAAGTAAATACCCACCTACTAATGACTATGATAAAATTCTAAGATATACAGGGTAAAAAAGCAAAGAGATTAAGAACCCAGGAACTCACATATCTCATAATCCTCTCTTAGTATTGCTCATTTCTATGCACTTATATCTTCACATTACAGGATCAGGAGTCAACCCTCACCAAGGCAAACTGTACATAAAGAGACATGTCTATCACTGAATGATATTTTGAATTATTCCTGCTACTGTGAGTTGAATATCCGATATCCCTAAACATCTCTTTTAAAACATATGTATCCAATTTGTGCTACTGAACAAACCAAGTCTTGGTTTCTGATTATTTTTTGGAACTGAAGTTTTGTTTGTATTCTAAATACTAGATTCTGGAGCATGTTTGATGCCTTGATGCCTTAATATACTTTCTACATATTGTTAATTGCCTTTCTCTATATTTACTCCATTTGCAAGGTTTTTGCTCAAAATTGAATATACCACATACAGACAGATCTTGTTACAATAAATCTTATATTATCAATCACCACTTTCTGAAGACTCTTGTTTCTGTGACTTTCACTCAGATCTGATTCTCTAGGACTTCACTGCCAGCCAAGCTCAAGCACAATTTAACCACATTTGATTGAATATTTTAATTTAAACTGATAATTGTCACTTTAAGAAATTAGTCTTCTGGTTTTGTCAGCAAATCGTTCCCAGTTTACTTTTTTACCTACCTTTTCAAAACTAGCTTTGAAATTGAGCCTACCTGGGTTATTGCACTCACCTTAACTGTCATTTTTCTATTCATACACACATTTTCTATGATGCCCTATTGCTCTTACAATCCAAAAGTATACATCATTTTTATTTTCTTCACATTTTCTAAACAGAAGATTAATTTATAACCACATGTTATTTTCAAGAACTATTTACAATGAATATACTGATATCATAAAAGGAAGTGACAAGGAAGGAAAGAAAGAGAGGGAGGGAGATAATTATTTCTCTTCTCTTTATAGGGAAGGAGGGAGGGAGAGATTGAGAAAAGGGAGGGAAGAAGGAAGGAATGGAGGGAGAAAGGAAGGAATGAAAGAAAGTTGAAGTAACCACAGAGAAAACCTCAGTATTTTTTGCTTGTTGGCTTGGATCTCCAAGTATAATTCAAATGGAACATAAAAATCTACACTATATGATGTTAATGTCAAAATATCTCCCTTGATGCAAACACTCTTGGGTATTTTTCAGCTGGAACTAAAAAGCACACTGCTCTCTGTTCAAGGAACATACTTATTATTCTATGTAAGACATCACTAATGCAGAAATAAAAATTTCAACATTAAAAATTTATATTTGTGATTTACATTAATTTCCATAGGGTAGTACATGGCACTATTTTTTCTTACTATTTAAGAACTCATTTTAAAAACACTGCCTTAGATGGCAGAGGAGAAAATGCTAGCACAAGAAAGAACATAAAACATAAAGGTGTAAATTATATTCAAAAATGTCTAGAAAAAGAGCTTAGAAAACAGATTTCATATTACTATTTAAGATCTGAAGTATAATTGTAAGATAATGAGTTATTTCCTTATATGCTACATCAACTGAGTCTGACAGCAGCTCCCAAAATTGAAATCCACCCAGATTTGCAGCAATGTCAATAATGTGTGTGATCTTACAAGGTGACTGTGTGAAGCGAATAACATATTTGTTTTGGTTGTGATTTTCAATTACATTGGTTTACTAAAAATTACCCCATAAACCATTAAATGGTGTAAACAAAGACAGAGAAAGTATCCATGGACAAGAATACCAGCTTCTACTTTTATGTGAAACTGTAAAAATGTTAATTTCAAAGCCGGGTAAAAATTGGGAAAGTATCATAAGAAAAATATATTGAGACTAAATAATATTCTATTTTACACTTTAAGATTTTTTTCTTTTTAGAACTATTTAGTGTAAGCTAAACTAAGGATGGTATGTGAAAGTAAAATTCAAAGATTCTAAGGTCATAGCCAAGAAAACTTCACTTTGTTTATGGACAAAAGGCTAATTATGACCATAAAGTAACCAAAATAGAGAGTAGGCTACATTCCAAGGGCGGGGGGGGGGGGGGAGGAAACTGGTATAAATTCAGGTTCATCAGATGTCTCCTTCCCAAAAGGGGACTTCAAATGTGTTAAAAAAAAAAAAAAGATTAAAGTATCTTTGTAATTAAGACAATATCTCAATCATATATCACAACTCTGAGGAGTGTCATCCAGTTATAAAACATTTGGAATGAAATTAAAAGAATATATTAAGAATCAACTACAGAAAGGCCAGTATAATTTGTTGGGATATAAGCAGAGGAAAACATGAAAAAAACTCCATTTCTCAAACTGAATGGACAACTGAGAGTATCATGTTGGCTAGGAAAGAAATTGAGAAAATATGATTGTAATGGTGAAATGCAATTAAAGTAGCAAATTGCCTATTTTTTTTTAGCAGTAAAAACTAAGCTACTGGAATGGAAGATAGGAACAAGTACATAACAAATAATGTATCAAGGGACAAAGAAGAAAACTCATTAAGAAAAAAACGGATACTCATAAAATGGGGATTCAAAAATCTAGATAACTGATATGTTTAATGAAATGAAAGAAAACAGATACAGCAACAACAAAAATATTCACAAGTATAGTGTATGTTAGTCGCTCAGTCATGCCCGACTCTTTGTGACCCCATGGACTGCAGTCCACCAGGTTCCTCTGTCCATGAGATTTTCCAGGCAAGGATACTGGAGTGGGTTGCCATTTCCTTCTCCAGGGGATCTTCCCAACTCAGGGATCGAACCCAGGTCTCCTGCACTGCAGGCAAATTCTTTACTGACTGAGCTACAAGGGAAGCCCATTCACAAGTTTAGAAGAAGGAAATCTAGAAATAACAAAAGTCCTGAGTCTACAAAGCAAAAGGCTTCACTGTCACAAGAAAAGTTTATAATGGAAAATAATAATAATAAAGCACACAGACACAAAAAGATATCCTTTATTATATAACCTGAGGTGAAGGAATATTATATATACCCAGACATAAGAAAAAGGTTACTTGCTGAAACATTAAGACATTTTTGGTGACAAGCCAAAGAATACATAGTTTAAAAATAGTTGTTTCATTACAGCACTGTTTATAATAATGGAATCAACCTAGATGTCCATCAGCAGATGAATGGATAAGAAAGCTGTGGTACATATACACAATGGAGTATTACTCAACCATTAAAAAGAATACATTTGGATCAGTTCTAAAGAGGTATATGAAACTGGAGCCTATAATACAGAGTGAAGTAAGTCAGAAAGAAAAACACCAATACAGTGTACTGTATAACGCATATATGTGGAATTCAGAAAGATGGTAATGATAACCCTGTATGCGAGACAGCAAAAGAGACACAAATGTAGAGAACAGTCTTTTGGACTCTGTGGGAGAGGGAGAAGGTGGGATGATTTGGGAGACTGGCATTGAAACAGGCGTAATATCATATATGAAACGAATCACCAGTCTAGGTTCAACGTGATACTGGATGCTTGGGGTTGGTGCACTGAGACGACCCAGAGGGATGGTATGGGGAGGGAGGAGGGAGGGGGGCTCAGGATGGGGAACACGTGTATACCTGTGACAGATTCATGTTTATGTATGGCAAAACCAATACAATATTGTAAAGTAATTAGCCTCCAATTAAAATACATGAATGGATATTTAAAATAAATAAATAAATAAATAAAAATAGTTGTTTCAATCCAACTAATAGGTGTTGATTTTTCATTTGTTTGTGGCTTTTTTCCCTCACATTACAAGAAATTTGAAATAGGCTCCTCCACAGTTGGTACAGTGGTTCAATGATATCCACAAGGATCTCTAAGCCCTTTGTGTCCTTTCACATGATCATACTCACAAGAAAGACTTTTGTCCTCAGTTTTTTTCTCTCATAGTCACCTGGCTATCATATCATCCCACATCATGTCATCATATAACCACATCCAAAAGCAGGAACAGAGGGTAAACACTTTTCCTCATTTGTCTTACTTACCTACTTATTTATATATTCGACTATAGAGATTTTATTTTAGAAGTACAAAGGATGTAGGTGCAATAATGTGGGACACTTTGCAGTTTGCATCAATTAAGTTTAAAAATAAGTCCATACTGTGGCCCAGTAAGAACTATATAAATGGTTTGAATGGCTGAGGTACTCAGTTTCTCCATGAAAAGAAAAGGCAAGGAAACAGAGTCTAACACACATGCAGGTTTTTCCATACCACCTTCAATGCTAACCTGCTTCAGAGGGAGAGTAAAAGCAGGCAAGAAAGAGCAGCCATAGATTATTGGACAGCTACCAGCATCACGCTTTTCAGCAACAATTCAGCAGAGTTTGAAGCAGTTTTTAGTAAAACCATTACAACAAATTCTCCAAAGGACCTTTAGCCATCTCAAGCTAACACCCAATTAATTTTAACATTGGTATAAAATTCAATTTAAACAATTAGAAAAAGGAAAAATGATACCACTTATGCTTCTATAGTGTGATTAACCTCTTAGATACTTGCATCACCCAGAAGTCTAATCACTTTTGGATGTAATTTCCATTTCTAATGGCAATCTTGTCACAACTGGCAGATGATACAGTAATGCTGAAAAAACTTCTTTGTAATCTTGTCAAATTAAAAGACCCTTGCCCCTTGGAAGAAAAGTTATGACCAACCTAGACAGCTTATTAAACAAGACATTGCTTTGCCCATAAAGGTCCATCTAGTCAAAGTTATGGCTTTTTAAGTAGTCCACTCATGTATGTATGTGAGAGTTGGACTATAAAGAAAGCTGAGTGCCAAAGCATTGATGCTTTTGAACTGTGGTGTTAGAGAAGACCCTTGAGAGACCTTTGGACAGCAAAAAAGATCCAACCAGTAAATCCTAAAGGAAATCGGTCCTGATTCTTCTTTGGCAGGGCTGATGCTGAAGCTAAAACTCCAATACTTTGGCCACCTGAGGCAAAGAACTGACTCATTTGAAAAGAAAGACCCTGATGCTGGGAAAGACTGAAGGTGGGAGGAGAAGGGGATGGCAGAGGGTGAGATGGTTGGATGGCATCACCAACTCAATGGACATGAGTTTGAGTAAACCCTGGGAGTTGGTGATGGATAGGGAGGCCTGGTGTGCTACAGCCCATGGGGTTGCAAAATCGGACATGACTGAAAGACTGAACTGAATCATATGTTTTAAAGATCCTAAAAGTTGGAATCAGTAACGCCCACAGAAATTCATTCTTGCCTTTAAGAACATTTGAATCTTTTTTTTGAAAGGGCAGAACCTAAATTCTGAAACCAAATATAGAAGTCAGAATTGTGGTTCTCAGTGAGAGTGAGTAATTTCCTAGGTGATACAATGCAAAGGAATAGGGTGTCAAGGGATGTTTTTTTCTTGTTGGCTCTTAGGCCTCACTCATTTTCATTTCCTACATCCTGCAAAACTTTATTCTGCTCTTTACCATCACTTTGCACGTCTGAATTTAGTAGTGTCAGGTTATTGTATAACATGCATGGTGTGTGAAGTCCTTATATCTTTCATACTCAGCATTTTCAATTCTGCAATTGTACCATCAAGAGTTGATTTTCCTAACCTGCAGGCATAGCCAGGGGAATTAAGAATTTCATAGTAGAAAAAAATGAAGTGGACTCATAGATAAAGAAAACAAACTAGTGGTAACCAGTTGGGAGAGGGGCAATGGGGGGTACTGGGAGGTACAAAATATTATGTGTAAGATAGGCTCAAGGGTATATTGTAAAACACGGTGGATATAGCCAATATAATAACTGTAAATGGAACATAAGTGTAAAAAATTGTATAAAATTTTATCTTCCCAACCCAGGGATCAAACCCAGGTCTCCCGCATTGCAGGCAGATTCTTTACCAGCTGAGCCACAAGGGAAGCCCAAGAATACTGGCATGGGTAGCCTATCCCTGCTCAAGAGGATCTTCCCAACCCAGGAATTGAACCAGGGTCTCCTGCATTGCATGCAGATTCTTTACGAATTGAACTATCAGGGAAACCTTTTAAAAATAAAAATAAAAGAATTTCATAGTTCAGTTGCACAGTTGTGTCCAACTCCTTGCAAACCCATGGACTGCAGCATGCCAGGCCTCACTGCCCATCACCAGCTCCCGGAGTTTACTCAAACTCATGTCCATTGAGTCGGTAATGCCATCCAACAATCTCATTCTTTGTCATCCTCTTCTCTTCCCACCTTCAATCTTTCCCAGCATCAGGGTCTTTTCAAATGAGTCAGTTCTTTGAATTAGGTGGCCAAAGTATTGGAGTTTCAGCTTCAGCATCAGTCCTGCCAAAGAAGATTCAGGACCGATTTCCTTTAGGATTTACTGGTTGGATCTCTTTGCTGTCTAAAGGTCTCTCAAGAGTCTTCTCCAACACCACAGTTCAAAAGCATGAATGCTTTGGCACTCAGCTTTCTTTATAGTCCAACTCTCACATCCATACATGACTACTGGAAAATCCATAGCTTTGACTAGACAGACCTTTGTTGACAAAGCAATGTCTTTGCTTTTCAATATGCTGTCTAGGTTGGTCATAACTTTTCTTCCAAAGAGCAAGCATCTTTGAATTTCATGGCTGCACTCACCATCTGCAGTGATTTTGGAGCCCCCCAAAATAAAGTCTGTCACAGTTTCTACTGTTTCCCCATCTATTTGCCATGAAGTGATGGGATCAAATGCCATGATTTTAGCTTTCTGAATATTGAGTTTTAAGCCAAATTTTTCACTCTCCCCTTTCCCTTTCATCAAGAGGCTCTTTAGGTCTTCTTCACTTTCTGCTATAAAGGTGGTGTCATCTGCGTATCTGAGGTAATTGACATTTCTCCCAGCAATCTTAATTCCAGCTTGTGCTTCATCCAGCCCAGTATTTCTAATGATGTATTCTGCATATAAGTTAAATGAGCAGGGTGACAATATAGAGCCTTGATGTACTCCTTTCCCAATGTGGAACCAGTCTGTTGTTCGATGTCCAGTTCTAACTGTTGCTTCCTGACTTGCATACACATTTCTCAAGAGTCAGGTCAGGTGGTCTGGTATTCCCATCTCTTTAAGAATTTTGCACAGCTTGTTGTGGTCCACACAAAGATTTTGGCATAGTCATTAAAGCAAAAATAGATGTTTTTCTGGAACTCTCTTGCTTTTTTGATGATCCAACAGATTTAGCAATTTGATTTCTGGTTCCTCTGCCTTTTCTAAATCCAGCTTGAACATCTGGATGTTCACAGCTCACGTACTGTTGAAGCCTGGCTTGGAGAATTTTGAGATTTACTTTACTAGTATGTGAGATGAATGCAACCTTGTGGTAGTTTGAACATTCTTTTGCACTGCCTTTCTTTGGGATTGGAATGAAAACAGACATTTTCCAGTCCTGTGGCCACTGCTGAGTTTTCCAAATTTTCTGGCATATTGAGTGCAGCACTTTCACAGTATCATTTAGAATTTGAAATAGCTCAACTGGAATTCCATCAACAAAATTGATAACAAGATGTAAGTAAACAGGATGTATTGGTAGAAATTCTGTCATTTCAATATCATTAGCAGCTTTAAAGTTTTCAGGTTGTTCTTTGAAGCTTTCTTCCTGTGACCAATTCAGACAAATATCTGTGTTAGTCCCCTTTCATTCTATCATAGAAAACCTTGGACTTACCAATGTTAGATATGTTTTATATGTGTCTGCTAAAAATGCTATCTGATCACTATTTATTCTTCCAATCCAAGAACACAGTATATCTATCTGTTTGTATATCCTTCAATTTATTCTACCAGTATTTTATAGTTTCGGGAGTACAAGTCTTTTCCTCCCTTAGGTAGGTTTATTCCTAGGTATTTTATACTTTTTGACATGATAGTAAATGATATTGTTCCTTAATTTCTCTTTCTTAAATTTCATAATTAGTGTATAGAAATGCAACAGACTTCTATACAGTATAATTCCCTTTGCAAACAGTGACAGTTTTACTTCTTTTTCAATATTGTCAAAAAATGATTATACAACTTAAGGCAATCTTAAGATTCAATGCAATTCATGTCAATTTACCAATGCATTTTTTTTATAGAACAAGAACAAAAAAAAATATTTTGTAGTGAAAAAGGACCCCAAATTGCCAAAGCAATTTTGAGAAAGTAAAACAAAGCTGGAGGAATCAGGCTCCCTGACTTCAGACTATAATACAAAGCTACAGTGATCAAAACAGTATGGTATTGGCACAAAAACAGACACATAGATGAGTGGAACAGGATAGACAGCTCAGAAATAAACCTATGTATTTATGGTCAGTTATTCCATTAATGAAGGAAGTAAGAATACACAACAAGGAAAAGGCAGTCTCTTCAATAAGTGAAGCTGGAAGAAAACAGCCACTTGTAAAAGAATGAAATTAGAACATTCTCTAACACCATATACAATAACAAACTGAAAATGGATTAAAGAACTAACAATAAGACCAGATACTATAAAACTCCCAGAGGAAAACATAAGCAGAACACTCTTTGACATAAATCACAACAATGTCTACTTGGATCCATCTCTTAGAATGATGGAAATAACAACAACAATAACAAAAACATTGGGATAAACAATAATGAAAAATATGAATAAGATATATATATATATATATAAATAATCTCTGCTGTACAGTAGAAATTAACATTGTAAAACTACTATTTCAATAAAATAAATTAAAATAAATAAGTAAATGGGATCTAATTAAACTTAAATGCTTTTGCACAGCAAAGGGAACCATAAACAAAATGAGAAGACAACTTAGAGAATGGGAGAAGGTATTTGCAAACGATGCATCCAACAAGGGATTATTTCCACAATATATAGACAACTCATACAGCTCAATATCACAAAAACAAACAAATGTTAGTTACTCAGTTGTGTCCAACTTTTTGCAATCCCATGTAATGTAGCTAGTCAGGTTCCTTTGTCCATGGAATTCTCCAGGCAAGATTACTGGAGTATGTAGCCATCCCATTCTCCAGGGGATCTTCCTGACCAGATATCAGACCTCAGTCTCCCACATTGCAGTCAGATTATTTACCATCTGAGCCACCAGAGAAGCACAAAACCAAATAATCCAATCAAAAGATGTGCAGAAGAGTTAAAGAGACATTCCAGACATTCCTCTAAAGAATGGACTTCCCTGGTGGCTCAGATGGTAAAGCGTCTGTCTACAATGCAGGAGACCCAGGTTCAATCCCTGGGTTGGGAAGATCCCCTGGAGAAGGAAATGGCAATCCACTCCAGTACTATTGCCTGGAAAATCCCATGGACAGAGGAGCCTGGTAGGCTACACTCCATGGGGTCGCAAAGAGTCATACACGACTGAGTGACTTCACTCACTCACTCACTCACTCCTCTAAAAAATACATACAGATTTCCAACAGTCAGCTCAGTTGTTCAGTCATGTCTGACTCTTTGCGACCCTATGGACTGCATCACACCAGGCCTCCCTGTCCATCACCAACTTCTGGAGCTTGCTCAAATTCATGTCCATCGAGTCAGTGATGCCATCCAACCACCACATCCTCTGTTGTCCCCTGCTCCTCCTGCCTTCAGTCTTTCACAGCAGCAGGGTCTTTTCCATTGAGTTAGTTCTTTGTATCAGGTGGCCAAAGTAATGGAGTTTCAGCTTTAGCATCATTCCTTCCAATGAATATTCAGGACTGATTTCCTTTAAGATTTACTAGTTGGATCTTTTCCAAGGGTCTACTCAAACACCACAGTTCAAAAGCATCAGTTCTTTGGCACTCAACTTTCTTTATAGTGCAACTCTCACATCCATACATGACTACTGGAAAAACCATAGCTTTGACTTGACAGACCTTTGTTGGCAAAGTAATGTCTCTGCTTTTTAATATGCTGTCTAGGTTTCTCATAACTTTTCTTTCAAGGAGAAAGCATCTTTTAATTTCATGACTGCAGTGACAATCTGCAGTGATTTTGGAACCCAAGAAAATAAAGTCTGTCACTGTTTCCACTGTTTCCCCATCTATTTGCCATGAAGTGATGGGATCAAATACCATGATCTTAGTCATTTAAATTTTTAGTTTTAAGCCAGCTTTTTCACTCTTTTCTTTCACTTTCATCAACATGCTCTTTAGTTCCTCTTTGCTCCATAAGGGTGGTGTGACCTGCATATCTGATGTTATTGATATTTCCCAGGCAGTTTTGATTCCAGCTTGTGCTTCTTCCAGCCCCACATTGTGCATGATGTACTCTGCATAAGTTAAATAAGTAGGGTGAAAATATACAGCCCTGATATACTCTTTTCCCAATTTGGAACCAGTCTGTTGTTCCATGTCTGGTTCTAACTGTCCCTTCTTGACCTTCATACAGATTTGTCAAGAGGCAGGTCAGATGGTCTCATATTCCCACCTCTTGAAGTATTTTCCATACTTCGTTGTGATACACACACTCTAAGGCATTAGTGTAATCAATGAAACAGGAATAGGTATTTTTCTGGAATTCTCTTGCCTTCTCTATGATCCAGTGGATGTTGGCAATTTAATCTCTGATTCCTCTGCCTTTTAAAATCCAACTTGGGGGATGGTCCTAAGATGGTAGAGGGATAGGATGGGGAGACCACTTTCTCCCCTACAAATTCATCAAAAGAACATTTAAACGCTGAGTAAATTCCACAAAACAACTTCTGAATGCTGGCAGACAACATCAGGCACCCAGAAAAGCAGCCCATTGTTTTCAAAAGGAGGTAGGAAAAAATATAAAAGATGAAAAAGAGACAAAAGAGGTAGGGATGGAGCTCTGTCCTGGAAAGGGAGTCTTAAAAAGAGAGAAGTTTCCAAACACCAGGAAACACTCTCACTGCCAAGTCTGTGGTGAGCCTTGGAAGCACAGAGGGCAACCTAACAGGGAGGAAAAATAAATAAATAATTACAACCCACAGATTACGAGCCCAATGGTAACTCCTCCAGTGGAGAAGCAGCACAGATGCCTGCACCCACCACTAGCAAGCAGAGGCTGGGCAGGGAGGCGTGGGCTGCAATGCTTAGAGTAAGGATCTGGCCTGAATGCCCCTAAGCGCAATCGGAGCAAACTAAGGTGGGCTAGCAAACCAGACTGTGGGATAACTACCATGCAAAAAGCCAGCCCTAACCTAAGACACCACCAGGCCCATGCACAGGACAAAGGACTGAACAGAGATAGCTGCCTGCAGACCATCCTCCTCCAGTGACAGGCAGCCAGAGCCAGAAGGGGACAATCACAGCCCCAGAGAGACATTATCTACAAAACTGCAAGCAGGCTTCTTTGCTAACTAAGACTTCTTGGGGTTCTGGATGGTCAACATCCACCTGAAAGGTGTGCCAGTTGTACACCCAGAAAACCGAGCAGCAGGGACCAAACACCTCATCACCTGAGCTGCTCGGACCTGGGAAGGGCACAAAATGCATGCCCAACCGAGTCTGCGCCTCTGAGGACTACCCGAGTGCCTGAACCTGAGCGGCTTGGACCCGGGAGGTGCATGCAGCCCAGGGCTGGCCTCGGATGGTTCCTGGTGGAGCAACCTAGAGCCTGAGCAGTGTAGGCAGGGAGGGCACATGCGCCATGAGCAGGGGCAGGCCCAGTGTGGCTGAGGCACTGCGAGCACACGTGTTATTTGTTTGCAGCATCCCTCCCTCCCCACAACGCAACTGAACAAGTGAGCCTAAAACAAGTGTTCACCACCACCCCCTTTGTGTCAGGGCAGAAATCAGACACTGAGGAGATCAGCAAACAGAAGAAGCTAAAACAGAGGGAACCGCCTTGGAAGTGACAGGTGCAATAGATTAAAACACTGTCGTTAATACTGACTACATAGAAAGGGGCTTATAGATTTTGAGAAATATAAGGTGGACCAAGGAACTATTCGAAAATGAACTGACCCCACAATACCCACAACAATACCAGAGAAAGTCCTAGATATATTTTTACTATTTTTAAGATCATTCTTTAAAAAATTTTTTTTTTAAATTTTAAATCCTCTATTACTCCTTTAATTTTCACTTTTATAACCTATTATTTCTTTGCAAAAAAAAAGACCTTACTTTTAAAAGCAAACTTTATATATATATATATATATATATATATATATATATATATATAAAATTATAATTTTGTGACTTTGTTTTTTTTTCCTCTCTTTTTTTCTTTATTTCTTAAATATTGTATTTTTGAAATTCCAAAATCTACTCTAGATTTTTAATCTTTGCTTTTTGGTATTTGTTATCAATTTGTACCTTTAAGAATGCAATCTTAGTACTCATTTTTACTTGGGAGTGAGATTACTGGCTTGACTGCTCCCTCCCCCTTTGGACTCTCCTTTTTCTCCACCAGGTCGCCTGTCTCTCCTCCCTACCACCTCTCTTCTCGACCCAACTCTGTGAATTTCTGTGTGTTCCAGACTATGGAGAACACTTAGGGAAATGATTACTGGCTGGATCTGTCTCTCTCCTTTTCAGTCCCCCCTTTTATCCTCCTGGCCACCTCTGTCTCCTTCCTCCCTCTTCTCTTCCCTGTATAACTCCGTGAACATCTCTGAGTGGTCCAGACTGTGGAGTGCACATAAGGAAGTGAATAATGGCTAGCTTGCTTTCTCCTCTATTGATTCCACCTCATCTCATTCGGGTCACCTCTAACTCCCTCCTCCCTCTTCTCTTCTCCATGTAATTCTATGAATCTCTCTGGGACTGTGGAGAAACTTTTCATCTCTAACCTAGATGTTTCATCAATGGTGCTGTATAGAAGAAGTCCTGAGACTACTGTAAAAATAAGACTGAAAACCAGAAGCAGGAGGCTTAAGTCCAAACCCTGAGAACACCAGAGAACTCCTGACTCCAGGGAACATTAATTGACAGGAGCTAATCAAACACCTCCATAGCTACACTGAAACTAAGTACCACCCAAGGGCCAACAAGTTCAAGAGCAAGACATACCACACAAATTCTCCAGCAACACAGGAACACAGCCCTGAGCTCCAATATACAGGCTGCCCAAAGTTACTCAAAAACCATTGACATCTCATAACACATTACTAGACAGTTCATTTCACTCCAGTGAGACGAAATCCAGCTTGACCCGCCAGAACACTGACACAAGCTTCCCTAACCAAGAAACATTGACAAGCCACCTGTACAACCGCACCCAGAGTGAGGAAGGTTCACAATAAAGAGAACTCCAAAAACTGCCAGAATACAAAAAGGACACCCAAAAATCATCAATATAAACAAGATGAAGAGACAGAGAAATATCCAGCAATAAAGGAGCAGGATAAATGCCCACCACACCAAACAAAAGAGGAAGAGATAGGGAATCTACCTGATAAAGAATTCTGAATAATGATAGTGAAAATGATCCAAAATCTTGAAATCAAAATGGAATCACAGATAAAGAGCCTGGAGACAAGGATTGAGAGTATGCAAGAAAGGTTTAATAAGGAACTAGAAGAAATAAAAAAGAGTCAATATATAATGAATAATGCAATGAATGAGATAAAAAACAATCTGGGGGCAACAAATAGAATAACAGAGGCAGAAGATAGGATTAGTGAATTAGAAGATAGAATGGTAGAAATAAATTAATCAGAGAGGAAAAAAGAAAAACAAATAAAGAGATGAGGACCATCTCAGAGACCTCCAGGACAGTGTGAAACACCATAACATGCGAATCATAGGAGTCCCAGAAGAAGAAGACAAAAAGAAAGACCATGAAAAAATACTTGAGGAGATAAGAGTTGAAAATTCCCTAAAATGGGGAAGGAAATAATCACCCAATCCAAGAAACCCAGAGAGTCCCAAACAGGATAAACCCAAGGTGAAACACCACAAGACACATATTAATCAAATTAACAAAGATCAAACACAAAGAACAAATATTAAAAGCAGCAAGGGAAAAACAACAAATAACACAAAAGGGAATTCCCATAAGGATAACAGCTGATCTTTCAATAGAAATTCTTCAAGCCAGGAGGGAATGGCAAGACATACTTAAAGTGATGAAAGAAAATAACCTACAGCCCAGATTACTGTACCCAGCAAGGATCTCATTCCAATATGAAGGAGAAATCAAAAGCTTTACAGACAAGCAAAAGCTGAGAGAATTCAGCACCACCAAACCAGCTCACCAACAAATGCTAAAGGATATTCTCTAGACAGGAAACACAAAAAGGGTGTATAAATCCGAACCAAAAACAATAAAGTAATCCAATGGGTTCATACTTATCAGTAATTACCTTAAACATAAATGGGTTGAATGCCCCAACCAAAAGACAAAGACTGGCTGAATGGATACAAAAACAAGACCCCTATATATGTTGTCTACAAGAGACCCAGCTCAAAACAGGGGACACATACAGACTGAAAGTGAAGAGCTGGAAAAAGGTTTTCCATGAAAATAGAGACCAAAAGAAAGCAGGAGTAGCAATACTCATATCAGATAATATAGACTTTAAATCAAAGGCTATGAAAAGAGACAAAGAAGGACACTATATAATGATCAAAGGATCAATCCATGAAGAAGATATAAAAATTATAAATATATATGCACCCAACATAGGAGCACTGCAATATGTAAGACAAATGCTAACAAGTATGAAAGGGGAAATTAACAATAACACAATAATAGTGGGATACTTTAATACCTGACTCACACCTATGGATAGATCACTAAACAGAAAATTAACAAGGAAACACAAACTTTAAATGAAACAATAGATCAGTTAGACCTAATTGATATCTATGGGACCTTTCACCCCCAAACAATGAATTTTACCTTTTTCTCAAGTGCACACGGAAACTTCTCCAGGATAGTTCACATCCTAGGCCATAAATGTAGCCTTGGAAAATTAAAAAAAAAAAAAAAAAAAAACTTGAAATCATTCCAAGCATGTTTTCTGACCACAATGCAGTAAGATTAGATCTCAATTACAGGAGAAAAAAAAAAAAAAAACTATTAAAAACCCCAACATATGGAGGCTGAACAACACGCTGCTGAATAAACAACAAATCACAGGAGAAATCAAAAAAGAAATCAAAATATGCATAGAAATGAATGAAAATGAAAACACAACAGCCCAATACCTGTGGACACTATAAAACCAGTGCTAAAGGGAAAGTTCATAGCAATACAGGCATACCTCAAGAAACAAGAAAAAAGTCAAATAAATAACCTAACTCTTCACCAAAAGCAACTAGAAAAGGAAAAATGAAGAATCCCAGGGTTAGTAGAAGGGAAGAAATCTTAAAAATGAGGGCAGAAATAAATGCAAAAGAAACAAAAGAGACCATAGCAAAAATCAACAAAGCCAAAAGCTGGTTCTTTGAGAAGATAAATAAAATTGACAAACCATTAGCCAGACTCAACAAGAAACAAAGGGAGAAAAATCAAATCAATAAAATTAGAAATGAAAATAGAGAGATCACAACAGACAACACAGAAATACAAAGGATCATAAGAGACTACTACCAGCAATTATATGCCAATAAAATGGACAACTTGGAAGAAATGGACAAATTCTTAGAAAAGTACAACTTTCCAAAACTGAACCAGGAAGAAATAGAAAATCTTAACAGACCCATCACAAGCACGGAAATTGAAACTGTAATCAGAAATCTCCCAGCAAACAAAAGCCCAGGTCCAGATGGCTTCAAAGTTGAATTCTACCAAAAATTTAGAGAAGAGCTAACACCTATCGTACTCAAACTCTTCCAGAAAATTGCAGAGGAAGGTAAACTTCCAAACTCATTCTATGAGGCCACCATCACCCTAATACCGAAACCTGAGAAAGATGCCACAAAAAAAAGAAAATTACAGGCCAATATCATTGATGAACATAGATGCAAAAATCCTTAACAAAATTCTAGCAATCAGAATCCAACAACACATTAAAAAGATCATACACCATGACCAAAGGGCTTTATCCCAGGGATGCAAGGATTCTTCAATATCCACAAATCAATCACTGTAATACTCCACATTAACAAATTAAAAAATAAAAACCATATGATTATCTCAATAGATGCAGAGAAAGCCTTTGACAAAATTCAACATCCATTGATGATAAAAACTCTCCAGAAGGCAGGAATAGAAGGAACATACCTCAACATAATAAAAGCTATATATATGACAAACCCACAGCAAACATTACCTTCAATGGTGAAAAATCGAAAGCATTTCCCCTAAAGTCAGGAACAAGACAAGGGTGCCCACTTTCACTATTACTATTCAACATAGTTCTGGAAGTTTTGGCCACAGCAGAGAAGAAAAAGAAATAAAAGGAATCCAAATTGGAAAAGAAGAAGTAAAACTCTCACTGTTTGCAGATGACATGATCCTCTACATAGAAAACCCTAAAGACTCCACCAGAAAATTACTAGAGCTAATCAATGAATACAGTAAAGCTGCAGGATATAAAATCAACACACAGAAATCCCTTGCATTCCTATACACTAACATTGAGAAAACAGAAAGAGAAATTAAGGAAGCAATTCCATTCACCATTGCAATGAAGAGAATAAAACACTTAGGAATATATCTACCTAAAGAAACTAAAGACCTATATATAGAAAACTATAAAACACTGATGAAAGAAATCAAAGAGGACACTAATAGATGGAGAAATATACCATGTTCATGGATCGGGAGAATTAATATAGTGAAAATGAGTATACTACCCAAAGCAGCTTATAGATTCAAGGAAATCCCTATCAAGCTGCCAATGGTATTTTTCACAGAGCTAGCACAAATAATTTCACAGTTTGTGTGGTAATACAAAACACCTCGAATAGTCAAAGCAATCTTGAGAAAGAAGAATGGAACTGGAGGACTCAACCTGCCTGACTTCAGGCTCTACGACAAAGCCACAGTCATCAAGACAGTATGGTACTGGCACAAAGACAGAAATATAGATCAATGGAACAAAATAGAAAGCCCAGAGATGAATCCACGCACCTATGGACACCTTATCTTTGACAAAGGAGGCAAGAATATACAATGAATTAAAGACAATCTCTTTAACAAGTGCTGCTGGTCAACCACTTGTAAAAGAATGAAAGTAGAACACTTTCTAACAGCATACACAAAAATAAACTCAAAATGGATTAAAGATCTAAACATAAGCCCAGAACCTATAAAACTCCTAGAAGAGAACATAGGCAAAACACTCTCTGACATAAGTCACAGCAAGATCCCCTATGACCCACCTCCCAGAATACTGGAAAGAAAAGCAAATATAAACAAATGGGACCTAATTAAACTTAAAAGCTTCTGCACAACAAAGGAAACTATAAGCAAGGTGAAAAGACAGCCCTCAGAATGGAAGAAAATAATAGCTAATGAAGCAACTGACAAACAACTAGTCTCAAAAATATACAAGCAACTCCTGCAGCTCAATTCCAGAAAAATAAACTACCCCATCAAAAAATGGGCTAAAGCACTAAATAGACATTTCTCCAAAGAAGACATACAGATGGCTAACGAACACATGAAAAGATGCTCAACATCACTCATTATCAGAGAAATGCAAATCAAAACCCCAATTAGGTACCATTTCATGCCAGTCAGAATAGCTGCAACCCAAAAGTTTACAAGCAATAAATGCTGGAGAGGGTGTGGAGAAAAAGGAACCCTCTTACACTGTTGGTGGGAATGCAAACTAGTACAGCCACTATGGAAAACAGTGTGGAGACTTCTTAAAAACTGGAAATAGAATTGCCTTATGACCCAGCAATCCCACTGCTGGGCATACACACCAAGGAAACCAGAGTTAAAAGAGACATGTTTACCCCAATGTTCATTGCAGCACTCTTTCTAATAGCCAGGACATGGAAGCAACCTAGATGTCCATCAGGAGATGAATGGATAAGAAAGCTGTGATACATATACACAATGGAGTATTACTCAGCCATAAAAAAGAATACATTTGAATCAGTTCTAATGAGGTGGATGAAACTGGAGCCTATTATACAGAGTGAAGTAAGCCAGAAAGAAAAACACCAATAGAGGATACTAATGCATATATATGGAATTTAGACAGATGGTAATGATAACCCTGTATGTAAGACAGCAAAAGAGACTCAGATGTATAGAACAGTCTTTTGGACTCTTGAGGGAGAGGGAGAGGGTGGGATGATTTGGGTGAATGGCATTGAAACATGTATAATGTCATATATGAAATGAATAGCCAGTCCAGGTTCAATGCATGATACTGGATGCTTGGTGCTGGTGCACTGAGACAACCCACAGGGATGGTACGGGGAGCGAGGAGGGAGGGGGTTTCAGCATGGGGAACACGTGTATACCTGTGGTGGATTCATGTTCGTGTATGGCAAAACCAATACAATACTGTAATGTAATTAACCTCCAATTAAAATAAATAAATTTAGATAAAAAATAAAATCCATCTTGAACATCTGGACGTTCATGGTTCACATACAACTAAAGTCTGCCTTGGAGAATTTTGAGCATTATTTTGCTAGCATGTGACATGAGTGCAATTGTGCATTGCTTTGAGCATTCTTTGGCACTGCCTTTCTTTAGGATTGGAATGAAAACAGACATTTTCCAGTCCTGTGGCCACTGCAGTGTTTTCCAGATTTGCTGGCATATTGAGTGCAGTACTTCCATAGCATCATCTTTTAGGATTTGAAATAGCTCAACTGGAATTCCATCACTTCTATTAGCTTTGTTCATAGTAATGCTTCCTAAGACCCACTCGACTTTGCATTCTAGGATGTCTGGCTATAAGTGAGTGATCACACCATCGTGTTTATCTGGGTCATTAAGGTTTTTTTTTTTTTTTTTTTTTTTGTATAGTTCTTCTGCGTATTCTAGCCATATCTTCTTAGTATCTTCTGCTTCTGTCAGGCCCATATCATTTCTGTCCTTTATTGGGCCCACCTTTGCATGAAATGCAAACCTAAAAATTGCTGGCTGGGATATGAAAAAAATCTGAACATCACTAAGTATTAGACAAATACAAATCAAAGCTACAATGAGTTATTACCTCATTCCAGTCATAATAGCCATCATCAACAGTGTAAAAATGTCTTAATAAATGCTGGATATGATGTCAAATAAAAGGAACCCTCCTATACTGCTGGTGGGAATGTAAATTGGCACAGCCACTATGGAGAACTGTATGGAGGTTCCTTAAAAAGCTAAAATTAGAGCTACCATATGATCCAACTATTCCACTCTTAGACATATACCCAAAGAAAACTATCATTCAAAATGATACATGGACCCCAATGTTATCTGCAGCACTATTACAATAGCCAGGACATGGAAGTAACCTAAAATATTCATCAAGAAATGAATGGATAAAGGACACACACACACATACACACATTATTACTCATACATAAAAAAGAATGAAATAATGCATTTGTAGCAACATGGATGATCCTAGAGATTATCATACTAAATGAATCCAGACAAAGACACATATAACATGCTATCATTTATATGTGGAATCTAAAAACAAAACAAAAAAAGATACAAAATGAGCTTATTTACAAAACAGAAATATACCCACAAACAGAAGACGAACTTTTTATCACCAAAGAAGAAAGGGAAGGATAAATTAGGAGTTTGTGATCAGCATATAAACACTACTCATATATATATATATATGACAGATTACCAAGACCTATGGTATAGCACAGGGAACTATGATCCCAATTTTACAATAACCTATAAGGGAAAATCGGAGAAGGCAATGGCATCCCAGTCCAGTATTCTTGCCTGGAAAATCCCATGGATGGAGGAGCCTGGTAGGCTGCAGTCCCTGGGGTCGCTGACAGTTGGACACGACTCAGGGAGTTCACTTTCACTTTTCACTTTCATGCACTGGAGAAAGAAATGGCAACCCACTCCAGTGTTCTTGCCTGGAGAATCCCAGGGTGGTGGAGCCTTGTGGGCTTCTGTCTATGGGGTTGCACAGAGTTGGACATGACTGAAGAGACTTAGCAGCAGCAGCAGCATAAGGAAAAATAATTTAAAAAAGAAAAAAAAATGTATATATATACACATATACATATATACACATACTATATATAACTATTTTAATTAAAAAAAGAAAAGCTATATGATCCAGTATTTCCACTTCTGGGTGTCAGTTCAGTTCAGTTGCTCAGTCGTGTCTGACTCTTTGCCACCCCATGAATCACAGCATGCCAGGCCTCCCTGTCCATCACCATCTCCCGGAGTTCATTCAGACCCACGTCCATTGAGTCCGTGATGCCATCCAGCCATCTCATCCTCTGTCGTCCCCTTCTCCTCCTGCCCCCAATCCCTCCCAGCATCAGAGTTTTTCCAATGAGTCAACTCTTCTCATGAGGTGGCCAAAGTACTGGAGTTTCAGTTTTAGCATCATTCCTTCCAAAGAAATCCCAGGGCTGATCTCCTTCAGAATGGACTGGTTGGATCTCCTTGCAGTCCAAGGGACTCTCAAGAGTCTTCTCCAACACCACACTTCAAAAGAATCAATTCTTTGGCACTTAGCCTTCTTCACAGTCCAACACTCACATCCATACATGACCGCTGGAAAAATCATAGCCTTGACTAGATAGACCTTAGTCGGCAAAGTAATGTCTCTGCTTTTGAATATGCTATCTAGGTTGGTCATAACTTTTCTTCCAAGGAGTAAGTGTCTTTTAATTTCATGGTTGCAGTCACCATCTGCAGTGATTCTGGAGCCCAAAAAAATCAAGTCCGACACTGTTTCCACTGTTTCCCCATCTATTTCCCATGAAGTGATGGGACCAGATGCCATGATTTTCGTTTTCTGAATGTTGAGCTTTAGGCCAACTTTTTCACTCTCCTCTTTCACTTTCATCAAGAGGCTTTTTAGCTCCTCTTCACTTTCTGCCATAAGGGTGGTGTCATCTGCATATCTAGGTTATTGATATTTCTCCCGGCAATCTTGATTCCAGCTTGTGTTTCTTCCGGTCCAGTGTTTCTCATGATGTGCACTGCATATAAGTAAAATAAGCAGGGTGACAATATACAGCCTTGACATACTCCTTTTCCTATTTGGAACAAGTCTGTTTTTCCATGTCCACTTCTAACTGTTGCTTCCTGACCTGCATACAGATTTCTCAAGAGGCAGGTCAGGTGGTCTGGTATTCCCTTCTCTTTCAGAATTTTCCACCGTTTATTGTGATCCACACAGTCAAAGGCTTTGGCATAGTTAAGAAAGCAGAAATAGATGTTTTTCTGAAACTCTCTTGCTTTTTCCATGATCCATCGGATGTTGGCAATTTGATCTCTGGTTCCTATGCCTTTTCTAAAACCAGCTTTAACATCAGGAATTTTCAGTTCACGTATTGCTGAAGCCTGGCTTGGAGAATTTTGAGTATTTCTTTACTAGCATGTGAGATGAGTACAATTGTGCTGTAGTTTGAGCATTCTTTGGCATTGCCTTTCTTTGGGATTAGAATGAACACTGACCCTTTCCAGTCCTGTGGCCACTGCTGAGTTTTCCAAATTTGCTGGCATATTGAGTGCAGCACTTTCACAGCATCATCTTTCAGGATTTGAAACAGCTCAATTGGAATTCCATCACCTCCACTAGCTTTGTTCATAGTGATGCTTTCTAAGGCCCACTTGACTTCACATTCCAAGACGCTTGGCTCTAGATTAGTGATCACATCATCATGCCTATCTGGGTTGTGAAGATCTTTTTTGTACAGTTCTTCCATGTATTCTTGCCACCTCTTCTTAATATCTTCTGCTTCTGTTAGGTCCATATCATTTCTGTCCTTTATCGAGCACATCTTTGTATGACATGTTCCCTTGGTATCTCTAATTTTCTAGAAGAGATCTCTAGTCTTTCCCAATCTGTTGTTTTCCTCTATTTCTTTGCATTTGTATATATCCCCAGAAATGTAAACAGGCACTCAAACATATTGTACATCTGTGTTCACAGCAGCATTATTTGCAACAGTCAAAAGGTGAAAACAACCCAAGTGTCCATCCATGAATGAATGGACAAATCAAGGTGGTATATTCATAAAATCTAATATTATTTAGCATTAAAAAGAACCAAAATTCTGACACATGCTACAACATTAATGAAGACATACTAAGTAAAACCAGACACAACAGGACAAATATATGATTCTAGTAATAGACATACCTAGAATAGTCTAAATTATGAAAAGTAAAAGTCACTTAGTCATGTCCAACTCTTTGCAACTCCATCGACTATATAGTCCATGAAATTCTCCATGCCAGAATACTATAGTGGGTAGCTATTCCCTTCTCCAGGGTATCTTCCCAATCCAGGGATTGAACCCAGGTCTCTGACATTGCAAGCAGATTCTTTACCAGCTGAGCCAGTCTAATTTATAGAGAAAGAAAATAAGAACAGAGGATACCAGGTACTTAGGGGAAAAAATGATGAGTTATTGCTTATTAGGTACAAAGTTTTAGTTTTGGATGATAAAAATATTCTAGATATGGGTAGTAGTGAGGGTTGCACAACAATCTGAATGTACCTACTGCACTGAACTATGCTTAAACTTAGTTACATATGGTTTGTGTGCTCACTCGCATCCAAGTCTTGGTGGCCCAATGAACTGTAGCCCATCAGGCTCTTCTGCTCCTCCAGGCTCCTCTTTCCATGGAATTTTCTAGGCAAAAATACTGGAGTGGGTTGCCATTTCCTAGTCTAATGTGTCTTCCCAACAGGGATCAAACCTGTGTTTCTTGTATCTCCTACATTGGCAGGCGGATCCTCTACCGCCAGCACCACCTGGGATATATGGTTTACCACAGTGGAAAATGTCAGTCTTTATCCAAACCAAGATTGTAAGCATGAATTGTGATTGGAATTGTAATCAGTAATCAGAAGAAACCTTGCCATGGACAAACTCTAGTCAGGCTTCTCTGAGTCTTCTCATTAATTTGGCCTCAACCTTAGCATACAAAAACTGCATAAGTGATGTCTGTACACACCTTCTACCCTTTAAAAGAGTTGGAAAAACATTAGAATAGTTGCTACCAGCTCAAAGCTGCATCTCTAGGATGATGACTCCATCCCCCTTAAGTTCCCGCCTGGGAAAGCTCAAGGCTGCCAGAAGGATTTACCATTTGTTGCAACCAACACCTGATGATAGGACTTCTATCTCTGAATCTCAATGAGATGATAGAAGTTTAACTCTGATAAGTGCCAGGTAACAGACAAAGATGACAATTACATTAACCAACCCACTTTTCCACTTTTTGTAAATTTCCACTACTTTGACACTACTCAAGCCTCCACTATACTTTCTCTCCATTCCCTCATTATCCATTTAAAATGCCCAGTTGCTTTTGCACAAATTGAATTCAGTTCATGCTGAAGTTTTTTTCCCTATTGTAATAGTATTACTGAATATAATCCTTCTGTTTTTAATTAGTGTCTGACTTTATCATTGACTGTGATAAAGAGCATGGAGGGTAGCCAGACAACTTTGTTTCAAATACCAGCAGGGGCAGAACCTAGGTTAAATCATATACCTCGTTTGTATCTCATTTTAGTCATGGGAAAATAGGGATAATATAGCAGGCTTATAGACAGGACTGCATGAACTAATCCATGTAATTAACTTAAAACAGTTCTTGGCACATACTGAAGGCTACATGATGGTTTTACTTTCACAATCACTGTTCCTCAGCAACTTGTTTCACAGGAACTGGTAGGCAACTGACAAAGGGGTAAATATTTGTAACATTTATGTAAAACAGTGGATTGTATTAAAAAGTTCTTATGAATATAAAAATTAAATGTTCTGATCGAAATATTTGCAAAACTCAGGTAAAGACAGCTCATAACAAAACCAAAGTTTGTCAATAAATACATAAAAATATATTTGACCAAGCGAAAGACAAAAACAAAAAATCTAACTAAAACAGACAAAAACCCAGCAAAGAGATATCATTTGTCTCCTATTAGGCTGACAAAGAAGAAACAGTAAAACCAAAAATTAAATGATCCATAATTGGTGAGTGTGTATGAAAATGAATACTCATGCTTGATCTATTAACAAATTATGTTTTATTTAGTGAGTAAAGTTCACTGACTAGAAAAAATGTCCACAACACAATGATGAATGAAAAAAGATTGTGAAACAGCATGTAAAATGTTGTAGATACATCTGGTTGGCAGTATTTCACTGATACAAAAAAAATGATTTAGTTTCTTCTATTATTTGAAATTTTATAAGTATTTTTTAACTGAAAAAAAATTGAAAACAAGAAAAATTCCTTAATCTTAAGTAGTAGATGAAGAGCAAAAAGGAGTTTTTAGGACTGAAGCAGTGCCTGCAAGAAACTCACTTCCCCAGGATTGCGTAGGAGGAACTTTGGCAAATAACATTGTACTGGAGTTCAGTTAGTAATTTACTAATGTCCTTATAAATGCACCAAGAGAATTAACTGGTCACAGCAAATACCCTCTTCCAACAACATAAGAGACGACTATACACATGGACATCACCAGATGGTCAATACCGAAATCAGACTAATTATATTCTTTGCAGCTGAATATGGAGAAGCTCTATACAGTCAGCAAAAACAAGATGGGGAGCTGACTGTGGATCAGATCATGAACTCCTTATTGCCAAATTCAGACTGAAATTGAAGAAAGTAGGGAAAATCACTAGACTATTCAGGTAGGACCTAAATCAAATCTCTTACAATTATACAGTGGAAATGATGAACAGATTCAAGGGATTAGAACTGATAGACAGAGTGCCTGAATAACTATGGATGGTGGTTCATGACATTGTACAGGAGGCAGTTATCAAGAACGTACCTGAGAAAAAGAAATGCAAAAAGGCAAAATGGTTGCTTGAGGAGGACTTACAAATAGCTGGAAAAAAAAAAAAAAAGAGGCGAAAGGCAAAGGAAGAAAAGAAAGATATACCAATATGAGTACAGAATTCCAAAGAATAGCAGGGCTAGAGATAAGAAAGCCTTCCTATGTGATCAGTGAAAAGAAATAGAGGAAAACAACAGAATGGAAAAGACTAGAGATCTCTTCAAGAAAATTAGAGTACCTAAGGAACATTTTGTGCAAAGATGGGCACAATAAAGGGCAGAAATGGTATGGACCTAACAGAAGTAGAAGATATTAAGAAGAGGTGGCAGGAATACACAGAAGAACTGTATAAAAAAGATCTTAAAGACCCAGATAGCCATGATGGTGTGACCACTCACCTAGAGCCAGTTAATGTGAAGGCAAGGGGACCTTAGGAAGCATCACTACAAACAAAGCTAGTGGAGATAATGGAATTACAGCTAAGCTATTTCAAATCCTAAAAGATGATGCTGTAAATTGTTGCACAAACTCAGCAGTGGCCACAGGAATGGAAAGGGTCAGTTTTCATTCCAGTTTCAAAGAAATCAATGCCAAAGAAAGTTCAAACTACCACACAATTGCACTTATATCACATGCTAGTAAAATAATGCTCAAAATTCTCCAAGCCAGGCTTCAACAGTACATGAACCAAGAAATTCCAGATGTTCAAGCTGGATTTAGAAAAGGTAGAGGAACCAGAGATTTAATTGCCTACATCTGTTGGATCATAGAAAAGGGAAGGGAATTCCAGAAAAACATCTACTTCTCTTCAGTGATGATGTCAAAGCCTTTGACTGTGTAGATCACAACAAATTGTGGAAAATTCTTAAAGAAATGGGAATACCAGACCACCTGACCAGCCTCCTGAGAAATCTGTATGAAGGTCAAGAAGCAACAGGTAGAACTGAACATGGAACAACGGACTGGTTCCAAATTTGGAAAGAAGTATGACAAGGCTGTGTACTGTCACCCTGTTTATTTAACTTATATGTCGTTTACATCATGTGAAATGCTAGACTGGAAGAAGTACAAGCTGGAATCAAGATTGATGATAGAATGACCAGTAACCTCAAATATGCAGATAACACCACCCTTGTGGAAGAAAGCAAAGAAGAACAGAAGAGCCTCTTGATGAAAGTGAAAGAGGAGAGTAAAATAGCTGGTGTAAAACTCAACATTCAAAAAAAAACTAAGATCATGGCACCCAGTCCCGTTGCTTTGTGGCAAATAGATTGGGAAACAGTGGAAACTGTGACAGACTTTATTTTCTTGGGCAACAAAATCACTGCAGATGGTTACTGTAGCCATGAAATTACAAGACACTTGCTCCTTGCAAGAAAAGATATGACAAACCTAGACAGAATATTAAAAACCAGAGACATTACTGTGTCAACAAATGTCCATCTAGTCAAAGCCATGGTTTCTCCAGTAGTCATGTACAGATGTGAGAGTTGGACCATAAGGAAAGCTAAATCCTGAAGAATTGATGCTATTGAACTGTGGTGCTGGAGAAGACTCTTGAGAGTCCTTTGGACAGTAAGGAGATCCAACCAGTTCATCCTAAAGGAAATCAGTCCTGAATCTTCTTTGGAAGTACTGATGCTAAAGCTCCAATACTTTGGCAACCTGACGTGAAGAACTGGTTCATTAGAAAAGACCATGATACTGGGGAAGATTGAAGGTGGTAGGACAAGTGGATGACAAAGGATGAGATGTTTGGATGGTATCACTGATTTTATGGACATGAGTTTGAGTAAGCTCCAGTGCCGGGAGCCAGCATGAGGAATCTCGCCATGGCAAAGGTCATGAGGAAGGAGGCTTGACATTACGCAAAGGTGGAATCAAGCCTCAGGGGTTCCCCTGGAGATTCTCGAGCATCTACCCCCAAAACCAGAGTCTGCCTGCTTTACTGTGTTATGCTTTCCACCTACCCTTCTGACATTAACAGGGGGCTGTCCCCCCACCACCTTTTCTGGAAAAAGTTAATTTAGAGCTTTTAGATAATAAGTCTCCTGGGCATAACAAGAGTGTTTCAATCCAAAACCCCTCTGATGGCTTTCTAGCCTGCCTGCTGGACTCTTGCAGCTGTGCATGTGATTGTTTGCAGCCTCCCGACTGCGAGAGGCACAGGAAGCTTAAAACATCCTAGGAATGTAGGGGCTTCCGAGGAGTCAAAATCATTTAGAATAGGACTGATTAAGGGTTTCATTAGTTGAGCCAATACTTGCTGCCAAATTTTCATATCTTTTATTTGTAGATATAGTTGGTATGTAGAAAAAACAGGTAGTAGCCCTGGTATTAGCAACATTAGATCTTTCAGTTAAGTTCTTTCTTTGTTATAACCCACTGCATCTTTGTTCTACAGGAATGTAACTTTATTTAGTATTTTGAGGGTGATGCAGATTAAAAAAAAAAAAACACTTCAAGGGAAAATGAGTTTTCTGATTGATAGACATTTATCTAGGAAAAGAGCCATAAAAATGTTAACAGGCCCCCTGGCCAGAAGATGATGTAAAACCACCTAAGACCTTTTGTATACAGGAAGGTATGCAAAAGGAAAGTCTGGTCTCAATAAGGGTCAGGACTGCTGCTCCTGCATAACCCTGCATATTCCATTATTTCTTTATGTACAACTTGGGGTATATAAGCTGCTTTTGAAAATAAAGTTGCGGGTCTGGCACTGATGCTTGGCTCCCCCATGTCGTTCTTTTCTCCCTTTTCAGGCTGAATTCCCATCTGGAGCGTGGAGGCTCACCATGTATACTTATTTGCCCTGGCTTCTAAGACCCACGTGAGAGGGAGCCCAAGGTGGGGCACCCTCCACTATTCAAGTGGGCACCAGTGGCCTACATAGACGGGGCAAACCCCTTGTCTCAGAGTTTTATTGGATCTCTGCATAAACCAAGTTATTCAGCCTCTTTTCTCCACTAATTTTCCTACTACACTATTCTTTCCTAATCTCTCTTTATATCTCTGAGTAAATAAGTCTTTCCTCGCTGACTCTGTCCTTGCTTCAAATTCCCTGGATCCACCGGGGCTGGACTCTGGCATTCCAGGAGCTGGTGATTGATAAGGTGATAGATAAGGTGATGGATAAAGTGAAGTAAGCTGATGATGGATGGACTGCTGGCGTGCTTCAGTCCATGGTGTTCTAAAGACTTGCACATGACTGAATGACTGAACTGACTGAAGGGAATGACTCCTTAGAAAAATTTGGAGAAACATGATACTGTTCAAAAAGATTGGGACCTACAGTACAAACTACTATGTACAAAATAGATAACTCATGAGAACCTACTTTATAGCACAATGATGACCTAAATGAAAAGGGAATCCAAAAAAGAGGCAGTATACAATTGAGTGTCCATTAGTGCATGGTTTGTGCACTCACTCCCCTAGCAGAGGTGCTGCTGTCACTCTTTCAAACTAGGAATTCTATTCTGAAGTGCCAAGGTCAAGGCTTCTGCAGTGCAGCACCCTATTAGCAAGTGAGACTGAACTAAGAAATGGGGGGGGGGGTGCGGGGAGAGAGATCAAGCCCTGAGACTTTGGAGTTTGAGCACTGACTCCAAGATGCTAGACAACCAGAGAACTAACCCTAGCAAGTATCAAATAACAAGAACTCACAAAAAGGAATCCAGTTGAATACAAGACCTGGCATCACCCAACTGTTAGTAGCACCCTGTATAAGATGCCTCATCTAAACAACAAACAAACAAACAAAAAATACAAACCAAATCATCAGCAGAGGGGATTACCACCTCACTCAGATGTGCCTATCAGAAAACAAACAAACAAAAACTCAGCACGGATCTCAACCCTATACAGAGCTTACACAAACCACTGGACCAACCTTGGGAGGGAAGAAACCAAAAGGAAGAAAGAATTCAACCTTGAGGCCTGGGAAAAGGAGATCTCAAACACAATAAGTTAAAAAAAAATTAACAGGCAGAGAAATACTACACAAATGAAGGGAAAAAAAACAACAACTAGAAACACAGAAGTCCAAATAAATGAAGAGGAAATATGCAAACTACCTGAAAAAGAAATCAGAATAATGATAGTAAAGATGATCAAAAACCTTGAAAACAAAATGGAGAAAATGCAGCAATCAATTAACAGATATCTAAAAGAAGTAAAGAATAAACATACAGAGACAAATAACACAATTACTGAAATTAAAAATACTCTAGAAAGGATCAACAGCAGAATATCTGAAGCAGACTAAGGAATCCGTGAGCTAGAAGACAAGATGGTGGAAATAACTTCTGAAGAGTAGAATAAAGTAAAAAGTTGAAAATAACTGAGGATAGTCTCAGAGACCTCTGGGACAATATCAAATGCAGAAACATTCAAATTATAGGGGCCGCAGAAGAAGAAGAGAAAAAGAATTGGGGATGAGAAAACTTTTGAAGAGATTATAGTTGAAAATTTCCCCAACATGGGAAAGGAAATAGTCAATCAAGTCCAAGAGGCGCAAAGAGTCCCATACAGGATAAACCCAAGGGGAAACAAACCAAGACACATACTGATCAAATGAACAAAGAATAAACACAAAGAAAGAATATTAAAAGAAGCAAGGGAGAAGCAACAAGTAACATACAAGGGAAACCCCATATGCTTTACAGCTGATCTTTCAGCAGAAACTCTGCGGACCAGAAGGGAATGGCAGGATATATTTAAAGTACTGAAAGGGAAAAATCTATAGCCAAGATTACTGTACATGGCAAGGATCTCACTCAAAATTGATGGAGAAATAAAAAGCTTTTCATACAAGCAAAAGTTAAGGGAATTAAGTACCACCAAACCAGCTTTGCAACAAATGTTAAAGGGATTTATACAGTCAAGAAATACAAGAGAAGAAAAAAGATCTACAAAATCAATCCCAAACAATTATGAAAATGGCAATAGGAACATATATATCAATACTTATTTTAAATATAAATGGATTAAATGCTCCAACCAAAAGACACAGACTAGCTGAACGTATACAAAAACAAGACCCATAATTATGCTGTCTACAAAAAACTCACTTCAGATCTAAAGACACATTTAGACTGAAAGTGAGAGGATGGAAAAATACATTCCATGCAAATGGGAAGCAAAAGAAAGCTGGGGTAGCAATCCTCATATCAGACAAAATAGACCTAAAAGAAGATTACAAGAGATAAAGGACATTACATAATGATTAAGGGATGAATCCAAGAGGAAGACATAACAATTGTAAATATCTATGCACCCAACATAGGAGCACCTCAATACCTAAGAGAAACACTAACAGACATAAAAGAAGAAATTGACAGTAACACAATAATAGTAGAAGGCTTCAATACCCCACTCACACCAATGGACAGATTATCAAAGCAGAAAATTAATAAGGAAACACAAGTCTTAAATGATACATTAGATGAGATGGATCTCATTGATATCTTCAGGACATTCCATCCAAATGCAGAAGAATAAACCTTCATCTCAAGTGCACATGGAACATTCTCCAGGATAGATCACATCTTGGGTCACAAATCAAACCTCAGTAAATTTAAGAAAATTTAAATCATATTAAGCATCCTCTGCTACCACAACACTATTAGACTAGGTATCAATTACAAGGAAACAACTATAAGAAACACAAACACATGGAGATTAAACAACACATTTCTAAATAACTAGCAAGTTACTGAAGAAATCAAAAGAGAAAAAAAAAATTGTAGAAACAAATGACAATGAAAGCATGACAACTCAAAACCTATTGGATGCAGCCAAAGCAGCTCTAAGAGGGAAGTTTATAGCAATACAATCCTACCTCAAGAAACAAGAACAGCATCAAATAGACAACCTAACTTTACACCTAAAATAACTGGAAAAAGAAGAACAAAAAGATCACAAAATTAGTAGAAGGAAAGAAATCATAAAGATCTGAGCAGAAATGAATGAATAAGAAATGAAAGAAACAATAGTAAAGATTAATAAAATTAAAAGCTGGTTCTTTGAAAAGATAAAGAAAATTGATGTCTTTAGCCAGACTTATCAAGAAAAAAAGTGAGAAGAATCAAATCAACAAAATTAGATGAAAAAGGAGAGGTTACAATAGGCAATGCAGAAATACAAAGGATTATAAGAGACTATTAGGAACAACTATATGGCAGTAAAATTGATAACCTAGAAGAAATGGACATATTCTTAGAAAAGTTCAATCTTCTAAAACTGAACCAGGAAGAAATAGCAATTATGAAGAACCCAATTACAAGCACTGAAATTGAAGCTGTGGTCAAAAATCTCCCCCAAAACAAAAGACCAGGACCAGAGGGCTTCACAGCAGAATTCTATCAAACATTTAGAGAAGAGCTAAGGCCTATCCTTCTAAAACTCTTTCAAAAAATTAGAGGAAGGAACACTTCCAAACTCATTATATGAGGCCACCATCTACCTGATACCAAAACCAGACAAAGAAAACACACAAAAAGAAAATGACATGTCAATATCACTGATGAACATAGATGCAAAAATCCTCAAAATTTTAGCAAACAAAATTCAGCAACATATCAAAAAATTCATACACCATGATCAAGTTGAGTTTATTCCAGAAATGCAAGGATTCCTCAATATATGCAAATGAATCAATGTGATACACCATATTAAAAAATTTAAAGATAAATCCATATGATGATCTCAATCGATGCAGAAAAAGCCTTTGACAAAATCCAGCACTCATTTATGATTAAAACTCTTGAATAAATGGGCATAAAAGGATCCTACCTCAGTATAGTAAATGTAATATATGATAAGTCTACAGCGAACATATTCTCAATGGTGAAAAACTGAAAGCATTCCCCCTATGATCAGAAAGAGAAACATGTCCAAATTCACCACTACTATTCAACATAGTTCTGGAAGTCCTAGCTACAGCAATCAGAGAAGAAAAATAAAATGAATCCAGATCAGAAAAGAAGAAGTAAAGCTCTCACTGTTTGCAGATGACATGATACTGTATATAGAAACCCCTAAAGATAGTATTTGAAAATTACTAGAGCTAATCAGTGAATTTAGCAAAGTCATAGGATACAAAATCAACACACAGAAATCACTTGCATTTCTATATACTAACAATGAGAAATCAGAAAGAGAAATTAAGGAATCAATCCCATTCACCACTGCAACAAATTAAAGAAATATCTAGGAATAAACTCACCTAAGGAGACAAAAAAACTGTACACAGAAAATTATAAGACATTAATGAAAGAAATCAAAGATGACATAAACAGATAGAGAAATATCCATGTTCCTGGGTAGGAAGAATCAATATTGTGAAAATGACTATCCTACCAAATTCAATCTACATATTCAATGTGATCCCTATCAAAGTACCAACGACATTTTTCACAGAAATGGAACAAAAAATTTCATAATTCATATGGAAACACAAAAGACCCTGAATAGCCAAAGTAATCTTGACAAAGAAGAATAGAGGTGGAGGAATCAACCTTCCTGACTTCAGATTATACTACAAAGCTACAGTCATCAAGACAGTATGGCACTGGCACAAAAACAAAAAATATAGACCAATAGAACAAGATAGAAAGCCCAGAAATAAACCCATGAACCTATGTGTACCTTATTTTTGACAAATGAGACAAGAATCTACAATGGGGCAAAGATAGGCTCTTCAATAAATGGTGCTGGGACAACTGGACAATTACATGTAAAAGAATGAAATAAGAACATTTCCTAACACCATAAACAAAGATACAATCAAAATGGATTAAACATCTAAATGTAAGACCAGAAACTATACAACTTTTAGAGGAAAACATAGGCAGAACACAATACATAAATCAAAGCAAGATCCTCTATGATCCACCTCCTAGAGTAATGGAAGTGAAAATAAAAGTAAACAAGTGAGACCAATTAAACTTAAATTTTTTTGCACAGCAAAGGAAACTTTAAGCAAGGTGAAAAGACAACACTCAGAATGGGAAAAGATAATAGCAAATGTAACAACTGACAAAGGATTAATTTCCAAAATATACAAACAGCTCATACAACTCAATGCCAGAAAAACAAACCCAATCAAAACGTGGGGAAAAGACCTAAACAGACATTTTTCCAAAGAAGACATACAGATGACTAACAAAGACATGAAAGATGCTCAACATCATTCATTATTGGGAAATGAAAATCAAAACTACAATGAGATATCACCTCACACCAGTCAGAATGGCCCTCATCAAAATGTCTACAAGCAATAAATGCTGGAGAGGATGTGGAGAAAAAGGAATGCTCTTTCACTGTTGGTGGGAATGTAAATTGATACAGCCACTATGGAAGACAGTATGGAGATTACTTAAAAAACTAGGAATAAAACCACCATTTGACCCACCAGTCCCACTCCTAGGCATATACACAGAAGAAAGCAAAATTGAAAAAGACACATGTATCCCATTGTTGATTGCAGCACTATTTGCAATAGCTAGAACATGGAAGCAACCTAGATGTTCATCAACAGATGAATGGATAAAGAAGTTGTGGTACATATACACACTGGAATATTACTCAGCCATAAAAAGTAACAGATTTGAGTCAATTTTGATGATGTGAATGAACCTAGAACTTATTACACAGAGGGAAGTGAGTCAGAAAAAGAAAGATAAATATCGTATTCTAAAACATAGATATGGAATCTAGAAAAATTGTAGTGAGGGATTTATTTATAGGGCAGCAATGGAGAAGACATTACAAAGAGGTTGCAAGAATACACAGAAGAATGGTAAAAAAAAAGATTTTCCAGACCAAGATAATCAAGATGGTGTGATCACTCACCTAGAGCCAGACATCCTGGAATGTGAAATCAAGTGGGCCTTAGGAAGCATCACTACGAACAAAGCTAGTGGAGGTGATGGAATTCCAGTTGAGCTGTTTCAAATCTTGAAAGATGATGCTGTGAAAGTGCTGCACTCAATATGCCAGCAAATTTGGAAAACTCAGCAGTGCCCACAGGACTGGGCAAGGTCAGTGTTCATTCCAATCCCAAAGAAAGGCAACGCCAAAGAATGCTCAAACGACCACACAATTGCACTCATCTCACACACTAGTAAAGTAATGCTCAAAATTCTCCAAGCCAGGCTTCAGCAATACGTGAACTGTGAACTTCCAGATGTTCAAGCTGGCTTTCAAAAAGGCATAGGAACCAGAGATCAAATTGCCAATATCCGCTGGATCATGGAGAAAGCAAGAGAGTTCCAGAAATACATCTATTTCTGCTTTCTTAACTATGCCAAAGCCTTTGACTGTGTGGATCACAATGAACTGTGGAAAATTCTGAAAAAGATGGGAATACCAGACCACCTGACCTGCCTCTTGAGAAACCTATATGCAGGTCAGGAAGCAACAGTTAGAACTGGACATGGAACAACAGAGTGGTTCCAAATAGGAAAAGGAGTATATCAAGGCTGTATGTTGTCACCCTGCTTATTTAACTTCTATGCAGAGTACATCATGAGAAACGCTGGGTTGGATGAAGCAGAAGCTGGAATCAAGATGGCCCGGAGAAATATCAATAACCTCAGATATGCAGATGACACCACCCTTATGGCAGAAAGTGAAGAGGAACTAAAAAGCCTCTTGATGAAAGTGAAAGAGGAGAGTGAAAAAGTTGGCTTAAAACTCATTCAGAAAACGAAGATCATGGCATCTGGTCCAATCACTTCATGGGAAATAGATGGAGAAACAGTGGAAACAGTGTCAGACTTTATTTTTTCGGCTCCAAATCACTGCAGATGGTGACTGCAGCCATGAAATTAAAAGTTATGACCAACCTAGATAGCATATTGAAAAACAGAGACATTACTTTGCCGACTAAGGTCCATCTAGTCAAGGCTATGGTTTTTCCCGTGGTCATGTATGGATGTGAGAGTTGCACTGTGAAGAAAGCTGAATGCCGAATAATTGATGCTTTTGAACTGTGGTGTTGGAGAAGACTCTTGAGAGTGCCTTGGACTGCAAGGAGATCCAACCAGTCCATTCTGAAGGAGATCAGCCCTGGGATTTCTTTGGAAGGAATGATGCTAAATCTGAAACTCCAGTACTTTGGCCACCTCATGTGAAGAGTTGACTCATTGGGAAAGACTCTCATGCTGGGAGGGATTGGGGGCAGGAGGAGAAGGGGACAACAGAGGATGAGATGGCTGGATGGCATCACTGAGTCGATGGCAGTGAGTCTGAGTGAACTCCGTGAGTTGGTGATGGACAGGGAGGCCTGGCGTGCTGCTATTCATGGGGTCACAAAGAGTCGAACATGACTGAGTGACTGAACTGAACTGAACTGAACTGAGTGGAGAAACAGACATAGAGAATAGACTTATGGACATGGGGAGAGAGGAGGAGAGGGTGAGATATATGGAAAGTGTAACATGGGAACTTACATTACCATATCTAAAATGATAGCAAACTGGAATTTGCTATATGGCTCAGGAAACTGAAACAGATGCTCTGTATCAATCTAGTGGGGTGGGGTGGGTCAGGAGATGAGAGAGAGGTTCGAAAAGGAGAGGATATATGTATACCTATGGCTGATTCATGTTGAGGTTTGAAGAAAACAGCAAAATTGTGTAAAACAATTGTCCTTCAATAAATATATAAATTGAAAAGAAAAAAAAAAGATGCAGTGTATGTGTACATAGGCCTGATTCACTTTACTACACAGCAGAAAATAACACAATATTGTAAAACAACTATAAAAAAAATTAACGGGGGGTAAAAAAAAACAAAAAACAAAAAACCAACACCTTGGTTATTAATTAGGGCTAGGGATACAGCCTAAAAAGACCTTTCCTTCTTGAGCAACACCACTATCGGTGTGTGATGACACTATTGGTTAGAGACTAACTAAAGGCAAATATAGACTTTGAATGATTTTAGAAGATGTATGAGAAGTGAATGAAGATAATAATGCATTTATTTAATCATTACCAAAATCCAGTGAGGTAAGGAGAATGATTTTTCTGAATTACCAGCTGTGGAAATTAAAGTATAGAAAGGAGTTACTCTCCCAAGTTCCTACAATTACTTCTGAAAACATTAGTCTGAGGTGTTTAGACTGTATATATACCAGTGCTTCTCAATTTTAACTTGTAGCATGTGAAAGAATGGGAATATTGGCAGAAGTCATAAACAGTTAGTCCAGAGGCAGATCCACATTATAAATTGTTTTGTTTTGCTAGCACTATATTTTATGTTTGCTAGCTTATTTTCTTTTGTTTTAAAAATATGGTAGATTTTAAATTTACTAAAGTACACATAATATTTAGATCACCAGTTGACATTTTTTATTTTGCCTTTTTATGGAAAGAATCAGAAGTTCTGGAAATATTCATGACTGCACCATAGCCATCTGTTAGGTCTAAGTTGAAGCAGTCCTCTGTAGAGGAGGCATGCACCCTCCACTCAACCTGTCTCACTCCTTATATCATTTGCTTGGCCATATTGTTAATTATGCCATCTGCTATAGAACATACAAAGACCTTTAAAAAGTACCCTTAATTGTCTGTAAAGGTGAAAAGATGGCTATTAACTCTTTTGTAACCCAGATAGTATTGGTGCCAGGTGAAGATAGAAACAATTCCAACTAACCCTGGCATATACCTTTTCACTTTCTATATCCTGACAAAATCTTTTTAGTAGCAGAATTAAGAAATTACTATTTTGCTGATAATTTGTTAGGGAAGTGGCGGTTAGAGTTACATCACACCTCAGAAGCAAAATTATAATAAAGTATCAATGAGGTGTCTCTATTTACCAGCACACTAAGTGCGGGTGGCTGTGACCAGCACACTAAGCATGACTGAGAGGAGCTACCCCATGTCCAAGGTCAGGGGCAGAAGCCGGGAGGACCCATGCCCGGAGGGCAGCAGCCAAGAGGAGTTACCCCATGTCCGAGGCCAGGGTCAGCAGCCGAGAGTGCCAGGCTGCAATGGTGCAAGAATGGCCAAGAGGAGCTATCCAGTCTCTGGGGCCAGGGGCGGCTGGGAGGAGCCATCCCATGCCTGAGGTCAGGGGCGGTGGCTGGGAGGAGCAACCCCACGTCCAAGGAATGGTGGCTGCAAAGGCACAGGAAGGCCTGGAGGAGCTATCCCACGTTGAAGGTTAGGAAGGGAGGTGGTGAGGAGACACCCTTCGTCCAAGTTAAGGAGCAGCATCTGCGCTTTGCTGGAGCAGCTGTGAAGAGATACCCCACGCCCAAGGTAAGAGAAACCCAAGTAAGATGGTAGGTGTTGCAAGAGGGCATCAGAGGGCAGACACACTGAAACCATACTCACAGAAAACTAGTTAATCTAATCACACTAGGACCACAGCCTTGTTTAACTCAGTGAAACTAAGCCATGCCCGTGGGGCAACCCGAGATGGGCGGGCCATGGTGGAGAGATCTGGCAGAATGTGGTCCACTGGAGAAGGGAAAGGCAAACCACTTCAGTATTCTTGCCTTGAAAACCACATGAACATTATGAAAAGGCAAAATGATAGAATACTGAAAGAGGAACTCCCCAGGTCAGTACGTGCCCAACACGCTACTGGAGATCAGTGGAGAAATAACTCCAGAAAGAATGAAGGGAGGGAGCCAAAGCAAAAACAATACCCAGTTGTGAATGTGACTGGTGATAGAAGCAAGGTCGGATGCTGTAAAGAGCAATATTGCATAGGAACCTGGAATGTCAGGTCCATGAATCAACGCAAATTGGAAGTGGTCAAACAGGAGATGGCAAGAGTGAATGTGGACATTCTAGGAATCAGCGAACTAAAATGTACTGGAATGGGTGAATTTAACTCAGATGACCATTATATACACTACTGTGGGCACGAATCCTTTTGAAGAAATGGAGTAGCTATCATGGTCAACAAAAGAGTCTGAAATGCAGTACTTGGATGCAATCTCAAAAATGACAGAGTGATCTCTGTTCGTTTCCAAGGCCAACCATTCAATATCACAGTAATCCATGTCTATGCCCCAATCAGTAATGCTGAAGAAGCTGAAGTTGAACGGTACTATGAAGACCTACAAGACCTTTTAGAACTAACACTCAAAAAAGATGTCCTTTTCATTATAGGGGACTGGAATGCAAAAGTAGGAAGTCAAGAAACACCTGGAGTAACAGGCAAATTTGGCCTTGGAGTATGGAATGAAGCAGGGCAAAGACTAATAGAGTTTTGCCAAGAAAATGCACTGGTCATGGCAAACACCTTCTTCCAACAACACAAGAGAAGACTCGACACATGGCCATCACCAGATCGTCAACACTGAAATCAGATTGATTATATTCTTTGCAGCCAAAGATGGAGAAGCTCTATACAGTCAACAGAAACAAGACCAGGAGCTGACTGTTGCTCAAATCATGAACTCCTTAATACCAAATTCAGACTCAAATTGAAAAAAGTTGGGAAAACCGCTAGACAATTCAGGTATGGCCTAAATCAAATCCCTTATGATTATACAGTGAAAGCGAGAAATAGATTTAAGGGCCTAGATCTGATAGATAGAATGCCTGATGAACTATGGACTAAGGTTCGTGACATTGTACAGGAGACAGGGATCAAGACCATCCCCATGGAAAAGAAATGCAGAAAAGCAAAATGGCTGTCTGGGGAGGCCTTACAAAGAGCTGTGAAAAGAAGAGAGGTGAAAAGCAAAGGAGAAAAGGAAAGATATAAGCATCTGAATGCAGAGTTCCAAGGAATAGCAGGAAGAATCAAGAAAGCCTTCTTCAGTGATCAGTGCAAAGAAATAGGGGGAAACAAAAGAATGGGAAAGACTAGAGATCTCTTCAAGAATATTAGAGATACCAAGGGAACATTTTATGCAAAGATGGGCTCGATAAAGGACAGAAATGGTCTGGACCTAACAGAAGCAGAAGATATTAAGAAGAGGTGGCAAGAATGCACAGAAGAATGGTACAAAAAAGATCTTCAACAGCAAGATAATCACGATGGTGTGATCACTCACCTAGAGCCAGACATCCTGGAATATGAAGTCAAGTGGGCCTTAGGAAGCATCACTACGAACAAAGCTAGTGGAGGTGATGGAATTTCAGTTGAGCTATTTCATATCCTGAAAGATGATGTTGTGAAAGTGCTGCACTCAATATGGCAGCAAATTTGGAAAACTCAGCAGTGGCCACAGGACTGGAAAAGGTCAGTTTTTATTCCAATTCCAAAGGAAGGCAATGCCAAAGAATACTCAAACTACCGCACAATTGCACTCATCTCACGTGCTAGTAAAGTAATGCTCAAAATTCTCCAAGCCAGGCTTCAGCAATACATGATCCATGAACTTCCTGATGTTCAAGCTGGTTTTAGAAAAGGCAGAGGAACCAGAGATCAAATTGCCAACATCTGCTAGATCATGGATAAATCAAGAGAGTTCCAGAAAAACATCTATTTCTGCTTTCTTGACTATGCCAAAGCCTTTGACTGTGTGGATCACAATAAACTGTGGAAAATTCTGAGAGAGATGGGAATACCAGACCACCTGACCTACCTCTTGAGAAACCTGTATGCAGGTCAGGAAGCAACAGTTAGAACTGGACATGGAACAACAGACTGGTTCCAAATAGGAAAAGGAGTATATCAAGGCTGTATATTGTCACCCTGCTTATTTAACTTCTATGCAGAGTATGGTGTTTTCCAGTTGGCTCAGAGGTTAAAGCATCTCCCTGCAATGCAGGAGACCCGTGTTCGATTCCTGGGTTGGGAAGATCCCCTGGAGAAGGAAATGGAAACCCACTTCAGTATTCTTTCCTGGAGAATCCCATGGATGTAGGAGCCTGGTTGGCTACAGTCCACAGGCTCACAGAGTCAGACACGACTGAACGACTTCACTTTCACTTTAAGCAGAGTACATCATGAGAAACACTGGGCTTGAAGAATCACAAGCTGCATTCAAGATTGCTGGGAGAAATATCAATAATCTCAGATATACAGATGACACCACCCTTATGGCAGAAAGTGAAGAGGAACTAAAAAGCCTCTTGATGAAAATGAAAGAGGAGAGTGAAAAAGTTGGCTTAAAGCTCAACTTTCAGAAAATGAAGATCATGGCATCCGGTCCCATCACTTCATGGGAAATAGATGGGGAAACAGTGGAAACAGTGTCAGACTTTATTTTTTTGGGCTCCAAATCACTGCAGATGGTGACTGCAGCCAGAAATTAAAAGACGCTTACTCCTTGGAATCAAAGTTATGACCAACCTAGATAGCATATTCAAAAGCAGAGACATTACTTTGCTGACTAAGGTCCGTCTAGTCAAGGCTATGGTTTTTCCTGTGGTCATGTATGGACGTGAGAGGTGGACTGTGAAGAAAGCTGAGCGCCAAAGAATTGATGCTTTTGAACTGTGGTGTTGGAGAAGACTCTTGAGAGTCCCTTGGACTGCAAGGAGATCCAACCAATCCATTCTGAAAGAGATCAGCCCTGGGATTTCTTTGGATGGAATGATGTTAAAGCTGAAACTCCAGTACTTTAGCCACCTCATGCGAAGAGTTGACTCATTGGAAAAGACTCTGAAGCTGGGAGGGACTGGAGGCAGGAGGAGAAGGGGACGACAGAGGAGGAGATGGCTGGATGGCATCACTGATTCGATGGCCTGAGTCTGAGTGAACTCCGGGAGTTGGTGATGGACATGGGGGCCAAACGTGCTGTGATTCACGGGGTCGCAAATAGTTGGACACGACTGAGTGACTGAACTGAACTGAACTGAACAGAAGTTTTCCTTCAACACCAGCATTCTCATCCCTCAGACCTGTAGTTCAGCTTGTCTATCCACCTAGCTTTGGCCTCCCAAATCAAGTACACCTACATCTAACACTTATGCATTTTTTCTTAATTAAAATATAATTAACATACATGGCTTTGATTATGTTGAGGTATGTTCCCTCTAAGCCCACTTTCTGAAGATTTTTTTTTTTTCATCATAAATGGATACGGAATTATATCGAGTCTTTTCTGCATCTATTGAAATGATATGGTTTTTATCACTCAGTTTGTTAACGTCATGCACCAAACTGGCTGATTTATGAATATTGAAAAACTTGCACCGTTGGATAAACCTCACTTAATCATGAAGTATGATCCTTTTAATATATTGTTAGATTTAGTTTTCTGGTACTTTGTTGAGGATTTTTGCATCTAAGTTCATCAGTGATTATGGAATGTAATTTTTTTTTTACAGGTCTTTGCCTGGTTTTGGTACCAGGGTAATGCTGGCCTCATAGAAGGAGTTTGGAAGTGTTTCTTCCTCTGCAATGTTTTTGAATAGTTTGAGACGATTAGGTGTTAACTCTTCTCTAAATGTTTGGTAATATTCACCTGGGAAGCCACATGGTCCTGGATATTTGTTAGTTGGAAGTTTAATTACCAATTTGACTTTATTATTGGAAATTAGACTGTTCATATTCTCAATTTCCTCCTAGATCCATCTCAGGAAACTATACCTTCCTAAAAATTTGTTTATTTCTTCTAGGTTAACCATTTTATTGATGTATAGTTGGTTAGCAATACCACTCATGGGTGGTATCCAAAAATAAAAACACCAGTTTGAAAATATAATGTACCCCAATGTTTGCTGCTGCTGCTGCTGCTGCTGCTGCTGCTAAATCGCTTTAATCTTGTCTGACTCTGTGTGACCCCAGAGATGGCAGCCCACCAGGCTCCCCTGTCCCTGGGATTCTCCAGGGAAGAACACTAGAGTGGGTTGCCATTTCCTTCTCCAATGCATGAAAGTGAAAAATTAGAGCAGCATTATTTACAAATAGAAAGATATGGAAGCAAACTAAGCGACCATGAACAGATAAATGGACAAAGAAGATGTTAGAAACACACACACACACACACACACACAAAATGGAACACTATTCAGCCTCAAGAAATGAAAATTTTGCCATTTTCAGCAACATGGATGAACTTGGAGGGTATTATGCAAAGTGAAATAAGTCAGACATAGTAAAACAAATACTGTATGATACTTCTTATATGTGGAAACTAAAAAATACAAAACACTAGTGCATATAACAAAAAAGTAGGCTTACAGGTACAGAGAACATGCTAACAGTTAACAGTGAAGAGGTGGGGGAGGAGTATTATAGGGGTGGAGAAGCAGGAGATACAAACTATTTGGTGTAAGATAGGTCAAGGTTGTATTGTGTGACATGGAGAATATCGTTCAATATAGAATAACTATGTTATTAGTCATTGTATGTTATTAATACGTAGTATGCTATTAATATGTAGTATGCTCCTGCTGCTAAGTCGCTTCAGTCGTGTCTGACTCTGTGCGACCCCATAGACGGCAGCCCATCAGGGTCCCCCATCCCTGGGATTCTCCAGGCAAGAATATTGGAGTGGGTTGCCATGTCCTTCTCCAATGCATGAAAGTGAAAAGTGAAAGTGAAGTCGCTCAGTCGTGTCCGACTGTTTGCGTTCCCATGGACTGCAGCTTAACAGGCTCCTCCATCCATGGGATTTTCCAGGCAAGAGTACTGGAGTGGGTTGCCATTGCCTTCTCCATATGTAGTATAATAACTCTAAATACAAATATAAACATTGTATAAAAAATCAAAAAAGAAAAACAAAACATAAATATAGTTGATCTAGAGTAATATATTAGTTTTTGTTGTAGTACATAGTGATTTCATATTTGCATACATTATGAAAGATTACCATGATAAATCTAGTAACCATCTATCCCCTTACAAAGTCATTGCAATATTATTGACCATATTCCTATATTACCTCCATGTGGATTATTTTGTAATTAAAGGTTTATACCTCTTAATCCCCTTCACCTTTTTTCCTTAACCCAGTTCCCTTCTCTTCAGCAGCCACTCATTTGTTTTCTGTATCTATGAGTCTGTTTTCATTTTGTTTTGTTTGTTTTTAGATTCCACATGTATGTGAGATCATATGGTATTTGTATTTCTCTGACTCATTTCACTTAGTATGGGTGGAGGAGCCTGATAGGCTGCAGCCCATGGGGTGGCTAAGAGTCGGACTCGACTGAGCGACTTCCCTTTCACTCTTCACTTTCATGAATTGGAGAAGGACATGGCAACCCACTCCAGTGTTCTTGCCTGGAGAATCCCAGGGATGGAGGAGCCTGGTGGGCTGCTGTCTATGGGGTCGCACAGAGTCGGACACGACTGAAGCAACTTAGCAGCAGCAACAGCAGCATAACACCTTCCGGATCAATCCATATTGTCTCAAATGGCAAGATTTTTAATGACTGAGTAACATTTTATATATTACACATATATACATACATGCCACATCTCCTTCATCTATTCATTTATCAATGAACACTTAGGTTGCTTCATTATCTTTGCAACTGTAAATGATGCAGTGAATATTGCTGTGCATGATATCTTTTCAACTCAATGTTTTTGTTTTCTTTGGGTAAATACCCAGAAGTAGAATTGCTGAATCAAATGAAAAAAGTTCTATTTTTAACTTTTTGAGGAACCTCAATGCTGTTTTCCATTGTGGCTGCACAAATTTACAGTCCCACTAACAGTGCAGGAGTGTTCCATTTTCTCCACATTCTCACTAACACTTGTTTTTTCTTGTCTTTATAATGGTAGCCATTCTTACAGTTGTGAGGTGGTATCTTATTGTGTTTTTTTTTTTTTAATTTTAAAATCTTTAATTCTTACATGTTTTCCCTGATGATTAGTGATGTCGAGTATCAATTCATGCGCCCGTTGGCCATCTGTATATCTTCTTTGGAAAAAAAAAAATGTTTATTTAGGGCACATGTCAATTTTTTAGTTCAGTTGTTTGTTTAGTTTATATTGTTTGAATTTTTGCATATTTTGGATATTAACCCCTTATCAGATTTACAGTTTGAAATATCTTCTACCTTCACTAGGCTGCTTTTTCATTTTATTGAGTTTTCTCCATTTTACAAAATTTTTCAATTTGTGATAAACTTAATGTTTACTTCTGCTTTTGTTGCTTGTGTTTTGGGTGTCATATCCATAAAATCATTGCCAAGACCAATGTCAAGGAGCTTTTTCCCTATATTCTCTTCTAGGCATTTTATGGTTTCAAGTACAGAGTGATCATAAATAATAAATTATTTATCCCAATTTATATATATTTTTCCTTTTATGTTTGTATTTAAATTCTTCCAACCTCATGGCTATTCTACCCCCATTGAGGCAGCGGTAGACTGGGAAAAATGAGCCACATTTTAGCTGACTCTGCCACTTGCTAACTAAATTACTTAGGGTAAGTTCCATACATACTAGTTTTTCAGATTTTCATGTATAAACTGAAAATACAATAAAAACACTTCCTATCCAAGAGAATTATTATTAACATCAAATACAGTTTATAACCTTGGGCTTCCCTGGTGGCTAAGACTGTAAAGAACCTGCCTGCAATGTGGGAGACTGAGGTTCAGTCCCTGGGTTGGGAATATCCTCTGGAGAAGGGATTGGCTACCCATTCCAGTATTCTTGCCTGGAGAATTCCATGAACAGAGGAGCTTAGCCAGTTACAGTCCATGGAGTCATAAAGAGTTGGACGCAACTAACACAACACAATTTATAACCTGAAAACTTACAGACAACAAAAACTGACATTCTTTTAAAGTGGCTTTTTGAATGTTTTGGAAGTTAAATTTTCATACGGTGAATACTTTTTCTTGAACACATAGAGTATGCCAAGCACTGTGCTGGATATTTTGCAAAAACTTTCTACTTTAATCATCTTTGCAACTCTCTGAAATAATAGCAATGTGTATTTTCCAGTGAAAGAAACTAAAACTCAGACTAGTTAAATAGCTTGCCAAAGGCCATCTGTCTGAGTCAAAAGCCCATGTTCTTTTGATGACACCACACTGTCACCCATCCATTAATTTGGAACTCTCTAGATGTTTCTAGAGGAGACTACAAAATTATTTGATCTTGCAATAACGTTTTTGGATTCTTATGTATACAGTCTCATGATTAAAAACTTGAAGTAGCCTGAGAATATTTTATATCAAATGTCTAATACCATTTAAGTACAGTATTTAGTAGAAGAATGGAATTTATATAGCAATCAATTCTACTTATAAATAGCCTTTTTCTATTCAGTTTTACACCCATCAGTTAGTCCTACTTTCTTACAAACTAGGACACAACCACAGGAAATTAAGCTCAGGTGGGGAGGGAACAAATTATCACTTACATTGGATTGTTTTTGTGCTGAAATAATACATTTTGAGTAAAAACCTGCTGGAGATAGTGGGTATTCTGAAGGTAGAAACTGAGCATTTGGAACCTCCTAATGGAGAAGGCAATGGCACCCCATTCCAGTACTCTTGCCTGGAAAATCTCATGGGCAGAGGAACCTGGTGGGCTGCAGTCCATGGGGTCGCTAAGAGTTGAACACGACTGAGAGACTTCACTTTCACTCCTCACTTTCATGCATTGGAGAAGGAAATGGCAACCCACTCCAGTGTTCTTGCTTGGAGAATCCCAGGGATGGGGGAGCCTGGTGGGCTGCTGTCTGCGTGGTCGCACAGAGTCAGACATGACTGAAGCGATTAAAAAAAAAAAATGACCACCAACACACTAATTCTATCTTGATTTTTTTGTTTGGTTTTCATTTTCAAATGATCTTGAGCTAACATGGCCACACAGTCTCAAGTGTGCCCACCTCTTCTCTCTTCTTTGAAGAGGTTCTTTGCAGTGCTCTTTGAGGAGTGGCATTAGAACAGAACAGAACGATTTAGCAAAAAGATCTGAAAAGAGCTCCTCTTGGATATTTTCCAATGTTAGAGAGAGAGATTTGCAAGAAGAAAATTAATGTTCATTTCTACTCACTCAGTGAGAACAGAGTTCCAATTTGATTGGCAATTATGTGATTTCAGAATAAAGTTGTTTGTATGCTAATAAGTTATGTTTTCTCTTTCATTCTTCTAATAATACTTTTAGGGCTCTCAATTATATTTTTGCTGACAGCTATAACAAAGAATCAAATAGTAACTTGATTTGCCCACTCCCTAACCATAGCCATCTAGATTCTAAGGCATTCATCATTTGGATATAAACTAAATCTCTTTAATGTTAAGAAGATTGGAGAGGATAATATCTTTCATCAGCCTGCTGATGCTGTGAATTTGTTTGTGAAAAGTGGCCCCTTGTTCAAGTTGAATCTGGGAAAACTCCCAAACATTGGCTAATTCAGTAGTTAGGGGGCTGGATAATCCTGAGGGGCCTGTGAATTTGGCAAGCATAAGGATGTAGAAGCAGGCCCAGATTTTTTTTTTTTTTTTTTTGGCCTGTGAATTGTCAGCTATCTCTGCTCTACCTCCCTCAGGCTTGAGGTTAGTATACAGTCAAAGAAAGAAATAAGCACAATCAGCAGCAGTGACTTCAACATGTTGAAAATAAGAAATCTAGTGTTTCATATGGGGATCATAACAGAATATGGAGATGTTTGAGAAAAAAGTATCTAATATGCTGATAAAAAGAGAAAAGCTAAATGGTGACTTCTAAGATAAAGAAGTTAAAAGGGTTATTGATGTTTTTATTTTCTTTAAAGATAGTGGTAGTGAAAAAAGAAGTATTGTCATAGGGATAGTGGTCTCCTATAGCTATGTAAATGACAAGGGGAAATCAGGATATCTGTATTTCCTGAAAAAAAAAAAATTGGATTGATCCTTTGTGGAAGCTCAGTGACAAAGATCACTAGTATGCCAAATGATAGTTGTACACCAAGCCAGTCTGTCTGATGTATAGAGGTGTGGTTGAGTAACAACTGTACTGTGGTCTATTAATAACGACCTTTTCCTAACACAGTTCAGTTCAGTTCAGTTGCTCAGTCGTGTCCGACTCTTTGTGACCCCATGAATCGCAGCACGCCAGGCCTAACACAGAGGCACAATGAATTATTAACTGCTGTGGCAATCAATTTACTCCTGGGAAAGAGAAATAACAGATTCAGTCATTTTCTTATTACTCTCCTTTTAGGGCTTCTTATACATGCTAATATAAGGTATGACTGGAAAACAGCAAGATAAGTGTTTAAATAAGCATACAAACATTCTTAGATTTTGGTGAATTTTGTCCTCTTCAAAGTAATAAACGTAGCTGTATATGTGATAACTATTGTTTCCAAGTTGTCCAGAGCACAGAATCCAGATGTCCTCTAATTTTATTATTTTCAGTAAAGGTAATTCATGAAAGGTAGAATGCAATATTGGAGAAGGCAATGGCATCCCACTCCAGTACTCTTGCCTGGAAACTCCCATGGATGGAGGAGCCTGGTAGGCTGCAGTCCATGGGGTCGCTAAGAGTCAGACTCGACTGAGCGTCTTCACTTTCACTTTTCACTTTCATGCATTAGAGAAGGAAATGGCAACCCACTCCAGTGTTCTTGCCTGGAGAATCCCAGAGATGGCGGAGCCCAATGGGCTGCCATCTGTGGGGTCGCACAGAGTCGGACACGACTGAAGCGACTTAGCAGCAGCAGCAGCAGAATGCAATATTAATCTGAATAATTTTGCATGACTTTTCACCACTATTTATAAATCAGGAAAAGTTTGTGATCAACCATACTGTGATTCGGGGTTCAGTAAATAAGGTTACAGAAGCTATGCAGTTATTCTAGCAATGTGTAGAATTCTTTCTGGCAGTTGTCACCAGAATCAGCTTATGAGTCACACAAGGAAATCACTGTTATTACTTTATCTCACTGTGAGATATGTTCCTACAGCTGAGCATAAAAGCATCTCAGCATCCCATTTTCTTTGCACAGGTTCCCTAAGCGGACCTCTGAGTAGAGTGCTTCCATACTAAACCGACATACTAAAATGTTGAAAAGAACATGACTCCCATTCTTAGAGGTTCCATTAATAAAATGCTGAGAATGTTGAATCCTGAGGACAGTACTATGATAAAGGATGGTATATTTCATTAAATGCAATGGAAGCTTTTAACCTAGGGTTTTAAAATGCCTTCATCATTTCCATGTATGACTTCCCCATTAATCTACAGGTTAATTAATGAGTGATTTATTTTTTCCTAGTGCTGTGGTAGGTGCAGCCAACTAGTTTGCAGAAATACATTGTCAGTTATGATTTTAATAGTGATAAATAGATGAACTAAGAAGTTAAATGATTAGCCTAAATTCTCAGAATAGTAGTCCCAGAAGAGAAAGCCACTTTTTAAATCTCAGCTCAGTTTTTCTCTTTTTCATTCTGCATGCACACATGCACACACACACACACACACACACACACACACATACACACACACACCCACCCTACTCTGTAGCTTTATTTTCTAAAGTATTTAAAAGCATGACTGTTGACGGTTTTTGTTCTGACCATGGCTATGGTTTTTCCAGTGGTCATGTATGGATGTGAGAGTTGGACTGTGAAGAAACCTGAGCACCAAAGAATTGATGCTTTTGAACTGTGGTGTTGGAGAAGACTCTTGAGATTCCCTTGGACTGCGAGGAGATTCAACCAGTCCATTCTGAAGGAGATCAGCCCTGGCATTTCTTTGGAAGGAATGATGCTAAAGCTGAAACTCCAATACTTTGGCCACCTCATGCAAAGAGTTGACTCATTGGAAAAGACCCTGATGCTGGGAGGGATTGGCGGCAGGAGGAAAAGGGGACAACAGAGGATGAGATGCCTGGATGGCATCACTGACTCGATGGGGAGTGAATTTGAGTGAACTCCGGGAGTTGGTGATGGACAGGGAAGCCCTGGCGTGCTGCGATTCATGGGGTTGCAAAGAGTCGGACACAACTGAGTGACTGAACTGAACTGATACTTAAGGATGTTCAGAATGGGGTGAGGGGATGTGAGATGTGGGGAGGGAGGGTGACATCAAAGCATAATTTAACCTAGGTCTGTTAAAGGAAGTTCTAAAAGACTGCAAATCCATGAATAATCCTATAGGGTTCATCCACTTTAAAGCATAAGAATAGGTCTCCCATATCTTTGTTGGGACAGGAAGATAGAGAGTTACCCACAGAGAGAAGCTACTGACTCACTCATGAGAGAAAATGGAAAAGGCCAGACTCTTAAGAAATAAAGTTTGTCATTTGCCTTACTGTGGCTAAGAGGCACTCTGATATACCTTATACTTTGAATTCCTGGCTGAATGAGGTATGGGTTATGGATCTGAGGGAAGGTAGCAAGAATGGTTGTAGTAAGAGCTTCAATCCCATAGCGTCAGCCTAGTGAAAAAGTCCAAATAAGCTTGAGGACACAGGTTGTAGATTTACAAAAAATTTCCGGATAAGATGCCACAAGAAATTTTTCCAAATGACAGCTGTCCTTATCATTGTGATCTTTGGGTCCCAAAGAAAATATTTATTTGAGGTAAATGATTATAATAAACTATTATCAGATGAACTTATTGCTTCCATGTGAAGGCACCATGTTGCTTATTTTAAGTGCATTCTATCAATTTATGCCCATAGTAGCTTCTGGACATAGGTGCTATTGTTATCCCTGTTCTATAGATAAGGAAACACCAGCTCAGAAACTTTAAATAATGTGTCCTTGATCACACTAAAAAATATTGAGGGAACTAAAGCTTCCAAATAGGTTGGTCTGACTCTATTTGATCCACATAATGACCCTGCAAAAAAAATGAATGGAAAAATGGAGTCTCCTGATGGATTCTTCATTCATTCTTTCATTAAACAGTTAATTGACTTATATTCTGGACCAGTCACTATGTATGCACTGAGAATACAGTCATAAACAAAACAGACCTATTCACTGTTTTCATGGAGTGCACCATTATTGGGGAAATATAATTAACAAAATCTCCTTCCAACCCAGAATACCTCCTCACAAAGGTAGCAAAAACAATTGTATTATTGAACAAGCAATAAATCAGAATACAACACACATCATGGGCAATCTGCTAAAGAGATTGCAACGACAGAAAAAAAAAAAACTTACTCATTTATATAGCTGAATGCATCAGTTCAGTTCAGTTCAGTTCAGTCACTCAGTCATGTCCAACTCTTTGTGACCCATGAATTGCAGCACACCAGGCCTCCTTGTCCACCACCAACTCCCGGAGTTTACTCAAATTCACTGCCCATCGAGTCGGTGATGCCATCCAGGCATCTCATCCTCTGTTGTCCCCTTTTCCTTCTGCCCCCAATCCCTCCCAGCATCAGAGTCTTTTCCAATGAGTCAACTCTTCGCATGAGGTGGCCAAAGTATTGGAGTTTCAGCTTTAGCATCATTCGTTCCAAAGAACACCCAGGACTGATCTCCTTCAGAATGGACTGGTTGGATCTCCTTGCAGTCCAAGGCACTCTCAAGAGTCTTCTCCAACACCACAGTTCAAAAGCATCAATTCTTTGGTGCTCAGGTTTCTTCACAGTCCAACTCTCACATCCATACATGACTACTAGAAAAACCATAGACTTGACTAGACGGACCTTTGTTGAGTAATGTCTCTGTTTTTGAATATGCTCTCTAAGTTGGTCATAACTTTCCTTCCAAGGAGTAAGTATCTTTTAATTTCATGGCTGCAGTCACTATCTGTAGTGATTTTGGAGCCCCCAAAAATAAAGTCTGACACTGTTTCCAATGTTTCCTTCAAAGGGCAAAACCTACCTTCAATCATAAAGATAGCAGAAAATTAGCAATTTTATCTGAGAAGATGAATTTAATGTATTGGCATTAAATTGGCATACAATACATTAAATTCATCTTCTCAGATAAAATTGCTAATTTTCTGCTATCTTTATGATTGAAGGTAGGTTTTGCCCTTTGAAGTCACTTGCTAGCTGAATTTAAGTCTATATCCTCCTAGGAAACTGAGAGATAGCATGTTATATTCTTTGATGATTACATTTCAAAGAGATGATTCTCAGGTCCTTATGGAAATATTTCTGAGTTGTGAGTCTAACAAGAGGCTTATTTAGTCATTAAAAAAATTTAGATACAATTGAAAAAGATAAGGAAAGAAATTTAAAAAAAAGAGGAGGGGATTTTTTTTTTCTTATTTTTCAATAGGGAGAATTTAAGTCATTTATTTTAATTTGTATTTGATAGTATATAATTAAGTGGGGAAAATAGATAATAAAATTTACATAAATATATAGTTATACATCTTGATAATCTATGCAACCATCATGCTATAAGAGAAACATAAATAAAGGAAGGCTCTTAATCTAGCTTAGAAATTGCTCCCCCAAAAAATTATTTCAAAAATGCATCCTTAGCAATAAGCAGGGATTAGTTTCTTAATGAATAGGAAGAAGAGCTTTCCAGGAAAAAGCAACATGTATGAAGGCTCTGAGATGGGAGAGAGCTCAAGGTCCTCAAGTAACTAAAAGAAGGCCATTGTTAGAGCTAAATGAACAAGACACCTGAGAATTTCATACATGGTGAGAGTTATACTGAGGTGTCTCTCAACCAAAAGAAATATGGAAACAAGAGAAACATGAATGCCTTCTGAGATTGAAGTTTTAAATATATAAACAGTGAGAGTAGAAAATTGTTCAGGCAACTTAAAGAAAGAAAATGGCTCCCAGACTTGTGAGCCTTGACAGGGACTTGACTGCAATTAGTAGCACATCCAAAGAATAATTAACATCAGTACCAAATTGTACACTTAAAAATTTGTTAGGAGGGTAAATGTTCTTGACATAATAAGAAAAATTAATAAAAAGAAACAGAGAAAGCAACACCAAAGCAAGGCAAATCAAACTGTATAGAGCAAGAGAGAAAAGGATGACAGCAGATTTCTCATTGGAAACAATGCAAGGGATAGTAGGGCAACTTCTTTAAAGTACTAAAAGAAAAAACAATCAGCCTGCAATTCCATGGCTCAAAGATTTTAGAGCTTTTCTTTTAATAGAAAAGGCAAAAGCAAAGACTTTTTGAGAAACGAGATGATTAGATAAATCATCATCAACAGAATAGAAATATAAAGAATATTAAAGAAAGTCCTTAGGGTAGAAGGAAACAGCTATCAGATGGAAAATACATCTACAGAAAACAAAGCACTGGCAATAGCAACTAGATAGGGTAAATAGATAAGATCACTTCCTTGTTATTTAAATCTCTTTAAAATATAATTGACTTTAAGAGAGAGAAAAAAAAATAATTTGAGTTGACCAGTAAAATATAAACAAAAACATCACTAAGACAAAGATAATCCCAAACAAGCAGTATTTAGAATGTCCTAGACCAAAGAAAAACTACTTTGTCCCTATGGCAAACACATCCTTATTATAGGAGTACAATTAAATAGAGGGCTTCCCTGGTGGCTAAGTGGTAAAGAATATGCCTGCAATGAAGGAGACGTGAGTTCGATCCCTGGGTCATGAAGATCCCCTGGAGGAAGGCATGAAAGCTGACTCCAGTATTATTGCCTGGAGAATCCCATGGACAGAGGAAGCTGGCAGGCTACAGTGCATGAGGTTGCAAAGAATCGAATACGACTGAAGTGACTGAGCTCGCATGCAAGCACAATTAAATAGAAGTCTAATAAATTATCCTTATCCTAAGTTCACATTCAGCAATTAAAATTTGGATAATATTTATGTATTTCTGGACTTACCTGATGGAGCAGTGGATAAGAATCTGCCTGACAGTGTAGCGAACAAGAGTTCAACTCCTGGTCCAGGAAGATTCCACATGCCATGGAGCAACTAGGCTTATACACCACAACTACCGAGAATGTGCTCTAGAGCCCACGTGCCACAACTACTGAGGTCTGCATGCTCTAGTGCCTTCAAGCCACAACTGCTAAGCCTGTGTGCTGCAACTACTGAAGCCCACATGCCTAGAGCCTGTGCTCCACACAGAGAAGCCATCACAATAAGAAGCTTGTGCACCACAGGGAAGAGTAGCCCCCACTCACCACAACTAGAGAAAGCCTGTACACAACAACAAAGACTCAGCACAGCAAAAAATAAATAAATGAATAAATAATTTTTAAAAATATTTAGGTATTTATATTTATAATATTTAGGGATGGAGCCAAAGCAAAAACAATACCCAGCTGTGGATGTGACTGGTGATAGAAGCAAGGTCTGATGCTGTAAAGAGCAATATTGCATAGGAACCTGGAATGTCAGGTCCATGAATCAAGGCAAATTGGAAGTGGTCAAACAAGAGATGGCAAGGGTGAACGTTGACATTCTAGGAATCAGCAAACTAAAATGGACTGGAATGGGTGAATTTAACTCAGATGATCATTATATCTACTACTGCGGGCAGGAATCCCTCAGAAGAAATGGAGTAGCCATCATGGTCAACAAAAGCGTCCAAAATGCAGTACTTGGATGCAATCTCAAAAACGACAGAATGATCTCTGTTCGTCTCCAAGGCAAACCATTCAATATCACAGTTATCCAAGTCTATGCCCCAACCAGTAACGCTGAAGAAGCTGAATTTGAACGGTTTTATGAAGACCTACAAGACCTTTTAGAATTAACACCCAAAAAAGATGTCCTTTTCATTATAGGGGACTGGAATGCAAAAGTAGGAAGTCAAGAAACACTTGGAGTAACAGGCAAATTTGGCCTTGGAGTGCAGAATGAGGCAGGGCAAAGATTAATAGAGTTTTTCCAAGAAAATGCACTGGTCATAGCAAACACCCTCTTCCAACAACACAAGAGAAGGCTCTACACATGGACATCACCAGATGGTCAACACCGAAATCAGATTGATTATATTCTTTGCAGCCAAAGATGGAGAAGTGCTATACATTCAACAAAAACGAGACCAGGAGCTTACTGTGGCTCAGACTGAGCGACTGAACTGAACTGAACTGAAGTATAGTATGCCTATGAGGAGAGAATGAAATGCTGAGAGTAGCAGAATCCTATCCCACTTGGCAGTTCTTTTTCTTAATGTCAAATTGATATGAAATATTAAGTTGAGCTTAACTGATATGTGTTTGTTCTGTTAAAAATTACGATTTTCTTGTCAGCAAAGGCTAAAAGTCCTCTGTAACTGCTTTTCTGAGTAGCTTTATGGCCTTCTTCTTCATTACTATTGAGTTTCCTGTGGAAACTTTTATAGACTAATTATTCATCATGGAGTTGTTCACCTATTTTTCTTTTAAGAATAAGCTTGATTCACCTTTCTCTATTTTCTTTGCCATTTATTTTGTCATCTAGATCTTTCTCTCCTTGGTTGCCTATAAAGCATAATGCATGGTCATATTTAAACATTCCTCAAAATATATATGGTATAAAAGAATTGTTACTATGCACTAAAAATGTTTACAAGGTAAAATGAGTTCTTAACTAGTCTTGTTTTCGATCTACTTGCTATCACCTGACCTCACTCTTTACTGAAATACAGAGGGAAAATGTATGCTTTTTCCTAGTGCCCTTATGGACTCTATCTTATGATTTCAGAAAGTAAGATCTTCCCTGACTCATTTTTAAACATAATTTTTGCCTCCATCATATTACTACAGCTAAGTGTTGCCATATGGTATGTAACAGAGTATAGCAGGGAAATAAATATATACTGTGACAAGGCTTTCTAAGTTCAAATTTAGATGCTAATCTTGGATATTGGGCAAGTTACTTAGCATTTTGTTCCCACTTCCTAACTTATAAAACAGGACTAGTAATACTATCTACATCATGGAAGATAAAACAAAAAAATACTTGAAGTATCTGGCATCTCTAAAGTGCTTAAACGATAGCTAATACCATGTGTGCCTATTTCTGTTCTTCTATGCTGACTCTTCTCATATCACACAAACAGAATCTATGTGTGAGATACATCCCAAAGGTAATCAGATTTTGATAACACATTCTTTCCAAATGGTTAGGAGGGAAAATACTCCTATCATTTGTAGTTCCCCAGTGATTAACATTCATAATGGTAATTCATACAGGCTGTGACATAAATAATAATAATAATAATAATAATAATAATAATTGGGTTAGCAGTAATGATTATTTGAACTTTCAGTTCAGTTCAGTCACTTAGTCATGTCCAATTCTTTGCAACCCCGTGAATCGCAGCACGCCAGGCCTCCCTGTCCATCAGCAACTCCCGGAGTTCACTCAGACTCGTGTCCATCGAGTCAGTGATGCCATCCAGCCATCTCATCCTCCGGCATCCCCTTTTCCTCCTGCCCCCAATCCTTCCCAGCATCAGAGTCTTTTCCAATGAGTCAACTCTTTGCATGAGGTGGCCAAAGTACTGGAGTTTCACCTTTAGCATCATTCCTTTGAAAGAAATCTCAGGGCTGATCTCCTTCAGAATGGACTGGTTGGATCTCCTTGCAGTCCAAGGGAATCTCAAGAGTCTTCTCCAACACCACAGTTCAAAAGCATCAATTCTTCAGTGCTCAGCTTTCTTCACAGTCCAACTCTCACATCAATACATGACCCCTGGAAAAACCATAGCCTTGACTAGATGGACCTTTGTTGGCAAAGTAGTGTCTCTGCTTTTCAATATGCTATCTATGTTGGTCATAACTTTCCTTCCAAGGAGTAAGCGTCTTTTAATTTCATGGCTGCAGTCACCATCTGCAGTGATTTTGGAGCCCCAAAATATAAAGTCTGACACTGTTTCCACTGTTTCCCCATCTATTTCCCATGAAGTGATGGGACCAGATGCCATGATTTTTGTTTTCTGAATGTTGAGATTTAAGCCAACTTTTTCACTCTCCTCTTTCACTTTCATCAAGAGGCTTTTTAGTTCCTCTTCACTTTCTGCCATAAGGGTGGTGTCATCTGCATATCTAGGTTATTGATATTTCTCCTGGGCATCTTGATTCCAGCTTGTGCTTCTTCCAGCCCAGCATTTCTCATGATGTACTCTGCATAGAAGTTAAATAAGCAGGGTGACAATATACAGCCTTGATATACTCCTTTTCCTATTTGGAACCAGTCTGTTGATCCATGTTCAGTTCTAACTGTTGCTTCCTGACCTGCATATAGGTTTCTCAAGAGGCAGGTCAGGTGGTCTGGTATTCCCATCTCTTGAAGAATTTTCCACATTTTATTGTGATCTACACAGTCAAAGGCTTTGGCATAGTCAATAAAGCAGAAATAGATGTTTTTCTGGAACTCTCTTGCTGTTTCCATGATCCATCAGATGTTGGCAATTTGATCTCTGGTTCCTCTGCCTTTTCAAAAACCAGCTTGAACATCTGGAAGTTAACGTTCACGTATTGCTGAAGCCTGGCTTGGAGAATTTTGAGTATTACTTTATTAGCATGTGAGATGAGTGCAATTGTGCGGTAGTTTGAACATTCTTTGGCATTGCCTTTCTTTGGGATTGGAATGAACACTGACCTTTTCCAGTCCTGTGGCCACTGCTGAGTTTTCCAAATTTGCTGGCATATTAAGTGCAGGAAAAACTTTTCTTTTACTCTCTTAGGTTCAGGGCTGGGACTTACAAATTTAAATTTAAAAGGATAGATTAATAGGAAAAATGCATATACATTTATTTTATATGCAAAGGGGATTCCCAGTTTTAAAAATAAAAAAGGATGGGAAATGGAATCCATAGAAAACATTGCACTTGGGGGCTTATTTACCATTTAAGAAATGGAAATACATGTGGAGAGTTGACTGGACAAAAAAAAAGGGAGTTTGGGCTTCTAGGGTTGGTGATATGTGGGAAGGTAAGTATATGGTGGAGACTAAGGGTAGATATAGGTTATTAGTACACTTTCTTTGTGCAGATTCATCCCAGTGCCATCTCCACCTGTGGTGTTAAGAACTGTTATCCTCTTCCTGGGATAAGGGAGGAGGATATTTTCTCAAAGGAAATGTAAGCCCCTTGCATTTCATCATCATAAATTGTTTTCAGTTCAAAAGAATCCTTATGCTGAAGTGGAATACTTTGGAGTGTCACATTCTAATCCATGTTACAGTCAACAGATATTTTCTGAATGCCAACTACATGTCAGGTGTTGTTCCAGGCACTGGAGTTCATGGAGCTGACATTTTTTGTTGGAGAGACAGACTACACAGAAACAAAAAATAAATATGATACTTGGAAAATAAAAGAGTAAGGAGATAGAGTGATAATATGGAAATACTACTTTAATACATGTACTTCCCAATGAATTACCTTTGACTCTACCTTTGTATAATGGGTGATACTTATGGTAAGGGTGAATGGGGTATAGGTATGAAGCATGATGGTCTCTGGGAACTTAGGATCATATACTAGGGGCCTAGAATATTGCATGATGTTGCTAATCAGTTGTGTTCTTGTTCCCATTTGATATCACTTACACTTTTCCTTCCCTGATAGCTCAGTTGTTAAAGAATCCACCTGCAATGCAGGAGACTCCGGTTTGATTCCTGGGTTGGGAAGATCCCCTGGAGAAGGGAAAGACTACCCACTCCGGTATTATGGCCTGGAGAATTTCCTGGACTGTACGGGGTTACAAAGAGTCAGACATGACTAAGCGACTTACACTTTCTTTCATGCTTTGTCTAAAGTTTTCAAAAGGCTTAAAATTTAGAGGTCAGGTAAAACATAAGAGGATTATCTCAATAGTAGTGTCACTCAAGCTTAAAGTATGATGTGTTCTTGTATCAATAAGTGGGAAAAAAGACTTTCAATGCATTTTAGTTTCTAAAGTGTTCCCCTTCATTTTTGGCAGAGTTACAAAGCAGAAATGATTAACACAAGCTCAAGGAATAATCAATTATTTTCTGACTCAGATTATAAACTATTCTTACATCATCTTATTCTCATAGAAGGAGCTATTCCTTATATGCTCAGGGGAATGATATTTTTAAAGTTATTGTTAATATTTTAGCATCTCAGAAACCAAGCATCATAAACACCATCATTTTCAACAGCAAACTATTAATTTAAGGTAACAACACAATTTTAATCTGATAGGTTAATTGACCCTAAAAGTCACATACAATGTACCAGTCATGTCTGACTCTCTGCAACTCCATGGACTGTAGCCTGCCAGACTCCTTTTTCCACTGGATTTCCCAGGCAAGAATATTGGAGCGGATTGCATTTCCTCTTCTAGGGGATCTTCCAAACCTACAGATCATGCCTGCATCTCCTGTGCCTCCGGCATCACAAGTAGATTCTTTTACTGGTTAGCCACCATGGAAGCCCCAAAGTCATATAACTTAGTGACAAAGAAATTGAAGATCACTGGTGGTCCAGTGGCTAAGAATCTGCCTGCCAATGCAGGGGACATAGGTTTGATCCCTGATCCAGGAAGGTTTCACATGCTGTGGGACAACTAAGTCCATGCACATCACAACTACTGAGCCAGCACTCTAAAGCCTGAAAGCAGCAACTACTGCAGGCCCTGTGCCTGGATCCCGTGCTCTGCAACAAGAGAAGCCACCATGATGAGAAGCCCGCACACTGCAAGGAAGAGTAGGCCCTGCTTGCCACAACTAGCAAGAGAAAGCCCACACAAAACAACAAAGGCCCAGCACAGTCTAAAGTAAATAAAAAAGATCAAGCTGAACTTTAAAACAGAACTGGAAGTACACTTAAGGGGAAAGAAAGGGAAACGAAAGAAAGTTTTGTGTTTTTTTTTTTTTTTTTTTAAAGTCCCATCTCTTAATAGATTCCTCTCAATATGTGGAAATAAACAATCAGTTTTGGACAACAGAATTAGATATGACTGAAAAATCCTGCTAGTCCAGGCATCACTTCACAGGTGGGGGAAAAAAAAAAAAAGTGTTATTTTCAGCCTGACAGAAGATGCTTCAAATCCTCAAATCTGCAGTCACATCTGATCCCAACTAAAGATCCAGCCACGTTCTTTGTTTTACAAAGATAAGTGTGTCACTGTGAAAGTTTTCCATAAAATACTATAGAATCCAAATGTCCAGTTTCCTTAAGAAAGGAGAAAAAAGCACCACTGAGACTGGTAGATTAAATTAATTGGATCTATATTTTATTTCAGATCTCTATGTCACTGCAGATAAAGGAGTCTTTAATCTCCAGTGTAGAGCTTTGTATTGCAAGCATAATTGAAATCTACCCACCAAAACTAGTTCTTTGAAAAATGTAGCCTTCATAACCTTTTTAGCATTCAGGGGAATAATTTCTTACCACCTGCATTATCAGCTCTATCCATTTTATGAAAGAATGTCAAAAATATAGTCCTATAAGATGGTTATGATGTTAATCTCTCTGGTGATTGGAAAGGGAACACAAATGCTTTTGATTGCAGGCAGAAATGTTTCTTTAAAGTCATTACAGATTTTGTTTTTCATACTCTTAAACAAATTAATAACACTTGGGGGAAAAACACTCTAAGGTGTTAATATTATTTGTGTAAACCCAAGGGAGTTTCAAATAATGAACAAGCTCTGAAAAAAGTTTTTTACTAATTGGAGGAAAATGCATAACTGTCAGATAACTTTGTCCTTGAAAAAAATAATAATTCTCAGTCAACATTTAAATAATTAGGTGTATATATGTATGTGTGTACGTTTGTGTATATGTTCACCAAATGGATTTCCATAGTTGAGCATGTTTCTGAATTTACCCTCATAAGAACAGACAAGAGAAGAAAGTGTCTGAGGTGCCCAAGGACATCATAACAGATATGGAAACTGTATTGGTACAAAGCACATACATGAGTAAGTGCTATGCTTGCATGAACTGAATATTATTCACATAGAGAGACACTTTCTGTTACAAATTTTATTTTTTTGTTGTTTCTAAAAAAGAAAATGTAAGATGATGAGAGAGATACATATGCCACAAATATTTCAGAACTTAGTTGTGTACAGTTACATACACACATGGCTTGGTGAAATTGTAAAGGCTGTAGCACAAGAGCAGGTACTGTTTTCTGACCTCTCTTCAACTCAAAACCTGTGTTCTGCAGTAGGTTCATTCAGGCCAGAAGAAAACCTCCCTCCAAAGCCATCTACAAGTTGCTTAGTGGGATTAGCTTAATATGCAAAAGAGAAAGGATTAGTTTAGTGTGCAGAATTGGGGAAGTAGAAGGGAATGAAGAGGAGTGTGGGGAGGGAACGTCTACTTGGAGGGAACTGGCCCCCACTGTTCTCTGAGTCAGACCAGGCTCAGCAATACTTCCTCTGGGTACACCAGATCTTCCTTAATGCTGAAACTGGGCATATTTAATAAGGTTCATTGTCATATTCAGCATGCATTTCTACACACATTAAGTACCTAGATTTTCTCTTTTTTTTTGCATCAGTATTACACTCTTATGCTTAAAGTCTTTAAAAATGAACTACTTCCACGCATTTTCTATGTCACTTGATTGGTTGGTTAAAGGTTTCTCTTTCATCCAAGTTTCCCTTTGGTTGATTTTCAATACTTAATTCTACTTGCCTCGAACTTCTCTTCCCAGACTTCTACTACCTCTTAAAAGGCTGATGCACTTAAGACACCCTTTTCTCATCCTGGACTTTTAAGAAGAGAAATAAGTCTTATGTGCTGATTTGACTAACACCATCTTGTATGTCACCTCCAGAAGTTTTCTTACAATCTGCCATGCTAATTTTGATGGCTGAAATTGCTATTTTAGAGTGCTTTGTGACTCCCCTAGAGAGCTGTCCATGCAGAAAATATAAGAAAAAAGATGTTCTTCTGGGATTATATTTATACTAAATAATGTTGTTTTGTTTCTGATTTTCAGAACCAGTTGTAATAACTTACTTCATATCATTTTTATTAATACTTGTGTGTTAGTCGCTCAGTCGTGCCCAACTCTTTGTGACCCCATGGACTGTAATCCACCAGGTTCCTCTGTCCATGAGATTTTCCAGGCAAGGATACTGGAGTGGGTTTCCATTTCCTTCTCCAGGGGATCTTCCCAACCCAGAGATTGAACTTGGGTCTCCCTCACTGCAGGCAAATTCTTTACCGACTGAGCTACAAGGGAAGCCCTATTAATACCTAGAACCATTTAAATTATCTTATTGAAGCTTATTGCTTCTATTAGAGAAGTGCTATACAGTCAGCAAAACAATACCAGGAGCTGACTGTGGCTCAGATCATGAGCTACTTCTTACCAAATTTAGACTTAAATTGAAGAAATTAGGGAAAACCACTAGACCATTCAGGTATGACCTAAATCAAATCCCTTACGATTATACAATGGAAGTGAGAAATAGATTTAAGGGACTAGATATGATAGAGAGAATGTCTGGTGAACTATGGATAGGGGTTAATGACATCATACTGGAGACAGGGATCAAGACATTCCCAAGGAAAAAAACTGCAAAAGAGAAAAATGGCTGTCTGAGGAGGCCTTACAAATAGCTGTCGAAAGAAGAGAAGTGAAAAGCAAAGGAGAAAAGGAAAGATATACCCATTTGAATGCAGAGTTCCAAAGAATAGAAAGGAGAGATAAGAAAACTTTCCTCAGTGATCAGTGGAAAGAAATAGATGAAAAAAATAGATTGAGAAAAACTAAAGATATCTGCAAGAAAATTAGAGATAAAAAGGGAAAATTTCATACAAAGAGGGGCTCATAAACAACAGAAATGGTATGGACCTAACAGAAGCAGAAGACATTAAGAAGAGGTGGCAAGAATACACGGAAGAACTGTACAAAAATGATCTTCACAACCCAGATAATCATGATGGTATGATCACCCACCTAGAGCCAGACATCTTAGAATGTGAAGTCAAGTGGACCTTAGGAAGCATCAGTACAAACACAGCTAGTGGAGGTTATGGAATTCCAGTTGAGCTATTTCAAATCCTCAAAGATGATTCTGTGAAAGTGCTGCACTCAATATGCCAGCAAATATGGAAAACTCAGCAGTAGCCACAGGACTGGAAAAGGTCAGTTTTCATTCCATTCCCAAAGAAAGACAATGTCAAAGAATGTTTAAACTACCAAGCAATTGCACTCATCTCACACACTAGTAAAGTAATGCTCAAAATTCTCCAAGCCAGGCTTCAACAATACCTGAACTGTGAACTTCCGTATGTTCAAGTTGGCTTTAGAAAAGGCAGAGGAACCAAAGATCAAATTGCCAACATCTACTGGATCATTGAAAACGCAAGAAAGCTCTAGAAAAACATCTATTTCTGCTTTCTTGACTATGCCAAAGCCTTTGACTGTATGGATCACAATAAACTGTGGAAAATTCTTAAAGAGATGGGAATAGCAGACCGCCTGACATCTTGAGAAATCTGTATGCAGGTCAGGAAGCAACAGTTAAAACTGGACATGGAACAACAGACTAGTTTCAAATAGGAAAAGAAGTACATCAAGACTGTATCTTGTCACCTTGTTTAACTTATATGAAGAACACATCATGAGAAACATGGGGCTAGATTAATCACAAGCTGGAATCAAGATTGCTGGGAGAAATATCAATAACCTCAGATATGCAGATAACACCACCTTTATGGCAGAAAGTGAAGAAGAACTAAAAAGCCTCTTGATGAAAGTGGAGGAGGAGGTGAAAAAGTTGGCTTAAAGATCAACATTCAGAACACTTAGATCATGGCATCTGGTCCCATCACTTCATGGGAAATAGATGGGCAAACAGTGGAAACAGTGACAGACTTTATTTTGGGGGACTCCAAAATCACTTCAGATGGTGACTGCAGCCATGAAATTAAAAGATGCTTACTCCTTGGAAGGAAAGTTATGACCAATCTAGACAGCATATTGAAAAGCAGAGACATTACTTTGCCACCAAAGGTCCATCTAGTCAAGGCTATGGTTTTTCCAGGGGTCATGTATGGATGTGAGAGTTGGACTGTGAAGAAAGCTGAGCACCAAAGAATTGATGCTTTTGAACTGTGGTGTTGGAGAAGATTCTTGAGAGTCCCTTGGACTGCACGGCGATCCAACCAATCCATTCTAAAGGAGATCAGTCCTTGGTGTTCATTGGAAGGACTGACGTTAAAGCTGAAATTCCAATAATTTGGCCACCTGATGGGAAGAGCTGACTCATTTGAAAAGACCCTGACCCTGAGAAAGATTGAAGGTAGAAGGAAAAGGGGACAACAGAGGATGAGATGGTTAGATGGCATCACTAACTCAATGGACATGAGTTTCGGTAAACTCTGGGAATTTGTGATGGACAGGGAGGCTTGGTGTGCTGCAGTCCTGGGGTCACAAAGAGTTGGAAATGACTGAACGACTGACCTGAACTGAGCTGAACTGATTGAATTATGTTTGCCAGTTGTAGAAAAGGAATCTGGAAAATCAATTACTCATTCTGAATAGCAATAGCCTAAGAAATGTTGTTAAGGGAAACAATTGTGAGAAACTGAATCAGAGTACTTTCAATAGATGATCACCATCAGCTTTCCTATTTTCTCTAACCAGAAAATGGATACTTTAACTAAGTCACTATAAAATGGCCTTACTTCTTCAGCAATCTTTGAAACTGCCACTCCTGTGCCTCTATTCCAGCTATCTTTCCTGAATAAAACAAACCTTCTTATCTATATTTATAGACACAAAACATAGGAAGCATTCTGACATGTTAAATTGACTTCAAATTGCTTAAGTTTATTTTTTAGTTTGGAGGCTGAGGTAGGGAGCTGCAGGGCTAGGAAGGTTATTCTACATGGAGTACAACCTTTTAAAACAAATTTTGTATAAGAAATAAAATAAAGAAGAGAAATGAAGACAGATTGAAGAATATTAGAGGATGACTACACCAAGAGGAGGTAGGAATGGAAAGTGATCATATTTTCAAGCAATACTGTTTTATCACAAGTATTCTGTAGAATAGTCATCTCTAATTTACTGTGTATATTTGTGTTCAAGTTTGATATTCAGAAACAAAAAGCTCTGATCTCTAGCATTTTGAATTCTAACAACATAAAAACCAACACAAGATAATGTATCATGATGAAAGCAGTTTTGCCTAGGTACTGTAATTCAGTCATAATGTTGGCAAGAAAAGAGGCAGTCTGAGAGGAAAGATAGATAAAAAGTTGAGTTTGGGAACAGAGTTTATTTGAGGTGGTGGCAGCGTTTCCAAAGAGAGAGATCCTGGAAATAGTAGAAAGCCAGCAATTGGAGTACTGATGGGAATATGTGCCTAGTGAGTAAATTGAGGATCATCAGCAGAGACTGGACAGTAAAAACACAGGAAATTCAGGTAGATAAAAACAGGTCCTGGGGAATTCTAATTAGGTGCCTGGAGGAGAGAGTGGAGCCATCAGCGAAGACATTTTGAACACACTCTGCCTGGTACTGTGCTAAATGCTAGGGACACAAAGATAATGGTTTCTGCCCTTAAGTTCACAGTATAATCCAAGGAAACAGATATTCTATTTGCAGTAAAGATTATGCTGTTTAGTTGCTAAGTCATGCCTGACTCTGCAACCCCATGGACTGTAGCCCACCAGGCTCCTCTGTCCAAGGGATTCCCCAGGTAAGAATATTGGAGAGGGTTGTCATGCCTTCCTCCAGAGGATCTTCCCAACACTGGGATTGAACTCACATCTCCTGCATTGGCAGGCAGATTCTTCACCACTAAGCCACCTGGGAAGCCTAAAGATTATAACATACATCTATGCCTAGGACAGAGAGGACATATAGAAAGAACCAATGAACTATGGGGAAAGGAAAATAAAAGCACACACTCACAGAACACTTTGATAAATGTTTAGCAATGTTTAAACACTCAGCATAATTATTTTAAAATCTGCACAGGTACACTATGACATAGATTCTAATATCATGCTCTTTTTACAGATCAGGAGACTGAGGCACAGATCCTTAAGTGACTTAGGATCTCTCATCATTGAAATAATGGAGATGGCAGGCAGTTTGGCTCTGGAAGCTTCAAGAATACTCACCACACTTTAAAGGGGAAAAGTAGAGCATGAAATGTTTGATTTTGTATTGAGGAATATGTTGGAAATTTGTAAGGTATTCAAGGTTAGAGAAAGGTATTCTAGACAAAGAGAAAAGGCTAAACATAGGACCATGCCATGGTAAGACACACTCTCTAAGTCAGTATAACATAGCCATTCAACACAGCATCCTGACTTGGAACCTAGCCTTGATGGTAAGAAAATGTTGCTTTCAGCTGCTGTGTGATTTAGAGTTTATTACATTATCAAAATTATTTTCAATTCAACTGGTGCTTCTATCAGTCTCACTTTTAACTAAATGCTATGTAAAACTATCTTTTCAATCATTGATACTGTAGAAAACTATACCAAGATAAAGTAAAAATAGAGAAGCAAAGTCCTTCATCTCATCATCATCATCATCATCACCATCAATTTATTTTATTTATTTTTAGGGGGTTATTTTTTATTTTTTTAATATAAATTTATTTATTTTAATTGGAGGCTAATTACTTTACAATTTTGTATTGGTTTTGCCATACATCAACATGAATCTGCCATGGGTGTACACGTGTTCCCCATCCTGAACTCCCCTTCCATCTCCCTCCCCAGACCATCCCTCTGGGTCATCCCAGTGCTCCAGCTCCAAGCATCCTGTATCATGCATTGAACCTGGACTGGTGATTCATTTCACATATTATACATGTTTCAATGCCATTCTCCCAAATCATCCCACCCTCACCCTCTCCCACAGAGTCCAAAAGACTGTTCTATACATCTGTGTCTCTTTTGCTGTCTCGCATACAGGGTTATGGTTATCATCTTTCTAGATTCCATATATACGTGTTAGTATACTGTATTGGTGTTTTTCTTTCTGGCTTACTTCACTCTGTATAATAGGCTCCAGTTTCATCCACCTCATTAGAACTGATTCAAATGTATTATTTTTAATGGCTGAGTAATACTCCATTGTGTATATGTACCACAGCTTTCTTATCCATTCATCTCCTGATGGACATCTAGGTTGCTTCCATGTCCTGGCTATTAGAAACAGTGTTGCTTGAACACTGGGGTACACGTGTCTCTTTCAGTTCTGGTTTCCTCAGTGTGTATGCCCAGCAGTGGGATTGCTGGGTCATGAGGCAGTTCTATTTCCAGTTTTTTAAGGAATCTCCGCACTGTTCTCCATAGTGGCTATACTAGTTTGCATTCCCACCAACAGTGTAAGAGGGTTCCCTTTTCTCCACACCCTCTCCAGCATTTATTGCTTGTAGACTTTTGGATAACAACCATTCTGACTGGTGTGAAATGGTACCTCATTGTGGTTTTGATTTGCATTTCTCTGATAATGAGTGATGTTGAACATCTTTTCATGTGTTTGTTAGCCATCTGTATGTCTTCTTTGGAGAAATATCTGTTTAGTTCTTTGGCCCATTTTTTGATTAGGTTGTTTATTTTTCTGGTATTGAGCTGCAAGAGTTGCTTGTATGTTTTTGAGATTAATTCTCTGTCAGTTGCTTAATTTGCTATTATTTTCTTCCATTCTGAAGGTTGTCTTTTCACCTTGCTTATAGTTTCCTTTGTTGCATCACCATCAATTTAAATGACCCAGAGTAGCTCAGTTTACTTTGACTTACAAAGCCCAAAGCACCTTGCAGGCTCTGCCAAAACAGACAAGAAATTTATTCTTCTAATTCAATAGGTGGCTGGTGTTTCTGAATTCCCTCATAACCTTTGTATACCAATTATCACTCCTAACTTTCCGGTTTGAACCATCATTTTCTATCCCCCCCAGTCAGTCCTGTTATCTCTCCCCCTATCTTCTTCATAGTTCCCAATTTCCTTTTATCAAGTATTTCCTCCTAATTTCCCAGTTCCTTCTCAACAATAGCCAACAGCACCAGCATCTTAAGGCAGATAATAGAGAACTGGGAGGTTGCTTTCTGTGCTGCTGTGTGACAGAGCAATTATTACATTTCACTTAGCTGACCAGTCCAGAGAATAGATTGGAGATTGGTTGTCATACCAAAGTTTGGGTTCTGAAGTATTTTCCCTTCTTGTATGAGTGTTTTACCTGAATTTCTCTGTGATCCTTACCCCCCACACCCCCACCCATACAAGGCTGTGGAATGAAACAGTCCTACTGCATCTTTAAAATTTTTCTTCCTTTTCTGCTTCAGCAGTCCTGTTTCAACAAATTGAATTAGAGATGAATTGGTTGTGTTTGTCTATGGAAAAACACTCCTTTATATTAGTGATAACTATCAAGACAGGAGAAGAGAAAGGACTTTGTGAATATTTATTATACTTCAAAATTACTCATATGTTAATAAAGCTAATGCCTTAGGGCCAGCTGAGAACCTTATGCATAGATTAGCAGAGGATTAAGAGCAGCAATTAATTTAGTAACAAGGGTAAGTGAAATGGGAGTTTTTCTTGGGGGAACTCTTTTTAGAAAATGCATTCAATTTGTTTGCAGTTTCAAGTTTCTTTTTGTTTTATTATTAATATACATTGACTTAAAAAAAATTCAAAATAGAACACTTCTGCCTCTACATTCAATTTACTTTACCCCTATGCTACATATGAACAGAGGAATTTTGTGGGCTGCAATCTATGGGGCCACAAAGAGTTGGACACAACTGAGCATGCACACAGAAACAGTCTATGTATGACTCAGTTAAAGAAAGGCAATGTTCCTACTCTCAAGAACATTACAGTCTCGTGGGAGGGACATTACATCATATTGTAATTACCTGTTTATTTGTTGTTAGAGTGCAACAGGATACAGGATGTCACTGTAATGCTAGGAAGACCACATAAGGTGTCTTCTGTAAGCCAAGTTTCTTCTAGGCATCCTAGAGGAAGTGATTTCTAAGAGAAAACTTGAAGAATGACTTTGAGTTAGCAAGTAAAGAGAAGAGTCCCTTCACTGTTCACCTGAAACTACCATAACATTGTTAATCATCTATATGCTAATCAAAATAAAAAATTTAAAGCTTGCGGAAAAAAAAAAAGAGAGAGAGAGAGAAGTACAGGGCAATGTTTAAAAGTGCATAATTAGGAGAAAGGCAGAGAGGACCATAGTTAATAGATCCTTCCATGAAAGTAACAAAAATACTGGAAATGGCCAAAATAAACTTTTTGAAAACTCTAGAAACTAGCCAAATGATTGCAACAATTCAATGAGTCTTTATTAAAGAAAAGCTGCTAAACTCTGGTAGGAACATCAGAGTTTGTGGTATTATAAGTTAACCAACATCTACTTCTTTCTTTCTAGTTCTACAATAGCCTTGAAAACTAGTCACCTTGCAAACATGCTAGCTATGAGAACCACAAGGCATGCAATCACCAGAGGAGGTGGACTGCATTTGGAGCTTCTCAAGTCTCTTCTCTAAACTATTTTCACTATTTGACCTGGCTGGCAGTTCCTGGGAAAAACCTCATTCACAGGTGACATTATTACACTTGACATCCCAGTTTCAGCTCACTCCATAGGAAAAATTTTATGCCTAACCAACTGTTTAAAAATTCAAGGTGGCTAAAGTACAAATACAAATTGAAGCAAAGAAGATGCTGGCCAGAAACTTAAAAAGAATATCTGGGAATGAAATGTCCATAGGAGGCTTTAAGCTCTGGCACCTTATTGGGGATTTAGAAGTGTATGTGCAATTACAGGGCTATGGCTATGCCTATGAAAGAATTAAAAAGGCCTCACTCTCTTATCTTGGCCTGACCTTGAGGCCTTGTACAACTAGGAAGCAAAGATTGCACCAAAAGTGTGTAAGCATTGAAACCATGCCCTAATAAACAAACACAAGCCCCTCAAGAAAAATGCAAAATAATTATTGTTTCTTTAAGGAATTTAAGGATTTCTGTTCAACCATTAGCAGATCACTAAGCTAATCAAGCATAATTCAGTGGCTGGAAAATACAGACATTACCAAATTAGTCCAGAAAAAGCACAAAAAACAGCAACAAGAAAAACACCAAGAACAAACAGCAACAACAATAAACCCTAGGGAGAAGTAAATTTGATTTCCAGAGTTGCCTGGTAGTTTTCAACAACAAAAAATATTGCAAGATATAGAAAGAAACAAGAGAGTATGGTCCATGAACACATGGGAACTCAATAGAAATTGTTCCTGTGACAGTCAAGATATTTGACTTACTAAAAATGACTTCAAATCAGCTATTATAAATATTCTGAGCTAAAAGAAACCACATTTACAAAGACTAAAAGAAAGTGTGACCACAATGCCCCACCAAATAACAATTAAAATGCAGAGAGTAAAAAAAAGAATCAAACTGAAATTTTAGAACTGAAATTGCAGTAATTGAAATGAAAAAAGTCTACCAGAGGAACTCAACAGCAAATATGAGCAGCCAAAAGAAAGAATCAGCACACCAGAAGACAGTTCAATTGAGATTATCTATTCTAAGCAACATAATGAAAAAAGACTAAGAAAAAATGAATAGAGTCTCAGGGACCTGTAGGATAGCTTCATGCATATTTTTACATAAGAAGAAGAGAAGGGGCAGAAAGAATATTTGAAGAAATCATGGCTGAAATGTTCCCAAATTTGATGGAAAACATTACTCTACACATCCAAACAACTCAATAAAGTAGGATGAGTTCTTTGAGTTCCACATGTACATATATCATAGTCTAACTGTTGAAATCCAAAAAAAAAAAAAAGAGAGAATTATGAAAAGAGTGAGAGAATAGTCACCCATCATGTACAAAGAATCTTCACTTCAGTAAGAGCTGACTTCTCATCAGAATTCATGGGTCCAGAATGAAATGAACACAAAGTGCTGAAAGAAAGACTGTCCAAAAGAAAGCTTACACCCAGCAAAAGTAAATATTCAAAAACTAAGGAGAAATGAAAACATAAGCATAAAAACCAAGCATACTAGCAAAACTTCCCCAGAAGAAATACGAAGGGGAATACTACAGGTTGAGATGAAAGAGACTATACAGTCACTTGAAATCACATGAAATAATAATGAGTATTAGCAAAGGTAAATATAAATATAGCATAAGTAAATATAAAATGCAGCAAAACATATTTTTGCTTGTAGCTTTTTTCTTCTATCAGACTTTTAATTGTGCAGTATATCTTTCCATCTGTTTTTGTCATCTAAAATTTCTTAATCATTGTCATAGTTTTCCAAGTATAGGTCCTTTGACTTGTAACGTAGGTTTATTCCCAGTTATTTATTATTTTTGATGTGATGTTAAATGGGACTGTTTTCCTAATTTCTCTTTCTGATACTTCATTGTTAGTGTATAGAAATGCAACAGATCTCAGTATATTAATTTTGTGTCCTGCAATTTTACTGAATTAACTGATGAGTTTTCTGGTGGTGTCTTTAGGATTTTCGATGTATAGTATCACATAATCTGCAAACCATGACAGTTTTACTTCTTCCTTTCCAACTTAGGTTCCTTTTCTTTTCTTTTCTTCTTTTTTCTTTTTCTTCTCTGATTGCTGAAGCTAGGGCTTCTAAAACTATGTTTAAAAAAGTGGGGAGCATGGGGGTACTTGTTTTGTTTCTGATCTTAGAGGAAATTCTTTCAGCTTTTCACTGTTGAGTATAATATTAACTGTGGGTTTGTCATATATGGTCTTTATTATGTCTAGGTATGATCCCTCTATGTCCCCTTCCTGGAGAGTTTTTATCATAAATGGAGTTGAACATTGTCAAAAGCTTTTTCTGCATATACATCTACTGAGATCATCATATGGGTTTTATTATTCAATTTGTTAATGTGGTATATCACATTGATTTGTGGATAACAATAAATCTATGACAAAGGAGGCTAGAATATACAATGCAGAAAAGACAGTCACTTCAATAAGTAGTGCCAGGGAAAATGGACAGCTACATGCAAAGAATGAAATAAGTACATTCTTTAACACCATATACAAAAATAATTGACTATGCTAAAGCCTTTGATTGTGTGGATCACAATAAACTATGGAAAATTCTTCAAGAGACGGGAATACCAGACCACCTGACCTGTCTCTTGAGAAATCTGTATGCAGGTCAGGAAGCAACAGTTAGAACTGGACATGGAACAACAGACTAGTTCCAAATAGGAAAAGGAGTGCATCAAGGCTGTATACTGTCACCTTGCTTATTTAACTTATATGCAGAGTACATCATGAGAAATACTGGACTGGAAGAAACACAAGCTGGAATCAAGATTGCCGGGAGAAATATCAATAACCTCAGATATGCATATGACACCACTCTTATGGCAGAAAATGAAGAGGAACTAAAAAGCCTCTTGATGAAAGTGAAAGAGGAGAGTGAAAAAGTTGGCTTAAAGCTCAACATTCAGAAAATGAAGATCATGGCATCCAGTCCCATCACTTCATGGGAAATAGATGGGGAAACAGTGGAAACAGTGTCAGACTTTACTTTTGGGGGGCTCCAAAATCACTGCAGATGGTGATTGCAGCCATGAAATTAAAAGTCGCTTACTCCTTGGAAGAAAAGTTATGACCAACCTAGATAGCATATTCAAAAGCAGAGCCATTACTTTGCCAACTAAGTTCTGTGTAGTCAAGGCTATGGTTTTTCCTGTGGTCATATATGGATGTGAGAGTTGGACTGTGAAGAAGCCTGAGTGCCGAAGAATTGATGCTTTTGAACTGTGGTGTTGGAGAAGACTCTTGAGAGTCCCTTGGACTGCAAGGAGATCCAACCAGTCCATTCTGAAGGAGATCAGCCCTGGGATTTCTTTGGACGGAATGATGCTAAAGCTGAAACTCCAGTACTTTGGCCACCTCATGCAAAGAGTTAACTCATTGGAAAAGACTCTGAAGCTTGGAGGGATTGGGGGCAGGAGGAGAAGGGGACGACAGATGATGAGATGGCTGGATGGCATCACTGACTCAATGGATGTGAGTCTGAGTGAACTCTGGGAGTTGGTGATGGACAGGGAGGCCTGGCCTGCTGCGATTCATGGGGTGGCAAAGAGTTGGACATGACTGAGTGACTGAACTGAACTGACAAAAATAAACTCAAAATAAACTAAAAACTTATATGTAAGACCAGAAACTATAAGACACCTACAGGAAAACATAAGCAGAACACTTTTTGACATAAATTGCAGGAATATTTTTTTTATTTGTCTCAATGAAATAAAAACAAAACTAAATAAATGGGACCTGATCAAAAGCTTTTGAACAAAAAAAGAAACCACTGTTAAATGAAAAGACAAACTACTGAATGGTAGAAAGTATTTCCAAATGGTATGGCTGAGAAATTGATGATATTCGGCATATATAAACAAATTATACTACTCAAAATTAAAAAAAACAATCAGATTAAAAAATAGGCAGAAGACCTAATTAAACATTTTTCCAAAGAGGAAATGCAGATGGCAAACAGGCACATGAAAAGATGTTCAACATTGCTATTCATTAGGAAATGCACATCAAAATCACACTGAGATCTGGCATCACACCTATCAGAATGACTAGCCTGAAAACGAAAACAAATATACTTATATCCTATAATTCTTGAGCCTCCAATTGAAAAAACAAACTTAAAAAAAAGAACACAAATAATAAAAAGTTGGTGAGGATGTGAAGAGGGGACATTTGTACACTGTTGGTGGGAGTGCAAATTGGTAAAACCACTCTGGAAAATGGTAGGGGGTTTCTTTAAAAACTTAAAATAGAACTACCATATGACCCAGAAATTATACTCCTGGGTATATATCCAAAATAAATAAATAAATAAATAAAAACACGGATGTGAAAAGATACATGCACCGCAATGTTCAGAGCATTGAGTATTTACAATACCCAATATATGGAAACAACTCAAACAAGTGCCCATTAACGGATGAATATATTGAAAATATGTAATATATATATATATATATATATATACACATACATACATACATATGCAATGGAATACTACTTAGCATGCATATGCATATATATAAATGCAATGGAATACTAGCTTCTTTTTCTTAAAGGAACAATTAACAGAAATACAAAAGAAAGCCATGTACTGTATGATATCACTTATATATGGAATCAGAAAAAATGCAACAAACTAGTGAATATAGCAAAAAGAACAAACTCACAAATGCAGCCAACAAACTACAGGTTATCAGTGCAGGAGAGAGGAACATCAGGGGGATATTGTATGTAAGATTGGCTCATGGATGTATTGAACCATGTCAAGAATATAGCCAATATTTTTGTAATAACTGCAAAATGGGAAGTAACAATTAAGGAATATGTAAAACATTTTTAAAACTTTAAATGAAATAATAAAAAAAAAACCTCACTGGGGAAAAAGTGAAGAAATCTATACCATGAAAACACTAATCAAAATAGGCAAAAATTAAATCAGGAACTGCTATTTCCTTTTAGCATCACACACAAAAGTTCATATGAAAACCTTGTTTGTTTAGTTTTATTTTTGGTATTGATTTCTACTTTAATAAAAATATGTTCAGAAAAGATGATATAATACAAATTCACTGAAATTTGTTAAAGACTGATGCTGAAGTTCTAATACTTTGGTCACCTGATGTGAAGAGCACTCATTGGAAAAGACTGGAAAACGCTGGGAAAGATTGAAGGCAGGAGAAGGGGAAAACAGAGGATGAGATGGTTGGATGGCATCACAACTCAATGGACATGAGTCTGAGCAAACTCCAGGAGACAGTGAAGGACAGAGAAGCCTGGCATGCTGCAGTCCATGGGGTTGCAAAGAGTTGGTCAGACACGACTCAGCAACTGAACAGATTTACAGACGAATATGTGGTGAACAACTTTTAAATTTCTCTGTATACTTGAAAAAATGCATATGACTTTAAGTAGCAAGAATGGGGTACAGGAAAGGCTTTGTTCATGAATTATCTTCCTTTATCAGAGGGAAAAAAAATGTGAATTTGAGATACTTATGGAATACTCAGAAATAACCTGAAGGAAAAGTCTTTGACTGTGCAGATCACAACACATTGTGGAAAATTCTTAAAAAGATGGGAAGACCAGACCACCTGACCTACCTCCTGAGAAATCTGTATGCAGGTCAAGAAGCAATGGTTAGAACCAGACATGGAACAACAAACTGGTTCCAAATTGGGAAAGGAGTACGTCAGGACTGTATATTGTCACCCTGCTTATTTAACTTCTATGTAGAGTACATCATGAGAAATTCTGGGCTGGATGAAGCACAAGCTGGAATCAAGATTGTGAGGAGAGATATCAATAACCTCAGATATGCAGATGACACCACCTTTATGGCAGAAAGGGAAGAAGAACTAAAGAACCTCTTGATGAAAGTGAAAGAGGAGAGTGAAAAATTTGGCTTAAAGCTCAACATTCAGAAAACTAAGATCATGGCATCTGGCCCCATCAATTCATGGCAAACAGATGGGGAAACAAAGCAAACAGTGACAGACTTTATTTTGGGGGGCTCCAAAATTACTGCAGATTGTGACTGAAGCCATGAAATTAAAAGACACTTGCTCCTTGCAAGAAAAGCTATGATCAAAATATACAAGCAGCTTATACAACTCAATGCCAGAAAAACAAACCCAATCGAAAAGTGGGAAAAAGACCTAAACAGAAATTTATCTAAAGAAGACATACAGATGACTAACAAAGACATGAAAAGATGCTCAACATCGCTCATTATTGGAGAAATGAAAATCAAAACTACAATGAGATATCACCTCACACCAGTCAGAATGGCCCTCCTCAAAATGTCTACAAGCAATAAATGCTGGAGAGGATGTGGAGAAAAAGGAATGCTCTTGCACTGTTGGTGGGAATGTAAATTGATACAGCCACTATGGAAGACAGTATGGAGATTACTTTAAAAATTAGGAATAAAACCACCATTTGACACACCAGTGCCACTCCTAGACATATAACCTGAGGAAAGCAAAATTGAAAAAGACACATGGATCCCACTGTTGATTGCAGCACTATTTGCAATAGCTAGAACATGGAAGCAACCTAGATGTTCATCAACAGATGAATGGATAAAGAAGTTGTAGCACATATACACAATGGAATATTACTCAGCCATAAAAAGTAACACATTTGAGTCAGTTCTGATGAGGTGGATGAACCTAGAGCCTATTATACAGAGTGAGGTAAGTCAGAAAGAGAAAGATAAATATCGTATACTAATGCATATATACGGAATCTAGGAAAATGGTACTAAAGAGTTTATTTACAGGGCAAGAGTGGAGAAACAGACATAGAAAATAGACTTATGGACATGGGGAGAGGGGAGGAGAGGGTGAGTTGTATGGAAAGAGTAACATGGAAACTTGCATTACCTTATGTAAAATAGATACCCAACAGGAATTTGCTGTATGTCTCAGGAAACTCAAACAGGGGCTCTCTATCAATCTAGAGGGCTGGGATAGGAAGGGAGATGGGAGGTAGGTTTGAAAGGGATGGGATATATGTATACCTATGGGTGATTCATGTTGAGGTTTGAGAAAAAAATAACAGAATTCTGTAAAGCAATTATCCTTCAATTAAAAAATAAATTAAAAAAAAATCCTCCTGCCAATATAAATGACATAGGTTCAGTCGCTAGTCTGGGAGAATCCTACATGCCAAAGAGCATCTATTGGGGATGGTGCCAAAACTATTAAGCCTGTGCTCTAGAGTCTATGTTCTACAATAAGAGAAGCCACTGCAGTGAGAAGCTGGTGCATTGCTGTTAGGGAATGTTTAATAGGAGGATTCCTACGTGCTGTTTCTCATAAATTCTCTGTTCCTTGTCAGTTCCTATTCCAAGAATGAGTACAGCTGCACACAGCTCTCAGGACTGAGATCATGAGAAAGAGTACCTACTCGGATTCCTTTCAGTAACTCCCTTCAATGACTCTTTTCAGCGTCAGCGACCTTGTGTGTATTAGACTGTCCATATTATGGCTATTGATAAAATTTCATCCTGTGTAATAGCTGAGTAATCATCTTATTAAAGATATATAAGCCTGCATTTCTGCTAATTAAATACCTTTGCTCCATCAGAGCTTGGTTCCCCGTGTCTGTCTGTCTGTCTGTCTGTCTGTCTCTGTCTCTCTGTCTCTTTCTCTCTTTCACTTTCTTATCATCAACTCTGGACCACAAGGTTCCAGTCCATTAAAGGACCCCAACACACTGCAATGACGAGTAGCCTCTATTCATCACAGCTAGAGAAACACCACAGGCAGCAACAAAGACCCAGTACAGCCAAATAAAATAAATTAATTAATTAATTAAAAAAGATTTTAGGGGATGAAATCTAAAGCCAAATAATTAAAATTATAACAGATATGGTGAATGAAATAATTTGAACAAGGTTACAAATTCTAAGTATTATTTGATTATTTTAGTATAAGAAAAGCACAATGGAGAAAAGTGACACAAAAAGAAACACAAATGGAAATAAATGAACCTAACTGTATTTCAAATAAATAATATCATCCCATTGAAGTGATGCTAACTCAAGGTGCCTTTGAAAATAGTATTTTGATCAAGAATTTGTTAGTCACTCAGTCCTGTTCGACTCTTTGCAATCCCATGGACTGTAGCCCACCAGGCTCTTCTGTCCATGGAATTCTCCAGGCAAGAATACTGGAGTGGGTAGCCATTCCTTTCTCCAGATCTTCCCGACCTAGAGATCAAACCATGTGTCTCCCACATTGCAGACAGATTCTTTACCGTCTGAGCCACCAGGGAAGCCCATGTTGATCACATGCCCTCAGAATAGATAATTAAAACTATAAACAAATAATAATGCATAGCCTAGTTGCTTGATTTGTTTTCCCAGTGGATTGAGTTAGCAGTTTTGAAACTATGTATAGGTAACTCAGCTGATAAAGAACCCACCTGCCAATACAGAAAATGCAAAACTGGTGGGTTTGCTTCCTGGGTCAGAAAAATCCTCTGGAGAAGGAAATGGCAACCTGCTCCAGTATTCCTGCTGGAAAATTCCATGGACAAAGAGCCCGGTGGGCTACAATCCATGGGGTTGCAAAGAGTCAGACATAGCTGAGTATACAAATATGCATATTATATTAATATAACTGACCAAATATGTAAATACATTGTGGACAATTAGAGACAGGATTTTCACTGTTGGAGAAGAGAGTTTAAAATATGGACAGAGGAAAGTAAGAATAAACCCTCTTTTATTTAGTAGATTTTAAAGTATCAGTGTTAATACATATAGATATATAATTCAGAATATACATATATATATATACACACACACACTCACACATGCTAGGAGGGATTAAGGGAAGGAGAAAAGGGGGATGACAGAGGATGAGACAGCTGGATGGCATCACCAAATCGATGGACGTGAGTTTGAGTGAACTCCGGGAGATGGTGACGGACAGGGAGGCCTGGCGTGCTGCAATTCATGGGGTCACAAAGAGTCGGAGATGACTGAGCGACTGAACTGAACCTAAAATAGGACCTATATAAATTGTTGTTGTTATTGTTTAATCACTAAATTGTGTCCGACTCTTTTGTGACACCATGGACTGGAGCCCACCAGGCTCCTCTGTCCATGGGATTTCCCAAGTAAAAATACTGGGGTAACTTATTTCCTTCACCAGGGTTTCTTCCAGACCCAGGGATCAAACAAGTCTCCTATGATAGCAGGCCAATTCTTTACCACTGAGCCACCAAAGAAGCCCATATGTATAATACACAAACATTTATATATGTAATACATATAAAGTGCATATTTTAATGTGGTATATTATTTGTATTATATAATTTTATTTTAATGTTATACATTATTATACTTTAGTATGTTATTAATATATATTTAAAAATAGTATATATATGGGACCCAGAAGCAATGATACACTGTTAATAATCAATAGTACATTTAGCACCCAGATCTTGGTTTCTACATAAAATTTTCTACTAATAAGAACCAGATTCCTTGGGAAGGTTTGGAACAGGCAATGTATAGAAAAAGCTTGAAAGAACTTCTGTCAGAAAATGAGGAAATGCTCAAATAATGTTTCAGTTCAGTTCAGTCACTCAGTCGTGTCCGAATCTTTGCAACCCCATGAATCGCAGCACGCCAGGCCTCCCTGTCCATCACCATCTCCCGGAGTTCACTCAGACTCACGTTCATCGAGTCCGTGATGCTATCCATCCATCTGTTCCTCTTTTGGTATCCTATCATTTTGCCTTTTCATACTGTTCATGGGGTTCTCAAGGCAAGAATACTGAAGTGGCTTGCCATTCCCTTCTCCAGTGGACCACATTCTGTCAGACCTCTCCACCATGACCCACCCATCTTGGGTTGCCCCGCAGGCATGGCTTGGTTTCCTTGAGTTAGACAAGGCTGTGGTCCTAGTGTGATTAGATTGACATGTTAAAAGGACACATAAGTCAGTTTGATGGGGCTTACAGTGGCCAAATCAGGAATAATTCAAGAATCACAATAAATGATGCAGGAATAGATAAGAAATCATGGAGTGGGGAGCCTATCTCTTCTTCAACGGATCTTCCCAACCCAGGAATCGAACCGGGGTCTCCTGCATTGCAGGCAGATTCTTTCCCAGCTGAGCTATCAGGGAATCCCAAGAAATCATGACTTCATCTTAATATATGTAAATAAAAGTAAATAATTAGGAGAGAGAAAACTCATCCTTACAACAGAATCCAAACTAGTGAAAAAGAATGAACTAACTAGAAAATCACCATTTGGCAACTACCATGACAATAATTGCTTTAGACAAGGATCATCATTGGGCACCAAAGCAAGTGAAAGATGAGAAAGAAATAAGATATTTAATTAGTCTCAAAGATACTTATTAATTTTTGCAAAGGGAAAACTAGTGGAGAAACCAGACAACCCTTTGAGCAAATGATCAAGCTTAACATTACCAGTAATGGGATGAATTGCCATCATGGACCTCATGATATATGATGAGAAGAAGCACTATTAATTCTGTGATAAACCTGTCAAAAATGTGTAAATTAAATCTAAAGGAACTTTCAAGTAAACCTAGACTGAGGGATATTTGACAAATATGTACTGTCCAAAAATCTCCAGAAAAAAAATTTTTTTGGAAAGTTTCCGATTAAAGGAGACTAAAATGATGTGATACTGAAACACATCTGTGAAAAGGTCCTGAATCAAATGTTTCTTTTTCCTTTCGTATGAAGGACACTAGTTTGAAAAATGGTGAAATGGAATATCAGGGCTAAAAATTACATAACTCATTTTGATAAGTTTACTCTGCTTATGTAATGTAAGACCTATGTTTAAAGGAAATACCTATTGAGATATTTAGAAATTGAGGCAACTATATCTCCAACCTTTTCTCAAATAGTGTTGAAAAAATCATAGATACATATATGAGAGAGGAGAGACAAAGACAGAAAGAGAAACATCAAGTGTGCTAGGGTAAAATTTTAAGATTCGGGACTCCTTTGTGAAGAGTATATAAAAATTATTTATGATTTTTATAGTGTTTCTATAATTCTGACATTATTTTCAAATAAAAAGTTCCAGAAAAAAAGATAATTTTAACTACCACTCAGTTTTTAAGATACAACTTTATGGATGTGAGAGTTGGACTGTGAAGAAAGCTGAGTGCCGAAGAATTGATGCTTTTGAACTGTAGTGTTGGAGAAGACTCTTGAGGGTCCCATGGACTGCAATTTGCAAGGAGATCCAAGCAGTCCATTCTAAAGATCAGTCCTGGGTGTTCTTTGGAAGGGATGATGCTGAAGCTGAAACTCCAATACTTTGGCCACCTCATGCAAAGAGTTGACTCATTGGAAAAGACTCTGATGCTGGAAGGGATTGGGGGCAGGAGGAGAAGGGGACGACAGAGGAGGAGATGGCTGGATGGCATCACTGACTCTATAGATGTGAGTCAGAGTGAACTTCGGGAGTTGGTGACGGACTGGGAGGCCTGGGGTGCTGCAATTCATGGGGTGGCAAAGAGTCAGACACGACTGAGCGACAGAACTGAACTGATGTGTGCATCAGTTAAAACATAAAAATTAATAGCTTTTTTAAATTTCTGAAGTGCAAATGTCTTCATGTAGACCATTCGTGGATATATTATCTAGCAGATATCACCAATAGAGAATTATGTATATTTTTAGTGTTCTACTTTCAAAAACTGAATCTTAAAAAAATTAACTTAAGAGGCTGAGTACTGTGAAATATTGGTCGCTCAGCTGTGTCCAACTCTTTGTGACCCCATGGTCTGTAGCCCACCAGGGTCCTCTGTCCATGGAATTTTTCAGGGAAGAATACTTGCCTACTACTCCTACTACTAAGCCATTCCCTACTCCAGGGGATTTATACGCAAGTGTTGAATTGCAGGCAAATTCTTTACCGCTAGGAATGCTATAATGCTGTACGTATTCATTGAAAGCATATAAATTTCAACAGGTCTTAAACAAAATCTCAGGTATCTTATTTTTCTTTTTCTGTATAACTTTAAACATGAGAATGAATGAATCAGCAAACATCTCTTTTGATATCACTAGGAATTATATCATCCAAGAACTGTACAGCTAGTTTTTTGCTTTAATAAAACGTTTAAGTATACTGAAAATACATTTACCGAATTCAAACCATTATGCAATAGAAAAACTGAATTTATACCATCACGCAAGTAGAAACTAAATTAAAGTAATATAGAATTCCCTTTTCGGAGAAGGCAATGGTACCCCACTCCAGTACTCTTTCCTCAAAAATCCCATGGACCGAGGAGCCTGGTGGGCTGCAGTCCATGGAGTCGCTAGGAGTCGGACACAGTCGAGAGACTTCACTTTCACTTTTCACTTTCATGCATTGGAGAAGGAAATGGCAACCCACTCCAGTGTTCTTGCCTGGAGAATCCCAGGGACGGGGGAGCCTGGTGGGCTGCCGTCTATGGGGTCACACGGAGTTGGACACGACTGAAGCAACTTAGCAGCAGCAGCAGCAGAACTCCGTTTTAGATATTCTTGGTATTAATAGGTATGTAGATTCAGGAATGGAAGTCAATTGTTTACTTTAAAAGTATTACCTGAAAATGTAATTATTTCAGTACTAATTTAACCCGATGAAGCTGTAGGAGGCTCTGTCCTATTTTACTGGATCTGGTATCTGAGCAAACAATGAGAAAAGCAAACAGAACTTATAATGCCACTTTTTAGGAGGGATTCATCATACTCAACAGGGAACTTCAGCCCTGCTGCCCCTGCCAACCTATCCCCTGTCCACTCCCAACAGCCTCCTCCCATCCCACTCCCCCCCCCCCCCACATACAAAACAAAAGCTTTAAGTCTCCCTGGGGCTGCAAAATTTTCCTTCTTTAAGAATGTCAGCAGCTATTGACTTTCCAGTCTATGCTAGAAAGTGGATTGTAGTAAACATGTACCACTCTCTTTACCATTGGTGGGGCCATGTGGCATGTAGGATCTTAATAGTTATACAACTGACCAGGGATGGAACCAATGCTCCCTGCAGTGGTAGTGCAGTCTTTACCACTGGACTGCCAAGGAATTCCAACCATCGACTATTAAGATAATTGCCTACTAGAATCACTGGTCATAACCATGAGATATGATATTAGTTTGCTAGGGCTGCTATAATAGAGTACCACAGACTGGGTGGCTTAAGCAGCAGAAATCTATTGACTCAGAGTTTTGGGGACTAAAAGTCTTAGCAGCAGCAGCAGCAGTAGAGTTGGTTCACTCCAAAGACTGTGAGAAATAATCTGTTCTATACATCTCTCCTAGCTTCTGGTGGTTTGCTGGCAACCTGGGGCATTTCTTGACTTGTAGAAGTATCTTTACATGTTTTTCTCCCTATGTCTCTTTCTATGAGTTCAAATTTACACTTTTTATAAGGACACCAGTCATTGGATCAGGGTAAGAGGTTACATCTAAAACAACAATATTTCCAAAAACTCACATTCTGATGTCCTGAGGGTTAGGATTTTGACATGAATTTTAGGGGGACAAAATCCAACCCATACTTGTATGAATTACTTCTTACTGAAAATAGTGTCAGTTACAACAGGATTGATGAAAATCTTCTTTATTTCATTGCTTATTATTAATGACCAGAAATCTGGAAGGACTATAATAAATGCTGATTTTCTCAGTTCAAGTTATGTTATGCCTTTTGCATTGAATGTTCTGATAAGATGATCTCTATAAAATAACTTTAAAAGTTGAACACACCATATAATTGGCCTAATTTTAAATAAATTACCAGGTGGCTCACACATGGAAAATGCTCAAAAATGGTAACAATTGATATGAAATATAGCAGCTTTAAACCATTTTCTGATTACTTATTCATAGTAGTATCTCAGTGTACAATTTCTACATACTACACAGTAAAGAAGTACTTGATTTGGCCAGGAGAATGAATGTTGCAAAGCAATTTGATATAACTCCCTCTGCTTATCCATCAGTTAAAAGTGACTGTCATCTGCAAACTGGACTATTGATAATATTTAAAATGAGCTAGGGGGTGTTCTGGTGGGTGTAATAGGTAGGAGTTTTGAGCATATGATAAGCATACTTATAACAAACAAATTAAAATAGAAGAATCTTGATATTCCCCTTTAAATTCACTGTAACATGATGCAAAATATTAATTAAAAGAGCAAGCATTTTTTAACGCAAATATATTTCAAATGTTGAATTGATACTTGGTATACAGTGGTGATTAAAACAGACAGGCTTAATTTCCCATTGGTCCATATGTCTTTCATCAATCATATTTCACTTTAATGGACCATAGAAAATGCAAACTGTTAATGGAGTAAAATCATTAATTTGTATAGTAAGTCTGTGTACATGCTTTTTTAAAAATGTATAAAATATTATGTAATAACTGAGAAAATTTACCCCAGCTTACGAGAGCATGATGCGATAGCTTTTTTTTTAATAGCATCTTCAAAGGTAACATTTAGCTTACAAATACTGAAAATTGAATTTAATTATTTGAAATCATAATTTGACTGAAATACAATACTGTAAATAATATTTGATTATTAAGAAACAATTTTTACTTAAAGATCAAATGGAAATTACTATGTTTCAAAAGCATGCATACCAAGGAAATATGCATTCTAAAAATATTAAAATGAACAAAACAAAATATCAATATGGAATTTAGTTCCAATGGCATATATATTGCCAGCTTCATGCTTTGCCTGGTTCACGACCTTTGACAGATTTTCACTGAATAAAGCTTGAAATACAGGCTTCCTTTATAGTCTAAGGAAGAGAAAGTAGCCTTAAGCTTTACAAACAATTTTCCATGTGTATGTGTTCCAACTAAACTACCATGTTTATGATCCACAATGGATTGATATGTCAGAATTCACTTGATATCAACATGGTAACACAACTATATTCAAATATTTTTGTACCATCAATTTGAAAAGCAGATTTGAAAAATCAAAATTAAAAATTATTCACTATTATTTTCACTTTCTGAAATTATCACATGTGAGCAAAAAATATGTACAAGAATGCTATCTGTTAACTTTTTATAATAACTTAAGATTGGAAACAAGTTAAATGCCTATCAGTAGAGGAGTGGTGAAATAAATTATGGTACCTCTACCCAATGAAGAAATTTGCAATAATTCCAAAAGAAGAAGCCTACTCTATATGTACATGTAGGGAAATATCTTCAAAATACATATTAAATGAAGAAAAGTAGCAAGACAGTATGTGCGGTATTTTTTTATAATCAAAATTATGCTTGGAGAGTCACAAATATTTCAAGGAATATTTGTAAGAGACTGATAATATTAGTTACTTTAGAGGGTAAGAGAAACAGGTAGGAATAACTATGGTTTTTAAGTTCAAGCAGGATTCCAGCTAGGTAAATTGCCTGATTATAGGAACTAGGCACATGCCTATACATAGTTAATTGACATCCATCTCTCAACCACGTGATAGTCAACAGATACAGCGTGAATGCTAATCAGTCAGCAGAGATACCAGCAGTAAAAAAAAAAAAAAAAAAAATCAGCGGTACAGGTATTTGCCAAATACTAATTCAGGTTCTCAACTGATTTACTATGTCAGTTCGATTGGTAATATCCTTTGCTAATGAAATTGCTGAAATACTGAACTGATTAACCAAAGTCCTCTCTTGACATTTAAGGCATTATTCACAAGTCCACCTGTCATTCCAAACTCTGCCACAGGTTAACAGATTACAAAGTATAACATCCAAACTGTTCACTGGAAAAAACATCAACAAAAGATTCCTATCAGAGAAGAAACTGTATTTTCTATCTTTATTTGATAGCAAGAGAGAGAGAATTCTAGAAAACCAGTTATTTGCTTTGAAGCCAAACAAACAAACAAAACTGCATTGACCACTAGATGACCCCCATAAATTTTCCCCACTATTATAACAACATGAAAGAAATAAAACAAGGGAAAGAGAAATATTTAATAAAATAATGTATGATTCACCATCTTTTGCCTAAATACTCACAAGTAGAAATTATGACTCCTCACTTACCACTTGTTTAGCATATTTTCATAATGTAGAGCTAGCGAAACACTCCTACATTTTATCTGTAATTTCTTAAATGATGCCTATTATAATATTTAAAGAATTAAAAGTCTTCATGCTTAATTTCTGGACTACAGCAAAATTCTTCATCTAATATTGTCCATGATGGCTAGCAAGAGCATTTTTTTTTCTGAGTTCTGAGTACCTGCTATGATTCCCACATACTCTAGTTGTTTGTCCTTATAAGTTTAACTTTTGAACATAAACAAGGCATTTACTTTCAGATACAGACAGCTTTCTCTCATTTATGATCATTCACTTCAGTTCAGTCCAGTCACTCAGTCGTGTCCGACTCTTTGTGACCCCATGAATTGCAGCACCCCAGGCCTCCCTGTCCATCACCAACTTCAGGAGTTCACTCAGACTCACCATCCATCGAGTCGGTGATGCCATCCAGCCATCTCATTTTCTGTCATCCCCTTCTCCTCCTGCCTCCAATCACTCCCAGATTCAGAGTCTTTTCCAATGAGTCAACTCTTCGCATGAGGTGGTCAAAGTACTGGACTTCCAGCTTCAGCATCATTCCTTGCAAGGAACACCCAGGACTGGTCTCCTTTAGAATGACTGGTGGGATCTCTTTGCAGTCCATGGGACTCTCAAGAGTCTTCTCCAACACCACAGTTCAAATGCATCAATTCTTCGGCGCTCAGCTTTCTTCACAGTCCAACTCTCACATCCATACATGACTATTGGGAAAACAATAGCTTTGACTAGAAGGACCTTTGTTGGGAAAGTAATGTCTCTGCTGTTGAATATGCTATCTAGGTTGATCATAACTTTCCTTCCAAGGAGTAGGCATCTTTTAATTTCATGGCTGCAATCTCCATCTGCAGGGATTTTGGAGCCCCCAGAAATACAGTCTGACACTGTTTCCACTATTTCCCCATCTATTTCCCAAGAAGTGATGGGACCAGATGCCATGATTTTCGTTTTCTGAATGTTGAGCTTTAAGCCAACTTTTTCACTCTCCTCTTTCACTTTCATCAGGAGGCTTTTGAGTTCCTTTACACTTTCTGCCACAAGGGTGCTGTCATCTGCATATCTGAGGTTATTGATATTTCTCCCGGCAATCTTGATTCCAGCTTCTGCTTCTTCCAGCCAGAGTTTCTCATGATGTACTCAGCATAGAAGTTCAATAAGCAGGGTGACAATATACAGCCTTGACGTATTCCTTTTCCTATTTGGAACCAGTCGGTTGTTCCATGTCCAGTTCTAACTGTTGCTTCCTGACCTGCATACAGGTTTCTCAAGAGGGAGGTCAGGTCGTCAGGTATTCCCATCTCTTGAAGAATCTTTAACAGTTTACTGTGATCCACCCAGTCAAAGGCTTTGGCATAGTCAATAAAGCAGAAACAGATGTTTTTCTGGAACTCTCTTGCTTTTTCCATGATCCAGCAGATGTTGGCAATTTGAACTCTGGTTCCTCTGCCTTTTCTAAAACCAGCTTGAACTTCTGGAAGTTCACGGTTCATGTATTGCTGAAGCCTGGCTTGGAGAATTTTGAGCATTACTTTACTAGCAGGTGAGATGAGTGCAATTGTGCGGTAGTTTGAGCATTCTTTGGCATTGACTTTCTTTGGGATTGGAATGAAAACTGATCTTTTCCAGTCCTGTGGCCACTGCTGAGTCTTCCAAATTTGCTGGCATATTGAGTGCAGCACTTTCACAGCATCATCTTTCAGGATTTGAAATAGCTCAACTGGGATTCCATCACCTCCACTAGCTTTGTTCATAGTGATGCTTCCTAAGGCCCACTTGACTTCACATTCCAGGATGTCTGGCTCTAGGTGAGTGATCACACCATCGTTTTATCTTGGTCATGAAGATCTTTTTTGTACCATTCTTCTGTGCATTCTTGCCACCTCTTCTTAATATCTTCTGCTTCTGTTAGGTCCATATCATTTCTGTCCTTTATCAAGCCCATCTTTGCATGAAATATTCCCTTGGTATCTCTACTTTTCTTGAAGAGATCTCTAGTCTTTCCCATTCTGTTCTTTTCCTCTATTTCTTTGCATTGATTGCTGAGGAGGGCTTTCTTATCTCTCCTTGCTATTCTTTGGAACTCTGCATTCAGATGCTTGTGTCTTTCCTTTTCTCCTTCGCTTTTCACTTCTCTTCTTTTCACAGCTATTTGTAAGGCCTCCCCAGACAGCCATTTTGCTTTTTTGCATTTCTTTTCCATGGGGATGGTCTTGATCCCTGTCTCCTGTACAATGTCACGAACCTCCAGCCATAGTTCATCAGGCACTCTATCTATCAGATCCAGGCCCTTAAATCTATTTCTCACTTCCACTGTATAATCATTAGGGATATGATTTAGGTCATACCTGAATGTTCTAGTGATTTCCCTACTTTCTTCAATTTAAGATCCTGTGGATTCAGAATCTGAGCCACAATCAGCTCCCAGTCTTGTTTTTGCTGACTGTATAGAGCTTCTCCATCTTTGGGTGCAAAGAATATAATCAATCTGACTTTGGTGTTGACAATCTGGTGATGTCCATGTGTAGAGTCTTGTCTTGTGTTGTTGGAAGAGGGTGTTTGCTATGACCAGTGTGTTTTCTTGGCAAAACTCTATTAGCCTCTGCCCTGCTTCATTCCATATTCCAAGGCCAAATTTGCCTGTTACCCCAGGTGTTTCTTGACTTCCTACTTTTGCATTCCAGTCCTCTATAATGAAAAGGGCATCTTTTTGGAGTCTTAGTTCTAAAAGGCCTTGTAGGTATTCATAAAACTCTTCAACTTCAGCTTCTTCAGCATTACTGATTGGGGCATAGACTTGGATTACTGTGATATTGAGTGGTTTGCCTTGGAAACGAACAGAGATCATTCTGTTTTTTCTGAGATTGCATCCAAGTACTGCATTTCAGACTCTTTTGTTGACTATGATGCCTACTCCATATCTTCTAAGGGATTCCTGCCCATAGTAGTTGATATGATGGTCACCTGATTTAAATTCACCCATTCCAGTCCATTTTAGTTTGCTGATTCCTAGAATGTTGAAGTTCATTTGCCATAGTGTATATATTAAAAGCTAACACTTTTTTCTTGTAAAAATGACAGTTAACCTAAAATGTCAGCTGATTTGTATTACATTTAGCTCCATAACCCATTTAACAATCAGCTGCTTCTGAAGAGGTGCTTTCATTATTGTGCATACATAATGGAACTATCTGAGATTCCTAAAAATAGTCAAGAATAAGTGATTGCCTCAATGATTAATCAACTGTAGTTCACCTGGTTACAGAATACCGATGTGTATCACATTTCATTAGTGATCATTACCTTAATTTTCTCATTTTCTGCTTTCCAGAAGGAAAGGGCTCATCAGTACCATGTCCTGTAAAATTTTAAATAGAAAACGAATTTAAGTTCCCCTTGAAAATTATATTTTCCCTATATGCTACCCAGTTTAAGAACTCAACTCTGTTTATGGACATCTTAAAATCATGCCCCCGAAAATCATCTGTTCAGAAAATCTTCAACCTGACTTCACATTTTTATGGGCAATTTCCTGTTAGATTCTGTTTCTTAAGGGTTTTGGGCACTATTGTACAGACATGAGTTGCTGCAGGCTACTATTACCACCTCTTTTCTACTTGTTAGTCAGGCTCACTTCCTTTGTTCAGCTCTTGTACTTATTATTATTTTTTTTTTTATAAGACCTTGGAATCAGCTTAATTCTGAAGTTTCAGAGTGTGAGAATTAAAAACTATTGTATCGCATAACATTTGGCCTTTGGAAAAGAATAGGCTGGAAAATTGACTGGAACAGTTCTTTGTCAACTATAAAAGATTTTCTCCCTACTATACTACTAAAATGGCAAGGAGATTTCAAAACTGCATTGCAGCAACCAAATCAGCATGTTTTCAATGCACTTATATCTTATTCCTCAGGAATAAGTTACCACATGAAGACTAAAATAATTCCAATTTTGTCCCCTGTTTGTTTTAAATGTTTTAAGAAGTTATTAAATACCATAAAATATGACTATGAAAAAATACTGTCTATATCTAGGTAAAGATGCTTTGTTCAAATTCTCCAGCTAATTGTAAACAAACAAACAAACAAACAAACGATAAAGCTCCTTAAGTCCAGTGGGGCACTGAGACACATTGCCCTCCTGTCAGTTCCCAGGGTGATTTCCAGGTCTTTTGCAAATAGTAGTGTATTTTTCTATTATTTTAATTCTTTTGTGCTTTTTTTTTTTTCCAGAGTCCTTCACTGAAAGGTTAAGAATAATATCAGCAAATAGGTGTTTCATCAGGGAAAAACTTTGCATAGTGAGTCATTTGAAGGACTCCTTTTTTCTTTGAATGACTTATCAGAAACCATTTAGCAAACACATTCCCTCAGGCAATTTCAATCTATTCAAAATTCCCAGAGAATTTTAAAGGTGTTAGTTTCTAAATGGTCTGTTTTACTGTATAAGTCTTCTCAGATGGCCTTGGAAGAAAGGGATATTAAAGAGAAGAAAGACTATAAGTTCATGACCCCTTCCTCAATTTACAAAGACACCAGCTGAGAAATGAACTTTCATCTACATAGGCTGTATTTACCTGAGAATTTGAATTACAAAATCAGAAACTCACAGGGTAAGGAAGAACAGTAAAATCATTCAGTGATGATTATTTTTAATAATATCCCTATCAAATACTTCCTTGGCTTCTCTATATAATCTTCAATTACTGGAAACTAACGGTGTGGGTGCAGGAGGGCCAAGAAGAGCTACTCCACTTTCAAGGTCAGGAGGGGCGGCCAGTGAGGAGATACCCCTCATTCAAGTTTAGGAGTAGCAGCTGCGCTTTGCTGGAGGAGCCGTGAAGAGATACCCCATGTCCAAGGTAAGAGAAACCCAAGTAAGATGGTAGGTGTTGTAGGATGGCATCATAGGGCAGACACACTGAAACCATAATCACAAAAAAACAGTCAATCTAATCAAAGAGACCAGAGCCTTGTCTAATTCAATGAAACTAAGCCATGCATTGTGGGGCCACCCAAGACGGACGGGTCATGGTGGAGAGGTCTGACAGACTGTGGTCCACTGGAGAAGGGAATGGCAAAAAACTTCAGTATTCTTGACTTGAGAATCTCATGAACAGTATGAAAAGGCAAAATGGTAGGATACAGAAAGAGGAACTCCCCAGGTCGATAGGTGCCCAATATGCTATAGGAGATCAGTGGAGAAATAACTTCAGAAAGAATGAAGGGATGGAGCCAAAGCAAAAACAACACCCACTGGTGGATGCAACTGATTGACAGAAGAAAGGTCCAATGCTGTAAAAGCAATATTGCATAGGAACCTGGAATATTAGGTCCATGAATCAAGGCAAATTGAAAATGGTCAAACAGGAGATGGCAATAGTGAATGTCGACATTCTAAGAATCAGCAAACTAAAATGGACTGGAATGGGTGAATTCAACTCAGATGACCATTACATCTACTACTGTGGGAAGGAATCCCGTAGAAGAAATGGAGTAGTCATCATGGTCAACAAAAGAGTCCGAAATGCAGTACTTGGATGCAATCTCAAAAACGACAGAAAGACCTCTGTTCATTTCCAAGGCAAACCACTCAATATCATAGTAATCCAAATCTATGCCCCAATCAGTAATGCTGAAGAAGCTGAAGTTGAACGGTTCTATGAAGACGTACAAGGCCTTTAAGAACTAAAACCCCAAAAAGATGCCCTTTTCATTATAGAGGACTGGAATGCAAAAGTAGGAAGTCAAGAAACACCTGGGGTAACAGGCAAATTTGGCCTTGGAATATGGAATGAAGCAGGGCAGAGGCTAATAGAGTTTTGCCAAGAAAACACACTGGTCATAGCAAACACCCTCTTCCAACAACACAAGACAAGACTCTACACATGGACATCACCAGATTGTCAACACCAAAGTCAGATTGATTATATTCTTTGCACCCAAAGATGGAGAAGCTCTATACAGTCAGCAAAAACAAGACTGGGAGCTGATTGTGGCTCAGATTCTGAATCCACAGGATCTTAAATTGAAGAAAGTAGGGAAATCACTAGAACATTCAGGTATGACCTAAATCATATCCCTAATGATTATACAGTGGAAGTGAGAAATAGATTTAAGGGCCTGGATCTGATAGATAGAGTGCCTGATGAACTATGGCTGGAGGTTCGTGACATTGTACAGGAGACAGGGATCAAGACCATCCCCATGGAAAAGAAATGCAAAAAAGCAAAATGGCTGTCTGGGGAGGCCTTACAAATAGCTGTGAAAAGAAGAGAAGTGAAAAGCGAAGGAGAAAAGGAAAGACACAAGCATCTGAATGCAGAGTTCCAAAGAATAGCAAGGAGAGATAAGAAAGCCCTCCTCAGCAATCAATGCAAAGAAATAGAGGAAAAGAACAGAATGGGAAAGACTAGAGATCTCTTCAAGAAAAGTAGAGATACCAAGGGAATATTTCATGCAAAGATGGGCTTGATAAAGGACAGAAATGATATGGACCTAACAGAAGCAGAAGATATTAAGAAGAGGTGGCAAGAATGCACAGAAGAATGGTACAAAAAAGATCTTCATGACCAAGATAAAACGATGGTGTGATCACTCACCTAGAGCCAGACATCCTGGAATGTGAAGTCAAGTGGGCCTTAGGAAGCATCACTATGAACAAAGCTAGTGGAGGTGATGGAATCCCAGTTGAGCTATTTCAAATCCTGAAAGATGATGCTGTGAAAGTGCTGCACTCAATATGCCAGCAAATTTGGAAGACTCAGCAGTGGCCACAGGACTGGAAAAGATCAGTTTTCATTCCAATCCCAAAGAAAGTCAATGCCAAAGAATGCTCAAACTACCGCACAATTGCACTCATCTCACCTGCTAGTAAAGTAATGCTCAAAATTCTCCAAGCCAGGCTTCAGCAATACATGAACCGTGAACTTCCAGAAGTTCAAGCTGGTTTTAGAAAAGGCAGAGGAACCAGAGTTCAAATTGCCAACATCTGCTGGATCATGGAAAAAGCAAGAGAGTTCCAGAAAAACATCTGTTTCTGCTTTATTGACTATGCCAAAGCCTTTGACTGGGTGGATCACAGTAAACTGTTAAAGATTCTTCAAGAGATGGGAATACCTGACGACCTGACCTCCCTCTTGAGAAACCTGTATGCAGGTCAGGAAGCAACAGTTAGAACTGGACATGGAACAACCGACTGGTTCCAAATAGGAAAAGGAATACGTCAAGGCTGTATATTGTCACCCTGCTTATTGAACTTCTATGCTGAGTACATCATGAGAAACTCTGGCTGGAAGAAGCAGAAGCTGGAATCAAGATTGCCGGGAGAAATATCAATAACCTCAGATATGCAGATGACAGCACCCTTGTGGCAGAAAGTGTAAAGGAACTCAAAAGCCTCCTGATGAAAGTGAAAGAGGAGAGTGAAAAAGTTGGCTTAAAGCTCAACATTCAGAAAACGAAAATCATGGCATCTGGTCCCATCACTTCTTGGGAAATAGATGGGGAAATAGTGGAAACAGTGTCAGACTGTATTTCTGGGGGCTCCAAAATCCCTGCAGATGGAGATTGCAGCCATGAAATTAAAAGATGCCTACTCCTTGGAAGGAAAGTTATGACCAACCTAGATAGCATATTCAACAGCAGAGACATTACTTTGCCAACAAAGTTCCTTCTAGTCAAGGCTATGGATTTTCCAGTAGTCATGTATGGATGTGAGAGTTGGACTGTGAAGAAAGCTGAGCGCCGAAGAATTGATGCATTTGAACTGTGGTGTTGGAGAAGACTCTTGAGAGTCCCATGGACTGCAAGGAGATCCAACTGGTCCAGTCTAAAGGAGACCAGTTCTGGATGTTCTTTGCAAGGAATGATGCTGAAGCTGAAAGTCCGGTACTTTGGCCACCTCATGCGAAGAGTTGACTCATTGGAAAAGACTCTGATACTGGGAGTGATTGGGTGCAGGAGGAGAAGAGGACGACAGAGGATGAGATGGCTGGATGGCATCACTGACTTGATGGATGTGAGTCTGAGTGAACTCCGGAAGTTGATGATGGACAGGGAGGCCTGGGGTGCTGAAATTCATGGGGTCATAAAGAGTTGAACATGACTGAGTGAATGAAGTGAAATTAACCACCTTGCAGGCAGAGTCTTCAAAAGTTATCAGAACTTCAAAGATTAGACAGGAATTCCTTTATCCATACTGTATTCTCCATTCAATTTCAATCCTTTTTACAGAAATTACATTATTTTTATTTTTTCTTAGCTTTTGTCTATGCTTATCATCATATTTAAGGAATCATAAAACATACAATTTTTTTCTTTGCTATTTTTATTAAACGTTTTTCCTTATATTTTTTCTATGTCATATAGTCATGTTTTATTCATTTTAGTTGCATAGTAATCCATTTCATGGAAGTTTATATACCCATTTTCCTTTTAGGTTTTTCCCTTTTTTCACTACTATAAACAATGTTAGAAACATTCTTTCCCATGCCTCCTTCTTTGTATATTCAATTGTTTCTCTGAGTAGATATGGAGATTTGATTATCAGTAAGGATTGGGAAAGGTAACTGAGGTTTACTTGAGCACTTTCATTCAATAAATCCACTCAAGAAATACTTATTGAGCACCTTCCAAGTGCAAGACACTGTTTTAGGTAACTAGGGTTATAACAAGAAATAAGACAGACTAGTACTCTCAACATAATTGACACTTAACCCCGGGAGGAGAGTACAGCAAGCCACTTCAGTATTCTTGCCTGGAGAATCCCCTGGACAGAGGAGCCTGGTTGCAAAGAGTCAGCAGCATATCTCATTTAATTGACAGAATTACCTTATATGTTTGCCCATTTTACAGTGATGAAATCAAAGCTCAAAAAGCAACTTGCAAAGGAAAGTTATACCTTGAACTCAACATCTAGCTGAATGAAGAATATAGGTTCTTTACCTTCTGCTCACATTCTGCAAAGCTCTTACTATTTAATATTTAAGAGTTCTTTTGTCTGTTGAGATGCAGTTTCAACTCCTTGTATATATCTGCTATTTTCCTAAAATACTTTTTTGAAAGTCAACTCTAATTAAACTTTCACATACATATAAGAAATGAATCGCCAGTCTAGGTTTGATGCAGGATACAGGATGCTTGGGGCTGGTGCACTGGGATGACCCAGAGAGATGGTGTGGGGAGGGAGGTGGGAGGGGGGTTCAGGATTGGGAACACGTGTACACCCATGGCAGATTCATGTTGATGTATGGCAAAACCAATACAGCATTGTAAAGTAAAATAAAGTAAAATAAAAAAAATAATAATAATAAAAAAGAAAAAAAACTTTCACATACAATCCTTGAAGATAAATGATACCACCTATCTTACTTTACTATCATATTTACTATCCACCATATATATGTACCAAGTCATTTAATTCTTAAAAACAACAACAAAAAAACCTCTTTATATTTTATTTTACAAACACTTATGTCACAGTTGATATCTATCAGGCATTTTTTTGAGTGCTTTACAGATAATAATTCAGTAGATCCACATAACAGTTCTAGAAGATTGGTGCTATTATTATCCACATTTTACAGAGAGGAAAATGAGGTGTTAAATAAAGGTTAAGTAATTTGTTCAAGGCTAGAAATCTGTGTAGTGGCAGAGTTAAGAGGTAAACTTAAATGTGTTTCTCTACAACTTACTGTCTTACTATACTATGTTACCTTTCTCTAAAATATCTCTAAAATATTTCAAAATGAGTGTCATGCAGTCCCCTGCTTTTGCCCTTTCCCAGTATTTCTTATGACAGGGATGATGTGGTGAATCCAAGTTCATGTTAGCGATGCCCAATGAGGCCAAACAAACAGAAACGTTGGAGTTTGCAGCAGAGAAAGATTTTTTGCAGAGTCCTGCAAGGAGACCAGGTGGCTGATGCCCTAAAAGGCCTGTAGCTTCCAGAAGGGTTTCAGCAAAGCATTTTTAAAAGCTTGGTTGGGGGAGAGGGGGGTTTGCAGGGTCTGTGATCAGAACTGTGATCACAATTCTCTGTTTGACTGATGGTGAGGTAGCAGGGTGATATCGCAGGGGTTAACATTATCAGTCCTTAGGCTCCAGGAGGCCTGGGAATATGTGTTCAAGGTCCTAAAGTAGTTAACATCTTCCATTTGTTGAGGAGGGGAAGGATTTTTACATTTTCTTTTCACAACTCAGGAAATATGCATCAAATACTATTAGCTAGATACTTCAGAGAGAAGTTAAAGCAAAGGACAAGTGGGCAGGGCTGTCCCTGGAAGGCCCTATAGGGTCCTGCTCAGTTACAGTGTCTTCACCCTGGTCTCACCAACTGATACTAGATATCAGCTTCATCTTTCTATTTATTTTCCTCTCAGTGGAATAAAATTTATTCATTTCCTTGTAGAATGTGGTTCCCAGAACAGATGCAATATTCTAAATGATTATGGAACCATATAGAATTCTAGAAACTATCTCACTATTATTATTGCCTATGATCTCAATGTTTTCCCAGTTTTATTGAGAAATAATTGGTATATATTACTTTATACGTTTAAGAGTTACAGCATAATGGTTTGATTTAGATACATGGTGAAATATTTGTCACAATACTCTTAGTTAACATCCATCATTTCATATAGATACAGTAAAAAGAAAAAAGTTTTCCTTGTGATAAGTACCCTTAGGATCTATTCTCTTGATAAGTTTCCTATATATCATACAGCAGTGCTGTATATTGTAATAGGGAGTTTACTGTCATTAAATTTTTTGGTCATGTCTACCTTTTGGTTTATACTGAATTTACCATTGCCATCCCCACCTTATTCTTGTTATATATCACCATGATAGATTCAATGTGTTGTTCTTTTTGGTAAGACATTTGAAAATCCTGACTCTGCTATTCAGCATAGAGGCCTTTACTCCCAGTTATGTATTATCTGAATATTCTATGAGTGTGTTCCCCCTTTATCCAAATAAGCTGCTAATAAAAATACTTAAATATAAGTATCAAGAACAGAGCCTTGTGGCATACAACTAGAGACTTCACTCCAAATTGGCACTGATGATTAAAAAAAAAAAAAGGCAGCTTTGGATATAGTTGTTGAGAGAATAATGAACCACTTAAATGTCTTTGCATTCAGCTCATTTTTGTCCTATAGGAAGATAATTTTCAAGCATGTCAAATGCCTTACTTTCTTCAGCTATACTATGTCTTCTGAAATTTCCTAATCTAAAAAAATCAATAAATTCATTAAAGAAATGATTGAGTTACCATGATTTGTCTTTATAGAGGAGTTCCTCAGAAGTTACTTGGTTTATCTTCTTTAAAACCTATTTATTTTATATTGCTTAGTAACCATTCATTATGCTATAAAACAGTGAATGAAATATAAAAATTCTTAACATCACAGATGTCACATTCTATTATAAACAACCATTACCTTACAAAGGATAAAGAAGACCTATAGAATTATTTGTATTGGAGAGCTAAGTACAATTCTACTTCTGCTTCATTGATTATGCTAAAGTCTTTGTGTGGACTGCAACAAACTGGAAAGTTCCTAAAGAGATGGGAATACCAGACCACCTTACCTGTCTCTTGAGAAAACTGTATGTAGATCAAGAAGGAACAGTTAGAACTGGACATGGAACAATGGACTGGTTCCAAATTGGGAAAGGAGTAAGTCAAGGGTGTATATTGTCATCCTGCTTATTCAACTTATATGCAGAGTACATCATGTGAAATGCTGGGCTGGATGAACCACAAACTGGAATCGAGATTCCCAGGAGAAATATCAACAATCTCAGATATGCAGAAGACACCACTGTAATGGAAGAAAGTGAAGAGAAACTAAAGAGCCTCTTGATGGGGGTGAAAGAGAAGAGTGAAAAAGGTGGCTTAAAACTCAACATACAAAAAAAAAAAAAAAAAAAGATCATGGCACTGCTCCTGCCTCTTCATGGCAAATACATCAGGAAAAAATGGAAATAGTTACAGATTTTATTTTCTTGGGCTCCAAAATCACTGCAGATGGTGACTGCATCAAAGAAGTTAAAGACACTTGCTCCTTGGAAGAAAAGCTATGACAAACCTAGACAGCATATTAAGAAGCAGAGACATCATTTTGCAGACCATGGTCCTTCTAGTCAAAGCTATGGTTTTTCCAGGAGTCATGCATGGATGGATGTGAGAGTTGGACCATAAAGAAGGTTGAACACTGAAGAATTGATGCTTCCAAACTGTCGTGCTGTAGAAGACTCTTGAGAGTCCCTTGGACTGCAAGGAGATCAAACCAGTCAGTCCTAAAGGAAATCTACCCTGAATATTCATTGGAAGGACTGATTTTGAAGCTGAAGCTCCAATACTCTGGCCACCTGATGTGAAGAGCTGACTCACTGGAAAATACCCTGATTCTGGGAAAGATTGAGGGCAGGAGTCTAGAAGGGGGTGACAAAGGATGAGATGGTTGGATGGCATCACCGACTCAATAAACATGAGTATGAGCAAATTCCAAGAGATAGTGAAGGAAAGTGAAGGTTTGAGTGCTGCAGTCCACGGGGTTGCAAAGAGTCAGACACAGCTTAGCAACTGAACAACAACTACTAGAATTCACTGTTGGTTCTCCGATATCATGATCGTGCATGAACTTCCAAAGCTAACGACTGAGGGCTATTCTGGAGCCAGGTGATTACTGCTGACCAAAAATGAAATAGGCCTTGGGGTCACCACTCCCAACATCCTAGACAGTATTAGAAATCCCTTTTACAGCACCTCCAAACCTATATGCTCAACAACTTTATAATTACTAATCATAAAACTCGATAGTGTTGTAGGGATATGGGACAGGATTCGAACATGCTTGGTTTTGCCAGACCTAGCTGGGTGGTTGGGCTTTCCTGGTGGCAAGCTAGGTGGGTGGTGAGCTATCAGACTTTTTGAGTGATGGACTAAGGTATTTATGACACATAATCTTTACAATGAATTCATTTTCTTGCCCTCTTCAGCTTCTAGAGGCCACATATATCACATAGATCATGGTCTCTTCCTTTCTTTTCAACACCAGCAATAATGGGTCAAGTCTTTCTCTTATCACATCACTCTAGCCACTTCTGCCCCCCAGACACACTATTAATGACCCTGTGATCACACTGAACACACTTGCACAATGCATAATAATCTCCCTCTTTCAAGGTCCTTAATTAAATCACATCTTCTTTGCCATGTAAACTAACAAATTCACAGGTTTGAGAGATTAGGACATGGACATTTGTGGGGAGTCGTTATACTACCTACCAGGCTGTCCTCGTTTGAGTTGTATTTTCTTTCTTTTTTGAGTTATTTAAAATCTTTGCTATTTCTATGACAAAAATAATTGCTTCCCCCTTTTTTTCTTTTATTCCTGTGTTGTGGACTCAGCATCATTCACTCCCTATTTCACCCTTATACTTGCTTCACTGAAGCTTTCCAAATTTTTTCTTGAGACAGAAGGTCTTTATCACAAATGGACAGGTAACTGACACTATGAACAGTGTTATTCCAGCTTTTGATATTTTTGTTTCTGAATTATTCCCAACTGTCATTAGTCTTGCCCTGCTTGGCAAGTATGAGCATGAGAAATATGAGAATTCTGGTGACACTGTGTCTAGTGACTTCACATATCTTAGATAATCTGACTCTATCAGTATTCACGGTACTTTGGAGACATTAACGATTTTTCCAAAAGTGGTGTTTGTGTGTGTGTGTGTGTGTGTGTGTGTGTGTGTGTGTGTGTGTGTGTAAGAGAGAGAGACAAAGACAGACAGATTGATATGCAGACACACTTAGGAAATTTGCATCCCTCTTTACTACAAGGTATACATCAGTGTTTGTCTGTGGGAACAATCACATATTTTCCTCCCCTTTAAGTGCCTCTTTGCCACCATACTCACTCCTTTCATACTATCTTTCTGCTAGGTCCTGAGTTGTTATGACTGCCCATCTTTTCCTTAAACTTGCTCAGAACTATCCAGAGGCTTCTATGATGGATTGTTATTGTGGCAATGTCTGCTTTAATTTCTTGTATACCATTCCAGTATTAGCTATATAATGGCTTTGTTATGAACATGGCATTTGTTCTTTGAGGTATTCTGTTCTGTCCAGTCTTTTTATTGCTTTCTTTTATATATACAATGTTTTGACTCAGCAGAATGTGATCTTGACTGGCACTGGGGAAGGCAGCCAAGTTCCTTCCCTGCCCCTTGATGGTCTCTGTATCATTTTTTAATATTATCGTGCTCAAAAGTAAATTTGTTTAGTTCCTATAGTTCTCTGCCACACATGGTACCTTTTGAGAAAATGATTTCTACTATCAAGATTATGTGATTAAAAAGAAAAAAGAATTAAAGCTCAACTTCAATTTTTTATTTGCATATAGTTCTAATCTGTTCTATAAGTGGAGTTTCTTTCTTTGCATGCAAGTTCCTGTGTAGACAAGGGAATTAATATTATCATTTCTTATATACTAAGATAGGTGTTTTACATCTATTATTAGTAGATTCTTAATATACTAATTTGCTACAGACACATTTGCATAGCCTCCATGAAGGATAACTGACAATTATAAGTATAAAAAATTGTAAGAATGATTTACAAAAATCACTTGAAAGCTGAAGAAGTGCTCTTCCAAAAACATCCTCTTATACACGTATCTTAGTCTGGACTACTTTAACAAAATAGCATAGCTGGGTAGTTTAAATAACAGGTATTTATTCCTCACAGTTCTAGAGGCTGGGAACTCTAAAATCAATGTGCCAGAATATTCAGTTCTAGGTGAGGGCCCTCTTCCCAGCTTCCAGACAGCTGCTGTCTCATTGTGTGCTGACATGACCTCTTTTCTGTGATCATTTGGCAAGAGAGAGAGAAAGAGATTGAGAAACAGATAGAAAAAGAAAGAGAGAAATCTGTTTATCGCTTCCTCTTCTTATAAGGACACCAACACCATCATTAGGGTGGGTGAGATCCTCATGACTTCATCAAACCCTAATTATCTCTCACAGGCAGCATCTCCAAAGGCACCATCTATTACGTCAGGAGTTAGGACTTTAACATAGGAATGGGGGGGGGGGAGATACAAACATTTAGCCCATAACAATATGGAAATAACTTAATAATATTTGCATTCTTGGTATATATTACAAATACCTTCTGAGTGTTTCAAATACAATATTCCATTTGACTAAATTTTTAGCCTTGGGCTAATACTCAACTGGGCTTCCCTTATAGCTCCATCCCCTCATGCAATGCAGGAGACTCAGGTTTGATTTCTGGGTCAGGAAGATCCTCTGGAGGAGGAAATGGCAACCCACTCCAGTATTCTTTCCTGGGGAATCCCATGGACAGAGGAACCTGGCAGGGCTCCACAGTCCATGGGGCCACAGGAATCAGACACAACTTAGCAACTAAACCACCACCACCAATACTCAAATGATTAAGAATAATGGATTTTTTTAAACTTATTTTATTATCTATACTTTTTAAAATTTTCTAAAGTATTTTATTTTATTTTTTTTCTTTTTTTTAATTTAATTTTAAAGTCTTTAATTCTTACATGTGTTCCCAAACATGAACCCCCCTCCCTAACGCCCCTAATAATGGATTTTAATTACACAAAGCATTGAAATTATCTAGGGGTGCTCATTGTACCAAGGACAGATATTTCATGTCCAGATGTCACCAAGCAGGACCCTATGGTGCCTCCCCTGGACAGTTGTCTCCCCCATGTCCTCCGCTTTAGCTCCTCTCTGAAATACATAGATGACAGTATCTGAAGCATATTACTTGAGTTGTTTTACAGGTGCTAAAACCCTCAGCAAATGGAAGAAATTAACTACCTGATAACCATGAGCACTTAGCCCCCAGACCTACTGGCAACAAAAGATTGATGATGTTAACCCCTGTGACACTGCCCTGTTACCTCACCATCAACCAATCAGAGAATTGTGCACAAGCTCTAGGATGCCACTCCCTCACACTGCCTTTAAAAATGCTTGGCTGAAACCCATCAGGGCACCAGCGTGTTTTTTTTTTTTAATATAAATTTATTTATTTTAATTGGAGGTTACTTTACAATACTGTGTTGGTTTTGCCATACATTAACATGATATGCCACAGGGATACACTTGTTCCCCATCCTGAACCGCCCTCCCTCCTCCCTCCCCATGGACTCTCTGTTTGATGCCATGCAATAAACATTTCACTTTCCTTCATCACAACCCACTGTCAGTAGATTAACGTTATTGAAAGCAGGAGAGCAGAACCAAGTTTGGTTTGATAACACAGAATCCATTCCCTTCATACATTCTTAAAAGAAACTAATATTTACTGAGAGCCAAATATACATTAAGTACATGGCTAGGCATTTTCCATGTATAATTTTATTAGTTTGGGTATCCAGATAAGCAATGTAGGGAAGAAAAATTTCTCCTTTATTCTCTTAGGGTTTTCATTGAGTCTAAAAATTAAGCTGATATAAGATCAACTAACAAGGAAAAGACATATAAGTTCTTTTGAATTTTAAATTTAAATGGGACTTTTCACAAGAAAATAAAGTTCTGAAGAAGTGACTACAGCAGAAAGTGTGTGTGTGTGTATATATATATATGTGTGTGTATGTACATATATGTGTATATATATGTTTAAAACAAAGAGATGGTAAGTTTGTGAAGAAATTATAAGTCAAAGAGGTTTGGGCTAAGGGCAGTAAATTGTGGAGACGTGACTATGAGACATATAAGGAAAAAATTAGTGGAAGATGACTATGAGATATATATGGGGAAAATTAGTGGAAGATAACGTTTATTTTGGTGTTTGTACAGATCCATTTCAGAGTTGATTCCTAGTCTCTGGTGGTAAGGATATTCTCCTCTTGGTATAGGAAGGGCAACGTTCTTATAGGAACTTTTGTGCCCTGTTTTTAGGTTTTTAAAAAAGGAAGTCAGCATATTTTGGCATATCATGAACTCTTTCACTAGAATGTGGTTGGGAAAGGAAGATCATTAAAGGCAAAAGAAAAACCAGAAAGTTCAAAGATAAGGTATGAATGAGATTGACTTTTTCAATAAAGATGACTGATTTAGGGAAGAGGTGATAATGTTATTGCTGCATTTCTCTCTCCCCACTTTTTCTAAGTACTTTATTATCTCTCAATAGTATTCAGTACCTTCAGCCCCTCACTGCTTCCCTAACTTCTAGGTTACATGATAACAACATAAAAGATAAATGCCTCTTTAATATGACATAAAATGCAAATCTCACTTTCAAGCAGTCATCTCTAATCCCAGTAATATTCTCAGGATACACAAGAGATTTCCTGATCACTGAGAAAGCAAATGTTTTTCTGACTGGGATCCAAAGCTGCCTCTTTGTTTACCCTCAAAACTAGATTTTTCTTGGAAAATGTTAGTCATGCAGTTGTGTCCAGTGTCCAGCTCTTTGTGACCCCATGGATTGTAGCCTGCCAGGCTCCTCTGTCCATGGGATTCTCCAGGCAAGAATACTGGAGTGGGTTGCCATTCTCTTTTCCAGGGAATCTTCCTGACCCAGGGATCAAACCCAGGTCTCCCACATTGCAGGCAGGTTCTTTACCACCTGAGCTACCAGGGAAGCTCCCTTTTCATGGAAGAACAACAGCAAAACCAAAACCAAACACTCAAAAACTTGTTTTGGTTGACTCTGAATCTCAGTACAAAGTCCACATAGGAAAGTAAGTTTATGAAAGCATATATTTCAGTTAATTCATAGTGCCATTTAAATACACAGGAAATTGAACAGGACCATGTGAGGCTCCTGGGCATGAAGCCTTTCTGGCCCCCGTTTCTTATAGGAGACAGACTCCATTCTGGCCTCCATGACCTTCCATGGGTTCTCAGGGGCAGATCTGAACGATTCCTAACTTGGGAAAGAGGGGATACAGTGGTGAGGGAGGGGCAACCAAGAAATAATAATGCAGCTTTGGGACAGGGTCCTGGTTCAGCTCAGGGGATACACATAATCATGTCTTTAAGCTCTTTAGCATGACAGAATTCTTCATACCAACGAAAGACCACCTGAGGCTACATGAAAGGAAACCTGAGAGCTCATTGGGAAGATTAACTGAGACCATATTAGAGGAGGGCAGTTCAGTTCAGTTCATTTCAGTTCAGTCCCTCAGTCGTGTCCAACTCTTTGCGACCCCACAAATTGCAGCATGCCAGGCGTCCCTATCCATCACCAACCCTCAGAGGTCACTCAGACTCACATTCATTGAGTCAGTGATGCCATCCAGCCATCTCATCCTCGGTCGTCCGTTTCTCCTCCTGCCCCCAATCCTTCCCAGCATCAGAGTCTTTTCCAATGAGTCAACTTTTCCCATGAGGTGGCCAAAGTACTGGAGTTTCAGCTTTAGCATCATTCCTTCCAAAGATATCCCAGGGCTGATCTCTTCAGAATGGACTGGTTGGATCTCCTTGCTGTCCAAGGGACACTCAAGAGTCTTCTCCAACACCACAGTTCAAAAGCATCAATTTTTCAGTGCTCAGCTTTCTTCACAGTCCAACTCTCACATCCATACATGAATACAGGAAAAACCAGAGCCTTGACTAGATGGACCTTAGTCGGCAAAGTAGTCTCTGCTTTTGAATATGCTATCTAGGTTGGTCATAACTTTTCCTCCAAGGAGTAAGCGTCTTCTAATTTCATGGCTGTAATCACCATCTGCAGTGATTTTGGAGCCCCCAAAATAAAGTTTGACACTCTTTCTACTGTTTCCCCATCTATTTCCCATGAAGTGATGAGACCAGATGCCATGATCTTCATTTTCTGAATGTTGAGCTTTAAGCCAACTTTTTCACTCTCCACTTTCACTTTCATCAAGAGGCTTTTTAGTTCCTCTTCACTCTCTGCCGTAAGGGTGGTGTCATCTGCATATCTGAGGTTATTGATATTTCTCCCGGCAATCTTGATTCCAGCTTGTGTTTCTTCCAGTCCAGCGTTTCTCATGATGTACTCTGCGCAGAAGTTAAATAAGCAGGGTGACAATATACAGCCTTGATGCTCTCCTTTTTATATTTGGAACCAGTCTGTTGTTCCATGTCCAGTTCTAATTGTTGCTTCCTGACCTGCATACAGATTTCTCAAGAGGCAGGTCAGGTGGTCTGTTATTCCCATCTCTTGAAGAATTTTCCACAGTTTATTGTGATCCAAACAGTCAAAGGCTTTGGCATAGTCAATAAAGCAGAAATAGATGTTTTTCTGGAACTCTCTTGCTTTTTCCATGATCCAGTGGATGTTGGAAATTTGATCTCTGGTTCCTATGCCTTTTCTAAAACCAGCTTGAATATCTGGAAGTTCATGGTTCATATATTGCTGAAGCCTGCTTGGAGAATTTTGAGCATTACTTCACTAGCATGTGAGATGAGCGCAATTGTGCGGTAGTCTGAGCATTCTTTGGCATTGCCTTTCTTAGGGGTTGGAATGAAGACTGACCTTTTCCAGTCCTGTGGCCACTGCTGAGTTTTGCATATTTGCTGGCATATTGAGTGCAGCACTTTGACAGCATCATCTTTCAGGATTTGAAATAGCTCCATTGGAATTCCATCACCTCCACTAGCTTTGTTCATAGTGATGCTTTCTAGGGTCCACTTGACTTCACATTCCAGGAAGGCAGGTCCTGCAAACACCCTAATCTTATCAGCAACCCCACCCTTGAATCACTGCTATAAAACTATTCATCAAATCCTCCTGGATTGGAACACACTATTTTGAGAGGCATGAATCTGCTGTGTCCCCGTCTCCCTCACCAAACAATAAAGCTGTTCTTTTCTACTTCTTCCAAAACTGTGTCTCCAAGAAGCAATTCAGCACTGCTGCACAGGGTTTGAGCTTTCATCATAACACACGCACACTTCTTTTACTTCAGTGTACTCTAGTTCCTTTACCTTCCTCATATCACAGAAGCAACTCAATCTCCCTTAATATAACCTACCATATACTTTTGTCACTAATTTCCTCAAAAGCTCCAAGATGTCCCAATGCTGACATCTTAAAAGCTTAAAGACATTCTTATGGTGTATCCTCTGAGATGGAACCAGGATCCTGTACCAAAACTGCACTATTTTTTCCTGGATGCACCTCCCTCATCACTGTGTCCCCTTTTTTCCCAAATTAGCAAAGGTTCAGATCTGCCCTGGGAACCCACGGAAGGTCATGGAGGCTGGAGTGGAGTCTGCCATTTATATTCTCTTAACTCTCCAAGCCAAGCTTCAGCAATACGTGAACCGTGATCTTCCAGATATTCAACGTTTTAGAAAAGGCAAAGGAATCAGAGATCTAATTACCAACATCTGCTGGATCATGGAAAAAGCAAAAGAGTTCCAGAAAAACATCTATTTCTGCTTATTGACTATGACATCTATTTCTGCTTTATTGACAAAGCCTTTGACTGTGTGGATCACAATAAACGGTGGAAAATTCTTCAAGAGATGGGAATACCAGACCACCTGACCTGCCTCTTGAGAAACCTATATACAGGTCAGGAAGCAACAGTTAGAACTGGACATGGAACAACAGACTGGTTCCAAATAGGAAAAGGAGTACATCAAGGCTGTATATTGTCACCCTGCTTGTTTAACTTCTATGCAGAGTACATCATGAGAAACACTGGGCTGGAAGGAGCAGAAGCTAGAATCAAGATTGCCGGGAGAAATATAAGTAACCTCAGATATGCAGATGACACCACCCTTATGGCAGAAAGTGAAGAGGAACTAAAAAGCCTCTTGATGAAAGTGAAAGAGGAGAGTGAAAATTTGGCTTAAAACTCAACATTCAGAAAACGAAGTTCATGGCATCCGGTCCCATCACTTCATGGGAAATAGATGGGGAAACAGTGGAAACAGTGTCAGACTTTATTTTGGGGGGCTCCAAAATCAACTGCAGATGGTGATTGCAGCCATGAAATTAAAGGACTCTTACTCTTTGGAAGGAAAGTTATAACCAACCTAGATAGCATATTCAAAAGCAGAGACATTACTTTGCCAACAAAAGTCCATCTAGTCAAGGCTCTGGTTTTTCCAGTAGTCATGTATGGATGTGAGAGTTGGACTGTGAAGAAGACTGAGAGCCGAAGAATTAATGCTTTTGAACTATTGCGTTGGAGAAGACTCTTGAGAGTCCCTTGGACTGCAAGGAGATCCAACCAGTTTATTCTGAAGGAGATCAGTCCTGGGATTTCTTTGGAGGGAATGATGCTAAAGCTGAAACTCCAGGGCTTTGGCCACCTCATGCAAAGAGTTGATTCATTGGAAAATATTCTGATTCTGGGAGGGATTGGGGGCAGGAGGAGAAGGGGACGACAGAGGATGAGATGGCTGGATGGCATCAGTGACTCAATGGACTTGGGTCTGAGTGAACTCCAGGAGTTGGTGAAGGATAGGGAGGCCTGGCATGCTGCGATTCATGGGGTCGCAAAGAGTCGGACACGACTGAGCGACTGAACTGAACTGAACAGTAAAACTGGGGAAGTTTTAAGCTTAGGGTACATTCATATTCACGAAGGGACTTGGGTAGTCGACAGATTCCAAACTAGAACTGATTGAAGTAACCATGGTCAGAAGAGTTCAACATCATGCTTTAGATTACAACTGATCTGATGATTGAGCACATCAGGCTAATCTTTACTGATGAAATAGAGACAGGGAGTCTTTACAACAGATATGTTATCTTTGCTATTATTATTTCACTTGCTTGAAAGCAGTGGATTTTTTCCTGCATTTTTTTGTCCCTTTAAGATCATTAATTAGTGAGATCTGTTCAAGGAGAAGCACTGTGGCCAGGCTTAGATCACAAAATAGCTTGGGCCAAAAATGGCTTCACTTATGTCAGAAAAGTCATGTCTGGTTCTCTTTCTCCAGGCATCCCCTATTCTAACTGGTTACAGTATTATTTCAGCATAACCCAGCTTATCTTAATTGATACATAAATTAGATACATAGCAAAGAGAATGAAATCCTGCCATTTACAATGACAGGGATGAAATTATAAGAGAAATAAGCCAGACACAGAATGACAAATACTGCATGATCTCATTTATATGTGGTATGGCCTAATTCATAGAATATAAGAGGAAAATGCTGGTTGCCAGCTATTTGGGGTTGGTGGCTGAAATAAGGAGATATTGATCAAAAGGTGCAAAGTTTCAGTTGTACAGGATAAGTCCTGGAGTTCTAATATACATCATAGTGACCATAGTAAATAATACTCTATTGCATAGTTGAAATATTCTAAGAGGGTATGGCCAAAGTGCTCCCACCACACAAATGAAAAGAAAGAAAATGATAACTATGCAGGTTTATAGATAAGCTAATTATCTTGATTGCAGTGATCATTTTGCAACATATACATATATCAAAGCATCAAGCTGTACAGCTTAAATATATACAAATTTTATTTGTCAATTATACTTCAAGAAAACTGAAGCAAAAACTGTATACTTAGAAGTAGGATATTGCAAAAGCATAAACTAGGTGGCATTAATGCAATGGTTTGAAGGGATACAACTGGGAAACTGATATTAGAGACTATAAAAATTGCTGTCTAGATTATGGGAGTAGAACACTTATCCTGTAATAACTGGCAAGACAATCATGTACCTAACTCATTTGTATCTCTAGAAAAGGATGTTGGAAAACTAGAAGTTATAAGAAAGAGTTGAGCTCAAGAAAATTTGGTAATTTTTAAAGCTGATATGAAGAAGGATTAGAGAGTTCAGATCCTTTTACAATCAAATAAATGAAATACAAGTAGTTCTCAATTTAAAATTCAGTTTCAAAAAAGATACGATTTAGGAATCCCTTGAATAATAACCATTCAGTACATTCCTTCTCTAATATAAACTGCCTCAAGGCAAATAGATTATTTATTTGAATACCTAGTAAATGTCTTCAGTTGTATGAAATGATGTAGAATAAGGGTGAGATCTTTTTTTTTCCACTATAGCAGTAGGCTCAGGGTTCCAGTCATTAGGTGAAGACAGAGAATAAAAGAGAAACAAAGCAAGGAAATTTATCAGTACTGTGAATTACATTTTGAAAATAACTGTCTTTTCTTAGAACATGTTGTTGACTGCAATCAAATGGTTGAGATTCACAAATATTAAGTGAAATTTTTTATTAAAAAATTTTATTGAAATATAGTTGACTGATAATGTATTAATTTCACTACAACATGATGATTCAATAATTTTATAGATTATACTCCATTTAAGGTTATAAAATGTTGGCTAAATTCCCTCAATAATATATGCTTTTGGCTAAATTATTTAATTTTACATAGTAGCTTGTATTTCTTAATCCCCTACCATTTTTACCACCCCCTCCCTTCCTTCTCCCCACTTGTAGCCAAAACTTTATTCTCTGTATCTGTGACTTTGTTTCTGTTTTGTTATATTAACTAGTTATAGTTTTTATATTCCATGTATATGTGATTAGCATACAATATTTGCCTTTCTCTTTTTTACTAAGCACAATAGCCTCCAGGTTCATCCATGTTGTTACATATTTCCCTCACTCCCACCTCCCACCCCTTCTCACCCCTCTAGGTCATCATAGAGCACTGGATTTGGGTTTTCTGTTTCATACAGCAAATTCCACTATCTATTAACATATGGTAATGTATAGGTTTCAATGCTTCTCTCTCATATCATCTCACTATCTTCTTCCCCTATTGTGTCTAAAAGTCTGTTCTTTATATCTGTGTCTCCTTTGCTTCCCTGTAAATAGGATCATCAGTACCATTTTTCTAGATTCCATATATATGCATTAGTATACGATATTTGTTTTTCTCTTTGACTTATTTCATTCTTTATAATAGACTCTAGGTTCACCCACCTCATTAGAAATGACTCAAATACATTCCTTTTTATAGCTGAGTGATATTCCATTGCACATATATACCACGCCTTCTTTATCCATTCATCTGTGGATGGACACTGAGGTTGCTTCCATGTCCTAGTTATTGCAAATAGTGCTGTGATGAACACTGGGGTACATATGCCCTTTTCAATTATGGTTTCCTAGGAGTATACTCGCAGTTAGTGGAATTGTTGGGTCATATGTTTGTTTTATTCCTACTTTTTTAAGGAATCTCCACACTGTTCTCCATAGTGGTTGTATCAGTTTGCATTCCCATCAACAGCATATTTGTTTTGTTGTACTGTGGTGCTACAATGTATTTTTTAAAATATTTAAAATAGTCTTAGAATTGGACTTCAAATTTTGCTACATTTTTCTTAGTGTTTTAGATTTACTTTTTGTTTGACATTTTAACTTTTGTGTTTTGAAATAGGCATCATTTAAAAATCACTTACTGTTGTTTTCAGTTCTTAATGCTTTAGTACTTTAGTATTTCTAAAGTTCTCTGAATTCTTGTAAATTTTTATTAGTTAGTCTATTCTAGATATTGGGATTTTATTCAGGTTGATTTTATTGTATATACTGATATTTCCTGATCAAACTTCTGATAATATTATTTTGTGTCATTTAATAATACTTCACACTGTTAAGCATTTTAAAACACAAGGTTTAGATCTTTTTATACCATATGTTGCCATTGACTTCCACTGGGTACAGATGCAGTTGAGAGTCAGAAAAAAAATCTGAATATCTATCAAAACAACTACCATCATCTAACCACAAACAACCTAACTGTAATAAAAGTATCAGTTCTATCATTCTTCAAAAAATAGTAAAATATTTATTGTATTATTTTCAAATACCTCAGATGGTTTAAATATGATAAAATTTAATTTCCAGAAGAAAAAAACCAACCAAGAAGACACCACACCATTTCAACTAACAAGCTTTACCTAACATGTTTACATATTTAGTTCTAAATATTGAGGGGATTTAGTTCTAAATATTGAGAGGATTTTGGCAAAACTTTCATTTGAAATCTGAAATTTTTCAACCAAAATGAAATGCTTGTGAACTAATTAGATGCATTTATAGTCTTGGGCTATCTGTCTGTCTAGTTATCTATCATCAAAATAATATCACATAATTCCTGTTCTATTAATCAGTCCAACATCTATTTGGAAACAGGTGATAGACCCGGAGGTTCAGAAAAACAAAATGAAACAAAATCCTCACAATTAATCCTTATTTACTGCTTACAGTAGCAGATTGAAAATAAATGCCAATTTTAAAACATTCCTCTCATTGAAATTCAGGATGTAATTCCTCTTCCCTTGAAAACTGAGGTGGCTTTGTCGATAGGACTTGGCAGAAGTAAAATTCTAGGACTTTTGAGATTAGGTCATAAGATATCTTGCAGCTTCCTCCTAGATCTTCTGAGGCCATTTACTCTTGAAGTCTTATGCTACAATGTAAGAAATCTGCTTTTCTGTGACTGCTTTACTGAAGACAGCATGTGAAAAAAATCCCTGGAACTAGAGAAAAGGCAGTCCCAGAAGCATTTAGTCTTCTAAACACCATTGCCAAGGCATCAGGCAAGTGTATGAATGTCAGATCCTCTAGGCCGTTCTAGCCATCAGAATGCTACAGACTGACTCAAACTGACACCATGTGGAACAGCTGAATCACTCAGCCAAGTATTGCTATAATTCCTCACACAATAACCATGAGCTATAACAAAGGGTTATTCTTTTTAGCCATGAGGTTTTGAGGTAGTTTGCATCAGAAACTATGCAGAGCCTGATTAATAGTATTGATTATTCCATGCATTTGATTAAAAAAGAGATTATTCTTTGAAATTTGTCCAAATTTTAAACATAAGGACTTACACTGCTTTGCATTGTTTTCTTTTCCAAAATAGCAGGCTACTTATATTATACTGGATAATTCACTTTGGAATTAGACACTGAAATGATTCATTATGATATATATTTGATACAAAAATAGGCATCTTAGGCTATTTGATGATAGTATGTTTGGGAGTTACAGACATGTGAAAATTAAAGGAGCTTATTTCTATAGAGAACTTAGCAAAATGCCTGTTATATAGTGAAGTTTCCATAAATGCTGGCTACTATTATAATGATTATGAAGCTTTCTACACAGGCTTTTAACTACTATCATCATGTCAAATTAATCTATAATAATAGAATGCTAATAGGAGAAAAGTGGAGTTGGACAATGATAATTGAAAATTATATTCACATGACTTCTGATTTTGAAAAGCACATCTTTCATGTTATTAAAACAATGTTGAATAGGTAAGATGGAAAGTACAGTAATTCTTCTCTAGATCACTGTCTGGACACAATAGTTTCATAGCTAATCAAATATCAGAGGGCATTGATAAACCCTTTTTCTATGGCATGGTGTTAATTTTTTTGGTGTGATTTTCAAGAAGGTTAAAGTAGAAAATTCCTTTTATATTCCACCATTCAAAAATCAGATTTCCCAGTACACCAGCCCCAAGCATCCTGTATCCTGCATCAAACTTGGACTGGCGATTCATTGGATGCCCCAGAGGGATGGTACAGGGAGGGAGGTGGGAGGGGTGTTCAGGATGGGGAACACGTGTACACCTGTGGTGGATTCATGTTGATGTATGGCAAAACCAATACAATATTGTAAAGTTATTAGCCTCCAATTAAAATAAATAAATTTAAATAAAAAAATCAGATTTCTCTATCAAATTTTTGCAAGAATAAATTTAGAGAAATTTCTTTCATACACACAAAGCTTCCATAATTTCTTTAGAAATTAAATTTTCATACTTAATGCACACTATTTCAAGGGTCACTGGCATAATGATTTATTCAAGTATCCTGAGCCTCAAGTAAAGTATGAGAATAACTACTCAATTAAAATACAAATCATAGAGATTATATTAGTATTTTGTTTTGTTTTGCAATAACATGATTTATAACTCTTTTTATTAACAAATTTCCACATTTACTTTTGTTGTTATTTTACTTAATTCTGAAAAGCTTCTTTCATAAATTTTTATAGTAACGCAAGCCTGTTAGTGACACATTTTTTTTTACATTTTCTTGTATCTAAAAATGTGTGTTTTGTCTTTATTAATGAAGGCTGGGTATCAGACTTTTTTTTCCAGAACTTAAACGTGTTTTCCTACTACCTACTGATCTCCATTTTTTCTTTTGTAACATCATTATTTATTATATCATTCTCTTCAAATAATGCACTGTTTTTTCATGATTTCAAATTTTCTTTTTAGTTTTGGTTTAAAGTAACTAAACTGTGATATGTCTAGTTGTGGTTTTTCTTGAGCTTTAAGGAATTACATAAATCTGTCAATTTATATATTTGGTACATTTGTGAATTTTGGTTGCCATTATTTATTCAAATGTTTTCCCTTTATTTTCTCTTCTCTTTTTCTGGAACTCAGGTCACACAATGTTAGATATCTTCTCATTCTTTTTTTAAATGATGGGATTTCTGTTAGCCTGTCTTCAAATTTCCTGACTTTTTTCCCCCTTGACATTCTCATTCTGCTGCTAAGCTTTTTCAGTCATTTGTTTTACTGTGGAAGAGGATGTTTGCTATGACTAGTCTCACATGCTAGTAAAGTAATGCTCAAAATTCTCCAAGCCAGGCTTCAGCAGTACGTGAACCGTGAACTTCCTGATGTTGAAGCTAGTTTTAGAAAAGGCAGAGGAACCAGAGATCAAATTGCCAACATCCGCTAGATCATGGAAAAAGCAAGAGAGTTCCAGAAAAAACATCTGTTTCTGCTTTATTGACTATGCCAAAGCCTTTGACTGTGTGGATCACAATAAACTGTGGAAAATTCTTCAAGAGATGGGAATACCAGACCACCTGACCTGCCTCTTGAGGAACCTATATGCAGGTCAGGAAGCAACAGTTAGAACTGGACATGGAACAACAGACTGGTTCCAAATAGGAAAAGGAATACGTCAAGGCTGTATATTGTCACCCTGCTTATTTAACTTCTATGCAGAGTACATCATGAGAAACGCTGGACTGGAAGAAGTAGAAGCTGGAATCAAGATTGCCAGGAGAAATATCAATAACCTCAGATATGCAGATGACACCACCTTTATGGCAGAAAGTGAAGAGGAACTCAAAAGCCTCTTGATGAAAGTGAAAGAGGAGAGTGAAAAGTTGGCTTAAAGCTCAAAATTCAGAAAATGAAGATCATGGCATCCAGTCATTCATGGGAAATAGATGGGGAAATAGTGGAAACAGTGTCAGACTTTATTTTTTGGGCTCCAAAATCACTGCAGATGGTGACTGCAGCCAAAAATTAAAAGACGCTTACTCCTTGGAAGGAAAGTTATAACCAACCTAGATAGTATATTCAAAAGCAGAGACATTACTTTGCCAACAAAGGTCCATCTAGTCAAGGCTCTGGTTTTTCCAGTAATCATGTATGGATGTGAGAGTTGGACTGTGAAGAAAGCTGAGCACTGAAGAATTGATGCTTTTGAAATGTGGTGTTGGAAAAGACTCTTGAGAGTCCCTTGGACTGCAAGGAGATCCAACCAGTCCATTCTAAAGGAGACCAGTCCTGGGTGTTCGTTGGAAGGAATGATGCTGAAGCTGAAACTCCAGTACTTTGGCCACCTTATGCGAAGAGTTGACTCATTGGAAAAGACACTGATTCTGGGAGGGATTGGGGGCAGGAGGAAAAAGGGACAACAGAGGATGAGATGGCTGGATGGCATCACTGACTCGATGGACGTGAGTTTGAGTGTACTCCGGAAGTTGATGATGGACAGGGAGGCCTGGCGTGCTGCAGTTCATGCAGTTGCAAAGACTCGGACACAACTGAGCGACTGAACTGAACTGAACTGAACATATTATATTTTTAATACTAGAATTTTCCCTCCCTTTTGATCATATATAAATTCTGTTTTCCTACTGAGATTTCTGTTCAGTCAAAACAAGCACATTTTCGTTGCATCTCTGATCATAGTTACAAAACTGTGCTTTTAAAATCTTGAGTTTTAAAGTAATAAAATCGTTAAAAAATCTTTTTTTAAATTTTATTATATATATATATATTTTTTTTTTTCACTTTACAATATTGTATTCATCTTGCTATACATCAACATGAATCCGCCACAGATGTGCACGTGTTCCCAATCTTGAATCCCCCTCCCACCTCCCTCCCCATACCATCTCTTTAGGTCATCCCAGTGCACCAGCCCCAAGCATCCTGTATCCTGCATCGAACCTAGACTGGCGATTCATTTCTTATATGATATTATACATGTTTCAATGCCATTCTCCCAAATCATCCCACCTTCTCCCTCTCCCACAGAGTCCAAAAGACTGTTCTATACATCTGTGTCTCTTTTGCTGTCTCGCATACAGGGTTATCATTACCATCTTTCTAAATTCCCTATATATGTGTTAGTATACTGTATTGGCATTTTTCTTTTTGGCTTACTTCACTCTGTATAATTGGCTCCAGTTTCATCCACCTCATTAGAACTTACAAAATCTTGAAGTTGTTCTCCATTGATTTTTCTTTTAAAATCTGTCATTTCCTTGATTTTTCATATTTTGAGTAAATTTGATTATACATTGAAACTGTAAATCTTGTGTAGACTCTGTATTTCATTTTTAAAATGTTTTTCTAAAGATTGTTGTTATTTTTCAAAAACAATTAGTTAATATGGTTGAACAAAAATGTGAACAGTGTCTCCCCTGTGGTGGATGACAGCTCAGATTGCTGAGGATGGAAGGAGAGGAGAGAGAAAGAGAGAGAATGAGAAAGCACATATTTTTTCACATTCCCAGACAATTAAAATGCATGGCAAACTCTAATCACAATTTAGTTGTTACTTATCTTTGAGCATATCTTACCACATCTTGATTTAGAAAAATGTGTACTTTGGCCTTAAAAATGATTTTAAAAATGAGGTTTGATCTACATGGATCACTAGGTAATTGACAGATTATAATTTAGAAAACAATAGTAATTATTACTTAATGTATTCTTATGTTTAAGTGTATGTGCTATAAATGAAGAACTACATGTGAAATACTATAATTTTTCTCTAAAATGCTAGTAATAATGGCAATCACAAAAGTGCAATTAGACAGTACTTTTTCCTCAATGAGTAAATTAATAATGGGTGTAAAGGACTAGTTTCGGTGTGTGTTTTTTATTTTTTTAATAGCAAAAGTTTTTCTTACACATTTATTCCTAAATGCAAGGGATTATTTCCTGTGGTTAGCATGAGCAGAGGTAAAAGAATAGGCTCTAATTGTATTTCTTAGATTGCTAGAAAATTTAGAAAAATTGCAGGAACAAGTAATAGCTTTTTCTGGTATACTTTTATATAATCTTTTATGAGTACTGCCCCCATCAAGCTAGCTAATGGTGTTCTATAATAATCAGCAAACCCATTTTTGCCAATTACCTAGGTTAAAAATCGGTCATTCCTGACCATTCATTTTCACAGTTAGCACAGTCACTAAGTCCTATTTTTACTTACCTCATAATTACCTTTATATCTATTCTTCACTTTTGATCATATTGAAATCTGCCTAGTTCTGATGGTTAATTCCAATATATTTATCATACTTTCCTTTATTATCAATACCCTCACATCCAGTCTATCTTGTACACTGCTACCACTAATAGTAGCACTAAATATTGCTAGTAATATAAATACTGCTAACAATCCCAAAATATTGTGTTTTTTTTAACATCAATTGCTTAGTTATTCATACTTGCTACTTCGTCATTCTACAAAGAGTTTAAATTCCTTAACTTGGGGGAAAATACCCTTCCATTTTGAACCATCTGTTTTACCAGTTTACTTTACTCATTACTTCCCTCAAGCATGGCATAAGTTACATGTTGCTGTAGGACAGGAGTAGTAGAGTTCTCCTCTAAATTTGAATGCTTTCAGACTCTATCTTGGGATTTTCCACAGTTCAGTGTGGTAAATAAAGTATCACCTGTTATATTCCTAAGCTCCATCCACAGAGATGCTGATTCAGCAAGTCTATAGCTGGGGCCTGAGAATTTTCAGTTTTAGCAGATACCTTAGTGGATTCTGATAAAGATATCCCATAGGACACAAGGGGAAATATTGTTATTTTCATTTATTAATTGTACTTATCCTCTAACAACATATATTCTATTTTGTTATATGAAACATTCAGGATTACTCTAGTCAAGTGAACATCTGTCTGTTACATTCATTCATTCAGGTCTTAGAGAAGGCTATCTTTTTTAAAAATAGCCATTTTGCTCTTCTTTGTTCAGCTACCCTCCATAGCACTTAACACTGTTTATTACTACAGTATATCTATTAGTCTATTTTCTTATTGTTTTCCCGACTTCAAAATCAGCTTCATGAAGGTAAAGGCATTGTGTTCATTCCTACAATGTCATGCGAAGCTACAACAAGCATAGTAGGTACTCAGTAAATATGGCTAAACAAATAAATTTGACAGCATATAGACCTTTTATTGATAATTGTGTTTTCATGAGTGTTCCTGATGATCCAACAATAATACAGTATGCTCTTTAGAGGAGGGCCTCTTTCATATGTCTTTATATTTTACTTCATAGCACCTGATCCAGGGGTTTATACAATAAACATATAGCATAGATTTGATATTTATTGTTCTGTTGACATGAGTCAGAAAATGACACTCATGATAACTGATTTTAATTATGTTCTTTAAGTAACCATGTGGAAAGTGGAATAATACCCAACCACCAAGATATCAATATCCTAATCCCCAGAACCTGTTAATATATTACTATGCATGACAAAAATGACTTTACCGATGTGATTAAGGATAAGGACCTTGAGACAGAAGATTATTCTGTATCATTTAGGCAGGTCTAATCTCATGAATCCTTAATATTAAGGAATAATTTGAACTACAGAGAACCACAGAGATGGTAGTGCGAAAAGGGCTAAGCATGCTGCTGCTGGCTTTGGGAGGTGGAGGAACAGGCCCAGTAGTCAAGGAATGTAGGTGGCTTCTACAGGCTTGAAAAACCAAAGAAATGGATCATTTCCTAGAGTCTCCAAAAAGAAATGCAGCTCTGCTGATGTCCTGATTTTAGCTCAGTGAGATACACGTTAGACTAACATGTCAATTGTAATCATCACTGAAGGTTCTTCTTGAATGACCTAACACAGCTTTCCAGAGAACAACACGTTCACTTCCATCTAAAATGTTTTAGAAAAAAACTACTTTTTGAATCTACATGTAATACTGACATTAGAAACACGTGTATACCTGTGGCGGATTCATGTTGATGTATGGCAAAACCAATACAATATTGTAAAGTAATTAGCCTCCAATTAAAATAAATAAATTAATATTAAAAAAGAAATATACTCTAAGTCAAAAATATATACTTTATTTCTATAACATAATCACACATATTTCTTTCAAAGTAGTCTTTAAAAGGCTTCTTTATAATGGCATGTAAAATCTGCAGTTGTGAGGGCATCTCTCTGCTTCATTGACAATCATTCAAAATTTAGTATTAACTTTTTGTCTCCCTCTGATTCTCCCTCCCTCCCTGATTATGACTGGTAATTTCTATAAACAACTAAAACTAGTATTAACTGAGGCTACTTTATACTGATATATTGTACTCAAGTAGTTGTTCACAATAAAGTAATTGAGAGAGATCTTATAATATGAAAGATAATTTATAGGGATCTCTTTTATGAGAGAAAACTTTGGAGCTAAAAATTCAGTTTATATTCAGGAAGATATGTAATTTCATTCCCTTTTTACTGGGTTTTCCTCCCTGGGATTCCTTTTTATGTTAAAACTAGTATTTCAAAAAAATCATATTTAATATCATATTTATTGGTATATAGATTTCCAGTCTCCTAATAATGAACTTTTAAACTGATTCCAGTTTCTAACAATGAAAAATGATGACACAATAAATATTACCTTGCATATACTGTTACATATTTACATGAATATTTCTACAGGAGCAATTCCTAGATATAGAATTGCTATGTGAAAGAGAAGCATTACAAATTTGAAAATTATTGCCAAATTGACATACAAATATATCAAGAAATTTATGTTGTCAGGCATAATGGCATGAAAATTGCTTCTTACTTCTCTGATGGTAGGGAGTTCAAGTGACCTGTGTCTCAGGTATAGCACTTTGAAATCCATCACTGTGCTTGTTATGTTCAGAAGGCATTCTTTTTGCTGGTTGCTCTTGGCCAGTAAATAATTGAGCACAACAGAGATACTAAGATAGGTCCATATCTGAGATATGCAGGACTACTCTCATTGGGGACTTTGGTCAAGGACTCTCCAATGACATTGCAGAAGTCTCTTACAACCACATTGCAGACTAAAATGCTTGAATTCAACTTTTATTCTTCCTTCTTTACCATTCTCTTTTATTCAGAAGGCCACACGTATGTGTAGAATTGTCCACATACTAGGACTGTGCACTTGCTCAAAAAACATCTGAGAAGGCCCTAAGCTCTCACCTCCTATTAACTTTGAGACTTTAAGCAAACTGAAACTGAAAGCTAAGATGGAGTTGCAAACTGCCTGGCTAAGTGTTTGAGACATGCTCTAACAGACACACATCTGAATTGATTAGGTTTATTGGTTTGAGGGAGATAAAGAAATTTTCATAGAATCATTAACTGTGCAACAGGCAGTATATTCTTTTCCAGATTGTTTCTATTATAGGCTATTACAAGCTATTGACTATAGTTTCCTGTACTATAGAATAGGTCCTTATTATTTATCTGTTTTATGTATAATAATGTATATATATGTTATCCCAAACTCCTAATTTATCTCCGTCCAACCATATCCCCTTCAGTAACCATAAGCTTGCTTTCTATATCAGCGAGTCTGTTTTCACTTTGGAAATTAGTTTCCATTTTGTAAATATTGTAAATTAGTTCTTGTATCACTCAAGATTTCACAAATAAGTGAAATCATATCATTTGTCTTTCTCTGACTTACTTCAGTTAATATGATAATCTCTAGGTCCATCCATGTTGCTGCAAATGACAATATTTTATTATTTTTTATGGCTGAGTAATACTCTCTATATATTGCACATACACAAACATACACCACATCATCTGCTAATGGATATTTAAGTTGCTTCCATATTATGACTATTATAAATAGTGGTAGTATGAACATTGAGGTGCACATATCTTTTTGAATTACTTTTTTTCTGGATATATGCCCAGGTGTGGGATTACAGTATCATATAGAGTTATTATATGACCATTTACCTTAAATATATCAGTAAAGAAAGAAGAGCAAACTAAATCCAAAGCAAGATGAAGAAATAAATAGTAATGACAAGAGTGCAAATATATAAAGAATAGAATAATGATAAACTTAACAAAAATATTTATTTTTCTTTGGAAAAAAAATCAAAATTTACAAATATCTAGCTGTACAGACCAAGTGAAACAGAGAGAAAACTCAAATTACTAAAATCAAGAATGAAAGAGGAAATATTACTACTGATTTTAGAAAAATAAAATGGATTAAAGGAAATATTAAACATAATTGTTTGTAAGCAAAATAGATAATATAGACAAAATAGACAAATTCTGATACTTACAGACTATCAAAACTAACTCAAGAAGAAAAAGAAAATCTGAATGGTACTATAACATAAATAAATTGAATAAATAATAATAAATTTACAAAAAACCTATGACCAGAGGGCTTTCTTGGTTAATTATACCAATCAGTCCTTCACTAACTCTTGCACATAACAGAAGAAGGTGAACAATTTCAAATCATTCTATGAAGTCAGCATTATCCTGACACCAAAACAAGACAAAGACATCACAATAAGAGAAAACTACAGATAAATTATTGCTTATGAATACAGAACCAAAATCTTTCACAAAATATTAGCAAATCAAATCGAACAGCAGATGCAAAGGATCATCTGGGAGTGAGGCCAGCAATTTGGTAGAGTAGAAATGTGAAAACATCTATTCCTCCACAGAAACACTGAAAAACAGGCAAGAATTCTCAGAAGCATATGTCAGAATTCTGGAAAATGGTTAAAGGTTTATAGCAAAAAAATGAATGCTAACTCAAGAAAAAAGCCACTTAAAAATGGTAGGAAAGCCTTGAGGCATTTTTATTACTTGCCCCAATCCCATCTTTCCCTGGTGTAGCAGTTTCACATCCTTTTATCTAGTCCTGGAAGGAGCAGAGGTGACCTTATTTACAAAGTATATTGTTTATCTGTTCTGATTTGCCAGCACTGAAGAATTGATGCTTTTGAACTGTGGTGTTGGAGAAGACTCTTGAGAGTCCCTTGGACTGCAAGGAGATCCAACCAGTCCATTGTAAAGGAGATCAGTCCTGGGTGTACATTGGAAGGACTGATGCTAAAGCTGAAACTCCAATACTTTGGCCACCTGATGCAAAGAGTTGACTCATTGGAAAAGACTCTGATGCTGGGAGGGATTGGGGGAAGGAGGAGAAGGGGATGACAGAAGATGAGATGGCTGGATGGCATCACCGACTCAATGGACATGAGTTTGGGTAAACTCTGGGAGTTGGTGATGGACAGGGAGGCCTGGTGTGCTGCGATTCATGGGGTCTCAAAGAGTCGGACACGACTGACTGACTGAACTGAACTGAACTGAAAGAGTGACATAAGGTACCATCTCTTTGTGCCTAACTGAAAACTCACTCAGGGCAGAAGAACTGACAGGTAATGCCTTAAAACATGATGAAGCTAAAGAGGAGTATACAACATACAGTGCTTACTAGGTGGTGCTAGTGGTAGAGAACTGGCCTGGCAATGCAAGAGACATAAGAGAAGTGGTTTCAATCCCTGTGATGGGCAGATGCCCTGGAGGAGGGCATGGCAACCAACTCAAATATTCTTGCCTGGAGAATGACATGGACAGAGGAGCCTGGCAGGCTATAGTTCATAGGGTCAAATAGAGTTGGACACAACTGAAGTGAGTTAGCACACACACATACAGCATATAGGGCTTTCCAGGTGGCTGAGAAACTAAAGAATCCACCTGCAATGCTACAGACCCAGGTTTGATCCCTGGGTCAGGAAGATCCCCTGGAGAAAGGAATGGTTACCGGACACAGTACCCTTGTCTGCAGAATTCCATGGACAGAGGAGCCTGGTGGGCTACAGTCCATAGGGTCACAAAGAGTTGGACATGACTTAAGCAACTTAGCACACATGCATACAATATAAAATAGACTACCTATAACATGTTTGGGAAAATCTGGAGAGAGAGTAGGTTTGGGAAATAAGGAAATTCAAAAGCAAGGGACTGGCTGTCGAAGGGACTCTGAAGAGTCTTCTCCGCCACCATAGTTTGAAAACACTAATTTGTTGGTGTTCAGGCTTTTTCTGATCAGCTCATCAATTGAGAATTAAAATTAGTAACTCCCCCTACAAAACAATTATCTGTTCCTTTTTTCTACTCTCTTCGATTCTAGAAAGGAAAATTAAAATGTCACAAGTAACATGGTAGTAAAAGAAAATTGAAATAAAACTGTCCAATAATACTAAATATACTATGTATCTGGGCTTCCCTGATGGCTCAGGCTGTAAAGACTCTGCCTGCAATGCAGGAGACCTGGGTTGAGAAGATCCCCTGGGCTATTTATAACACAGGGATATAAACAAAAAATAGTCCATTTACTGACTTTTGGAATTGAGCAAAAACTGGAAGATAAGACTAATCTGGCCTATTCTCTATTCTTAATTTATGTAACAGATTGACTTTCATCTGTTCCATAGACAGGAATGTTCAGAGTCTTCTTCTCTGAGATAGAGGTGGGAGAATGGGATATATTTAGTGGGTTCCACTCCTTCTTTCTAATTAATAGATACAGTTTCTCTTTTTTAGCATGCCTAACACTTGAACATACAGTTTAGGATAAACCATAAATGTAGACTACTGCTTTGGTTAAGCAGTAGGTCATCTTATTCTTGGAGTATTGAAAAAAGTATTCTAAGTGGTTCTTCATAACACTACTTTGTGTAAAATCTTTCAGTAGCTCCTAATGCCTATAGAATGATAAATATATATCTTAGAATGGAATGGAAGAGCACTGTATTCTAGACTACTTATTGAATGTGAAAGTGTTAGTCATTCAGCTGTGTCTGACTCTTTGTGACCCCATGGACTCTAGCCACCAGGCTCCTCTATCCAGGTAATTCTCCAGGCAAGAACACTGGAGTAGGTTGCCATTTCCTTCTCCAGGGGATCTTCCTGACACAGAGTTTGAACCTGGCTCTCCTGAATTGTGGGCAGACTCTTTCCTGACTGAGCCACCAAGGAAGACCTAGTAGGGATTGGCAAAGTAAGCAGTGACAGAATTGTCAGTCTCTCCAAGAGCCTCTGAATCTAGGGATAGAAGACTAGGCAACTTTGACTAAACCAGAGGGGTGCTAGGGAGGAAAAAATGCACATTTTTAAACTTTCTTTCCAATTTACTCATGACCATAAGAATTTGTGTTTTTCAATGATTATAGAATACTTTCAGGAATAAAGATGCTAAAATAGGGTCAAATTACACTTGTTTCAAAAATTCAGCAAGTGGTAAGTTCCGTTTACCCCACCCCACCTCACTCCCACTCCCGCTCCCCCTTTGGAATGCCCTTCAGCTCAATGGGACTTTCTCAGAAGTCACTGCTTTTCAGGTCTCTCTAGTCTCTCCTCACAGGGTGGCTTGAAATGCGTCATTTTCCATCATCCTCCTCTTGCACCTTAGCTCTTCTCAAAAAAAGGATCCTCAAACTATCTTTGATCCATCCTCGTGCTCTCCCAGTGCCCTGAGGCTGCTTCGCAGGTCTGTAGAATGGGAGAAACTCTCCTTCTGTCCACGGCACAGCTTTAGTCAGTGGCCCTTTTGCCTTTTTTGGTGGAGCCTGTCTCGAATGTTTCCCTTTCCCAGACAAGGAATGAAGATGAAGGCGGGAAAATTGGGTAGAGACAGGAGAAGTGGGCAGAGATCTTCCAAAAGAGAAAATGCAGGTTAGCCTCTGTGATGTATCTTCTGACAATTTTAAAACAACCTGGCTAACACTGAAAGAGCTCCATGACAGAGAGCTGCACTGCCTACAGGCGAAAATAACAAGTTTGATGAAAGAGCAATTGTCAGACGGGAGGTGGACAGGCTCCATAGACAGAATTAGAATTGATGGAGCAAGAGAAAGTCCTTAATGGCATTATCCATGACCTGCGAAATCAATTAAAGGCCAAAGTATGTGACTATTGTACAGTAAATGAAATGTACAGGAATATGTTACAGCAAGAACTTTAGAATATCTAAGAACAAAATCTGAAGTTTATTGGTGAGTTCACAGCAAAAAGGAATAAATTAAGAGAAGGAAACACGGAGTTTTTCAGTTCAGTTCAGCTCAGTTGCTCAGTCGGCTCCAACACTTTGTGACACCATGAACCACAGCATTCCAGGCCTCCCTGTCCATCACCAACTCACGGAGTCCACCCAAACTCATGTTCACTGAGTCGGTGATGCCATCCAACATCTCATGCTCTGTTGTCCCCTTCTCCTCCCACCCTCAGTCTTTCTTAGAATCAGGGACTTTTCAAATGAGGCAGATCTTCGCATCAGGTGGCCAAAGTGTTTCAGTTTCAGCTTCAGCATCAGTCCTTCCAATGAACACCCAGGACTGATCTCCTTTAGGATGGACTGGTTGGATCTCCTTGCAGTCCAAGGGACTCTCAAGAGTCTTCTCCAACACCACAGTTCAAAAGCGTCAATTCTTCGGCACTCAGCTTTCTTTATAGTCCAAGTCTCACATCCATATATGACTACTGAAAAAACATAGCCTTGACTAAATGGACCTTTGTTGGCAAAGTAATGTCTGTGCTTTTTAATATGGTGTCTAGGTTGGTCATAGCTTTCCTTTCAAGGAGAAAGAATCTTTTAATTTCATGGCTGCAATCACTATCTGCAGTGATTTTGGAGCTCCAAAAAATAAAACCAGCCAGTGTTTCCACTGTTTCCCCACCTATTTCCCACGAAGTGATGGGACCGGATGCCATGATCTTCATTTTCTGAATGTTGAGCTTTAAGCCAACTTTCACTCTTCTCTTTCACATTCATCAAGAGGCTCTTTAGTTCTTCACTTTCTGCCATAAGGGTGGTGTAATCTGCATACCTGAGGTTATTGATATTTCTCCCAGCAATCTTGATTCCAGCTTCTGCTTCTTCCAGCCCAGCGTTTCTCATGATGTACTCTGCATAGAAGTTAAATAAGCAGGGTGACAATATACAGCCTTGATGTACTCCTTTTCCTCTTTGGAAACAGTCTGTTGTTCCATGTCCAGTTCTAATTGTTGCTTCCTGACCTGCATATAGGCTTCTCAAGAGGCAGGTCAGGTGGTCTGGTATTCCCATCTCTCTCAGAATTTTCCACAGTTTATTGTGATCCACACAGTCAAAGGCTTTGGCATAGTCAATAAAGCAGAAACAGATGTTTTTCTGGATCTCTCTTGCTTTTTCCATGATTCAGCGGATGTTGGCAATTTGATCTCTGCTTCCTATGCCTTTTCTAAAACCAGCTTGAACATCTGGAAGCTCATGGTTCATATATTGCTGAAGCCTGGCTTGGAGAACATTTTGAACATTACTTTACTAGCATGTGGGATGAGTGCAATCATACGATAGTGTGAGCATTCTTTGTCATTGCCTTTCTTTGGGATTGGAATGAAAACTGACCTTTTCCAGTCCTGAGGCCACTGCTTTTGGTGCATAGCAAGTTGGGCGGGAAGCAGCAAAAAAGGATTAGGGCATGCACTGTGGAGGTTCCTAGTCTCATGGTCGCATGCCCGGGAACTGCTGTTGCATGAGGGGAAGGCGGGATGCCCAGGTCCATCTTTTAAGCATATAGCTGAACTTGGTTTATTCAATTTGAGAGTATCTTTTAAGAGTTTAAATGTTTGGAATTTCAAGCTGTGTAGCACAGGAGCTGGCAAGAGGAGATTCCCCATGTCCAAGGTAAGGAGCAGCGGCTGAGAGAAGATACCCCACATCCAAGGTAAGGAACTGTGGCTGAACTTTGCTGGAGTAGTCGTGAAGACATATCCCACGTACAAGGTAAGAGAAACCCAAGTAAGATGGTAGGTGCTAAGAGAGGGCATCAGAGGGCAGACAGACTGAAACCACAGTCACAGAAAACTAGCCAATCTGGTCACATGGACCACAGTCTTGTCTAACTCAATGAAACTAAGCCATGCCATGTGGGGCCACCCAAGACAGACGGGTCATGGTGGAGAGGTCTGACAGAATGTGGTCCACTGGAGAAGGGAATGGCAAACCACTTCAGTATTCTTGCCTTAAGAACTCCATGAACAGTATGAAAAGGCAAAAAGATAGGACACTGGAAGATGAACTCCCCAGGTCAGTAGGATCAGTGGAGAAATAACTCCAGAAAGAATGAAGAGATGAAGCCAAAGCAAAAACAACACACAGCTGTGAATGTGACTGGTGATAGAAGCAAGGTCCAGTGCTGTAAAGAGCAATATTGCATAGGAACCTGGAATATTAGGTCCATGAATCAAGGCAAATTGGAAGTGGTCAAACAAGAGATGGTAAGAGTGAACGTCGACATTCTAGGAATCAGAGAATTAAAATGGACTGCAATGGGTGAATTTAATTCAGATGATCATTATATCTACTACTGTGAGCAGGAATCCCTTAGAAGAAATGGAGTAGCCATCATAGACAACAAAAGAGTCCAAAATGCAGTACTTGGATGCAGTCTCCGAAACTACAGAATGATCTCTGTTCGTTTCTAAGGCCAACTATTCAATATCACAGTAATCCAAGTCTATGCCCTGACCAGCAATGCTGAAGAAGCTGAAGTTGAACGGTTCTATGAAGACCTACAAGACCTTTTAGAACTAACACCCCAAGAAAGATGTCCTTTTCATTATAGGGGACTGGAATGCAAAAGTAGGAAGTCAAGAAACACCTGGAGTAACAGGCAAATTTGGCCTTGGAATACAGAATGAAGCAGGGCAGAGGCTAATAGAGTTTTGCCAAGAACATGCACTGGTCATAACAAACACCCTCTTCCAACAACACAAGAGAAGACTCTACACATGGACATCACCAGATGGTCAACACCAAAATCAGATTGATTATATTCTTTGCAGCCAAAGATGGAGAAGCTCTATATGGTCAGCAAAAAATAAGTCCGGGAGCTGATTGTGGCTCAGATCATGAACTCCTTATTGCCAAGTTCAGACTTGAATTGAAGAAAGTGGGGAAAACCACTAGACTATTCAGGTATGACCTAAATTAAATCCCTTCTGATTATACAGTAGAAGTGAGAAATAGATTTAAGGGCCTAGATATGATAGACAGAGTGCCTGATGAACTATGGATGGAGGTTTGTGACATTGTACAGGACACAGTGATCAAGACCATCACAAGAAAAAGAAATGCAAAAAAGCAAAATGGCTATCTGAGGAGGCCTTACAAAGATCTGTGAAAAGAAGGGAAGCCAAAAGCAAAGGAGAAAAGGAAAGATATACCCATTTGAATGCAGAGTTCCAAAGAAGAGCAAGGAGAGATGTCAGGGAATGTTTAACAGGAGGATTTTTGTGTGTTGTTTCTCATAAATCCTCTGTTCCTTATCTGCTTCTGCCAGAAGTGAGTAGAACTGCATGCAGCTCTCAGGACTGAGGTCGTAAGATGAGATAGGCCTGAATCTCCTTCAGGAAACATTCTCCTTATGACAAAACTACCCAGTCTAAATCCTCTTTCTTGAGATATGGATTGTCTCCTGACCTTGTGAGCATTATTATCCCTTGTTCCCTTGGTAATGGTTGCTGTACATTTGGTTTTCTGATCTTTATCATTGTCAAAAGAAATTTCTTGTACCACAGCCTATATATACTCACAGAAAGATCATTAGGCTCCTTTGCTCCATCAGAGCTTGGGTCCCCATATATTTCTTTCTTTCACTCTCTCTTTCTCTCTGGCTAATTATCTGGAGCATAGAAACCCGTCATGATCACTCTCCTGCCTGGGCTTCCAAGACCCCCTTGAGAAGGCATCCTGTGCTTTCACCCCCTTAAGAGGGTGCCCTATGCCTTCATGAGTGATGCAAGCCCTGTGTCAAGAGCTTTATTGATTCTCTGTGTAAACCAGGAAATATCAGCCTCTTTCTCTCTTTCACTTTCTTATTGTCAACCCGGACTGCTAGGTCCTGGTCTATTAAAGGACCTCAACAAGTGACGCGTGAACAGGGACACTGGTATACATGGGATTTCGGATGGAGTGACTCCAGGCTTATTGAGGTCAAGGCCTATTGAGGTTGGTAAGTAATGGGTCAAATGGCTGGAAAGCCCCATCATTTCTCTATTTTACTTCACCATTTGTTTAAAGCTCAGGGACTTTTGGATTTGCACCAATGAATAGAGGCTTACTTTCAAACAGTGATTAAATGCAATCCTTGGTTCCCTGATAAATACAGTTTTGATTTATAAATTTGGCACCGGGTCAAAGAAAATGTTGAATGAGCCGCCAAGCAAGAAAAAAATATTGCAATTGATTTCTAGCCCCTATGGCCTCTCATTAAAGCTGTAATTCTGCAATTTCAAGGTAAATTCTAGCCCTCCCAATATTCGACAACAGACAGAACACTTATTGCATGAATATGAATTAGATGATGAAACTTTACAAAAGGCCCAATTAGAACAACATAAAATATTTCAAAATTTTCCTACTACCCCTGCCCCAGCTGCTCGAAATGCTCCTCCTCTGCCAGCAGACACAAATCCAAAAGTCTGAATTATCAGAAAAAATAAGAATCCCATTTACTATTACATCAAAAGGAATAAAGTACCTAGAAATGAGCCTACCTAAGGAGGTAAAAGACCAGTACTCAGAAAACTATAAGAAATTGATGAAAGAATTTGAAAGTGACACAAATAAATGGAAAAATACTCTGTGTTCATGGAATGGCAGTATTAACATAATGAAAATGACCATACTACCCAAGGCAATCTACAGATACAATGTAATCCTTAACAAAATGCCAATTCTATTTTTCACAGAATTAGAATAATTTTAAAATTTGTATGGAAACACATAAAATCCTGAATCGCCAAAACAATCTTGGCAAAGAAGAACAGAGCTTGAGGTATCACATTTCCTTACTTCAGTTATGTAGATGACACCACCCTAATGGCAGAAAGCAAAGAGGAAGTAAAGAGCCTCTTGAGGAAAGTGAAAGATGAGAGAGATAAAGCTGGAGTAAAACTCAACATTTAAGAAACTAAGATTCCTGCATCCAGTCCCATCACTTCATGGCAAATAGATGAGGAAACAATGGAAACAGTGACAAGTTTTATTTTCTTGAGCTCCAAAATCACTGTGGATGGACCCCGTCTATGTGGTCGCAGAGAGTCAAACACGACTGAAGTGACTTAGCAGCAGGGAAATTTTGGACTGTGTCTTTCAGCTTTATAGCTTTACCTCTATTTTCTAAAATACATAGAAAAAGTAAAGTTGGAATAATATATATTAAGTTGCCTTCAGAGGCACTGAGGAGTTTCTGGTCAGAGAATAACTCATTAAGAACAGTATAGACCTCATTGTTCAGAAAGCACCCTCTTTTTTGAAAATATAGCAATAAGACCAATGGCAACAGTTTGGGATCATATGACTAACTGGTTTTCAAATTTAAAATATTCACATTTTGGCATCAAAGATCTCTCATTCAGAATGCCAGTAATATTCAGTAAAATCTCTTAACAAAATATCACTTTGTAAATAAATAAATTGCCAAGGATATTTCATTTGAATATTTGAGATATTTGAATAATAGAAAATCAGAGCTATTGTGAACAATAAAGATTATCTAGGTCATGCCCTTTAACTCGTAGGTAGACAAACTGAGGTCCAGAGAGGTGAAGTGATTGGATTGAAATCACAGATAGTGGCACATTAAAAAAAACATTAGCTAGACACTAAGTTTAGAATAGGAGTTTCTGAGTATCTGAGAGAGAGAGAGTTTTGCCTTTAATGGAATTAAACTCAAAATCACTGTATGGCTTTTCTTTGAATTCATATTATAAGAGATACCAGCCAGATCAAATTCCTTTAAAATATGTTAACAAGCTGGAAAAATTAATTACATCCTGGCTGATCTCAGATAATTTTTGTAATCAGTATTTTGTCATTTCGTAAAAACATTTTATTAAATGGAAATCAAATTCCCTTTACCTACTAACTTTATATAATTAAAAGAGTGAGATTTTGACTGAAAAATTATAATACATTATTTAGAAGTCACTGGTTTCTTGGAATTCTTAATAAAACTTCATATATATTTTTTTCTGTTTTCAGCAGCATTCTTATTCTCAAGATATATTTACTGTTCATTGTAGTCGTGGTGACTTACTGATCTTTGTTAACTAACCTGGAACATAAATGACACAGTAGCAAAGCTTAGAAAGAGCTACGTACTAGGTGGTAAGAGCCCTTCAATTTCAGTTCAGTCCCTCAGTTGTGTCCAACTCTTTGTGACCCCATGGACTGCAGCATCCCAGGCTTCCCTGTCCATCATCAATTCCCAGGGTTTGCTCAAACTCATGTCCATCGACTCAGTGATGCCATCCGTCCATCTCATCCTCTGTTGGCCCATTCTCCTCCTGCTTTCAATCTTTCCCAGCATCAGGGTCTCTTCCAATAAGTTAGTTCTTCACATCACGTGCCCAAAGTATTAGTTTCAGCTTCAGCATCAGTCATTCCAATGAATATTCAGGACTGATTTCCTTTAGGATTGACTGGTTGGTTCTCCTTGCGGTCCAAGGTACTCTCAAGAGTCTTCTCCCAACACCACAGTTCAAAATCATCAATTCTTCAGTGCCCGGCTTTCTTTATAGTCCAACTCTCACATCCATAATGACTACCGGAATATCCGTAGCTTTGACTAGATGGACCTTTGTCAGTAAAGTGATAAATATCTTTTCTTTTTAATATGCTGTCTAGGTTTGTCATAGCTTTCCTTCCAAGGAGCAAGCATCTTTCATGGCTGCAGTCACCATCTGCAGTGATTTTGGAGCCCAAGAAGATAAAGTCTCTCACTCTTTCCACTGTTTCCCTATCTGTTTGCCATGAAGTAACGGGACCATATACCATGATCTTCGTTTTCTGAATGTTGAATTTTATGCCAACTTTTTCACTTTCCTCTTTCACTTTCATCAATAGGCTCTTTAATTCTTCTTCACTTTCTGCCATAAGGTTGGTTTAATCTGCGTTTCTGAAGTTATTGCTGTCTCTCCTGGCAATCTTAATTCCAGCTTGTGCTTCATCCAGCCCAGCATTTCACATGATGCATTCAGCATAGAAGTTAAATAAACAAGGTGACAATTTGAAGCCAGTCTGTTGTTTCATGGCCCATTCTAACTGTTGTTTTTTGACCTTCATACAGATTATCAGGAGCCAAGTAAGGTAGTCAGGCATTCCCATCTCTTGAAGAACTTTCCACAGTTTGTTGTGATCCACACAATCAAAGGCTTTGTTGAAGTCAATAAAGCAGAAGTAGATGTTCTTCTGGAACTCTCTTGCTTTTTTGATGATCCAGTGGAAGTTGGCAATTTGATCTCTGTTTCCTCTGCCTTTTCTAAATCCAACTGGAACATCTAGATTTTCATGGTTCATGTACTGTTGAAGCCTGGCATGGAGAATTTTGAGCATTAGTTTGCTAGCATGTGAGATGAGTGCAATTGTGCAGCAGTTTGAACATTATTTGGCATTGCCTTTCTTTGGGATCGGAATGAAAATTGACTTTTTTTCCGTCCTATGGCCACTGCTGAGTTTTCCAAATTTGCTGTCATATTCAGCACAGCACTTTACAGTATCATCTTTTAGGATTTTAAATAGCTCAACTGGAATTCCATCACCTCCACTAGCTTTGTTCATATGCTTCCTGAGGCCCACTTGACTTTGCATTGCAGGATGTCTGGCACTAGGTGAGTGATCACACCATCATGGTTATCTGGGTCACGTAGATCTTTTTTGTATAGTTCTTCTGTGTATTCTTGCTACCTGTTGTTAATATCTACTGCTTCTGTTAGGTCCATACAATTTCTCTCCTTTCCTGTGCCCATATTTGCATGAAATGTTCCCTTAGTATCTCTAATTTTCTTGAAGAAATCTCTAGTCTTTCCCATATTATTGTTTTTCTCTCTTTCTTTGCACTGATCACTGAGGAATGCTTTCTTATCTCTGCTTGCTATTCTTTGGAATTCTGCATTCAAATGAGTAAGAACCCTATATTTTAATAAACTACTACATATTTTATTAACTGTTTGATTTTGAGTAGGTTACAGTGGTAGACACCCTCTCCCCATGCCCCTGACCAAAGATGTCTGTGTCTTAATCCCAGGGTTTGCAGTTATATTACTTTTTGTGTGGGATAAGACAATTTGCAAGTGTAATTAACATTACAGACTTTAACATAGCGAGATTATTTAGGATAATCTGAATGGATCTAATCTAATCATGTGAGCCATAAAAGCATAGAATTTTTAAAACTGAAAATTGTAAAGATGAGGCAGAAGGAGCGTTCAGAGAGATTTGAAGCTTAAGAAAGACTCAGCCTAGATTACTTACTTTGAAAATGAAAATAGTAATGCCTGAAGGGAATGCAGGTGATCTCTAAAAGACCCCTGATTGACTTCACTCTCTCTGGCACTCTCTAGTTCCTTCTACATCTATACAAATGAGCCAATTTTGTTCCTCTTTATGGTTGAGTAATATTCCTTGGTATATATGTACCAGGGGAAAGTGGGGTTGGAAGGAATTGGGAGGTTGGAATTGATACATATATAGTATTGATCCATTGTATAAAATATGTAACTAATGAGAACACACTGTACTGTACAGCAAACTCTACTTAATGCACTGTGATGATCTGAATGGTAAAGAAATCCAAACCAGAGGGCATATGTGTAAATGTACAGACGATTCATTTTGCTGTAGGGTATAAACTACACCATAAAGCAACTATATGCCAATAAAAATTAATTAAAAAAATGTTCTTGAATAACAGCCAGCAAGGAAGTAGTGACCTCAGTTCTATTGTTGTTCACTCAGTCATGTACAACACTTTGCAACCCATGGACTGCAGCATGCCAGGCTTCCCTGTCCTTGTCAATTTCCTAGAGCTTGCTCAAACTCATGTCCATTGTGTTGGTGATGCCATCCAACCATCTCATCCTCTGTCATCACCTTCTGCTCCTGCCCTCAATCTTTCCCATTATCAGGGACTTTTCCAATGAGTTGGTTCTTTGCATCAAGTGGCTAAAGTATTGGATCTTCAGCTTTAGCATCAATACTTTCAATGAATATTCAAGGTTGATTTCCTTTAGGATTGACTCTTTGATCTCCTTGTTGTTCAATGGACTCTCAAGCGTCTTCCCCAGCACCACAATTTCAAACTGTCAATTCTTTGGTGCTCAGTCTTCTTTATGGTCCAACTCTCACATCTGTATATGGCTACTAGAAAGACCATAGCTTTGACTATATGGACCTTTGTCTGTTCTATAGCTATGTGAAATTGAATCTGGCCAACAACTCAAGTGAATGTGGGAGAGGATTTTCTCCTAAAGCCTTCAGATAAGAGCACAGACCAGTTGAAACCTTGATTGTGGTCTGTGAAACTTGGAGCAGAGAAAGCAACCAAGCCCACTCAGACTTTGACTTACAGAACTGTGAAATGATATATTTTTGTTGTATTAAGCCACTGCAGTTTTGGTAATTTATTACGCAGCAATAGAAAACAAATACTGTCATTTATCTTTACTGTCTTGATTATCTCTTTGATAAAAATGCCTTACCTTCTAGATCTATTTAATAGTTATGATACAGGTGGAATTTTGTTTAAAACAGAGTCCTGTGATATAACAGGAGAAGAAAAGGACTGTGTCTATAAGCAGCACATTTTCCATTTAACAAGAAAAGAACTATCTCAGATACCTCTGTAAACCATTCTTTCCTTCCCTAATCTTTAATTTCGTGTCCTGTTATCTAGGCAAAAGAAAAATATGATGAGAACTAGTTTGTAGGAGAGAGATTTTTCTACTGATCCTAGAAGTTGCAAAATAAATTATGTCATGACTATTGTCCAATTATACCTAAGGCTGAAAACTTATTATTCTCATTACATTAAATTTAATTATTTTTTTTTACATTTTTGAGTAGGATATAGCATGTTTTTTGAGTGTATTATATCAATTTCCTTTTACTTGTGGTATAAATTAATTGGATGGTCATTGGGCTCCCCAGAGATGACGTATATAGCAGGAAAATGAGAAGTAAAAAGAAAAATGATTGTACCTTTTGCTTCCTGGGAATTGGAATAGCAAAATAAGCTTACAGAATAATAACAGTGAGAAAACATGAAGACTGCTTACAGCTTGTTTAGGTAAATCAGAAAACACAGATATCACCTTACTGTGGAGCTGCCTGCATCTCCTGTTAATTTAAAGAGGAAAAACTTTCTCCTATTCCTAAATCTCTGTAGAATAAAACTGCCTTTCCTAACCATAAGCTCAAATTCTAATGAATCTTATTATATATGTTACTTCTTGTAACATTATTATACAGCTTTGTGTCTCTTTATTGGAACTTCCCTTTTATTACCTGTCACAGCTGTCACATAGATCACATATCCTAATTTCCAGCTCAAAATAATCAGGAGCTTCATTTTGGAGTTGTGGTTATTTGGATTACCTTCAGTGACCATTAGAGATATTTGGATTTACACATATAGTCTGGTCTATTTGGTTTTTAACCAATTAAATGTACCGTTTTGGGGTGTGTGTGTGTGTGTGTGTGTGTGTGTGTGCGCGCGTGTGTGTGTGTTTGCATTGTTATAATTCTGTCAGCTACATGAAATATTATTTTGTGCAATGGTTTATATTGTAAAAGAAGAATATTACTTATCTGGTATGTGAATGAATTTCATGACAAAATTGATTTTGTTATTTTTGTAATTGCCCAAGTTGCTTTCAGCAACTTCTGCCTTCAAAATTAGTCTATAAAAGAGCATTTTTCCATGATGGAAATTTGGCCAGGGTATTCTATATCAGGCAGTTTGATTATTTTCAAGTGTTATACTAAAATGCATTTGCATTATTTGTGCTATTGGTGAACTTCAGAATTTTTATAAAGTACTGTTTCAAGAGACCTGGACTGGTCTCAGTACCAGTGTTAATTGGCTTTGTGATTTTAAAGTATTCACTTAGACTCTCTATGTTTGTTTTCTCATCTAGAATACAGAAGTGAAAATAACTCCCACATGCATTGGCCTTAAAACTGTAATTGATTTTCTCTGGCAGTGTAAAAGTGGTTCATGCAGTTTATTTCCCTGAAAGAGAGAAATTGAGGGCAAAATTTGACTGATTTGTACCATGTTTGTCAAACTCGCCCCTTGTCTCTCAAGATCACAATGATGATCTACTGGTCATTAAGTTCAGTTCAGTTCAGTCACTCAGTCATGTCCGACTATTTGCTACCCCATGAATAGCAGCATGCCAGGCTTCCCTGTCCATCACCAACTCCCAGGGTTCACTCAGACGCATGTCCATCGAGTCAGTGATGCCATCCAGCCATCTCATCCTCTGTCGTCCCCTTCTCCTCCTGCCCCCAACCCCTCCCAGCATCAGAGTATTTTCCAATGAGTCACCTCTTCACATGAGATGGCCAAACTACTGTAGTTTCAGCTTTAGCATCATTCTTTCCAAAGAAATCCCAGGGTTGATCTCCTTCAGAATGGACTAGTTGGATCTCCTTGCAGTCCAAGGGACTCTCCAACACCACACTTCAAAAGCATCAATTCTTCAATGCTCAGCCTTCTTCACAGTCCAACTCTCACATCCATACATGACCACAGGAAAAACCATAGCCTTGACTAGACGGACCTTAGTCGGCAGAGTAATGTCTCTGCTTTTGAATATACTATCATCTAGGTTGGTCATAACTTTTCTTCCAAGAAGTAAGCGTCTTTTAATTTCATGGCTGCAATCACCATCTGCAGTGATTTTGGAGCCCCCAAAAATAAAGTCTGACAGTTTCCACTGTTTCCCAATCTATCTGACATGAAGTGATGGGACCAGATGCTATGATCTTCGTTTTCTGAATGTTGAGCTTTAAGCCAACTTTTTCATTCTCCTCTTTCACTTTCATCAAGAGGCTTTTTAGTTCCTCTTCCCTTTCTGCCATAAGGGTGGTATCATCTGCATATCTGAGGTTATTGATATTTTTCCTGGCAATCTTGATTCCAGCTTTTGCTTCCACCAGCCCAGCGTTTCTCATGATGTACTCTGCATATGTTAAATAAGCAGGGTGACAATACACAGCCTTGACGTACTACTTCTCCTATTTGGAACCAGTCTGTTGTTCCATGTCCAGTTCTAACTGCTGCTTCCTGACCTGCATACAGATTTCTCAAGAAGCAGGTCAGGTGATCTTGTATTCCCATCTCTTGAAGAATTTTCCACAGTTTATTGTGATTTACACAGTCAAAGGCATTGGCATAGTCAATAAAGCAGAAATAGAAGTTTTTCTGGAACTCTCTTGCTTTTTCCATGATCCAGTGGATGTTGGCAATTTGATCTCTGGTTCCTCTGCCTTTTCTAAAACCAGCTTGAACATCAGGGAGTTCATGGTTCACGTATTGCTGAAGCCTGGCTTGGAGAATTTTGAGCATTACTTTACTAGCATGTGAGATGAGTGCAATTGTGCGATAGTTTGAGCATTCTTCGGCATTGTCTTTCTTTGGAACTGGAATGAAAACTGACCTTTTCCATTCCCGTGGCCACTGCTGAGTTTTCCAAATTTGCTGATGTGAATTGCAAAAGGAAAAGAACAGAGCCCATAATCAAATTTCATTCATAGCTCACTATAACCATAAGGCAAGCTGGGAAATCTCCACGATTGCAGTTTTTGGGCAAAGTTCGCTGGGACAACTAGCTTCTTCCTTATAGATTCAAAAAATATACATGCATGTCAATTCAAGGCCACTAGGCAAATGACCAAATGGTATTTTGTGCATAATATTGAAATAGGAATGGGTAGGACACAATCTTTAAAAGAATGACATAGCTCTGAGGACATGACATATACTGATTAGAACTAACTAGGTCCAAGATGGTAGATTAGTCAACTTCCACTAGACCTTGAGCCTCAGTATACCCTCATTGTAACACATCAGTTAGCTAAATGACATACCCACAAGTGTTACGAGAGTTCCAAAGCTGACTATAAAGGTCAAAAAGTGGGTGGTGGCCCAATTCCTGGAAACCCCCACCTTTTCCCCAAAATAGCTGGAGTACTCCTCCCACTCATTAGTCTATGAAATTACCCACCCCTGTAAAAACTGACAACCCCATACCCTAGTCCCTCTCTTGTCATCCAAGAGGAACCACACTCAGTCTATGGAGTGTGTATCATCCTGAATTAATGGCTTGTTCTTGAATTCTTTTCTGCACGGAACCAAGAATCCATACTTGGTAGTCATCCCAGGAACTCATCTGAGGCCTGGAACATGACCGTCCTCTCTAGCCCGACCTCCTGCTACATTATAATACTGAATAATAGTGAAATTTTGGGCTTCATGAGTGGCTCAGTGGTAAAGAATCTGCCTGCAATGAAGGATATGCAGGTTTGATCCTTGGGTCAGGCAGATCCCCTAAAGAAGGTAGTGGAAACTCACTCCAGTATTCTTGCCTGGAAAACCCCATGGACAGGAAACCAGGTGGACTATGGGGGGGTTGCAAAAGTGTCTGACACGACTAAGTGATTAAACAACAAAATAGTGAAAGTTAAGGAAAGAAATGCAACCGTATATCTAATGAACTTAGAAATGGAAATATCAGAATACGAATGTTCACTGATGTGATTCTTAAGAAACAAGGAATTTATTTTCCAATCATTTTGTTTATAAAGGAACAAAGATGCCTGGTATAAATAAATAAAGATACATTAAGCAAACATTTTCAGGAACTGCTATGTAAGAAACCCAGTACTCTGCTGTGCAATACTGGGACCCAGGAATGAAAGATTTAGCTGGCAATTGGACTGGAGGGCAAGATTTTTTAAGAGTACTTCATACCGAAAAACAAGTAGAAAACAATGTGAGATCATGCATAATGCTGTGCTTGATGACCTAGAATTTTAGCAAAAAGGTTACTTATAGCTTCCATAAGAAGCTGGCTTTAACTGACTCTCCTAATATTATCTACCTGTCCCTACTACATGCCCTACACACTCCAGTCACCATTCCCTACACGAGAATTTTATGGTTTTTTGAGTTTGTCATTACTATCTTTAAATGAAATACACGTCTCTGATTGGTAAAGTTCTACTTTCACTCAAGACTCATCTCTTCCATTTCTCTTCTCTGTTAATTATGTATCGATTTTGTGTTATTTTCTCCATTCTATTTTAGTACTTAGAATGCTCATATTTATTTATGTCAAGGACAGGTATAACAGCTTAATGCTCTCTATAGTGCCACACACCCAGCAGAATGTTTGACTCATAGTTGATGTTTAGTAAACAGTTGTTCTTCCATTTGAATAAACATTTGTTCATCCATTCAACTTATATATACATAACTTTAGATAAATAAGGTAAGAATAAGTTGATGAAGGAAATGTGCATATCTACTTGAGGAGTTTGGGATTTCTGCTGCAGAAATGGGGATCCACAATAGGTTTTTGAGTAGACTAGAATAATGAAAGCATTTTTGTAGAGATATCATTCTGGAGGTGATAAAAATCAACAGAAGGAAGGAGATGATCTATAAGGAGCTAAAGATACAACAGTAAGATAGATCATAATCTTCCTAGCAATTACCTAGCAATTTAATGGAATATATAATCACTCAGTTGTTTCCGACTCTTTGAGACCACATGGACTGCAGCCCACCAGTCTTCTCTGTCCATGGAATTCTCCAGGCAGGAATACTGGAGTAGGTTGCCATTTCCTTCTCCAGGCATTCTTGTACAGGTCTCACCCAATTTTCTCACTTATGAACATTTTATTTTCTTAATGTATTTGGCAAGCCTAAGAAACAAATATCAGTACACTGCTACTAACAAAATTTCATACTTAATTTGTATTTCACTTGTTTTTCCATTAACGTCGTCTTTCTTTTCAAGGATCCAAACCAGGGTGTTACTGTGCAGTTAAATATCATTACTTCTTGGTTTCCTTTGGTTTGTGACGCCTTTCCGTATTTTTTTTTTTTTTATGATCTTGTTTATCTGTAATGGTAGTGGTCAAGTATCCTGTAGAATGTCCCTTCATCTGAATTTGTCTGCTGTTTTCCTCATGATTAGACTGAATTTATAGATTTCCAAGAAGAGTACCAGAGAGAGGAAGTTTCCCTTTTCATCACATCTATCAAAGCTTATAAGATATCCATACGATGTCACTGATGATGTTAACATGCATCACTTACTTAATGTAATGTTTGCCAGGTTTATTTATAAAGTTATTATTTTTCCTTTCCCCTTCCTATTCTTTAGAAGTAAGCCATTGATTTCAGTCTATCCTAAGGGGGTTGAGTGAGGAATAAGATCTAGTTCCTTGAGAGGGAAGCATCTACATATATTATTTGAAATATTTTTATAAAAAACATTTTCTTCACTCCTCAATGTATTTATGTATTTAATAATATGTTACTTTCACTATGTGTGCATGTGTATTTATTTCATACTTTGAATTATAATCCAATCATACTTGATTTAGTTGTTTTCAGTATCCTTTTGACATATACTCATCATTGGGAATTTTTCTTGGAGAAGGGAAGCACTTTTGTAATTTCTGGCCCTATGAGAAGCTCAATTATTTTATATATTCCTCACTCCAGCCCTAGTATCAGCCATTTCTCTAAGGAGCCCTGGTGCCTGGATCTACTTGTTGCTACTGGAATGTCATTCTTTTCTAGGCCCTTTCAGTGGACAAAGCAAGAAAATACACATGTGTATACGAAACTATGTGTATAAACATCATTAATACCATTAATGTACATGAATATCATTAAACATTTCTTTATGTACTGAGTTTAGACATCATGGAGATGTCTCCAACTCTAATCCAGTATCACATAGTTCATTCTAGTCTTCTTCTTTTGCTTATCTGTAACTCCAACACTAAGAAACCTGGTTGTCACTATTTACCATACATTTAGTTACTTCCCTGATGGCTCAGATGGTAAAGCATCTGCCTGCAATGTGGGAGACCTGGGTTCGATCCCTGGGTTCGGAAGATCCCCTGGAGAAGGAAATGGCAACCCACTCCAGTACACTTGCCTGGAAAATTCCATGGATGGAGGAGCCTGGTAGGCTATAGACCATGGGGTCACAAAGAGTTGGACATGACTGAGTGACTTCACTTATTTACTTACTCCATAGCAATATACATGGAAAACAGTTTCAGAATTGTTAACATGTGTCCTCACATGAAACAAATTTACCAACTAGAGTAGAGTTTATAAACATTTCCATTTGTCTTCAGTTTACAGGTTCCACTCAAAATATTCTTTTCCAAAATTATCTAAGTCAGTTCGTTTTCCCCCACCTCCTTCATTGTCTTTATATTATATATTTTCAGTAGAGATAGATTTGTTTGTCACAGTCTACATTCTGTCCTGAGATACCTCAACATCCTGACTAATTTTTTTTTTTTTAGTTTACATACATTAAAGTTGACTCTGTGTAATATAGTGTCCTATCAGTTCAGTTCATTTGCTCAGGCATATCTGACTCTGCATGTCTGACTGTATGTCTTTGAATATTTCATGACTAAGTAAGTGAGTATAAACACAGGAATAACTCAGATCCATATGATGAAGACCTGGTGATTATTAACCAATCTGTAAAATACAGATAGCTGTACTACTCAGATGGCAGAGCTGTAGTCATTAGTTTGGTTGTGTGAATCCTAAGATTATGGTTTTAACATAATTTTTAAACATATTATTACAATCATTAGCAAAAATTAAAATGAGTCTTTAAAAGCCTGAGCTTCAAGAATTACTTTTCTAGTTTTTTCTTGGGGTCATATACATTTCTGGTTGCCTATGATGTTCACATAAAGTACACAATTTTTTCCCCAAAATGTCAGAAAGTCTAGCACACATAAGAAGCATAAAAATTGATAGAGGTGAATACAAATATAGCTTTAAAAAAGTAAATATTGAATATTAAAATATCTATGATAAAGAGCTTTATAATACCATAAGTAAAGTTCTATTCCCCAAAGCAATGAATCTGTAACAACAAATTAGCTTAGATATTATTATATTTTTGGTTATTAAACAGCAGAATTTTCCTGAGCCTTTATATACGTGTGATATTTTAAAGCTTCCAAATAAATTATATCAAAATACCATTAGATTTAAAAATCATGTGTTAACAGTAAGATATGAGAAGTAATATATCTTCTCCTTCTTGGTAGCACTGATAAAATCGTTCCAGTTTAAAAGACCATGGTAGGTACATGTACAACTGCACAGAAGGTGTGCATATCAAAATTTATATTGTTCAAAGTGAAGTAATATACATAATTCAATTACTACAATAATAGCTAAACCTTACTGAACACTTCCTTAAGAAGTGCTTTAAGTAGTCTACCAGACAATGCTTTAAGTAGTCTACATCCATTATTTAATTCCATCTTTATAATCTTATGAAGAATGTATTTATAGCCATTTTTCAGATGAAAAATGACCAAGAAATTAAAAGCCTTACTCAAGTTCACACAGTAAACTGGAAAGATAACATCTGAATCCACAGAGTCTGACTATAGAACCTCTGCTTTTTACCATGTGTGAGGCAACAGAACTAAGATTTCAAAGGCTCATGTTTTCCAGTTTGAAGATGCTGAATTAAGTTCACATATGTAAAAGTCATCTGCCACAAATTTTAATATACACACTGTGTTTAATTAAATATTTGGCATTCCATGGAGCACTATAGGTAAAATAGTGAATAAAAATTTATGTTACCTGCCAATGAAAATACAATTATAATAGCTGGAAAAGTACGGTAACAATGAGGATGGAGGGAAATGAATGGAACTGAGAAATATTTGGGAGGTAGCACGTCTGGAAATTGATGAAGAAGTGGATAGCTGTGTTAAAGGAGAAGTTACACTGAGAACAAAGAATAAATTCATTGATGAAGTTGGGGATAAATCAATAGATCTGATTTTGAAGTGGATGTGGGGTATCAAAATGGATAACTAGTACAGGACTGAAAATTCAAGTCTAGATCTTAGGAGAAAGTCCTGGAGGAAAGATACTAGAAGGAGGGGGTATAAAAATCGTATATGAAGCCCTGGAAGTTTATGAGGCCACTTAAGGACAGGGAGATGAAAAGAGACTGAGGAACATAAACATTTAAGCGGTAGGCAGAGGAAATGATCCAGATCTTTAGGTATAACTGTCCTAAAGAGATTTCCTGTTTAAATATTTTATAGATATCTCAAATAGAATATGTAGTTTCCACTCACAGTATAGGATACTAGTTTATTTTGCACCAAACCTCTTGCTGAGAACAAAAGGAAAAGCTAGATAAATGCACTTGAAGATCTTGGAAATCTATAGACACAGGATGGACTTGTGGGACCAGTATCCCAGAGAAAAGATATCAAGAGAAGACCTAAAATTTGGTGCAACTTTTCCCTGAGAAATCCACATGTAGAGTTTTCAAGTAGTCTCATGTGGCTGAGGAAATTTATTGAAGTTCAAGGCCCCAAGAGGAGGATGAGCTCTGATAAGCACTCCAAGCTTTAATTTAGTACATCTTAAGGCACACTGGTGAAATACAAATAGATTAGCTCTTACAAGGACTAAAGCATAGCTTTGAATCAGTACACTTCATGATTGGATTAATATAATCTGTCCCTAACATAAATAACTTGTAAAATGAACACTAAATTTTCTCTGAAGGAAGGTAATGTTGTTCAGATTCTAAATCTCTATTTTTTTTTCATTCACAATGACTGACATTCAATCAAATCTAGTCAGTTAAGAATCAAGCAGATATTGGTATGCCATATGGCAAACTATGAAAATGCCTTGCCATGAAAAACATTAAAAAAATAACATGAATCAAAGCAAATTTGGATCCAGCTATTAATTAAAAGCAAGGATCTGAAAAAATTTCGTCAAAATTGGCCCAAGGACTGTAATTTACCAACCTATGATACACACGAAATATAGAGGAGAGGGGAAAATAGTAACTCTATACTACATGGAAGCAATCTGCAAAAGCTAGCCTGTGAAAAAACTATCCAAAACAAATAACCAAGTTTCTTTATTTTTGAAATAAATAAGTTGCATGAAAAAATACTGAAACTATATTAAAACCATGCATATGTCTATCAGTGGCATTAATTTTAGATTTAATGGTAAAATTATATATTTATCAGTACCATTTTACACTAGTCAGAATGGCTGCAATCCCAAAGTCTACAAGCAATAAATGCTGGAGAGGGAGTGGAGAAAAGGGAACCCTCTTACACTGTTGGTGGGAATGCAAACTAGTACAGCCACTATGGAGAACAGTGTGGAGATTCCTTAAAAAACTGGAAATAGAACTGCCTTATGACCTGCCAATCCCACTGCTGGGCATACACACTGAGGAAACCAGAATCGAAAGAGACACGTGTACCCCAATGTTCATCGCAGCACTGTTTCTAATAGTCAGGACATGGAAGCAACCTAGATGTCCATCAGCAGATGAATGGATAAGAAAGTGGTGGTACATATACACAATGGAGTGTTACTCAGCCATTAAAAAGAATACATTTGAATCAGTTCTAATGAGGTGGATGAAACTGGAGCCTATTATACAGAGTGAAGTAAGCCAGAAAGAAAAACACCAATACAGTATACTAACACATATATAGGGAATTTAGAAAAATGGTAACGATAACCCTGTATGCAAGACAACAAAAGAGACACAGATGTATAGAACAGTCTTTTGGACTCTGTGGGAGAGGCAGAGGGTGGGATGATTTGGGAGAATGGCATTGAAACATGTATAATATCATATAAGAAATGAATTGCCAGTCTACGTTCGATGCAGGACACAGGATGCTTGGGGCTGGTGCACTGGGATGACCCAGAGAGATGGTATGGGGAGGGAGGTGGGAGGGGGGTTCAGGATTGGGAACATGTGTACACCTGTGACAGATTCATGTTGATGTATGGCAAAACCAATACAGTATTGTAAAGTAAAATAAAATAAAATAAAAAGTTTTTGAATACTGACTAGATATTTTATGATATAAACTAATTACAGTTTATACTTAGGTATAATAATCATACTTTGATTGCTTTCTACAGTAGCCTAATATTTATAAATATGTATTAAAAATAATGTAATATCTGTGATTTGCTTCACAATAATATAAGGGAAGTGTGTGAGCCAGATGGGCTATGTGATAATGATCACTGGGGACTGTTGATGAATATATTAGATTAATTATATTTTTCTCTCTGCCTTACATATATTTAAATTTTTCATAATCTGAATGGAGTTAATCTAAAATATATACATATACATACATACATACATATATATATATATACACATACAGTAGAAAGAGACCAACAAAGAGACTAAGATTTTGGTATAATTAAATGGAGACATTTCCATGACTCTCATGAAAATTTTCAGAATAAGAATTAAAAATATAAAATATTACCAGGGATAATACTATCCATACTATAGGATAGTATCTATAAAAATTAATAGAATGATTTTAGACTTGAAAAACAACTAAAATTGGAAGTCAAAAGATTAGATTTCTGCTTCTTTCCAAGACTGAATTTCAGAAACATGATTTACCCTATTTTTTAAAAAAATTTAAAAACACACAGAATATATAAAATAATGTTTTATAGACATTGGATATCTGATAGGACAAGACAGTGCTCCCAGGGAAATGGAAGACAAATAAGTGAGCCCTGAGCCTGTGCCAGTTTAAGTGAAGGAAAGAGTTTTCAGGCTATAGTACATGGAGAGGAAAACTCAGAATGAGGATAAATTGATCCCCACAACAATATGGATGAATCATAAAATAATGCTGAGCCAAAGAATATAAAAAAACAAAATACATGATTGATTATTCTCTTTATAATATATAAGCATAATGGAAATCATATCAGTGATTGAAAATAGGTAGAGATAGGATTTGAAGTAGGAATTATGGAGGAGTATAAGAAAACTTGGAAAAGTTAATATGTCCATTATTGTGGTTGTGGTGATAAATTCTTGAGTGTATGCTTAATAGGTAATCAGAAGTAACAAACTATATAGTTTAAATACATGCAAGTCAGTTGTGTTAATGATAAATCATAACAGCTGTTAAAAAGAGGGCTAGATATACCTAGGGCATATTAGATATAGTGGAAGAAGGAATATGTGAACTAGCAGGTAGATCAGAATAAAAATACCCAAACTGAAGTATAGGGGGAAAAGAGTTTAAATAATACAAAACAATATTCAAGTCATATGGTACATCAGTCTTGTTGTTCAGTTGCTAAGTCGTGTCCAACTCCTTGTGACCCCATGGATGGCAGCACACTCATGGATTTAGCGATTCTATCTAACCATCTTATCCTCTGTCATCCCCTTCTCCTTTTGCCTTCAATCTTTCCCAGCATTAGGATCTTTTCCAATGAGTTGGCTCTTTGCATCAGGTGGCCAAAGATTCGGAGCTTCAGCATCAGTCCTTCCAATGAATATTCAGGACTGATTTCCTTTAGGATTAGTCAATCCAATTAGTTTGATCTCTTTGCAGTCCAAGGGACTCTCAAGAGTCTTCTCCAGCACCACAACTGAAACGTATAAATTATTCAGCACTCAGCCTTATTCACGGTCCAACTCTCACATCCATATATGACTACTGGAAAAAACCATAGCTTTGTTGGCAAGGTGATGTATTTGGTTTTTAATATGCTGTCTAGGTTTGTCACAGCTTTCCTACCAAGGAGTGTCTTTTAATTTCATGGCTGTAGCCACTGTCTGCAGTGATTTTGGAGCCCAAGAAAATAAAATCCGTCACTGTTTCCAGTTTTCCCCCATGTATCTGCCATGAAATGATGAAAATAGATGCCATGATCTTAGATTTCTGATTGTTGACTTTTAAGCTAGCTTTTTCACTCTCCTCTTTCACCTTTATCAAGAGGCTCTTTTGTTCCTCTTCACTTTCTGCTATTAGAGTGGTCTAATATATTACACACATACACACACACACACGTCTAATGTTTAATATGGTGGGCCATCGGCACAAGAAAGAATGACACAAAAGAAATATTTGAAGTATAATAATCGATGGTGACTGCAGCCATGAAATTAAAAGACGCTTACTCCTTGGAAGGAAAGTTATGACCAACCTAGATAGCATATTCAAAAGCAGAGACATTACTTTGCCAACAAAGGTCCGTCTAGTCAAGGCTATGGTTTTTCCAGTGGTCATGTATGGATTTGAGAGTTGGACTGTGAAGAAAGCTGAGTGCTGAAGAATTGATGCTTTTGAACTGTGGTGTTGGAGAAGACTCTTGAGATTCCCTTGGACTGCAAGGAGAGCCAACCAGTCCATTCTAAAGGAGATCAGCCCTGGGTGTTCTTTGGAAGGAATGATGCTAAAGCTGAAACTCCAGTATTTTGGCCACCTCATGTGAAGAGTTGACTCATTGGAAAAGTCTCTGATGCTGGGTGGGATTGGGAGCAGGAGGAAAAAGGGACAACAGAGGATGAGATGGCTGGATGGCATCACCGACTTGATGGATGTGAGTTTGAGTGAACTCCATGAGTTGGTGATGGACAGGGAGGCCTGGCATGCTGTGATTCATGGGGTCGCAAAGAGTCAGACACGACTGAGTGACTGAACTGAACTGAATCAAAAATTTTCCCAAAACTCTCAAAAGTTATAATTTCAAGAAACTCTATATCCTTTAATGAGGATAAATTCAATTAGAATCACATTAAGGAACATCATAGTAATAATATAAATAAATAGCTATAGTAATAATACTAAAAGGTAAAAATGAAGCGAAAATCTTTAATGAAACCATATGAAAAGTTAAACTTATTATCATAAAAGGAGCAACATTAAGTTAAAAGCTGAATCTTGAACAGAAGATTGAGGTCAGGAGAAAGGGGTGACAGAGGATGAGATGGTTGAATAGCTTCACCAACTCAATGGACGTGAGTTTGAGCAAAGTATGGGAGATAGTGAAGGCTAGGGAAGCCTTGCTGCAGCTGAACAACAACAGCAGTGTTGTAGCCACGCGTTCCGGGAAACAAACTCACTCAGAAGGACAATGCAGATAGTGGAGTGCAGTTTATTACACCAGCGGGCCCAAGGCAGAGTCTTCTCTTAGCCAAGGACCCTGACCAGCATTTGTTAAAATCTTTTATACCCCATGTGTACGTGTCCAAATCCACCACTCCAAATTCCTTGAGACTTACCTAAACCAAGAAAAATACAATCCCAATAACCCCATCATTTGTGTGCTATGTGCTCGTGTGCTCAGTCAATTAGCCAATAATCAATAATTTGAGGTTACACTCCAATTGATACATAAAAATTTATGGCCTGTCTGGAGGAAGGGATGATTAGTGGATGTTTTCTCTTTGGCAATAAGTAACCTAGATACAATCTTCAAGGTTCCCCTGTCTGGAGGAGGTCTTATCCCTCTGTTGTTGTTTTCATAGGCACTAAACACAGAGTTCAGAGTCCATTGGAAAGGTGGCCGAGCATGATCAGCATGAACAAGCCTAAAATGGAGCCTAGGTCCTATGAATTCCTTCTTCAATAGCAAACCATCATCCCAACTCATCCGCTTGCCTTCATTGTTTGCTGTCCCCAAAAACTTTTTCTAGGGTGTAGTCAGAATTGACTATTTAAAGCACTGTCACAAAACTGGTCATATAACTTCCCTGTTGAAAAACCATTTATTCTATTCCCCTCCTTTTTCAAGATAAAGCCCATTGCCTATAATGTAACTCATAAAATGTTTAGTAATCAGGCTCCTGATTACTTCTCCTGACTCCTCTTTGCTTTGTTATTTATCCCCTCTTACCACACAGCGCTTGCAAAATACACTCCATCTCTACTAAGTAATTTACACTACCAAAATATGCCATACTCTTTCTTTCCATTACTAAAATATGCTTTTGGCTAGTCAAGACTCCAGAGTTCTGTGCAGAAAGCCTTCAGGGGCAGCAATGTTGTTGGAAGATGATGCTAAAAAATATTAAAGCTACATTTCCATAACAAATGAACCATTTTGCCTGTGTGCTTTGAAGCTTGGTGGTGATGCTAATAGATATTATGAGGGGCTAATGATTACCTCCCCTTGTCCTCAATTTCCCCTTGACCTTTGTACTTTATGTAATTTATGCATTCTAAACCATCTCTCTTCCTCTCTTTCGACCCAATCATCAGATCATTCTTCTAGTTAAGGTATTACTTCCTCTTTAGTGTAAATCTAGCACCCTTGACTTGGTTCTATCACAGCACATATTAGGATTGTCAGAGGATAGACTCTAACAGTCATTACCTTGCTTTTCTCCCATTGTGAGAGTTGTAGGTTAATTATAGAATTCATAAACCTAGTAGCTGAGAACACAGAGGAAGGCTTGGAGTCTCAGACTGTGTATATCAGTAATAGTAAGTGAACATAGAAAGAGATAAATGGAGGAAGAGTGTGGGTAAGTACAGACAGAAAAAAAAGGTGAAATCTGGAACATGAGGCTGGAAAAGTAGACAGTCCAAGAATCTACTTGTCCAAGTAGACAATTGAAGTTCTACAGTCCAAGACAGTTTTACTGGCTTTCATAGGGAGTTTAGTCTTTACTTTTAGTGCAGTGAGATGTTGATGAAGTATTCTCTTTAATCATGACAAAACTTTTAAGATATATTACATTAAAAAAAATCAAAGTGCAGAACACAGTATACAGAGGCTAATATTTATTTTTAAATGAGATATAGATATTTATAAATAGAAATATTTTCAAAAATATATAATAAAATGATAGTGTGTATTTCCTTGGACAATAAGGACTTATAGCCTGGAATGGTAGCTATATACTTTTATATTAATTGTGTTTTTGTTCAAGTACATGATTACTTTAGGAAATAAACTTAATTGATCATGAATTTTGTTATCAGACAAAAAAAAGTTACAATCTTGGCCTGCTTAATCACTGTGTGACATTGGACAAGTGACTTTATCTCTCTGAAACTCAGTTTCCCCTGTGTTATTGAGGATGACAACCATGAATGCATATGGTTGTAAGGATCAAATACATTAATGAGAAGTTCTTAAGACAGAGCCTGACACATAATAAGCATTCACTATATTTTACCTATTTCTATTACCGTTGCCTCCATATCAAAGTGAATTTAAACCACACAGATCAGCAGAGCACAGTAAAGAACTTGAGCTGTATAGTTCAGAACTGAGTTCAAAATCTGTTTCAGTTACATTGTGTGACATTTATCAGGTCACTTCCCCTTTCCATGCCTCTACTTCCTTACCGTAAATGTGGATAGCTAGAGTGGATAGCCAGGGTGGTTTTGAGATGTGTGCCACTCAATAATGATAACTGCTCCCACTCTGTGTGTACTTTCTATCTGCCAAGTTATATTAAGTGCTTACAGATAATGGTTAATATTATAACTCCTATTAGTGTTGTTATTATTGATGGAAATGTGGGGAGGGAGAGAACATCAATAGCAATAATTTAGATGATTACTGATTAGATGATAATAATAATTTAGATGATCACCAATTTTCCTTAGATTACCAAGTTTTCAATAATTTAAATGATTACCAATTTCTTTCCACAAGAAAGCACAAAGACAATAATAGTTTATTTTTAATATTTCAATATATTTTAACTCTGCTTTCCAAGTCTCCCTGTTACCAAGCCGTAGCCATTGCAAGGTCAGCCAGGCTACATGGTCCAGTGTGCCACCCACAAATATCAAGGTGCTTGTGGTCCAGATAAAGGGACAGAAGGCAGGTTCTCTGTATTCTGCGCTGGCACCAAATCAGGAAAGTGTTTCCTCATGATCCTTATCCACATGGCGTTCATCATCTATACCTGATACTCAACATGAATAATGAAATGCTATAACACTGACATCTTGTTACTGCACAAAGAGACATATAGGAAAGGTCTGCCAGTGATTTTGCAGATGACACAGATACACTCTAGATTAATGAGGCAAATATCTGTTCGAATTTGCTTTTTCTTTGGCTAGAGTTTACTTGTGGGGACCAGAGAGAAGTCAAAATATATAGTGCTCTTGAGGAAAGATATGTATACACTCCAATGAGGTGTCATTGCTTGCCCTTCAACAACTTGAACATTAGTTCAGTTAAATTGCTCAGTCGTGTCTGAATTTTGCGAGGCCAGGCCTCCAAGTCCATCACCAACTCCTGGAGTTCACTCAGACTCACGTCCATCAAGTCAGTGATGCCATCCAGTCATCTCATCCTCTGTCGTCCCCCTCTCCTCCTGCCCCCAATCCCTCCCAGCATCAAAGTATTTTCCAATGAGTCAGCTCTTTGCATGAGGTGGCCAAAGTACTGGAATTTCAGCTTTAGCATCATTCCGTTCAGGGCTGATCTCCTTCAGAATGGACTGGTTGGATCTCCTTGCAGTCCAAGGGAATCTCAAGAGTCTTCTCCAACACCACAGTTCAAAAGCATCAATTCTTCGGGACTCAGCCTTCTTCACAGTCCAACACTCACATCCATACATGACCACTGGAAAAACCATAGCCTTGACTAGACAGACCTTAGTCGGCAAAGTAATGTCTCTACTTTTGAATATGCTATCTAGGTTGGTCATAACTTTTCTTCCAAAGAGTAAGCATCTTTTAATTTCATGGCTGCAGTCAACATCTCCAGTGATTTTGGAGCGCCCCAAAATAAAGTCTGACACTGTTTCCACTATTTCCTCATCTATTTCCCATGAAATGATGCCATGATCTTCGTTTTCTGAATGCTGAGATTAAGCCAACTTTTTCGCGCTCCTCTTTCACTTTCATCAAGAGGCTTTTTAGTTCCTCTTCACTTTCTGCCTTCAGGGTGGTGCCATCTGCATATCAGAGGTTTTTAATATTTCTCCCGGCAATCTTGATTCCAGCTTGTGTTTCTTCCAGTCCAGCATTTCTCATGATATACTCTGCATAGAAGTTAAATAAGCAGGGTGACAATATACAGCCTTGACGTACTCCTTTTCCTATTTGGAACCAGTCTGTTGTTCCATGTCCAGTTCTAACTGTTGCTTCCTGACCTGCATACAGATTTCTCAAGAGGCAGGTCAAGTGGTCTGGTATTCCCATCTCTTTCAGAATTGTCCACAGTTTACTGTGATCCACACAATCAAAGGCTTTGGCATAGTCAAGAAAGCAGAAATAGATGTCTTTCTGGAACTCTCCTACTTTTTCCATGATCCAGTGGATGTTGGCAATTTGATCTCTGGTTCCTCTGCCTTTTCTAAAACCAGCTTGAATGTTAGGAAGTTCACGGTTCATGTATTGCTGAAGCCTGGCTTGGAGAATTTTGAGCATTACTTTACTAGCGTGTGAGATGAGTGCAATTGTGTGGTAGTTTGAGCATTCTTTGGCATTACCTTTCTTTGCAATTGGAATGAAAACTGAACTTTTCCAGTCCTATTGCCACTGCTGAGTTTTCCAAATTTGCTGGCATATTGAGTGCAGTACTTTGACATCATCATCTTTCAGGATTTGATACAGCTCAACTGGAATTCCATCACCTCCACTAGCTTTGTTCGTAGTGATGCTTTCTAAGGCCCACTTGACTTCAAATTCCAGAATGTCTGGCTCTAGATGAGTGATCACACCATCCTCATTATCTGGGTTGTGAAGATCTTTTCTGTACAGTTCTTCTGTGTATTCTTGCCACCTCTTCTTAATATCTTCTGCTTCTCTTAGGTCCAGACCATTTCTGTCCTTTATTGAGCCCATCTTTGCATGAAATGTTCCCTTGGTATCTTTAATTTTCTTGAAGAGATCTCTAGTCTTTCCCACTCTGTTCTTTTCCTCTATTTCTTTTCATTGATCGATGAAGAAGGCTTTCTTATCTCTTCTTGCTATTCTTTGGAACTCTGCATTCAGATGCTTATATCTTTCCTTTTCTCCTTTGTTTTTCACCTCTCTTCTTTTCACAGCTATTTGTAAGGCCTCCCTAGACAGCCATTTTGCTTTTTTGCATATCTTTTCCTTGGGGATGGTCTTGATCCCTGTCTCCTGCACAATGTCACGAACCTCAGTCCATAGTTCTTCAGGCACTCTATTTATCAGATCTAGGCCCTTAAATCTATTTCTCACTTCCACTGTATAATCATAAGGGATTTAATTTAGGTCATACCTGAATGGTCTAGCGGTTTTCCCTACTTTCTTCAATTTAAGTCTGAATTTGGCAATAAGGAGTTCATGGTCTAAGCCACAGTCAGCTCTTGGTCTTGTTTTTGTTGACTGTATAGAGCTTTTTCATCTTTGGCTGCAAAGAATATAACCAATCTGATTTCGGTGTTGACCATCTGGTGATGTCCATGTGTAGAGTCTTCTCTTATGTTGTTGGAAAAGGGTGTTTGCTATGACCAGTGCATTTTCTTGGCAAAACTCTATTAGTCTTTGCCCTGCTTCATTCTGCATTCCAAGGCTAAATTTGCCTGTTACTCCAGGTGTTTCTTGACTTCCTACTTTTGCATTCCAGTCCCCTATAATGAAAAGGACATCTTTTTTGGGTGTTAATTCTAAAAGGTAATGTAGGTCTTCATAGAACCATTCAACTTCAACTTGAACATGCTTGACAGTATTATCTTCTAGAAGTAGTCCTTGATCTTGCCTCTGCTCAGGTCTCCAATGATGAAAGCTAAAACATCTTTCCTGCTCATGTTTTTCAGACTAGAGTCTAGAGAAATTTCCCTATTTCCCCTAGATTATAGCACATATTATCTTTGTCTGGATGACAGATGGCTGCATTGTACCAGCTAGCCAGTGGTTTGAACTGCACATGGCCTCCTAAAATGGCAGGTCTCAATAGCATGCTGGTTTCCATGTCATCCAGATATATAAAGATAGATTAGACCAATATATTATGAATTTCCACTGATTTCTCTGAACATAAGAGGGACCTGATACCAACATAGTTGCTAGAATCTATTGCTCTTTTTCAGCAGGTTGTGGGGCTAATTCATAAAGCCATGAAAACTGTGGGCTTTTTGGATCAGTTCTGGGCTCAGTCTCAAGCCCAGATGGTATCATCTAAGCAAATGAAGCAACCTCATGTGTCCAGCTGCTCTGCTATGTATGATACCATTCATAATCATCTGCAAGGTCAGAGTCATAAAGGAAAATGTGCCAAAGTGGCAGCTGAAGCTCACCTAGGCTCTGGAGTGGCTATACTCAGCTACCAACCTCAGGATGCAGTTCTAGCTCCTGCTACACCTCTATTCATCTTGACTTCCAGAAAGTACATGGTCGGAGAAAACTTTGGCCACTACCATGTTGGTCACATGATTAGTAATGTTCAATGCTTTAAAGATAGGGTTGTTACACGATTCAAAATGATTAAGAAAAAAAGAATCACTGTGTACATTGTGGATGTAGTTCAGGAGAATGGAAGCAGCAAAAACAGTTATATTATAGTAATCTAGGTCATAGTAGTAACAGCTTGGATAACTACAGAAGTGAAAGCAAGTAGTCATTATATTTGCATGTAAAATTTTGTTTTAATCAAGATTTGAAAAAACATCACATTTGATGTTCCAAATGACAAATGCATCAAAAGCATTCCATTATGACTGGAGTGGTCAGGCACTGTTTAACATGAAATACTTGCTCTGATCTTAAAATGAAATAGTCTTTGATAGAGAGGAGAGATGTGACCGGGAAAGAAGAATGAACAAATGCATGGGAATATAAAATTTTAAAAGGGTGCCTAGGGAGTAGTAAATGGAAGAATTTAGAGTAGACAAGTTTTTTTTAAGGGTAAGGTGAAAGTTAATGTTGGTAATATAAATGTGTGTCAAATTGTGAAAGTTTCTGCCCATATGGATAGTTGGTTTAATTTTATCTTCTGGGCAATGGGAAACTAACAGTCCTATTGAACAGGAAATTAAATCAAAGTGGTAGTTTAGACGGATTAATCTAGCAGTGGTGAGCAGGAGTGATGTGAAAAGCATCTGGAGGCAAGGAGGTCAATCAGTAAGTTACTACAATATTCCAGGCACAAGTGCCTAGTCCTGAAACCAATCCATTCCATTCATTGCCAATAAATAATCAGATAATAAATGAGATATTCTTTTGAATTAGCCATATGACAATGAAAATAGGAAAATTCTGCTATGAAAATCTTAAAGGACTTGGGAAAGTTATGTAACACTTGTGAGCTTTAATTAACTCTTATGTATTTTATCACTATTAAGAAGAATATATGAGGCAAATCATGTTAAATGTATAGCAAAGTGCCTGAAACATATCTTCTCAAAGGCTGATTCTTTCCTTTCTTCTTTAATTGCTATTTAGATAATAATCTAAGGCTAAAATTAGGCATCAAAGCCTGATTTGAAAACTTCACACGTACAACATTTACTGAGAAACAAACTATGCTAATTATTATAATAGTAGCCCAGTTAATAAAAATAAATAATTTCAACAAAAGGTATTTTGAGGGAGGAAGATTGGTTAGATTTTTGATATATCATCCTATTCAAGTGCAAGATTATTGCCTATGGTCAGAATTGCTGAATTAGATTGAGAGTCTTCCCCAGAGGAAGGAGCTGAAAACTTGATACTAGATAAAGTTACCAAAGAAGAGATTAAATAAACAGGTCAGAGAAGAATTTTCACCCCTGGCCAGTTGTCAACCTTTTATCTAACAGTTGCTAATTTTCTATAATTTTGGACAGATGCCACAGTAGGGGGTTATATAGTCAGCCTATTTTCCTTGAGCAACTATTCTTTGCTAGATATTCTGTTAAGCATTTTATCTGCATTGCCACATGTAATTGTTCCAATGACCTTCAAATAGATTTGAATAATCCTCTTTGTATATGTGAGAAAAACAAGATTCAGGGATGTTTAATGCTTTATGAAAGGACATTCAATTCATGGAATCAGGAATTCAATACAAAGCTAACTGACTATGTTTATTGGGCCTAAATTTGCTAAAAATATTTTGTTTACTAATTCACCATATTTTTTCTATTGAAACATTCATACATGCATACATACATACAATGAACCTTACAATGTATAAAAGTCAACTCATCAGACACATCTGGGTTTGAATCTTGCCTCTATCACTTCATGTGTAAGCTTGAGCAATGATTGACACTGAGAAGGATTCTTTTGGGCTCCCTGTTTCTTGTTTGCAAGAAAAATGTTTCAGCCTCCTAGACCTTCCCTGAGTCCCAAAGGGCAGATTCAAACAGTTAATGATTAGAACAATAAAGATACAAGACTTCTATTAATAGTTCCTCCTAAAGGACTATACTTAAAAATCCAGTACATATCTCTGAGTTCTTCTACAGGAACTAAGGCCCCCACCAGGTGGAGGATGATAACTTCAGGCTGAGCACATGCACATGGACCCCAGACTAGCAGAACCAGAAGACTGATGATTAGGATGCCTGGAACAACATCCTGTTACCTCACCACCAACCAACCAGAAGAAAGACACACCCTGCAGCCCTCACCTGATTTGCCTTAAAAAAAAACTCTTCTCTGAAACCCTTCAGGGAATTCAGGTCTTGGGAGCAAAAGCTGATAATTCTCTTTACATGGCCCTTGCAATAAACGTTTCCCTGCTCCAAACTGATTTTTTTTTTTTTTTTTTTTGGTTCATATGGATTTGTTGTGCATCAGGGACATGAACTGAGGTTGGACAACATAAACTTCTTGAATCTCAGTTTCTTCAGATTTAAAAATTAGACAATTAATGCAAAAAAAATCTAGTTGTATTTAGCATATTCCTAATGACATACTATACCAGTTTCCTCCATCTCTCATTTACTCTTTCATCATTAAATTTTTCTTGTCTAGATAAAAATAAGACCTTATCATATTGAAAAAGTTCCTTTCCCAGGGCATATTCTGTCTTGTAATTAAATAAACATTTTTATGCATTTGTCACTTGGAATGTCAACTGTTAGTCTCTCTCAGATCGACATTAAAATAACTGTGTGTGTATGTATACATGTGTACATATGTATATAATGACCAGCTTTTGGAAGAATTCTGCCATTTCTATTATCTTGCTCTAAAATACTAGTATTCAACATTTGATAGATTAAGCATTATTCTTTCAGTTCTTTATCAGGACTACAAGCACACAACTCTTTCCATGTGTTGCTGGATGGGATATCCCTTCCACGGCCTGAAAATGACCTAACATTTGGAAATGAATTGTCCGAGGAGACACATGTGCTGACAAAGCAAGATATTTTATTGGGAAAGGGCAGCCGGGTGGAAAGCAGTAGGGAAAGGGAACCCAGGAGAATAGCTCTGTCACATCTCGGGTTTTAGGTCAACACTGAAATCAGATTGATGATATTCGTTGCAGCCAAAGATGGAGAAGCTCTATACAGTCAACAAAAAGAAGACCAGGAGCTGACTGTGGCTCAGATCAAGAACTCCTTATTGCCAAATTTAGACTTAAAATGAAGAAAGTAGGGAAAACCGCTAGACCATTCAGGTGTGACCTAAATCAAATCCCTTATGATTATACAGTGGAAGTGAGAAATAGATTTAAGGCCCTAGATGTGATAGATAGAGTGCCTGATGAACTATGGAATGATGTTCATGCCATTGTACAGGAGACAGGGATCAAGACCATCCCCATGGAAAAGAAATGCAAAAAAGCAAAATGGCTGTCTGAGGAGGCCTTACAAATAGCTGTGAAAAGAGGAGAGGTGAAAAGCAAAGGAGAAAAGGAAAGATATAAGCATCTGAATGCAGAATTCCAAATAAGAGCAAGAAGAGATAAGAAAGCCTTCCTCAGTGATCAATGCAAAGAAATAGAAGAAAAGAACAGAATGGGAAAGACTAGAGATCTCTTCAAGAAAACTAGAGATACCAAGGGAACATTTCATGCAAAGATGGGCTCAATAAAGGACAGAAATGGTCTGGACCTAACAGAAGCAGAAGATATTAAGAAGAGGTGGCAAGAATACACAGAAGAACTGTACAAAAAAGATCTTCACAACCTGGATAATCATGATGGCGTGATCACCCATTTAGAACCAGACATCTTGTAATGTGAAGTCAAGTGGGCCTTAGAAAGCATCACTACGAACAAAGCTAGTGGAGGTGATGGAATTCCAGTTGAGCTGTTTCAAATCCTGAAAGATGATGATGTCAAAGTATTGCACTCAATATGCCAGCAAGTTTGGAAAACTCAGCAGTGGCCACAGGGCTGGAAAAGATCATTTTTTATTCCAATTTCAAAGAAAGGCAATGCCAAAGAATGCTCAAAATACCACATTGCACTCATCTCAAATGCTAGTAAAGTAATGCTCAAAATTCTCCAAGCCAGGCTTCAGCAATACATGAACCATGAACTTCCTGATGTTCAAGCTGGTTTTAGAAAAGGCAGAGGAACCAGAGTTCAAATTGCCAACATCCGCTGGATCATGGAAAAAGCAAGAGAGTTCCAGAAAGACATCTATTTCTGCTTTCTTGACTATGCCAAAGCCTTTGACTGGGTGGATCACAGTAAACTGTGGAAAATTCTGAAAGAGATGGGAATGCCAGACCACCTGACCTGCTTCTTGAAAAATCTGTATGCAGGTCAGGAAGCAACAGTTAGAACTGGACATGGAACAACAGACTGGTTCCAAATAGGAAAAGGAGTACGTCAAGGCTGTATATTGTCACCTTGCTTATTTAACTTCAATGCAGAATACATCATGAGAAATGCTGGACTAGAAGAAACACAAGCTGGAATCAAGATTGCTAGGAGAAATATCAATAACCTCAGATATGCAGATGACACCACCCTTATGGCAGAAAGTGAAGAGCAGCTAAAAAGCCTCTTGATGAAAATGAAAGAGGAGAGCGAAAAAGTTGGCCTAAAGCTCAACATTCAGAAAACGAAGATCATGGCATCCGGTCCCATCACTTCATGGGAAATAGATGGGGAAATAGTGGAAACAGTGTCAGACTTTATTTTTTGGGCTCCAAAATCCCTGCAGATGGTGACTGCAGCCATGAAATTAAAAGAGGCTTACTCCTTGGAAGAAAAGTTACGAACAACCTAGATAGCATATTCAAAAGCAGAGACATTACTTTGCCGACTAAGGTCTGTCTAGTCAAGGCTATGGTTTCTCCTGTGGTCATGTATGGATGTGAGTGTTGGACTGTGAAGAAGTCTGAGTGCCGAAGAGCTGATGCTTTTGAAGTGTGGTATTGGAGAAGACTCTTGAGATTCCCTTGGACTGCAAGGAGATCCAACCAGTCCACTCTAAAGGAAATCAGCCCTGGGATTTCTTTGGAAGGAATCATGCTAAAGCTGAAACTCCAGTACTTTGGCCACCTCATGTGAAGAGTTGACTCATTGGAAAAGACTCTGATGGTAGAGGGATTGGGGGCAGGAGGAGAAGGGGATGACTGAGGATGAGATGGCTGGATGGCATCACTGACTCGATGGACGTGAGTCTGAGTGAACTCCAGGAGTTGGTGATGGACAGGGAGGCCTGGCATGCTGCGATTCATGGGGTTGCAAAGAGTCGGACACGACTGAGCAACTGAACTGAACTAAACTAACTCAGAGTCCTTCTGGTGGTGCACACCTTGTTCGGCCAAGATGGATGACAGAGAGAAGGATTCTGGGAGGTGATTGGACATGTGGTGTCTCTTTTTGACCTTTCCTGACCTCTTCTGGTTGGTGGTGGCTTATTAGTTCTGTGTTCCTTACCAGGACTTCCTGTCTTAAAACAACTCATGATAACAGTTATTTTGGTGTCTGGCCAGGGTGGGCAGTTTCAGTCAGTGTGTTTCCCCTAACACAAGTACTGATCAAGTATAAATGCATCATATATTTGGATGCAATTTCAAAACTGCTTTGTAAATGAATAGGTCTGGAATATGAATCTAAGGGTATGCAGGTCAGCAATTGTAGCAATATTGGAGGCTTAAATCACTGCTACACTGTATGTTTGAACTGTTACACATCTTTTAAAAAATTGCTTAGTTTTGTGAATCTGAATTATAACATATACAAAAATAGAGCTCGACCAACTAAAAAAATTCAAATTTATTAGCAAGACGTGACTTGTCTCTATTTGCCACATCCATTCTTCCCTTTAACTACATGTGATTTTTCTCTATGCTTCTATGGATGCTTATCCACCTGAAATGGGGCATCAGTGCAAGTACTGGGTAGAATGCAAGCTAGAAATAGAATGTTTGCTGCTATTGTGACGTACTAACATCTGAGGCTCAGGCTATTTTTAATATAAATCCCCTGCATATATTTCCTTTATACACCATTATGAGTACTCTGAAATTTGAAGCATAGAGTACCTACACATTTCCCACTGCCTTGGTTCACTTCCCTGGGTTTGTCATTTTACCCCTGTCTGATTCCTACTTTGGCATGGACTTGTCCCCCTTTCCTGTCACTTAACTCTTAGTCCAATGCTTTCTATGAATTTTGTTGTTAGAGGTCCAAGATACCTTTCAGTTCAGTTCAGTCGCTCAGTCGTGTACAACTCTTTGCGACCCCATGAATCGCAGCATGACAGGCCTCCCTGTCCATCACCAACTCCTGGAATTCACTCAGACTCGTGTCCATCGAGTCAGTGATGCCATCCAGCCATCTCATCCTCGGTCGTCCCCTTCTTCTCCTGCCCCCAATCCCTCCCAGCATCAGAGTCTTTTCCAATGAGTCAACTCTTCGCATGAGGTGGCCAAAGTCCTGGAGTTTTAGCTTTAGCATGATTCCTTCCAAAGAAATCCCAGGGTGGATCTCCTTCAGAATGGACTGGTTGGATCTCCTTGCAGTCCAAGGGACTCTCAAGAGTCTTTCTCAACACCACAGTTCAAAAGCATCAGTTCTATGGTGCTCAGCCTTCTTCACAATCCAAGTCTCACATCCATACATGACCACAGGAAAAACCATAGCCTTGACTAGACGGACCTTAGTCGGCAGAGTAATGTCTCTGCTTTTGAATATGCTATCTAGGTTGGTCATAACTTTTCTTCCAAGGAGTAAGCCTCTTTTAATTTCATGGCTGCAATTAACATCTGCAGTGATTTTGGAGCCCCCCAAAATAAAATCTGACACTGTTTCCACTGTTTCCCTATCTATTTCCCGTGAAGTGATGGGACCAGATGCCATGATCTTCGTTTTCTGAATGTTGAGCTTTAGGCCAACTTTTTCACTCTCCTCTTTCACTTTCATCAAGAGGCTTTTTAGTTCCTCTTCACTTTCTGCCATAAGGGTGGTGTCATCTGCATATCTGAGGTTATTGATATTTCTCCCAGCAATCTTGATTCCAGCTTGTGTTTCTTCCAGTCCAGCGTTTCTCATGATGTACTCTGCATATAAGTTAAATAAGCAAGGTGACAATATACAGCCTTGACGTACTCCTTTTCCTATTTGGAACCAGTCTGTTGTTCCACGTCCAGTTCTAACTGTTTCTTCCTGACCTGCATACAGATTTCTCAAGAAGCAGGTCAGGTGGTCTGGCATTCCCATCTCTTTCAGAATTTTCCACAGTTTACTGTGATCCACCCAGTCAAAGGCTTTGGCATAGTCAATAAAGCAGAAACAGATGTTTTTCTGGAACTCTCTTGCTTTTTCCATGATCCAGCAGATGTTGGCAATTTGAACTCTGGTTCCTCTGCCTTTTCTAAAACCAGCTTGAACTTCTGGAAGTTCACGGTTCATGTATTGCTGAAGCCTGGCTTGGAGAATTTTGAGCATTACTTTACTAGCATGTGAGATAAGATGCCTTTATATAACTTTATTTTAATAAATTATTCTCCTACTTAGCATTCTTCACACATGAGGTGTTTAAGTTGCTTAGATCTACTTTCCAGTATCCTCTGTCAATCTCAACATCATGTACGAGGTTTCCCTCTTCAAACATTTCCTATTATCTGCCTTCATCAAAACTTACCTATATCCAGATCTTTTTTTTTTAGGGCCCAATCCCTAGTAACCCAATAAATAAAATCCAGTTTATGTATTAATGATTGATTGTAAGTTGAGGGACAATTCCCAGCAAGAAATATAATTTTATTTTTCCTTAGCTTTTCATGCTTTAACTCCAAATAAGTATGACTGGTGAGGGAGCTATATTGTGGGTTGGGATTGTCTTTGAAACATCCTTCAAATCATGCAGTTGATATTGCAGCCACTAAATTTCTATATTGTTTTTGAAGAATTATCTTCTGAAAATGTATATTTTATACAGAGTTAAATACTTCAGCAAACATTTACACTTTATCTTGAAATGTGTTTGACATTGAATGTATATTGGGTATAATTTTCTCTGTATAGTTCAGTTACATTTCCCAAATGCAATTATAATGTTTGAATGGAGTTTGTTCCCCAAAGATGAAAACTTCATATTGTGAAAGGAAATCATTGCAATATAAAGTCAAGGAAACAGATAAAGAGGATTGAGGTCCCTGTTACAGATAGAGAATGTAAAAAGAAAGAGTCTTCATCAAGGCTTAGTAGACCTTAGTGCAAACTTGTAAATTAGAAAAAAAAAAAAAAAATCTTGGAACTATCAGTATTAGCATCTTAAAGACATACAAAAACATGGCCAAATCTTCAACCCATACCCTCTGCTTCCATGTCAGAATCCAAGCCCTCTCAACATTGCCCATAAAGATGATGGAATCAGGGTTCTATGTGCAGTGAATACACCTTAGTAACACATTCTCATAAAAACCCAAAAATATTATAATAGAATCCTTTTAAATGAACTAATTTCTTATGTTCTCTGGATTAGCAGTAAAGAACCCAGCTGCAGTGCAGGAGACCTGGGTTTGATCCCTGGGTCAGAAAGATCCCCTGGAGAAGGAAATGGCAACACATAGCAGTATATTTTTTAAATTAATTTATTTTAACTGGAGGCTAATTACTTTACAATATTGTAATGGGTTTTGCCATACATTGACATGAATCAACCATGGGTGTACATGTGTTGCCCATCCTGAATGCCCCTCCCCATCCCATCCCTCAGGGTCATTCCAATGTACCAGCCCTGAGCACCTTGTCTCATGCATCGAACCTGGACTGGCAATCTATTTCACATATGATAATATACATGTTATTATATGTGGTACACTGGATAATGTGGTCCACTGACAGAATGTGGTCCACCGGAGAAGGGAATGGCAAGCCACTTCAGTATTCTTGCCTTGAGAACCCCATGAACATTATGAAAAGGCAAAATGATAGGATACCGAAAGAGGAAATCCTCAGGTCATTAGGTGCCCAATATGCTACTGGAGATCAGTGGAGAAATAACTCTAGAAAGAATGAAGGGATGGAGCCAAAGCAAAAACAATACCCAGCTGTGGATGTGACTAGTGATAGAAGCAAGGTCCGATGCTGTCAAGAGCAATGTTGCATAGGAACCTGGAATGTCAGGTCCATGAATCAAGGCAAATTGGAAGTGGTAAAACAAGAGATGGTAAGGATGAACGTCGACATTCTAGGAATTAGCAAACTAAAATGGACTGGAATGGGTGAATTTAACTCAGATGACCATTACATCTACTACTGTGGGCAGGAATCCCTCAGAAGAAATGGAGTAGCCATCATGGTCAACAAAAGAGTCTGAAATGCAGTACTTGGATGCAATCTCCAAAACAATAGAATGATCTCTGTTCGTCTCCAAGGCAAAGCATTCAGTATTACAGTTATGCAAGTCTATACCCCAACCAGTAACACTGAAGAAACTGAAGTTGAACGGTTTTATGAAGACCTACAAGATCTTTAAGAACTAACACCCCCAAAAGATGTCCTTTTCATTATAGGGAACTGGAATGCAAAAATAGGAAGTCAAGAAACACCTGGAGTAACTGGCAAATTTGGCCTTGGAATGCAGAATGAAGCAGGGCAAAGACTAATAGAGTTTTGCCAAGAAAATGCACTGGTCATGGCAAACACCCTCTTCCAACAACACAAGAGAAGACTCTACACATGGACATCACCAGATGGTCAACACTGAAATCAGATTGATTATATTCTTTGCAGCCAAAGATGGAGAAGTTCTATACAATCAACAAAAACAAGACCGGGAGCTAACTGTGGCTCAGATCATGAACTTCTTATTGCAGAATTCAGATTTAAACTGAAAAAAGTAGGGAAAACCGCTAGACCATTCAGGTATGACCTAAATCAAATCCCTTATGATTATACAGTGAAAGTGAGAAATAGATTTAAGGCCCTAGATGTGATGATAGAGTGCCTGATGAACTATGGAATGACGTTCGTGCCATTGTACAGGAGACAGGGATCAAGACCATCGCCATGGAAAAGATATGCAAAAAAGCAAAATGGCTGTCTGGGGAGGCCTTACAGATAGCTGTGAAAAGAAGAGAGGCGAAAAGCAAAGGAGAAAAGGAAAGATATAAGCATCTGAATGCAGAGTTCCAAAGAAGAGCAAAAAGGGATAAGAAAGCCTTCCTCAGCTATCAATGCAAAGAAATAGAGGAAAAGAACAGAATGGGAAAGACTAGCGATCTCTTCAAGAAAACTAGAGATACCAAGGGAACATTTCATGCAAAGATGGGCTCAATAAAGGACAGAAATGGTCTGGACCTAAGAGAAGCAGAAGATATTAAGAAGAGGTGGCAAGAATACATGGAAGAACTGTACAAAAAAGATCTTCACGACCAAGATAGTCATGATGATGTGATCACTAATCTAGAGCCAGACATCTTGTAATGTGAAGTCAAGTGGGCCTTAGAAAGCATCACTATGAACAAAGCTAGTGGAGGTGATGGAATTCCAGTTGAGCTATTTCAAATCATGACAGATGATGCTGTGAAAGTGCTGCACGCAATATGCCAGCAAATTTAGAAAACTCAGCCATGGCCACAGGACTGGAAAAGCTCAGTTTTCATTCCAATCCCAAAGAAAGGCAATGCCAAAGAATGCTCAAACTACCACACAATTGCACTCATCTCAAATGCTAGTAAAGTAATGCTCAAAATTCTCCAAGCCAGGCTTCAGCAATACATGAACCGTGAACTTCCTAACATTCAAGCTGGTTTTAGAAAAGGCAGAGGAACCAGAGATCAAATTGCCAACATCCGCTGGATCATGGAAAAAGCAAGAGAGTTCCAGAAAAACATCTATTTCTGCTTTATTGACTATGCCAAAGCCTTTGACTGTGTGGATCACAATAAACTGTGGAAAATTCTTAAAGAGATGGGAATACCAGACAACCTGACCTGCCTCTTGAGAAATCTGTATGCAGGTCAGGAAGCAACAGTTAGAACTGGACATGGAACAACAGACTGGTTCCAAATAGGAAAAGGAGTACGTCAAGGCTGTATATGGTCCCCCTGCTTATTTAACTTCTACGCAGAGTACATCATGAGAAACGCTGGGCTGGAAGAAGCACAAACTGGAATCAAGATTGCTGGGAGAAATATCAATAACCTCAGATATGCAGATGACACCACCCTTATGGCAGAAAGTGAAGAGGCGCTAAAAAGCCTCTTGATGAAAGTGAAAGAGGAGAGTGAAAAAGTTGGCCTAAAGCTCAACATTCAGAAAACGAAGATCATGGTATCTGGTCCCATCACTTCATGGGGAATAGATGGGGAAACAGTGGAAACAGTGTCAGACTTTATTTTTTGGGGGGGCTCCAGAATCACTGCAGATGGTGACTGCAGCCATGAAATTAAAAGACGCTTACTCCTTGGAAGAAAAGTTATGACCAACCTAGTTAGCATATTCAAAAGCAGAGACATTACTTTGCAGACTAAGGTCCGTCTAGTCAAGGCTATGGTTTTTCCTGTGGTCATGTATGGCTGTGAGAGTTGGACTGTGAAGAAGGCTGAGCACCGAAGAATTGATGCTTTTGAACTGTGGTGTTGGAGAAGACTCTTGAGGGTCCCTTGGACTGCAAGGATATCAACCTGTGCATTCTGAAGGAGATCAACCCTGGGATTTCTTTGGAAGTAATGATGCTAAAGCTGAAGCTCCAGTACTTTGGCCACCTCATGAGAAGAGTTGACTCATTGGAAAATACTTTGATGCTGGGAGGGATTGGGGGCAGGAGTAGAAGGGAACAACAGAAGATGACATGGCTGGATGGCATCACGGACTCGATGGACGTGAGTCTGAGTGAACTCCAGGAGATGGTGATGAACAGGGAGGCCTGGTGTGTTGCAGTTCATGGGGTTGCAAAGAGTCGGACACAACTGAGCGACTGAACTGAACTGATATATAAGTCTTTTGTTTATTTAGGTAGATTTATTCCTAGGTATTTCATTCTTTTCATTGCAATGGTGATTGGAATTGTTTCCTTAATTTTTCTTTCTGTTTTCTCATTGTTAGTATATAGGAATGCAAGGGATTTCTATGTGTTAACCTTATATCTTGTAACTGTTTCAATATCATTGATTAGCTCTAGTAATTTTCTGGTGGAGTCTTTAGGGTTTACTTTGTAGAGTACCATGTCATCTGCAAATAGTGAGAGCTTTACTTCTTCTTTTCCAATCTGGATTCCTTTTATTTCTTTGTCTTCTCTGACTGCTGTGGGTAAAACTTCCAAAACTTTGTTAAATAGTAGTGGTGAGAGTGGACACGCTTGTCTTGTTCCTGACTTTAGGGAAAATGCTTTCAATTTTATATCATTGAGGATAATGTTTGCTGTGGGTTGATTATATATGGCTTTTTTATATTGAAATATATTCTTTCTATGCCTGCTTTCTAGATTTTTTTTTTTTCATAAATGGATGTTGAATTTTATCAAAAGTTTTCTCAGCATCTATTGAGATAATCATATGGTTTTTATCTTTCAATTTGTTAATATGGTGTATCAGATTGATTTATTTGCAAATATTGAAGAATCTTTGCATCCCTGGGATTAAAGACAACTTGGTCATGATGTATGATCATTTTAACATGTTGTTGGATTATGTTTGCTATAATTTTGTTAAGGATTTTTGTATCTATGTTCATCAGTGTTATTGGCCTGTAGCTTTCTCTTTTTGTGTGTGGCATCTTTGTCTGGTTTAGGTATTAGTGTGATAGTGGCCTCAGAATGAGTTTAGAAGTTTACGCTCCTTTGCAATTTTCTAGAAGTGTTTGAGTAGGATAGGTGTTTTCTCTTCTCTAAATTTGTGGTAGAATTCAGCTGTGATGCCATCTTGGTCCTGGGCTTTTGTTTGCTGGAAGATTTCTGATTACAGTTTTGATTTCCTTGCTTGTGATGGGTCTGTTAAGATTTTCTATTTCTTTCTGGTTCACTTTTGGAAAGTTATACTTTTCTAAGAATTTGTCCATTTCTTCCAAGTTGTCCATTTTATTGGCATATAGTTGTGATAGTAGTCTTTTACAATCCTTTGTATTTCTGTGTTGTTTGTTGTGATTTCTCCATTTTCATTTCTAATCTTGTTGATTTGATTCTTCTCCCTTTTTTCTTGATGAGTCTGGCTAATGGTTCGTCTATTTTATTTATCTTCTCAAAGAACCAGCTTTTAGCTTTGTGGATTTTTGCTACGGTCCCCTTTGTTTCATTTTCATTTATTTCTGCACTAATTTTTATGATTTCTTTCCTTCTACTAACCCTGGAGTTCTTCATTTCTTCTTTTCCTAGTAGCTTTAGGTATAAAGTTAGGTTATTTATTTGATTTTTCTCTTGTTTCTTGAGGTAAGCTTATATTGCTATGAACTTTCCCCTTAGCAATGCTTTAATGAATTCCATAGATTTGGGGTTGTTGTGTTTTCATTTTCATTTATCTCTATGCATATTTTGATTTCTTTTTTGATTTCCTCTGTGATTTGTTGATTATTCAGAAGTGTGTTGTTTAGCCTCCATATGTATGTATTTGTAATAGTTTTTTTTTACTGTAGTTGGCATCTAATCTTAGCACACTGTGATCAGAAAAGATGATTGGAATGATTTCAATTTTTTTGTATTTACCAAGGATCACCCAGGATGTGATCTACCCTGGAGAAGGTTCCATGTGCACTTGAGAAAAAGGTGAAATTCATTGTTTTGGGGTGAAATGTCTTATAGATATCAGTTAGGTCTAAGTAGTCCATTGTATCATTTAAAGTTTATGTTCCCTTGCCAATTTCCTGTTTAGTTGATCTATCCATAGGTGTGAGTATAGTATTAAAATTTCCCACTATTATTGTGTTACTGTTAATTTCCCCTTTCATACTGGTTAGCATTTCCTTACATATTGTGGTGCTCCTATGTTGGGTACATATATATTTATAATTGTTATGTCTTTTTCTTGGATTGATCCTTTGATCATTATGTAGTGTCCTTCTTTGTCCCTTTCCACAGCCTTTTTCAAAGTCTATTTTATCTAATATGAGTATTATTACTCCTGCTTTTTTTTTTTTTTTGGTCTCCATTTGCATGAAATATCTTTTTCCAACCCTTCACTTTCAATTTGTATGTGTCCCTTGTTTTGAGGTGGGTCTCTTGTATACAGCATATATAGGCGTCTTGTTTTTATATCCATTCAGCCAGACTTTGTCTTTTGGTTGGGGCATTCAACCCATTTACATTTAAGATAATTATTGATAAGTATGATCCCGTTGCCATTTACTTTGTTGCTTTGGGTTCGAATTTATACACGTTTTCTGTGTTTCATGTCTAGAGAAGATCCTTTAGTATTTGTTGAAGAGCTGTTTTGGTGGTGCTGAATTCTCTCAGCTTTTACTTGTCTGTAGAGTTTTTTATTTCTCCTTCATATTTTAATGAGATCCTTGTGGGTTATAATAATCTGGGTTGTAGGTTTTCCTCTTTCATCACTTTAAGTCTGTCCTGCCATTCCTTTCTGGCCTGAAGAGTTTCTATTGAAAGATCAGCTGTTATCCTTATGGGAATCCCCTTGTGTGTTATTTGTTGTTTTTCCCTTGCTGCTTTTAATATTTGTTTTGTGTGTTTGATCTTTGTTAATTTGATTAATATGTATCTTGGGGTGTTTCACCTTGGGTTTATCCTGTTTGGGACTCTCTGTATTTCTTGGACTTGGGTGGCTATATCTTTCCATATTTTAGGAAAGTTTTCAACTATTATCTCCTCAAGTATTTTCTCATGGTCTTTCTTTTTGTCTTCTTCTGGGACTCCTATGATTCGAGTATTGGGGCATTTGACATTGTCCCAGAGGTCTCTGAGGTTGTCCTCATTTCTTTTAATTCTTTTTTTCTTTTTTCCTCTCTGCTTCATTTATTTCCTCTCTGCTTCATTAAGATGTAAAAAGTGGAAGGAAAACAAATCAACCATTGCCACAGGTTGGAGTAGTAATTGACTGCAAAGAGGATGCAGTAGAGAATTTTGGGGTGAAAAAAAGTTTTGTTTTTTTTTTTTAACTTCAGAATATATGAATCACAGCTTCACCTTTTCTAAGATAAAATTATATATGGCTATTATAGTTATAATAAATGTAGATATAGGCACTGCCTAAATTTTTTGAGAAATAAGATAGCAATGTGAAATACTGTATCCTAAGCTCTTAAAAACTGAACATATCAATCAACTGTAGGGGGAAAAAACAATCTAGCTGTTCACTGAAGACTAACCTAGAAATGGATGAGAGAGTTACATTGGAATATCAATGTCTAGCTTAACACTGCAGCCTTTCAAGAATAAATGGGAAGAGGGTTGTAAAGCTGAGCTATTGGAAGTTGGGGAAACTGACTCTTCTGATGATCAGGTGGTTTATTAGTGTTGTTCAAATTATTTTTTCCTGTTGTTATTTCCTCTCCCTAGTTTGGTGTGAGTGTAATAGTGATGGAATAATACACAGGGTGGAAACCACTGACTGAGAGCATCTGGAATGTAAGTGAAGTTGGTAACATGAGTTGGGAGAGGCTTGAACATTAATGTGCTAGGGGTATATCCATCACCTCAAAAATAGTGACATTCTTTACATAAGAAAGAAAACTGTAGGAAGTAGTTTGACTAAAGTATGGAAAATGTAGAACTCATTGGGGAGATGGCTGATGGGGAGCTTTTTGAAGGTGCACACTTTGTCTTATTTAAGTATGTGTCTTTAGTGCTTAGTGCTTAGCCTGTTTGTTGAATAAAATATAAATGCACCACAAATTTAGAGAAGTTTCATGTTAATATGACTACTTGAATGCTTAGAGTCTCAGGAATTTGAAATTTCAAATAAGCAAGGGGGTGGAAATTTGAGGTATTGACACTTATAAGGAGATTAGATCTGGATGCATTAGTGAGGAGACGTGGCTAGCTAAAAAGAAGAAAAACAGCTTTGAGTGCTTGGAGAAAGAGGAATGAAGGTTCAAGAAATAAAATAAGTAGCATCAACAAGGTTAGAATGTCTTCAATTCCAACTGAAACTTTGTCCAGACTCTGAGGACAATGAACTATCATCATAATATCGCTGAGAATTAGCAAAGTCTATTTAGTCTACCAATTAAACATCTTCCCAGTCTAGTCCTCCCTTATCATTTGCACTACTAAAAATCTAGCAAAATTTCTAATGATCTCTTACTTGGACATTTGCAACAATCCTCAATGAGAATAGAAGTAAGGGTTTTATAAGTATTGCTCACTGTTGAACCCTTAGTACTTAGAAGAATGCCAGACATATACAATGATTTCAAGGCAAAAATGTTAAAGACTGTGGTCTGAAATAGCTTTGTTGAATAAATGCTTGAGTATGTGAGTTCGATCCCTGGGTTAGGAAGATCTCTTGGAGGAGGAAATGGCAACCTATTCCAGTATTCTTACCTGGAGAATCCCATGGACAGAAGAGCCTGGTGAGCTACAGTCTGTGGGGATGCAAAGAACTGGGACATGACTTTGCAACTAAACAACAATAACAGGCACATTAGCAGCTTATTTAACACATCCCTCTCTATCATGGTCACACAGTTGCCAGATGTTAACTTAGGTGAAGGTGCTGAAATTCATTATAGGAAAGCATGTTTTGTGGTAATTTAATCATACTAGTAAATATATATAGCGTCTGTTCTTGCTAAGCAGTACCAAATAAATCAGTCTGTATATTTCTGGACCTCTCTTTGCTGACTTAAGCCAAAAAAAAAAGAGTTGTCAAGGGCAGATTAGCCAGGGCCCATAAAAGGGCCCCCTGAAATATTGTACAATCCAGCTAAAGCACCAAAGAAGAGGCCACAGAACTAGCAAAGAAATTGAAGTGCAACCTTAGGGGTAAGAAAGACATGAACAATTGTCCTTGTTTGTTATATCTTTTCCTTTAACTTACAAAGGCTACAAAGAGTGCTGGTAAGGCCTGTGTGACAAAAGCAGCAATTGGGGTCATAGATAATTTTGCTTCTTCTGTCAGCTAATACTGAGCTGGACATCGAGGTAAATGGTAAAGTTCATTAAACTCCAAGGTTAAAGTAGATACTTAAAATTAGCTAGAAGTTTAACTAATATTCTCTGGAAACCAGTAAGCTTACAGAAACAAGTGCAATTCACAAGATATGATTCTATTCAGAATCTTGTAAATGAAAGCAAGAACTGTGTTTTCATGTAGGAAGTAATCAATGTTCCACATTCTGTGATCACTGAAGCAAAACGCTTATTTTCAGGGGAAATTAAGTATATATATTTGAGAGAAGAATGTAGATTTCCACTGTAGAATCAGTTTTAATACATGACAAATAATATTGCACTTAACCTCTCAGATTAGAACTTATTTATTAAAATTAATAACAAAGTATTTAAATTTTAAAAGCTTCCCACCTCCATCAACTCCACCCCCAAAAGTTGAGAGAAACATTAAAAAATTCAGAAAATCCATATTGAAAGAAGGGCAGTCCTGCTAACATTAAAGTTTTATCCAACTGATTAAAACTAACATTAAAAAGGCCTTTTTGAAGGAAAGTTTTGACTCAAATCTATGCTTTTTTAAATTCAAGGAGAGTATCTCTCCTTAAATTCATTTAGTTGGAAGGGTTCAATAAGCATAGAAAAAAGCAGTCCTTTTGTTTTTCAGTCATAGACAATGAAATTTACCATCATCATTAGCAATTTCAGTGTCATCAAGGTTAATCAATTATTTAATACATCAAACTGTATAACTGTGATGTGTTATCCATAGATCAAATTGGGAAGCACTGTTTGGTAATCCAGATTTTTTACAGGGCTTTGTGAGATTACATCCATCACTTGATCAAATATATATGCCTCTGCTGTGTGCCAAGCATACTGTGTGTATGTATATATTTTTGTATAGATATACATTTTTATTATTGTTGTTTCTATGGTTGTTTGTTAGTTTATCTCAGGAAGCTCTCCTTGTTCTGATTCTAGATGTTTAAGATCTGGTACATAATAGTTGCTAAATATTGTGAGAAATGTGAGAATTAAATATAAAAATACATGTAAATGTTTTGTCCAGGAGCTGGTTTGTACTATGCTTGAATTAAATGGTAATAACATCATTACTTTCAGTCTGACTATAACTACTGGACTGTCTTTCTTTTTTCCAACTTTTAACTTTAGGACATGCCATCACTCTACTTTGTTTACTTGGTAACCTAAGTTTTTGCTTAACCGTTACTATATAAAAGAAATATGATGCCACTTACTAGCTATGTGACATGATCACTTAACTTTGAGGCTTTAGTTCCCTTGTTGTTTAAGTGAGCTTCTTGGAAGCTGATACCTGAAGTCCTGCCCTAGCCTCTAATTTTATGATTCCAACATTTGCCAAGCTCAACCATTATACTTTTGTATTTTAAAAGTGGAAACTATGTTTCCTCATTGACTTTGAAAACTGCCTCCCTGTAAACATCAGGCAGTGCACCCCCCACCACCACTCAAGAAACTCCTTTTGTTGTTGTGATAACAAATTACTTTTAATAGAGAGATTCGATTTCTGAAATCAACCTTAGTGGAACCTTGCTTAGCCACTTCTAATCTTTTATGGAAGAGAGTGGCATATAAATAATACATAAATAATATGAAAATCAAATACCATATTTAAAATTCCATTTAAACAAAACTTAACAGGATTTTTAAGAACACAAAGCAGAGACATCAAAACCTCTCATCCCGGGGAGTTCATTTAGTGGGCTGGGGCAAAGGGTATTCCAAGAATAAACATTACCAAAAAAAAAAAAAACCTGGAGGTGAGAAGACTTATACCCAGAGATATCTTCAGCTTGACCAGAATAGTCAGGATGTTTAGGATCGCAGAAACTCAACAAGAAATAGTACAATTTAGGCTACCAAGTAAAAAAATAGAGTGATGGCATGTGCTTCAGGTAAGGTAATGACGTTATTACCATTTAATTCAAGCGTAGTACAAACCAGGCCATGGACAAAGCATTTACATGTATTTTTATATTTATTTCTCATATAATTCTATGCAGTTAGTAGTTTTATCCTCATTTAAAGATTGAGGAAACTGAAGCTTATAAAGTTAATTAAATGTTTCAGAATCACAGTCTGTATACTTCAGAGCCTATCTAAAAGATTTTCCTCGCCCCACAGTTAAGTTTTTCATTACCATATGGAGTGTCTGTACTTCACTGTGGCCCTGATTATTCCAGAGGTTTGGTCTGACGAATAAGTGTATAGTTTTCATTGTTACTGCTTTATTTGAACTCGGTGTTCCCACCTCCTTCTATTTTGCCAGCATGACTTGTGACATTTTATAATTAATTAACTGAAGATCATCTTACAGTTGTTCCACTTTGTTTTCTTAATGGAGTGACAGACTCTGTTCCTTTGATGAGATTTAGCTCAGAAAACTGCTTAGGTTGTCAGTTAATGCTTCTTAGTTTGTATCCCTTTAAAAAATCTGATCAGAGTCCATTTCAAAAAGATAACAGTGTTCCCATCTTAACACCAACAAAGGTTAACAATAGCACTCATGATATTAAAATGAATTAAAAAAATGAATTTTAGCCATTTGGCTGCAAAACCAGGCTTGTTTACAAAATAACAATGCAAATAGGTGTTTTGAAGGAAAAAAATCCAAATTTCTTACTATTTTGTTTAAATAGTCTAGTGTTATTTTATGGACTTATGATTAAAATTTTCTTCTAGGGCTTCTTTTGGAAGAATACCTACTTCTCCACTTTCAATTTGGCTTTTAACCATTTGGTACACAGAAAGATATAGATCTGACTCTCTGAACTTAAGTTACATAATTAAGAATATATGAACCAGAATGAATTTATACATTGTGCTTGGAAGTAGGGATGTATGACTGAATTAGAAATTCTTCTTACCTTCAAAGAAGCTTACTGTCTACCCTAGCTTTACCTAAAATATGTTTCTTGAAATTTTGACATCGACTGTGACATTAGATTTTTGAAATCTTGAATATTCCCAGTATAATTAATATAAAGCATTAAAAGATTTTAAATTTATTGAATGAGGAGGAGATTGTTTAATTTTCTTTAGCCAAATTTACTTGATAACAGGTATTTTTCATCTTTCTGTCGTAGACACACAGTTTTATTAACATTTATGGGATGTGTATTCTGAAAAAATAGGTTGGAAATGCCAATCTACTCCATTGGAGGAAGAAAGGAGGTAAAATGAATAGACCACATCTGTAACCACATTCTTATCTGGCATCATACTTAGGGAAAAGGTTAACTTACATGTGTGTTCTTCTTAGAGGACTGCTGCGGACAGGCATGAAGTGTCTATTGTTTACGAGACAATGGTTTATGCAGTAATTCTGTTTTTCAACCTGTTTAAGAAATGTTTGCATTTAAAAGTAAACTTACTATAACTCATTCTATTATCAAAATTACAGTCTAGACCTCTTTCATCTATCTACTGTATCAGTCAGTTCAGTGACTCAATAGAGTCCAACTCTTTGGGATCCCATGGACTGTAGCACACCAGGCCTCCCTGTCCATCACCAACTTGCCGGAGCTTGCTCAAACTCATGTCCATCAAGTCAGTGATGCCATCCAACCATCTCATCCTCTGTCATTCCCTTCTCCTGCCTTCAATTCTTCCCAGCATCAGGGTCTTTTCCAGTGAGTCAGTTCTTCACATCAGGTGACCAAAGTACTGGAGCTTCACCTTCAGCATCAGTCCCTCCAATACATATTCAGGACTGATTTCCTTTAGGATGGACTAGTTTGATCTCCTTGCTGTCCAGGGAACTCTCAAGAGTCTTCTCCAGCACCACAGTTCAAAGGCATCATTTCTTCGGTGCTCAGTTTTCCTTATGGTCAAACTCTCACACCCATACATGACTACTGGAAAACCATAGCTTTGACTATACAGACCTTTGTTGGTAAAGTAATGTCTCTGCTTTTGAATATGCTGTCTAGGTTTGTTATAGCTTTTCTTGCAAGGAGCAAACATCTTATAATTTCATGGCTGCAGTCACCATCTGCAGTGATTTTTGAGCCCAAGAAAAGAAAATGTCACTGTTTCTATTTTTTCCCCTCTATTTGCCATGAAGTGATGGGACCAGATGCCATAATCTTAGTTTTCTGAACGTTGAGTTTAAGCCAGCTTTTTCACTCTCCTTTTTCTCTTTATTTAGTTTCTCTTCACTTTCTGCCATAAGAGTGGTATCACCTGCATATCTGAGGTTATTGATATTCCTACCTGCAATCTTGATTCCAGCTTGTGCTTCATCCTGTCTGGCATTTCACATGATGTACTCTGCATAGAAGTTAAATAAGCAAGATGACAATATACAGCCTTGACATAAACTTTTCTCTGTTTGGAACCAGTCCATTGTTCCATGTCTGTTTTTAACTGTGGCTTTTTGATCTGCATATGGATTTCTCAGGAGGCAGGTAAGGTGGTTTGGTATTCCCATCTCTTTTAGAATTTTCCACAGTTTGTTGTGATCCACACAGTCAAAGGCTTTAGCATAGTCAATGAAGCAGAAGTAGATATTTTTCTGGAATACTCTTGCTTTTTTTATGACCCAACAGATGTTGACAATTTGATCTCTGGTTCCTCTTCCTTTTCTAAATCCAGCTTGAACATCTGGAAGTTCTCCATTCATGTACTATTGCAGCCTAGCATGGAGAATTTTGAGCATTACTTTACTAACATGTGAGATGAGTTCAATTATGCAGTAATTTGAACATTTTTTGGCATTGGAATGAAAACTGACCTTTTATATTAGGGCTTCCCTCATGGCTCAGTTGGTAAAGAATCCTCCTGCAAGGCAGAAGACCCTGGTTCAATTCATGGGTCGGAAAGATCCACTGGGAAAGGGATAGGCTACCCACTCCAGTATTCTTGGGCTTCCCTTGTGGCTCAGCTGGTAAAGAATCCACCTGCAATACTGGAGACCTGGGTTTGATCCCTGGGTTGGGAAGATCCCCTGGAGAAGGGAAAGGCTATCCACTCCAGTATTCTGGCCAGGAGAATTCCATGGACTGTATAGTTCATGGGGTTGCAAAGAGTTGTACATGACTGAGCAATTTTAAGCAAGAGGTAGTTCTAGTTCAAAAGTCATGAATCGTATTTATGCTAATCCAGAATGCCTAAGGGCTTTCCTGGTGGTTCAGTGGTAAGGAATCTGCCTGTTATGTAGAAGACAGATTTGATCCTTGGGTCAGGAAGATCCCCTGGAGAATGAAATGGCAACCCACTCCATTATTCTTTCCTGGGAAGTCCCACGGACAGAAAGAGGAGGCTGGTGGGCTACAGTCCCTGGGGTCACAAAAGAGTTCACACAACTTAGCAACTAAACAACAAACAGCAAAAGAATCCCTAAACTCAATTACTGGTAAATTTTAATGCAGCCTGTGGAATGTATCATGCCATGCTGCTCTGTCCATGAAATTCTCCAGGCCAGAATATTGGAGTGGATAGCTGTTCCCTTCTCCAGGGGATCTTCCAAACCCAGGAATTGAATCCAAGTCTCCCGCATTGTGGGCAGATTTTTTTTACCATATGAGCCACCTGGGAAGCCCATCAATACTGGATATACATATTAAAGGATTTTGTCAACCCTATTATATCACTTTGAGAGACAGTTTTTTTTCTTTAGTTTGGCAAGAAGCAGGGTATTTGCACTGTTCTAAATAGTTAACCAGTATTTTTTGTGTTGGTAGTTTAAATGTAATTTATAATTTCAGGTGAATTCTCTTAACAGACGGTTCCATGGTGCTTTTCCAATTATGATCTTATCAATCCAAGTTACCAAAATGAGTTAACTATTTTGAATAAATCAACAGTCTCTCAGAGGAATGTAATTTCTAGTATCAGAACCTCAAAAAAAAAAGGAAGAAAATATTACAATCCATTACATATTCAGAGGTATAGCATTATAACTTAATATCACAGTCTGCTTTTTTATTGGTGTTGTTCATAGTTGTGTGGGTCAATAATAACTTAGCATGAAATAGCAAGTCTAATCATATCAATAGGCATGTCCTCAAGGTCAGTTTAAATAACTTATGACTGAGAAAATTAGTATAGATTTTATGATTTGTTTATCTAGATGTCTTCAATGTACCGAGACTAAGAATTCCTTGGGTTTTCCAGGGTACTCAATTTTCTAATTGCCAGAAATATTACACCTTGGAAATGATTTACCATAACAGGAAAAGTTGCAGTAACATATATTATGTTTTTATATATACATTTGTTCATTTATTAATTTTGTCAACATATACTGAGTTCCTATTTGGTACCAAGCACTGAAATGGGTAAGGGGATATAGAGCCAAATAAAACACAGAGCCTGATCTCATGTTTAGTGGATAAGAAAGACTTACAATATATAAAAATGATGAAATGTCTTAAAAACTTTGATAGAGATGAAAAAGTGCTATACAAACACAGAGACAGGAGCAAAAAGGAACATGTATCAAAGTAAAGATAATTCTAGAAACCAGGAATCAGCAAAACTGAAGTAGAACTAGTATTCTTTGGGAGCTGTACAGAACATAGTAATCCTTTATTACCATCCTTACATAAAAGTCATTTTATCAATCATATTAAGACTATGCTCTAAAAATTGAAGTATTAAATGTTACTGAATTTCTCAGTATCACAATTATTCTCAGGGCCTCAGTCCCTACACTTTAACAAAGTAAGATTATATCAAACCAATATGAAGACTGACTCAATAATGTTAGTTTTAATATCTCAGGTGTATTCAGAGTTTATAACTATTAAAAGAGTTGAAATTTGCCCTATACAAAATAAAAGACAAGAATTCATTTAAATTGAGTTCAGAACAATGTAGCTTAACTGTAATTTCCCATCTATATACCCAATTATAATCTACAAGAGAACCAAATTTCCACTGGGTCAGGAATAACACATGGAATGAAATATGTAATACTCATTCTGAAAATAGTGTTTAAACTCACTTAAGAAGAACCTGTCATCATAAAATTTTATTTGATTGAATAGCAATGTATAAAAAACATTATAAACCCTTGGTTCTTCACTGCTAAGTTATAGATAGACTTCAGATTTTTAAATCCACATGTATTTTTGTAGTTTTCAGTTCTTTAAAACTAAAATTTTATCACAACTTGAAAAGGTCATTCAAATTAATTACTACTATAGTTCCCTTATAGAACCCTAAATCTTCAGTGCAAATGCTTTTGATATTACACTTGATTGAAAAAAGTGTGCTACGTGCATGTATGTGATAACTGAATCAACAGAATGACTAAATAAGATACTTAACCCACTCCAGTACTCTTGTCTGGAAAATCCCATGGACAGAGGAGCCTGGTAGGCTGCAGTCCATGGGGTCGCTAGGAGTTGGACACGACTGAGTGACTTCACTTTCACTTTCATGCATTGGAGAAAGAAATGGCAACCCACTCCAGTGTTCTTGCCTGGAGAATCCCAGGGACGGGGAAGCCTGGTGGGCTGCCGTCTCTGGGGTCGCACAGAGTCGGACACGACTGAAGCGACTTAGCAGTAGCAGCAGCAGCAGCAGAAAGAATGCTGTTTCACACAAAATAGAGGTGGTGGCCCTGGAATCAGGATCAATGGAAAGGAGGATAAAACACTGGAAAAGAAGTTGAAAAGAAGAGTAACATTGTATGCCTAGGTCTTTTTATTCGTGGAACATAAACTTTTGAGCCCAAGGATTAAAAGCTAAACCAAATAGTGTGAAAGGAGCTGAGATGTGGCAAGACTCACTCTGTCAATCTTCACAATCTTTATTGATTAAAAGTGATTGTCATGGACAGTCAAGACAATGTGTCTTTATACATTGGAGCAGAACAAAATGGCTTTGACCAGTCAGTTTAAAATCCCTTAGGCCCTTTGGGGAGAAAAAAGAATGTTTCATTGAACATTCTAGCTATTTGAAGAATAGTAGGGATTAGATGCAAATTTCATCTATACCCAGCAGGTGCAGGGAGGAAGCTTTCAAAAGAAATTAAATGTTGCTCCTACTATGATCTTTACAAACCACCCTTTTGTGGAGCCTCCAGAGCATTACGGTTACAAGGGATATTCATAAAAACTGAAGTTTACACAGCTCTTGTTATGGTCCTTAGAAGATGCCAAGGATCTAACACAATCAATTACTAATATTCAATCAGTTTGTTCCTTCTCCCTGGACTCCCTCTCTCTCTTGTCTCCCATGACTTCTTTCCTCACACCATTTAGGTCTCTACTTAAATATCAACTCAGAGAGACACTTCCGTGATATCATCTTCTAAATGGAAATTATCTTCTACTCCGTTATCTTTCTTTATTTTTCTCCATAGGGATTTTACTAATTGACTTAATATTATGTTTGTTTTTCTGCCTCCTGCCCATTAAGACGTAAGATCCTTGAAGGCATGGAACATATCTGTTTTGTTCATTGCCTAGAATATATCATATGCAAGATAAGTCCTCAGTAAATATTGTTGCCAAAAATTAACTTAGAATTTAGTATATTAGTTGATCTGATTATTTTAGTGTGACATGCTATATTTGGTTTTCGCTTGGTTGAGACACAGGATGGCTAAATTTTGATGGGTGAAGAATGGAGAGAAAGGATCTAACCATCAGATTAATGTCAAGATCAGAATAATCAGAGTGGAAAACCACAGTATGAAGTCTTAGATATCTAAGGCCTATGAAGACACTTTGGACTATTCCCCCTAAATGGAGAATGACAATCAGGAGATGGGTCATAGTGGAGATAGAGGTAAGGACATATTTTGAAGGAACCAGTTTAGATGCCGAGGATCATAAATGAATAGAGATAAATGAGACAAGGAGGAGAAGACAGCAGAATCAAGCACAGGTAAAAAACAGCACCCCAGATTTATATCTTTTCCTCACAAGGATCTAGCCTACTGAGTACCCAGCACTGTCATAGCTTGGGAAATGCTATTCATTATAGTTTATTGAAAAAATTGTACTTTCCTGTGCTATACAAAAAAATCTTATTGTTTAACCATTTCATACATGGCAATGTGTACCTGTTAAACCCATACTCCCAATTTATCCCTCCCTATGCCCTTCCTCTTTGGTAACCAAAAGTTTGTTTTCTGTGTCTCTGCATCTGTTTCTGTTTTGTAAATGAGTTTTTTGGTACTATTTTTTTTAATTCCATATATTAGTGATATCATATAATGTTTTTCTTTGACTTACTACACTTAGTATGATAATCTTCATGTCCATCCATGTTGCTGCAAATGGCACTATTTCATTCTTTTTTATGACTAATATTTCATTGAGTACACTACACGCACACACACACACACACACCACATCTTCTTTATTCATTCATCTGTTGATGGACACTTAGGTTGTTTCCATGTCTTGGCTGTTGTAAATAGCACTGCAATGAACATAGGAGTGCATGTTCCTTTTCGGGTGTTCTCCAGATATATCCTCAGGAGTGGGACTGCTGGATCATATTGCAGCTCTATAGGTGCCATATTCATTGGAAAGACTAATGCTGAAGCTGAAACTGCAATATTTTGGCCACCTGATGTGAAGAACTGACTCATTGGAAAAGACCCTGATGCTGGGAAAGATTGAAGGTGGGAGACAAAAGGGATGACAGAGGATAACATGGTTTGATGGCCTCACCAACTCGATGGACATGAGTTTGAGCAAGCTCCAGGAGTTGGTGATGGACAGGGAAGCCTGGCGTGCTATAGTCTATGGGGTTGCAAAGAGTAGGACACGACAGAGCTGTTGCAGAAACCAGTACTTGAGAAATCAAGTACCACAGTCAGAGAGTTGGAGAACTCAGGTTTATTACACCGGCAGATATGGCACATATATCCAGTGGATTATTACTCATCCATAATAAGAAGGAATAAATTTGAATCAGTCATAGTGAGGTGGATGAAGCTAGAGCCTCTTATACAGAGTGAAGTAAACCAGAAAGAGAAAAATATTGTATATTAACATGTATATATGGAAATCTAGAAAAATGGTATTGGTGAACCTATTTGCAGAGAAGGAATGAAGATGCAGACATAGAGAACTGACCTGTGGACACTAGGGCAAGGAGAGAGTGGGACAAATGGAGAAAGTAGCATAATATATGCACATACACTATCATATATAAAACAGTGGGAAGCTGTTATATAACACAGCCTGTCTTTCTACAACAACCTAGAGGGGTGGATATATAATTATTACTGATTTGTGTTGTTGTATGGCAGGAACCAATACAACACTGTAAAACAATTATCCTCCACTCAAAAAATAAATTAAAAAAATTAAAATGTTTTTAAAAGGGATCTCATGAGGAGCTCTACCAATTCACAGTAACAATAGATTGTGCTATCCATTGCTTTTGCTGGGGCTGGTCTGTGTCTACTGACTTGAGTACATGCAGTCTGGTATCCACCTTGTCCTAGCTTCCAGGAGCCTCCTTATTTTGGTGTTGTTTTACATTATATGAGTTTCATAATGTAACGTAGATGCCTCCTTTTTTTTGTCACATTCAGTTCTTTAAATATTAAATTCCAATCTCAGTTCAATAAAACCTAATACAACTGCTTTTAAATTAAAAAAAATGAATTAGGTACCAAATAGAATAGGATTGTAGTTGTAATGCTATCATTTTAACTTTTTATTCTTGAGATAATTATTTACATGAAGTCTCAAAAAAAAAAAAATGTACAGGGTTGTCCCATGCATCATTTACCAAGTTTTCTTCAATGGTTACAACTAATCTATCTGTGATACAATAGCAAAAAAAAGGAAAATGTACAATAATATTTTCTGATTATTTTGTTTCCCTACCCCTACTGTTTTAGTGTAAGAAACTATGACAAGTTTAGTTCTTTGATGTGGGAATCTCAGTATTATTTAGAAACCTGATCTAAAAAAGTCAACCATAACACCCTCATTCCTACCCTTAGATTGCAATTTAACATGATCCATCTGGCATGGGATAACCTGGGATTCAGCCACGTTATACATACTTGGTTGGCCACTGGCAGTAGGGTCCTTAAATCTCCCAAGTTCAAAACATTGAGTTAGATTTGGGATTTTCAGAGCTCTCTCTTTGAATTGCAACAACCAACCCAGTTTTAGCTGATTAGCCCCCATAATTTGGGTGAGTCACTTAACCTCTTTACTCCTCAGTTTTCTCATAATTTAGCAATTTGCCTCAGAATTTTTGTAAAACGTAGAAAAAGGAAATCTAAAAAAAGTTATTCTGAAATGTATAAAAGTATTTTATTTATATCATTTATATATTATTTTGAGTACTGAATCAACCACTTTCTGAAGTTTTCAGTATGTGTTTCATGATACCTGCCTGCACTCATTGTTGTCCTGCAGGTTCGAAATACTAACTTAGAAGGCAGACTGTTTAGGTCACACTGCATGAGTGCTTAGCATATACCAGGAAATTTCTTGGATGTTTTAGTATATACCATCTCATTCAATCTGCACAGTCACAGTGTGAGTTAAGTAGTTAAATTCCCCAGTCTTGTTTGATAAGGAAGCTGAAATTCATAGGCTTTCTTGTCACTTGTCACTTGTCAAAGGTCACTTTGGTATTAAGAATTAAACTCAATTCAAACTAAGTTTGACCTCTTTCAGATCTCATTTTATCTTCTTTCAGAACCATGCTGCTTTGTGAGGAGCAACTAAGGTCTCTTTAGGAACTAAATTATTCAAACATCTCAAAGGACACAAATATAGTTTGACTGGAGTAGGCAGTTACTAAATTTTGTAACTGGATTGAATTTGAAATATTTGTTTTATAAATTGGCATGTATGCAAATACAGACAGCATGTATAGATACAGATGGTTGGTGTTCACAGCTGTGTTTTCTTTATAAGGCCTCTCTGTTTCCTAAGAGCCTGAAAAACAATGCATTAGAACATACAGTTCTGTTCTCAGAATCCTGTCTTTTAAAATATTTCTTTTATGTCAAGGAGAGACTTTTCATATGACTTAAATACTTGGGGCTTTCTAGGTGGCTTGTGTGTACATGCTAAGTCACTTCAGTTGTGTCCAATTCTTTGTGAATCCATGGACTATAGCCCGCCAGACTCCTTTGTCTATGGGATTCTCCAGGCAAGAATACTGGAGTGGCTTGCTGGGCTTCCCAGGTGGCTCAGTGGTAAAGAATCCACCTGGCAGTGCAGGAGATGCAGATTCCATCCCCGGGTTGGGAAGATCCCCTGGAGTAGGAAGTGGCAACCTGCTCCAGTCTTCTTGCCTGGAAAAGTCCATGGACAGAAGAGCCTAGAGGGCTACAGTCCATGGGACCACAAAGAGACATGACTGAGCAACTGAGCACAAACAAATATTTTGGAAGAAAAACCCATTCATTTAATAAACTTATACGATAACCTAGCTTAATTTAACATTAAGACACCCTTTGGTCACTAGATCTATCTTTTCATAAACCCATGTTACAGAGAGTGCTTTAAACAGAAGTAAAGCCTGGTGAGCCATGTGCTAAGGAGTAAAGAGGGAGTAAATGTTGATGTGAAGAAAAACAGAAGCCATAAATGTGCTATAATAAATGAAGAATTTCAAATCACTGTCAGGGTCAGATCTTAGAAACACTGTCTTATTTTCTTAGTCCATTCAGGCTTCTATAACAAAATACCACAGACTGAGTATCTTCTAAGAAACAGAAATGTATCTCTTACAAGTCTAGAGGCTGGAAAGTCCAAGATCATGGCAACAGCATAGCTATGTTCTGGTGATGGCCTTCTCCCAGATTGAAAACTGCTGGCTTCTAGCTGTGTCCTCACATGGTGGAAGTGGGATAGAGACGTTTTGGGAGCCTCTTATAAGGGCACTAATTCTGTTTGTGAGGGCTCCACCCTCATGGCCTAATGACCTCTCAAACATCTTACCTCCTAATACAATAGCTTAGGCATTAGATTTTCAACCTATGGAATTCTGAGGTAATGCAAATATTCAGACCATTTCATTTATGAAACAGCAGAAGCATCAATAGGTTCAAAGTCTAAATCTTAAGTCATTTTGTATGTGGGTTGTGGAATATGGTAGAGGAATATGTGTTAAAGCAATTATCCAAATTTTGATATGAGGACATACTACAAGTGTTGGATTAAAACATGCAAGAACTAGTATAGGACAGAACTTTAAGCACTTGAGAACAGAGATATAAAAGTATGTTAGGTAGAGGATTGAAGAGGTAGGAGGATAGGTTTTTGAATTCAAACAGACTGGTGTAAGTTCTGATCCTCCAACTTAGTGGCTGTGAGAATTTGAAAAATTACTTAATATTGTACCTAAAATTTCTTCAGCCTCAAATGAGCATAATATCAACTTCACAAGATTGTTGTGAAGATTAAATGAGACAGGCAATATTAAGGATGTAACTCAGTGCCTAGTTGTAATAAGCAGTGATAAGTATTAGATAGTTTCATTGTCTTCTGGCATTTAATGACTAACTCTGAGACCTGCCTTTAAAGTAATCTCTTTGGGAGCAGGAGGGCTGGATTCTTCTAGAATGCTTTCTTTCTTCATAAAATTTAAAACTTTCAAAAAAATACATTTTAATCTATTTTCATTTTTCTATTCTCTGATAAATTCTTTAAACTTGTCTATTTAGTTCTCCATTCAACTTATTAATCTTATGTTTCAGTTCAGTTCAGTCACTCAGTCGTGTCCAACTCTTTGCAACCCCATGGACTACAGCATGCCAGGCCTCCCTGTCCATCACCAACTCCCGGAGTTCACCCAAACTCATGTCCATTGAGTCAGTGATGCCATCCAACCATCTCATCCTCTGTCGTCCCCTTCTCCTCCTGCTCTCAATCCCAGCATCAGGAACTTTTCAAATGAGTCAGCTCTTCACCTCAGGTGGCCAAAGTATTGGAGTTTCAGCTTCAACATCAGTCCTTCCAATGAATCTTATGTTTTGTCCATTATTATTTTCCATGTGTTCTGATCTATTTTGACCAGCTGAGCAAGGTACTTAACCTGTGTGAACTTCAGTTTACTTATCAAAAAAGTTGATATATTGGTAATACTTGCTTCAGAGTGTTGTCCTGAGACGTCAGTTTAAAAAAACAATACATGTAAAGTACTTACTACAGTGCTTGATATATCAATATATTGTTGTTTATATTGTTATTTGGCATAATAGCTTTCTCATACCTGCTATGAAGATTATTGTTATAATGTATAAAATTCCTAGCATATGATTGACATTCAATGAGCAGGTGAGCAAATGGCTAAAGTTATTACAATGATTAACTGCAATCATAATAAAAAACACAGGATAATCTCTCAGTAGACCACAAACTTCCTCTACTCTGACCAAATAAAGGGTTTAGCCTCTTGTGTTCAGTCATGCCACCAAAACATACATGAGATAGAGCAAGAACTGGTATTTGACAAAATATGTTAGCAGAAAGCAATGATAAGTGAGAGGGAAATCATAGCTATTTCAAGATACCAAGTACTGCTATGTGCTTGGTGTCACCCAAATCATATCACTCAATATAAACCACCTGTCACATTATTAAATACTTTCTGTATTCACAACTTTGTGGTATATACTGAGAAATGACTAGGATGTGGCCCCTACCCTTTAGTAAATCACAGAGATATGGACATTCAGTTAGCAAAATACTTAGAAATGAAAATAATGCAAAGCAGGATGTGGTTAGTGCTAAAGTGGAAGTGCAGATAAAGATGTCTGGGAGTATAAAAGAATGAGATAAAAGCAACTTGTTTGTTTCTGCAGTGGCAGTGGGAAAAACAAAGATATAAATCTAGTTACAAGGAGCTGGCATTAACTAGCAAGTAATAATTAAGGATAATAATTTCACACAAGTTAGGTCAAAACAAGTTATGTAAAATATAAAAGCATCAACATGTTTAAATTGATTTATTTCACAGAAGAGATAAAGATCAAGAAGGTGAAAGTGTGTAGATCAGACTTAGAAAGGGGACATGTTTTGTCAAAGCCCACAGAGATGTTGTCTGGAGTGATTTGAGTCTAAGTCTGAGAGATGTCCAATTTAGTGAACTTTATTGGTTTTCTGAAAACAAGGGCAAAAAAATGGACTGGAACCCAAATAAAGCACTGAAATAGGGGAACAAGAATAATAACTTAGTACTAAGCAATCAGTGAGAGAACAAATACGAGTGTACCATCAAAGAATGTGAGGAAGCAGAGTCTTCTTTGACATAGTAAAATATTTTATACTTACGGTTTCAATCTTTGATAATGAACATGGGGATGAGTAATATCTTTGGCTGGCCTCGAAATATTCAAGTAATTGATATTAAGTAAAATCTGTTGTGGGGAATGTTATTTAGGGGATGTCTACTGCATGCTGACAGTTGAAGAAAGGGATTTGTGCTCCCAAATCCCCTTTTTTTTTCACATTAAGAAGTAGGGCCATTTTGCAAGTGTGCTTTCTGACAAAGATAGAAGAGACAATTATAGCATTATAAAAGACTGAGTGCACTGGCACTTGGCTATACATAGATGAGTCTGCAAAGAGAGTGAACATCCTTTGGCAGGAAATTATTCTGAAAGAGATAATAACCACATGGGGAAGGAGGAGGGAGGGGGGTTCATGTGTATACCTGTGGTGGATACATGTTGATGTATGGCAAAACCAATACAATATTCTAAAGTAATTAACCTCCAATTAAAATAAATAAATTTATTTTTTTTAAAAAGAGATAATAACCGTCAGCTAACTGAAGGATTTAAGCCTACTTGAAGGATATGATTACTACTTTAAACTGGGATGTAAGAGCCAAGGTTCCTGCAATTATCCAGTGAAGTGGGAAATGAAAAGAAAGTTACTGAACTATATTAGTGATCTGAAGTATAAGATGAATGCCTTATATCCATGACCTCTGTAATATGCCAATGTCATACTTTCCAAAATAGACTGTATATTATTCTCCTGCTGATCTATTTAGAATCTTTTGTGTAAGCATGATGTTTAAGACTGAGTTGTATAAGATCTGAGACTTTGAGATACTAATAATGGTACTAATTCAGAGGAATGGTGTAATGCCTGAGTAGATATAAACATATAAGTGCTTAGAACAATGTCTGGCACAATAAGGGCTCAAAGTATAGTAACATGTGGCCATGAGATCCAGGGCTACTTTATCCAGGTCACAATTCTAATGGATAAGGTCTGTATTCCGAGCCCTCAGCTGTATTCTACAACTCTTCAGAGGAAACAGCAACTTCTGTTATCTTTCACAACACAGGGAAACTCTCAGGGAGTCACTGGTGAAGGAATAACCTCTGAGGCTTTCTCCTTTCAGAAACTTCCAGAATTCTAAAGAAGATGTGAGATAAACAGGTATGTATCTGCTTGCTTCACTGGGGCTGGTAGAATTAGTTCAGTTCAGTTCAGTCACTCAGTCGTGTCCTACTCTTTGCAACCCCATGGAATGCAGCACGCCAGGCCTCCCTGTCCATCACCAACTCCCGGAGTTTACTCAAACTCATGTCCATTAAGTTGGTGATGCCATCCAACCATCTCATCCTTTCAGCCCCTTCTCCCTCTGCCTTCGATCTTTCCCAGAACCAGGGTCTTTTCAAATGAGTCAGTTCTTTACATCAGGTGGCCAAAATATTGCAGTTTCAGCCTCAGCATCAGTCCTTCCAATGAATATTGAGGACTGATTTCCTTTAAGACGGACTGGTTGGATCGCTTTCCCTTTTTATCTGCTTTTGTATAAAACTCTAGATCAAGTGCCTTTGCTTCTTGCTGTTAGTTGTAAATAAAAAAGAATTTAGGAAACCAGTATCCCACTCACCTTGTTTCCATCACAAGATTGCCAGTTTCTCCATGTACTTGCCAATATTTGCTACTTTCTGTTTTTTCTTTTTCTTTTTTGTTAAATTTAGTAGCCATCCTAATGGGAGTGAAGTCATATCTTATTGTGGTTTTGATTTTCATTCCCCTAACAGTAATGTTAAACTCCGCTTCATGTGCTTATTAGCCATCTAAATATCTTCCTTGGAGAAATAACTATTCAAGTTCTTGGCCCATTTTTTTTTTTTTTAATTGAGTGGTTTTTGTTGTTGATGGGTTGTCGGTATTCTTTTTGTATTATGGATATTACTCCCTTATCAGTTATATGAGCTGCAAATACTTTCTTCCACTCCACAGATTACCCTTTCACTCTGTTGGTAATATCCTTTGATGTAGAGTTCTTAATTTTGTTGGAATTTAATGTATCTATTTTTTTTTTTAAATTGTGCTTTTGGTGCCATGTACAAGAAACCATTGCTGAATCCAATGTCAGGAAGCTTATCCTATTTGTTTTCCTTTCTTTTTTCAAACTGGAGGTATTATTGACATATAATTGTGTAAGTTTAATATACAGGTGATGATTTGATACATGTATATATTGCAATGGGCTTCCCAGGTGGTGCTAGTGGTAAAGAAATTACCTGCCAATACAGGAGATGTAAGAGACGTGGGTTCAATCCCTGGGTCAAGAAGATCCCCTGGAGGAGATCATGACAACCCACTGCAGTATTCTTGCCTTGAGAATTCCATGGACAGAAGAGCCTATTGCGATATAGTCCATAGGACTGCAAAGAGTCAGACACGACTGAAGTGACTTAGCATGCACATGTATATATTGCAATATAATTAACACCATAGCATTAGCTAACACATCTACCATATTACATGATTATAACTTTATGGTGAGAACATTTAAGATATGATTTCTTAGCAACTTTGAAGTATATATATATATATATATATTTTTTTTTTTTACTGTAATCACAATGCTATGCATTAGAGCTTTAGAACTTATCTTCTGATTGGAAGTTTGTACCATTTGACCAAAAGCTTTCCAATTCTACCGCCCTACAGTCCCTGGTAATCACCATTCTATTCTCTGTTTCTAGTTTGGCTTTTTAAAATTTTATATATAAATGAGACCACACAGTATTTCTCTTTCTCTATCTGACTTATCTTATGTAATAGAATGTCCTCTAGGTCCATCCATGTTACTGGAAATTCCTTCTTTCTCATGGCTGAATAATATGGTTCATTTTGTGTGTGTTTGTGTGTGTGGCGCATCTTATTTAACCATTCACCCATTGAAGGACACTTAAGTCATGTCCATATCTTAATTTGAATAATGCTGCAATAAGCAAGGGAGTGCAGATATCTTTTCAATGTCCTGTTTTCACTTCCTTTGGATGTATACCCACCCAGAAGTGGAATTGTTGGATGGTACAGTAGTCTTACATTTAATTTTTTGAAGCACATCCATACTATTTTCCATAGTGGCTGCACCAATTTATATTCCCACCAGTAGTGCTCAAGGGTTCCCCTTTCTCCACGTCCTCACCAACACTTGTTATCTTTTGTCATTCTTATAATAGCCATTCTAATAGTTATGAGGGGATACCATATTCTGGGTTTCAGTTCAGTTTCCTTGATGATCAGCGATGTTGAGCATCTCTTCATGTACTTGTTGGACATTTGGATGTCTTATTTAGATAATGTCTATTCAGTTCCTTTGTCAATTTTAAAAAGTCAGATTGTTGTGTGAATTCTGTATATGTTTTTGCATTAAACCTTTATTCAACATATGACTTGCAAAAATTTTCTCCCATTCTGTAAGTTGCCTTTTCATTTTTTCACTTTGTTTCTTTTTCCATCCAGAAGATTTTTAGTTTGAGGGAGTCCCACTTACTGATTTTTCTTTTGTTGCTTGTGTGCCCATATGTTTTCTTCTAAGTTTATAGTTTTAGCTCTTACATTTATGTCTTTGAGTCATTTTGAGTTAATTTTTGTATAAAATGAAAGGTAAGGATCCAACTTCATTCTTATACATATGGATATCTTATTTTCTCAGCATCATTTGTTTATAAGAATGTCCTTTCTCCAATAAATGGTCTTGGCACACATTTTGAAAATCATTTTACCATATATATATATATATATATATATATATATATATATATATATATATATATATATGGGTTTATTTCCAAGATCTCAATTTTTAGCTCCACTAGCTCTACCATTTGGCAATTATTGATAACATTGATAAGTTTGTTTCTTCAACCTATGGCTCAGAGGTTAAAGCATCTGCCCACAATGCAGGAGACCCAGGTTCAATCCCTGGGTAGGGAAGATCCCCTGGAGAAGGAAATGGCAACCCACTCCAGTACTCTTGCCTGGAGAATCCCATGGATGGAGGAGCCTGGTAGGCTACAGTCCACAGGGTCGCAAAGAATTGGGCACGACTGAGCAACTTCACTTTCACTTTCTTCTTCAATCTAGGCTTACAGATTTGGAAATGGTTCTATTAATATTGAGATTTCTGTTAGGAGTTTACTTCGCTCAACTGTCATACAAATACTAGCTCTTCTTGCCTTCCATTTCTACCCCAATGTCCAAGTTAAGGGCCATTAGAGAAAGCATTCTTGAATGAGAGAGAAGTGACTAACTCTGCCATGGATAGTGATTTGAAAGGCATGTGAAGAGGCAAACCATTTTGGATAAGGTTAAAAGATCTCTCATGCCCCAACTTAAAAAAATAAAAGGTTCCACATGCTACAACTAAAGATCCCATATGCCACAACTATGACCTGACACAGCCAAATATATTAAAAAAAAAAAAAATTAAGAAAAAGTGTTGAATTGCCTACTGAGTATAATATATCAGATTAGGAGATATACAGATGCCCAGTGTTCCATTAAAATTGCCCAAAACTCAAACCAAGTATACATTCATGTCCTGTATTCAGTAGAGGCTCTTGAGGCATTAACTTGTGAAATAAAAATGACCTTTTCCAATGACATATTGCTCTTATATGAGATATTCTCACATGAGAAGATTTGAGGACAGTAGCATGGCCAGTACTGCTGAATGTCAATAAATGGAGAGACAGCTGAAAGTATGAAAAAGGGTACAAAACCAGGAATAGTAGACAACAGAGAATGAATTTGCCAATTGGATAGCACTGCCAAGCACTGGCCTTTCATGTGGCTCATCAAAGAAACTATTGCTGAATGTTGAAAAGCACCTCTTGGACAAAACCACACATGGGGTCATTGCCATCTGTTTCACTGGCATTTGTTATTCCACAGAGTTTACCCAGGTTTGCATAGAATGTATAAGTTTGGACTTCATAAAATTCTACTCATTGAGTTTTGAAAATCAAAGCCAAAAGTTTTCTTACTGCTTTAACTTAAAACATACACTTCATCCAAAATTTAGTCCCTCTGATTTTGTGACAGCAAAGAATATGTAGATGCATATTTTCATTTTAAATATTTTCCTCATTTATTATAGTATAAAATTATTGAGATGAGGAAGAATATAGTTTATTAAATACTGCCAAATATCTTAAGCAAATTATGCGATAATGGACATAAAGTAATGTAGTTACTGTTTTCTTTTTCATAATATCTGGCAGAATTCTGGATTCATAAAACATTTTAACAGGGCTACAGTAAAATGGCCTGCAATGTATTTCAGTCAAATTTAATAAGATAGTCAGTTACTAGCTTCATTAAAACACAGTGAGTTCATTATAACCCAATCTGGCAGGAAATTTCATTGCACTGAGTTTGTGTTACTTTATGTGATACTGCTTTTTTCCCCTCCTTCAAACCCCATCACACCTTTGGTGCTACATTACAGTCAATTAACACATTTTAACTGCTTATTTTCAATACATCACTTTTAAATTACTATTCTAAGGGAGTTTACTTTTTCTTCATTTTCTTCATCAGATCATTGAAGTAAGTCTCCAAGGCTTACATGTTATATTTGATTATACTCAGTGTCTTGAAGAAATGCTATGCTAACACTATGAAATACTACCCTTCTGAATCATTATTTCTTCCCTGTCATAAAAATATAGTTCCATGTTATTTTCTTCTTCTAATTGATAAAAAAAAAAGATATGGGAAGCTCATAGACAAAAAATTTGTAATAGACTGTAAGCTTCTTTAGAGAATGATTAAGATTTTTATGTTCATATAGCATGACAGCTGAATGGTGTATGTATTATACTATTCAATTATCCCCATCTTACAAGTGGAAAATAATGAAGCTCTGAGGGCTTAACCATTAGCCCAAGGTTACAAACCTAGTAGATGTGGAACAAGAGATCATCTCTGGTTCTAACTCAGAAATCAACACTTTATCCATCTTCCAGGCTGCTTCTCAGGGTCTTTGTATCCTTAGACCCCAGGACAGTGATTATCACTGAATTGGCACTCAAATATTTGTTGACACCAGTATTGATGAAGCTAACAAATCACCAACAATTAGTTACAATTTACCGTTGCTTTGTTTCTATGATATCCTTTTTAATAGCCTTTTTTGGATGGATTCAATTATTGTTTTATTTTGTTTATTGTCAAAATGATTTATGAGCACACATAGCTCAAAGAGAGCTGAAAAATAAATGTTTGTCATAGCTACAGGGAAGTCTGTAGAGGGGTCAGGGTGTTAAAAAGGAATTTGGCAATCAAAGGAAGCTGACAGAAGGAAGCGAGACAGAGAAAACAACAACAAAAAAAATTTCAAGAAACAAAAAACAAATGCTTTTACCTCCTCTTGTATTCTCTACTTCGTTTGGTGCCATCCTCCTTCCCCTAGTTATACATGCTAGAAACTTAGGATGCATTTATGGTTCTCCCTTCTTCTTTACCTCCCTTATTCTACTTAATAACATGCCTATTTTAATTACTACATATGTTTTTGTAATCTGTCCTCTCCTCTTCTCCCCTAAAATCACTCTCTTTTATGTCTCACCAGAATTAAAATCTTTCAAATTAATCTCCCTACTTTCATATTTTTCTTCGTTTTAGGTTTTGTCCACAATTGTAAGGCTGACATCAAAATTTTAAATCTTATCAGTTAACTTACCTCTTTGAACATTTTTGGGCTTCCCTGGTGGCTCAGAGGTTAAAGCATCTGCCTGCAATGTGGGAGACCTGGGTTCGATCCCTGGGTCAGGAAGATCCCCTGGAGAAGGAAATGGCAACCCACTCCAGTATTCTTGCCTGGAGAATCCCATGGACGGAAGAGCCTGGTAGGCTACCATCCACGGGGTCACAGAGTCAGACACGACTGAGAGACTTCACTTTCTTTCACTTTCACTTTGGACCTTTTTAGTGGCCTCTTTCCATTCTCCTTTCTCCAGTAGTTTACTCAAAGTAAGCCTATCCTACCTTTCTTTTTAAGTCCATGTTATGTGTTGCAAATGAGTGAAACCAATTTGGATGGTGCAACAAATGCTGGGGTTTTTTTATTTTGTTTTGTTTTTACTATGATGTTATTTTGTAAATATTGGTAGCCTCTCGTAGTGACAGGTAGCTGGTGACTATGTTCTCTCTCCCACACACTGACTGTTAGATGGTATGTTACAATAATAGAGTCTCAAGTTAAATTCCATCCAGTGTACAAACATGAGATCCCACTCTCTGATCTAAAGCCCAAAACTGGTATGTGCTCAGTTGCTCAGTCATGTCCCACTCTTTGTGCCACTCTGCCCCATGGACAGAGGAGTGACAGTCCATGGGGATTCTCCAGGCAAGAATACTGGAATGGGTTGCCAGCCTCCTCCAGGAGAACTTCCTAACCCAGGGTCAAACCCAGGTCTCCTGCATTGCAGGTAGATTCTTTACCCTTGTACTTTACCTTAAAATCTCATTCTGAGGAAGATGTAATGAAGTAGCAATGATAGAACTAGAGAGCTTTGCAGTGGATTATGGAGCAGAAAACTGAGAAACAGAAGTATTGGGTTGACCAAAAATTTCATTCAGGTTTTTCCATACAAAATTACAGAAAAACCCAAATGAAATTTTTGACCGACCCAATACATGAGACCAAAGTAGCTCTAGACTTCCAGCTCTTTGTTGCCTTCTAAAACCTCCTTTGTGCAAGATTAAGTGGGTATGTCACTTCTAACAATAACCTATCTTAAACACTACTCATTTTAGCAATTAAAATGTATTTTTATATTTCTGAAAATGAGTAGACCCTATCATATAGCTCTTGTTAAAGAGGATCAGCATTAAGTAACTAGTCCTGAAGGTAATAATTCCTGATTACTATATTTTCATGTGTTATTTGACAACCCCTAGGAGAAGGCAATGGCAACTCACTCCAGTACTCTTGCCTGGAAAATCCGATCGGCAGAGGAGCCTGGTAGGCTGCAATACATGGGGTCGTTGCGAGTCGGACGCAACTAAGCAGCTTCGCTTTCACTTTTCACTTTCATGCATTGGAGAAGGAAATGGCAACCCACTCCAGTGTTCTTGCGTGGAGAATACCAGGGACGGGGGAGCCTGGTGGGCTGCTATCTATGGAGTCGCACAGAGTTGGACACGACTGAAGCAACTTAGCAGCAGTAGCAGTAGCAGTGACTATTTTAATTCAAGCACTTTTGACACTATTAATTGCTCTTATAACACACCATGCCCACTTTCATATACTTTTAGCTCTAGTGACATGCAAATACTTGTAGTTTCTTTGCTGGTTCATCCACAAATATTTATTTAATACTCCTTTATTCCAATCACTGTTCTAGAGCCTGAATATATAGTAGGGAACATGGGAAATCCCCTGTTCTCATCGCACTTTTGTTTTAGTGGGGCACAGAAAAAAATGTATGTATAGATATATATGTATATATGGTTTTATATATGTACAAAAACATATATAGCAATAACATATGCAATAATACAACTATAATATCAACATATTTGATGAGTACTTACTATGTGCCAAGAAATATTCTGCTTTACATGTATTAACATATTAATCCTTACAGTGGTATTGTGTACATACAACTCTCCATTTTACAAAGGAGGAGACTAAGATATAGACAGGTTGGGCAGTTTATCGTCACAATGATAATAAGCGGTGAAACTTACATTTGAACCCAGCCAGCCTCATACTAGAGTATATTGTCCTAGCTTTCATGACACATCTTTTTTCATTTGATACATTGGTAAGTTAAAACCCTAGGAAAAGTGTGTCATCTGGATTGGTAATATGCTATCCCTTGTAGAAACTGTTATACCCAGGGGAATGGAATATCATGACTAGCTGTATCTGGGTCATATGTCTACCCTGTAGCAATGGTGGCAGTGTAATATGCTTAACAGTCTCATCGTATAGTTGGAGTGAAAAACACTAATGACTAAAACAATAAAGGGGAAAGAGTACAGAACCAATGAAAAAACTAGAAACAACGTTTTTCATAATGCTGTTTCTCACCTCTGCTCATGAGCTTATATTGCTTTGACTGGCATGTTTTGCCCAACATTCTCCCACAAATAGACACTTCAGTTTAAAGAATGATATAAGGTTAAATCTCTACCTAGAAACTGCCATTATCAACTCTTTAAAAATTTTTTTTCATAACTTTTGCATATTTTAAATTTTTGGCTTTGCAGCATGTGGGATTTTAGTTCCCCAACCAAGGATTGAACACATGCCTCTGCAGTGGAAGCACAGAGTCTTAATCACTGGACTGCCATGGAAGTCCCCATTATCACCTCTCTTAAACTGAGTTATATACTTCTTTGCTCTTTGTCCATAATATCCTGCATATATCTTCATCATGATAGTGTCCTCATGGCATACATTTCTACTTCCCCCAGTATACTGTGATTGCCTTTAAAACCATGGTGTTTTTTTATTCATCTTTTTCTTCCTAAGGCTTAGTTCAATGTACAGACATATTCACCGGGAATCAGTAAATACCAGTTGACTCAATGGCAGATTTGGAAGCCCCTTGGGAAAAATCAAAAGCAAAGGTCCTATGATTTGAGTTCCTACAATAATATGTCAAGGGAAAAAAAATCACAGGGACATGGCCTGTCTGGGAATAATTCAATTCTTTTCAACTAAACAGTTGCCAGAAACAAGGCTTTTATATTGGTTATTGTATGAGTTTCAGAGAAGTTAGAATTTGATGGTCAACACCGAAATCAGATTGATTATATTCTTTGCAGCCAAAGATGGAGAAGCTCTATACAGTCAACAAAAACAAGCCCAGGAGCTCACTGTGGCTCAGATCATGAACTCCTTATTACCAAATTCAGACTTAAATTGAAGAAAGTAGGGAAAACCACTAGACCATTCAGTTATGACCTAAATCAAATCCCTTATGATTATACAGTGGAAGTGAGAAATAGATTTAAGGGCCTAGATCTGATAAATAGAGTGTCTGATGAACTATGGAATGAGGTTCATGACATTGTACAGGAGACAAAGATCAAGACCATCCCCAAGGAAAAGAAATGCAAAAAAGCAAAATAGCTGTCTGGGGAGGCCTTACAAAGAGCTGTGAAAAGAAGAGAGGCGAAAAGCAAAGGAGAAAAGGAAAGATATAAGCATCTGAATGCAGAGTTCCAAAGAATACCAAGAAGAGATAAGAAAGCCTTCTTCAGTGATCAATGCAAAGAAATAGAGGAAAAGAACAGAATGGGAAAGACTAGAGATCTCTTCAAGAAAATTAGAGATACCAAGGGAACATTTCATGCAAAGATGGGCTCGATAAAGGACAGAAATGGTCTGGACCTAACAGAAGCAGAAGATATTAAGAAGAGGTGGCAAGAATACACAGAAGAACTGTAGAAAAAAAGATCTTCATGACCCAGATAATCATGATGATGTGATCACTAACCTAGAGCCAGACATCCTGGAATGTGAATTCAAGTGGGTCTTAGAAAGCATCACTATGAACAAAGCTGTTGGAGGTGATGGAATTCCAGTTGAGCTATTTCAAATCCTGAAAGATGATGCTGTGAAAGTGCTGCACTCAATATGCCAGCTAATTTGGAAAACTCAGCAGTGGCCACAGGGCTGGAAAAGGTAGTTTTCATTCTAATTCCAAAGAAAGGCAATGCCAAAGAATGCTCAAACTACCACACAATTGCACTCATCTCACATGCTAGTAAAGTAATGCTGAAAATTCTCCAAGCCAGGCTTCAGCAATACGTGAACCGTGAACTTCCTGATGTTCAAGCTGGTTTTAGGAAAGGCAGAGGAACCAGAGATCAAATTGCCAACATCCGCTGGATCATGGAAAAAGCAAGAGAGTTCCAGAAAAACATTTATCTCTGCTTTATTGACTATGCCAAAGCCTTTGACTGTGTGGATCACAATAAACTGGAAAATTCTTCAAGAGATTGGAATACCAGACCACCTAACTTGCCTCTTGAGAAATCTGTATGCAGGTCAGGAAGCAACAGGTAGAACTGGACATGGAACAACAGACTGATTCCAAATAGGACAAGGAGTAGGTCAAGGCTGTATATTGTCACCCTGCTTGTTTAACTTCTATGCAGAGTACATCATGAGAAACGCTGGACTGGAAGAAACACAAGCTGGAATCTAAATTGTTGGAAGAAATATCAATAACCTCAGATATTCAGATGACACCACCCTTATGGCAGAAAGTGAAGAGGAGCTAAAAAGCCTCTTGATGAAAGTGAAAGAGGAGAGTGAAAAAGTTGGCTTAAAGCTCAACATTCAGAAAACGAAGATCATGGCATCCGGTCCCATCACTTCATAGGAAATAGATGGGGAAACAGTGGAGACAGTGTCAGACTTTATTTTTTGGGGCTCCAAAATCACTGCAGATGGTGACTGCAGCAATGAAATTAGAAGACGGTTATTCCTTGGAAGAAAAGTTATGACCAACCTAGATATTATATTCAAAAGCAGAGACATTACTTTGCTGACTAAGGTCCATCTAGTCAAGGCTATGGTTTTTCCTGTGTTCACGTATGGATGTGAGAGTTGGACTGTGAAGAAAGCTGAGCACCAAAGAAATGATGCTTTTGTAGTGTGGTGTTGGAGAAGACTCTTGAGAGTCCGTTGGACTGCAAGGAGATCCAACCAGTCCATTCTGAAGGAGATCAACCCTGGGATTTCTTTGGAAGGAATGATGCTGAAGCTGAAACTCCAGTACTTTGGCCACCTCATGCGAAGAGTTGACTCACTGGAAAAGACTCTGATGCTGAGAGGGATTGGGGGCAGGAGGAGAAGGGGAAGACGGAGGATGGGATGGCTGGATGCCATCCCTGACTCGATGGACATGAGTCTGGTTGAACTCCAGGATTTGCTGATGGACAGGGAGGCCTGGCGTGCTGCGATTCATAGGGTTGCAAAGAGTCGGACACGACTGAGCGACTGAACTGAACTGATGCATCATAGAATCATGGAAAGACAGAGCTGAAAGTGTCTTTAGAGGTTATTTAGTACAGTATTTTTCATTTAATAGGTAAGAATTTTGAAGTGAGTTATTTTGTAATAAAGCATGCAGAGTAACGATGCTTGCAGAAGAGCCAGGAATAATATTCAGATCTCCCTATCTCTTGTGTTTTAACTTCCTTGACTGATTTTACCTCTGGCACTCAGCTACACAGTGCTCTCTGATATTATCTGACTGGTTAGGTTCCTCTAGCATCTTGTTAGCATTTTAGGATCTCCAGACATGCATCTTGACTTGATCTTCTGTTTTTCCTTTCCCTTCTCCCTCTCTAAAAACCCAGACATCAAAATGTACTTGTCCTAAGAACCTGAATCTCTCTTTTCCCAAGTCATGGCTTCTAACTAATTCTGTGTCAGTGGTCATTAGCAGATTCCATTACTCTGTGTTCCCCTGTTATCTGTTGGTCATTCCAAGTATTGTCTCTAACTTTATTAATTCTCTAATAGAGAAATTCTGAGAAATCAGCTGCAGTGGCCTTCACATCAGAAAGCTAACAGATCAGTATCAAATTCTCATTCTAGGTTCAAGGTTTAAGGAATCAAGTTTGTATATCATAATTGAGATTGCCTATTGTGTGATTCTATACACTTAATACCTCCAAGTAGGAGACAAATCCAGTAAGTATTACGATTAGGTATGCCTATTGTTCTGGTCATTGTTTCCCTCTCCTGAATCAGTGTGAGAAAAGGTAAAAGCTATAAAATTAATAAGAATTTGGCCTGTGGTCATTTGTGGTTGAACATCTGAGCTTTTTTCCATTGGAGAATATGAGGTAATCCAGCATTAGTGATAAACCACATATAATCTGGAGCTAGACTGCCTCAGTTCAAATTCTGGCTCTACATGTAATGTCTGTGTGGTCTTGCCAAAATTAGTTAAATTTGTTGTGTCTCAGTTGCTCTGTATATAAAATAGAGATAATGATATTAACTATCTCATAATGTTGATCTGGAGATGAAATTTTTTAATACCTTTAAGTGTTTATAAAGGTCCCCTGCACAGAATAAATGCTACATTTTTATCATTGTCTGTCTTGGAGTTCAGTGGTAGAAATCATGTAATCAGTTAGCAATGTTTGCTGTGGTTTCAGGAGAAAGGTGACTATGCATGTCATAAATGTGTCATTCCTGGTAGAGATAAAAGGAATGTTTATGCTCAAAGAGGCTACTTTTGGATGAATTACTTAGCTGTAGTCACATAAAGAGTAGACAATTCAAGGTTAATTGAAATAGCTAAAACATTTTAATCAGGAAAGAAGAGAAAGGCAAAGACCCAATTATTTCAAAGGTGAGAAAGAGTAATCATAGGAGAACAAATTCTATAATTTACAATCTACAATACAATCTAAATTCTAGAATGGTCACTTGAGAAGGCTTAAAACTCATGAAAACACCATGAGAAAAGGAAGACTTTCGAAGTTTAGAGTGCTAGTGACAAAACTGGACAGGGTTAATATCCAAAACCTAAACATTTACCTGTCCTTCAATTTGTGTGATCTGAAGAGAATTATAATGTCTGTCAATCAACATCTGCTGGTAAAGTTAGGATAATTCAAGTACAACTTAGGACATTACCTCTGCTTGATGTTGTGAATTCAGCTTGCTTCTAATCAGAGTCCTCTCCAAAAATCTGAATTCTTTTTCTGCTTCCACATGCTTCTGTCAATGAAACCTGAATTTTCATTTGGTCCACAGAAATGGATTTTTAGCATATCTATAAATGCTTCTACTCCCACAGTTGTTGGCCTTTCTTGGTCTCTATATGTTTTGAGGTCCACAAGTAACAATTTTTTTTTTTTTTTAAGCTACAGGGAGGCCTAGCATGCTGCGATTCATGGGTTTGCAAAGAGTCAGACACTACTGAGTGACTGAATTGAACTGAACTGACTGATTCTCCCCACTTAGCCTCATTTCTGGGTCTGGCTATTTACCCATCACTGTGGGGACTTATTGATTTTTCTAGGCCCAGAGACCATGTATCTATTAACAATTAGCTTTATTTTTTAACATACATAAGCACAGTCCCACACAGCATTCAACATATGTACAAAAAAAAAACAAACAAAAAAAAAAACCAGACCATTCTTTCTAGTCAAAGATACCAATCTTATTTTGAATGTAACATTGGGCAATTTCCCTATACTCCCTGGGGTTCATTTATTTTATTTTTGAAATATTACATGTGGAGAAAATGTATGGAATTTAATACAGTTTGGTTTTTTTGAAGAAAGCAGTTATATATAAAGCCTAAAGAAACTTCTTTCTTGATCAGTACCATGAATAAATGTGTTGTAATATATTTTTGGAACAGACCTTAGTTCACAGAAAGAAAAATAATAAGTAAAGTTATATGATTTAGTTGGAAATATCTGGAGTTAAACATCAGTTTATAATCCTTACACATCCTTATATAATCTTTATAATCCTTGTGGTCTTTAAGTAGCTATGTGATTTTAGGCATGTCACATAATTTCCCAATCAGGGAAAATACCACATTCTGCCAATATCTCAGAGTTGTTTTCCCTGTAAAGATAAAGAAAACTACTACGCAAATCTCTAAATTGCTTCTTCCCTTTTATAAAGAAAAATTCACAAAATTTCTTATACAAAAAATATAATTGTATAATAATTAAATACTTACTTACTAGTAACAACATGAATACTAATTTAATAATTTATAAAAATTTAATTTTAAACTTATTAGGATAAATATTTATTAATATTAGGGAATATATTATTACTTTTAATAACAGGATAGACGTGAATTTTGCTGATAAATCAGAAACCTATTAATGGTCTCATGAGCCTCTGATGAGAATTATTTTTTGTAATATTTAGTCATTGTGTATGAAATCATATTAATATTTTTAACTTTTTATTTTATATTAGAGTATAGCCAATTAAGCATGTTGTGATAGTTCCAGGTAAACAGCGAAGGGACTCAGCCACACATATACATATATCCATTCTCCTCAAACTCCTCTCCCATCCAGGCTGCCACATAAATTTGAACAGAGTTCCCTGTGCTGTACTGTAGGTCCTTGTTGGTTATCCATTTTAAATACAGCAGTGTGTACGGTCGATCCCAAACTCCCTCTCTGTTCTCCCTATTCTTCCCCTCAGCAACCATAAGTTCATTGTCTAAGTCTGTTAGTCTGTATCTGCTAATAATCATATTAATCTTGTATAATGGAAAACCATTGATCTTATTATCTTGTATCTTATAATGAAGCAGAAATTATTGCTGTGGATTCCATGTGTGTTTGCATAAATGGTCAGTGGACACTGCTTTCTAATCAGATGCATCAAAATGAGAACGAGCTGCAAGTTTTGGATGCCTCTGCTTACTTCATGTCTCAACCATTTTCCTTTTTTTTGCCAAAGGATTGTGAATACT